>NW_024387169.1:1877-1236113 GCF_900408965.1 Simochromis diagramma | reverse complement strand
TGCGTCTCAGCAGATATTGAGATTTATCAGACCAAGGGGGGGTGGGGGTGTGTGTGTGTGTGTGTGTGTGTGTGTGTGTGTGTGTGTGTGTGTGTGTGTGTGTGTGTGTGTGTGTGTGTGTGTGTGTCTGTCAGCCTTAGATTTCTGCCCTCGGCCTGCAGATACCAAGCCAGATGTGATCTTGTTGTTTCTTGACTCTCTCAGTTTGTTGTGCACTTTGAACGTTTGTCAAACTCAGCTCGAACCAGTTTGGCCACACCCCGTTTACTCTTTTCACCAATAAAATTGTTTCATTCACCCATTTTTATTGTGTTTTTGAACTTCTTCAATAAACCCTAAAGGCGTGTGTGAGAGACATTTCTAACAGCAGTTTCATAAATTATATAAGCATGTCTATCACCAGTCATGTTGCCACTGCCAAAGTTAGAGCATTTTTACCCAGTATGAGTCTTGATTAATTCAACACTAATTCCTGTGTTGTATCTCCATGCTACCATGCATTGCCTTCCTATCTCATTATTTGGCTGATTGCATTTCATTATCATTTCATTTCCTGTTTTTGACGCGAGCAGATGGAGAATGACAGATGGAGGCGTGTCATTCAAAGGACTGAGTTATTTTGTTGGAATCGGAGGATACAGAGTTATCCCCAGCATTCCCCGGGTCTGGAGAGCAGGTTCTGTCGCTTTCTGTCCACATCCTGTTACCTGCTGATGTTGGATATCTTCTCACATTGCTGGATGCTATTGAACAATTTCATTCTTTCATTTAACACATTTCTTTCATAAAAAGCAAGTCCTGATGTAGCAAGCATAAGAAATAAAGTTCCTCTCTTTCTGTAAATCATTAATGGCTTAGCAGACCATTAGTAGCTGGCAGTGTGATCAGATATTAGAGTATTCTCATTACTGAATTTTAATGCATTAACCCTCTCCATGTAGCCTGGACAGTAGGTCTGTTAGGAGGGATTGTATACACTCCCAATCACATCTAGGCTCTTTATCTGAACTTTAGTACTTGTAGGCAGATGACTGTCAGCTTTTTCCAACATCCTTAAGGGCTTAAGGATGTTGGCTTACCCACTGCTGAAGAGCGCAGAGTAGTATCACAACAGCTTGATGTATGAAATTCACCCAGCACCATAAACATATGAAGCAGCCAATAATATTTAATTTAGAGGCATTTAGTGATGAATTGTTACACAATTCTTTTCTTTCTCCATCTTACATTACAGGTACATGATTTTCTAATATAATCTGTTTGATATGAAGGCTTTTTTTATTGTATTTTATCCACAGAGCTCTTAAGTACACATAGTTTCATCTCAGGGCACTTTTATATTGTAAGGTCAAGTTCTTACTGTTTATTATACCCAGGACATGTTAAGGCCAATGTGCTGAATCCAAGTTAAAGATTGTGCATCTGCACTTCTTCCATGTTTTCAAAGCTACTGGGAAAGCAGTGAATAATCCTTCATTCTTCCTGTGCTCAGAGGTGACTGTGGGTTCTTGCACTAGCTTCAAAGGATAACACATAGTAGAGTTAGGGTTGTCAGGTGGGCAGCTACCATCCTCTGCATTTTGCTGATTTAGCCATTTTTTTTAATGGTTTGCCCCAATGCCTGTCCATTTAATCTTATTTCAAATATATTCTGTACAGTTTTACTAACTAATAATAATGTATAGGGACAAGTTTGTCTTATATTCTTAGGTGTACAGATCCTACAATAGGGAAAAACAAGTATACCTTTAGTTTTCTGATGTGCACTGACTGGTGTATGTTCTTGTCATTAAAGCGGCTGTTCTGTTCTAAATGATAACGTGTCAGCCCTGCTTCCACTATGACTTTGCATGTTTTGTTTGATTATTGTTAGGGGCTTGTTTATATTAGAGGTCATTCTCAGCTTTTCATTAGCAGCATTCATATGCAGCATGTCCTAAAAGCTTGTGACGTTACTACAGCCCATGGGCTCACGGTTTACCAGACACAGACACTCATTGAGCCAGATAATAAACCTTTTTTTTTTTTTTTTTTTTTTTTTCCTGGAAGTGATTGAAAGATTGGAATTAGGGGAATGATGTTATACAAATGTGCATAACAACTTTGATTTCTAAAATAGTAACGTGGATAGTACGGCTGGGCCATACCATACTGTTCACAGTAATACTGGTATAATGTTGGGCAACGATAAGAAAATTAAATATTGCAATAGAATATGGGTAAAACGTGCATGTGCGGTGCCTTTGTTTTCATACGCACATGGTGGAAAAAGCATGGCGGCGATGGAGAATGAGAAGGGAGAAAGCGTATCATTGAATGAAACGGATGAACCAGAACTGGTTTGTAAAAATGCTTCAACTTCAGTGGTGTGGAACTGGTTTGGCTTTCGTCCGTCAGATACACTAAACTCACATTAAACAGTATTATAATCATTCTTTATGGTTCACACTAACTAGATAGGGCTGTGCGATATGACCAAAATCTCATATCCCGATATAAAACATCTATCGTCCCAATAACGATATAAATCACAAAAAATTTAATATTTTCTGTAAATTCTGTGAATCTCGGGTAGGTGAAGTGTTTCCAGCTGCGCGTCATGTACCTGGAGTCAAGTGTTCTAACCGATGCATGAAACTACACATTTTTAGACAGAAGTTGTAAAGGCCGCAGTTTTCTTTTTCTTTTTTTCTTTTTTTTTTTGCGCCTGTCCCGTTTGGCTCTTTTGCCATCAGAATTGTTGTCTAAAGGCCGCCGTTTTCTTTGTGAGTATTTATTACACGGCGTGCTGCGGGGAAAAGCCTATTCTAACGTCTGAGTGTAAGGTTTATTTTTTAGCACCTGACAACTCTTTTTTTTTTTTTTTTTTTTTTTTTTTTTTTTTTTTGTTTCTCATCCGTCAATACTCTGCATACTTTTTCATGTGATTCCGTTTATTTTGAAAATTCTCAACAGGATCTTGAGCTTTATTGTGAAAGGTTAATGTGGAAAATAAACAAGTGGACATGCGATGGTTTTACCGTCATTGTTGCTAACGACAACCCATAAAAACAGGCGCTTGTCCATCTGTAGTGTGGTTATATTAAATATAAGAGAAAGAGAGAACTTTAAGAAATGAATATAGCCACTACAGTGGCCATCAAAACGATGAAAAAAATATTGCCGTAAACAGTTTATTTTGCCACACCACGAAACAAACAATAGCGTAAAATGAAACGATAGACGTTTTTATATCGTCATCCGATATATATCGTTATATCGAACAGCCCTAGTAGCAGAGAAACGCCAAACTGAGCAACATGAGCCTTTAAAAAGGTTTGGTGTATTATTCTGTGCAACATTTCTGATTCTGGATAACTAGAATATTTCCACCTGTGCATCTGGGGCTACTTTACTCTGAGCGGCTCCCAAGCGACCAAGCTTCTCACTGTAGCTCTAAGGGAGAGCCCAGGCACTCTTCCATTGAAGGCTTATTTCAGCCTCCTTCATCTGCAGTCTCACTCTGTTTTCCCTCAGTGGCTAGCGAGTGATTTCTCGAGGTTGGTGGCTGTCTCTGGGTTAAATCGGTCACACAGAGTATGTTTTGATTGACCTTGTGATTTCTTTGGTCTCGCAGATTCCTGGGTTGGCCCATAGTGTTCATGCAAGATGCATTTGTCTGAAGGCACTTGTTACCTTATGGAGAACATTCTACATTAAAGTAATAGTTGTCTTTACTGCTAAATCATGCGACTGGGGCTTTAGTAGTTGATTTTGCAGCAACTGCCTGCAGCCACTTGCAACCACTCGAGGAATATTTTTTTCCATAGCAACTGGTGGCTGGCTATAGGCATGTGTGACTGGAGACTAAGGTTCATTAGATTTCTTTAAATCATTTTAGTGTTGGATGTTATTTTTATAACAGTGCAGTTGACCGGAGCTAATTCCTTCAGTTCAATGTGTTTTGTGATTAAGATTGGCTCATCTAAAACAGTCTGATAGTCTAAATCTAATCTATAACCTAAAATCAGTTTAGATTTGGATTGGAAATGGGAAGATTGGAATAATGATCTTTTTTTATTAGTATTATTTTTTTGTTATCCTACATTTTCCAGCATCTCTTTACAACTGTTTTTAGTGGTTAAAATTTAGCTGAAATAAAAACCTAAAAGAAATTTCCCCCCTTTTTTTTCTCTGTGTTTTTTAACGAAATCAAAAGTCTGTTACCGGTAGTTTAAATAATACAGACATTTGAATTTCCTGATGGAGCTATTCTTGGTTATGCTTCACTGTTTTGTTTCATGATTAATGAATCTTAGCCTCATGGGATTAATGTAGCTTTTCTTTTTTCTTTTTTCTTGTACATCTTCTTGTGCTTTCTCAGTTGAAAACGAGCATCTGTTTCTACAGCACTGGGCTGATAATAGCTGCATTACACTGGTTTAAATTGCTAGCTGCTGGCTGGCAGGGAGGTTGCCTATCTGCGGATATCATCAGGTAGTTTTGTTAGTCTACAGTAATTATGGGCAAGCTAAGGTAACTGTAAAGCATTGATGGTAGTAAAACTGGGTCGGGTAGAAAGTCAGTGTCATCTCACTGTGTGTCACCAATTAGTCGTTACATTATACATCTAACTGTCAAACAGCAGCGTCACTAGGGATTCACCCATGATGACATGATTATTTGTTTTTTCCTAAATCGAGGCTAAAAATGTAAAACACTCATTACTTTGACTCAGTTTTCCCATCATGCATCTTCATTATCCCTGCTTTGATCTCAGGGCAAAGCTTTGTCTTTGTCACGTAATTCATCATTCCAGCAGTCCCCGGGAGTTGGACAGCTTCTGGGAGTTTTCCAATTTGCCATTTAGTAGAGGGAGAATTGGAACAGAAGGTGAAGCTTAATTGCTCTGTTTTGCCAGGAATCATTTTGGGAAATGTATATGGGAAATTATAGTTTTTGTGTGTGTGTGTGTGTGTGTGTGTAAACTGCTATTTAATGCATTGAAAAACACAGTTACCACAGCTGTAAATAAATATAGATAGATTAATGCTTGAGGAAGCTTAAACATGTGTATTAGTTAAATATCAAGCAGAAGTGTCTCTTCCAGCATCCCAGCTGCCTGTTAAAGTGTATTTTTGCTCAGGAGAAAATCTGTCTTACAATAGCACTTCCTGAGTGCTGACCTAAATCCCAAAGAGCCCTATTGGATGGCATGGAGGAAAAAAGTCATCTCATTTATTCATCCTCCAGTGTAGATGAACTCAAAGTATTACTGGCTGAAACATGGAGGAGACTTTCATCACAGCAGTAACTGAAACAATGGCCTCATATTGTCTGAGAGTTTTGCAATCTTGAAAAAACAGAAGGAAACAAAAGGGGAAAAAAATCACAAACTGATATTTTCTTTAACATTTATTTGGTTTGCAAGTATGTTTTGTCTCCATGTTAAACTGTGACTACCATTCTTTAGATTAAGTGCTCTTAGCTTTGCATTGTATCCCTCACATGGACTTTGCCTTGGGGGCTACAAAAGTATATTTTGCGACTCGTTTAGCTTAAGCAGAACCTTAAAGTGATTCCTCACAATAAGGTTCTGGGTTTGCACCTCCTAGTCGACTGGGCCCTTTATGTGTAGAGTTTCTGTGTTCTCCCTGTGCCTGTGGGACCTTCTGCGTACTCTGGTTCTCTCCCAAAGGCATTTTAGGTTAATTAGCCATAGGTGCATGTATATGGGAGAAGGTAAGGTTCTCTGTCCCTCTGCCAGATCTCAGTGGACCGGTGCGTGGTTCACTGCGCCTTTTGCACCATAACTGCTGAGATGGATTGAGTTAAATAAGCGGTTGGATGGGAGGATGAATCTATTAGACAGCATCTATTTCACTGTGATGGACTGCAGCTTGTTTGCCTTCTGTTTAGGAGATTGATTGCAAGCTAACCAGAACCTTGTACCAGGCTGAGGCTCCAGAGCAGAAGGACCACTGTAGTCGGTTGAGGTGCAACATGGTGGCACTGGAATCGGTCTATTCATTGTAGTGCCAGCTTAACATGTATTACTTATTAGTTACTTATTATAATTTATGTACCAATGCACGGATGTGCCTCTGTGCGCCACCACAGAGGCAACAATACAAAAATTGTCTTTGTTGGATAAAATGCACATTTCACAGTAAAAGCATCATTTAGAAATCTTTCACTTTTCAAATTGTGAAATCGTAGATTGGGGTAAAAAGTTTCTCAACGTCCCCAAAAAGCAGTTCTCTCCCGTGGCTACAGGTGAGGAGTGGGAGAAGTTACACTGCTTAAGGAAGTGAAGCAATTTGCTTTGTTTTAAAATGTATGTAGTTTTCTGTTTAAATGGGGAACTAATGGGAACTCACTGTCACTCCTGTGATTGGTGTCACACAGACAACATTAAAGCATCCAGGTTTCTCAAAACAGACTACAGGGGAAAATCTCTACATTAACAAACCTTGAACGTTGAATACACTGTTGAATAAAAGTGATTGTTGTTTCTTTTTTATTTAATTATTATTTTATATTCTCACTGACTAAAGTTAATTGAGTTTCTTTTTCTTTTCCCCCAGATATCATTGACAAGAGTGAGTTGAAGACATTCTTTGAGAGCAACAGTTCTCAGATTTATTTTATCTTCTATGAAAATTTCATTACACTGGAAAGCAACTTAAAACAAAAAGGTGAGTAAAAGCTTTTTTTGTAATAAACTGCACATGAACTATTTAGCTGCCGCTGTCAGTGGCGGTTCAATAATTAACCCTCTCTTTGCCCTCTGTGCTACAGCAAAGGTTATTTTCCGTTTGCCCCACATTTCCAGAGCAGCGGTACTTAGAGAATCAATCTGATTATGTTTAGTGTAACTGAGTGGATTGAGCTTGCCTTCATTCATTCCCACTGGGACTGCGGTCTCATGGTCATACACGTTCATTTAAATGAATGTTTATGCAATGGCCCATATTATTTTTGCATTATTGATGAAGCTCTATGCAGCATAGCTTCAGGTAAAACGTTTTAAAAACTTTGTACTGAAAGTGTATTCTTTGTGTTTCAGGGAACAAATCTCAAAGGGAGGAGCTGGACTCTATCCTCTTTATTTTTGAAGTAAGTGCTCTGTTGTTTTTTATGTTGATATCTCCATCTGGTATTTCCAGGTAAACTCGAGGAGTAGAATCACCTGCTACGTCCTGAATTCACTTCATAGAGTCTGTAGATCAATAGCAGGTTGTTCTAAGGCCTCATTGTTACGCTGCCATTCAGTCCACTTGTTGTTTTTAAAATCCAGGCGTGCATGCAAATCAGAGGTGTGTTTCATCTCTGCATGCACAGCATGCTGTTGGCTCTCTAACCCCTCCCTCTGTTTTTGCTGAGCACTTTTATGTTGCACATGCAGGTTAAAGTCCCCTACCTTGTTTTCCCACCTGACTGCAAAGGCAGCTCGAGTTTCCAATACAAACAGTGAGCTCTCCGGTTACATTTGCTCAGGGCAGGGCTGTTAGGATGGCAGCAGATCAAATTGTGGGGCAGTCTGTTTGTCTCTTTTGGTACAGTATGCCTTGCCCTAAATTTGGTCATCACCTGGGAGCAGTATCAGGGTGTTCCTTAAATTACACAACGTCACAGCTAGGGAAGCGCTGCCAAGGACCCTTGACTGCTGTAGTCTGTCTTGAGCGATGGATTACTATGTTGTTGGGGTTTTTTGGGGTGGTTTTTTTTTTTTTTTTTTTTAGTCGGGCATATCAAATGCAAATTGGGCTCAGTGTTTTCGTGTAATCACATTACGTTTTCGGTGCTGTCTGGGTGATGCATCGTGTACTCCATGCATGCTCTGAAATGCTTCCCTATGTGTCTGGCTGCTCATCGTTTTTCCTGCTGGTGTTCTTTCAGTCTGTCAATCTTCTTTAGAATTAACACTTGTGCCGATGCCCCTCTCCTGCAGATCATACCAGAAATTATTTTCTGATCAAAACAGAAAAATGTTATCATTCAGTTCAACATTTCCATTCAGTTCTCTCTATTCTTTACCTAGAAACCCACAGTGTCTGTCTGCACACATCCAGTCATTTGACCTGTAAATAAAGCCTGGATTCATGGCTTCTACATATTTATGGAGTCATCTTTTCAGAGAGAACTAATATTGAAAGCAGCTTAACCCTCATTTTTCCCCTTTTAGCCCCTGCCTGTGACGCTGTGTGCTTTTACCCATGCACTGAGAAGATAAGCTTGCTTTGACTAATGTGGGCAGGACAGATACAGGGTTGCCTTGATCCTGAGCTGTGCTGCACTGTGTGGATATTCTCGTTACACCACATTACATTAAGAATTTTTTCGTCAATGTGATATCAGTGCATGTACTTCGAACATGCATACTTGAAGAAAATGTGTAATATTATGCAACGAAAGATGTGGCAGTGCAGCAGAAAATTAATTAAAACAGTGTTTCAAGGCAATGGCATTTTGCTCCCTCATAAATTATTTCTACAACAAGCACAGTAATGTAATATATTTCTTATGGGAATTTTACATTTATGCCACGTGTGTCATACACCTTCTCTCAGTGCAGGATAATACTTTGTGTAAACGGCCATTGTTAACATAAGTGATGGGAATCGCCCGGCCAAAACATGGCAGCTTTTGTCCAGCAAGCGTCAGAGGATTTTGTAGCGTGGCCTACGAGTGGATAATGGCTGGGACAAAAGCAAGTTTGCAGCACAGTGCTTAGAGTCACACTTTAATGCTGTATGACAGGGTAAGAAGAACAGGACATCTCAACATCACTTCTCATGTTCTTTGTATGAGTTTCCCTGGAGAACCCCGTTTACACTCCTCTCTTCAGGAATGTGAAACGTAGTCCCTCACGCTCTCACCTGTCCCTCACATCTGCCTGATATATACAGTCCACGTCCCCAGTTTGTTTCCTTCGAGCTGGCTATGTGGGGATTACTTTGCTGTCATGATGAGGTATGCAACCCCTTTTTCATGAGTTGCTGTGGGGGAGCATGATCTCCCATGCTGGGCCCGTTTGAGTAATGGCTGTCTAGAGGGGGTAATCTTTTGTTCCTCTGCCTAAACTGTGCTGGTCCACTCCACCCCCCCATCCCACCAGCAGCCATCACTCCCTTCCAGGATTTCTTTGTCTGCTTCCACAGAGGCATCATACCATGGCAGTCTTTATGGGAATGCAACCACATTTCTGAGGATGCAGTCGTGTTCTCAGCATCTTTGATTTTGATATTGATTAAAGATTTTACCCCATAAAAAGCGACATAACATTTATTTATTTTGTTTAACTTTAATAGTTAGTCAATGTTGAATCAAAGGATTGCCCTAGTATGACCACAAGACTTTGAACTCTCTTGGCAACTGTTTGTGTTTTATGTTAAAGCATGTTTTATGTTTTTGAATACATGTTGCTATGATACATGCTGTTAAAAATAATTCAAACGAAAAGTTTTCAGTGTATAACATCCGCAGAAAAAACTGTGTTTGGCTCCTTTGACCGTGTAGGCCGAGGCTTGAAGTAACGTTAGCAGTTTTTCTAGTCATTCACAGCTTGAGAGAGCGAACACTTAGTTTGATTAGAAGTTCTGAATTTATTGATCGAAATGTGAAAATACTCCACTGCCTAGCCATTAACATCTGCTGCACTTTAATCATTATCTGTTCCTGCAAATGACAAATTCAGTGGAGACTTCCAAGGTGATTGATGGTTAGTTGATTCCCAGGCAGTAACTCACATACAAATCAGGTACATTAGCAACAAATACACAGAAACAAATGTGATGAAGTCAACGTGATGGTTGTCATAGAACATGGACAGAACATTGAACAGCTGTAAATTCACACAGAAGAAACTATCCTCTGTGTGAGAGTGAAATTGGAAATGGGCAGGTGGGAATCATGAAACCTATGGGCTGTTCAGCTGCAGAAATCTGAGGCAGTTTGTGCACAACCTAAACCTAAAACCTCACCAGTATCACAATCAATGAAAGAGGGTAAACTACTATAGATTGAGTAATCATGCTTTTTTTTTTTTTTTTTTTTTTTTTTTCTTAAATTGCAGTTCATTTGGGTAGTTTAATCAGAATCAGAAATACTTTATTAATCCTGAAGGAAATTATGGGTTACAGCCGGCAGCATGCGCACCAACCAGTACCAACCCCTGAGGCCAGCAGGGGTTGGTACTGGTTCTTCCTACAGACTGACCAACAAAGAGGCCACGTTCCAGGTATGTTGGAACTTTGATATCAGAATTCATGACATCACACATGAGTTGGCACGTTCCAGAAAAAGCGAGGAAAAACAGGATTTGTTTCTGTTCTTGGCATGCTGGAGTCATTCACGCATCACACGCAGTGCAGCAGTAATACTACTTTTGTGTTTAAAAAAGACATTCGTGGATAGAGCCTGGTCAGTGCTCTGTGTATGGCTTCTTTACTAAGTCACAAATACACAACAGTGGCAGTACAGATTCAAAGGTTTACAGTTTCACAACTGTTTACATTCACTGCCGCCATCTTGGATTGCTAACTCGGGGTTTGTCTGCTCCGAGTCGGGAAATCTGAATTGAGGAGGCGTTTCCCAAAAATTCACTGGGGAAAATGAGTGTTGCGTCAGGGCCAGGCGTATAGAGTTTATTGTTGTACTTCAATTAATTAAATCAAATAAATTAATTTGTTTGGAGTGGCCTTTTGCATGCAAACATGTCCACAAAAAATCTTATTAGCCTTTATAAAATAAGGTCAAGCAAAACAATACATTCTAATTATAGTTCTGCTGGTAGGCTAGTGGCTGCACACAGATGTAAAATTTAATATAAAACTCCCTTATAGCTCCATCCCTGTGAGCACAATGTGCCTTTCAAAGACACACAATCTGCTGTAGATGCATGGATGTGTCTCCATATCTGTGTTGTACATAGATTCAGACATGAAGGACGACAATTTTTTTCCTTTTTTTTTTTTTTTTATAAAATAAAAACTTGTGCCAAAAGGATAAACAGGCTTCTCTTTACATTCGGTAAAGATTTATGGTTTTCAATCTCTGTCTTAACCTGTTGGCACCCAGCTGCTGTGGAGAACCACCTGTCTCGTCAGGTGACCTGTGCGTGAGACACACATTGTTGCTGATTGGCCAAGAGTTATTAAGAACCTTTAGTGATAAACAAAGAGCCAAATTTGACACATGTGACAGAGGTTGTGAGGTTGATCAGTGAAGTTAAGTGTGCTTGTTTAGTTCATTACTTTCTGATTTGAGTGCAGAAAGTTAAGGAAGGAGGGCTTCTTTTTTTATTGTCATGTAGTCGTTTTATTCGTGTTTTTGATTTTTGTTTTTTGGTTTGTAATGACGTGTTCATGTCTTTAGTTTTCATTCTAGGTTTGCAAGCTGCAGTCGTAAATTGTTTATTTGCTAATCAGATATCAGCTAATTAGAGTCAAGAGTTGGTGTTTGAGAAAATATTTGTCTACATGTAATTCATTTCTCTTTCTTGCTGCTGCACAGCAGAAGGATACTATAAAGAATGAGTTTTACAGCTAGCGTGAGACCTCTTTCTGTTTTCTGCTGTCACAAGACCAGAACCAGCTTCTCAGGCCTCAGGGGAAGAGTTTGTTTATGCGCCTGTATTACTGGAGATGACTTCTCACTGACAACAGTGGCATTGAACACTGGTGCCGCTGTGGTTATGGAACAGGTTAAGGGACAGCTTTGGGACCCCTGAAACTCCGTGACCTCACCCTGACATGTCAAGTGCCATCTGGACCTGAGTCAGCAGGCTGAATTCCCCTTGTTATCCTCTCTGTCAAGCTGCCCCATCTAGATCTGAGACTTAACTTACTGACTTTTTAATAAACAAAATAAATCTATTTTTGTATAGTTTTTTGTTTTTGGAGATCACAGACTGAGAGAAATCTTTTTTTTTATAGGAATAGTATCAGCCAAAATGGCAACACACTAAAACAAGTATCAAGCAGAAAAAAAAGACTCTGAGAGAAGAGAGATCTCTGAGGTTAAACTGAGATTTATTCATGTCAGCCGTAGCATATGATTTATTTTGACCTGCATGTTTTTAAATGCCCAGGTCTGTAATTAGTAATTAATTACATAGTTTAAGTCTGTATCATGAGCAGCCATCTATAGTTCTGTTCGGCCTCGTGTAATTGCTTCATATTCTTTGTTCCTCTAAACCTCGGCTAGCGCTTCTAATAAATATAATGTGCTCAGGGCCATTTAGTTACATGATTTGTTTTACAGTCTAATTCTTCTTGACTGGCAGTTTACCCATTGGACCCCCACTGGTTATGCATAATGCAAATGTACAAAGTGTAGCTTGGGGTTGCACAGGGGAGCAGCAGATGAATCTTGATGATCTGTGCGTTGGTCCAGAATATTACAGATAAGAACATTTTTGTCACTAGTACGTAACCTGATTAAGAAGAGTTTTTAAAATGGACCCTAGAATGCTGTAGCTTGGCTTTGCCAACCAAAGAGGAAGGTGTAGCAGATGGATGAGAAGCTGGTGTTAAGGCGCTGAAGGAGTCTCATGTGCTGTTGCTGCCATCTACTGGCCACAGAGGGGAATTAAAACAGTTTTGTAACACTGTTCCCATATTTTTGGTGTTTTTCTTAAAAACAAAGAATAAAAACAAGTGTTTTGGGCTTAAAGCACCATTTAATTGGCGTTTTGTATATTTTACTTGCTTTAATTTGCATGTTAGCCAAATTTCTGTTCAGTCTTACGTGGCTCACACTGTTGTGGCATAAGCAAAGTAGGTGTGTGTAACTGACGTCTTCTCTCCGTGCTTTTCATCTATAAGTGTTTGTAATCCCAGGGCCCACTTTTGGTTGATTGAATGCAAGCACTATACATTGCACTTTATTTCCTACACTGCTTACTGTGTGTTATAATTTGAGTTTTGCCTGTTTTGTCTGGTTTTCTCATTATTGCACGTCCTTGACTGCAGTTTAAGGTAGATTAGTTCGTTATGTCTCTATTGTGTTTGGTCCTTCCTCCATATATGCTATATTCATCTCTATGATTGCCAGAAATCCCAAACGATATGCAAAGTACAACATTTCATCTAAAAGCATTGCATTGTGATTGGTGCTAGAAGCCCTTGTAGACCACATCTGTAAGCAGCATATTCTGTGTCATGTTCAGGCTCTACTGCTGGAAATCTAAGTGCGGATCATGTAAATGTGTTAAGGCTGCTGTTGGACCACAATAATGCCCTTATATTTATGCTGGAGTATGGCTGCAGATTAGTGTAACTCCAACAACATCCAGTCCTGCAGATTTTGTATTCGCCTTGTATCAGCCGGTAAATTCTTCATTGTTGTGGCTGCCATTCCAGCTCCACAGGGAGCTTTTCTGAGCTAGCTTCTCCACCTCATTCCCACTCTCCCTTCCTAATGCTCTGTGAAGAGACAGTGTTACTGTGTGCACGCACACACACAAGGCTTAAGCTGGCTACCCTGCTGTGCTACCGACTAGCATAATGTCTCTACTGGCATAAGGAGACAAAATGAAGGTGGCCAGCACAGCCTTTGCGGAGATGTAATAATCCCACTTGGGATCAATACCAAGGTGCAGCCACACGCCTGTACACGCATATTATCGAGTCTGGGGATCAGAAAGAAGTTGAATGGCACAGATAGTCATCCAGCGCCCCCTTAAAGTGATGTATGCCTTTCAGTTTCTCTGCTGTCACTGATAATGATGGGGATTTAGTCTCAGAGGACAAGAAGGGAAAGTTAAAGATGATAAGGGAAAAAGGAAGTTGTTGACAAACGGAGACACTCAAAGCCTGAGATGACTTGTGGGCCACCACAGCTCTCAGCATAATGCGGCAAAGCACAGGGTAAAGATAAAGCTCACACCATTTGTCAGACCAGTGTTATGTCCATGGCTATTAAAACACAGAGTGCTGTTAGTATATCACTTGAGTGAATTTTTTGTTTTGTTTTGTTTTTTTTATCCTGCCAATTTCTGTTTCAGTGCTAAGTTTCTTTTCCACTGTTCATATCTTTTGCTTTAGGAGACTAATATTTGCCATTTCTTTCCTGGCATGCTCACTTTCCTTCTCTCGTCTCTGTTTCGTGCACTCAAGACCAGATGAGCTTTTTATCATGCTGACCACCATCGGTTGTCTGGTTGAGTGGGTCAGAGCTGCATACGTAAAGCAGTAAAGGACAGGCTTGACCTCTGCATTGCAATCATGAAGTCTTTCTGGGTCAGTCATTAGGATTTGATGAGAAGTGAGTCATTGGAGCATTAGTTGCTCGCAATGAACTGACTGTTAACTAGCCGCATGTGCACAGCCGCACACATCTGCAGACTCCGGGCATTTTTTTCATCTTTCCAGAGGGACCCAGTTAACGGGTCGCTGCATTGAGGAATAATGATAGTCTGCTCAAAGGTTAGAGCTCGCTAATTGAGTTGTAAAACTGTTGTTGGTGAGGTGATGAGTGCTGTGTCGGGTCACAGGGTTTCACTGACAGGCTAGGCAAAGTGGAGAGAGAGGGCATTGCTTAAATAAATATATATGTGTGTGTGTGTGTATATATATTAGGGGTGCAACAATACACAAAATTCACGGTTCGGTTCGATACTTTGGTGTCACAGTTCGATATTTTTTTCGATAAAAAAATTTTCATGCCTTTTTAATTTGTCATTTATTAAAATTATACATCTATATTAACACAAACGTACAGTTTTTAAATTTAATGTTGCTGAAACAAAGGGATAAAATAATAAATCTCTGATTGAGAAATCACTCATCTTTGGAAAAGAGTTTGTTACAGAGAAATGGCTCTTTCCAAAACAAAAGCTATACGATACGCTTCTTCTGGGGTATACTCTCAGCAGCATATTAAACATATCAGGTCCCCATAAGGAGAATCATGTGCTAACGGCTGTCTAAATGACTCGGGTAAAGTTTGTAGCATGCGTGCTTGTTGTTTTTGTCTGCTTCCACTTGTCTTTGCACTAGGACAGGCATGGGCAAACTACGGCCCGGGGGGGCCACATGCGGCCCGTCAAACGTTTTGATCCAGCCCGCCAAACTTGAAAAAAAATTAATAAATTAACCTTGTTAATGTTTTATTTCCCCTGCAATTCTGATGTGATGAAGCTTCCCTGGAGTAAGCTTGTTAACGTCACCACAGATGGATCTCCGAATTTAACGGGAAAAAACGATGGCCTGCTGAGGAGAATCCAGAATAAAGTGAAAGATGAAAACCCTGACCAGGATGTCATTTTTCTCCACTGCATCCTCCACCAGGAATCTCTGTAAATCGGTGTTACAGCTGAATCATGTTGTGAATCCTGTGGTGAAACTTGTCAACTTCATACGCGCACAGGGACTTCAGCACCGTCAGTTCATTGCGTTCTTGGAGGAAACTGATGCGGATCACCAGGACCTGCTTTATCACTCCCGTGTCCGCTGGTTGAGTTTGGGCAAAGTGTTTCAACGAGTGTGGGAGCTCAAAGAGGAGATTGGCGTGTTTTTGGAGCGGCAGGGGAAGACTGAGGAATTTCCTGAGCTGAGCAACAAGAGCTGGATGTGTGACTTTGCGTTTGCTACGGACGTATTTTCACACTTGAATGAGCTCAACGTGAAACTGCAGGGGAAGGAGCAGTTTGTGCATGACATGCACACAAACGTGAAAGCCTTCAAATCAAAGCTGGCTTTATTCTCCAGGCAGATTTTGAACAAGTCATTCACTCATTTTCCTACACTAGCCACGCTGAAAGAGGCCGGAGCAAAAGTAAAGAAATACAGTGAGTCACTGGATGCACTGCACGGAGAATTCTGCTGTCGGTTTTTGGATTTCGATAAAATTGACAAGTCACTGGCCTTTCCTCTGTCACAAGACCCCGAAACAGCTCCAGAGGAGCTTCAGCTCGAACTCATCGACCTTCAGTCCGACCCTGCCTTAAAAGAGAAGTTCAGCTCTCTGAAACTAAATGACTTCTATGCTTCACTCAATGATGCCGCGTTTCCAAATCTAAGGCGAAAAGTGCAGATGATGTTGGCTTTGTTCGGCTCTACCTTCGTGTGTGAACAGACATTCAGCGTCATGAACATCAACAAAGCCAGCCACAGATCCAAGTTAACAAACCTACACCTCAGATCCATCCTGAGAATCGCCACAACAAAACTAACTCCAGACTTTGATGCGCTGGCTAAAAAAGGAGACCAACAACACTGCTCCCATTAAAATGTGTGTGTCTCCGTGATACGCACGTTGTTAAAATGAACAGTGCGCGCAGATCAAATATAACGCTTCACAGACTGACTTGATGCAACTGTTTCGTTCTTGCACTGGTCGTTGTTGACTTTTGGCACCAATGAAACAAATTGAATAAAAGGAACAGGACAAGTACATCTGCATTTCCTACCGTTTTTGGGAAGAAAAAAAAAAAAAGAGTCAGGAGGAGAGTGATGTGATATCCTGAAGGATAACAGAACTTTCAGTGCTTTAAAATAAAATGTTCATCTATTTGATTTTCAGTGTTTAAAGAGTAATTTCGAAGTCAGAGATTTTATTGTAATGCTTTTCTTCATTTTCATTGGAAATTAAAGCACATGTTTTCTCCATATCCCAAGATGTGTATTTTTTCCCCCAATGAGGTGATGTTTTCAAAGCATGCCATCTATCTGCTCCTGTTCCGGCCCCTTTGTCAAATGTTACAACTCAATGTGGCCCACGAATCAAAAAGTTTGCCCACCCCTGCACTAGGATGATGTCGGAGTAAATGTGCAGTCATATTCGTTGTGTTCCCACTAGTGCTGTCAACATTAATCTCGTTAAAATGACGTTAACGCCACAACACGGCAAACCTCTGTTAACGAGTAACCGCGGATTGCCCCGTGCATGGGGCTGGATGGCGTCAACACGTTAACAAGCTAACTGCGCTAACGCACTAGTTCCCACCGATTGAGCATTGCGTGGCACATCCGACCTAGGTCGTGTCCAAATTCATGGGCTGCATCCTCCTGAGGCCGCATTTGTAGACCGATTACGTCACAGCGACGCGCCGAAGGCTGTCCAAATTCGTAGACTCCTCCGAATGCAGCCGACAAATGCGTCGCTCCTTTTCCCCGAATTTGAAGGATGGGTCGGGTGTGTCCTTCGTGGCCCACCATATCCCAGAATTCATAGCGCGACCCAGCCAAACTCCAGTTTCCAACAATGGCGGCCGCTACTAAGTTTTAAAATTACTCATACTATTCTTTCTGGGTCACAAAATAAACTTTTAACATATTTTCAGGCGAGAAAGTAGTTGTGTAAACATCAAATATCTGCTCTGTTTATCAAGATATCGCATATTTGCAAAAGTGCTTCGACGTTTTCGGAGACGTCTGCTACCCACCAGCTCGATAGCTAGCCGGGAGCTCGAGGGTTACTGATGCGGCCGAGAACTGCACAACTCCCGGCACATCATTTTCTGATCACCGCGGACTTTCGCTGCTCGGGTTAAACGTAATACATAAGTCACTTAGACAACCTAAAAATGTTATTGTTGGGCTTTTTTCAGTGTTTTATTTGTTCGTGAGTAAATCGGTTTGGCTGAGATTGAAATTATTAGATTAGATAAAATAAAACTTTATTAATCCCCTGGGTGGGTTCCTCCTTGATTTTTACACAGCTGACTAAACGTCAAACAGAAAACTGATTAAACAGAAGTATGAGACAGTTGAGAATTTACGCCAGTGTCCTGTTATATTTTAGATAGCAAGGAGCAGACGGCTGAGTTTATTAAACTCCACCGAGACAGCGGTGACACTAATCAGAAGGCTAGACCGTCCAATTCCACGGCCATTTACTTCCGGCCTACCCGACCTTCTGAGGACCCGGCCCACGTAGACCGCGAAGGCCGGGTCCTCAGGAGGATGCAGCCCATGAATTTGGACACGACCATACTGTTTTACTTTTGTCCATGACGCGCTTACCATCAGGGTCATGCTTCACATGAAAACCAAGATAGTTCCAAAGGCCAGATCTGAATGAGGGTGGGGGAGGTTCAATTTCGGGTAGCGTTGAGGCAGTTGCCATGTTGCAACGATCTTAGCTTCTGTCTTGCTAGCTTGCACTGCGCTCAGTGGATCTGCACTCGACAGTGCAGCCTAGGCGGAGTAGTCGAACGCAGATCCACTGAGCGCTCAACACAGACAGCATCGTCAGAAGAAAAGTTTGATAAAATAAATAAAACATTTTGTATTGTTCGATACATATGCATACCGAACTGAAAGCACTGTATCGAGCGGTTCAATATCGATACGAGTATTGTTGCATTGTTGTGTATATATGTATGTATATGTGTGTTTTGGTCAAAAATGGGTTGACTTGGAAATTCAGCAAAGAATTATTTGTTTTAGAAATCCAGAAAACATAACTGGAATAAATGGGTGTTTTTCCCAATTTGTCATTCATCAGCTAGCTACCAGAATTGTTTGTCACAGCTGACGCAGGTACTGTTCTCTACCACTCTAATCACTCCTCTAAAGCTAATCATGACATGTCCTGTTTTTCATCAGAAAATCCTGCAGAATCTGCCTGAGAAGATCTACAACAGATGGCAGTTTCACAGTATAGGTATGCACGTAACGTTTTTCCACTTTATCAAACATTTTGCACTTGCTTGAATTCTAACAGTTTTCTTTGTAACACCTGACAGGTAGGTGTACGCTTTGTATTTCTTTACACGTAAGGACAAAAAAATATCACCAGGACCAAGCCTTAACCTTTAATAATGAGGAGGAAATAATTAGTCTGAGAAGGGGATGTAAATGGGAAATGCAAATTAACACTTCATTTGAAATGCAAATAAGTAATTGAATTATGCATGATTTCAGTCCTGCACAAAAAAGGAAAACCCTTGCAAGAAGCGATAACCCCAATTATAACTGTTTTTCGTCAGCCGTTGGCAGCTAAACAGTCCAGGTTGAGATCACTGTTGCAGATTTGCCTTCCCCCTCCCCAGGCTTGTAATTTTAAATATCAACACTTATCTTTGGGTGGATGTCCCAGACATATTCACCATTTTTGTCCATCTGGACCACAAATCCGCGCAGGTTTAAAGCTTCCTCTTAGCCTTTCTTGCACTCGCATAGAATTTTCTTTTCCACACATCAGTTCAGGTGTCACTGGTCAAGATCCAGTGCTGTTATATGTGTACTTCAGCCTGGTTAACTTTTTCTTTCACATAATTTTTAGCGTGCTGTATCCAGAACCGTTACTAATGGAAATACAGCACCTTGTGACATATTCTTTGTGGTGAGTAGAGTAGCTCAAGAATTACATTAATGACTTGGTGGTTTTGGCCTTTTAGTTTGGAGATGCAGGGTCACAGGTACTTCACTCGTACCTTTTAAGATGCTGAAGGAAATGTGCACAGCCCACAACCCATGAAAGGACTGCTCTGTGCTTCCGTGTTCAGTATTCTGATGAGAGGACCAGACAAAAGTAAGGGCCTGTTGATCAGGACTTTAAGACACCTGTTCAGCGGTTTGGCTTTTACACTAACAAAACCCGATTCTTAATCTTAATCATCACCTTAAAATCAATATTAGGACCAGTCAAAGTGTTTTCCAGCCCGCAACGTCCTCAAAAGAGACTGCTGCCTGTCAAGAGCATGTCCTAAATCACACACGCACAGACATGCAGAGCTCTTCCTCCCGAGATATTTAGCAATCAGAGCGATGTCTCATTTGATTACAGTGGAACCAGATTGGCTTCATAAATGTGTGTCGCTGCCAACTCGTGTTAATTTTCATCAGGAAAATATGAAGCCTTGCCACTCTACCCACTAGTTTGTCAAGACCACCCATCAAGGTCAATTCTTCTGAGTTGAGATGACAGCTTTGTGCGGTTTCTCTTTCCTTGCTGTGCAGAAGAAAATTTGAATAGCGGTTTTTGACCGTTGTCACGTTTTCTATCCTCCAGGTTCTATTCTCAAAAAGCTTCTGCACACTGGAAATTCATTCAAAGTAAGTGCCCAATTTGAGCTTTTAAAATCTTGGCACACAAAGATGGACTGAACATATTTTTTTAGTTGAATGGATTGTTAAAATTAGCCTCCTTTTGAATATGCATAAAAATGACCTTTTCTCCCCCTGTCTAGATTCGCTGTGAGGGGATCCGTCTCTTCCTGCTGTGGCTGCAGGCCCTAAGGGACCACTGTGCAGAGGAGCAGTTCCTCATCTTTGCCTGTCTGGTGCCAGGATTCCCCGCTGTGCCCTCCTCCAGAGGGCCGTGCACCCTCGACACAATCATTTACAACCCTTTCTCCAACCCCCCAGATGGTGAGAAAAGACGAGCACATTACACATTATGTATTCACATTTAAATGACCATAGATTTTATTACATTTGTACATGCTGAGGATTGCCACTGAAATTATGTAAAGTACCCAGTTATAATACTGGGTAGGTTTATTTTCTGTCATTAACTCGGGTCCTTTCTTTCTGTTGATTTGAGCAGCCAAGGTGGTGCCTGAGGAGATCACCCCACTGGTTCCAGCTGTGGCAGGTGAAAAAGCTGCAGATGACCTGACCTGTTATATCCTAGAAATACTGCTTAAGTACATGGTCATCCAGGTAATAACTCACTTTGTCTGACAGCAGCAAGAATAGTAATGTTATCATAACTAACCCTGCCTGCAGGACATTCTTGGATGTGCTTGATGGCTGCTTTACCCCACTTGTTGTTGGGGTTCCTTCTAATACTTTTAGATTAAGTATTTTAGTTGAGTATTTCTTTCATCATCAAAATATCAACTTTAACCCAGCACATTTTATGAAGTCAGCAGCTAAACTATTAATTCCTCATGTTCTGTACAGTTAGTTCCTCAGACACAAACATTTTCAGTGACTAGATTAAGTTGTGTTATAAAATTTGCGCAAATGCACTTGCATACTTAAATTAAATGCCTTTTATATGCAAATGCTTTTTCTGTCTTTAATAGACAGCCGTGTCATGGAAGTGCTCAACAAATGTGAACATACTCTGTTCTGGCTTCATCTTTCATTTGTTTTCATGATTGGGTCTCCTCCATGTATTGTGCCACTGTAAGATAAAAAGTAAATTCAGTTGTTAAGTCTAAAGTTTTTCATCATATTTGGCCTCAAATCAAACAGTTTATGTCTATGTACTTTTTTTTTTTTTTTTAATCTTAGAGGAACCTTCATGCTATTGTGTTGCAAACAATATACTGTCGCTGTGATGTTGGAAGCATCTCCTCTCTCTGTAGCCTGACCTTGTCTGCCTTATTGTGCTGTCTGTCTGCCAGGCATCCAGTTTAGAATGGAAGAACAAAGAGAACCAGGACACAGGCTTCAGGTTTCTCTTCACCCTGTTCAAGAAGTACTACCTTCCACACTTATTTCCCTCCTTCACCAAGCTCACAAACCTCTACAAGCCTTTATTAGGTAAGCCCACAAACCCAAACTATGTATATATAACAAACCGGATTCCAAAAAAGTTGGGACACCAAACAAATTGTGAATAAAAACTGAATGCAATGATGTGGAGATGGCAAATGTCAATATTTTATTCAGAATAGAACGTAGATGACAGATCAAAAGTTCAATCTGAGAAAATGTATCATTTGAAAGGAAAAAGATGTTGATTCAAAATTTCACGGTGTCAACAAATCCCAAAAAAGTTGGGACAAGTAGCAATAAGAGGCTGGAAAAAGTAAATTTGAGCATAACGAAGAGCTGGAAGACCAATTAACACTAATTAGGTTAATTGGCAACACTATTGGGTATAAAAAGAGCTTCTCAGAGTGGCAGTGTCTCTCAGAAGCCAAGATGGGTAGAGGATCACCAATTCCCACAATGTTGCGCAAAGACTTTGCAGTTATCATCATCAACTGTGCATAACATCATCCGAAGATTCAGAGAATCTGGGACAATCTCTGTGCGTAAGGGTCAAGGGCGTAAACCCTTACTGGATGCCCGTGATCTCCGGGCCCTTAAACGACACTGCACCACAAACAGGAATGCTACTGTAAAGGAAATCACAGAATGGGCTCAGGAATACTTCCAGAAACCATTGTCAGTGAACACAATCCACCGTGCCGTCCGCCGTTGCCAGCTGAAACTCTACAGTGCAAAGAAGAAGCCATTTCTAAGCAAGATCCACAAGCTCAGGTGTTGTCACTGGGCCAGGGATCATTTAAAATGGAGTGTGGCAAAATGGAAGACTGTTCTGTGGTCAGACGAGTCACGATTCAAAGTTCTTTTTGGAAATGTGGGACGCCATGTCATCTGGACCAAAGAGGACAAGGACAACCCAAGTTGTTATCAATGCTCAGTTCAGAAGCCTGCATCTCTGATGGTATGGGGTTGCATGGGCAGCTTGCATGTCTGGAAAGGCACCATCAATGCAGAAAAATACATTCAGGTTCTAGAACAACATATGCTCCCATCCAGACGTCATCTCTTCCAGGGAAGACCCTTGATTTTTCAACAAGATAATGCCAGATCACATTCTCATTCCTCATCATAAAGAGGAAGGTGCGACAAAGAAGGCCCAAGACGATAATACAGTTAGAGGCCTGTATTAGACAAGAATGGGAGAGCATTCCTATTTCTAAACTTGAGAAACTGGTCTCCTCGGTCCCCAGATGTCTGTTGAGTGTTGTAAGAAGAAGGGGAGATGCCACACAGTGGTGAAAATGGCCTTGTCCCAACTTTTTTGGGATTTGTTGACACCATGACCTTTTGAATCACCATATTTTTCTCTTAAAATGATAAATTTTCTCAGTTTAAACTTTTGTTCCGTGATTTATGTTCTATTCTGAATAAAATATTGACATTTGCCATCTCCACATCATTGCATTCAGTTTTTATTCACAATTTGTTTAGTGTCCCAACTTTTTTGGAATCCGGTTTGTATGTTTATTAGTATGTTTATTTACAAAAGGAGTATTCTCTCAAGTTACACACAGTGTACATCAGCTACTCTTTCTTTACTTATTATTTTCCCGTAACACAGAAAATAAGATAAGTGTGCAGAAAATAGTTTCCTTAATAAAAACAGTGACGGCTTTACTCGTGAGCAGCAGTTTCATGAAATACAGGAAATGATGAAATCATATCCTGTTTCATCATTTAAATGAACAATTTGATTTCGTGGGAAAAACTCTGACTTCACCACAGCCACTCATTTAATCTTTATTATCTTTGTCTTTTTCTCCCACTGTTTTCCATTTTTAACCGCCCCTCTGCCCTCAACTCTTCATCCACTGTGTTACTCCATCAGACCTCCCCCACCACAGACCAAAACCCTTGTATGTGCCAGTGACACGGAACAATGAGAGCACCTTCTGCACAAGGGATCAGTACCTAGCACCTCGTGTGGCCTTCATCACCTGGCTTGTCACTTTCTTCCTGGAGAAGAAGTACATCAGCAGTGCTGCTTCAGCGCAGAGCGCAAAGAACGGCACCGAGGTCATTCCCAAACTCATCCAGGTGAACACACAGTACCCTGTGTTGGATTCTTCTTTCTCCATTCTGTTATTCCAAGATCTTCTTTATCCTTCAGATGTTTTTGTAGCACACCATCTTTAGCAGTAGAATAAAGACATCTGGGGTTTATGTTTCTGAACAAGTATTCATGCATTTATTCATTCCTAGATGTTATTTTACCTCTATATAAAGCACATAGTTGATAAACAGCTTCACAAGTAATACAGCATTCAAACTAAGATTATAGCTGAAATAAAATCGTGATGACGACGATCAGGAGTCATGGAGGTTTTATTTCAGACTGCAACAGTTCTGTCACTTTCAAGTTAAATCAGTCATGGAGAAAATAAATGGATTTTTATGTGATTTATCCACAGACAAATGCTGCATACATACTACAGTGTTTCATTTCCCTTTAAAAATGCTATAAAATACAACTAACAGCCAAGTAATCTGTGCTGAAGGAGACTGTAGTGGTCCGTGTGAGGAGGTACCCCCTACTGCATACTGAAGGACTCTCGTTCCTGGCTGTGTTTTCCAGACTGTCACTGCAGGCAGTAGCAGCCAGGAGAAGGATAAGACATCAGATGGGGACGCAAACGGACCAGCGGGGGAGCCTGAGAAGAGCCACTCCAACAGTAGCACCCTGTCAGATCGACGAGCCAGCGATTCCAGTTTGTGTAGCGTTGAGGAGGAGCACCGCCATGTTTATGACATGGTGCAGTCCATTCTGCTCTCCACCCGGGACAATGTGAACTTCGTCAACGAGATCTTCCACCAGGTGGAGCATTTCTGTCTTCTGTTGCAACCTTTGCCAGTATTTTCTATTTTGTTCTGTTGGAAGATGCCTCTAACAAGTAACACGGACTGTGTCGCCCTCTGCTGGCCTTTTCATTAAATTACAGATTCACATTTAAAACTAACTTTAATCCTAATGAGCCATGGTTTCTTTCTTTCTTTCTTTCTTGTTAATTTGTTTTGCAAAGGCTTTCTTGTTGCCATCCTGTGAGGCTTCTGCAACCAGGAAGGTCATCAAAGTGTACAGGAAGTGGCTCCTGCAGGAGAAACCCTCTTTCATGGCAGAGCCCGACAGAACTGCTCGGGAAGATGAAGTGGACGAATGCTCCGAACAGATTATCAGCACCGAGACAAATAACATGCACGTGCAAGTAAGTAATACAGAAAGATGAATAAGTTTGCATTAACCTGTCACATATATAACGACTAAGTTGTATAAAAATCAGAGTTATGCCCTTGTGTTTTTTCCCCATGCTTTCAAAAACCCATCTTACAGGTAGTTTTTGCAGGCCTGTATCAGACTTGGTACAATTTGAGTTGAGAATCTTACAGAAAAAAACATTTAATTACTAACAATTGTGGAATAATCAGAAATGCAATAAAAATATTATTAGTTATTCACTTTCATTGTTAGACATATCTTTTCTGTTATTTGTAAACATTGATCTACCTATAAATCATATGCCTCAATAACTTAATTACAACAACATTTAAAGTGCATATTTTTACTTCAAAGCAATTAGCAGCTTTATTTTTTATTCACAGAAACTACCTGCAGCCTGTATCGATCATGCAAACGTCCAGAAATAGTGTCCTGTCTCTGCAGCCTATTGTGAGCCCCAGTTAATGGTGTAGAATGATAAAGGTGCACCAGACTGAGAAATAAACACTAAAACCCTTTTGACCATTAAAACGAACCTGTAACATGCAAATGATACGATGCATTTATGTGCATAAAACCAGCTTACGTTGATTAACTGGCCTTAGTCATGCAGTTTGTGTATACAAATACATAGAAAAAAGAAACAGTCCTTGGGATAGTGCTTTTACTTATTTGAGTTAAATATTTTAATCAATCATCATATAGATGTTACCAATCATGTTACCCTACTTAGTTTATAGACCAAGTTTAATCAAGATTGAACCAGTCGTGTAGAAGTTTGGAGAAGAAACACACAGAGCTACATACGCTACAGTTGTTACAGGATGATGATGATGAATCAGAATTTATAATAAAATAAAAATAAATGATTTGTGATTTAGCACTATAGGCTTTCTAGCAGCTACTCTGATATTGAAGAAGATCAAAACACAGAACAGCTGAGGTAAAAATAATAATTATGACCAGAGTGGATGTATTTTATTAACAAAAAAGGTATTTTCTATAAAGACTACAGCACCGGTCTTAATAAATTAGTTTACGTCTACTGTGAATTTGACTGGCCGGCCTTGTCTTCTACCAGATGATGGAGAGTCACAGTCACAAGCGGTCGTCCAGCTGGGGTAGGACCTACTCGTTCAGCAGTGCCATCAATCAGGGCTTCATCACCGAGGAGGAGAACAGGAACATCAAAGCCGGCATCCAGCCAACACTACAGGTATATCTGTGTTCATAACCTCTGATGGTTGGAGTCAGTGTTTTTCCAGTATTGTTGTTGTCTTAATTACTTTATGTTTGCACACATTTACGTTCGTGCAGGTGTTTCTGACCAGTTCATCCAACGTGTTTCTGTTGGAGCCATGCCAGGATGTACCAAAACTCCTGGAAAATCAGGTTGAGGTGTGCAAGGGTGTTCTTAGCATCTATCGGCATATGATCATGGAGCACTCCATGAATACACAGACGTGGTTAGTAGTATGTTTAGATGTGCAAATTTATTTATTTATTTATTTATTTTTATTTTTTTAAAAAGGTTTTTGTGATTTTTATCCCTTTTTTTTTTTTTTTTTTTAAATCGAATTCAATTGACATTATTGTAATTTATTTACTGTCCATGTTCTGCAGGGAGCAGATGTTGCAGGTACTACTGAGAATCACAGAGGCTGTGATGAAGAGGCCACAGGACAACCAAAGAAAAGACAGCTTTGCTGAAAGTTTAGCATCTTTGCTTTTTAGGGTATGGTTGCATTTAGTTTGTTACACGCTCTCTGATAAACAGGCAGTGATAGAGATGGATCTGTCATCACCTCTGTTCTTTGGCTCTGAATACAGTGCGATTTGTCTTTATTTGTACACGTGCTATCAAGCCTGCTCTATATTTAGCGTGTTTGTGTCTCACTGTATGTGTAACTTGGTGCTAATTCATCATGTCTTTTCTCCTCCTGCATCCAGACCATCATTGTGGCGTGGGTACGAGCCAACCTGTGCGTATTTATCTCCCGGGAGCTTTGGGATGAGCTGCTGGCAGTGCTGTCCTCTCTTACCTGCTGGGAGGAGCTGGTGACAGAATGGGCCAGCATCATGGACTCGCTTACGGCTGTGCTGGCACGCTCCGTTTATGGCCTGGACATGGCCAACCTGCCTCTGGACAAACTCAGTGAACAGAAGGAGAAGAAGCAGAGAGGACGTGGTGAGAGGACAAAATGGGAAAAGATGAGGAGATTAGAGTGGCTTTAATTTGATTGGAAGGATGACACTGTTTATTTTTTGTCTTTTGTTTTTCTTTGTGTGCTTGACTAACTCTGACCAGTACGATTCAGTACACGTGTTTGACCTGTTTTAAAGGTGTCATGCTTAAAAGTGACCTATGTAAGGTTAAAACGATAATTCTGCCAGCTACTCTGTGTTGTTTAAAGTCAAATAAAAAGGGTTGGCCCATTTAATTTTCATTCTTGTTTTTTCAGCTCTAGGTGAATCTAAATGTTTAGTTTTGTTCATTACAAAATGCCCTTGAACACTTCACCACTCACTAAGTTTTGTTCCTCGTATGTCAGGAGTGATCCAGGACTCTCAGAAGGCAGCAGCAGTTGCACGCTCATTCTCCCTGAGCTGGAGGAATCATGGGGAACAGGGCGGGCCACCAGTACAGGAGCCCATGAGGACTCGCTCAGCCACTACTTCAGGAGCACCGGGTGTGGAGAAGGCCCGGAACAATGTCCGACAGAAGGCCTCTGGTAAGTAAGCTGTGGCTCGTATGAGCCATATACATTTAAAGCAGACATAAAATGAATTGAATACTTGGCTTTATATAAAACATTAGCATTAAAGGCACTGACAGGTGAAGAGAATGACTCGGATTATCTTGTTATGATTGCATTTTTTTTTAGATGCATTTAGGCTGATGCGTTAGAAGCAGGAAACAAAGCTGTGTTTTAAATGTGTTGTTATTGTTTTTTTTTAAAGCATTGTTCCATACGCACAGAGTATTATCTTCAGCTTTTGTGTGAGTCTCTAACACCATACTGATAACCCTTTGAAGCACAACTTTAGACCGCAGGGTTTATCAGACAGTATTATTGTGTGTGAAAGTCTTCAGACAGGTCCGTGTGTACACTGGCCCAGGTGTCTCTGAAAGCCCTGACACCAAAGACAAAGAGGCCAGCAGATGGCACCTATTGTTTCCCTCACATGTCACTACCCAGTGTCAACATGTTTCCATGTCAACTGGATTGTAGGCATACAGCACAGTCCCCCTGACAGCATGTCAGAGGCCAGCTTTGGACTCTGCAAACACCCCATATCTGATGAGAAAGTGGCAGGCTAATTATAAGTTGAGCAGTGGAGTAGTAAGAAGCTACAGTGTCTGGCTTGCTCCTCTTAATTTTGTCTAGACAGAATCTTAATGTGGGGGATAAAACACAGAGATGATCCCTTTTTGTTCCCTGGCCTTCCGCCTCACCAATTACCGCCAATGTTCTGAAATGACGAGCTCATTGAGCGAGGAGCAGACGTAATTGTGCCTGGATGACATCTTAGAAGGGGCGTGTGTGTGTGTGTGGTGTAGGTATTACTCGTGTTGTGGGGGCCTAAATTTGTTTGTCTACACAGTCTCATTATGGAGACGTGTCTTCCCTATGGAGGCGAAAAGCAAGAGCCCGTAATATAAATCGCACACATTTAAAGGTTCAAGTAAGGTCACTTTTAAGGTTGTGGTGTGTGTGCGTGTGTGTGCGTGTGTGTGCGTGTGCATGCGCGCGTGTTCTCGATCTATTATGCGTCCCATGCACATGTTTATCCACCTATTATGCTGGTCTGTTTATTTGTATCTGCGTGCAAGCAAAGATGGACATGAAACACTACTGCTTGAAATTCCCTTCCCTTTCTTTGGCCTAATTGGATTTCTCCCACATTGATCTTCAAAGGCCGAGCAGCCCTCCTCCCTACTCCTCAAGAGAAGGCCCACACATCAATTGCATGGCAGTTTTTGATAGTTTCATTAAGAGTGTAATTAATGCTCATTAATATGCATAAATGGGATGCAGTGGTGGGCTGGAGGAGACGATGTATCTCTCTCACTGAAAGGCATAATTAAAGTGTGCTGAAAGCAGAGAATAGAACTGTCCTCTTTCTCTGCTCGCTTTGAGATTAAACCTGAAGTGCTATCCAGGCACAATGGCAATGCCTCAGCATTGACAACTGTCAAAACTTGGTTGCACTTAAGCATGCAAATGCAAACTAATATTGTTCTGAGATCATGTCTTGATAACGAAGGAAGGGGCTCAAAAATTCATTACAGTACTCATTAAGCTTCTACAGCTTCAAGGACCCAGTTGAACCGGCTCTCAGTCTGCCAGAGATGAGATGGTTATCAGGTCTTATAGAATAATGCAGAGAGTGAGATCAAATGTTTTCTGCTTAGCGTGTACACGGGTAATTATTTTTATTAATTTTTCATTTTTTACTGCATAGTGTGTGTAGCCCTGCAATACTGGCGACCTGCCCAGGGTGTACTCCGACTCTCACCCTGTAACACCTGGATACACAGCAGCCATCCTGCCTTGTACTGTATATGTGTGATGGATAAGTTCTGTTGCTCTCTTTCTTAGGTTGCCCTTGAAAGAGAGAGAGAGAGTGTGTGTGTGTGTGTGTGTGTGTGTGTGTGTGTGTGTGTGTGTGTGTCTCAATGAAAATTTTAACTACACAAATTTTTATCATCATCATTTGAATCTGCATGGATTTAGGGGAGAGTACTAGTCTATAGACTGATATGTGTTTCAGCTGATAAGGAGCAAAAAATCAGTTTGAAAATACTACAGATACTCCACACTGGAAGTCAAGTATTGCCATTTACAAATATGTTACTACATGTCAGAAAATGTATCTTTTAATTTAAAATGAATGTCAGCTGTATGTCATTATTATTTAGGAATAAATTAAAAAGCCTCCTCATGATCTTAAAAGGGTCACGCGGCTTTTAAATAATAATAATAATAATAATAATCAGTTCACTAAATTCAGAACCAAGACTTCGCTGATCTTTGTTTTTGCTTTTTGGAGGAAAACTTTAGCATTCGTGCTCATTTTCTATATAGTTTCTTTACTTCTGTTGCACATTTAAAACCAGAGATTTTCACAGTAAAATAAAATCTAAAATTGACATAGTGCAGAATCAGTGTTTCTTCATTATCTGAGAAATGTGTATTACCAGTTTTTTTATTTTATTGTCTTCCAGGCGTTTTGATTTCTTTCCCTCGTGATTTCTATTTGGTAGATTTTGTGGTATTGCTGTGCTGATTTGTGTTATGATTTTCTATATTTTTTCTGTATAAAATCTTTAAATCTCACTTTTGTGACAGTGTCCCTTTATTTTTATTTATTTTTTTGACTGGTTTTAAAATATTTTCTCTCTTAAAGCCGTTTTATTTTAACCTGTGACTCACATGCGACTATATTTGGATCAAACTCTGGTGCTGCTGGTCTTCAATTGCTCCATTTTCACGATCAGAATTGAATTTATTAGCAGAAGCTTCTTTGCAGCATTTTGTACTTTACTATCATTGAATATTTGCTTCTTTCCTTTACCTTTTTTCTCTTCCCACTGTCTCTCTTCTTTTTCCTCTTCTTTCTCCTTCCCTGATGGAAGCTAAGCGAAGCCAGTCCATCAGCAACTGTGTTCATCTATACGAGGCTTTGCCCACTACTAAAAGTGTTCCTATGCTGCTCCACACTGTGAGCTCTTTCTTGCCTGGTATCTCTTCTGGTAACTCTGCTTGCTCTCACAGACTCTCAGGTAAAGTATTGTGAGAGCTGCATGTGTTTGCATGTTGCGTGACCTTCGCCCAGCCTTTCCCATTCATATTCAGTCACAGTCTCTCGTATAGCACTCTGAACTTTTTATTTAATCCATGTTGTTGGATGATCTGACTAATGCATTTCTCAAGATTGCCCCGGTGCCTTGTGCTGTTCTTAACAAGTGTATGTATCACCGTTGCATGTTTGCATGCCCTGTTTTTCCTCACCATGTTTCATATGTGTGAAATCTTTGTCTGTACAGTGTCTGCAAGTCATATTCCAGTGTGTTTCCATGATATTTGATCCGTATTGCACCTCTGCCTGACCATGTCTTTGTCTTCCCGACTGTCAGATGTGGAGGAGTGTCAGCTGTCAGAGTGTGGGGGAGAGGAGGAGCTGGGAGGCAGAGACAGTCCTCTGCCGCGTAGCAGCAGCACCTCAGACATCACCCAACAGCTGTCTGAGACCTTACCAGGTATATACAAGCACAAAGCACTTTTTAATCTTCTGTATACACTCACTGAATACTGTATTAGGTACACCCTACAAGTACCAGATGTTTTTCCAATCATCTGCTGTCCAATTTTGCTGAGACTGTTCAAGGTGTAGCCTCAGTTTCCTGCCGCTGTAGCTCATCTCCTTCAAAGTTTCAGTTATTGGCATTCAGAGATGCTCTTCTGCACACCCTGGTTGTAATTAGAGGTTATTTGAATTATTGTTGCCTTCCTATCCACTTAAAGCAGTTTGGCACTTACTGAGAACTCTTGCTCACTGGACAATTTCCTTTTATAGGCCTATTCAACTATTTTCAGTGGAATTACTCCTCTTTTATTCAGTTTGTGTGTTCAGCTGTGATACAAATTAACCCTGCAGTTTCTTTATAAAAGAGAAGTAATCTGTCACTTCAGTTGTCTATTACATCACTATCCAGTGCAATATTACGGTATTAATCTTATTTGGTTTTTCAAAGCAATACAAAAAAAGCAAATAACAGCTTGTTTTTCACAGTTAAAATTTTAACCTCGTGATAAAAAGGATATGGAAAAACAGGCCAAACACCAAATTGAATTTTTCTGTTTAGTCTGATTTTCATAAACAGGACGTTACTGACTTCTTTACACTTTATAAGCTTGGAGCAGAAACGGCTGATATAATCGTGCAGCTCGAGTTTGCAAATGAGTTTGAACATCATATATTTGCACATACATGTACAAAAACAACCATTTAGAAAAAACAGCTCTGTAAGCAAATTAAAGAAAGGTAAAATTCATTATTCTTCTTTTCAACTAGATAATGTGAGAGTGGACTTATATAGTGTGAACACTTTTTATTATTTACATTACAGTCAACTGGAATTTTTCATTTTAGCAGCTAAGCCTGATATGTTTGATTTTTAAGCATGAATAGTTAAACAGACCTTAAACTTGTATGTCAGAGATCTTTGATGTTATCATTGTTTAAGTGATGAGACGGTGGAGTTATGAGCCAGTGCTAGTCAGCTTGGGTTAGAAGCTGCATTGCACAGAAACAGGTGTCTGCTAATTATTTCAGAGATGTTGTACATCCACAGAGTATTCACAGCATTCCCACGGCTGGAATAAAGCTGCCACGTTAACGCCCTATTCCAAATAGATTCAATTCATTTATCACAATAAAATTCTGCACACACTAGTGAAGTGAAAAAGTTGCTTGAAATTATGGCAAATTTATTTAAAAAATTAAAGTATTCACAGCTCTTGCTTAATAATTTGGCAGCAATTGCAGCCTCAAGTCTTTTTGAGTATGATGCTTCAAGGTTGGCGCACCTATTTTTTTGTAGGGGGAGGGGCAGTTTCTCACATCCTTTGCAGAAACTGTCAAGCTTGGTCTGAATCAGGAGCTTTGGTGCACAGCCATTTTCAGGTCTCTCCATAGTTGTTCAGTCAGTTTCAAGTCTGGACTCTGGCTGAGGCACTCGGGGCATTCAGAGAGTCTCAAAGCCACTCCTTTGGCTGTGTGCTTACGTTTCTTGTCCTGTTGGAAGATGAACCTTCAGCCCAGTCTGAGGTTCAGAGCACTCAGGAGCAAGTTATCATCAAGCATGTCTCTGTAGATTGCTGCATTTATGCTGAAATGCATCCCAACAACTTGATGCTGCCACCACCATGCTTTACTGTAGGGACGGTGTCCCAGCAACAATGGTTACTGTAAGGTGCTTTATATTTTAAGATAAAGACCCCACAATAATAACAAGGGGGAAAAAAAATCACATGTCCTCTATGAGCAAGCGTGTTGGCGATAGTGGGGAGGACAGAGGACAGTCTGCTGAGGGGAGGATGGCAGGACAAAGACATGCTGTGGAAGAGAGCCAGAGATTAGTACTAACAAATAAGTGCAGAGAGGTGTACAAACACATAGTGAGTGAAAAAAGTGACTGAGGAAGAAACGCTCACTGCATCGTGGGAATCCCCCAGCAGCCTACACCTATTGCAGCATAACTAAGGGAGGGTTCAGGGTCCAGTTCCTGATCCAGCCCTAATTATGTGCTTTGTCAAAAGGGAAACTTTTAAGCCTAATCTTAAAAGTAGAGATAGTGTCTGTCTCCTGAATCCAAACTGGAAGCTGGTTCCACAGAAGAGGGGCCTGAAAACTGAAGGCTCTGCCTCCCATTCTACTTTTAAATACTGTAGGAACAACAAGTAGGCCTGTGTGAGAGCAAAGTGCTCTAATCAGATGAGAGACCTTTTGGCAAACTCCAGGTGGGCTGTCATGTGCTTTTTACCTGAGAAGCATCTTCCATCTGGCTACTCTACCATTCAGGCCTGAAGTGCTGCCGAAATGGTTCTTTTAGAAGGTTCTCCTCTCTCCAGCGTAACTGGACGCTCTGGCGCTCGATCAGAGTGATAATCGGGTTCTTGGTCACCCTCCTGACATATGCCTGTGTGCTCTGATTGCTCTGATTGGTCAGATGACCTGCTTTAAACATATTCATTTATTTATTTTTTTATAATTAAGATCAGGGCTACAGGGATTAACTGAACATGTTCCAGTTTTTGGTAGAGACCAAATCAGAACTGTTTGTTGCCTTTCAGTCCAGCAGAGAGAGTACTCTCCTACTTCCTGTGGTTCTGATAGCAGGATGTCTGAGGGCAGGACTGAGAGCAGTGAACCACCTGTGGTGAGAACATTCATTCTCAACCATCGTGTTAGCTTAAAATAAGATTGATCAACGCTTGGTTCATCTGTTTAAATGTTTGTCTTTGTTGTAGATCCTCATCCGACGGACCAGCAGCTCAGCTGAGACAGAGTGCAATACTGAGGGACACACAAACTACACGAGGCCCAAGCTCAGAGAGAAAAGTTAGAAGTTATAATCACTGTTCAGTTTTAATGTTAAACATAAATTGCTTTTTAAAAATGTGAATTTTCATCAGCATACTCTAAGACTATAGCATATAAATATGTAATTGTTGCATTGGATATTACAGTTTTCCTTACAGAGCTAGTAGGCTCCATTTGAAGCTTCTTTTGCTTTTTTTTTTCTTTCATGAATTTAATCTTTTCACCTTACCTAGGTGAGAGTGTTAGTAGCGAGACGTCCAATGGCTACCTCAATGAGGCTGAAGTTACCTGGCAGGCGTTTGATGAGGAAGCCGATAATCAGTCCACGCAGTCGGCACACATGGACGTAACAGTTGATCCTCAGAGCCAGGGGAGTCTGCTGCTCAGCCATAATGAAGCTTTAGCAGGTAGAAACTCACAGCATGCCCCTAAATCTTGATGCAAGTGTCTCTATTAAATGTCTCTGTTTAGCTGTGCTTGTTACAGTTTGTTTGAGCTAACAAATCCAGTCAGAGTACTTGATTTATGTCTGTCTGCAGCCTGCAGCTGGTTTGATACATATAATAGTTAGCAACAGAGCTAATATCCTCATTATTATAAAGGAAGCCCTTTGTGACCATTCATCACAGTGATTAAATTATTTGGGAGACTTCAGCAGTTGTGCAGTTTAAACTGGGTTTTGTAACATTGCTCTTGATTGATAGATTGATCAATCTTAGGAAGGGTGAAAAACCTAATATTGTCTAGATGACTTCTCCCAAGCAATTTAAGATTTTAAATCTGCTCGGAGTTTGTGGTGTTTGAAAAGTGGAAATGTTATGAAAGGAAAAGTAACCTGTGGTCTCTGGTTTGTTTAAGGTATCTACAGATGTTTGACAAATTTAAGGGTGGAAAAAAGATGCGCTGTTGTAGTATGGAGAACCACCACCACAGCATCATTTTACTTTTTGCCTCTTGGAGGGATAGAACACATTTTTTCCAGGAAATATTCCCTCATTTGGTTTTCTGATGCTGTGCAACACACAGGTGCAAAAACTCATAGGTACTGTCTCATGTGTAATCAGATAGGAAGTGAAGTGGTGACTGTGGATAGGATGTGGTTCACATAATTTTCATTCAGTGAGAGCATTGTCATGTTGGAGGAGACTACTCCCATCAGGATAGAGATGTTTCATTAACCAGGAAAAATGGAGGAGGGGCTTGAATTAGCTGGTTTGTTTTTCCTTTAATTTGTCACCTGTCAATTTCTGTGAGGGGGGGGGGAATTACCACAACATCCCTTCAGCTTTGAGGCTTTTTATTTATTTACTCCCTCCCCCCTCGTGTATGCAGATATTGTCGTCCCCCTGTCTGCCCTTCCCACCCTTGTACGTGAACTTCTGTGTTTCCCACATTGTGATCACTGCCCCTCTGCTCTGTTCCTCAAACCCAGTTTGATCCATGTCCACTTGTTGTTTTTAGGTCCTGAGTGTGCTCTCCCTACCCACTCCGCATCCCCGTCCTACCACCACAACCACCAAAACCACTACCACTACCCCCAGAATCCCCCCGCTTCACCAGCCCTGCTGGTGCACACAGAGTGCCCACGGGATTGCCCCCTGGACGACACCATGCATCAGTCTGTCTTACACATGCCACACCACTTGGGTACTGCTCCCTAGCTGCTACTCATCATGTAGACCACAGTCTTCATCTGCATTTCACTTCTTTGTCTTAAATTCCCCTTGTAGATTTTTCTATTTTCTTTTTCTTTGTTTGGTTTGATGCTACTCTTACTTAAAGTAGTTGCTTTGTCATTATTCTGCACACATAATACAAAATAATTGTTCTTTTGTTTCTTCTTGTATACAAGAAGAAACAATCTTTTGTCTTTTTTTCTGCAACTAAATTTAAAAACAGTGAAACAGAAAAAACTTTCAGAAGTCATTTGAATCACCTCACATCAGCTACACTATCATCTGTCTTTCCAAGCCTTTACTCCCTCAGGTTCTCATTGCTCTCCTGCTGCCCACTAGGTGGCACTGTCCTGCCACAATTCACTTGGATGATGCATGTGGTTTCTGCCTGTTTCCCAAAAGTATTTGAGTGTTTTATTCACTTGCATAATGCCTTTGGGGAAAATGCACCAGATAACTTAAGGATTTGGTCAACAGCTGCTCTAACGACGCATTAGCATTGAGAGTCAAATCAATTCATTTTATTATAACTGTATAAAGTTGATCTGCATTTGTTGACTGAATCCATTCAGCTAAATAAAATGAAGTCTTTCTTGGTACTGGCAAAGTGTTGCCAAATAATAATTTCTGTAACCCACATCACCCATTACTCTTTCTATGTGACCATGCAGATAGCAGCGAGTTTCTGGCTGATGATGTCAGCATCATTGCTGGTGGGACTCTGACTGGCTGGCATGCTGATTCAGCCTTCGTCCTGTGGAGGAGAATTTTGGGTATCTTGGGAGATGTCAACAATATCCGCTGCCCCAAAATCCATGCCAAGGTCTTCTCCTATCTCTATGAGCTGTGGCACAAGCTGGCCAAGGTACAATAAAGACATAATCAGCTGATGATAAACCAGTAATTCCATATGTTATGTGTACACGAGCATAAAAAAAAAAGCCTACATCAAAGTGATGCTTTTAAATCCTCTTTATGTCAAAGACAGATAAAATTTCTATAAATAAATATGACATTTTAAATCAGACATTGTATTCTGTACTTCCCAAAGCAGAGAGTTTGAACCAAGCATTAGATATGATGTGTTATTCAATGAAGTGAAATGTTTGCTTACAGATTCGGGACAATCTTGGGATTAGTGTGGACAACCAGTCTTCTCCGCCCCAACCTGCCTTCATCCCACCTCTTCGAATGCTTGCATCCTGGCTTTTCAGGGTATGAACAATGCAAAGACACAGCAGATGTTCAAAAAACTTTTTATATGTTAGTGTGCACACAAGCTATGGATGAAATACTAAAACCTAAAAATAATTTATAGTCTGATTGCCGGATCCACTGTCATGTCATTAAAAGTAACAATTAAAGCATTTAGAGTGAATTTCTCAATTGGTGCTATTTGGGGGGGAAAAAAATCTGGGAGGATCTTATAATGCTCAGAAGGCAATATCATTACATTTCCAGGAGCAGCAAAAAGTAATCAATGCAGCCGAATGGTTAGCCTTGGCGGCAACGAACATATTAGTATTATCTAATCAAACTGTTTATGCAAACCAATAAAAGGAAGAATGTTGCCTCAATATGTGTTATGTCTGTATGAGGGAAAATTTAGTGGTTGGAGTTGGATTTTTTTTTTTTTTTTTTTTTTTTTTTTTTTAAATGGGTGGGGGACAAAATGCATCAGCTTCTCAAGCCTCTGCTGCAGCTTAATAGAATAGAAGTGTCTCCAGCTCCTCATAATAGCACTCCTCCCCTCTTTAGGCCACCATGCTGCCTGCAGAGTACAAGGCTGGCAAACTGCAGGCCTTCAAGCTGATCTGTGAGATGATGACCAGGCACCAGGATGTGCTCCCCAACAGTGATTTCCTGGTGCACCTTTACCACATCATGCACAAGGGCTTCATGAGCGATGACCCGGTAAGGCTCCTGCACAAAAGCTGCCGGTTGTTCCTCTTTCCTCCAGTAGATGGCGCATTGGTCAAATCAATGTGCATCAGCCCTGCTTAAAAACTGGAAAGCAATTAAGGCTGTTTGTTTTTGTCAGTTTGCCATTTACTTTTTTTAATGTGTGATTTTTGTCGTATTCAACTGGTTGTATTTGCTGCAATCTTTGTACTCGTGTCAGTACTAGTCATGTGTTTGGAGTGATGAGTTAGGTTCAAGGGTTTCCTGGCAGGAGTGAGGACACAGTTTATATAGGTTTATGATTGTGACCCTTGTTTTATTAAAAAAAGAAGGTGAGGAGGAACGTTACTGTGTTTTGGCATCTTCCACCTCCTTCAGCCACACCCTTCCTAGTATTCAGGTCTGGCATTGCTCCATTGCTTCTGCACAAAGCTGAGTGGTTATGAATGAAGTTCCTCTAAATAAAAACGTGAAGAGGAAAATGTGTGTAAGAGATGTTTTGCATGCTACTGTGTGTGTGTATATAAAGGACTGTAGATTTATATATGCCCTCCTGGCTGGGTTTCTGTTGCGCTTTGGCTGTGTGACAAGCTTATTAGAATGTTTTCCATGTCGTTAAATAATGTTTTGAGCCCCTGCCGCGTATACGTGATTAATTAAGGACTGACGTCTGTCGCGCTCCGTTAGACTGACACGTCGGCCGGGGGCCCGGAGTAGACTGGCCCGCCTGCCTCTGTGTATGCGAGTGTGTGTGAAGGAGTGGGAGGGGAGCCTGGGGAACGTAGTGCAGAGTAGAGCAATGAGGGGGGCACTCTGAGAGAGCAGGCAGCATTCTCAAGCTTTTGTTGTGGCTCTGTATAATGCGTTGGGGGGCCAGAGCCAGGCTGGCCACTGAAGCATGCTCAAATTGGCCAGAGAAAAGAGTCCTCACGCCACACAATAGAGGACAGCCGCACGCCTGCTTAACATAAGAAAGTGGCTCTTACTCTCCTCCTCCTTCCTCTCTGCCTTCACCCCACCCCCCCAATGCACCTAAAACATTTGCGATTTTGATTTCTTTCAAAGCATACAAATATTTTTAAGCTTCTTTATTTATAAGCTTTTTCAGGAGGCTCCAATTATAGGACTTATTTTTAAAATATTTTTTTCTTTGTGCGTTTAATATTAGACATCTGAAGATGTTTAGTCTTTTTGTTCAACAGCATCTCTCATATCTTTATAAATGAATGCTGAATGTATAGTCTGCCTGTCAATGGAGTAACACAGTCTGCCTTAAACAGCCATGCTTTATAGACTGCAGGGGGAATCCCAGTGTAAATCCTCACCAATAAAATCAACTAAGCTTGGAGGAAAATGACATTTCCCTTGGAGGGATTCTCCTTCCAACTGACAGAGTGCCAAGGTCAGGGCTATTGTCCTGATAGTCTGTCAGTCTCTGGTCACTGGTCTCACAAAAGCATGACCACCGCACAATGGCAGTAATCTATCTAATAGGTCTGCAATCTGGAGTGCAATAGTCAACAGCATATTTTGCTAAACATAATAAGTGCACACAAAGCTTTAATGCATCTATTCACCTTTTATTCTTTAGGTTAAAGAAAGGGCTCGAAAGCACTAACACATTTGCACAAACACACAGATTTCAGCACCTGTGCAGAGCCGGCTTCTCCTTTTAACTCGGTTCATCTTGTCATTCCCTAAAAGGAGGCTGCTGCATAATTTATATAGTGTCAGATTAAAATGTGAAGGTTGACCCGTAGGCCACCGACACGGCTGTTGATTAAACTGGTCGTGGCTACAACAGCCTGCAGGTAGGTTATTATCCCTTTCTTACAACTTGTGAATGAATTACAATAGGAAATATGTCCCCATGCTAAACTGTACATTTAAATTGGTAAATTTTGGGATTCTGTGCAGAGTGATGTAATGCCAGAATGAACCCCGTCACCCCAGGGGCCAGCAGGTGGAAAGCGTTTGCATTCGTGAAAATGAGGCCACATAAAAAGGCCTGAGGTGGCTCTATTCAGAGTTACGTTAATGCACCTTTTGTTGATGCAGGGGCTATTCCTACTGCCAACACAGCGCCGCATGCGGTTATTCCCTTTCCACATTTCTCTGTTCTGATTTCTATACACACTTCAAATCAGGTTCCCTCTACTTGCACGTACAATTGAAAGCACTTTGCATTCTACATTTGTGGCTTCCTCTAAAATGCTCATTTCAGGCAATCAAGAAACAGTTTGTTGCCTGCTAATTACCTCTGACTGCACTACACATTATGCTTCAGAGGTCAATTACCAACAAAACGAGGGTAAAATGGGCCCTCAATCCCGAAGCTCTTCCCACCAATTTTCCACATGTGTTGCTGGTGTTGGTTTGACTTCCTAGTAGTCTTCTCTGTGTTTATTCTATTCTTTTGTTCACCTGGATTCCCTGTTTACCAAAGCTCTGGGTGATTAATGTCGCGCATAGATAGTGGTACTGTGTGTGTGTGTGTGTGTGTGTGTGATTGAGAGAGAGAGAGAGAGAGAGAGAAATTGTGTTTGTTAAGGTGCCCTTCGGTTCAGCTAGAAACGGGTTGATGTTTGAACTGTCCGATTTACACAAGTTTATGGCCAAGAAGGCAGGTGTTTGGAGCCTGGACCTTGACTTCATACGCAAATATGCGCATGCATGACTCAGATAAGAGAGACAGCAATCTTTCCGTCTTATTTAGATGCTGCATTCTTTTATTCTTAAACTAATTATATATATTTTTTTCCCAAGAGTATTTCCTGTGTCCGTCAATAGTGAAGAAATGAGTGTCTTTGCTGTAAGATTACCAGCTAAATATAGTCTGGAAATTCTCAAGCATCCTTTTACGCCCTTCACTAGTGCAGTATTATACTGTACATACTTGAGCAGTTTGTGCAGAACCCTCTGCAATACAGCATATGCCTGTGTTGAAAGAGCACCCATCTGCCACTGAGCCGCCTGCACCTCAACCAAACAATACCTTGTCTCTGGCTTTAATTACAGGTTTGCTTGTGTGTGTACATACATGTGACTCTTGAAAGTTGAGGTCTTTTGTTCTCCCTCTTATCCACTGTGAACAATCCATCTGCTGTCTCTCTCTTCTGTCTGTCTTTCCCACTCTGTTTTTTTTTCCCCCTTTTTTGTCCTTTAGTGACATGCACTGTTGAGTGCTTTACTCTCCTCAGCACGCTTAAAATGCTTAGCCTACCTGTTGAAGTGAAAAGCTTTCTCGGTGCCACGTCTCTCACACTGTGGCCCATTTACAAAATATTTCTGATACTGCTTCACTCCACCCACACTAACAACACGCGAGGCTCCCCCCAAATGCAAAAATCCCCGGCTGTAATTGTAAACATTCTAGAGAATTAAAAGAAGGAAAAAAAATCCGTTTTTGTTCTATTATTCAGGCTGTTCCTAAATAAAGTCTGCAGAGATATAATAACGGAGATTGCTGCAGACATGATGACAGTTTATCTGTGTCCATGCTTATCATCAGGATGTTTTGAACACCATCATCCGCTCCTGCTCTCCTCGATTCTTCTTCCTCGGCCTGCCGGGCTTCACAATGCTGATTGGAGATTTCATCGCTGCTGCTGCCTGCGTCCTCACCTCTGGCTCCTCAGAGGTACAAACACACTTTCAACTTTTATTTGATATTTCAGTCATACAGGAATTTATGAGTCAAGAACTAGAAAAAGGTTTCAGATTTTTTTCTTTTTTCCCACAAATCAGTAGTGCTGTAAATCTGCAACAAAGATGATAAAATTCTTCACAAAAAATCATAAATCATCCTTCTCATATTTTGCAGCTGTTTGACATTGAAAAGCTGATATTGTTTTGTGACATTTTTATGCTTTTAGCAATAAAAAATTTATTTGAGGCACCAAATAGCAGAAATGTTAAAAAAAACAAAACAAACTGCACTTACATGTAGGACTGAGCAACTGTGGCTGAAATTAGAATTATAGATATTTTGTCTTACTATGATTATTCATCATGATAGATGACTTCATGTTTGAAATGAAATACGTAAATATCCTTTTTTTTCATTAAATCCACACAAGTATTAAATGAAAAGTCTTAATATGACTGTTGGTCATGTTCAGTTAATGTTGTAGACCATCTGTACAAGTGAGCATATGGACTTTAGATAGAGAGAGAGCTGATCTGGGGCAGATCAATATTATGGCCGCTATCTGTTACTTGCACAGCTTTAAACCCGAATATGGTTCAGTTGATGTTAACTGTCATTTATCAGGTGTGTATGTGTTGCTTCTTCCTGTTTTTTCCATTACACGTACCTCCCAGCATAGATTTGTTCTCGCTCCTCAGTTTAACAGCAGCTCATCAGGTGCAGCAGCACAACCTGCTACAGAGCTGCACCCATCATGCATTTAATCAATCATTTTGTTGTCCAGCGCCTAACATGTGAGATGTTTTTCCGTCAGCCGAATCATGAATAAAGATGAAATTAAATCTGCAAGCTCCCTCAAATCCTCTTCCATCGTATGCGTTCTGCGCCTTTTGCTTGAAGCGGGTTGTTTATGTGTTTGTTTCGGGTATTAATGATGCCGTGGGTTTGGTTTTCTTTTTTTAAAATTTCCTCCAGGCTCCGAGGGTGGAAGCTCAGACGATCCTGGGCTCCCTCGTTTGTTTCCCAAACCTCTACCTCCAGATTCCTATACTGCACCGTGTGCCTGGCTCTGATGACATCAATGTGAGCAATGAGGATATCAAGGTAAACGCTCATGATGTGCAGTGACGGGAATACGGACACTTCATATAAAAGCAGATGTTGTTTTAATTAGGATCAATCAGTCGTCTGCCGTGTAAATCATGACAAACTTATCCTAAACGTTATTAGATACAGCAGTGTGAACATCACACTGATTTAACATGACTACAAGGCTGTGTTACAGCTAATGGCGTCTTATTGTTATAAAGATGAAGGAAGGAATGGCTTGGATTGTCACTGAGAACTGTTAACTGGTGTTGTCGTTTCTGTTCAGAATTACTTGGTCAACATCCTGCTGGAGACGGCAACGAAGGAGCACTATGAAGGGGCGAGGTATGATTAGTAATTCTTTTGTTGCACTGTCTGATATGATCGCGTTTTACACACGTTCCAAGAAAAGGTTTGGGAACCTGCTCGTCACTGTTTTCTAATACTGTTTCTATGTTGATCACTCCTCGATGAATACAGAATACATTTTTTTTTTTTTTAACAATCTTGTCCACCTGTGTCACGATTGTCGTGCTCTTGTAATCTTTGGATTACACCTGCCTCTCCTCCTCCTCCTGCTGCTCTATCATATTGTTGTTATTGTCATCATGACATGTTTTGAAATGCTTCCGCAGACTTTTCCTGCTTTGTTCTTCCACTAAATTGTCATTGAGGCGTTGTTGACACCAGCCAATCATTTTTAAGAGGGGCAGACTAACTAACCACACTTTACCAGCCTCCTCTTTTGGAGAAGCACCTCTACAGCCAACACTTTCAATCTCAAAACTCACTCAAGTAGCTTGTGGAGAACTCATTAGCATCGAGGTTCACTTCATTTTTCCAGGCTGCACTGTGAATGATTAGTGTTCAATAAAGACATAAACTGGAGCGGTTTAGTTTGGTTGTACTTTGTTTGTCTACAAATCAGTGCAGACATGTATTCATTCCAACATTTAGTTTCTCTTTGCAGCTGTACATTTCTGTATACATAAGGAATTTGAAGAGACTAATGGTGGTGAAGCAGTGGCTACCCGTCATTAAAATTTGATGCAATGCTTCTAAAGCCTGTTTGCAAAAAAAAAAAAAGTCCAAATGTTCATGGTTTTAATTATATAGTAGTTTATTTCTCAAAACATCTGATCCCATTCAGATCCTGCTCTACTTAAATCTGCACATTTTGTTCTCTGCTGCTGCCATTCAGGTGCATTGCTGTGTGCAGCCTGGGTCTGTGGGTGTGTGAGGAGCTAATGCAAAAGAACATCCACCCCCAGGTTAAAGATGCCATCAATGTTTTGGGAGTGACACTAAAGGTGAGTGAACCTCTTACCCGAGGACGCTGCACTTGTGCATTTCCAGTTTCATTTACAAGAAACTACAGGTGCGCTTTTTTTAAAATGCTTGCGTCATGTGCTGAGAACACAGATAAGCCCGCTGTCCTGAAATGAATGGGTGTTGGAAGCTGTTTTTTTTGTGCAAACCTTACATTGTTTATCTCAAACTAAAATGACAGTTGATTACATAAAAGGACTGCAGAAAATTTTTCAACACGGGCAAAAAGTGTGAGAATAAAATGTGACTCGTGGGTATATTCTGGAACAGGCCTTTTTTCTCCCTAAGTGAAGAGATGCAGAGAAGCTGTGGGTTTGTGGGCTTTTTTGGTTTAGTTTTTTTTTTTTTTTCTTCTTCCATGGGAAAAGGGTTTGGGGCGGTGGCGTAATTTCCAGGCTGCTCACTCTCAGTAGATGTGGGCCAATTTAAGCAGCTACATCTCCCAGCTTCCTGCTCGAGCAAAGCCCCCACCCATCCCCTCGCCCCCTTCTCTAATGGAGCAGTAATCACTCCCCTGTACAACTTGACACACAGACTCAGCCAGCCCCAAAATAGAGGGTATAGGCTGGGTGGGGGATCTAGGGGGAAGAGTGGCACTGAGAGTCTCTTTTCTAAAAGCAGGTGCTGAACTCTCAGGGCCCCTTTTTGTGTTTGGCCATTTCTGCACTCCCCACATTGTCTGCCCTTGTTACATGTTGAGAGGCATTCAGCTGGAAGAAATAGGAAATTCTATTTCTCCACAAAGAATTTCAAATCACTGAAGAAATCCACATTTGAAAGAAAATTGTCAACAGCTCAATTCTTTCCTTCAATGAGTCTGGGGAAAATGAACCATGGTTTGAAGTGAAATGAAATTATGCTGATTATCTGCACAGTAAGTGCAAAACTAAATTTAAGGAAAATTACTCCAAATTTTGGCACAGTCAGTGTGTCCCCAAACTTTTTTTTTCTCACTGTCTTTAATCAGCATTGTCCCGCTGCTGTTTTACAAATTACGTGACACAAATGCAGCAAGAGATTTTGTTCCTGCGTTACTCTCTGGAAGCTCTGAAAGAGACATTTAAAAGCCTTAAAATCAGGGATTCTGCAGATACAGTAATTAATGTTCTGCCTTAAGATCACACATTACATTCAAAGTACTTCTGTACTTCTAGTGTCTTTAAAAAAAACTGGCCCATTTTTTTAAGTGTAAGGAGAGGCTCCACTGAGGTTTATGTATCTGCAAAATTTAAAGGGTATCATGATAAAACACGTTCTTTCCCTTCTTTTCCTACAGTGTTTAGATTGAAAATGAACTATTGGTTAGATTAAAAGTTCCAATGAAGATAAACATAAAAAAATGGTTGTTTTTGGGGAGGTTTTAAGCATGACTCCTCATGTTTTTGTCAAATCTGATAGCCGATGTCATACCAGAATGATTTGACCATGTTCCAAAAAGCTTCTTGTGATGACAGGAGAGCTTGACTTTCTCGCTCGTCAAACACAAGTTCAGCTGAGTCGAGGTCATTGAGGGTGGAAGAAAGTCTACGACAGTCTGCACTTCTCAGTCTTCTTTGGTCTTCAAGTAGTTCCTGCACAGCTCTGAGATGTGTTTGGACGGGAGTGTGAATCCCTGTCTGCAGAAATGCAAATCAGCGGGTGGAGCTTGTCTCTGCAGAATCGAGGGGTGTCCAACTCGAGAGGAGTTGATATTCCCATCACTCTTTTTTTTCTTCTCCCTCTCGTATCCTTCTGTTACTGCCGTAGATTTCAGAGATGGATTCATCTGTAATCAAGTGTGAAATGCTGGTATGTCTTAGCCCAGCCCAAGCATTTGGCCTTGTTTCCCCTCCTGAAAAGCAGTTTACTGACCACTAACTTTGCTTTTCTTTTTTTTTTTTTTTTTTTTTTAAGTGTTAAATTCTTTATTCAGCAGGCTTTTTTTTTTCTTCAGGTCTGCCTACCTGATCCCTTTTCCTTAAAGTGTTTCAGAGGTCTTACTGTGGGTACTGTCCTCTTACAAGTCTTCAGTGTATTTTACACCCTTTGACACTGAAACTTGTCTTACTTCTGATACCTCGATCACATCATGTTATTTAACTCTGCTGGAAACTTGAGGCACTTTAAGTAAGATTTTGTTGAATAAGCCTCTTGTGAACTGATCAAATCCACCTCTTAAAATGGTCAGTGCCACAAAGCTCCTACAGCTCCACCTTAATGCTCCTACAGCTCCACCTTGATTAAAACAAAACATCTTAAATGTCTTCCTCCATTGTATATAAATTTTATATCCCTAAACTTACTGATTATCTTCAGTTTGACATGAAAACATGGCAGATATTCAACATTGTACCAGGGTCCCACTATACGCTTCTATTGGAAAATTATGTTTTTATATACACTTGTACATGTGTGAATACACACATCTGGAATTGTATTAGTTAACTCTTTCTAATACCAGGTTGGGCCCTCTTTAACCTTGAGAACTGTTTTAATTCTGCAAGGCACAGATTCAAGGTGCAGGGAGCATTCCTCAGAGATTTTGGTCCATATCAACATGATAGCATCGCACAGCTGCTGCAGATGTGAATCTCCTGCTCCACCACATCCCAAAGGTGCTCAAGTGTGCTGAGATCTGGTGACTATGGAGGCCATTTGAGTGAACTCATCGTCGTGTTCAGAAACTGTTTGTGCAACACACTGTGTCCCAAATTTCAAATCAAAGTGGTGTGCGTGGCTAACAACAATAGTCAGTTGGTACTGAGGGGTCCAAAGTGTGCTAATAAAGTATCGCCCAACACCTGTGCACTACCAGCAGCAGCATGAACTATTGATACAAGGCATAATGGATCTTTCATGTTGCCCACTCTAATTGTTAGCCAGCTATGCAAATGTGGCTGAAGAAACGGATATTCATCAGACCGGGCAATATTTTTACAATCTTTTATTGTACAATTTTGCTGAGTCTGTTCAAATTGTAGTCTGAGTTTCATGTTCTCAGCTGACACCTGGCGTGGTCTGCTGCTGTAGCCCGTCTGCTTCAAGGCTCGACATGTTGTGCTGCATTCAGCTCTTCTGCATATCTTGGTTTGAATGAGTGGTTACGTTAGTTACTGTTACTCCCATTAGCTCAGCCGTTGTACTCTGACCTCTGGCAGGAAGACGAGGCATTTTCTTTGAGAACTACTGCTCACTATATTTTCTCTGTTCACTGTAAACTTTAGAGATGGTTTGTGGGAAAATCTGAGCAGATCAACAGTTTCTGAAACACTCTGACCAGCCCGTCTGACACCAACAACCACCCCACGTTCAAAGTTACTTAAATCACCTTTCTCCTCCTTTCTAATGCTCAGTTTGAACTTCAGCAGGTTTTCTTGATCATGTCCACACACATGTCCTAAATGCATCAAGTTACAGTGGTCCCTCACTATAACGCGGTTCACCTTTCGCGGCCTCACTGTTTCTGGGATTTTTTTGGTGCAATTTTGCAGCTTTTTTTTTTTTTTTCTTACAGCGCATTGTGTTCTGCCTCCTGATTGGCTGTAGACCATTGTCAATCAACCCCATGCCATGTCTCCTGTACAGTACAGAATGTGTTCAGCTTGTCAAATCTTTGATCGCTAGCAATGCGACTTTGAAGTGCTGCACTGTATGTTTGTAAGTTTTCTCACCCACAAACACAACAATGCCGACGAGAATCATGCCACCTGCGGGTGTCTTTGGTTTCATTCTATAATACTGGACTTATTTTTCTACGAATGTTTGAACTTTGAGTATTTAAACAAGAGAGAAAAGTGAAAATGTTCATGCCTGTCTGGGAAAAGTGTACAAAGTGTGTAGTGGGGGGGTTTACAGCCTTAGCACATCCAATTGTTTAAAAAAATAAAGTTGGCTACTTCGCGGATTTCACCTATCGCGGGTTATTTTTGGAACGCAACTCCCGCGATAAACGAGGGACCAATGTACATGTGATTGGATGATTAGATATATATATATTAGATAAACTGCTTTTTGCTTTTGCTTAGCAATTGAAAAGATGTATCTAATTTAGTGGCCAGTTAGTGTGTTATGTTGTTGTTTTTTTAACTGACAGTGCAGTTCCTCTTCACTTTTCAATTCTTGTTTGTTTGTTTTTAAAGTTTGGGAACAAAGCAGTGGCGCAGGTAGCCTGTGACGTCTTTCAGCTGCTCATCTCTCACTGGGAGCATCTCCAGAGGTTGGAGCCCACATTCCCAAAGAAAATTATTGAGGTAAAACAGACACAAACGTCTGGTTTGCTATCCTCGTAGGAACATCCCATTGACATAATGCTTTCTCTAGCTGCTTACCCTAACCATCAGAAATGAATGCCTAACCATAACCCAATGGTAATGTAAAAATGCCTTCAAACGTATGGGAACCATGATTTTGGTCCCCACTAAGATATGAATACACACACACACACACACACACACACACACACACACACACACACACACACACACACACACACACACACACACATTGATGTAACCCATGTAAATGTGTTTCACATCCAATAAGAGAAATTCCTTTGAAATAACTTTTAGCATTTAAATGCAAACGTTACACAAATTGTCGCTCGCTCATGTGCACAGTCCTCATCCTGTGGTTTCGTCTCCGTTTTAGCAATCAGCCCTGACTCAGATGATGAATGGGAGTGTGTCATCCAATTATCTTTCTCCTTGTTTTTTCCCAATACAGATCTTTGTGGCCACAATAGCCTTTTTGTTGCCGAGCGCAGAGCACTCAACGGTGGAAGCGGACAAAAAGGTACATGTTGGAAAGGATGGGACATGAAATGGCTGAGATCTAAAGGCTCTTGATCTATCATGTTGGAATGGTGCATTTGCAGAGGAATGTTTCTACTGAAGTGATTTGTTTTCTCTTCGACCTCGTTCTCCACTGCGTCTTTGATGCTCTCACCTGTTACCCGCTGCCACTCTTTCTTTTTTTTTTTTTTTGCTTTGTTAATAATATCTTTTATTTGTTAGTGTGTGACTGAAATAAATTAGGAACTTCTCTCTCATTTCTCACACTGTAGTTGATGGTATCGCTTCTGCTTTGCCTGTTGGACTGGTGCATGGCTGTTCCCTTGAGTCTGCTGCTTGAGCCTATCACCATGCCGTCACTGGAGGACCACACAGCCCACAAGGCCCCGCTGCTGGACTACATCTACAGGGTGGGTGTCATCAGTGGCAGCCTGGAATAGAGCCACCTTTTACAGATTCATATTCATAGTCTTCTGAACCACACGCAGCTTTTGCAAACAGACACAGCAACTTAAGCTTTGACATCTCCACCCCCACCCCGCCACATGGGCTTGCCACTTTAATTAGACTCACCTCTACCATGACCTTTTGACTATGCATCATTTAACATTATTGTAGCACAAAGGCGTAGAAGTGTCCACAGCAGCTTACACTCGTGACTGGCATTTAGCATATGTACGAAACCCTGACAACTGTTAGGAAACTTCAGGAGTGTTTGTTTCAAGCATGCAAAATATTCCGTATTGGATCTGCTCCTCTGTTTTTGTCCCTCAAACTCTTTATTTTATGGTCTGACCCTGAGGATGAGGGCCAAGCTTCGGGCCCAAATGAATGAGGTATTATTCATTCCCTCCTGTCTGGGCAGATGCGGTCAACGGCAGATCTTTGTAAGGATGTCACCCCTGATAAGAAATGGTCCAATTATTCAAACGGGACCCTTTGTCCACTTGATAAGCTCAGGCTATAAATGCTTGTCCTGGAGATTTGAATGGAATATGTCTTAATATGAGAGAGACTGCAGCTGCTATGAAAGCAAAGACAATTAAGCATGATTGGTTGTCTATCAGTGCACAAAAAGCACAGTCCCTCCGGCTTTCATTCAAGGTGTGATGATATTAATGTGATATCAACGCTGAAATCTATATGTTTCCACTGTCACATTGGCTGCTAATTATTCTGTATACCAGGCAGAGAATAGAAAACATCTTCCCTTTATTCCATCACTACCCACGTTCCCTGACAGGTTGTTTCATGCCTCATTTTCCTTTAATTACAAATTTATATTTAACGCTCAAGCGCCCAAGCTATTTTAGTGACCACAATTTTTTTCCCCCCATCCTGGCTCCATTTTCTGTTTAGATTTTCTAAAATATTCTAATCAATTTAATTATATCGTTTTTATTCAGACATCGGTTAGCAGAGATTCGCTGGAAAGTGTTGCAATGTAGTGATTAGAAGTGGAAAATTAATATAAATGTACAAAAAAAGACATATTTCCACTGTCTTTGTCACAACAGCAGAGCAAAAACTGCTAAAAGTTTATAGAAAAATTTCTTATGACTGAAAGCATCACAGCTACACATTTAAAAATACGACTGAGGTCATAAATGACTCCACTTGGGCACTTAACAATGTGTCCTTTGCCGACCAATCAAATGCAAGCAGAGACCATGTTTACAGCTAATGAATGGCTTCCATGCTTCCTGGGATGCAGACAAAAGTGAAAAAAGTTGGTACGGTTGACTAACGGCGAGCACATAGCTGTAAAAAGCAACATTGCACTAGACCATGTCGGTTCACTGGAGATCTGCTCAGGCTTCTCCATCTGCTCCCTCTGCCTGCCTCAGCAGCCAGCTGCACCGCGTGCGTGCGTGCGTGCGTGCGTGCAAGAGAGACGGCAAAGATAGGTACATCCGTGTTTTATTATTTGATTTATTTGTGTACATAGTGTGCTCACATCTCCATGCACCATGTGCCCTTCTAACTACTGTGTTACCTTCCAGGAACTGTTGCTATGCGAATTGCAGTCAATTTGTTGTCAAGCACAGTCGTGGGTTTCCCCCCCCCTCCCTCCCCCTCCCTTTCTACATCTCCACAGAGGAAGTTCTTTGGGGCTTTGGTGTAGCAGCTGTTTGGTTCACATCTTTTCAGCATCAAGCCTCAAATCCCTCCCCCTACGCACCCAGAGGTCTGCTTGATGGAATCATCCACATACTGTCTACATTGCCCCACACAATACTGTTTCACATGGCAGGGCCAGCGTCTCACAGCCAAGTGTGTGCGCGCTGAATGGGATTAGCCTTTGCATGGCTTTACCCAAGTTGCTCCACTATGAATAAGAGGCGCCCTCCTCTACATACATTAGGCATATTTTCTACCCCCTTACCTTTGCTCAGATTATACACTATACAGGTGTGTTTGTCTGTGTACTCGGATATGTATATGTGGCTAAGCATGCGTGTTTGTGGTGGGAGCTGAGCACAAGGATAAAGTCTTAATTAAATCAAACAGTGTAAACCTGTTCAGTGGCTGTAATCAACTGCCCCAGTGCGCCTTATCTAGCACTGCCAACGGATGCTCTGCCATCTGTTATGTAGATCGATACACTCACACATCACAGAAGAAATGGATTAGTGGCTATAAAGACCCTCTTTTCTTCCCTTTTCTCCCTCTCTCCCCCTTTTTGCCTTATGATGTAAATAGACCATATATTCCCCATTCACGTTCTCCTGCGTCGTGCACAGTCACGACAGACACTGCTGCATATTTTCTTACCAGACTTCAACCTTCTAGTACTATGAGTGAGTGGGGGGGAGGGTAAACATACATCGAATATCAATATTTAATAAAATGAATTAAAAACTGGGAATACTGTAAACAAGGTGGCTCGTCTTATTCAGCAGCATCCTCAGATAACCTTAGCTAAGCAAACTTTTAATTAAATTGGTTCAACTGAAAAACGTCCAACACTAGACACACTTCAGCGGGATTTATGGTCCAGCAGAGGAAAGTGTTCGCTGTCCGCTCCAGTCTGGGGACTGCCTGCAGAGAGCTCTGATGTCAAATGGAGGCGGTGTACAAAATTTAGGGTACAGCCGGTCTGTGGGCCACTCTTACTTGTACTGCTGATGGTCCACTAGGCAGCTGCAGAGGAGAGCAAAGTTAAAACATGCAAAGAGCTGAAGTAAATCCAAGTGTTAAAAACAAGAGTCTCTACTGCAGCCACTGTCTGTGCTCCCATTCCCGGGAACTCTGCTGTCATTCTCCTCCTTTCCAGCCCACTTGTCAACATTAAAAAGACACTTTCGTCAGCTGTGCTCAGTCAGGATCTTTGAGGACTGCACAGGAGCACATGTTGCATTTCCCTCTTCAAACTCAAATGTGTAGATGGACACATTAGCAGGACCATAAATTATGCTTTATCTTGACCAAGTTGTCTCCAAATTCAAAGCACGCTAATGGCTCAGTCACACGAGTGAAAGTAGGACAGCGACCTCCTTTTTCAGCAACCAATTGCAAGTTGTGGTGACTAAATGGTTGCCTGGAGTGAGGTTGGTGTTGCTCAGTCACTCGCAAGTCACCTGATAGGAGGCAACCTTGTTGCAAACAGTTGCAGTCTGATTTAGACTGACCCCAATCACTACCATAAATCACTACACTGTTTATGTAGACAGATTGCTAACATGTTGCCATCAGTATGAATGAGTCAATGAGCAAAACTTAAGGAGTCTTGACTCAACTGACTGCCAGCTGCCTGCAATCTGGTTATACTGGATGTGACGGACCGAGCAGTGAAAGAAACTTAGGCACAGGTTAAAGTCCAAAAAAAAGATTTTTTTTATTTTTGGTTAACTCATGCAAAAAGAATCAAAATCTTGGGCCCATAAAAGAGGTCAAAATAACAAAACTTTACTCAAAGTTGACAGCACTACTGATAACTCAAACAAACTGACCTCACTTAATGAGACAAAGGGGAAACTTAAATAGTGGCTGATCAGCCCACAAAAACAGGAGAAGGGGTAAAACACACAAAACCTAACTAAACCAAACATAATGAACTCCAATTCCCCCCCATGGTCCCGAGTTATGGCATGAACCAATTTGTAGTCTTCCTTTAAAGCTCGCTCCGCCCCTTTTCCACCTCTTGGCTCCTTAATCAAGGGACAGCTGCAACTAAGGTAACTCAGAAAACAAAAAATTAATCATACATAACAGTGTAAACTAAAATGTGCACACTTATTTTAGAATGCAGTGTTATGTGGATATGTGAATGAATTCTAAACCAAAACCAGTTATTTATTGTTCTGTAAATAAATTCCTATATTTCTATATTTAAAGAAAGAAATGTGAATGCAATGTTACTTATAAGCCTCTACACTAACATGGTGGGTATTACCACTGTGTGGCTGTAAGTGCAGCCATCACACTGGAGCAGGAAGGTTGCTGAGCACAAATGTAATAGTTAAATATCAATTTATGTTAAATGAGAACTTCTGTCTACGTAGATGGCAATAAATGTGATTTTCAGCGATCTGTTGCAGTTAATTGCTGAATTCTAAGAAATATAAAACTCTTGGCATGTAGTTGCCGACTGCAGTCTCTTATCTTATCTGATTAAAGAGGTATGACTGAAGTTTGACTTTGAGGACATAATTAGCAGTTTGAAAAAGGTGATTCCAGTAATGTTGTGAGTTAAATGTAGTAATATTATGGTATTGCGGGGTGTTTGGGGTGTCTCTACAAAGTACTGTAGCAAAACAACCCATGCATGCCAAATAATCACTACATTTTTGCTCTTCCGCTCTCGTTCCTCAGGTGCTGCACTGCTGTGTGGCTGGGTCCAACCTGCACACCCAGCAGAGCCACTATCTGCTCACCCTGTCTGACTTGTCCAGTGACTATGACCTCATGCTGGGTCAGGTTAAGCGTTGCGAGCCACCCCCGTCACAGACACCCACCATGGACTTAGGCAACCTACTCACTGTGGCTGAGGGTAAGGGCAGGAAAATGTCATTTCCTAAATCTGAATCTGTTTTGAGAAAGATCGCACTGCATAAAAATGTTATTAAGTGTTAATTGTTATATAGTATGTGTTAGTATGTACATAGGTTTACATAGGAGGGTTAAAAGCCAGTTAGTACTTGATGCCAGCTGCTGCGTCGTAATGTTTTGGATACTGCTGCCAGCTCTATATTTTATAGTTCCTATATTATAGCTCCCAGAATATGGAGCCAAACTCTCTACCCTGTCTGCCCCCACCCTCCCACCCCCACAAAAAATTATCCAAAACAGGTTACAGGTAAAAGCAAACTCTAAGTAGGCCATCCATTTGGAGCCTCTCCATTAAATGTCAATATCTTATTAAAAGTATAAAAAGGAAATCAACCATCACAGGGAATGGAATGTTCACATTAGTACTCAGCCCTAAGAGAAGACCCATTATGGGGTTTAGATTTAAAAAAAAAAAAAAAAAAATCTTTTTTGTGACCTTGTGATTCCATTAGGCAACATATTCCTCTTTCTCTCTCGCGTCCTCAACTTCTAAAGAGTCCTCAAAGTCCAAATACACAATGTGAATGTCTCCTGAAACAATGTAAGAAATTCAAACAGAAGCTTTTGTCTTGAAAATTTCATCACACCTCTGCTTTTTTTCCATTCTTTTTTTTTTTTTTTTTTTTTTTTTGGTGCACAGCTGCACAGAGTCTTGGTTGAAATAACAAAACACTATCAAAAGGGCAAACCAAAGAGTGCCGGCCTAGTTATATTCATGCCCTCACCTCATATTGATCAAGTCACATCAAAGGGCCAGTGCATCTCTAATGCAGCTTGGCCTGCTTTCTAAAGAGCTTTCTCCACTTTGATGGGGGATGATGGTATTGATAGCACTGTCACAATGCAAGAGTGCATCTTCTTGTTTTTCCCACATCCCTGCAGAATAAAGCACGGCATGCCTTTCACTTGGGAGTAAAAACCTGTACATTTACATAAATGCAATCTGCAAAGTACAATTCTATTCAGAAGTCTGCAAAGATGGTGGTTCTCATTAGCACTTGGCCAGTCTCAATGGTTGTCCATTGTAAGAAGACTCAATGGGCTTTTCAAAGTTGTCTCTTATGATTAGATGCTACCTACTTAGAGGTGTGCTAGCTAAGCTATTGTGAGAAATGAATAAAGTAGCCCTATTAGTAATCATGAATCAGATTTGGGTTTGTGTAAAAGGAGCTAATAAAGAGTGTAACATGTCGACACACAAATGTGGAGCTTTTTTAAATATTGTTAAAGTCTACATTGAACATATTATAAAAGACAGCCCTGAGTGCAGCTGTATTCTAAACCCATTGGTCATTTTTACTATTGATCATGTGTTACACTTGCTTGCTTGTATTTTTATTTTTTTTTTCATCCTCCCATCCTTTTTCTCCCACCAGAAAAGCGTCGCCGCAACATGGAGCTGATCCCGCTGACGGCACGGATGGTCATGACACACCTTGTGAACCATTTGGGCCATCATCCCCTGAGCGGCGGCCCCGCTCTCCTCCACAGCCTCGTGAGCGAAAATCATGACAACCCATACGTGGAGTCGTCCGAGCTGTCCTCCGAGGTCTTCAAAAGCCCCAACCTGCAGCTTTTTGTCTTCAACGACAGCACGCTGGTGTCCTACCTGCAAATCCCTGCCGAGACTCCCACCGTCGGAGAGTCCCTGCACACTTCCTCCCAAGTACGCGTCATTGTCCGGGACATCTCGGGCAAGTACTCGTGGGATGGTGCCATCCTCTACTGCACCGCACATGAAGACTTTGATGTGGGAGCCTTTAAACCAGTTGACCCTTCCCTTTCTACAGTCAACCACAGCAGAAACCCGCCCCCCTCCCCAGTAGCAGGACCGCACAAGCGTCATTGCTCAGGCTCCGATTGCCTCTCAAACTCTTGCGAGGAGGATGAGTTTGATGTTCTCGATAAGCTTTTGGAGGACCTCGGACACAGCAGCCCAGAATGTCTTCCCCAGCCACGACTTAAGCTTAACCAGCCGGCCGCGTCACCACACGGAATGAACCTAGAGCAAGAGAACGCCATCCTGGAAGCCATTCATCGTCAGACTCAGCAGGAGGAGGAGCAAGTGAGGAGGTGGGAGGCTGATGTAAGCTTTCGGGCTGACTGCCAGAGCGAACCATCCCACCAGGAACCAAAAGCTCCTTTTTACTTCTGCCGGCTGCTGCTTAATGATCTTGGGATGAACTCTTGGGATCGCAGGTATTACAGACAGACTGCAAATAGCCTGCTCTTTACTGAAAGAAACAAATAGAGGAAAGTGGGGTTTTAAGAGAAGTCAGACAGGGGTCTTTTACTTATTGGTCACTAGTTTAAAAACAACACATTAAATGCAGGCAATCGGAGAGAAAGAACAAGACACATCCTCTTGTTAAGTCTGACACCAAGTCACTTTCTTCATCTTCAAAGTAACTCAGCTGTTGGCTTGTTACTCAAAGAGAGAGAGGATGAATTTAAAGGCACATTGGACTCCGCAGTGTCTTAATCTCCTCTCCACAGGATAAGAGTGCCCAGCTGTTTTCACTAAGGTCTAGCTTGCAGAGCCTCATCTTTGCTGTTCTGCCCCGTAAATTAAAAGCTTACACCTCTTAATGGTGATGGTGTAACGTGCACAAAACAAGAGGAGATTGTGGCTTGCACCTGTGCCTGTTTTTTCTGGTCCTTGGTCATCAGATCTGCAAAACACAACTTTGGTTTAACACTTATTTTCTTTTTGATGATTTAAGCCGCTGATGGCAGTTTTAGTTTCAGATTAAAATCCTCATGTCTAATCTAATCAAGACTTGTTGTTGTTCAACAGGAAAAGCTTCCATTTGCTGAAGAAAAACTCTAAACTCTTACGGGAACTGAAGAACTTGGACTCCAGGCAGTGGTAAAGTTTACTTGGGAGTTTTGTATCATCTTGTGATGATTTGTGTGAGATAAGAAGTGTTGTCTGTAATGTATTGTGTTTTCCTGATCGCCCATAAACATGTTTCTGAATTAGTAAAATTAACTCTTTACATGTCCTGCGAGCCCTCCAGTTTTTCAAGACTGCAGTGCTCCCTTCCTCCTCCATGTATTTGCTAATCTGTGCCAACTCCTGCTGAGCACAACCCTGGAAGTCTCCCTCCATCACTCTCTCTGTCCTGTTCTTATCGTTCTTACTGGACTCTCGTAGTCCAATCAATTAGTGCTCTACACATTGCTAATGACAGGAAGTTATAAAATAATGCCCTCAGAAGTGGACCGTTTTCTCCCAGACTGTAGACCTGGTTGGACAATAACAACCTGTGCGCAATCATGCAAAGTCTCCTAAATGTACTCCAGCACAATGTACTGCCATGGCAACAGGGAAAGTAGGATGGGGGGGCTTTGCTGCCATTTTTCTTTTTTCTTTTTTTTTCTTTTCTTTTTTTTTTTTAACATGATGTTAAAGCTGATGGATAGATAGCAGACGGGTTTTTGGAGATAAACATTTTTTTCCCTTCTGTGCTTGAGATTTTTATTCAGCAATTCAATTACACAATTTACCTTGATTAGCGAGGTGTAATCCAAGCATTTCATCCAGAGTAGCTCAAGTAGTTAAAGGCTTTTCAAGTTGTTACAACTGTTAAACTGGTTAGTGTAGCTGTTGTTCTTTTAATGCTGGCTGCTTTTTATTTTTTGTTGTTGTTCTGTAGCCGAGAGACGCACAAGATTGCTGTGTTCTACATTGGAGAAGGCCAAGAAGACAAGTGCTCCATTTTGTCTAACAGCGCAGGAAGCCAGGACTATGAAGACTTTGTATCTGGACTGGGATGGGAGGTGCAAACCACGACTTTAAATCAAATCTTTGCATTCATATTTGCACAAAGTTGTACAGCCGCACTCAGAAAAGAGTAACTTTTGCTTGTACGTTTCAGGTGGACCTAGCCACGCACTGTGGCTTTATGGGCGGGCTCCAGAGGAATGGCAGCACAGGTCTAACGGCTCCTTATTATGCTACCTCCACTGTGGAAGTCATTTTCCACGTCTCAACGCGTATGCCATCTGATTCTGATGACTGCCTCACCAAAAAGGTAAAAGAAAAATCCCCATCAGCTGTTTTTTTTGTTTGTTTGTTTTTTTTTTTTTTTTAAGGCTCGTATTGACTATTCGCACATCTGGATTGTCTGTATTGAATTACTTGCACACCTTAAGTTCTAAGTGCATTAGAAAAAGAAGAATGTACTGCAGTGAAATGGCTACACAGCCATGCCTGCCCAGAGCAGTATGTTGTTGCAGCCTTCAGCTCTGTGTTAAGCTGTGATCAGGAGGTGTGACTCCAGAGTGTGGGCATTGATTAGTGACCCTGGCCAGGAAGGCCTGAGGAGTAGAGAATCGCAGGCGCGTGAGTGAAGAGAGGGCATGTGCTGCTGTGGTAATGACTATGATTCTGCTAGCCCCTGCCCCCCTCCCTGTGTGCTGTGACCAGGGCCTGGATTCAGCCATTAGCTCTCCCTGCTAGGGCAGGCGCCGGCCGGATGCCGGCAGGATCCTTTTATCCAATTCCTGCTGCCGCCACAGGAGCGATCGATTTGGTTCTGCAGTGGGATTCTGAGCTGTAGTGCAGCAGTAGCAGTTAGCAGAAAGAAATGAGCCGCAAGGCCCCTGCCCGTGCTGCCAATCTTCTCATACAGTACCCTGCTGAGGAGGGAAATTCATCAGGCTCTCCTCATATCCAGCCACACTCCAGCCCTCAACAGACATCCCCCTCTCCATTTCACAAATAATCGCCTACTCATTCCAAACCCATCCTGGAACTGTGTTTAGTGGCCACGGAAATTAGTCTGAGGAAAGATTTTGTCTCGGTTTGTCCAGAGTGTGGCGCTGGAGGGGTGGCCGTGCCCAAAGCAGAGTGTGCTGCCACTCCGCTCTCATTCAGTCTCGCCGGGAACTTCTGTAATTGCTCGTGCTCACCTCGCACAGATCTCCACACCAGCTACAGGTCCAAGAGAAATTTGCAGGCTGGGCCGCTTGCGCCGATGTTTCAGAAAACGATGGGAAGGTAAAGAGAAGAGAAAGTGGTATGAAAAATTTGGAATGAGAAACAGGCTTTGTCTGTGTCTAAGTACGATGTTACTCTGTCAATTTAAAAATAACACTTTTAGTCCAGCAGTCACCCACTTTACTTGCTGTAACCATAGAGGCATACTGTAGGGGAGAGACGGATGGGGTAGCTCTCGCTGAGTAGATTTCCTGTTTGAAGCTGATGGAAGGGGGGGAAAGCTAAACCTAAAAGAAAAGGGGGAAAACCATGAATTCCTCAATCCAATTGTGGGTTTTAAGGCACTGCAGGCTGTAGCAGCAGCAGCAGCTGGCTTCAGTAATGCATTTATAGAAATGACCTGCAGGGTTGGGGTCAGGCCATGTAGACGATGTGGATGTGTGTGAAAGCGAGGGAGATGGACGGGTGCCTTAGCCGTCCCAGTTACCCTCGGGCGCTACGTCTTAACTAGGTTGCTGCAGGTTGTTTTCATTAGGATGCTCTTGTCTTCTGGATCCTTTGGGTGGCAGTTTCCATGTATGTGAACCCCACTGGTTGGGTGGAAGGTCAAGGTGCGCTAATTGGACAAGAGCCTTTGACTTGAATCACATTTTATTAAAGAAGTCTCAAACATTTGGATGTGATTAACAAGGGGATAAATGGGTTGGTGCAGAAGATGATTGACTAGAGCATAAGCATCCTCATTAAACTTGTCATTCAGCTAATCCAAATGCTACTATCTTAACCCAAATTAACATCCCACTGCTGATTGTCTGCAGCAAATGCATATTCAACATTTTCTCTGAAATTGTCCCAGTGACTGACCTGGCTGGTACCTGCTGATCCTTGGACAGACAGACTGAACTGGCGAGCTCCAGTAATCAGCATGCCGTGGATTTGTTTAAGATTAGCGTATTACCATAATTAAGGGCTTATAATAGAATGTGCTAATTGCATTTTTGGTGGCGAGGGCATGTTTCTTAATGGCTCATTAGGCCAACAGTACATTGGCACATGTTTTCTTCTGAGTAGAGACTCACTTTTCAGTGTCTATGATACTCTGGAAAATGGAAGGACTGCTTGATTCGACATCACTGGACCACCAGCTAATAAATGATCTACACTTGTCATCAGAGAATGTAATGTTGCTACTCCCATCTATTTTACTTTGAAAAGGGGAAAGCTGTTTACCTTTTTTCTTCTTCTTTTTTTTTTTTTTTAAAACTAGCATCAGTCAATTTCCTGTCATTTAAGCAAATCTTCTTGTCCTGCCCAGTTTCATTTGTGGTTGTGAACAGAGTGGAAATGGGAAGCAATTTAACCTCTGATGGGGTAGGTTAATTGGATTTGAATTATTTGGTTTTAAAATGCTCAATTTTGTCCATTTTATGTTTGCTATTTGAATTTGTAATGAAAAAGCTATAATAGGAGACTAAACCAGAGCCAGGCTACGATTTAGACCATTGTTTTCAAACAAAGTTTGCGATCACCTGCTCCAGAAACAGTTGCTCCCAAGATGCACTAGAAAATAATATTGTCAGTCATCCTCTTCTAAAAAGATTTTTAACCTCAGTCCGCTCCTCGGTCTCCTGGAGGCAGTGTGGGTTTTAAGTGCAGAGCGGATAAAACCCAGTTAGAAGCCCTAATCCATCCAAATTTGTGTTCCTGTCTAGTTCCCCAAAGCAGTGAAAATTATATTCGCTCACTAAGCTGTTGATTAGACTAATTTTGTTTGTTTGGCAGCTGCGTCACCTGGGAAACGATGAGGTGCACATAGTGTGGTCCGAGCACACCAGGGACTACCGGCGCGGCATCATCCCAACTGACTTTGGAGATGTGCTGATAGTCATCTACCCAATGAAGAAACACATGTATTTCATCCAGATCATGAAGAAACCACAGGTAAATGGCTGTGCCGAGTGGAATATTTAGGTTATAGACCACTGCAGATGTTTTAGCTCTTTAGGTGTAATGATCATTTACGGGAGGTTTTACTTTTTAAGCATGCAGGTTTACTGTCATGTCTTAAGGGCACCTAAACAAAGTGGTAACAGGTTAATTCTACCTGTTACCTGCTGTAACAAGTCAGCATACAGCATGGCACTGCATTAATTTCCTGTCTGTGTTCATTAGATAATGCAGACCCTCGTCCTTCTGTTATGTTCAGACTTTGCTCTGAATTTCATACCTTCTTTCCCTTGTTGTGGTTTCTGTCTGAAGGCTCTCAGGTCTTTCCTCCAGCGATGCATTATTACCCACACTGTGGGTATGTGCTTTCAGAGATGGTTACTGGCCTTTGTTGGCTTGCTTTCATCTTGGTTACTCCATAGTGCTGCACTCGATGTGTGGCCTCCTAGAGGACCGTGAAATTACTTTGTCCAGGATGACTGGATTCAGATGTTCAGATATATCCACACATTATAAAAATGCATAGTGCAAAATTCATAAAGCAGTATTTTTCTTTTCTTTCCAGTAAGTTATCTTGAGAGAGATAATCGGGAAATGGATCATGTAAAATGATGTTGTAGTTTAAGCCTAACCTGAAGAAACACGTTATGTTCTTATTCTTCCATTGTTTTTTATAACAGTCATAGAAGGAGGGGAAATTCATTCAGACTGTATTTGTTTCATTCATTGTTTTCCATTGTGAATGATCATAGTGCCAATTTATTGCCGTCTCTGTTTGCATCATAGTCATTGCTCTAATGGAGTTCTGGTTTTGTCCGTGTAAACAGAAAACTAGCGAGGCCATCCTCGTCACTGAAAGCTCCACGTTTTGACTTTGTTAAATGTCAAAATTCAACGCAGCAGTTCACTAGATGCAAAACTTTATTCACTGCTGAGAGCACATTAGTTATCAAAAAGAAATTTAAATCGTTTTCCTGGAACTCTCAATTGCTGTTAAGAAAACCCACAAAACTGCTTTTATCATTCATGAGTCATACACTAGTCGACTTCCATCCATATGTTTTCCTCAGTGCTACTCCAGGCCCACTCATGTTCATGGAGGGCCTATTCCAGATAACCTCTGAAAACACTAACCCTTTGTGCAGGAAGCTTTTATTTCAGTTTTTCTGTCGGGGAGCTGCACAAAGAGGAATTGGAATGAAGCTGAAAAACTAAAGATCATAATTTTAAAAAAAGAGTTTCTGCCACAGGAAGCCTTTATCATTGGGTGAAGGTCAGAAGAAGAGCTGCCGCTGCGGTGCCGAGCCCAATCGTGAAAAAATAAACATTTTTATCGGAGAGTTCCTCTAAATTAAAAAACATGTAAAACCATCTACTCAGATGTCTGATACTGGAGTATTTATAGTATAACTTCAGGTTTCCATCACACGATTTAGCTAATTATTCTGTATCACTGGTGTTATACATTATTTTGTTGTTTAATTTGGCTGGTCGAGTGCCAAGTTGAGGACAGCAGGGCCTTTGGAAAGACTTTGACGTTCACGTCAACTTCCAGGTCAGTGACTATTGAGCTTCAGTGATTAAGGGCCCCCTTCCAATATGCATGAACAGACGCGTACACACACACACACACACGCTATTCTTGAAATTCATTCTGCCCCTTTGTATTAAATAGCTCAATATGAGGGCATTGTATAGTATTGATTGTCATTTTAATTTCATTTACCTAACATTGATTCGCATAAGATATGTGTGGTTGTCATGCAGAGTTAGGCAAAATCCAATTTCAACTTGAACCCTTCCCCTAAACAGATGGAGGAGGAGGGTTTTTTTGTTTTGTTTTTAAACAAAAAATGTGTCTCTTAAGTACTTGCACATGCAAAATCAGGATCCGCACTAAAATTTGAGTTTTATTATCGACTTGTCTAATTTCTTTGTTTCTTTCTTGACTTCCTCAGGTTCCCTTCTTTGGCCCTCTGTTTAATGGCGCTATCGTCACTGGAATGCTGCTGCCAAGTTTAGTACGGGCTACCTGTATCAATGCCAGCAGAGCTGTCAAGTCCCGGCTGACTCTCTACCAGAGCTTGTATCCTTTTTTTTCCTCAAGGCTTCTGCTTTATTTCCTCTCTCACACAGGTACAGCTCCTCAGATGAGTGCGACACTTTTAAAAGATGAGGCAGTGGTTACTCAGAGAGCTCAGACTGCTAAGTTTATTAGCAACGATTTTGAAATATTTCAATTAGATGTAAATAAAACATCACTGAGATTAAATTTCCAACATGACAAGCCACCACATTGGAGTGGATTCACTGGAACATGTGGTGTGCTTTCCATGTTAGCCAAAGTACACAGCTGAGTGCAGACACTGATCTTTATGAGCTACCTGATTTACATACAACTATTAGGCCGAGGCTGTTTCACAGCCTGGAGCAACACGGGAGGTTGCGGGGCTGTTTTGGGTAAGAGAACAGATAATGTGTCATCATCTATCACTACCGTTTTATGGCGGACGAGAAGAACCAAAATAAAAGCCCCATCAACAAATGTATACAAGTGCATACACTCACACACTGCTCTCATCCCTACACCCATCCATCCAACTGTGTGCCGTTAAGAGCCTGACTCCAGCTGTAGTTGTCAGTTGGTTTAAAGAGAGTGTAATTACCAGTGGAGATGAATTAGCATGTGAATACCAGCAGCACAGAGTCGAGGGGGGGGTGGGAGGGTGAGATGGGGGGGGGGGGGGGGGGCAGAGTTGGGATGGCCCCTGGGGGGGGAAACCTGATCTCCCTTAACGTCCCGCTCCTACTCGGACAGCGTGTGCGCCACCGCCTCACCAGAACCACACTGCCCCTCTGGCAGTTGCTATAGAAACCTCTCCCAAGGAGGTTTTATTTGGATTGAGGATGTATGCATAATTTCAAAACTTGTTTTCAGACTCTGTGTGACTATTACTCACAAAGGGCTTTTGGTCTGTCATCGTGCTGCACCGCTCACAGTGTAGGGTGTGTGCAAGTATGTGTGTGTCTGTATGCATTTCACAGTGCATCACATAGCTTGGCCCCCCCACCCCAATATCGGGCCTTGTCTGAAAGTCCCCGGGGGTATCCTGAGTGACAGATGTCTGTTACCCGACGCCAAGTGAATTAGCCCAGTGTGATTCTCAGTGCCAGAGGGGGCCGTCCACAGGCCTGCCTGGCTCTGGAAGCCTGAGGGACTGGGGAAACCGAAGGGTTTTTTGTTTTTTGTGTTTTTTTTAAAGGGGGGTGGTGCTGCTGCAGTAAGAGGGCCGTACTGGGACACTAAAGCCTCACCTGGCATTCCTTAGCACAGAATCAGTTCAGCACAAAGGCATGATCTATGAGAGGAGATAAGCGCTGCCTCTGGAGTTCTGGCACCGATCGGCTGCCAGGCCTCGCACACTCCACCACCATGAATGAAAGTGCCAGGCGGAGCGCACGGCCAAAATGAGTATCTGCATGTCTGCCTAGCCAGAGAGCTCGTGAGCACAGAGGCAAAACTTTAAGCTAATGAATGTTTGGTGCTGTATGAAAAGTGATAACTTGAGATTTGATATTTTAAAAGAACGTCAGAGCGCACTGGTGCAACGTCCCGCAGTAGTTCTGATCGTAAAAGAAACAGTGCGTTGGTAGCCAGGTGGAGTTGCTCTTTCAGATGCTTTGATTTCAACATTGCTTTTACTGTTACGCCACTCCAGCCTTTTGCATTTTTCCCTCTCCGGTCGTTTCAGTTCTTCCATCTTCTCAGGATATTGCAGCCCTTTATCTTTCACAGGTTGGAACAATGACCTGAAACTCTTTTTTTTGATGAAAATCCTCATCCTTAGTTTACCCCTTCACAATGCCTTTACAATTCACAGCCTGCTCTCTGCCTGTGAGGCCACTCTCCAAGGTAATTAGTTGAATATTTCTTCAAAGAGAAGCTATATAACCCCTGTGTGTCCAGATAAAAGGCCAGTATGGCTCTGCAGCCCCCTCTCTCGCTCCGTCACAGGGATCTAGAGGACTCCAGCAGTCTGCTGCAACGCTCACAGAATCTCTCGAGCTAATAGGATTTGATATTGAAAAATGACCACCAGCAACATTTTCTGAAAATACACACAGATGGGCTACAGGAGTGTTTTTCAAAAGGACACTACCTCTTGACAGCTTTCTGTTTTTCTCATATGGCTTTGCTCTCTCGTCCTTTTTCTGCCCACATGATTTTGTCAAATCTGTGCAGTTGCATATGCCTTCTCGTGTCACGTACAGCCATCGGTGTCATTTGCGATTTGTGTCATTTTCTTCTGCCAGGACACAACCTTGGCCTCATAGGCAACATATCACAAGACTCTCACAGACAACTCATAATGTATCATTTATTATTTATATGGCTGATAGGAAATGCAGCTGCTCTGGCTTTGTGTTCTAAGTGTATTGTTGGCCATTCGCGGCTGCATTTTGAATACTTGAGACCACAAAATGTTCAATCAAAAACAACTTTGAATTAAATGTAACCACATTTGTTTTTACAGACTTCTCTGAAACATGGATGTTAATCGGGCCCTCCGTTGCAAATGTAAGAAGCTTAAAACCAAAAACAGCTATTAGTTTGTTAGTGACACGTGGACCAAACCTGCCACTGCACTGCCTGCTGCCATTTACTGTATGAGAAAGATCCTTCATACTATCAGTATAGAATAATGTCGTCATCCAGAAGGTGGGATTCATTTCACTCTTCAACAAGCACTTGAGTTTGATGTGCCGTCCATCACTCTTTGTGATGGGGTATTGTTAAAGGTGAAGTGTGTGTGTGTGTCTGTGTGTCTGTGTGTGGGGTGATGGCAAGTTACTAATAGGTGAGACAATGCAAAACTGACCTTGATTCAGAGGCATAGCCTTCCTACTGGACAGAATCAATAGCTTTTGCACACTGCCCTTAGTCCCCATCCTTTGCTCTGACACACAAGTAAACACACACACAGATCCATCTCCAGGCAGCGATCAATAACCATAATCTGTTTCTGCCCATCGCCAGTCATGCGAGCCAGGCTTTTAGGTAGCGTGTGTGTGTGTGTGTGTGTGTGTGTGTGTGTGTGTGTGTGTGTGTGTGTGTGTGTGCAGCAGCAGGAAGAGAGGAAGGCTTGATCCTTTCAGTGGAACCCAAAAAGCTGCTTAACTCTGTCATGTTCCCTCACAGGCTCATGTGAGCATATCTGCAGTCCCCCAGCTCCACTGCTGGAAACAAGATGTACATCTTTGCAACGGCTGTATGCTGAAAACACAATGGATATGATATTCTGCATGCACTGCTTTTGTGTGCCGTTTCTGCATCCCCACACGCCGTCATAATTAGTACAGTCGCCGCATTGACCGGGGCACATTCTCACACCCCTTCTGAGCAAGTTATTGTCCCGGTCTCATCGCGTCTTTGTCTCACGACAGCATGTTCTTTTGTATACTGTAAGATTCTTCACCTAGCGGAGATGAAAGTGCGCCTGTATGCATGATAGGGTGTCATGAATAGGATCTGCCATGTTAGTGTTGTCTCCCATGAATTATTTAGCATCGTTGATAGGTCTAATTTGCCAGCTGTTGTGCCATAACTGTTGGCAGACTCATGGATAATACTCAGCAGTCTATATCACTATGGAGCACAGTGCTTGACTGGGCACAGTGAGACGCCAAGCTAGTCATTATAAGCTGGTTTCATGTAATGGTCTGAGCTGATGTGAGTATAGCCAACTTCCTGTTCACTGGAAGCGGGGCTGACCAACTAAAAGTAATTTGTAATCTGCAGTAACTTTTGCAGCGGGAGTTGGACAGCTTGACTTGTTGCATGATTTATGATAAGTGATTGTCAGCATATTGTTATTACTGGATGCGAACCGTTTAGTCGGAGGCGGTTGGCTGCTGTTGGATGAGTAGGTAGCTGGAGTTGGGTGAGGGGCTAGTTTGGACTTAAAGTGTCCCTGCTTGGAGTTGGCAGGGCTAAGTTTGGGCGGAGGCTGGCATTGGCTTTGATAGGGTGGTTGAGAGTTTACACATTATTTCAGGGGGCTGCAAAGAGAGGAGGGGGCTCTCCCCAACTGAATGTTTTAACCTAATCCCATTATCAGTGTAGCGCACTGCCTCCCATCTCTTCCCCCTTCTTATCCCTGCTCCCTCCCACTCCTCTCTCCAGCTGACCAGCTGTTCCTGCCGGGACTCACGACAATGTCCGATGTGTTCAGATCACTGAGTACCCCCCTCCTAATAAACACACACACATGAACAGAGCGCAGTCCATGCACGACCAAAGCAATTGCCAAGCCCATTGCTGGAGCCGAGAAGGCCTAGAGGAGGAGGAGGGTGTTGGTTGGGGAAGAAGGGGTGTAGCTTTGGGGGGTTTGGAGGGGGCAAGCACAGGCCTGTCAAACAGAGAGCCCTGACTCAGGAGGCAGCCCAGCTCGGATGGCATATGGCGTCTAGCTTCATACAACATGCAAAAGTATTCTCTCTCTTCACCCCCTCTCATCTACTCCCCCTCCCCATCTCCCTCTCCCTGCTGCTAATGCAGAATGACTCATAGCATTACTCATTTTTTTTCCTGCCCCCCCCCCCAAACACACATTAGTTCCTCCTCCTCTTGCCACCCAGCCTGTAACAAAAGGCGTACACTGTGCGGCACCCACACCCTGAAAGCCCTGGGGGCCTAGCACAGCCTACACTCTGGGGTCTGAGCTTCATGGGGGCCGCCCCCTTTTAAACACAGGTAGAGCAGGCATGGAACCAGACAGCCAACAGCAGGGCCCCAGAGCCCCGCCTGTCAGAGCGTACACACACTGCTGGTGTCAGAACTGCCTGTTGGTGTATATCAGTTTGTGTTTGTATATACAGCCAGCTTTGCACTCTTGTGCTTCAGGGCTTTAAAATCATCACGCTTGGTGTCCTGCATTTGTTCATCTTTGTCTCTCCCTGCAACCTTTGTGACGTCTTGCTGGTCTCACTGATATTTTTCCACATTTTGATTGCTATTTAATTACCATGTATAAAAGTCGTCTATTTCTTATCAGGATCTTTTCAGTTGCTTTCATTTATTTACTTTTTTGCGCAGTGTTTATCAAATAAAAAGCCGTGGTGTTTTCAGGTATCAGTGGTGGAAAACTGCGTAGCCTAGTGTAACCCAAAGAATGTCACGCTCTGTGTATTTTTAAACTTGAACCCCCACCCTCATGCCCTCCTCCCCCCTCCGTCTGTTATGCGTTCGTGTCTGACATCTGTCTGTTTGTTAGCGGCAAAGTGAGAGCCGGTTTTATGCGGGATCACCTTCCCTGTCTCTTCTCCATCTCGGCGTTGTGGAATGGGTTAGGAATGCCAAAAAGACCATTACAGTTGTGTGAAGGATTCTGTGTACTTTTTGGCAGCTCTTTGGACTAAATTAGTATTATTTTCTGGTCAATAGATTTGAATTCCAGTAAAAGGGATTTTTCCTTGTGTGGTGTATAAAAAGTGCCACATTCTGAATGTCAGATGGTAAAAATGCAAGAAAACTCTGTATTTGAAATGATTTGACTATTAGATAACTGGAAAATGATTTGAAGTCTATTTCTTTGTCTTCATTTTAAAATATCTTTCTACTACTGTGTGCTTCTAGAGAAAAGCCTCCCAGTTGTCCTAATGTGCTTAATAGCACAAATTCCCACAGATTGAACCATCAAAGAGGATAACATGGTCCTCCTCACTCTTATTATAGTTTGCATATGCTTGATCATGTAGGACTAAAGTCCTCATCTCAAATAGGCTACTATATGTAAGGGAATGGTCCCCCGAGCCAAAAAGAAGCGCAAATATTCTCACAAAATATCAGGCATAGAAACATTGATGCAATCACCATCTCACTAATAACGCGCAGGATGCGTAGTCAGGATGCTGTGACCCCGGTCGCATGATTGGACCTATTACGGGCTGCACTGAGACATGTTCATTGTGATTGATGTGTGGCGCTGCTAGCTCGGGTGTAAAAACCTGTGTCTGCTTTATGTGATTAGCATCCAGCTAGCCACTCCATCTGTTACCCCTAGCCCTGTTTAATTAATGAACTTTCTTTTTCCACCCCACAGCCAGGCAGTGCAACACTAAAGCAAAAGCTGTTAGTCCTCTCAGGTTATCCAAATGGATGCGTGTTCTTGCTCCCACCCCCTCCCCTCAACCCACCCCCACTCAACCCACCCACCCACTCTCAATGGGTGCGTTCTCATTGATTAGTTATGTTTTGTTCCCCCCCTCTTTTGTTTCAGGGTTCTTGAAGGGAGGGTTAATGAGCTTTCCTGGCAAGCTTTAGTGCTTGGAATCTGGGGATAAATGGGAATAATTTTGTTGTTTTTTGTTTTGTTTTTTGTGATGGACTTGGCAGAGATGTGAAGCCTCGTGCCACCGTGTCAGTCTGTGTGCGTGTGTGTTTGTTTGGGTGTGTATGAATCGGTTGCGGCGGGGTGCGTTGCATTTCATCCCTGCTGGTCCATTATTCGTCTTCAGAAGCCGGGAATCTGGAACACTCTTTAACAGTTGGCTCTGTCACTATTCATCTTCCAACCATCTCAGCAAAACTCTTGTCCTGTCCTCATTTTACCACCAAGTAGTCTCTCTTTTTTCATTTACGTCCCTTCTTCCTTCCATGTCTCTTGCTACAAGGCAGTGAACAGCCTTTTGTCCAGCTAAAGCTGCCCTCTTTTGTTTGTGCGGCCTTTTTTATCCTTGTGCTAATCGGCATGGTCGTGTGCCTGAGTTGGACCCCATCTTTCACGCTCAGCTCTCCTTTGTTTGACACACCGCCCCTGATAAGAATCCCAATTCTAGGGCCTCTCTGATATTGAAATCCAACAGCGGCGTAGAAAGAGCCTTCAATCATCTATTATCTGTGCTCCAGTGATTACCATTCAATCTCCCTGGGTCCAGGCTCCTCATCACCGGCCCCAGAGCTGAGGCCGTCCCCTGAAAGAACCTGCATCCCTTAACGTCTGTGTCACATTCAGCATAGCCATAGATATTTCTGACACCGTCTTGAGACAGCCACGCATCGAACGCTGCTGGGAAATGTCAGCAAAATGTCACTCATCATTCTCCACTGGAATCTCTCGTTCTCTGATCTGGCACGGGGGTTTTGGAGACTCTTGTGAAGATACCTTGTGACATTATTGGCGGCCTTTGTCCCTAAATGGCCATTAATTTTTCAGTTCCCTTTTTTTGTTCAGACACCAGAATTGCTCTTTTTTTTTTTTCCCATAAGGCTGCATTGCTTTTAATGTTGCAGACTTAATTGGCTGTTTTAAGAAGGAATTGCTTGATTATTTATAAGTTGCACATTAATGCCTCTTTAAATGGTTCAAAGGCAGTGTGTGCTCTTCCGCTGGCCTGTGGCCATTATTCTCTTTCAGAGGATGTCCTTGTGCCTTGCAGCATTTGCATTTTTGCACTAAATGGAATGTTCTGCATTGACAGACAGGCAAGGGAAACAAAGCAATAACAAAAACAAAACATTTAAGTGTGCATCACTGTGCATTGTCTGCTTCTTCTTAGAGGAGCAGCCTTTGATGTGTTAATACCGATAGTCTGTATTTCATTGTCAAGTGGTGGCTGTGGCTGAAAGGGAAGCGGTAAGAAATATTGGCCAAATCTTCCTTTGCGTCTCCACTGCAACAGGCTGTAATAGAGTTTGATGTCGAACAGAAAGAAGGTTTTGTTGGTTGTAAAAGCACGCGGAACACCTTTTGGGTGGTGGGATCTCCTTTAAAAATACCGTATAACTTTAAAGCACCATTCCTACTGTGCATGGTTAGCATTGCTTTTTTTTCATCATTTTCCTGTTTGCTCTTGTTTTGTGTTCAACCATCCACTTACCTAATTCTGTGTTTAAATACACAGCAGCACTTGGTACCTTTTTGTTTAATGTAGCGTACACATCTTCATTAGTTATGTATATCTTCTAATTACTATTGATGAGACTCTAGCTGATTTGGGTACAAATCTATAGCTTTTCATATTCTAATGAGTGTTATTTACCCTCAGATCTCCAAGCCAGGGGGCTTTGTGCAGGCAGATATAGCCCACACTGCTCTAGCTACACCCACTTGTTTTTGTATCTGCCGACTCTGACAAAATCCAGTTTCCCTCCCCCCACATCATCACCCGTCTGTGTGGATGTATAGCACTTCCCGCTCCTCCATCTGTTTTTGTCCACCCATGAAAAGGTCCATTATAATCTGCAGGATGCACAGTGGACGTACTGCAAACTCCACTTCAGCCAATCAAGACGCAGCTCTGAACTTGCGCCGTGAATCCAAGGGGCACGAACGCCACCCCCGAGTTCGTTTTGATTATGTGCGGTCTCTGCCAGAGATCTTCAGTTGAACAAGTTTTTATACCAACATTGTCTCCATCGTCCCTTTTCCCTATAAAAGCTTCCACTGTGAATGGAGCTCTGTGCATGCCCACTGGATGATGGCAGGCTCCTGATTAACCCTGGAGTGACTAGCTAATGTCATTGAAGGAGAGCCACCTGGCTGTGAGACTGTACAGTCAGCTGCCACTGAAGGACCAGAATAGGAGACGACCAGGTGTTGGGCTCCAGCCCCCCTAATTGTTGCCATGTAATAGCCTGCTTGACTGCACAATATAGCCCAGGGGCGAGGATTAGGAAAAAGCTGTTGCCATCATAGAAGTCTATTTTCTTTTTTCCTAAGGTTTTGTGTGCGACTTTCTTTTTAAGTGCGTACATCTATAATTCTTCCTTCGCTGTCCTCCTCCTGAGGTTATCCACCATTCCAGGTTATGTCCTTGCACATTACAGAATCAGGATATTTACTGTAAATGTGCACAACTACAAAGTTGCTTTTCAGATTGTGATGGGATAGAAAAATGTTTCATGTCCATGAGATTAACTGGCACAAACTTGACAGACTTTAGTTATCATGCATCAAAAAGTATGTGCATCATGTACTTGACCGTTTAGTATTTTCTTTCTTTAATAATTGGCCCGACAGTTCAGATTTCATAACTCATTCTAGCAGCGGTGGCATTGATTAAACTATGCCCCTAGTCACAGTAATGAACCTGTTCTGCCAGTGCTTTTACCGCAGATGTGGTCATATGTAACCTAGTGCTAATCATTAGCATTCTCCCTAAATGCCAGGCATTTTGCATGAGGCCAGGCAGCCTAATTGGACCAATGAACCTTTCACAGAGGGGGCAATGGAGGAGCAAGAGACTTTATGTGTAGGATGCCTCGGCCGGGAGGCAGAAAGGGATGCTTGGCATTAATGCATCACGCGTCTGACGCACATACCGCAAGCATCATTAAAATTGCAGAAGCCTCTGTTCATTTTGTTTTAATATTTCATCAGTGCTTGTCTGAGCTGTGCGATCGCAGGGTGAAAATCAGAGTCATTTGGCATGACCCGGCGTTGGCACATTTCTCTGACAATTTAAGTGTCAGGTTGGTTTTGCAGATGTGTCAAATAGATTATAGAACATCAGGGTACTTTGATTACTGCTGTGCTTTGAGGTGTGTGTACAGGTGGGCAGAAACCGTGTGAGCGTGATAATCATCGTGCTACAAATTTCATCATGGAAGTTGGAAGAGAGAAGAGGCTAAAGCCCTCATATGGATTTCAGCATGCCCTTCCCTGTTTAATCTTTGACTTTTTATTAAAAGTTCAAATTGAGATCAGATAGATGCTTTTTGCTTCCTCTCTCTCTTGAACAATTTCAGGAACTGAGGGGAAAATATGACAGATATTCACCTCAGATAGCTCACAGGATGCCCACCTTTGTCCTGACCTAATAACATTTCCAGAGGGTGCAGACATTTGTGACACTCTGGCCATCGTTGCTAACAAAGGAGACCTTCCACGAAAACTCTCACCCAGCCACTCACAGAGCTGTATCTGTTAATCTTCATCCCTATCAGCCTTTTGTAGCTCATCTTATTATGACTTTCTGTTAATACACAGTGGAGGCCTGTGTGACTGTCTGGCTATAATGGGTCTGTGTTTGATTAATCATGTCGATCCTTTGTGCTTCACATCTAAGGCTGCTGTGTTAGGACTCATCAATGCAGGCCAGAGTCCTTTGAAAAAGAGATTGGTTACAGACTCGGCTCATCTGAATACACAAGGCTAGCAGGCTTTGATGGCAGTCATGTTAAACAAACCATGTGCCAACAAATTATGATGTCACCAGGTATCTTGGAGCTAACCCGCGTCTCTGGTGTGTGAGGATGACTTGTTGCGCTGCCATTTATATTCTGTGAAACCCTGGCAATCAGTCAGTTCGAACATAGTTTAGGGGTCAACATTGACCTTAGTGTAGGTGCTGCTCTTATGATTTGTTTTGCAGCGGAAATCGATTTTTAGTGGCCCCCAGAGGAACGGTGGGTTGCCGGAGACTTGAGAAAATGGGTGTCTGCTTCCTCCAGTCAGCTTGTAAATAACCCAGTCATGCCAGCTAGCAGACATCTGATTTTGTCTGCAGCTTTGGCGAACCCGTGTGAAATCACTGACGGGCAGTGATGATGTCACAGGTTAGGAGTGATGTCACAGCCATAACTCCCCACCCTGCTGTCCGAATGCCAGATGGACGGTAGAGAGGTGTGGAGGTTGGAGCTTAGAAAGCTCTCGCTGTGGGAAACGTGCCCCTCAGGAGGTGTCATTAACCTTGGCTTACTGTTTGACCTGACTCCTCTGGGGCCTCCGAGTTCCAATTTCTTGGACCCACTAATTGGGCTACTTGTTAAAACTCTCTGAAACCAGCTATTCCTCTTGAGCTTCTTATGTTTTGCAAGTCCACACTCACCCAGAAAGTGGACCCACAAACAGCATAATAACGCATCTGTGACACATTCAGACGTTTTCTGCAGCCACAGCTGTTTAATGAGACACCAGGGTTTGAGTAGCTGATATATAAAGTGGGAGATGGACACACATATATGCTATACCATACACATTTTCACTTTATCCACCTCAATCTGTTGTTCCTTCCCATGCTGCCATTATTCCTGCAGCCAGCCTTAGTGGCACATTCACTCTCTCTGTCCCCTTTTCTCCCTGTGTCTTTCCATCTAAATGTCTCTGTCTTCCTCCCCGTTTTCCCATAATCACCTCACACCTCTGAGGGCCTCTGCTGAGACGAGCTTCACACCTCAGCCCTCGCTGTGACAACAGGTACCGCTGGCACTCAACGCCAGGCCTCTCTCCAATCAACACCTGCTCGCCTTTATCTCTCTTTCTTGCCTTCCTCTTTACCATCTTTCCTCCTCCCTTTTTCCCCCCTTGTCACCTTCTTCTTTCTCCATAGTCATAGCCCTTATTTGTGATGTTCAACCAGTAGTTTGCCCTGTGCCCCTGCCTTTCTGCCTCTTGTGTCCTCTTCTGTATCAAGTGACAGGTTGTCCATATGCAGTAATCAGTTTGTCTATATCAATGCCTCCTGGAGATGGCACTGTAATTCCTTCATGATTTGAACCTGTTCATGTTGCTCCGGCTTGTATTCATTACTGCATTTGGTGTCAACAGCTTGTATCAAAGTGAGTCTTATTGTCCGCTTTTGATAGCAGTCATCATTTCCTCTTAGCTCGCCACCAAAGCAGGGACTAAACCTTCTAATTAATCCACAGGATTGGACCCTATCCGCGTGCTATCCAGTGATGTTGCTGTGAGTGTGCATTTGATACGAGGAGGTGGTTTACTGTGTCTTTGAATGAAAAGCATGACGGCCACATCTGCTTTTTTTTTATACTGTTTGCACCCAGAACCCCCCCCCCCCCCCCCCCAACATCCTTTTCCTCTTAACAGCCCAATTATGTGACTGCTGGGAGTCAATGGCACTGTGAGCTACTCCTCAGCTCCTCTCTTCACCAAGGTCAAGCTGATTGGTCCAGGTTAATGGGCAGATGTGGGGCTAAGAGAGGAGGGGGGTCAAGCACCTAGAGGCACCCTTCACCTCATCTCTAAACTGTCCCTCTTCACTACAAGAGCCCCTTTTTGCCACCAGTGCTTCTACAAACAGGATTAACCTTGGCTGCTGCTGTGGAGACTTAAGCAGTAGGTTTGTCCGCACGCATGGCAAAAATATTTTTGAATAGGTATTTGATTATTTCCCCTTTTTGTTTTTGTGTTTTTTAGGTGAAACCCTGGATTCATAAAATCAGTGAAGTGTCATATGTCAGGGTCATGTCATGGTTGGAGAGTTGTTGTTTTTCATTGGCACAGAGAGACTAAATCTCAAAGTTCTGATGTCTGGAATAATTTAAGTTTATCCACTATTTCTTGGCACACTCGTCTTTTTTGTCTCTCTTTCTGTTGCGAAAACTTCCTTATTAGATGACGACAATTCAAGCTTCCGGAGGAGCGCTGTTTGAAACCCGATTAAGGCACCTTTGACAAAAGGAGAGGAGGAAGTCGCCCGCCCTGCTCATATCATCCAACTTCTGTCACTTAGAAGTGGATAGAAATGGAGCTTAAGCAGTGAAATGTCAGTATGGGGTGTCTTAAGACCCTTATAATGCTGCTTTGCCTAATCTGGGCCTCGACCCCCTACCCTGCCTTATCAGCAGATTAGCTGTGTGTGCCTGTCTCAATCAGTTCAGTTTAAAAGAGAGCAGAACAATAAAATGTTCAAATAGGAAATAGAAGACAAAAAAGAAAAGAATAAAACAACTAACTGTCATCTGGACACAGACAAGAACCCGTGTAGCTCTCTACGAATGCAAAGCTGGTCATCAACACGTTAAAAAAGGGATGGTGAAGAAACACAAGCTAAATGTGTACTGCAGAGTTCAGTATTGTGTCTGAACTCTATGAAATATAATGAAGCATTGTAACAAAATCCTATCCTGAAAAATGAGGGATATTTAATGTCGTGACACAAATTAAGAGCAGGATCACATGGGAGAAATCAGAAATTGACGGAACGTGTTTACACTGGATATCAACCGTACCCCCCAGAGCTAACTACACTGAAGGAGACCATTAAAGATGTCCCTGTTATTGATTCGTGTATTTACAACACAGATGTTGTTTCCTTTTTACAAAGATGTTTATGGTTTAATAGAAATAAAATAAGCTTTCAGCAGGAGCATTCAGTCACACCAGGTCTGAACCGGTCATGCTGCTGAAATCCCCATACATGGTTAGTACAGCTAATGATTGTTTAGACTGTATATAAAAGATGGACATAGCCATGATGGCTTACTTCAGTGTATGTAGTGCTGTTTGAAACCTCAAGCTGAGCACTTTGGCAGTTTCATTCTTGTTTTTTGTTTGGAAACCAGACGAGGAGGAGAAACTGAGGTTATAGCTCACTGACACAGTGGCAATATTGTCTGTTTAACAGTATTCCGAGACCAACATGTTCAGAATCGGTGTCATTTGATAAGATCGGGAGCGTATGTAGTCCAAGTGCTCAAAGTCTTCTTCTAGACTTCTTTTTGCAACCCTGCTGGCCTTTAAAAGGAATCCAGATTTAAGACATAAGCATTGGCCTCACATTTTCAAATCCATAAGCTGCTCCTATCTTTTATGTCATCTAACCCCGAGGTGTCTACCGTTATTTGGTCTTCATCAGGCAAAAGCAGAGGTTATCTTTTTGTCTTGTACTGTAATGCTCTCAGAATTGCAGACCTAACATTAGCAGCCTCCAGTGGTCAAACAGGTTCTCTGTGGTCTTCTGACCCTTACTGTCTGATTACTGTTAATGATGCAGGGTGAAAGACGCGTTTAGAATCCAGAACATTTGCTTGTTTATTTTGCCTCAGTGATACCTTTTTACTAAAGGACTACTTCCTGAAGCCATGATGCATAATGATCCTTGAAGGCCGTGTGCTTGTGTGTTCAAAGGTTTTGTGTATTTGAAAGATGCTTAGTGTGTGTTGGAGGCCAGTGGTGTGGTGTGACCACTTTTGCCATAGGAACACAAAGATTCGGATTGGGATGGTCAGGATGCTCCTCTCTAGAGACGCACAGGTTCAGAGGTCAGCTTAGAGCTCAGGCTCTTCTGGGGAACAAAGTGCATGGGTGGTGGGTGCTACCGTGAGCGTTGTGCCTGCTTATGCACAAACACCTCTGTGTGTGAGCGTGTGTATGTGGCTGAATGTGCTGGGTGGGGTTACGCACAGTATAAAATGGATCCCAGTGGACAGGCGTGTTCAGGACCGGTCCCTATGGATGGAGAGAGAAAAGAGGAGAGATGATGATGAGGGCTGGTGACGGTTGGCCGATGGGGTCCAGCGGGGATGGAGCAGCCTGCTAATGAAGAGCCATCTGAGGCCTCCATTCACCTTGAACATGGGGCGCTGCAGCTGCCCTGACCTTGGCTTTGATCCACAAAGATGCTTGACCCTTACCATTTCCCCAGAGCTACCCCCACCATCTGGACAGCATGCATGCATATGTATACATATGTGCACACACCCATAGATGCATATGCATACACACGTATGTTGCTCCATATATGCATGCACATATGTTCACACAGGTATGAGTAGCAGGTTTCTGGCTTCACACCTGCGCTGATTCGCTGCATGCTAGCTATAAGTTCAGGTCTTCGTCACCTGTAATGACAGAGAAGCAGAGGGCAGCCAGGGGACAGGATGAAAAAGGAGCATTTCTCAAATGTGTAAAGTGTTGGAGTTAATAGGCTTTTCTCTCTATAGCATCCACTTCCACCCCACCCTCATAACTCCAAAACGACCACATCCATGTCTCCAGATATCATCTCCTAACTAAAGTTGTTTTACATTAACTCCAACCAGGGAGGGTTTTTTTCTCGTTACTATCCCAGTGTTTGCCACGCTCCATAAACATTACATTGGTTTTCCTTTCTTCTCCCTAATAAGAATGCAGCCGCTTGGAACGTAGGGGTTCCTTGGAAATTCCCAAAGTGGTTCTGCAAACTCTCCTCCCACCCGTGCTCGTCTTTCTTGACCTCCCTGTTCAGCTGTAAATGACAGTTATGTCACGGGTGACTTGAGTTGCGTTCCATCTGTGGAAATGTAGACCTGTCTGCATTTTCCTTTTTATATTTCATCCCTCGCTTTATGAGATTTTTTTTTTTTTTTATGGCACAGGATATGGGGTTTAGCCTTCTGTGATACAGTTCATCAGGAAGGCTTTCATAACGGGTAACATTTTCAGAAAGTATGAAGTTTTCTAAGCTGCCGTCCTCTTTCCCGGTCTCACAAACATGAATATTTACCAGGAACTCACCAACTGTAGCTGGAGCTTATTTTTCCACTAAAAGTAGGTCAGTGTCTGCGGGTTTGGTGTCCATAACATGGACACGGCGTTTGCATCATTGTTCTGGATGTGTCCCCTGATTACTATACTGCATAGAGGTAACAGCGTCTGTGCATATGCAGGGGAACAAGCTGTGCCCATGCCTAAGTAATTAGAGACAGCATAAAAATGAGAGTGAAGGCAAGATTACCCCTCACTGTGCATCAGGTCTGATTTCTGTGCAACAATTTTTTGTTTTTACCCGCGGACAGCATCTCACATTTACTTAAGTGAGCTGATTATGGCTCTCGCTTTTACTCATCCCCAGAATACCTTTTATTAGTCTCCCTCCCTCACCACCTGTTTTTCTCCCCCTCCTTCTGTCATATTTTCTCTCGTCTCTTGATAATTCTGCACTATCTACCTTCATTTTATTCTGTGAAGTTTTTTTTTCTCTCTCTCTGTCTCTCACCCAGTATAATCCATTTGTCTAACTTGGATAGAGGGCAGCGGAAGGAAGTAGTGGAGGAGAGGCGTGTGTCAGAGTCAGAGAGAGCGTCTGCTCCAGCTGGAGTCAATATTTGCTTTAGGAATCTCAATAACAGGCCTGCAGTCATCTGCATCTCTGATAATGGACAGCCATATGGCTCTGTTGACCCACGCTGTGCTGAGGTTCTCTCTCCCCATCCTTCCTTGTTTTTCATTTCTCGGCGTCCTTCTAAGTTCTCTCGTTTCTTCTCATTCAATCAGTCTTTTTCCTATATTTTGCCCTCCACTTACCACCTCAAATGTGGACACATTTTGCTCTTTTTTTTTTTTTTTTTTTTAACAAACATCCTTTCTCTCGGTCATCCACTAAACCCTGGATATGACCCACCACACAGAGCTGTGACCCAAGTTACCATGGCAGCAGAGCCTGGGATACCCACTCTTTGTCCAGCACGGTTTCAAACAAGTGACAGAAAACAGTGACGTTGCATGCCTGGCTATGACAGGAAGACAGATGCAAAGCTCACGGCGAAGTGCTTTTACGCGCTTAAAGTCATGCTGCTCTGCATTTCCTAAATGGAGGTGTTGGCAAAGAATAAGCAATTAGGTGCAGCATATAGTCGGCAGGTCATACACTTAATATTTTTAATCTTCCCGTTTCTTTACTTTTGTGAGCTTTTAATTTAATGGATGTCTTAGTGTTGTGTCCTGACAAGTGTCCAAATGAGGTTATGTAAAGCTTCTGCTTCATTTTTTTAGCAAAGTAAACTTCTCTTGTGTTTGAGCAACATGTATATTTTATTTATTAATGATCTCCTGCATGTTGGGGGGAAAAAAACATTAAGTCGTGGCTCGTCAGTGAACTTACTTCCTGTTATCTTGTCTCTTATTCTGCCCTCTGTCCGTTTCTGACTCGCAGCAGCTTGGCCATCGTACCCTCTGGTGTGTCCCGGCTCAGGTGCCCGTCATCCCCGCTTTGCTACGGTTCCCTTCAAAGCCATTGGTCATGGCTGTGTTGGCCCCTGCTGTGGCGGCATGTGCCCACAGCAGGCCCCCTGCCCACTAGCTGTCTCGTCCTATCTATCTAACCCAGACTAGAGCCTCTCAGCCCAGTCCAGCCTATCTCAGCTCAGCCTGGTACAGCTTTGGCGTCAGCAGCGGCCCGGTGTCACTCCACCCTGGCAATCATAATGAGACGAGGGGGAGGAGGGCATCGGCGTTCAGCAGCGAGAGCTCCGCGTGTGTGTTTCAGTGCGAGAGCGTATGCATTTGTCAAGCAATTTGTCAGGTGTCGTCTGTGAAGGAAACATGACTACAACAGAAAGCTGAGAATAATCAGACTACACACACACACACACACACACACACACACACACACACACACACACACACCTCACAGCACTTAGGATCATTATGGCTCCAGATAGACCTTTTTACTCCAATAGTTCACTACACCATATTTCATCCAGCACTTGCCGCCATTCCACAACATGATATATCTGTGATAATGATATGATAATGGCCATCAGAATGTTTTCCACCCTACCCAGCAGCCTTTTTGCGGGCTTATTTGTTTATATATTTATTTATTTATTGGAGCTTTCTCATTTCAAACCCAGCCATCCATCCTGCATGCTGGCTGCCCAGGCCCCAGTCACTGCTTGTCACTCTGAATTTCAAATGGCTCCAATTTTCCCCCTGATGGCACGGAGAAGTGGCAGGCAGCACATCAGGGAGGGTGGTCCTAGACATGCTGCCTGCAGCAGGGGTTCTATTAGAGCGAAGAGCGGGATGAGAGGCGGGAGAGGACAGGAGAGGAGAGTTTTCGAGCATCACGCCAGTAGTGATGTATTCTTTCTTTCTTTCTTTATGATTATTGTGGAGACTGCATTCTCATTTTGGGGTTGGTGTGGCATGGCTGATTGTTCCATCTTTGCTTCTGGCTGGGTTTTGCTGATGGTGGAGCTGCCCTGCCCACTAAAGCTGCCACTCACTCCCACAGCACTGTTTGTGTGCGGCGCATGCAGAAAAATGTGGCTGTTATTTGTCTTTATTTTTTGTTTGTTGAAATCTGCAAAAAATTAATTGATATTTTTATGTAACTCTTATGAGAATCCAAGGCTTTTTCTCCTGTTTATCATTGTGTGCTTTCCCTTAACAAGACCTTACCAGCTATGAGGAGCGGGCACTCTACTTGGAGGCCATTGTTCAGAACCATAGAGAGGTCATGACCTTTGAAGACTTTGCCTCACAGGTTTTCTCCCCCTCCCCTGGATATCCAATGAGTGGGACAGGTGAGAAATGAACCACACTGCAATTCTGTCCTCTTCCACATTCTTTCCACTCCACGTCTTTCTGTCTCTCCATCTCACTCCTGCTTCATTACCTTTGGGTATTTTCCTCCCATGCCTTCTTCCCTTTTTCCTCATCATCCCCCCCCCCCCCCCCCTTGCGTTTCAGTCTCTCTTCTTCCTTCAAAACACACCTGTCCAAACCTTTTTCCTCTCCCACCCCCCCTCTCTCTCCACTCCAAGCCCACGCTCACTGATGAATATCAAACGACGGGCCCAGGCTCTTCTTCAAACACTTTCTCCACTTCCTCCTGCCCCACTCACGCTACTTTGTACATCTCCTCTTTTTTTTTTTTTTTTTTTTTTCAAACCGCATCCTTCCATGCAATTACTTTCCTATGAATATAAGCAGCCTTTTAAATGGCAGTTGCAGGGTGTGTGTCTTTGTGTGTGTCTTCATGAGCTCATTCACCAACACTTAAGAGATCCGACCAACAAACAGCAGCTCTCGGATGTCAGCACAGCACTCTTATCAGCCTGTGATGAATAGAATGGAAAACGTGTCTTATCTTGTTCTTCCTACTTGTACCAGCACCGATCGATCTGCGCCAGCACTGAAATCAATACAGGATTGCACTTTTACACTCTATTGGATCTCGACACACGTTCTGTTTTGACAAGAAAAGCACTCCACAGCACCACACTGCAGACGTCGTGTCATTATCGAATCTGTCAGAGCTTATGTTTTGAACGAGGTTTACCGTGTATGCTGTATTTTTGTGCCATATGTGGGCATGTGAAAATTAACTGTCTACTTTTTCTTTCTTTTTTTTTGTTGGAATTGGCCTGTCTTATGTCTGTGTCGGACTTCAGATGTTCAGGTGTGATATTCAGGCAGGCGGGAGGTGGTGAGACACATTACCATACTGCTGGGTTGGGGTGTAAAATTTACCTCCTCCATCCTCGGTGCTGAGCAAGCGTGCAGGAGCATATAGAAAAACAGGAGTGAAAATCAGAGAATTATTTTTAATTGCTCAAAGCAGCTGATGCTGACGAGTATTTCAGTCGCGGGTTGTTTTGACCACCTTCAGGTGAAAAACATTCGGTACCCGAAACTCTGTTTCCGTGTCGAGTCTGCTTCCAATCTTAGGATGATGATTTAACCATGTATTAGAATTTAGCTATGGGAAATCATAAACTGTGGAGGAAGATTCTTGTTGCAGATTATTTTGGAAGAGCCCCAAATGACTGTTGCCCCAGCGAACAGAGTTAAAGGGTTCCCAGATTGCTTTGGAGCCGGTCTGAGAAAGGTTAGCTAGAACTGAGAATAATGTTTCACAGCATGGGACGTGTGCTACAGCCAATGCATGAAGCTCAGAAGTATAATGAAGTCTGCAAGGTCATTCTGTCAGCCTCCCACTGAGCAGCGATATCCCATTTCTCCAGAAACTGTGTGCAAACAGGCCAACAGAATAATACAAGGATATGCACAAAGGTATTGTTCAAACTTGCATAAAAATACTACAATACAGTAGGTTTTTCTTACAGAACTGTGCAGAAGTCTTTAGATTTTGTATGCCTAAGCTAAAATAATTCTAATAATTGGTATGACTGCTTTTATTATTGAACACAGCCTGAATTCTGTTGGGCACTTTCTTGTAATTTCTTTAAGTAGTCCACAGAAAACATTCTCCAGGCCTCCTGATGGACATTCAAAGCTCTTCTTTGGATGTTTCTGCATTTTTTTTTTTTTCTCTTCTCTGTCATGATGATCCCACACTGCCTCAGTAATGCTGAGGTGCGGCTCTGGGGAGGCCAGTCCATGACTGATGGTGTGTTTTTTGTGAGTTTTTTCTCTCCGGGTATGCTTTTACTGCACTGGTAAAACTGTTGTTTTACCAGATTGTTTTGTGACAGGCAACCAATTTAAAATCCTAAAGGCATGATTTAAAGTTGGTTATTACTAAGTTTCTTGTTATGTGTAAACACAACACTGGTTCATCCCTGAGGCTTGGTGCCTTTTCGTGTTGGAGTGATTCGTAGGTCACTATGTGACTTTTAGTTCATATTGTATTTGCTACGTCTGGCGAAACATTAAGCAATGAGAAGTAAATGAAGACTTTTGCGTAGCACTGTATGAGGTTTTGGATGTTGCATGTGGAATACACTCAGAATAAGAGTCATTTACAGGCTTCCACTAGGAATAAACCAGCCTATCAAAATTAAAGTTGAGATTAAAATAAAATCCATTTTAAATAGGCTTTCTGAAGTTAGATTATTTCTTCGGTCACTGTCGGTGAAATCCAGGAATTAATGACATTGTAGATGCTGCAACCAGTACACACTCTTTTTGTCATTAGCAACAACTCTCACAATTTCATGTGTTTCATTTGTCAACTGCATTTGCTGTATTTCAAAAAGTATGATCCGTGTGACGCTTCAGGTCTAATGCATCTCACCAGGCTTAGAGCTTGAATGTGTCTGTGATGGCTGGCTGATGTTGCTCCTCATTCTTTTCAAATGTGCTACCACTCTCACTCTCCTATGCTTTTCCTTTGTGCAGGATTGTGTGTGTGTGTGTCTGTTTATACACAAGTTTGTCTATCCATCTGTCTGTTCACCCATCCTGCTCTGCCTCTCATTGCTGCCACTAACATGTCACTCATGCTCCATGACAGCGTGCAGGCGTTGGCCGGGGATGGTTTGGGACATGGAGTACCCCTGGGCCAAACTGGACTGTAAGACTCTGCCTGCTTCCTCCATACTAGGCATGACGCCCGGCATCGGCTTGCTAACATCTATCACTTCGTTTAGGTCACCCTGAACCCCACCATCGTCAGATAACTAAGGGTTGCGCTTGATTTAGCAGCAGGGTTTGAATTTAAGCCCTGCACACTAATTGCTAAATGAAGCGCTCCTGCAGTTTTGCCAGTTTGCTGTAAGGCATGCAACCCAAGCCCTTCACCTTAGTGGTTTGTCTGTCTTTCATAACTTCATTCTCACAGCTCCTGAATGTAACCCCGTCTCACCCCACAACTTCAGTCGAGCATCGCAGCTTCCTGCATGAGCTAGCCTATCTGTCACACCCGGACGAAGACTCCATCCTCACCACTCCGCCCTCCGTGTGTTACAACTTGCACCGTTTTGCTGCATTTTGAGTGTTTTTGTCATTTTGTGATCATTCGCTTTACTTTTTAAAATGATTAACTGCACACAAGAAAACCCATTTTTTTCTCTCTGGGTAAAAGTACATAAAAGCTCCCCCTGACCCTCCGACGTGCCCTGGCATCTTTTCCCTCTCTCATGCTAACCCTCTCAGCTCGTAACATCGGTGGTAAATGTTTTCCAGCCTCTTGTTTCCATGTGAACTGAACACCATTCGTGCTTGGGAGTTTTTTCAAAATGGTCTCAGTTTTTAGAAACTCTAAGTAACCAGTTTGTCAGGTAGAGGGGAAAAAAATGGCATTTGTTGATTAACTCATCACACAAATCAGTTAACCTTTTCTGACCTTTAAGCCTTTCAGCGACGGCTAACCACGACACCGCACGCGCTGGCTGAAGGTCCCTCTCTCTGTGCCTGAGAGTTTTCTTTTCAGCAGCGTTGTGTTGTGTCCTCCTGCAGTGTGATTAAGGTTGTGTGTGCTTTCTCTCATGATGCTTTACTTTTTTTTTTTCTTTTTTTTTTTTCCCTCCTTTTAGATTAAAAATATCTTAAAGATCCAAATACTGTGTGTGGTGAAGGTAAGCCCCCCAAATGAGGCCGGAAGCTTGTTTTGGTTCCGGCAGCCTGCCTACCTACCTGCTCTTCCCTCGTTCACTCATCCTGGCTGTTCCCCCTCCCCGAACCTCTCCTTTTTCATTCAGTACTAACCGAGCTTTATTTACTGAGCGCTTTAACAAAGGGAAAGGGACAGAAAAACCAGGCTGTTTATTTGGGGTATGTCCTACTGTTTAGGCCAGGCTGGTAATTGAGAGTGATGCACGGTGGGGACAATTAGCACCTGACTAAGTAGCAGCATGAACAATACGGCTACACTTCTGGCCCTCGCTTCTGCATGTGGCGCGCCTTTATCTCTTCCCCCAGCAAACACTTTTTTTCTTTCTTTCCTTTTTTTTTTTTTCCTCCCTCAATCCCCCCACCGCCCCCACCCCTGTCATTTCCTCCTGTTGGAGTGTGCCTGTTTGCCTGGGGCAGACTCTGAGACTAACACCTGCCGCACTGGAAGACGTCTTTGTCATCTAAAGCCTTGTTTGAACTGCTGCAGTGGGGACCAATGGGATAGCGGGGCCATTTAAAGAGTCTCTTTGTTTTCTTTCTCCCTTTGCTTCTCCTCTCTTCTTTCCGTCAGAAATGAAGCTCGGCGTACGGCCGTTTTGACAGAGTATAGGGCGGACGTGTTGGGTTGTAATCACGATAATGATGACACATTAGCCTCTTCTGGATCTGTGTTATTTTTCCCCACTTAGTAGCTTACTTGGAAAATTAATTCTTACAAAAGGCCATACAGTGAAGAAGATCATTTAGAAACTGATGCAACCGCAGTCATTAAGTGCCACAGTGGTAGTGATGACTGTTTAGTGCAGCGCGTCTTTAATGGTGTGTTGACTGGATTGCCTTTTAATAGTCGTATGTTTTTCCAGCAGATGCATTTTGCAAGAGTTTACTGTAGGAATGAGTACAATACGGGAATGCAGAAATCGTCCTGCTCATTTTTACCCAAGCCCGATCCTTTTTTTTTTTTTTTTTTTTTTTTTTTATATTCATATGCAGATTTGAGAATGCATGTTCAGACCCCCCCGCCTCACCTCCCCTCTAGCCCTTCACAATACCCACACCCAGCGTTTCATCCACGGCCCAGCCTCCTCTCTGTGAGCCGTGGCTCTGGATGCTGCTGGTGTCCACTGTGCGGCTGAGTGTCTGTTACTCCAGCCATCTGCCATTCCTTTTAGCCGCTGCAACTTGAGATGCCTCCGAAAAAATGGCAGGAAATAAAAGGATAGGAAAGAAAATAGGCAACCAGATGCCACCTCAACAAAGCAGAAAAGTTGTTTAAACTCGAGGCATGGGGCCAAAGCGGGTGGGGGGGGGGGGGGGGGGGGGCGCGCCCGTAGTTGGGGTTTGGTCAGGGGCACAGCGAGGAAGTCGGCGTTCACAATAATTGATTGTCCTCGCCAGCATTTCATGCCCACCTCCCGGCTTATTACAGTTTGTCATAATCATTGAAGTGAAGTTTTTGTGGAAAAGGAAAATGTTTGACAATAGGAAGGCTCCACATGTCCACAACAAGAGCGTAATGTGTAATTTCATTTTCATTCAAAGCATTCTGCTGTCACACTGTGAACTGAATACTTTTTTTTTTTTTTTTACAAAGGTTGCCTCATTTTTCTCATCATAAAAGGGAAACTGTTGGGGATAAAGGCGGCTTCTCTTTCAACAAGCTTTGCTTCTCTGCAGCATGTGAAAAAAGCATGTGATTTCTGAGATGCGGCATCTTGATTCGAATGAATTCTGCTCAGCAGCAAACTCGAATCCCGACACTCTTTTATTCTAAACTTGGTATTTGTGTGAATGTTGGTGGAAATCCAGGGAATTGGGTGATCCTGGTTTTGGGAGCAGCCGCGTGCATGATGGAGCGTGCTGGGATATAAAACAATCAAACCCTCCTCTCCTTGTCTCTCTCTCTCTCTCTCGTTGTCGTGTTTCTGTCTACAAACTTTTCCTCCATCTCTCTCTCCCAGGGTCCTTCACCGGCAGCGGAAGCACCGAAGCCGGAAGCATCACCACCACGACAACAGATTCAGTCGACCAGGTGTCTCCCACCATGCCCCGTGCCACAAAGAACAGAGTTTCCGGGAAACTCCGCCGATCAGCCAGCGCTATAAGCAAATCCTCCAACTGAGCTCTTCAACCCGTCCCCCCTCTTCCCCCTACCCGAGTGCCGCCTTCAGTCTTTTCTCGAAAAACCTCACAAACTCAGCCGAGACTGCAAGAAATTACTTTGTTTCATTTTTTTTCCGTTTTTGTGACATATAAACATTAACTGGAGCATACGGCAATTTTTAATTTAAGTGTCAATCATTGATTTCTTTGTCAGTACATTTCACTTTGTTGTGGTGTTAACTGAGACAGGTGTGTACGTGAAAGTAAGCTATTTATGTTCGTTGGTTTCAGCATAGGAGGCACCTGCAATGATTTTATCCTCATTTTCTAGACCGCTCGCGTGCGCTAGAAAAACACTTAAAGTTCTTACTGTAGTAAGGTAATGGGAGACTGTTTTACCCTGTTTCTGTAGTTCCTCTGTCCCAGCACTTCATGTAACAAAGCACTGATGACGCAGCTGTAAATGACACCACGCTAAAACTGCACAAGAGTTTGGTATCCATTTATAAATAAGTCTGCCTTTTATACCTCTGTTTGCATCCGCCACAGCCTCTCTGTGTCAAAGATACCATTTCAGTTAGCGGCAGTGTGATGCCGTCCCATCCACGTTGGGGAGTGATGTTCCTGCAGGGAAAAGCACCAATGGATGGGGAAAGCCTCCCCTGAATGTTTCGCATTCGCTGCACTAGTACACGGGAGTCCCTGCAGCATGTGCAGCCAGAGGCTGTTTAATTGTTTTGAACTCGGAGTGGACAATCGATGACGTCTTTCTAACTTGAGCTGAAATGACATTTGGGTTTCGTTTTTTTTACTACTCTAATTTTCCTTTTTAAATGAATTCCAATGGATCGTGTCATTATTTGATTTATGCAACTGCGCTGGAATGAGAAAACACTGCGTTTGTAATAGTTTTCTGATGTCGTTAACATAGGCTCATGTCCGGTAATTAAATAAGTTCCTCCTGTCTCTTTCCTCTGCTATCAGTTTCCCTGTCCTGTAAAGCCGAGACATCGACATTCCAACATTCCCAACACACACCGACCACGGTCTTTGCACTCGCTCTTGTCAGTTAACATCAAATGCTTCTTTGTTCTTGGATGTAAATTGCTTTAAATATTATTTGTTGATGTCAGTCTGTTGGATGGACTGTTTGAATTATCTTTTGTGGTGTTGTGTGTTTGTGTGGTGTTTAAAGGAAAAATGCCGCCAGAGCCTCAGGTAACTCCATGCACTGGTGTGTGTGTGTGTGTGTGTGTGTGTGTGTGTGTGTGTGTGTGTGTGTGTGTGTGAGAGAGATTGTGTTTCTGAGGGAGCTTCTCACAGTGCCTGTGTAATGTCTGTCTTCTAAGATGATGTCCCACATTATTTCCACGCCCCACAATCAAATCTCAGCGTCCCGTCTCCTCCTCAGGAGTAAAAAAAAAAAAGTCTCTTCCTCCCTCTGCGTCTCTCAAGTTCACGTCTCATGAAAACAGCAACAGATGGATTTTTGCTCTTTATTTATTGGTGGTGTGCTGCCACCTTCTTTGTCAGTGGCATCCATTCGTCCTCTTTCCCATGATCCTCTTCCCATGTCATGGCCTCCTGAGGCCACGGGAGGGGGTGGCGGTGGGGAGGAGGAGGGGGCTGGGTTTAGGTGGCATGCCAGAGCTGAACTCTTAACAGCCCTCCTAGCAACAGCCAGCCCGCCTCTCGCACTCCTCCAACCTGCCAGCTTGAGTTGTCATGGTAGCCAGGTGTCCCCCGCCTCCCCTCCCTCCCACTCACCCACTCACTCGCAAACATACTCACTCACATAAACACACTATAGACTCTCACCCTCTGAGGGCTCCACCTAAGCTGCAACACTATCCCCCATCTGTTGCACTACTATGCCTTACTTTCCTTGCGTTCCTCTGTCGGTTTCTCCACATCTCACCTCCTGTTGGTCCGTTCCCCGAGCAGGATGTGAGGAATCCCCGCAGCAGGAGGACTGACAGATCTGTGCTCTCTTTATTTTATGTGTTGTCATTTTTGAGGAATGTATAGATATATAGGCCTGGATCACATCTATGGTTTTAATTTTCCCCAAAGCCACTTGAAGGAACTGACCATGATGTTGATCCAAAGATTGTAGCTTATAGAATATGTCTGTTAAAAGGAGGGCTCGCGCCTTCCTTTCGGAGGATTAGTCACTGGAGGTGTTAGTTTGGACCAAGATTGTGTGTCTTATACGCGTGAAGAAATTGAGATAGTCGTAGTTTTAGTTATTTTCTCCTTCTCGTTTTAGAAATCCTTGTACATTGTGTCAAATTTGAGGGCTTCGTTGCCCTCAGGATATAAATATATTAATGCCTGTAATATAATCTTTGTATAAGAGGGGGGAAAAAGCTTGAAACTTTCATCATTACTTGTCAACATATCAAACTGTTTTTAATGACCGAAGTCCTGCTATCTTTATTAGAAATGTGAAAACTGAAACATTTCATTAAATCAATTTGAAATTCTACCTGTCGTTTGCTGTATTTCTGATTATCTGGATTTGTAAGGTGTGTGTGTGTGTGTGTGGTTATGATGGTGCTGTTGCCATGGGCTCTCTGACCCTGGCCTGGCCATGCTGGCAGCAGCAGGAGTAATCTGACCCTCCTCCCATCTGTCTCCCCTGCTGCTCTACCCTGCTTAGAGGAGCATAATGGAGCCCCACCAGGAGGTACAGGTGCAATTGGTTGCAGCATCTACAGGTGCCCTGCCTCTCCTGGGCCACATAAAGACGCAAGAAAAGTACTTGACTGTAATTGGAGCCCTTAAATTGTGCATCCGTGAGAAAGAAACCTAATGTTGCCCCATTTTCACCCGGCTCGGCACTGTTTGCTTGTTTGTCACCGACTCTGAGATACGTTACGACAGAACAGGCTGATATCCCCGTGAATACTACCAAATTGTGTTATTTCATGTGTTACGCTGGCAGCTGCAGTCAATTTTCACACTTCAGATCTCACTCTTTCTTAATGTATTGTCAGTGTTGCCTGGAGGAGCTCGAGGAGGAGGGGGTAACACTGAAAAGTTTGCCTTCTCTTTGGCCTTGCACCGCTGCAGGAGTTTTAATAAGCACAAGAACTCTGCAGAAGCAGGAAGAGACTGTGGGGAGTTCAAGTTAGTGAAGAGGTGATGTTTTTAAGTGTGTGTGTGTGTGTGTGTGTATTTTTTATTTTTATTTTTATTTTTTACACTACATTAGTCTTTCAGTTGACCTTTTTTTTGTCATCACTGATCGGCCTGTGAGGTCAGCTATATGTGTCTTTTGCTAAATTACCACTAACTTAATGCTTTATGGATTCTGGAGGTCAGCTTTGAAGCCAGTTGTGCCCTGATGTGTCCTAAATCATTTGAAAACAACCGAAGCAGGAAAAGAAATCGAGTTGTGTGAGTTTTCCAAAGCAGACAGATGTTTTACTGCTGCAGAGGTGAGCTCTGATCCACCACCTCTTTGTCCTGCTGTCATGTCCTGACGTGGTATTAAGAGGGTGAATTTATGATTAGGCCTTAAGTGCTTCACTGAGGCAGCGAAACGGCGTCTATGGAGCCACCGCAGCGATGATTTACGCAGAATAAGTCTGATGTCGAGGGCACAGGGGGGTTTAGCCAAGGGACTTGGACTTTCTCCCTGTTAAAGACGACTAAATAGATTGGTATCGTTTTGGAGTGTCACCATGTGTGGGAGAGGTGTTGAAGAGGAACCTTTACAGGTTTTGAAAGGTGACTTGGTTTAATTTCACTTTGTCAAAGTTTAACAATTTGTCATCTCGCTCCTGTACTTCAGAAGGCTGCTGTCAGAATCAACTTCAAATCAGCTGATCAGGCATAAAAAAATGGGACAAAAAGTGCCCACGATGCCTCCTGTAGAACATTTTAGTCGAATAGAGTTTAAAATATGTGTGGAGGAACGGAGCGGGATTTATTTTGGTGTGTGTTCCTGTGCGCAGTTTGATGGTTGAAATTAAGAAAACGATTGCACTTGGGCATTTTGGCATTTCTTCTCGGCTTTTCCAAAAGGAGCAAAACCAGAATGAGCCACGAGCTCATTGTGATTTAGTAATAATTATTGTAGCACGAGGAGTTTTGTTTGGACATAAAGTTCATGGTGTCGTGTGCGGCTTCCTGTCTGTGTGAAAAGCGTCTTGAGACCACGTGTCCTTTGGAAAATATTTTATTTCGATAGACAACAACGATATACACATACAATCAAAGCGCTATAAAAGCCAACATTTAAGAAAAATAACTTGTCCTTAAAAAAGATTGCATCTAAGGTAAGAGCTTTACGTTTTTTTCCTCTTTTTTTTTTTTTAAATTTTTAAATTTTTTATTTTTTTACAAGAGCTGTGGAGATTGAAGATTAAAACCCGACCCACGACATTTATCACAACTCATAAATTTGACAAAAGGAAACAAAACAAAAAAAAAACACAAAAGATTTGGCTATACGACATGTAAACTGCCAGAACGATTCACAGGAAAAAATCACGACAAACACAACAATAAGTTACATAAAATAATTAGAATAAATAAATAAATAAACATGACAAATATTGCAACAATTTTCAATAATAATAATAAAATATGTGCCAGCATTCAAATTAAAACAATCTATGTTGACTTTTTTAAGGCAGTTATACAGCGGGATTTGGATGTGTACGTAGGCTATTTCGGACTAGGCTTATTTGTATACTAAAGGCATTTGTGGTTCTACTAAACAGGGAATTCCTCAGTCACTCCTTTTTTCTTTTTTTTCTTTTTTTCTCCATCAACACAAAGTAAGTTCTGTCATTCACAAACTAGCGTAAAGCTACAGTGAGAGCAATCACGGCCGGTGAAGTCAACAGGCTTTGATGGGGAAAAGGATTTCTGAGAAATTTAAGACATTTCTTAGGTCTAGAAGCTATCGTTGAACATGTGCTGTCCTAGAAAAATACCCTTTAACAGTCAAACTAACGCTTTGTATTCGTTTTTTTTTTTTTTTTTTAATCTTGATAAACTAATTTGAGAAAGAAAATCTCAAAATAGGCCTATATGTAATTCAAATATAGAGAGAAGCATTCAACAATCACTGATTGGCATGGAAAAGATACCACTTAAACATTAAACCGCCCTGCCTTTCATTGGCCTAAAGTTATGGCAGTGAGCACAAACCCTTTGTGTTTTCGTTTCTTTTCTTTTTTAACCCCCAAAGCCACTTTTCTATCAGCTTCTTAATTATTATTTTTAATTTTCCCCCATCAAAGGCACGAGTTCTGTGTTGTCTTTAGCAGGCGGGGCGCACCGGCATTTGGAGCAGGATCACCTGCCTGTTCTCCGAGGGGTGGCACTTGTTTATGTGCCTGGTGAGCCCCGGCGAGCTGTAGAGGGTGGCGGGGCAGTATTTGCACGGGTAAATCTGGGAGGAGTGCATGAGGCGCAGGTGTCTCTCCTGGCCGGCCCTGCTGGTGAAGCTCTCCCGGCACACCGGGCACAGCAGGCAGTCCACCGGGCTCAGATTGAGGGGGCTTTGGTTTGAAGCTTCCGATGAGGATGATGACGCTGATGAGGAGGTGTTTGACTCCGGAGCCTGCTCTGCCGAGCGGTCGCTGGTTTGAAACCCGCGCTCCTCCAGCACTTTCTTTTGCAGGGCCTGGTGTCCCATGATGTGTTTCCTTAGGCACGCCTGCCGCTTAAACCTCTTCCCGCAGAACTGGCAGTCATAGCAGCCATCTTCAGAACCCGATTCGGACAGACCTGGACTCGGGGTGTCTCTGTCACTCATGTCTTTGGCTTCGTCGGAGACTGACTTGACACCTAGTGGTGGCATTTTGGCCATTTCAGGTTTGATGCCCTGCGAGGGTGGCATGGCGGGCGCGCCGGTGGTCCGAGGTTTGTGCCAGCGGCGGTGAGAGGCGAGGTTTGCCGGGCAGCTGAACATCTTATCGCACTCAGGACACCGGTACTCGACCCTGACTATGCGGGAGCACTTGTGCTGAGCCAGGGAGAACGGATCCGCGTACGCCTCCTTGCACAGCTGGCACACGAACTCCCCCAGAGGTTTGTTTCCTGCGGAGGACTGAGCCCGCGGCTTCATCTCCACCGGACCCTCTTTGATTTTGAGACCAAGCACCGGAGAAGTCGTCACCTCATCTTCAAAGTTGAGTTTTCTAATGGCTTTGGGTTTTTTGGATGCGGCTTTAGATTTGCGCTCCGTTCCATCAGTTGCGGGTCTTTTGGTGCCGACCCGGTTGCTTGGTCCCGGGAGGCTGCTGCTGCTGCTGCTGGTGGTGCTGGTGCCGCTGCGGCTGCTGTTGCTGGTGCCGATTTTCAGGTCGACCGGGGCGTACAGGAGGTGATCCAGACCGGAGAGGGAGGCGGGTGTTGGGAATGACTCGGCAGAAATAGGCGAGCCCAGATTGAAACTTCGCTCGAAATATCCCCTGTCGTGCTCCTTGCTGATGGGCCGGGTGGGGCTGTAGAGGGCTTGGCACACGGCTTCTGGGTTGCCGAACTGTGCCGGCTTCTCCATTCTTGGCACCGACGCGTCAGCTGCGGTGAAATCCGGCGATGCGGAGGCGCGGTCCGGACTGGACGCCACTGAAATCGGCGGGGATGGGTCCGTGTGACTCGGCAAGGCAGCTGGGGTGGGTGGCTCCTGGAGGTCATCATCGTCTGACCGAGTCCTGTAGGAAACATGTGCAGATTTCTTGTTTCTTTTTACCAGGAATCCTTTGGGCATCTTGGCGAGGAACGGCGAAAAGGCACTTCGGGGAGGTGGGTAAAATCTGGAGTATCCAGGTTTGAAAAATATGGCAACACTAGAGGCTTATGGGACTTGATTTCCCCAGTATATCGATCCCTCTGTTGCTGAAATGTTTTCGTCTCCAAGGCATAGCTCCACTCTTTTTATGCCGGAATGATGCTATTGTTCTCGCCCCCCCTGTTGCAGCATCCCCGACCAATCGGATGAAACCAAGATCCCAGTGGGTTTTATTGTGGGAGGGCTCAGATCCTGGGTTTGCTGGATTTCGTTGGAGGATGTGCAGATAGCTTAGCAGATGTACTGGCGGTTTATTACATTAATGTGTGCGCTCTGCCCCTCCCCGACAGAGGCACACGCCGGGACCCTCCTCTTTTTACGGTCTGATGGGCCCCTACACAAATGCACACGTGCCACTGCTTTGTGGTTCTCCTCCGGGGGTCCCGGAGTTGCCAAAAGGAAATGTCCGTCACCGCCACAATTATCACAATTTCGAATTAAAACTGGGTGAGACAAGCTTGGTTAAACAGAAACCCAAAGGTGTGTTTCTTCACGTGTCCGCTGTGGTGTTGGTCAGAGAGGCGGCTCGCCTCACACACGGCTGTAAAACTGTGTTTGCAGTGCACAGTCATCCAGTTTGTTTTAAGACTAAACATTTTTTCTATCCACGCACTTGACTCGTTTACGCGTGACCTTTACGCGCGTTCCGCGGGCACATCAGTGAACTAAAGACACTTTTTAAAGACCTTTATTTTGGTCTTGAATAAACACTACAGAGGGAGTGTTTCTTTATTTTAGGGCACGTGTCTGTCTCGGTAGTTTAACTCGACATATAAATCAGTCATCTCGCTGCATACATAAGTAATAAGAAGGCCCTCTGGTCTTTGTGCACAATGGCTACGTCTGCCCGTGCTTGGATATCCTGTCTCTCTTTTTTCCGTTTGAAAGGCAAATTGACCTCTTAACTGTGAAACGGGACTCACGGCCAATCTGGCCCACAGCTAGACGCGTGCTGGGCGGAATCAGTGCTCCAGACAAAGAAGGCCGAAGCCGAATTTCGTGTTGGGGAGAAATGCTGCCCAGATATTCAGAGCTAAAATGTGGCTGATGTAGCTGCTGGATAGCCCAAAAGTGTTTTCGGGATGTTAGAAGTTGAGTACAATTCTGCTGGAAGAAGCTAATCTAAGTTTGGATTGTGTCGAATCCACGTTTTGAACAAACTGGACGGTTTGATTTACTTTCAAATGTCTCAAAGCAAAACTCAGTTTGCGTTAAACTGACTCATTTCGCAGCACGTCTCCATCTAACAAAGACAGACCGCACTGTTGTCTATTTCTCTTCCCCGTCAGCGCTCTGTGAGTCTCTCATATTTTGTGTGCAAGTCTTCTTTTTTTTTCGCCATAATGGCTAAATGTATGCGGCAGTGCGCCACTTGGCAGAGTGTGCATTCTTTTTCCCTTTCAGTCAGCAGACCAGGGAGGAATTAATCTCCATCATCGGACATTGTTCCCCTCATTTGCATAAAGCTGCAGTATGACCAAGTCAAATAATTGCACAATCGGAGCCGAGCCGCAGGCCTGTGCCTTGCTTTCAATAGGCCTCTGTGCCCCGGTGCCTCCTCACCTGCCTGAAAACACACCGTTATGTTTGTTGGAAAGTGGTTAAATGATAGATTAGCTGAATAATAATGTAACAAAGTCTGAAATGCGCATGAGGCAGACTTAAAACTGCGGGAAACCTTTAGATTATTTCAGTAAGTGACAAAGTTTGACCACGATTTTGAAGTTTCTCTGAGAATCACGTTTAAACGCGTCGTTCATCTAATCGTAGCTGTTTTTTTTTTTTAAATTTTGTTTTGTTTTGTTTTTTTGTTGGGTTTTTTGTATGTTGTTTTATTTTCACGAGTTTCATCGACTGGCCCAGAGGTAATTATAGATTTTCTCTAAATGAGAAACCTCTCTAAAACCTGATTTCTGTCCCTGCTGCATCACGCTCTCCTCCGCGGCTCTGTAACTGTTGTTCTTTCCGTCTGCGCGTCTATTAGTCGTGGTTTGTTGGGACTACAAGCTTTGATGGCATTTTAACGAGTTCCTCTTTCCCCCGAGATAATTTCTGTGGGGCGCGTGGGCCGGTGTGTTGGCCTTGGCCGTACCGACGCATGCGCGTGTTTGCTCAGTGGCGCGTGCTGCCCTGCGCGGACGGGAAGCATAGGCGTCTAATTAGCATACAGCTGCAGCTGCTTTAACGCAGGCCCAACTCCATCCTTTTAACCTTATGGCATGCTATAGGAGTCCACTAGTGCTCGAGTTTGCCTCTTTCTTACAGGTTATGATGTTTATGTTGAAATATAATATCGGTAAACGTGTAAAATATATCAATAAGTACATTTTAGATGTTTTTTTCATTGAGGTTAAATCACATTTCTTTGCTAAAGGCACGCTTTGTTTTGTTTTTTGTCCATCCTTTTGCAAATAAGCTCTTACAATGACTGCTAAACCTTTTGTAGGCCTGTTAGTTTATGGCTTAACTGCATCACCAGAAGCCTGATTTGAATACTGGTCCATTTCTGAGATTCTGGCTTCAGAGCTCAGCTCTTACTTCATTGCACCACCTACAGGATGAAGGGTTAAACTCGGTGACAAAGGCAGAGTTTACCTCCAGTCACCAGAACCTAATGATCTTTTAAAAGGCATCACCACATAGTTTGTGTTCAGCATTACTCGTGATTACAGACGGAGCTTTGGAGCCGTTTGGTCATGTCACACAGATTGGATTACACTTATTCTTGCTGTAGCTGTACAGACACCTCCTGTACATCCCTGATGAATGATTGCCTCCATGTGCTGTGCCAATCAAAGCCAATTTGAAAGTGCAATAGGACGTGACTGTAATTGGTGCTCACTACAGGGCCACATTCAATGCACTGTCAATCAATTATTGTAATGGATTAGCTGAGCTCCTATTCTGGCTGGTTGTAATCTGATAGAGGGCTTTTTCAGCACCATGGAGAGAGCCAGCGAGGGATCCAGATTTAATCAGACTGGCTGTGGACACAGCACAGCCTCGGCTACAGCCTTTGTCCCCAACGCTGAGAGCAGGCAGAGACCAGCAATAGAACAGAGATGCAGCAGAACAAAAGAGCCTAATGAAGCCATTGGGTTTTTTTTTTTTTTTTGGGTTTTTTTTTTAATATCCTTGTTCAAAACACACAGACACAATTTTTATCAAGGGAAACAGTGTTTTACTTCACTCTTGTCCAGTCATCTGGCTTCACCGGCTCCATATTCCTCGACTTATTCAATACCTTCAAAGCTCTCAGCTACTTGGCATTCTCATATTTTTCAGACCTTCACCCTTACGCCCCTTCCCAGTTTCAGCTGCTGTTCTGACTGCTCCTCACTTCAAACCTAACACCACTGGTGCCCGAGCTTTCAGCTGTGGTGCAACTCATCACCTCTACACCTTCGCCAGCTCGACTCTTTGTCACAGTTCAAATCTCAGCTTAAAACCTGCCTGTTTTCATTTGCATATCAGCTGTAATCATCCTGTTATGTTTTACTTTCTCAGTTATTTTTATCTTTTAATAGTGTTCTTGTTGTTTAGCGTTGTGTAAGATGACCTCGAGTGTTTGAAACACGCCAACGGATGAAATTTGTTATTGATTTTGTCGTCTCCAGCTCTAAGTTAGTCCGTGCATTTTCCCTCACTGTGGGAAAATAAATGTATTTTTAAAAATAACTGCAGTTCTAAAACACCTTTGTATTCCAGTTTCCAGATACTGACTGTAAACTGAAGGATTTTAGTGCTTGAAGTACTTTGTTTGAAGGTCACATCTCTAATGCGAGCTAACACCTTAGTTTCCTGCTCTCTGACCAGAGATCATTGTGGCTGTTTTCACAATTTGCGTCCCGTGTGACCTGGAAAACCATCTGTAGGCGATGTGGGGGAATTCAACAAGTCCCTGCGAGACAGGAGTCAAACTGCTCCTGTAAAGAGCAACAATAGTAAAAGGTTTGTGGAAAAGAAGTCAGACAGTAGAGCCAGAGGATCAATGGGGAAATTGGCTGTTTAGCAATGAGTGCAGCACGGAGGTCACTGTCTAGACTTTAAAGTGTACTTTGGATGGATGCCCATGAGACCAGGTTACTGTGAAAAGCCCATAAAGTGGTATAGCTCTGAGCTTAAGACTAATGGACCTGGTGGACCTGACTGGGAATGTCCCTGATGCCATCTGTACGTTTGACGGTGATGCTGATGACTTTATGACAGCACAGACAGATGTTTTCTGGCTTTAATGACAATTTTAAAAAGGTTCTGTGGATCTAGCTGGCAAAACAGTCTTTTTGGAATATAGCTGCAGTGCATCTTTGGAGGGGGATTATGATGAAATCCAAGGCGAATAAACGAGAACGCCACGAATGCTTTTAGTGTTTATATCAAACATCGTATGATCAGACATGTGAACAAAGGCTTCAAAGGGACAACACCAGATTTTTTTCCCCCCTTGTAAAGAGCCTGTTATTAAAAGGAGGTCTTTCTGCATATCAGACATCAGTTGCTGGAGTCCCAGGGGCATGTTTAGCTCTAATTTACTCATCAAAAACATCAGAGTGTCTCTCAATAATCTCTGCAGTCCATTGGTTGTTTGGGGTGGAGTCCCCTGTCAGAAAGCATGCCCTGGAATGTTAAACACTAATTCACCTCTGAGCGGTGGAGGTGGATAAAGTGATTGTTCTATCTGGGAGCTGATTAAAACAGGCTCTAGCCCGTTTCTCCCCTCTGCGTTCACCTCTGACGTCCATCACATTCATTTCAGTATTCATGAGTGGATGAGAAAGCCCAGGCAGAGCGACTGCCGTATTACAGATAATAAGGCCAGCGGGCACCACATTCACTGCCACAGGTTCCCCCACCCCCACCCCTGCCCCAGCTCATTCAATTACTCTACAAGAGTTCTCTGAGGCACAGCTGCACTATGGGGGTAAAGAGGAGCAAATTGAGGTACATTCATGTAGACGCACACGCACTCACGCACCTCACAGATACAAAGAAGTGGAGGAGGTACGCACACGGCAGCGAGAGCAGCCAGCGTATAAAGGATCTCACTGACAGGCATTTAGCTTAGTAGTCAATACATTACACAAGTAGACAACAAAAAAGGCTCATCCTCTCTAACTCACTGGCTCCCTGAAGATTATATTGATAATGACTCTATAAGAGAAATGAAACCAAGGCCATTCCTCATAGACTCCATATACGAGGTTGCCATTATCTTGATGAAAGTGTAGACAGCAGCTGTATCATCTACGAGCATGAAAGATGGACTCTGGCAGACCTAATGGGCCATATCCGTTATCTATTGATTATCATCCATTCATCTAAAGATGCATTAGGGCCGTGTGAAAATCTCTGTTAAAAACATAACTGCCTGCTTCCTGAATTATTTACAAAGTTAGGTTTTAAACAATGGCTCTAAATGCGATTGTCCACCTGGTGTCATCACTCAAGAGAAGACTGGCTGCTCTCCGTGGTGCTGAACTTCTCCCCTGGAGTTTACAGCAGCAGCTGTCTCGTAGAGCACTGAGGTCTGTAAAACACTTAATGTGTAAATCCTGCTCTCAGTGCGCCAATAAAACACCCATTTTTCCACTGTGCGTGCTTTGATTGGTTTTTAAAATTATGCATAATACTTTTTGGAAATTCATGTATTTGCTCATGTCCCACACAACGATTGGCCAAATCTTTGCATTTCTAATGGAAATGTCTGGCTTGTCTTAGTAAAGCACAGCGCTCTCCTTTTAAGTACATTTATCCTTTTGTTTGTATCCTTTTGTTATAAGTGTTATAAGGGTAAAACCACAGCCTGTAACATGATATCGCGAGTTTAGCTGTTTCCCTTGCTTTCAGCTTTTCTGCTGCTTCATATTTACTTAAATCAGCGAGAGTGGTATTGATTTTCTTTTCAAACACTTACTCTAGCAACTTAAATTGTAGGCTACAGAAAAAGATGAACGTAGCCACCATGATGTCTCCAGTCAGATTTGAAGCTTTATGCTGGAGCATCTTGGATTTTTTGTTTTTAGCGGTGGATCTATGAAACTGAGGAAATCCCAATGCAGACTTGTAAAAAGCTAAAGATTGAGATCATCGATTCAACAGGAAAGCGTTTAATAAGGTCATAAATTAAGGGAGCGAGAAGGTCATTTTCTCATAGATTTCTATACAATGCATATTTTTTTAAGGAACAGGAGTCGCCCCCTGCTGGCAGTCAGAAAAAATACAGATTTAGGGCACATGTGCACTGGCTTCAGTGCAGCATGTAGTCTATGTTTAGTGAGCCTGTCTCACAGACATTTCTTTGAGTATTACAGCCACACTTTAACACTTTAACAACGTACCTACTTTCAGCCGCTCCTTTATTCACCAGGGTCGTCACAGCAGGTAACTCTGCACGTGTGATTGGCAGATTTTTTACACCAAATCAAATGTGTTTCGCTCCTTAGATGAATGTGTAAACCACTTTATCTTTCATTAATAGAATAAATGCTATGTCATCATGACATATCTTTGTCTCCTGCTCTCACAGTTCTCCGCTGAGATTTATCAAAATCTAACAAATGCACAAGTCTTGGAGACATTTTGAGCTCAATTATCAAGTCCACCCTTAACACATGTACATTTCTTGACATTTGATTTGGGAATTTTCCAAACAAAGAATTCACAGAATTGGTACACTCTTCATTAGATTGCATAATTTGCATTCTCTTGTAATTGTGCTGCTTCCTTGATTATTAAATGATCACCCTAATTAGGGAGCATAATAGGGTTAATCAGACTCTGCTCGTCACACTTATTATTCCTCCAAAAAATGAAGGAAAAAGATACAGTACTTGATTAATTATATCAGCCTTTTCATCAGCTGGGCTACCATCCCCCCCCCCCTGAAATTAATATCATGTTGTAAATGGAAGGAAGGAGCTGGCCGGACACAGACAGATGAAAGATTTCACTCAAATTAATTAAGCACTAATTATGCGGCGGGAGTTGGGAGCAGTTTGCATAATGAGCTCTATCAAAAGAGATCAGTCATGAAGAGGGACTGTAGAGTTTCTATACAGCCTTCAGATCATACAGACACACCACACCACTGCACTGCACGAAGAGGGCTAGCAGAGAAGTGGGAAGAGGGTTAAAGCACTTCGAGGCTTGAGTCGTGAGGTTGAGGAGTGTTTTGTTTGGTTTGTCAACACGCCGAGGATCAGAGCCTTCCTCACTTGTGCTACAAATATGGATTATTCCATTCTCACTTAAAGGTATCACATCTGTCCCGAGGCTGTGTATGTAATTTTTTTTCTCCCAGCTTAAGAATGAGATAATGAATTCCCTGGTCTGGCAAGAGGAAATAAGAACAGAATGTACCTATAAGTCCAAGCTAATCACAAACAACCTGCATCCACACTCGAGGGAGCTTTAAAGACCCTAATCACCTCCCACTCCAATTCTTGTGGTGTTCTGTTATTGCTGATCAGGGACTACACTGTGGCTATCTATTTAGACAATGGGAAAAGGGATTAAATAGACAGAAACTCTAGGTCTTAATCGTCTGTTTAATCACTGCAACTGTGCAGTCTGTGGAGCTGAGTTACTTGAACTGATTTGTGCCATAGCAGCAGCAATCATGCATTGGCTAATCAGGGTGCACAGCCCGGAACTGCCCTTCAAGGTCTCCGAGTGGAATTACAAAGACTATGATTAGTTAATCAAATGAAGAACCCAATGTCCTTTCTTTATTTGTGTATACACCTTATCTAAATGGAAATTGTATAGCTGAGGCACTTCCAGAAGGGCACATCTACATGTGAATGATCCTCCTCGAGTCCTTGGCACTGAATGCAGAATAAGATCTTTCACTCCCAATCATCGTGTTATGGCATTGTGGGGACTTTTACATGTCTGAATGATATTTGTTGTCGATGCGCGTGCGAATGATGCAATCACTCCGTCTGTTGTCAAGTAAATCACAAAGCAGTAGACGGCAACTCTTCGAACGCTCGTGATGATCTGTGGCAGAATGTCAAGACTATTACTTTGAGAAAGGAGAGAGGGGGAAGCAGACGGACAGTTTTCTGATTATGACGATAAACAAAAAGGAATGAATCAAATGTGCAAAAGGCTAGTTTGTTTGTATGTATGTATGTGGCACAGAGATGCTGTATGTAAGCCTTTAATCATGTTGGGTGTCTGCTAATCAGGTAGCCTCCTCTCATTGTTTCCATCATCTGGATTCACTTACTGGTGATATCACAAATCTGTTGTAAAGACAACCAACCAACACATCAAACAAATACACCAAAGATTAAAGTTGTGTTTAAGCATCTATATGTGTTACTGATGCTCAGCTCATCTAAACTTTAGTCTCTCCTCTCAGGACACAGAGATCAGAGCGACCTTCCAGGAATGGAAGTATCAGTATCATAACCTGCTCCAGAAAGGTTATCTGGATAAGATGAAACCCTGCTTTGTAAAACTGAGCCCTGTTCTGACAGTAAATTAAGAAAATATTGAAAAAGTCACCATGTGGAATACAGAGTTCTGTTCTTTAACTCTAAAGGTGACCATTTTCACGTCATCATTTTAGCTTTTCTTTTATGATCTGCTGACTCATATCTTAGTGACCGGCAGTAGTGGCACATCCATCCTTTTTGGTCCTTTTGGACACTACTGGGTTCCACGATTAACCGAAGCAACGCCATGCTGGAACCAACAGGACCATAAAGTCATCAGGAATGTGCTTATTGAGTTCGCTCGTCAAAGTGTAGGCTTCTACACTAAGGACTTATTTTTGCAACTACAGGAGATTACAACAAATGTAGATTAAGCCACTTACTTCACTTGTCTGACCCAGAAGTTAGGTCCACCTTTCATATACAGTCTATCGCCTGGTTTTTGTCCTTCTGTAATAAATCTTTCTCCTGGACATTTTTATTAGTTTGCTAATGCATTAATGGCTTGTGTAGGTTTTCTCTGCACAAATACATTTCTGTTATGTTGCTTTGTGACTCACCTAGTTCATTTAAATCAGATTCAAAAATTATTTTGAGTCATTTTCACCATAATCAAAACATCTAAAACTCCGGTAAAACCTTCACTTGAACTACAACTGAATTTTAGCATCAACAGTCAACAACATGCTACATTTTAGTTGTTTCCAGTTGCTTTTAAATAACAAATATGTTCTGGGTTCACTACATGGTGTGCAAGAGTGTACAAGTCCAAGCTGGGAATGCCATAAAATGGATGCATCCGTGTATCTTTTATTGAAAAGCTCGTGCTAATGAAACAAGAATTCCAAAGGATGCTGTAAGAGTGCCGTCGACTCGGCCCAGCCAAAAGCACATTATCATACACAGCCATTAAATGCGCTCTTTTCTTTTAGGTATTTGAAAAGCGTAAAATGCTTCCCCATATTTCCCCCCCACTATTTATCACTCATAACTGTGCGCTGAATTACATTTAGATTGATTTTAAATAAAGTCATTTTTTAGTGTTAAAGCTTTCTCTGCCTTCTGTCAGACAAGAGTCACAATATCAAACAGCATGTTTGACATTGTGACTCTTGTTCGTAAGGAGAAAAGAATTTCCCTCCATTGCTTTGTGATAACTTCCTTCCAGGGCCAGCAGACTTGACCCGCACACTCCTACTAGAATCACCTCTATTATTAGTCCGTGACAGCAGCCCCGTGGAGGGCGGGGGCCTCCCTGAAAGGTACAGGGTCGCGGATGTCCCAATCCATCTCTGTCTGCCAAGCGATTGATTGTGATTTAGTGCACGGGGCAGGAGATGGTGGGGTTCCTTTCTGATGAGCGATAGGTGGGAACCCTTTGACTCCCAGCACATGGCAAGCAGAGGCAGGGCTATGATGAGGGGTCACAGGCAGCTGGTGGGGGTAACTATGGTGGGTAGAAGCAAGGTGGGGGTTGTGTGGATCACAAGATAGAAGATGTCAGAGATCCAGGACAAAGCCCCTCTTCCCCAGCAGACAACCAACCGCCCGAGTCCATCACTTTACCCATCTATCACCCATCCGGCTTTGTGGGCAGCGTAGCAGTTGCCTGCTAATTGTTCATCATCAGGGGGATCCATCATCAGCAACGATCAGTGTGAATAGAGAAGGGCAGGGAGGCCACAGCAAAAAATATAAGCCCCTATGAGGGGCGTCGTGCCAGCTGCTTAAAAAAAGTGGGTTCATCCCACTGAAAGAATGAGTGACATTACCACCCCGGATTTACCTCCAAGACATATGAACACCAAGAGTGTAAGATAGAGCTGATTGGATCCTTAGAAATGAACAGCTTCTTCATTTTTGGATTCTGAATCAGGATTTTTCCAATATTGTGCTCTCAGAAACTCTGGGCACATACTGTGTCTGCCTTGATTAGGAGACTAAAATATGGCCAGAGTGAAGAGGATATATTTGATATCCTGTCAGATGCTCCAATTTCCCAGTTCTCCTCTAAATATCACCGACCCCAGACAGATATGCATAATACACAATATCTGACTGGAAATCAGAGGGAAATGGCTTTCACTTTTTTCTTTTTTAATTTCATTTTTAAATCTCAGTACTCAGGAGCAAAGTTCAGACAGAAAATATTCATCCCGCTGTGTTTTTTTTCTCCCACTTCAGGCCTGGTGTGAGACACAAGCTGCTCTAGGATGGATGTTAAGCCCAGCCGCAGCCTCGCTTCACTGGGCTGCTCCGGCAGCTTAACTCCATAATCAACCTGAGACCAGCTTTGCTAGGAAATACACTGCACGTGTTAGGCTGCATTTTTATATAATGAGGGGGGTTATCTGCTGTTTACTTTTTATTATCCACCCAAACATCCATTAGCCGTTCTCGCTTACCCTTTTAGAGGGTCGCGCAGGGCTGGAACTCCAAACACAAACGCCGTAGCCAGCCAAACCCAGAACCTTTTTGCTGCGAGACGCACTTCATACCATCGTGATTTATATATTTTTGTTTTTGTCCATTTAGATTTTATCCAAAAACATTGTTGTCTCAAATACATGTGACCTTAATATTATGAGGCCAGCAGTGAATAAGGCCAGCATATTGTCAATCACAGGAAGTTGTGTCAGCCAGGTGAATGTGTAGCCAGTAACCTGAGCTGCTGTTGACAGAACAGGGACAGGTGCACCAGCCAAACTAATCCATACATGCATGCCAGACACAGGTCATCCATTAAGGCAGATTGATTCAAAGCATTAAAAGACTGTTCCTCAACAATCCCTGACCCGGCCTTACCTTTGCTGTTGCCACGATACCAAATTGCAGTAATTCAAGATGGCCTGAACTGGAAAGGGAAAGGAATGTTCACTGTTTGCCCAGCTAATGCTGGAAACATTTTGTCACACAGCGGCCGAGGGAACATTTCTGGAAGTTTTGTCTGAGCTTTAGAAAATGAAAATGAACTGGTTGGTTTAGCATCTGATGTATTAGATATAGAGACTCTTTATTTAACCCGAATTTCTTGCTGCAGAAATATCGAGTACCTCGGGCTCGTGGGAGGACTTAGACCCTGCGTGGCCATTTCACATAACAGCCTTGTATAAAGACATATAAACCAGATTTCACTTTGATTTAGTGTTATTATCAAGCCCACTCCTATGAGGCCCCAAATGCCAAATAAAGGTTTACTGGCAGAGGCTAGACATCTGCTGCTTTCTGATTGGTTGATAATGCAGCAGTAGTCTCACCTGTTTTCCACAGCCCAGTGCATGGTAAACACCCTGAGTCAGACCTGCAGGGAGAAGGAGCCCATCTGGTCAGCAGCATTAACAACTAGCTCTTTAACAATGGCTTCCAGGAAAAGGAGAAGGGCACAACAGGCCATATCAGCCAATAAAAACAGGCTATGCATGACATTTAGCACCTGATGTGGGGCTTAGCAGTATACAGGTTACCTACTGTCCACACCAGCCTCTGGCAATAAAACAAAAGCCAATCTCACAGAGCGAGGGGGATGCTGTGCATAAAACTGCCTGTTTCAGCTGTTGATCTTATAAAATCTGTATAAAGATCCACACGGAGCATCAAGGAAGAGGATCATTTTCATATAAACATCAAGCAGCATAGAAAGCTATTTTTTTCTGCTATGCACAATAGTTTTCAAAAAGCTTTGCAATAATCAAACGGACCGCGAGAGTTAATGGATAGGATCGTTTAGAAAGATGGAAAACATGAAAAAGTACGAGACAGATAAGAGGAGAAAACCACGTCTACTTCTAGATGTGGAAGTGGACGCATATCTACAGAAAACCACTGAGGAGGTTATTTGACTAAACAGTGCCATCTACTGTTCTGCTGTTAAACTCTGAAACTGCAAATGTCACATTGCTGAATTTGTGATCACACCAGCTTCCTCACTGCTCTACAAACAGTTTTTCATTATTGTCAAACCTCCTGTGGAGCTGAACTAACACATATTGCTACAAGAGGCCGGACAGGCTAGGAAACGGAGGCACCTCGGGTTTTTAAATATCTGATCGTGTCTGTTTTTTGCAACTAGGACGCAGAGGATGGATGCAAACTCTAAATAAGATCTAGGATTTATCAAGAGGGATGTGAAGACAGAAATGTTCGGGGTGGAGTTTGAACAGCAAGCAATGGGCTCTCTACAGCTGCTGGCACTAATGAGGATAATTACCCCTGTAATAACATTAGCCTATCTGAGGGAATGGAGGGGAAGGACAAGTGGTTGTGTTTGTGTGTGGGAGGGTATTCAAGCTTGTGTGTGTGCGTGCGTGCTCGTGCCTTTCCTTCTATCTCACTTGCGGTCTCTCCCTCATTCCCTGAATCTCAATATCTCTTTGTTAGCCCACAATAATTGTATTTGGGCCTCATATCCGCCATATCAGATTCGAGTTTGTACAAGGTAATTAGCAGAGGAAGGGAAGCCTCCACACCAGGAGGACAAATGCCCCCATGACATCATTCTGGCTCCACTCAGGAGGGGAAGCTTTTTCCCCTCGCTCCCTCTTACTCATCTTTCTTGTCATTTGGCTGTCAAGAAAGCGCAATTAATGGGGGCAGACATGTAGTAACAGGCAAAAAGTTGATGACATTGAAAAGGAGGAGAGCCGGGATTAAGAAGATAAAGAAATGAAGAGATGGAGGAGAAAATGGGGTGGAAAGTGATTTGAGATGAGATGGAGGGCTGTGTTTTTGCAGCAGGCCTGTAATCTCCAATCAGCTTCTACTAACAGACAGCAGGGGAAAGTTCCTCGGCGTTAATGCAGCTTGCCATTCAGAAGGAGCCGGTGTATCCAGCTGGGAGTCGGGGGATGAGGGGAGGATTAACGGGCACTCAGGTGGAGAGAGATGAAGAGAATCAGACGGAGACCCCGCGGATGGTCACACCCTCTCTCCCTCCATCTCTCGCGCTCCTTTTTATTTTTGATGAACAAATGTACTCTGCCGTTTTAAGAGTGGAGTGGCGAAAGAAGGAGGAAATGATGGAAGCTTTACTTTAGGGGTGACTTCTCTATCTGTTGATGATTCTAATTTGAATCTGTCCTCCAGAAGACAAATCAAAAGCTTCTCCTGTATTGTGAAGGACCTGGATCTAGTATCTGCCTGCCGTGAAAGAACATCCCAGATTTTCCTTACAGATCAGTAAAATATGATCAGACAAATTTAAAAAGCTCCACAACGTAGAAGTGATTTACTCTTGTGCTCTAATGTATCATTGTAAAAAAGTCAACTATATGCAGAGGCACTGTCAAATTAGTCATTCATCATATCAAATGAAGCACGACTGACAAACATGTCTTTTAATTTTATTTATTTCTTTTTTTGGCTGATCCCATGTGCTGGTTGAAACATTTTTTCCTGAAGCCTCCTCATCAGCTGCTCCTCTAAACTGACTTAAATTAATGGCAGGTAATCTGCAGATGCCAGCTGTGCAGCATCACTGCCTTCCTCCAAATGATCAAAGAGTTCTTCCTCTTCTTCCTCGTGGCTACACGGCCTTTCATCGACTTCATCTTTGCAAAGAAGATTTAAAAAAAAAATAGAAATAAAATATGGATGGTGTAGTTAAAATGGGTTTGCCATCCAGCTGAGAACAGTTAACAGACCTTGTTGTCTGAGAACTCACTTCTCTGAAAGTATTGTGGGAGATGCGACAGCAGACTCCTGCAGCAGAGCGAGTCTGTCTGTCTCGAGCAAGACTGAACAGAAATGGGACTAAAAAGATAAAGAAATGAAGAGATGGAGGAGAAAATAGGATGGAAAGTATTTTGATAGACCCTAAGACAATTTTGTGTCTTGGCAGTTTAAGTCAGTGCAGGTGAATGATGGTGCAACACATGTGAGTAAGGTCTGCACATTTTGTTGCTACTGTGTCATCTCAGCTTTCAGTCCAGTTTTGTTTCAAACAGGCTCTTTACTGAGGGATGATGGAACATATGACTCAACGCCAGCTTTTCTCTCTTTAGTAAAAATAGATCTGTTTCTCCATCTGCAGTAATTTATATTTTGTGGTATGCCTATTTTCTGGGACCTTTTCACACTTCCATATCCATATCTGAAAAACCTAAGGTAGGGAGAGCACTCATCCCTGCCTGTGCACGTACAGTTAGGCCCACATGTTTTAGGACAATGACACATTCTTTGTAATTTTGCCTCTGTAAACCAGTAAAATTAGGGGGAAAAAGTTTCACTGTCCAAAAATCTATGGATCAAAATGTACACAGACCCCTCGCAGAACAGGGGATTCATAAATAACAGACTGTGAGATCAGAAATAACATGAATGACATTAAGTCAGTGTAAAGGCAGGATGTAAAAAAACAGCTTGCAGAGTGTGCAACAACCGCATGCAGGTTGAAGCAGCTTAAATACTTTATATTTCTGCAGATATATTGAGATAGCACAAGTTTTCCTGTTTAAATTGATACTTCTCTGGTTAACTATTATACTTTGACAAGATGATAGTCAAACAACAGGTAACAGTTAACAATGTAAAAGCGTATTTTATTGTAACCTACCTTTTAAGCCACATGGATCATTCGGTATTCCAGAAATAAAGGGTCTGGTATTCTTTACAAAGTCATTTTGGTGATTATTATCCAGTGTTTGAAAGCTCACAGAGGAATTTGTTTTCAGCAGAACTCTTGATGATAAATATGTGCAAAATCAGTTTTAATATTCTTTAGTATTCTTGATTAGGTGATTTCTGGATGAAGGGGTGTTAAAGTGGCACAGGACACAGTTAATCTAACAGAAATTCTTAGTGAAACACTCAGTTGTGTATAAAAACTGAAGGTCTGCTCAAACCTGAACAGAAACGTTGGGATCATCTCCTGTCAGGAAGTCAGTCCCTTTCCTCCTCCGGTTCAAGCCTGGAAGAGGGTAGGCTGCGCTCTCACAGCCAAAGGTGATGTCACTCCCTGGATAGCTGGAGAGATTTATGGGACCTCAAAGGATACAGCAAACTGCAGTAAAAGGAAAGGAACACCCCAGTGTTTAATCGCCTAAAACTGCTCCATGTCAAGATAATAATGCATTTACAGTTTTAAAATATGAACTTTCCTAAACTATGATGTATGAAAAACAGAAGTACATTAACTGGAATAACAGGGTCCCCTCCTGCTGAGGTTTTTGGTTGTGTTACTGCTGCTGGCAGCCTCTCTCAGCTGGCAAATACTGGGGTGGGTCCACCCATCTGAGCCACACACAGGGACTTTCTCCTGGCACGCACATGAAGGCTCTGGCTTGGTCCTGTGTCCCCTCTTTGGTAGTTTAATCTGGCAACCAAGGCAATCTCCACAGTGGTCGTATAACTTCTAAGCTCCATCTGGGTCACGTTACACGTTTGCACACAGCATCTGTAAGTGTCCTGCACCCATTCTGCAGAGCAGCTGTCCGGCACTGGAGGGCAGAGGTGCTCGTCGCACTCCCTGCAACCCTCCACCTCCTCCCACAGCCGCAGACGAATATGGTGCTGGGTCGGCAGCCTGGGGAAGCGTGCACCCTTACATCCATGCATACATAGACACAAGCAGAGCCGAGGCCTGCTGCTAACACACATCAGTGCACAAAGTCAAAAATGAAGTCTAAAGTAACCAACTGAGGCCAGACAATGTAACTGCAAAATGGCTGCAAAATGAACCACATTCATAAGAGAGACTGCATTCCTGTTTTTCTGCTCTCTTACAGTCAAACATGTTGTTCCTCCTCTGAGTTTTAAATGTTTCCTTCTGTCTCCTCTCCTCTGTCCTCTTCTGAATGGTTGATTTAGTTTTTTTTATTAATACCATTGAACATTGCTGAATTATATTGCCATGCTCGTGCCCCTCCTTTGAGATTTCTTCATCAGCTTCGATTCCTTCCTAACAAAGAGATGGAATTTACAGGGAATGAAGCGAGCAAACTTCATCTCTCAGGTATCTGTTTCCTTTTTTTTTTTTCTTGCTTTACTCACAATTCTGCTGCCTTTCATCGTGTGCCAGTTTTTTTGTCAGCTATGACATTCACGTCTCTTAGAATTATGACTGAAACTTTAACAGATATAACTTACATTCAAGGTGCTGTATCTGACCAGTGAGGAAAATCACATGTTTAGATTCACTAAAACATGAGGTCATTTTTCATCTGCGTGTTCGTTTTTTGTTGTTGTTGTTTGTTTATTTTTACAGAGCCTGCTATTATTTTTGGGATTTGAAATGTTAGCCTGCAGTTTGTGTCTTAACCCTGTAACACTACCATATTTGAGGCATGGGTTCTCTAAATCAGTGTGGTTTTATTTTAATTTCTCAGAGAGTTTAATAAATACTCCAGTTTACAAGAAAATTGATTTCTGGCAACTATTTCACAGTACAGGCATTAAGGGGTTAATATAATTGATTTCAGCTTCCTAAAACATGTTTTAAAGTGTTCACTGAGATGTGCTGTGTAGCTTAACTGAGTTTCATAGGCTGCTGTGTCATAAAGACACTGGTGACTTAATTATTTGGGTTGGAGAAGGGTTCGGTCACCAGCAGCGGCTGAGACTGGGTGGAGGGCAATTTGTTCAACCACGTCTTAATGTCATTTGCTTAAATCAAATCCATAAACATGCTATAATAATACGTTGTAATACTATATCATATGAGGCATTTAAATGCTATGAGGCCTGGTTTAAAAGCCTTCTGTGTTTGTGTTTACTCCTGCGAAGCTGCACTGCCGGTAAGTCCGTGTTTAGGTAACGTGGCACTTTTCCTTTCGCCATCTAGTGTGGCTCTGTGCGTACACAGAGGTGGAGGCTCTGCACAAACGCTTCCTTGTGTAAATGGCAAAGCGGCGTGGCTTATCTCACACGTCACGTCGCTCACGTAGCACGGCAAGAGGGTTGGAGATCCGTGAAGTTAATGAAGATGCGTCATTAAAATCCGTTTGATGCTTCAAAGTAAGAAATCAATTTGTTTAATGTTCCCAATAAATGTTAATATTACATTTATAAAAGAGCACAGAGGCTGCACATTTAGGGGTCACCCCAACAGATCATCTGCCTCACCTTTTCTCCAGCGTCCTCCTCTGTCACCCCAACACTCTCCATCAATGAACCTGTTTTCCTCCTCTAGCTGCATCTAATATATATCCAGTGTTCCTCTACTGCACATGTCTCAGCCCCATCCCTCTAACTTTAACTCCAAACCTGAGCTGTCCTTCTGGTCACTAGCATCCTAGCCTCACATAAGAAGGTTCTGGGTTTGAATCCAGTCTGGGGGTCTCTGTCTTGAGTTCGCACGTTTTTCCTGTGCTTACCTGGATCCTATCTGGCTTCCTCCGACAGACCAAAGACAATTAGTAAAGTAAGTAAATAGGTAAATTTTGGTGAATTAGATTAGCAGATGAGAATGGATGGATAGACTGCTACTAATAAAGCATCTGATGGCCAGTGGGGTTAAAGTATTTATCAGTGTAACATTAATGGATGTCAGAATTTAAGGAGTAAAGGAAAAAGCGACAGACCTAAACCTAAACTAAACTAAACTGATGGACTGTAAAGAAGTCCATCAGTTATATTTATCCCATAGGGTTTTACAGAAGTTGATTTCGCTTTCTTGAAACTAAAGTGAATTTACCATTTGTGCTTTTATTTTGAAAGTAGGCGTATAGGAAGTTGTCTGTTAAACTTTCGCTTGACTCCGCCCCACGTTTTACAGGAAGTAAAGAAATGTCTACAGGAAAAACTAGAACACTTCACTGAATGAACTGACGGATAAACCTTCAACACTCACCTCTTCTGCTTCCGACAACGTTTATCAAGAGTCTCCACCGGAAACGCCTTTTCATCTCTCAAAGAGAAACGGTGAGTATTTTACAGAAACTCTAAATGAAAGTGAACTGTTGTGTCATTTCAGCACTTATTACTTAGGTTATGTTTTTATTATTCAAGTAATATTATCAGTTTCGGTTATTTAGCCTGAAGAAGCAGCTTTTACTTTTTTCTCTTTTTAAAAACAAAAAGCCTTCAAAGTTGCTCTGATCCAATATTTCATCCATTTGAATTAACTATAATATGTGGAGTTCTGTAGAGAGATAAAGTATAAGCCTTGAGATATTCTGATTGCTTCCGTGGAACAAACAGGATGTCTTCAAGCTGAGTAATAACTGGAACTGAGTGATAAAGTTTCATCATACAAAGTGCAGGGAAGTTGTGGCCTGTTGGAAAGAGAATATCACTCTCTCGAAAGATAAGATGGCTCTTAACAATAGCCAGTAGTCACTGACGTGTTATTCTTCGAGCAATATAATTGTTTCATGTGGTTGGACAGGTGAAGGCTTGAACCTGCTGACGTGGGACAATACAGGTGTGTCACTTGGCTTTAAACAGGTGTGTCAGGATAAAGCATCTCCTCATCCTCCAGTCAGGGTGGCATAGTTTTGCTTCCACTACAGCATTCAGACTGAGAGAGGATTTTGATTGACTTGATGTGATTGTATCTTTTATCCATCAGACCCAAAGAATGGCAGAGAAGGTGCTGGTCACAGGTGGAGGAGGCTACATCGGGAGTCACTGTGTGGTGGAGCTCATTGAAGCAGGCTACCAGCCAATCGTGGTGGATAACTTTAGTAACGCTGTGCGAGGTGAGCTCACCAATTAAGAGCTTTTATTGAGAAAATTACTGAAAAAACTGTAGGATCTACCTTACAGGAAACTGATTTGGATTAATTAAAATTGAATTGAATAGAAAAGTAATCAGCGTGATACTTAGACCTAGTGTTTCTGTATGTGTGTGTGTGTGTGTGTGTGTGTGTGTGTGTATCCATTGTGTTTTGGATTGAGGAGAAGGGAATGTGCCAGAGAGCATACGCAGGATAGAAAAGCTCCTGAAAACCAGCATTGAGTTTCATGAGCTGGACCTCCTCGACCGCCCCGGCTTGGAAAAGCTGTTCAAAAAGGTCAGAAAGTTGTTACACTTGGTTTGTTTTTCCTAATTATTCATCTGCATCTGCTACTGTTTTAGAGAGTGCCAACAGTGTACACACTTTGATTTGTAAAGTCAGTGTGTTTGGGGTTGTTTGGCTAAAGAAAACAGCCCGATTTCTGCTTTACTGTTACACACATAAAACAATCAGCAATAAGATAAATGCACCACCATTTAACTTTTTTAGCCTTTGTTTGTTTCCTTAAAAATGTCCCTGCTGGCCTGCATAAACTGTCATGAAAAGCAGTTCATTTGTAGTATTTGCATGCCTTAAATCTGAAACCGGCCTGTGTCACACATGTGCTTCTCTGTTTGTGTGCTGCAGCATTCCTTCAGTGCTGTGATTCACTTCGCGGGGCTGAAAGCTGTGGGCGAGTCGGTGGAGAAGCCGTTACTCTACTACAAAGTGAACCTCACCGCCTTCATGAACCTGCTTGAGGTCAGTCAGTAGCTCCTGGGTAAACTGATCTCAGATCTGCACTTTCAATCTTTGCTCTGCACTCATTATTAATCCCTGCTCTGACCTTATTCTGTGTTTGCTGAGCGCACGCCCGTGTGTTCATTTGAAAATGAGCCGATAAATTCTAAAACCGCATCCTTCTCATATGTTATGCATGTGGAGCTCATCATAACAGCCAGAATCAGCCTTTTTTCCTCAGCCCTGAGCTGTGGACTGCTGACTCGCTGGCCACTGATTGTGTGTATGTGCCGTGTTTATGTGTATCTGCACGTCCCCCAGGTGATGCAGGCTCACAGAGTGCGCAATCTGGTCTTCAGCAGCTCCGCCACAGTATATGGAGACCCCCAGCGCCTCCCCATAGATGAGCAGCACCCCGTGGGAGGCTGCACTAACCCCTATGGGAAAACCAAGTACTTCATCGAGGAGATGGTCAAGGACCACTGTAAAGCTGAGAAGGTAAACTCAGAAGAAAGACATTCACAGACGCACACACTTCCATCTCCTGAGTTGTCTCATTATTCCTTCTCTGTGGGCAGGACTGGAATGCTGTGCTGCTGCGCTATTTCAATCCAATCGGAGCTCATTGCTCCGGTCAGATAGGAGAGGACCCTCAGGGTATCCCTAACAACCTGCTGCCATATGTTGCCCAGGTATCTAAAGTCTCTGCCAGATGCCACGCTGTGCTCATCATAGTGATTGTATTTCAGTCTTTCATCTGTCTCCATGAATCACATGACTCCGATTTGCTTGCATTGCTTAATTTAGGTCGCCGTTGGGAGACGAGAGTGTCTGAGCGTATATGGGAATGACTACGACACGATCGATGGCACAGGTAACGAAATTACTGCAAATCACTGCACTTGCTTTGAAATAGCACTTTAAATAGCAGCCAGATACTCGGTACCATGAAAACGAGGCTCCTTTCTCTTTGCAGGTGTGAGAGATTACATTCATGTTGTGGATCTGGCAAAGGGACACATAGCTGCTCTGAAGAAGCTGAAGGAGGACTGCGGGTGCAAGGTATAACAACTTGGAGCAAATTTCCATCACGACCATTGTCACATAGATGCTTTATATATTAATTAGTGTGTGTGTGTCTGTAGGTTTACAACCTTGGGACAGGAAAAGGCTACTCAGTGCTTGAGATGGTGAAAGCCATGGAGAAGGCTTCCGGAAAAGAGGTGAGTCATCGTGGTTACTGTGAGAGCTGAATCATGTTTATAGTCTGTTTTCTAGAAGTGACGCAAAGCACGACCAATCTGGCACTGTGGAAATACCTCTGATCACCTTATTTTTCCATGTAATTAACATAATGTGTTTTCTGTTTAGATCCCATATAAGATCGCCCCTCGCAGAGGCGGAGACGTAGCTTCCTGCTACGCCGACCCTCGCGTAGCTGAGAAGGAGCTGGGCTGGAAGGCTCAATTTGACCTGGAAAGAATGTGTAAGGACAGCCACGCTGGAAAATCTGATTCTTCTCCATGATTGCTCTTCTACAGTCAAATAAATGCGTTGTAGCATCTCCCGTATGATCTCTGTGTTTTTTCTTTGCACCCCTTTCCATGCAGGTGAGGACCTGTGGCGCTGGCAGTCCATGAACCCCACCGGATTTTCTAACGGCACTTGCTGACGCAACCCGAGCAGACTGTTGCTTAAAAATCCTCTTTTAAAATCACCAAAGGGAACCACCAGCTTCCTCATTGGCGCAATGACACATAAGACTTCAAGAGAAGCTGCATTGTTTTTATTTTTGTTAAACTCTAATGATTCAGCTGACTACAAGAAGAGTATCTAAATGTTTGTTTACTCTTTGCTGTTAGCTCAGACTTAACAACTGATATTTTCTCTATAAATGTATTGATCTGTGAGCCATAACAATGAAAGAATAAATTAATTTTATTACTGAATAGCTGAAACGCGCACTTTGCCTTGACTGTCTGGAGTGATTGTGACCCCGGTTTTTGTTGTTATATAAACATATAAATATTTTTTCTGAAATACGGGGGCAGATTAAAGACTCGAACCTGTGTGGTAAGGTTAGAGGAGCATCATGAGCCCTGCACAAATACTGTATGAATATCGCTCCTTTCGCAACGAGGGCGTCTGTTTAAACGGGGCACTGGGACTTTAAATGGCTCCTTGAACCCTCGGGCACCCAGTTAATAAACACCCACGTCAGCACTGTGCTCCAGTCGGTCTAACCGGGTTTCGGTCTTTAGGGCTGAGCAGGAAGTGCCTGACTGTGGACCCTGGACGAGCAAAGAAAAGAGCGGAGGGGGGGAAAGGCAAACGGGAATTAAACATGGATATGGTGGCGGACTTGGGGGCGAGCAGGCTGTACAGGGCGCCGGGTGAATCGAGCCACCAGTGAGTATCGATGGATTTTGTCAGGGGGGGGTGTATGAAGGCGTGGGGCGTAAGCGGGTCCTGCCGACACCTCGCGCCTGCGAAGCAGTCGCTCGCTTTGGGCAGCAGTCAAATCCTCCCCGCTGCTCGCCGGACCTCCGGAGAGAAGTGGGGGTGGTCTTGAGGATGAAAACGGGCGTGTTAGTGCGTCGTTGCCCCAGACTGTTACACAATGCGAATAGATGTGTTTTTCCAGCTCGCAGCGCGCTCACTTGCCGGAGGTTTGTGTCTGTTTTTCTATTGTGTGCTGGCTGAAGCCTGAAGTGGGCGTCGCTCCAGGACAGACAGACTGGGCTGCCCGCTTTCCTCTCGCAGGACTGCAGCACTGTCGTGTCGCTTTGTAGGTCGAAGGATGTCTGATTTTACGCGGAAGAGCTCGGTGGGGACGTTAGTCTTGATTTCGCGTGCCGTGAAAGGCACCGTGGAGTCCTGCGGGCGGGCGTTGCACCGTGGGTTGTCGGGCGCTGCGGAGGTTGTCACACAGCCGCGCTGATGGCTCATTAAACACGAAAGCGTGCAATCCCGAGCCTGCACGAGCACGGATTGAACAGGTTACCGTGAAATGAGAACTGTTCTGAAAATCAGGGTGCTGGACATTTTTTTTCTCTTTGCGTGTCCGGCTGCAGTGTTTTGTTTTCTCTTCCTACAAGTCTGACGCGTTTACTCCATCGGGGGTTTCCGGAGCGCGTGAGACCTCAGAAATGATTAAAGGTTTTGTCACCCGATGCTCTCTGACTGACTTGAGTCGGGTGTAACCCATTAGGAGAAGATTTTGCCTGAAGGATCCTTCAACAAATCAAAATGCAGAAAAAAGTCAGGTGGGCGGGCCCTCTGCTGAGCCCGTGTAAAGACAAAGATGCAATAATTGACAGCTGCAAGCATGTGGTGATGCTGCTGTGTTTGTTATGCTCAGATCAGTGCCATGATTACCATTGTAGGCTGTTACCAGACCATTAAAATCCAGGAGCCCGTGTTTCCTTTATTTATCTTGTTAATTTGGCATTGGGAGAAGTTCAGTAATAAATGTCCACCGGGTCTGCGGGACCTCTGTCATTTCTTATTTTCTTGCTAAAGAAGTGAGTGTGTCCTGCATACAGAGCTAGTGAGCAAGTTGTCATGTTGTCTCCTGCAGGCAGCCTCAGAGGTGGTTCAACACGGCCGACATCACAGTGTCTCACCAAAGCAACATGCTGAAGCAGCTCAACCAGCAGCGCCGCCAGGAGCTTTTCTGTGACTGCAGTGTGTTGGTGGAGGGCCAGCTCTTCAGGGCTCACCGCAATGTTTTGTACGCCAGCAGCGGCTACTTCCGCATGCTGCTGTCCCAGGGGCCCGACGACTCTGTCAACGCCACCTTCGACGTCTTCAGCCCCGAGACCTTCACCGTCATCCTGGATTTCATCTACTCCGGCCAGCTGGACCTCTCCAGTCACAATGTGATTGAAGTTATGTCTGCAGCCAGCTACCTGCAGATGAACAACGTCATCAGCTACTGCAAGAACTTCATCAAGTCCTCCTTGGACATCAGTGTGAAAGATGAAGACAGCGATCGCTGCCTCAGCTTGTCTGAGACCTGTAGCTTTACCAGCGGAGCAGGAGAAGACTCCACAGAGCAGCATCAGGGCCCCTGCTCTGTCAGCCCTCCACCTGCGCTCTGGACTCGGGACAACTCCAGATCACAGTCTAGCTTTATGGGAAAGGACTCGGACCAGGATCCTTCGGCCTCAGCCCTGAAGACTGACCCTAACAGCCCTGTTAATGAGCTCAGTGCAGATGCGGAAGACCTCCAGGACCCTCAGGACCCTTTGTACACTTTGCCTGGATCAGAGCGTCGGCGTGGAAAAGGGAGCACAAAGAGGCGAGCGTCCAACAGCGCTCGGTCCAACCAGCACGAAGACTTGGACATCCAGGAGGCACGGACACGAAAGGCTGAAAAGGCAGAGGAGCTTTACGCTACTCTACCACCGATTGTGGGTGTTATTGGACACTTTAATAAAGGTGTGTGCTGCCAGAAGATGATGATGGCTGAAACACTTGGACAGAGATGATAGGAAAAAGTCAAATGTCACAATTTCTCTGTTCCTCTTTGCAGATTCGAATCCTACCATGCGCTTCAAATGCCCCTTTTGCACACACACAGTGAAGAGGAAAGCAGACCTGAAGCGTCACCTGCGCTGTCACACCGGGGAGAGGCCGTATCCATGCCAGGCCTGCAATAAGCGCTTTACTCGCCTGGAGCATCTACGCAGCCATTTTGAGACAGTAGGTGTTTTCACAGCAGATTGTAAATTTACACTTTCTTCTGTGTCTGTGTCGGCTTACAGCTCCAGGAAAACAAGCTGCTAAACAAATTTACTCTAATATTGAATAAATCTTTATCCGATCTTTTCTTTTTCTTTTTAATCTCCCAGATTCATCAAGCCAGGAAGCTGGTGTGCAGGAAGTGTAAGTGTCAAGTGACCGAGGAGACAGGGCATGTGGTGTGTGAGGGCACGAGACGCTACCGCATGTGCACGGCGTGCATCCAGGAAGTGGGCTGTGACGACATCCCCATGAACAGCCTGGAGGGGCACAACGAGGAGCCGGCACTGTTACTGGGCGTGGACGGGGAGGAGGAGGGGGACACAAAGAGGAGCTGGATGGTGACTGACGACGATGACCTGGCAGAAGACTCGGGCGCTGACCTCATCATCCAGCAAGTGGACGTCAGCGACGAAGAGCTGCAGTGAAACTGGACCAAAGTGTGCGTGTGTTTGTGTGTGTGCAGATGTGTAACCATATTTGAAGTGTTTGTGTTTTAAAGTGCCCCTGGTATGCTTATTTTCAATTTAGGGGTTTACTACAATAAGTTTGCATTCATTAGTATTCAAAAATCATTTTTCTCATATTGTAATGCGCATAGTGTTACTGCTGCTTCTCTTTCCACCATCTGCCTGAAATGATCTGTTCTAGGAAAGCGAGGTATCCAGCCAGAGTTACAAGTACCCCAGAGAGTACTTTAGCAAGAGCAGTTAATTAAATTACAATTTCATTAAAGAATTGATTGAACTTAAAGAATTTTTGGCAGATAATTAATTGAAAGTAATGGTTAAAAAGCAGAATTGGGCGAAAATAGTCATGCATAAATGATTCAAACATATAAGAAATGATCAAAAATGAAATATCCTGCTAAAAGCACAGCTAAAATCTTTAGCTAAGAGAATATGCAGTTCAAATGGTTCAATAGTGGATGAATATAACAGTTATATAACAGTTACAATTAAAACACAACAGAAAAATAAAACCTGTTTTCTAGGCTGTATTATAACACAACTAAAGATGGTTAGCCGTGCGCCATTTTTGTGATTTCTACTGTCATTAGTTTTTTTTTAATTAAAAATGGAAAAAAAGAAATTCACCAGGTCTTCAGTTCATCAGCCGGAGGGCACAAAAGCTTGTTTTCATTCTTCCAGCCTCGCAGAATATTTGGTTTGCTGACATGTTTTACGTTTCGTTTGTAGAAAAGAGAAAAATGGCAGACTTTTAGGCAGTTGGTGCAACTGGATGTAGCTGAGGCATTCTTTGTTTAGCTGCTAAACTGGCATTTTACATGGTGACATAGAGAAGTAACGGAAGAACAGCCAGTTTCACAGGCAGTTTCACTTCATTGTTTTGTGTGGGTGGGTGAAACTTTACTTTTAATAAAGGTGTGAAGAATAGGGAAAAACCCCAAAAGCTTAACAGGGGCACTTTAAAGCCATGCAGGAGAGTTTATGCATAAAATGTGGGATTCACTCATGTAAAAACATACGTTTATGATATGTTGTGTATTAGTTTAGTCTTTTCTTATCAATTTGTTGAGCTTTGTCAGAAAAAAAATGAAGGTTTTCTGTTAAGCTTCATAAAGATATGCAGTATCTGAAGCATGCATATTATGTGTTTCCTTTGCTTCAATCATAATATGATATTATAATCTTTTCAATAAGCTTTTTTTTCTCTCGTGCATGAAAAGCTTTGGTCCTTTTGGCTGCTTTCTGCCAGCCTTTCAGCAAAAAGGTGAAGAACAGAATGATCACCTGTATCCTGTAGGGACAGTCTTTTTAAATGTTTTGTTATGATATGCAGTATGATACAAACGCATAATTTATTTGTTTGTTTGTTTGTTTTTTACTTTTGGACACATTAAAGATATTTTTATAAATTTGTTTCTGGGTCTTTAACTTTAATCACGAACAACCGAACGACTTCTCATTCAAAGGAGGCTCTGTTTTTTATTATTCTTATAGGAGTATTAAATGGTGTAAAGTAAGATAGAAGTAAAGTCATAGAAAAATAAATAAGATAAAGGACAACGATTGTGGGAAAATTGGTAACAGTGAAAAAGTGCAATAAACTAAACCTGAAAAAATTATAAAATTTTGTACATAGTTTTGTCATCTTGGAACAAATACATCAGTATATACAAAAACTTTACAACTCTGAATGCAAATTGCATGTTACCAATAAAATCAATTCTGGAGTCATTACGGCATCTGTGATGGAAAAGTTTAAATAATAAACGACAAAATATTACAACAATGTTGAATATAACCTATTTAAACGGGAAAATTGGATCAAGATGAAAAATTCAGTCATCTTCCCGTTAATTTCTGACAAACTGTTATCTCACTTTCTTGTACCTCGATGTAAACTTTCTATAGTTTGCTTTCATAATGGTGTATTTTGTAGACTCTGACAATGATTTTCTTACATCTTCAAGAATGTTCTTGGTTTGATGTTGTGGGGAGGTTTTTCTTAACCATGGAAATAATTCTGTGATCATTCACTTTAGTTGTCTGCTGAATTTCTTGCTATTCCTCTGATACACCTACTTTTGTTCTTTAAACCTTATTCTGAAAGTTCCTGTCGTGGAATTTTTTAGTAATAAAGTCTGCAACACGGTGAGCTGTGGTCAGGCTATTTTAATTACTGCATGCAGGAGAGCCAACACACATCAAACATCACAGTTCACAGTCATGCGAGCTCTGCCCTTAAGATGTTGCAGGTCTCTTTTATACCCACACACAGCTCTCGGTATCTTTTCCGTTACAACAGGTTTTTTGTCCCATGGGCTGTTGCTGGGCAGAGAGCAGTTTCCCATGAAGATCCCGGCACTGGTCTTCTTGGGAGTTTCGTCCTTGTACGCCCTTACAGTTAGCAGATAACACAGTGAAACATTGTTTCACAAGGTCATATTGACACATAATGTGAAAACTAGAATTTTCCCCATTACATTACAGATAAAAGCTACCAAACACAAGTTCAACACTTCGACAATAAATCAACTCTATATGTTTTATCTGGTTAAACTGCCTTGCCATTTACCACTGAAGCTCTGAAAATGAAGGACCACGAACACATAGTCTTCCATCCATAGTTTGCCACTGTAATAGTGTACAGATGCAAAATTACAAATATTGTGGACCTAATTATATTTTAAAAGGAAAGGAAACATATCTGGCCACAAGGAAAACCAAAAGTGAGCTAAATTAAAAATTAAAAGATAATAATTAATAATCTGGTTTTGCTTGAAGTTTCTTCCTGCTAACATTGAGTTTTCTCGTTCCACTGTCCACAAGTGCTTGCTCACAGTGGGTCGTTTGATTTTGGGTGTATTGTAGGGGATACAAAGCGCCTGGAGGAAACTATTATTGTGATTTGGCGCGTCATAAATCATAAACAATTCTTTCAGTTCAACCCTTTCGCCCATAGATGGCGTCCACGCGGTGCTTTCGTGAGCCTGTGAGGACTCCGCGCCTGGAAGGGACGTCGTGACGTCAAACCGGAGGCTGGACCATCATGGCGACTGTCATGAAGCTCGTCCACAGGAACGCTTTAACGTCGCTTATGGGGCAGCACTGCCTGTCGTTCAGCTCCGCGGCGGCGCACAGAGCAGTGAGTTTGAATTCTGTGTGATATGACGCGCTGCTTAGATGCACGGCCGTGTTTGTCCGCTAGCTGTTAGCGTCCCCTGCTGCTATGCTAATTGTCGTTACATGTTCGAGGCCCCTTATTAGCTGATGGTAATTTAACACCACTTGTTTCTTCTGTTCGTGTTTTAGGCTGGAGTAAGAGCGGCCCAGGCTTTTCCAGGGAAGGTGAAAATAGTGGAGGTGGGACCAAGAGACGGCCTTCAGAATGAGAAGGTAGCGTGTTTACGATGGCGCAGGCGCATAGTTCGTGCTTTGCGTCACCAGACGATAACAGACTTACCCGAGTTAGTTATGTCGATCCTTACATAACCAACTCTTTGCACTTTCAGACTCTTGTACCAACAGAGGCCAAAATTAAATTAATTAACATGCTGTCAGAGTCGGGGCTGTCCGTCATTGAGGCTACCAGCTTCGTCTCCCCAAAGTGGGTTCCACAGGTGAGTATGCACCCCCCACACGCACACACAGTGCTGGCACATCCGGCTAAGGGCAGTACACAAACTGCATGACTTCTTTTTGTCACTGCTGACCGGTTTCTGTCATCCAAATGTCAGATGGCAGACCAGGTGGAGGTGATGAAGGGTATCAGCAGGAAGCCCGGGGTGACTTATCAAGTCCTCACCCCCAATCTCCAGGGTTTCCAGGCTGCTGTGAGTGTCAAGCATCCAATCTCATCAACCGTCACTACATAAACATCTTCCATCGCCATCTTCACACACAATCGTTGGTGCTTCAGTTTAATTCCTCACAAGAAATGCTCTTATTTACTTCAGGTCAAGGCAGGAGCCCCAGAAGTAGCCATATTTGGTGCTGCGTCTGAGCTCTTCAGCAAGAAGAACATAAACTGCTCAGTGGATGAGAGTTTACAGCGCTTTGACGAGGTTATGAAAGCGGCTAAAGAAGCCGGTGTGCCAGTTAGAGGGTAAGAATAGTGGTCTCCCCTCAACTGTCAGCAGATCTTTAAATCACTTCAATTGCCCTCTAATTCTTGCTTATGTGCTTCTTGTCATCACAGTTATGTCTCCTGTGTCGTCGGATGCCCATATGAAGGCAAGGTGGCACCTGAAAAAGTGGCACATGTGAGTTATGGCTTGTTTAAAAAAAAAAAAAAAAAAAAAAGCAAAACTATTTTGCATTAATTGATGTCACCGCTCAATCTGTCCTCTGCCTCACAGGTAGCTAAGCGGCTGTACTCCATGGGCTGCTACGAGATTTCTCTGGGTGACACCATCGGAGTGGGAACTCCAGGCAGCATGACTAAAATGTTGGAGGCAGTGATTAAAGAGGTGCCCGTCAGTGCGTTGGCGGTGCACTGCCATGACACCTATGGCCAGGCTCTGGCTAACATCCTTGTAGCTTTACAGGTCAGGCTGGTTTGAGACTATTTTGTTTACACACACATATTCACACACACAAACGATTATTTTGATAGTCGACCTGTCAGATCATGCATCCATTGGACCTGAAATGTACAGCTTATTGCTCCAGCATGTATCTGCTCTTACATAACTATCATTAGCTTACAGCTTAAAGTGTTTAAGGTATGTGCTCCCTAAAAATAAAGATATGATGACAGTTTATTAAAGATTATATTTAGATTAGGTAAAACTTTATTAATCCCTCGGGTGTGTTCCTCTGGGAAGTTTTGTTTCCAGTAGCACATCACCGACAGAAATTGCAAAACGCAAGCAGAAATAGAACACACACATGTTTTGTCTGCTCTGTCCACTTGTCTTTGCACTATTCACAGTCATATTCACTGGGCTCCTACCCAGGGTAGATTGACTTCAGCACTGCCACACACGCCGTAGCATGTGTGTTGTACCTCGTCAATCTCTAACTGCAGTAGGCTTGCTTATCTTTACTGGATACAGATGCCCCAGGCGGGAATCGAACTTAGAACTCCCACTCCAGAGGCATGTAGGCTTACCACTACGCTATCCAGCTCCTATAAAAACAATACTTTTATTTCCCCCTTTACCATCATAAAAAAGCTCTGCAATTAGTGAAAATTGTGAATGAAAAATCTAAGATAAATAATGGAGCTGGAAAATTGTTCTTGAATTCAACCATTTCTAAGACACGTGGGTGAAAATCACCTGACGTTAGTGTTCTAGGGTTAATCTTTGAGTAATGCAGAAGGATAATTGGGTGTCCTTTTAGCCGATCTGTTGTTTGCAGGATTGTACTCAAATATTTGATTTCTTTAGGCGGGGTTTGTATCATCAGGCTTGAGTTTGCCTCACTGTCGCCAGCTTGGGCGGTACTTTTTAACCTTCTTTAAAAAAATAGAGAGGAAAAACATTATTTGTGGTTCTGCTTTTCGGAGCAGGAGAGTGAGGAACACCTCTCTGTACACCGAGTGAGCTGCGGCAAGGCTGACGCTTTTATTGTTTGTAAAGGGGGGAAAAGGAAGAGTTGTTCTGTTGCTTCCAATTTTCTTTCTGTGTGATTATATAGAGGAAGTCACATGACAGCCATTAACTTCCAGCTGGTGGTGCCATGTTGTTTGTGTGTTTTTTCTTTTTTTTTTTTTTTCTTAATCACCCCATTTTGCTGTTGATTACCACTCAGTCTCTTTAAAAGAGAACCTGGTATTTTTGAATAGCTGTAGCTGGTCACTGTTGTCTTTTTTCCTGATTTCTATGTTTTGTGTTTGTTTGTTTTTCAGATGGGAATCAGTGTGGTGGATTCATCAGTAGCTGGACTGGGAGGCTGTCCCTATGCCCAGGGGGCTTCTGGGAATGTTTCAACTGAAGATGTAGTTTATATGCTGCACGGACTTGGAATTCAGACGGTAGGAGGACTGCAGACGTTGTCTGCGTAGATGCTGCTCGATCTGCTACCTGGCTGCTTGAAGATAATTACGACTTCCATGCTTAAGTGCTCTAATATGACCTCTTAAATTTTGTCTGTACCCCAGGGAGTCGACCTCTCTAAGCTGATGGATGCTGGAGCTTTCATCTGTCGAACCCTCAACAGGAAAACCAGCTCCAAGGTGGCACAGGCAGCCTGCAAACTGTAGAGGAACGACAAACCGGAGGCTCTCTCTCTCAGACTGAACACTAAAGCGTGATTATGTAACCTGGAGCTGATCTCCTCTCTGTGTTTTTTTTTTTTTTTTTTTTTTTTGGGTGGGGGGGTTAATTTATCTTCTATGGAAGATCGGGATCAGTAGGCTATGCCAGTCAAATCAGAGTAAAATATCTAATTGGATATTAACATGACAGCATTGCTGGAACGGTGCCTTATGTAAAGTAAGTGTAATCACATCATGACCTGTGTGCCTGTGTTTTAATAGTGTGCTTACATTAGTTTCCAGGCACTGGCGAAGCCGACATGATCGCCAGACTTTGTTTATAACAATAAAGTATCCAGTAAGCATCTTGTGGGCATGGATGACATCACCGTTTGAGTTTCCATCGTTCTCCATCCTCGACTCAGGCATTGAGCTGGCTGGTGAAAAACTGTATTTACACAGGTTATTTTTTATTTTAAATGTATTTATTTTCAAATCTAAAATGCAAATGTTTCTGTAGAGTTTTAGTTTTAAAAATAAAGATTGATAAATTGTCTTGAATCTTAAGGATCACCTGTGTCTTATCTGGTATGATCCGTGGCCTGAAAGGTAGCTATACCTATACTCACATTTATTTTGTGCTTTTTAACCGTACCTCACCCCCACAGCCAATTTAGAGTCATCGGTTAACATGACATGTACGTCTCTGGGCACCAGAGAACATGCAAACTCCTGCAGAAAGGCCCCAGCTGGGTTTCAAACTAGTAACCTTGTAACGATGAGTTTGCAATGCAAGTCAATGGAGGTGAGAGTGCATCTTCACCATTTCTATAGTAATTTTCCAGGTTGCGTAAATGACTCGGGATAAAAACGGTTCCTGCTACACCTTTTAAAACCGGCTTAGCGAGCCTGACAGGCAGATTGAGATTCCAGAAATGTCCGCTAAAGATCTTAGACAAGAAAGGCCCGTAGGAATGAATCGGTGACCAAAATCTAAGTTATGTAGTTATCTAAATTCTAACTTGTTTACAAATGTGAAAGTTGTCAAACGTATGTTGACAACTTGAACATAATATAATGACAAGCAGACGTCGCACCTGATCACAGATCGGCCTAAAAAAAAAAATTAATCAAGGGGATTAAAGGCAGCTCTTAATAGCAACAAAGAAACAAATTATATAAATAAATTTAAAATACTTTAGAGGATGAAGGTAGGGCTGTTTTTAGACATTTTAGGCATTTGATGAACTGGCATGGAGTGACGCTCTGATAAAAGACCAAACAGAAACATATTCCAAACATTTAACATCTTTACAATTATAAAAATGAAATAATAACAAGGACAGGAAATGCAATTCCTCAGAGCTTCCACAGTCGCCGATGAATGACTCACAAAAATACTTGAATACAGTTCAGTGAGTCGTGTGTGTCCACAGTCTTCCAGCACTGAATTAAACAGCAGCATTCCTTTCACCTTTAAAATCAACAGTGGTCTTGGATCAGACGGCGTTGTGTACAAGTACGTCAAAACACAGCGTGTCTACAGCATAAACCTGAGACCAAGCAACATGTCTACCAAGGATTCAGAAGGAACAATGCAACAACAATAAATGCATTTTTTGTTACCATAGTTGATCCTAAATGCAATAGAAAACTCATTTTTTAAGCCAGTTTGCACAATTTCTAGTATTCCTCAAACATACGTATCACCAAACGAGCCTCCACACTCTGCTGCACAACACTTTACTATAAAACTGGGAAAGGAAATCCATGATTTAAGTTCAAATTAAAATAAAGGGATCACAGAAGCAAAATGGGAAGTAGGGTGCTCAGACATGTGGATACTGGCAGGGAGGATTCATTACCACCACCAACCCCTCACCGCGCAGTGAACCTTTATTAAAAAATTCAAACCGCATATCACTAAAAGACCAATTTTGCTTCAAGCCAAAAGAAAAGTTCATGTGCTCCTTAAGTGTTGCATGTGGACACAAGGGTCCACAGGATGAATCCAGTACTGATGACTCAACTTCCAGGCTCTGACAGAATGTAGTTTGGCTCATTGTTCTGAGTCTCTCGTTTTTTTAGTTCTGTCTTTGGATTGCAGCCCAAACTCTGCAGAGCTTTTGCTCTTTGGAGTGGTTTCAGCTCTGATCATGAGACAGATAGGTTAGGAGCAGAGGCTCGTATCTTCTCCTCAAGTCTGATTGCAGATGCCCTGTATGGAGGAAACTTGTATGAAGATTTGAGGAATGAAGGCTTTTCCTTTAGATCATGCTTCGACCCAACACGGTTGGAGTTGTTAAAGGGGTCCTCAAAGTCGTCATGTTGGATGTCCATGGCGCGGTTGCGTCTTTTAACCTTTTTTGCACACTGTACAATGCGCTTGTAGATGAGATAAAAGATCTCACAGATATTCAGGACGATGCAGAGGGCTGAAGCTCCGACCATGAAGTATGTAAAGACTTTTTTTTCAGTGGGGTGACCGATGTAGCAGTCCACAACGTTCGGGCAAGGCGACACTTCACACTTGACCAGCCTTGGCAGGTAGAAGCTGTTGTATATTCGGTGGAGGATATAGAGGAAGGCGATTTCAATGCCCGTCTTAGCAAAGAGGCTGATCAGGTAAGTCCACCATAAGCCGCCATGTTTCTTGCCCGTGTTGTTGTACAGCTTGGTGTTCTCACCATGCTTGGCCTTGTACTTGCGCTCACGGTCATCACGATACGCCACATGCATGACCACCATTAATGATGGACAGGTGACAAAGATGAGCTGCAAGGCCCATAGGCGGATGTGGGAGATGGGGAAGAAGTGATCATAGCAGACGTTGGCACAGCCGGGCTGCTTGGTGTTGCAGTCAAAGTCCTTCTGCTCATCACCCCACACTCGTTCTGCTGCCACCACATACACCAACACCCTGAACACAAACACCACTGACAGCCAAAGACGCCCAAATGCCGTGGAGTATTTGTTCACCCCACTGAGGAGGGCTTGAAAGGTTTTCCAATCCATGGTCTAGTCTGGTAGTTAAGTATCTTGGTAGCAGTTTCTCTTCAGACCTGGATGTGGTAAAATGAAGAATGGTTGAGCATATATTCACTATCACCTGAATTATCTGCTTTGAGACTCTGAACGTTAGTGTTTGTGAGCTCTTACATACGAGGCTTTCTTTAAAAATAAAAACATTTTCTTACTTAAAAGGAAAAAAATGGCACTGGATCTTGTAAAGCTGATTTTTTATTTAAAAACAGCTCCCACTTCTAATCTATCAGTGCTACCAGAAACACCCACAAACGCAATTATGAGGAGGCTTCATGCCAGCTTGATCAAAAAGGAAATAGCTGAGCCAACACTAACACACCCAGAGCTTATACACATAAAATGTACTTTTTGGAACTTTATAGTTAAACAGTTAAACATTAAAAGGAGATATATAAGCACCAGTCCTATCATGTTAATTTGTTTATGAGTAGACGCGGGTTCTTGGAATCTTTACAGGTCGTTAAAAAAAAAAAGCCTTTTACGCACGGGCTGTCTTGGGTTTTGTTTGGTTTTTTGACTTTTTGGACACCGCGGTACGTACATGGCTCTTCTCATTCACCAGAGATAAATTACAGTTACGTAAATTGCTCCACGAAAGTCAGCGAATCGATCACTCAGCCTGCGATCATTTCCAGCTTGCGCAAACGCGAAGTACATTTACGAAGTTTAAACGTCAAAATCAAGAGAAGGAAGAAAAAGGTTTTCACTAACCCAAGAAGGTTAATCCATAATTGTTCCAAACCGATGCAAGCACGTGTTTATTCCCCGATGATCTGTCGTTTCTTTTAGTTCGTTTGACTCCTTTAGTGCACAGACTTGGCTCTGCTCGCCAGGTAAGGGAGCGCAGTGCTGAGAAATGTCTTTGTGGGTGTGGTTAATACGAAAGACTAGAACTTACCCCCAGATTTTCCTCATCTCCCTCTCTCCATGTGCCTCTAGTTCGCCAAGACAGTATAAAGATTATCACAGCAACGAACTGCGTTGTTTCCGGGTAATTCTGGTAGGATTTGAAAATACGGGAGCAATCACCACACTTGGTTCAAATGTACTGGTGGCAATCTGGGGACCACCAGGAATCATTCTGAGGGTCTGAAGATCAGACTTATCATCACTTCACAATGAATAAGAGTCTTCTTCCCCACACATGTACCTTCTGAGGTGTACCAATATTAATCTGACTGATTAAATCTCATCGAACAGCGTTAACGGGCATTAAACCCCTTCAATATATTACTTATTTATTTATTTTTCAAAGGGTTAAAAGGCAAAGCACTTAGCTTCATTTTTTATGTTTGAGGATTCCAAGAACAGGGTTTGCTGCCTTGCCTCAACTTGTTTCTGAGTGCTTAACAGAGTAGACTAAAAGGAGGACACACCCTAAGGTGAATACATTTTTTGTTGTTATGTGTGACTCTTCCTCTTCATGTTGAAACTTTCCCTACACTACCTTTTTTTTTTCTTTTAACGAGGTTAAAGCAAAAGATTAGACTTTTGTTAGCGGGGAGATCATTTTATATATTTGTTTGATTTGTGTTCTTTTCTTTGTAAATGAATCAGTTTTCTTCTTTCAAGGCTGAATATTGTGTTTCCTTTATGCTTTTCAAACGTGTACTCGTCTCAGATAACAACTCACAAACTCCCAGAACGCTCAAGCTCCTCTTCATTGTAAGATCATAAGCTGCAGCTTTTGTCTCCTCTTTATCATCTGTAGGTTAAAAACTATTGTATTATTTTGCAGATGAAGATCCTGTCTGGAACATCCAATGTCTGTTTGTTTGAAATTCCAGGGACTTGCTACAACTTGCCAGCTCTTGTGCTGAAAGCATTTCTATTCAGTCTTTGAATACAAATAATATAATGCAATAACATAAGTCAGGTTTGTTTGTACTGTTTAGTATCACAAACACAATGCCCTAATGGGTTTGATACAGGCTCATACTAGCCATGTCTCCCCACCAAACACAAAAGTTAAAATAAGTCCAGGAAAAGTTCTCAGAAATCACAGAAGTTCCTGTTCAGATGTCACATGCACGGTGCAAAACCAAACCTGATCATCAAGTTAAATTACTGTTACTCTTTGCACCTTGTAAACCGCTTAAAAGACAAAGATATAATAAGAACTGTGAACCAGAACCAGGTGAAAATGTGCACAACCACAATTACTTCAACTGTATATCTTTAAATGCTTTAGAAAGAACTTCCTTTACATATTCCAGTCTTGCATTCAAACAACAAACACCTTTGTGTCATTTTGTAAATGTAAAAGCAACACTAGATGCAGATTGTTGGAGTGGTGCTGTCTTTAAATGACATGGCTGAACTTGAAGCTTCAGCTGTAGCTAAGCTTTTCAGGAAATCCTCTGAGGGCAGGGCAGCACAACATCAGCAATTCACAACTTAAATCAGTTCAGTGGACAGAAATTACATTCAATTCGGGGAGGGGTTAAAAAAAAGAGTCTTCTAGACTTTAAATGAAGAACTAGTCAAGGCAGATGAGGCACGCCTGGAAAAATGCAGTCTGTGACTCAACCGTGGCAAGTCTTTACGTGAGAGGCCAAAACAACAGGATAAACACTTCTCTGGTTGTGATGAAAGTAAGGAAACAGAACAGAGGAAGTTGGTGCAAGATGAGAAGATACACCAGGGAAGGTCTGATGATGAGGCTCATTAAAGAAAAGACCTACACAAACAGACCACATAGAACAAGCACAGAACAGAGCTGAGCATAAAGTTGCTCTAAATTTCAGTGCCAGTTTATATTACACAATACTTTATGTGACGAAGGTTAATAAAGTTATTATTGGGTTATTGTCATCACCAGAAAATATCAACTATCAAAGGTCCACGTTCGTCTTGTGCCTTTTCCTTTGTGGAAGGATCCTCTAAAAAATCTCGGACTAATTTATGTTAAGCCAAATCATGACTGGTCACACTGCTTCAGGAAAACCTGCATTGTTCCATGACAGGAAAACATTATGGCCTTAACTACAGTTATTCTCATTTCTAATGCATCTAATTGTGCTGGACCTGGTGGGAAACAACCACCTATTCCAACGTTTCTCCTACCAAAAGCCCCAAACTCAACAACAGCGAGTTAAATATATAAGACAATGTAAACTTGCAAATATTCTCATTTGTGGCAGACGGTACCAGTGAGTTTTGGGGGCATTAGTCAAATAATCTCAACTACTTAAGATTCTCTCAATCAATATTTAATTCATCTCTAGATGGGCCCAAGAAGGACCTCTGGCAGCCTGGAGAATATTTCTGAAAGTTCAGGTAATTTTAAGGATCGCTTGACCTAAGCCATGCACACACATACAAAAACAAAATTTTCTACTTAGTGCACATCTGTCACATTTCTGATGCCATTCCACAGTGAAGGTGAAAGTGGCTTTCCTGAATGTTATTACGATAATCTACAGACCTCAGGGGTAATTTTTGAAAAGAGTGTCTACTAAAATACACTTTAACAGTTCCAGTTAAACATTCACGTCTACATGTCTCAATGAGAGCAAAAAACTCTCTCCTTAGATCTACTTCATCTCTCTTACAGTGTAAATACTGAAGCTGTCCATTCAGAATAGCAAATTCCTGTGCTGGGTGGATCCACACTTCAGCAGGGATGAAACAAACCGAGGAGTGGGAGGTTCCTGCTCTGCCCGTTTTAAAGTACCAATCAACTGTAAAAAGTTATGAGGGCGCTGCTCATGGCAACAAAGCAATTTGTGCAGCCAATGAGAAAGGGCCTTATGAAACACACGGATGAAGGAAGAAAACAAGAGAAGAAAGTCTGACGCCTTAGTCCAACCACAGAACCTCTAATCCTTTTCTGGACAGGCCGCCTGCTTTACATTGTTCTGCATGGGAAGATCATCTGTTTACTGGAACTACAGCTCTCATTCTTAAGTTAATACAGTATATGGTGCAGGACTCAACCCTGCACTAATAAAAACACACTCAAAATGCAAAATTATAATCTTTAATGAAAAATAATCACAACAAAACTGCATTTCAGTGCAGTGAATATAAACACCCTGATATCACTGACTGCTCTTTGTTCTCTACTGCATGTACACAGGAAATACAGAAAGTAAAATGCAGCAACTTTCCAACCTTTTGATAAATAATGAAAAATACAGTTCACCAAGAGTCTGACACACTGAGTGTCTGAGTCAGAGGGAAAGACTGCACATAGTTTGAACATCTTGAGGCTGGGCAAGAGCAGAAGGAAAATCTTACACACAAACCACATGTGTTTGTAAAACCTTACTCGCCAAACCAGCGAGTGACTCATGTATTTGATCTCAAGGCTCAGTTGGACACCGCTTTGCACAAATTGTTTTTTATTCTCTGCAAGGGCTAAAGAACTGTAAACCGTAAAATAAGTCCCTACAGCAGAGAGGAGTGCAGAATTTAAACTTTTAAAACCATATAGAATAAACTACACTGCAGTTCAGTCTCTGAGAAGAAGAAAAATCTTCTGTCAAGTCTTTTAAGGAAGTTGCTGTAGAATGGCGAGAGACAGCTTTGCTTTCCCATGTCTTTTTCATAAAGTCTGTGTAATGTTCTCAGTATCTCAAGATACGACGACATAGTACGGCTTCTTTTTAGTGGTGCCTTGTTCCGCTGACTTTAGAGCGTTTGCCTCCATCAGTTTACTTCCGCTGGACATTGAGTGGGTGATGACCTGACGAGAGTGATGGGCTGAGCTGAGAAACTCATGGCAGCGTTTTCCGACTAGGTAGAGGATTTCAAAAAAGGAGAGGAGGATGCAGGCCAAGCTGGTGACCACCATGAAGATGGTGAAGATTCTTTTCTCAGTAGGCCGAGAGATGAAGCAATCCACCGTGTTGGGGCAGGGAACCTGTGCACACTTAATGAGACTGGGGAAGCTGTAGCCCTCGTACATGTGGTAAACGAGGAAGACGAAGGTGGCGTCCACGCCTATTTTGAAGACCAAAGTCAGGATATAGGTCCACCACAGGCCTCCACGCTTCTTTCCCGTGTTTGGGTAGAGACGCTTGCAGTTCTCGCCATACTTTAGCTGGTTTTTCCGTTCTCGGTCCTCCCTGTAGGCGACGTGCATCACCACCAGGAATGAGGGGCAGGTGACGAAGATAAGCTGGAGGGCCCACAGGCGCACATGGGAGACGGGGAAGAAGTGGTCAAAGCAGACATTATGGCAGCCGGGCTGATTTGTGTTGCATGTGAAGTCTTTCTGTTCATCTCCCCACACCTTTTCTGCTGCCACCACAAACACCATAATTCTGAAGAGAAAAACAACAGAGAGCCAAACTCTGCCGAAGGCTGTGGAGTATTTGTTCACTCCGCTGAGGAGGCCCTGGAGAACTACCCAATTCATGATGACTTTTGTTCACAGTCTGTCTTCTCTTACTGCTGATGGAAGAGAGAGGCAGCCGTTGGTGGAACAGACCAACGTGAGGGATGAACTAGCCTGAAACAAGAAGAAAACGCAGTCGAGTCACAAATGCATAAAAAGGGAGAAGAAACAAAGTGTGGAGGAGCTGGGTCATAAGCGTACACGTTTGCGTGTTTACACGGATTTGGGGCGACAGTGAAATACATAAATCCGTGTAACGCGAGCAGAAAAGAGACTAAAAACGTATACAGTGTGTTTTCAGTTGCAAAACGTCTGACTTTGGCAATCATCTGCGCGCGGAGTCTCAATCCGTCAAGTCAAACCAGCCTTTCCACTTCACACAGTTTTAACAGTTAACGCGCAATAGCGCAAACCAAAGTAGACAACAAGCACTAAAAAACTCACTGAAACAAACTCGCTTTAATATCTGAGCAACTCCTTTACACATGTCTGTGAATACTCACAGTTTAAACCCAGATGTCGCGGTTCAAAGTCGGAGCGGAGTTTGGACGAACCTCTCCGATGACACTCTCGGAACATTTCCCGACAGGATGGGAGTGAAGGGGCGGAGTCGCTCGTCTGCCTCGAGCTCAGTGTGTTAAGGTGAAATAACTGCTCCACCTAGAACTTGTTCAGTCATGGGGAGTTATTTTGGCTGCTTTGAAATATGCAACAATAATTCCGCTGCAACTTTTTTCCTCCTCGCTGTTATTTTTTTTAGAAGACTAATTAAAAATCAATGATGCGGTGGATCCTGTTCAGCTGGGAAACAACAAGCTTAAGCAGAGACAGGCAACAGGCACAAGTTGAGGTAAACTGAAAGAATGCAGATGTCTGTTTACACTGTCTGCTGCACGTTTGTGCTAATTTGCAGTTTTTTTATCTGCATATTCGCTAAATAACGTTTCCCGAACAAAAGTCATTTCAACATTAAAATTTTCTGTAACACCAAACGTCTACTTTCATTCTTGTTCTAAATGTCTTTACATTAGAGTTAGATTTATTTAAGCATATTATGCCTAATTTGCATATTACTCTTTGCTTTATATTTTGCAGTTCACATTAGATATTCCTGGATTGGAAGCAGCCCCTCTCTACTTTTGTGAGGGGCAGCTAAACGGAGGAAAGCGAGCTTTAAAGGGAGGATGGTCTTTAAGTGAGTTGCACTAAAACCCAGGTTAAGATTAATTGGGATTATTTGAATCATGCAAGAATAAAATTACGGAGCATATTAGGTCCCTGTAACCTTGCAAAACCATACAACAGTAAATATGTGCAAAAAATGGCCTTCACTGTGGAGCTTTGAATAGATAAGCAGATAAGACAATCAAAGAAACATGTTTCATTATAAAATGAGTTTATTGAAATATTTACATGGCAGAAGATCTGGTTTCAAAGTACAAAACAGCAAAAGGTCATCTTGCTCTCAGACATGTGCCGCTTTCACACGCACGCACGCACGCGCACACACACACACACACACAGTGCTTTTTATTCACACATACTCTCCACAGTCCGAGATGATCACTTTCTGCTTCGGCTTTCCGTCTTTGGTTCCCTGAGCCTGCAGAGAGAAAACAACAACAAGTTATCTGACATGACACGATCGTTCACTGTCAGTCCTTTAAATGGTAAATGGCCTGTATTTGTATAGCGCTTTACTAGTCCCTAAGGACCCCAAAGTGCTTCACACATTCAGTCATTCACACACAGGTGATGGCAGCTACATTGTAGCCACAGCCACCCTGGGGCGCACTGACAGAGGCGAGACTGCCGGACACTGGTGCCACCGGGCCCTCTGACCACCACCAGTAAGCAACGGGTGAAGTGTCTTGCCCAAGGACACAACGACCGAGACTGTCCAAGCCGGGGCTTGAACCGGCAACCTTCCGATTACAAGGCGAACTCCCAACTCTTGAGCCACGATTTAAAAGTGACATCTACAGGGCCACAGTAGTCCAAGCTGTCTCTGCAGATCATTCCAGAAACAGGGAGCCACGCGTTTGAAAGCGTTGTTGTCCGATTCTGTTCTGAATGTTGTGAGAGCTTTTATACACACTTTATACTAGTATACTGAACATTCCACCCCCATATTCAACATCCTTTGCTCTCCAGCATCTCTCTTCTGCACATGTCCAAAACATCTCAGCATCGCTTCCTTAACTTTGTCTCCAAGCTGCACAACCTGGGCTGTTCCTGGGAATTTTCTAAACAGAAGGTCATGTCCTGTCCACCACTGAAACGCTCCAGATGCAAAATGAAGGCGTGAAAAGGCGAAACAAAACTGTGCTGGAGAGGTCTGTGCACCCATCCGGTGCATTCCCAGGTTTATGGAGCACAAATACTGGTGTATATTGAAAAAGAACAGTTTTTTCTTAACAAAAACCTTTACCTAGTGAAACAGCCAACACCATTATAAAGAAAACTCCTACTGCAGCTTTGACCCTTACCTCCATTGCCCTAAGTACATCCATCCCCTCCACCAGCTCTCCAAACACCACATGTTTGCCATCCAACCAGTCCGTTTTGTCAGTGGTGAGGAAGAACTGAGAGCCGTTTGTGTTTGACCCAGAGTTCGCCATGGAGAGTTGCCCTGTGTGCATAGGAGACAACAGTTAGTCAGTCAGCCCTGCCTGAGCCAAGTTCTGCTCGAGGTTGCTTCCTATTAAAAAGTAGTTATTCCTTTCCACTTTCATCAGGTGCTGCACATAGGGGATAATCAGATTTTGGGGGTTTAGATCAAATACCGTAGACCATAAACGATCTGCTTTAGTGAACTGGCAGCATTTCAATAAAACTAGCTTCAACTCCATCCATCCATTCGCTTCCGCCTGTCCTTTTTCAGGGTCACGGGAGCCTATCCCAGCTGTCGCAGGGCTAACACACAGGGACAGACAACCAGTCGCACTCACATTCACACCTATGGGCAATTTAGATTAATCAATTAACCTATCCCCAATAAGTGCATGTCTTTGGTGGGAGGAAGCCTGAGTACCCGGAGAGAACCCACGCAAACACGGGGAGAACATACAAACTCCACACAGAAAGCCCCCGGCCTGATGGTGGAATTGAACTCAGGACCTTCTTGCTGTGCGGCAACAGTGCTAACCACCGTGCCACCGTGCCAACCACCACATTCAACTGAATATGGAAAATATGTTGTTACAATATGTCTGCACAAAGTCTGTGATAACATTACCAGTATTGCAATGATAAAACGTGTGTATTAGCTATACAGCCCTATTGTTCTTCTTTATCAGGTCCAGTCTGCTCGCATAAGCACTAAACGCTGAATAGCCTCGATCCACTCAATCAACAAAAGTAAAAGAATTCAAACATGCTTTTACTGAGGTCAAAAATCTGAGGGTAAATACATGCCACGAGTAAATAAAATAGCTTTTCTTATTCACTGTGGATTTTGCAATGTTCGTTCTGCACGTTCATACAACAATGATGAAGAAATTAAGATTTATCAGTCATCTCTATGTCATGAGTCTAAAATCATGCCTTTTGTGCAGAACCTGCCTACATATAGCAGTGCTGATAACCCAAACAAAAACCTAGAGCACCATGATAGCTGGGTAACGTTCTTCGTGTTATGACAGGGAATGTGCACGTTAACACGCTAATAAAAATATAAGACTCTTGAAGTTACATATTTAGCCTCTCAGCAGGTAACAAAAAGTTATAGATTAGAAGTGGCACTACGAATATTACAGTAACACACCTGCCAGGTTACAAGTGATCACAGATCGAGTTTGTCACTGAGATGAGTCTTCCATGTAGGATTTGTTACTGCAAACTGTGAGCTATTCCAGTATTTACTTTCCTTTAGTCAGTTTGTTGAGTGGGTTGTGCCTACATAGTTAATCATGTAGCCTGCAAACTACTTTAAAAAGAACTCAATTTCATCTATAACGCTAATTTTAAAAAAGCCTTTGCGTCAGTAAAGTTCAAAAAATACACCAGTAAGGTTCATTCTTCGTTAAGGCATTACTGTAGTTTTCAGGCTAATAATCCTGAAGTGCCAGAATTACACTTAGTGCCATTTATGTTAAATAGTAATTGACAGTAGTGTTAGTTTAAATAAGTGTTAATTAAAAGTCAGATAAAAAGATCATTACAGCAGCTCTTAGTTACGATGGTATGAGAAAAGTGGTGAGAAAAGTAAGTTTGTCATGAAAAATCCCACTTGTTTGACTCGTGTGAATGCGATTGGAGGATGGACTGATCTGTTACACTCGCTAACCTGTGACTGAATTCTTGACACAAGTCTGTCAGCGAGTTATTTGTGTTTCCTCACTTGATTTATGAGTTTTCAGCTACATATGCAAAGAATTCCAAATGTCAGCAACAGCTCTCCAGTCATGCCACGTCGCTTTTCAACGCTTTAGCAATCAGAGGTTTGAAACAAAAATGCTGGCGTGTCCAAGCTGGTCGTAGGAACAGGAAGTACGAGCCAACACACCTTTGTCTTTTGTTGCGCTTCTGACGTAAATCACAAAAGAAATGATTCACACTGAAAGACCCATTTTTCCAGTGTTAACAAATCTGCAGACTCTCACCGGATGCTCCTAATTTTATTCTTAGTGATTTTAACAATTGTAATCTTAAGAAATCACTGAACAATTTCTTTCAATATGTCACTTGTCCTACAAGGAATAACAAAACGCTGGATTTGTGTTATGGACCAATTAAGGATGCATATAAGTCTGTGGCCGGACCTGCGCTAGGTTCTTCGGATCACAATGTTATTCATCTCCTCCCTGCTTACAGATCTGTGATTAGGAGGGAGAAGGCCTGTGTGAAGCGGACTAATGTCTGAACAAAAGACAGTTGTGTAGCCCTTCAGGGGTGTTTTGATTGCACTGACTGGTCCTTGTTTCAAGAGAGCACTTCTGATTAGGATGAACTCACCGATGTGGTGTGTAGCTACATCTCTTTTTGCAAAGACTCTGTGGTTCCAGTCAGAGAATTTAAGACTTTCCCTAATAACAAACCGTGGCTCTCTAAAGATATTAAGGATCTGATTCTTAAAAGGAAAATTGCTTTTAACGAGGGAGACGTTCCCACTATGAGAATATTAAGGAAGGAGGTGAGGGCTGCAATAAAGATTGCCAAGATGAGGTATAGAAATAAGATTGAGGCAGAACTCAGCAGTAACAACCTCAAAAGAGCTTGGCTTGGTATGAAAACAATGGCAGGGCTACACACGAAAGGTAAAAGTAATATTACCTTAGAGGGGTTTACCTCTGACAAACATCTGGCAGACAGTCTTAACAGTTTTTACCTTCGTTTTGAGAACTTTGACTGTTCTAGGCAGACCAGCACACTGAGGGAAAAGACTATCACTCCCCCATCAATTTGTATTGATGAGAGGGGGGTAGATAATCTTTTTAGACACACTAAAAGCAAGAGTCCTGGACCTGACAACATCTGTGGACAGGTACCGAGAACTTGTGCTGATCAGCTGAGTGGGATTTTTCACTATATCTTCTCACTTTCTTTAGAGCTACAGACGGTACCTAAGATTTGGAAACATGCGATCATTGTTCCTGTTGCTAAGGGCAGTTCTCCTAAGGTACTGAATGATTTTAGGCCTGTGGCTCTGACTTCTTTAGTGATGAAGACATTTGAGAAGATAATTAAGAAGGAGATTTTAATGCAGGTTGAACACCATCTTGACCCCTTCCAGTTCACCTATAGAGCAGGAAGAGGTGTGGAGGATGCTGTTGTCACACTCCTGCATCTCTTGTATAAGCATCTTGAGGCCCCTCACACCCATGCAAGATTATTATTTGCTGACTTTTCATCAGCATTTAATACAATTCAACCCTTCTTACTTGCTGACAGGCTTTACAATCATTTCAAGCTTGACACTAGTGTGGTCGGCTGGGTGATAGACTTTCTGACTCATAGGTCACAATGCGTGAGGGTGAATCATGCATTTTCTGATGTGCTCTCCTCCTCTACTGGATCACCCCAGGGTTGCTGCCTCTCTCCCCTTCTGTTCATTCTGTACACAAATGAGTGTCGCAGCAATTTCACGAACAGACATATCCTGAAGTTTGTTGACGACACAGTGATCGTCAGTCTTCTAGTGGGGGACGAGTCAGGCCATGGACAGGTTGTAGATGATTTTGTGAATTGGTGTGATGAGTCCTTCCTTTCACTTAATGTGTCAAAAACTAAAGACATGATTATTGATTTTAGGAAGTCCTCTTATAGCTCATCACCGACTATCATTAAAGCTGCCGTTATTGGGATAGTTGAGAGTTATAAATATCTAGGTGTGGTACTTGACTATAAACTGTGTTTTGAATCTCATGCTGATGCCACTACTAAAAAAGTTCAACAAAGACTGTTCTTTTTAAGGAAAATGAGATCTTTTAATGTCTCATCCGAGATGTTGTCTTTGTTTTATAGAAGTTTTATCGAATCTGTGATGTCTTTTTGTATTGCTGCCTGGTTTGGTAACCTGACGGTGAAGAATAAGAATCGGTTGGGACTTCTGGTAAAAACTGCTAGCAAAATTTCAGGGCGCTGGCAAGATGGGCTTTTGGCCATTTACAATAGAAATGTGCTTAGAAAGGCTCATTCTATTATTAATTGTTTGAACCAACCTGTTAGAGCCAATCTATAGAGAAATATTTTTGATACTGTTTCAGTTATTATGTTACATGTTTGATTTTGTATAATATGTTGTTAGAGAATAAATGCTGCGCGTTTAATTTGTGTCGAGCAAGAAAACATTACAGCGCATGTGTGGTAGCAGGTTAGAGTGAGCCAGGACGGCAATGGAAATGTGCGCTGTAGCAGCAAATAGTTTTTTGACCGTGACATCTTTTGTTTGTATGTACGAGTCAGAAATAAATCTGAACAGCTCACATTAGAAGGTGGAAGAATTATTTTTTCGAAGCTTGGGACAGAAATTCGCCACTACACAACCACTTCACAGTGAGTTTGAGTTGTTGCCTTCCGGCCGTCGTTTTAGAGTACCTCCGAGGAGGACTAAAGGACTCCAGGTCTCTTTTATCCCCACTGCATCTTGTCTCCTCAATGGCAAATAACTGTCCTTGGACTTTCTATCACTATTATTGTCATTATTATTTTATAGTATTGTTCTGTTTATTTATATCCTGCTGCTAAACTAATTTCCCCTTGTGGGACAATTAAGAAATTGAATTGAATTGAATTGAATCAGCTAAAAACCAGGAGCCTTGTTGACATGCTTCACTGCACCTTCTCAGAACAGTATAAACGACTGCTCACCTGGAGCTGTGTGTTTAAGGACAAAGTTTTCATCATCAAACTTCCGGCCATAGATGGACTTCCCGCCGGTGCCGTTGTGGTTGGTGAAGTCGCCTCCTTGGCACATAAACTGAGGGATGATGCGGTGGAAGCTGCTGCCCTTGTAGCCGAAGCCCTTTTCGTGAGTGCACAAGCAGCGGAAGTTCTCTAAAATTAAAGAGAAGAGTTACTCTAACAGATAACACAGGTTTCTTTCTACACACATGGAGACCAGTTCAAAAAAAGAGGAAAAATTTGGGATTTGTAGCATATACACATACACACCTGCTGTCATGGGAACAATGTCAGCCCGGAGCAGGAAGCGCAGTCTCCCTGCTGGCTTGTTGCCGATCTTTATGTCCATGTAGACCTGAGGATTTACTCTGCCCTTTTTAGCCGGAGGCTCACCCTGCAAGAACAAATTACCGCCTCACATCTTAACAGATTTATAGTGGGAAGACCTCACAGAGACGCAGATTAGAAGTGAAATCCTCTCACCTCCTGAGCTGTAGTTTGGGGTGTTTCTCCAGCTGCTGCCTCTGCCTCAGCTTCTTCCACGGTCTTCCCAGAAAACTTTTTCAACCAGTCATCATCCGACCACACTGCAGGAAAGGAAGACTTAAAGTTTGAACCGCTATTGTTTTTTTTTTAAAGAGATAAACAAAATGTATGAAGTGTTTGTTATTCACCTGGTCGAGAAGAACCTTCTTTGATTCTCATGGGTTTGGCAATATTGACGCGGACAGTCCTTCCAAAAAGTTCAGACTCATTCTAGAGGGATAAAAAAAATATTTTAACAATAATCAAGTAGATAATTTTATTTAAAATTACAAGGTTTTTGACAGAGTGACGTTATCTGTGAGTGTCTGCATAACAACCATACTAAGAGCTGCTCCAGATCTCAGACTACTAAGGAAACCTGCTTCGGTGCTTCCTTTAATACCTAATTTAGCAGATGATACACTAAACTGTCCTTTATGACACTTAATGAAAACGAATGATCAGGTGACTGCCGTGTTTTCAATCATGTGCCACGACTTCTAATATTTAGGGTCGTGGTGGGGTCGGAGACTATCCCCATTGTCAGAGGGCGGGAGGCGGGGTACACCCCAGACAGGTCGGCAGGCTGTCCGATTGATTGATTGGTAAAAGGGTTCTTTAATGCTGTTTTTTGGTTATTCAATGGGAATAACGTCTCTGGTCTAGCAGTTATATGAGAAACTTACCATGTTATCAATAGCTGCTGCAGCATCCTGCAGAAGATGAGAAAGAAGCCGTAAATAGGTTATGAGGACAAAAATATGTTTCTCCTGAAGTCACCAATAACCATTCAAATGACTCACTTTGGTAAATTCCCAGCTCTTAAAACTGCAGATGAACACTAATTAATGACTAATACCCAAGTTAATACTAAGTGATGATGCCACGCCAGAGAACAAACAAAACTACTTCAACAAGGAAGTGGAAGATCATATTAAGATTTAATACATTGTCATTTTTAATTTAAATAAAAGTATACAGAGCAAGATCATCATGTGCATAAAATAATCTGTGATTGGGTCATTTTACCTCAGTTCATCAAATTAAAACAACAACAACAAAAAAAGATGGATATTTCAAAAACGAGAGAGAACATCAAACTTTTTTGATATAATATGAACACAAACTTCCTCTTCCTAAAAGCGATGACTTGGATTTGGTAGGTAGTGTCATACCTGTGGAATTACACACTCGAGATGAATGAAAATGTGTTTTTGTAATATGTGTAAAACCATTCACCTAATGTGAACCCTGGCCTTAAAGATACTATGTGCCTTACTGGGGATTTATGCTTCAGTGTGAAATATTATAACTGCAAACCCCTTTGAAACCCTACATCCTAACCTACAGCATAACATGATGTCCAGCTCCCACAAAATTTAACTACATGTGGGGTCGATGCAGCCCACGGCTACTGTGAGTGGCCTGCCGCCGTCAAGCAAATTCCTGGAGGATGATGGCTGAAACTATCAGAGTGGATGTGAGAGAATGTACAAAGAAGTGGAAGAACTGGAGGGACAAGTATGTTTGACCCTTAAAAAACTGATCATACAAGCACAAGGACCCAGGAGAAAAAAAAAAGTACCAGTGTTTTATTTGTTTCTATCATAACTCACAGCATATAAAGCACCAGGACATGACTGTTATCTAGCTTTGTAGATAACAGGTTTTTTAAATGATATCGGAGGAATATCCAAACAGCTGCCTATCTTCATCCCCATTAAGTATTTTTAGTAAGATTTTTAATGACAGCAGGGACCTGACATTTTGCATAATCATTATTAAAAAGAAATTTTTGCCTGCAATTTTTTTTCAGGAAAATCTGACCTGACATAGAATGACCCAACGATACTTGTTCCACTGCTGTATCATTTACATAATACCGTTAATAGGCTAATATTAGCACACTGTAGGCTGTATACGCCGGACTCACCTCTGCAAGCTCAAATTCGATGAATGCAAAACCTCTGTGCTTCTCTGAAAATGTAAAGCACAAGACAAAGCCAACACTTTCATCTTGTGCTGCTGCAGGGTTTATTGTTAATCGTGGTTAAAACGGTCCTGATCTTACCCGTTTCATAGTCCAGCGGGATCTGGATGTCGATGATGTCTCCAAAGGGAATAAAGGCAGCATGGAGCACCTTCTCATCCACCTCTTCTGCTAAACCACCTGACATAAACACGCATTTTTAAGATCCGCATTCCAAAAAAGGGAAAAACACTTTCAACAAATACAGTGTAGAGAGCTGGGATAACGGACAGTATTTAAATGCCGGGTTAAACGTGAGCTCATTTTTCAGGCTAAACTTCGCTTTCGCGCGTCTTTGTCGTGTTCCTGACATGCGCAGAATTACTGTTACGATACAGATTTATAATACAGTCGTAAACTCGTAAGCTACATACACTCAAACAGCGAAAATTTAACAAAAACGGCCATAACGTACCCACATACAACACCCGCTTGTTAGCCGCCATATTGGATTTAACCCTTCAACTTTGAACCCAGCAGCTTCCTATTGGTGGAGAGAACCCGAACTAAAACAGGCAGCCTCGGATTACTGAACTCTACCGCCCCCTGTCGGAGGAATCTCCAATTATTACAATAAACTCTGAATTTTACTTCAATTTGGATTTAAATATTTGTAGTTTTAAAGCCACGATGCAATCTGATCTTTGCTTTGATTTTTTTTTAAAATTAATCTATTTTTGTCCAAGACCGTCCCGCTTAGTTATCAAGCCTATGTAATCAAATTACAGGAAATAAGTAACTTTTATCAGCCTGGGTCACACTTGAAAAGTGCCATTAAATCATAGTTACATTGCCGTGGATTACTTTTTTGTTTCTCTTTAAACTGCCACTTTAAATTGGTGTAGAGGGAAGATGTTAAACCATTTTATCACTGGGTTCCTCGAAACAAGTGAAGAAACCCTTACAGGCAAGCTTCCATGTTAGTAAGCCAAAAATAAAATCATTTGATGTGGGTACAGATTTGATTAAATAAAGGCACGAGCAACAACTTACAGTTCACAGTGTAAAAACAATGGAGCATAACTTGGTAAGATTGCTCAGTGGCAAAAACAAGAGCAAAGCAGAAATTTAATGGCAGCATCCAACGTGAAGGCCGAGTTAAAACATACTCCGAGGTTTCCAATAGAAGACTTAACGAAAATGGCAGGAGGACCTAGAGTTTCGATTACTTTGGGCATAAAATTCGTAAAGGCTCCTGTTTTCTCTTTATTAACTTTTAATAGAGTCAAACTAATTTCCACGTCTCTCCTAAATCAAATATTTTCTCTCTGCCTGAAACCAGTCCTTTAATCCGTCAGAGAAATTAATCACAAATAGTAGAAAACAACTGCAAACTTCACAATTCCTCAAAACTGTTAATAGGACAAGCTAAAGATAGAGTTTAACATTTTACTACAACCTTTTAATTCTTTGCAAAATTTGCATTTTCATTAGTAATGTGTAAGCACTGCAAAGCCACTTTGACAGTTTTCCCACTGGATCATTTGAATATAGGGAAACGTTTCCTAACCTTTTTCCTTCTTTTTGATTAAATGCTAAAAAAGAAACACCCTAAATAACACCAAACACAACTTATAAGTACGTTATCATGTTTCAGTATTACTTGGTACCAAAGTGTTTATCAGACACACACTTAAGTGTGTTTGGTCAATAACAGGTTTTGCAATTTTGCCTCTGCACACCACCACCATGGATTTTATATCAAACAGTCAAGACGTGACTGGAGTGACTTTAACCATTTTTAAAAACATAGTTCCCCATTTTCAGAGGTTTAATAGCAGCTGGACAAATTAACTTAATAATTTTTCTTGTTTTTAATATTTGGATGAAAAATCAATGACTGCTGAAAGACTAGAGCCCATGAATATCATCGGGTGCTTCGTTTCATCACTTGAGATGCTCGGCCAGGCTGTCACTGCAGTCACCTTCAGTTGCTGCTTGGTTTGTGGGTCTGTGCCTTCAGTTTTATCTTCAGTAATGAGAAAAGGCTGCTCTATTGGGCTGAGATCAGGTGCCTGACTTGGCCACTGAAGATTATCTAGATTTATTTACCTGGGGTAAACTCTTGCTTTTGCAGCTCTGTGTAATTCTCCATTTGCACGTTGTAGTGCTCTCTGTGCGGCTTTATTACAGTTGTCTGAACCTGAGCAGAGTCTATAGCTCTGCACACTCCACATCACATCCTGCTGCTTCCATCAACAGTCACATGATCATTAAAGCTGGTGGTCCAGTTCCACTGCCCGTGCCATAACATTACCTCCATCATGTTTCACAGATTACTTGATATGCTTCTCCGCTTCTGCACACTTTCCTTCTCAATTAAAATAACACAAGGTGAGTCGCCTGGACATATCATCCCTTTATTGAAATTACCACACACCCATTGATAACGTGTTAGGATGGAGGAGTCATCTCACACCAACATGAAGCTTTCAAGCAAAGACAGAGAACAAGGCTCTTTTTACTTCCTCTCCTTTGCCACAAAATAAAGGGCCTTTGTTCAAGATTCATTTGCATCACTGCATCTGGTGTGCAGCGTTAAAAGTATTACAGAACTACAAAATTATGCATTATGTAATATTTTTTCAAAGTGTACATTTAAAATAATGTTTTCCTTTTTTTTCTTGATTTTTGTTTTCGTGCGATTGTTCAGAAGACTCTGGGCTTTCCAGTGTAGTGCGTCTCTTCCCATCTCCTCTCAGTTTTCTATGCTCTGAAACAACACAATGTCTTCCCATTAGTGCCGCACAATCTTTATTATAGCCTAATGAACCTGATTGATTAGCTTGACTAAACATGGATTTCCATACCAAGTTAGAATAGCTCAGAGTCTTCAGGATGTGGCAGCAGCAGCAGTAGGAGCCATGCCACCTACTTTCTGGGTGGCGTCTTTCTTCGCCTGGTGAGCCTGTAGAACTGCAACAGCTTCTTCTACCTGTACAAACACAAACATGAGCATGACGCAGCTTAGAAAATGGATACCAGACTATTCAGTGTGCTTGAGGTAGCGAGGTACCTTTGAACGTAGAGACTCATGGGACTCAAGCATGTGTAGTAATTCAGAGTTGTCGATCTCCAGCAACATGCCAGTGATCTTTCCTGCTAGGTTGGCATGCATGGCCTGAATCAGTGGGAACAGACGCTCCCCTACGGAGAAAAGACAGAAAAAAAAAAAAAAAAAAAAAAAAAAAATTGTGAGTGAGTATAAATTTGCCCAAAAACCAAAACCCTGAACAGCATTTGTTTGTATCTGTCAGTCTTACCCAGCATCTGTTTCTGCTCCTGAGGAGGTGCAGCAGCCAGCATGGAGGCCGTGAGGGGCTCTTGGCCCTGAACGTGCACAGCTGGCTGAGTCTGGAAGGCACAGTTAAGACTTAATGAGGAACAATGTGTCAACATTTGGATGCTTAATGTGGGAGAAGTTAATGTGATACCTGCTGTAAGGCAATAGGTTGCACCACCTGGGGGTTGGGGTTACGGACACCAGTGGCGTATTTGTAAGGAGGCATGGCCCGAGGACCGGGGACTCCAACTGAAGGACGAGAACCCATGCTCTGACCACCAGCTAGCAACCACGAGGAAGAAATTACAGTTACAGTTAATAACACGGAAAACATTTGTATAACATCAGTATCATTGATTTCAAATTCCAAACCCGTAGTCAACGAATTGATGCTATTTTTTTGTGAATGCACCTCGTGGGCCTTGTGTGCTGCTGCTAGGACTCATGTGTCTGAGGTTGGCACGGGGCCCTGGCTGACGCAGCGAGCTGGGCATTGCTTGGAAACCCCCTGGAAGTGATGAAAGAACAGATAAAAACGATGTGAGTATGGGCATAATGTTCAATATATCACAGACATGTGCTCCATCATGGTCCACAGGCTCACCTTGACCTCGTCCACCTTGTTGCTGCCATCGGGGATTTGGTCGCATTTGAGCGATCTGATTGGGTGCATAGTATGTAGTCCTATTCTGAGCCTGATGAATGCAAGAAAGTCAAATGTGTGATCAATACAAACTTATTATTTTGGGTCCTTGGAGACAATCAGAACAACCCTGACAGCACCATACTCTCTCCATGTTGAGCCCAGCCTCAGGCCGTAGTAACTAGTCCTCATAAATCAACTCTTTCCCCCATAAAAACGACATTCGAGGACACCCCAGCACCCTCAATGATCAGTTTTGACACCTCAGTATATATCAATAAAAATGCGGTGGGACGACCATTAGAATAATTTCTGAGTTTTTCCAAGGATAGCTTCATAGCCAGAGACCACCTCACTAACCTCTGATGCACACCCAGTCATTTTGTTCTTCAAGCAGGCCTGAAATATGACAGAAACCACCCTGAACATGCATGCGTTCCTACTTGTAGGCTTTCAAGGGGAGAAGAATTAAGTTGCTGCTGCTTCTGCAATGCACTTTGCAACCGATCTCCACTTTGCATGGCATTACTGCCTGCTCTGTCCTGTAACAGGTGTCGCTGCTGCTCATCCAGCTTCTGTCTTTTCTTTGTTTTTGCAAAAGAAGTCATCTTTTAACCAAGTGGTCATGACTGAAATCACTTTTTGGAGCTTTTTCACAATAACACCTGCACTACAGCTCTAAACAAAAATAGTAAAGTTGAACAAAGAAGGTGAAAAGCATCTGTGCATTTGTGATTGTAATATAACCCTTTCATATTAAACACAGTAATACAATCAGTTTTAAAATGCACATCAAGCCTGAATTTGATTCTCACACCTGGGGCACAGCTGGCATGAAGTATCCACTAGTGGGCTGGAACTGATTAATGATGGCATTAGCTGGCATGGCTCTCATGCCAGCTATTCGCTGCATGTACTGGTTGGTGAGATGGGCTTTGCGCTCCTCTTTGCGCTGAGCAAGAGCCACGTAGAGAGGTTTAGAGCCAACAATACGTCCGTTCATTTCAGTCACAGCCTTGGTAGCCTCTTCAGGGGAGGAAAAGCAGACAAAGCCAAAGCCCTTGGAGCGCCCCTCCTCTAGCATCACCTAAAATACAGACAGCAGAGGTAACTTATGTGTTGAAGTCTCTTATTTATTCAATGTATTGAGCCATTTTTACCTTAGCACTTGTAATTGAGCCAAATGGAGAGAACTCCTTGCGCAGTTTCTCATCATCTATTGTGTCATCCAAGTTTTTAATATAAAGATTTACTCCCTGAAACAAAAGTTACGATTTATCCAGAACCATCAGCTTACTTACTGACATTGAAATATAAAATTAACTGATTTTTATTTTGACAGACAACCAGTAGTTTCTGCAGACCTGATAACGACTGATCCTCTCTTGTTTCAGCTGCTCAAACTTCCTCTTCAGCTCCGCCTGCCTCTCCATTTTCTTCTGAGCTCGGCCCACGAACACAGTCTTGCCATTGAGTTCAGTGCCATTCATCTCCTCTACAGCCTTTAAATGAAGCCACATTTGTCAGAGAAAACAGACAAACGCACACTTGACACATTTCCAAAAGTACAAAGTACCTTGTTGGCATCCTCGTGTTTTTCGTAACTAACAAATCCAAACCCTCTGGATTTGCCGCTGGGGTCTGTCATCACCTTCACACTGAGTGTTTTACCTGCAAAGGCCAAAGAAAGTGGATGGAAAATGAAACAATGTGGCTGCACAGGAATATCAGGGAAGTACAACATTTTTCAACTTCATCCATTAAAAGTACAATTCACAAATTGCTCCCAGTGCACCGGCCAAGACCGGATCATCCCCCCAGGAAGTTCTGTTCTGGATTTGTGCATCTGCAGTGTGCACTGGATTATCTTTACTATTTCCAAACAGTGACCCTTCAAGTCAAAGTCAAAGGGAGCCAAGTCTGGATAGACTGTGGAGCAATAAACCACACTTTTAGGTCTTTTTGGTTGATTGATCACTCCCAGGCCTTCCCCTGGAGGACAAATTCACAGTACACAATGTGCATGCTCCTCAGTGCCCCACTAATCAGATGCACCACCTTCAGGCTTGCGCTACTGCTCATAATGATCCTAATCAAGAAGGATGAGCAGTTTTGACACAGAAGTTTTGTTTTGCAGTCCTTCCAAGTTTCAGGTCTACAGTGAAACTGCAAGTACCAGTGGTCAGAGCGATCTAAAAGTAGCAGGAGCGCTGCAAATGCTGCAGCTCTTCATCTGGAAATGATCAGGAAACAAATTTAGATTTACCGTATTTGTCAAAAATCTCCTTCAGGCGTTCATCATCCATGTCGTCCCCAAAGTTCTTGATGTAAACGTTAGTAAACTCCTTAGCTTTGGCACCGAGTTCAGCCTCCCGTTCTTTGCGAGATTTGAAACGACCCACAAACCTGAAGACAGAGGGACAGGCACACTCTTGGAAAACAGGCTTGACAAAAGAGAAAAAAGCAAAAAACAACAAACCAGACTCCATCTCTTTTGAGTTCCACTTTCCAGTCTACAAAAACACTGGCTGTCCGGGGTTCCACGTTAAGAATGATCAGCAAAAACCTAACCCCGCAAACACAAGAACAGGGACAACATCCACAACACAAATTCACAGCTACGTTTCATCATGGGACTCATCATTCCTGGGGTGAACAACGTGTACAATCCATTGAACTGCTGTTAATACCACCAGACGCAGGCAGATATGTCGGCATGCTAGACAACACAGTGGCAACCATCTTAATTCTTGGTCCAAAACTTGATGTGGAGGTAGATGGAGAGGGATGGAGGAACAGTACAAACGAAAGCTGAGGAGGACCAAATGATCTTATATACCTTGCCATGATGACCTCTCCCCTTCTGCCATCCAGTATTGCATTCCTGCATTCGATCCATCACTAAAACACACAAGCATGGTCATACACACACACACAAACACTCCAAGATGGGTGACCAGCAAGTGAACTGAGGCAACAGAAAATGCAACTGGTAGGAAGGAAAGGTAAGAGGTTTTTAGTCTGTTGTCTCTTAGTTTAGAGGCTATCGTCAGACTGGCGGCAGTAAGAGATGAGTGTATTAGTCATATTATTCACACACAAGCTCACCAACTGAAAAAAAGACACAAAAAGTCAGTTGACGCAACACAAACGTAGAACACACAAGTCAGATTTATACATTAGACACAGAAAACAACACGATCTGATGCACATAAGCTGCGGTTTTCAATATCATGATAACTTTCATATTATATCAAAGTCAGCTTGAAATTCAGGCAAATTCTTCAAAAGTCTTCCAACAACATTAAACATCCACACCTCCAGTTCAGAGATTATCAGACACTCACACCTTGCGGTCATTCAGAAGCATGCCGTTCATCTTCTCGATGGCGCGATCAGCCGCGTCCTGGGTCTCAAAATGGACAAAGGCGTACCCCTTGGAGCCGTTTTCATCACACACCACCTACAGTGCAGGGAGACGCACATAGACACGACTATGAATGAAGGCAGTTCTTTCATTTTGAAGCAAGTTCGACATTTGGAGAGTGGCGTAAGGCGACTCAAATCGGTTTTATCACTTCTCTGGATGTGTCCAGTGAAGAAATGATGTTTTGCTGTTTTAAATGGATTTATTGTTAAACTCCTTTAATTTAATTGTAATTGTTCATATATTTTTTCACTGTTTTTAATTAAAATTTCCTTTCTTTTCTTTTTTCCCCCCTTAAAGATACAATAACAGATTCTAGGCTGCTGCTATCGGCTACAAGCTTAAACAGCAATACTGTTTAAGTATTGCTTAAAAGGATCCATTATGCTTTTTTTCTAGAGTAGCTTTGCATGATTGCCTGTCTGGAACAAGCCAGTCTATCTCCTCAATATATCCATTTCCCAAATGGAATACCTTCACAAACAGAAAGTTTGAGGGGAGCTTATAAACTATCTGAAATCAAACATTTGGAGTGAATCCTGAGGTTTTGGCTTTAAAGGATTATTTGTACATAAACTGATGTCATTACTGGAAACAATGCCCACGTGTAATGGAGGCATCCACCACAGGAAGAGTAATCTTGCACCAAATACACCAAATCTGTCAGGAGTTCAGCAACCAACATGCACATCTCAGACCTCTGAAGGTTCTTATCTATATCAGATATTTTGATCACGTTGCCTAACAACCACCCACCAACAGCTAAAGCTGCCACAGGTTTCATATTTATGCACCTTTAACACCATATAAAGGCACTTTATCGTTCTTATTTTATGACAAAAAACATCACCTGTATATCCATATATATCCTCTCTGAATATAATGATATATGATCTATTATTATACCATCATGTTGCCCGGTGTTTGTTAGTTTGTTGCCTGGGAGTCACCTATCCACAACAATAATTTCCTGACTATAAAATTTAATGTGTGATAAATAACTGTGCTAAAGGTGCTAATTTGTCAATCTTACAAAATAATAATTTACCAAAGCATCTCATTTTGGTTTTTCCCTCAGGTGCATGTTATTCACCCACAAAAGTAAAGCTTGAAGCATTAAAATATGCAACAATGAGAAAAGTTAATTTATGACATCAATATGGGGGTATATTGGATAGAACCTATTCTTCACCATCAGACCAGAAAAACTAAAGAAAGGCCTAACAGGTCCAAATGAAGAAACAGGTGTGGGGACATTCCTGTTCCCTTTTCTTGTTTTGAACGTGTGCAACTACCAAAAAGTTGCAAACTTGGTGCATTTTACAGAAACTGAGGCAAAAAGCAGTTGAGGCGTTGTTTTTTTTACATTTGTCCTCTAAAAGGCTTCTGTTAAACTTGATCACTTTATTTATGCTCAAGGTGCAATTTGACTAGTTTTCCTGTTGGAACCATGATTTTTTTTAAATGTATGTGTTAAATTTCAAACCAGCAAATAAATTAATACATAAATAAATCAGTGTTATGTCAACTGTACCTTGCAGGAGAGGATGTTGCCAAAGGCAGAGAAGGTGTCGTACAGGGCTTTGTTGTCAATGGACTTGTCGAGGTTCTTGATAAAAACATTGCCCACACCCGACTTCCTGAGGGAGGGATCTCTTTGGGACCACATGATTCTGATTGGCTTCCCTTTCACCACGTCAAAATTCATGGTGTCCAGGGCTCTTTCAGCTGCCGGAGGAAGAGCAGAGAGGTCACAGGAAAGGTCACTGGTGGTTATTTACATGTCAGAAAACATATCAGTCACCTTTATGTGTCATGCTTCGGTCTGTTATCTGCTGATACCATGCAACAATAATAATGCAGCCATTTTTAATGCATGCACTATAATAATAAAAGACAGAAACCGCTTAAATGCGTTAAAACAGGCCGCTAACATGTTCAAAGGGGTGAAGGTACTGCAGCAGACAATAAGGCTGATGAGCTTTCTGCAAGCAGCTGGTAAAAGTGTGGGGGGCAGCTGCAGTGGGCTAGCTTGGAGCACATGTCTCCCTGTTCTGATTAACCACATGCTGCTGAGCCACATGCCACTTAGCAATGCAGCAGGCCTTCATTTAAACACTATCAGAATATCAGCTCATGTGGTAGAGATGAGCAGTAATATGTTTGCATTGACCTTTATTCTGTGATCTGTAGGCCCAGGCGAACAAATGTACACCCCCTCACACATCATGTGGGCATATGCCAAACATCCTTTTGTTCACACACACACGCACACACACACACACACACACACACACACACACACACACACACACACACACACACACACGCACACACACACACACACACACACACACGGCTTTCCAGCTGAAAGTGTCTGGTAAACAAAGCGGAGCTGCCTTGCGTCTGCTGGCATCAGCAGTTTGGTTTGCAATTGTACTTCACAACCTGTGCGCTCAGGGAAGGTGTGTGGTCACCGTCAAAAAAAACAAACAAAAAACGGGGACTTCGGGAAGGTTCAGAGTTGGGAACTTTATTCAAAAAAGGCCAAAGTGACCTCTGTTGACCTCATATATCAGATGTGTCGTTTAGAAGAGAAAATGGAGCCATTAACGGTCTTGAATTACCCATTATTGTTAACCACTTTTTATTTAAGCATTACGGAGCAGGCACGTTTTGGGCTGCACAGGGGGAAGCTATATTTAGAGAGGGGTCCTGAGAGGTATGTGCTGGCATGGAGTGCGAGTAGGGCATTCTGTACCACTGATGGGGAAGAGACATGTTTAAAAAGAATGCTCAGAAGAGCGACACCCGGGTTTGTGTTTGTTTACAGATACAACTGTGACATTAAGAAATGCAGCAGGGAACACAGTGAAGCATGAAGACCGCTCTGTTTCATATGAAACGCTCTTTACTGACAACTGCTTTGTTATAGTTTTGCATTAGTAGCTGTATTGTTCAGGCACAAAGCTACTGCCCCACAGACACGTGCTCAGGACTCCATATAAATGCCCAGCAGCCAACACCCCCTCCCCCCTGGTGTCTACACCTCTTGTAACAAATGGTGTCTTCTAACTTTTGGCTCTTCTCACGTTTGTAACGGAACGATATCCTGGAAGCGAGCCACTCGTAACCTCTCATTTACTTTGGCTTTTGGTAACCAACTCGAGCGCAGATAAGCTGTGACAGGTGTTTTTTGTTGATAGGACAAACAGTGTCAGCGCACCCCCAAAGAGAACCACAACACCTGCTACCTTTGCTCAGTGCTTTGATACTCCTGCATTGTAACTGGAAACAGTTTTATCACAAAAGGTACTTAACAGCACTGCTGATACGGTTACATATACATTCACTTTTGTGTATCATGACAGATTAACAGCTTTAAGTGGTGAGGATATAACAGATAACCCAACAGTGTGAGTGAACTAATCCCAGCTATTAAAGCTGGGATTCAATTCAAATAGAAACAGGATCAGGTTTTTCCATTTGCAGTGAATATACAGACAAGCAGCAGCACAAACAAGCAACAAGCAGTGCAGCAGGCTCAGCTGTGCTTGTCTCTTTCATGCTTTCAGTGAACATGCCAGCAGAGGGCAATGGGAGTTAGTTTCACTCAACTCATTGGCCCTTTAAATAGGCACAGAAATGGGTCATTTTGGTTTTTAAAAAGGTGTAAGAAAAGACTCCATTTACCCAAATCTAGGCCTGTGATTTATGGGGATGGTTTGTTGATTTTGGCCAACTTTTAAGGACAGTTTAAACTCTGCATGTTCTGGGGGCTTGAATTACATCAGAGACACACACAGGCTGCTATATTACCAACCATACACGAGAACTGGGACGTGCTTATGTAGGTCAAATAACTGATACAGTCTAAAGAACTGCTATGAACATTTCACACTGCAAAATTAACCACATTTATTTGCGTTTAATTCAGGCTCTGTACACAGTTTCAATGGCAAGCTGGAAACGTCAACATGTTCACGCCTTGTGGAGACAACGTGCTCACACAGCACAGCTATCCCATCCCTGCTTACCGTCAGCCGGCTGTGAGAAGTTCACATAAGCGTATCCCAGGGACCGCCGGGTGATCATGTCTCGGCAGACCCGAATGGAGAGCACCGGTCCGGCTGGGCTGAATTTCTCGTACAGCATAGCCTCCGTGATGTCGGGGTGCAGGTCGCCAACATAGAGAGAAGCCATCGGATAACTCCCCGTCGCTGTGTTCATATCGCTGATTTCAGAGGATAAACGCAAGGCTTCGTTTTAAAAAAACGCCAGAAAAATGTCGGTATGGTCTCTAATCCGGATCCAAACTGCGCTTTGGCTTAAAGACACGCTGCACAAACAGCTGATCGGGCGTTTTGAAAATGCCAAACCTGGAAAAAGCAGCGCGATAAAGACGTGTGTCTTCTGAAGTGTTTCCTTTAAAAAAGACGACAACTTCGAGTTAAGCCGGAGGCCTGATGTTTATGTTTTTTTAAAATAATATTTTGCTATTTTTTTAAAGGTTTCTATTTCTTTAAGTAGATCTGCACTTTTTAAGATTTTGTGGATTTTATATTTTTTATATTATTTTTATTTTAAGTTTTTCAGGAACAGTGAGTTGGACACTCACGGTTGTTTTGTGGCCGGGGAAAGAGACTGCGTGGGGGGAAGCATGGGCACTTTATAGAGAGTGACGGTGCGGAGGAAATAGTGGCCAGGGTCAAACTTGGGGTAGAAAAAACACTGAGCATGCGGCGTAAAAGGGAGAGCGCACATGGTACTGTCCCAACTACAGCGCCCAGCTCCCTACAGCGACATCTGGGTGGGAATAAAAGCCTTTCACTGTAGCCAGGATGGGGCGTTTCATAAACAGGCTAATAATGTGATGCACTATTGAGCACCGGTGGAGAAATGTTGTGAATGAGTATGACTGCCTTATTTAGTCGACAGTGTCATTTAAAAAAAATGCAGCTTGTATTTCAGACTTTTGCTGCTATGATGCCAGGTTTCTCTTGGAAATGAGATTTTTACCTGGATAAATAAAGGACTGATACAACTTTTATTTAAAAAACACAAAACAGCAAGAGTAATGAGACCAGATAAGTGCACATCAGTTTTATTTATCTCAAATACAAGTTTAAAGTCTTTTAAAGCCGTGGTTATTCTGCATGCTTCATCCTCCTGAGGAAAAACAAAAACCAAATTAAATCAGCCATCTTCACATGCATTAAACAGTCTGCCAGCTAACTGCAAACAAGTCATTTACCTCAACAGATTCAAGAAAGTTGAGTGCAGCCCCTTTAGTTTCAACTGTTTTCTTTCCACTGGACTTGTCTTGTGTACCACTGCCTCTTCCTCATAACTCAGTGTCTGCGACCCATCAGCAGCTTTGGAAAAGGAGAGTTTGGAGCGCGTTATTGGTGGGATTTCATCTGTTCCTTCAGGCATCATAGCACCATCTGTCAGCATCTGGGGCAGGTCATCATGGTTTGGGTCCTTAATCTCATTCTGCAGCCATTTTTCACTTTGGGATTCCTCTACAGCAGCTGTGTTGTCCAATTCTGCTGAATTTGGCCGTTCAACCAGCATAAGGTACTTTACACTAATCTCAGCTGGCAAAGAAAAATTAACCGGTTCCTCTTTGCTGTCAAAGTTGCCAGATCTTCCAGACCGGCTTTTTCTTTTGAAGTCCTCTGGAACAGCTGGGTGTGGAGGACTCTTCCATCCGTTAACCATAGTTGGCAAATTCATAGTTGACGGAGAAACACTACTGAAACTTTGACCTTTGATCTCATTGGTCGGATTCAGATGAGGTTCTTGATTTGTGGTTGAAGAATGCAGTTTGGTTATGTCATTCGAGTCAGACTGAGGAGACACCTGTTCAGGTAGCCAGAGCGTCAGCCTGGTGGCAGGGTCCTGACTTACAACCACTACACCCTCTGGGCCAGCATTGAACTTGCTTCTTGGAACAGAAGAAACTATCACATCAGCAAGATCTGGAAGAGCAGACTGCATGGAGTTTGGGACGTTAGCGCTTTCTTCTTCGGCGATTGAAGGCAGAGTTCTCTCACCATCTTCATCCACAATGACAAAGGGACCAGTGCTGACCACAGCTTTGGCATCTGAAATGACATGCAGCAAGTCTGTTATAAAGTTTCTGTCTTCCATCACCTTCAGACAGAAAACCAAAGCACTTACCACCAGGAAGGTTTTTGCCTTTACACCTTGAGCTACAGCACTCACATGCCTCCAAATCACCACTTAGTTCCTCCCATCTGAAAGGAAAGTTTAATTTATAAGACATTGGTAAAAGAAACAAACACATACATTATGTGAATATTGATACCTTGATTCAATCACATTGTAGTTGCAGGATTTAGAGCCAGGGGTGACACCTTGGCCTGAGATCAGCACGCTACAGTGGATATACAACTTGTAGAGAAGAGTACACAACTCAGTTCAGAGAAGATTCAGAGCTGCACATCAGTGCAATCCGTTTATAGAGACTTACCTCAGAAATGAGATAAGACGTGTTCAGAACAAAATTAACCGCATCTGCGCTGTTGGAGGCCACAAACGTCACTCTAGTAGTGGAGGAACCCAGTGGGGTTACGCACCTGCAGTAAGCAGTGATATCACAGGCAATCAGAAGGTTAGACATAACAAAAACAGTTGAGATAGACACCCAACTGAAAACTCACCCTTTGTTAAATATGACTGTTTGCCTCGGTTTGGCCCGAGGCTCAGGGAACACCGAGACAAAGCAGGACTGGATGAAAGCCTCTTGATTTATTCTGGTTTTAGCCAAAACCTGAAGATTGACAAGCTGGCCTCTTTTGTAGATATTTGACTCTGCTGGGCTCGTCCAGGACGCTGCAGCAAAGAACTGTGTTTACAAATTAAGCTGCAGCTAAAACTTGACGTTGGATGTGTTTTATTACTTACGACTCATGGCTTTGATGCTAATGTCATCATTCTCAGGAAGTGCTGTGTCGCTAAACTTTGGCATCTTGTTCAACCTGTAAATACATGGACCTACTGTAAGTATGGTTGGTGACTAGCTGCAGACACTGAAGTAAGAACATACCTTTTTGCAACACAGAACACGTGGACTGCAGAGGGAGTTTCCCACCAGGTGGGAGAAATTCTTCTCAGATTCAAGAACAGGGTGTTGGTGAACACCTCCAAGTCATCCTCCACCTGTAAGATGGTGTAGTTTTGGTAAAGGCTGCATAAAAAGGATGCAGAACTGCAACAGAACTTTATGCTCACCATAGGTGTAGTTCCACATTCACCAAAACCATAAGTGAAGACAAATTCATTTGCAAGCTCTCCATTGCTGAAGCAGCCATTGCCCAGCTGTATTTCCTCTCTGGTCAGTTTGAGACCACTGACACTCTTATCAACCAGCACGGTTAGTGTAGATGCGTCACAATACACCTGTACTCTGGGAACATTGAGGAAGGGAGAGAGTCCAGCTAGCCTGTGAAGGTCAGGGGTCCAGGATCGCCAGGAGCTGAAGATTGTGCCTTGCGGAGTAAAATCAAAGTTTCTTCCAAATGAAAAAGGCACTCGATTTTCATAAACTCCCACAACATCCTGGGTGAATCTGCCATTGTGATACAGAACAGACTGAACAGCAATAACACAACCAAGAAACACACAAAAAGATATCTGCGTGGTCCCCATCATGAGCCCCAAACAGGACCAACAATTCAGCTCATTCGCCTTGACAAGTGCGTCATTAATAAGGTGCAGCGATAGTGGAGACAGGTGCTGGCAATCAAGCCAATGAAGCTGACTGGAAATGATTCTTTATTCAGTGTTAACACCACGGCAGGTGGATGGGACACATCTAAGATGCTATTAGTGAAAAATGCAAAAATAAATGAAGCAAAATGTGTATCTTGTTCACATTTGTGGTTGTTCAGAACTTGGTTTTAGAAATCACTCCGTTGAAGGCCCAACCAGCTGCTGTTTAAACCTGTTCTTGAGAACTATTCTAACCAGAAGGCATAAAGACAGGATGGCTTTATATGGAGACGAGCTGAAAACAGCTCGTTTCAGACAGAGGGACACTGAAGGGCTGCACCAAGGCCCAGTTTAGATGAGTCAGGATTATTTGGAACTATAAATTATACAAAACTGTTTTAGTAGACTCCAAACACAAAAAATATGGTGCTGGATATAAGAATTATGCCTGTTTGTAAGGTGTTTGTGGGCTTGGTGATAACATGAAAACTTGTAGGTTAAGTCATCTGGCAGGCCATTCCTCGGCTACAATCTGAACAAACCAAAAGTTGTGAAAACTTGGTTAGTTTGGGTTAATCTAATGTCTATAACACCAAAAAACTTGTATTTATGTTACAGAATTTTCTTAGGCAAAAATATTCAAAATTATATACTTCTATTAAGTAGATGAAAGACATGTAATTCAACTCTGGCTTTTCTTCTGTGTTGAGCGAACCTCGAGATTTAAGATTTAAGATTACATGTGTTAGATGTGTGTCGGCACACATGGCAGAAAACAAAATCACACTATAATTCTGGAATACTTTCAAGGAATGAAAGGAGTTGAAGGATAGCACATAAGAGGAAACTGGTTATAAAAGATTAAAGAAAGACATAAACTGGGAGCACACCACCTTCTGCCTCATCTAGGTGGAGCCATTGTCAAAAAGCTGACTAAGGCTACGTTCACACTGCAGGTCTTAATGCTCAATTCCGATTTTTTGATCAAATCCGATTTTTTTTCTGCTTGTTCACACTACAAATAAAATGCAACAGCAAACGCGCTCTAGTGTGAACGCTCAAAGCGGCCCGCATGCGCAAAAGAAGATGTCACACACAACGCGCTCTGTTTAGACCCAGAGCAAACAGTATTGTTTGATTGATGGCCCTTAATATAAAGACTTCGGACTTTACGTTTCCCAATTTTTGCTTTAAATTATTTTGTTATTTGATAATGTAAATAACCTAATCATTATCCTTATTGCTGTTTTAAAGGAGCGGTGCTTCAAAGGATAGTTGCAGATTTTGAATTTGGGGCACTGAATGTGGTTTTTAATCTGCTTTTTTTTTAGCAGCTGACTAATCGATTAAGACCCGATGAATACAGAGCATTTGCCCAACACTTTCTTCTTTTATTTGACACTGGTATTGTTGTGATGGATTGCGCAAAGTCAGGAAAATTTTATATTTGTAACCTAGGTCTCTCCCCAGCAATATAAGGCTTGAGCAGGCAAATGCAGTGCTGTGCAAAAGTCTTGAGCCCCCCTCATTTCTTTACATTTAGCTTCCAAACAGACATTTTTTTCCACTGGGTTTTCTGGAGGTCTTTCAAAGGTTTTCTTTGAACATTGGCCACATTTTCACTCATTTTCAGTCCCGTCCTTGTACCTGACAATTTTTGGAAGAGTGTTTGGTTGTTTTTGTTGTGTTTTTTACATTCGTTAAGACACTTAACACTGACATATGAGTCACTTAAGCATTAAAAAGGGATCTAACTCATAGGAACCAGTTTTTTGTCTACACATAATAGACATGTTAGAACAAAAAACCAAGAAACAAATTTAAATTGTAACTTTTGGCTCTTTGTCTTAAAGAATTTTACAGATTGTTCCCATTTCTTTAGTAGAATCTTTGTTAGAGATAAAATATATTCACAGGCATGAAATATTACTTTTGCACAAAGGGATTCCCAGAAAGCTATCAGCTGAAACTTTGGCATATATCACGCAGTCCTTAAAAACTGAGGAAACTGGACAAGAGGAGGATGAAACAGTATCTGAAAGCTATCTGTAAAACACAGTGGAGGTGCTGTCATGTTTGGGGCTCCATTTCAAACATGGTGTGTTTCCCATTAATGGGATTATTAATGTAGAAAAGCTTTTTGATATCTGGAAAGCATCTGATTGGCCACAGCTTCATTTTTTTTTAGCATGACAATGATCCCAAGCGCACTAACAATGCAGTAAAAGCATACCTGAATATAAAAACACACAAAGGAATACTCCCCGGCCCCTCAAGGCTTGTTAGACTTGTACAAACTCTGCTTGTGCCTTATCTGTTTTCATATAGTGTAGTCTACACGTTTTAAGAAGTAGCTGCACTAATTCCCAATTTCCTTGCAAAATGAAATGAAGGGATGATTCAAGACTTTTGGTCTTGTAAATAACAATTGGCCTATATTCTCATTCTGGGAGAATAGGGCCCTGTTTCAGGAAGCCGGTTTAGTGCAAACTCTGAGTAAGTATACCCTGAGTTAACGAAAACTCTGGGTTTTCAGTTTCACAAAGCGAGTTTAGATTAATTCTGAGTGAGTTACTATGACGACACACTCCGTGAAGCTAACCTGCCCCCTAGCAGGTTTACTTCAACTAACCCTGACGTTCTCCGCCTCTGTGTCGGAAACCTGACTGTAGGAAGTGTCAGACATGGCGTGCCCCTTCCTTGAAGAGCCAGTAGATGTTGAAGCCCAAATTCTCCGCAGAGCTCTCCGCCGGGAGAGAGTGATTAGAGCGCGTTCGGACATTTTATCATTTCCTGATGATTTTCTGTGTGAACGTTACCGTTTTTCAGCACAATCCATAATTTATTTGAATAACATCCTCAGGCCTAATATTGCTCATGTGACACATCGCGGACATTCTCTCAGTTCTGTACATATTATTTGTATTGCACTTCGGTTTTTTGCAAACGGGAGCTTTCTGTATAATATTGGTGACGCTGAGCACGTTTCCAAGGCTACCGTCTGTCGGGCAGTCAGGAATGTTACAGTTGCACTGAAACGTCTCGTGTACTTGTTTGTGGTGTTCCCCGGTCTTAGACCCACAAGATTTATCAAAGAGGGATGCCACAAAATTGCAGGTATCAGGATGAACAAAACTTAATTCATGATGTGGTGATACTTGAACTACTACTTAAATTTTACATTTATTTTCAGGGTTCCCAGGCGTGATTGGCTGTATAGATGGCACTCACATTCCAATCATTGCTCCTTCAGTAAATGAAGGAGACTGTGTGAACAGGAAGTCTTTCCACAGCATTAATGTACAGGTACATAGTTCCCTGTAGCATTTCAAACTAACAAATTATTTCATTATAGTAATGGATGCTAATTTGTGTTCTCTGCACTGTGAAGATCATATGTGATGCTGCCAACATTATCACAAATGTGGAAGCCAACTGCTCAGCCTCTGTGAGTGGTGGTGGTGGAGGACCCCCACCTGTTTTTCGGGCCTCCGCTTTTTTTTCTGTTGGCTATAACGGGTCACATTTGAGCATACAGAGTAAGCAAATATGTACTTGTAATGTGCTCAGATAATTTCAATGAGTGCTTACAGAACGAAAATTAATGTAGCCTCTAACTGCAATTGATTTACATCGGACAAACAGACCAAGCACTATGGCTCATAATACAATTACACCTTACCTGTTTGGACTATATTTTTATATTTCATTTTTACTTGCTGCCAGGAACGTTTGGGGCCTGTTGGGTTGCACCTGCGCTCACATCACATCACAAAATAAAATGTATAAAATAAAATAAAATAAAATAAAATAACGTGTTAAATGGGTGGAAATCCCTAGATCAATGTTTAAATTAACACTCACGCATTGACTCTGTCGGCTTTGTTTTGCCATGCATGCTCCCTTTCTTTTGCAGCTGAGGCTGTGTTACTTTTTTTCCGCGGAATTTGCATGTTATCGGCATATGCTGCCATCAGAATTTCGGCCTCAAGCGCTGTAAGATACATTGACCGCGCCTTCTTTCCCTCCGTCTCCATGGTGACTCGCTTAATCTGTGCTCCACTAATCAGGGCTTTATGTATCCTCGTGCGCGCGTTTAACTTGGGGTTAGAGCAACTCCGCGTTGATTGAACTACTTGTTATCAGCCTTTCTGAAACCGAATATTCCGAGTTGGACAGTTCGGGGTTACTCAACCCTGAGTATCGTTTTTCACTCTGAGTTTTCTAAACCGGCTTCCTGAAATAGGGCCCTGTCCAGAGTGTACCCTGCCTCTCCCCCTAAGACAGCCGGGATAGGCTCCAGTCCCCCTGCGACCCTGACAAGGAGGTTAATGGATGGGATCACGATCATGACACTTTTTTAAAATCTAAAAACAATCTAATAAACTATAACAATAGCCTATGTGAATAAAGCTGTATTGTTTGTAAACATATGAATACTTGTTATTGTCTCCGACCGACACTGGAGTGTTTTTTGTTTTGTTTTGTTTTTCTAAGGTATCGTGGGCGGAGCTTCCGCTCAGGTAGAGCCCGTGTGTTCCCAGGTGTGCAGCGTTTAGAAGAAACCGACAACCCGCCGAAAAACGGTCGAGTCAGAAAGCTGTCGAGAATGAATTTACAAACGACAATAATATGAAAAACAAAGGAAACAGAAAGACGGGCACAGGTGAGTTAACCTTTCACGTAGTCTGGCAGGTACCGAGCAGGGGAATGTACGTGCTAAAGTTTCTAGGCGTGGTCTGTGCTTTTGAACATGGAGCTCAGTGAGGAAGAGACATAATCAAACCACAGTGTTATTGTTCTATTATAACTTAATATTTTAGTGTTTTTCTCGCCGTTTATACCAGTTAAGAATAATCCACCCATCGTATGGTTAGGTTTTACTATCAGTGATATTTCTTTAGACTTTCCTTGATATGCAAGTGAATCTTTTGGATAGCTGTGAATTATTGGATGCTAACAGTTTGGATAGGATAGTACGGTATGGAGCCTGTACCCCTCTAAGCATCCTTTAAAAGTATGGAGCCAAACAAAGGTGAAAGCATTAGCTTATACTTTATCTATTCACACTGGGAATTCAGTACTGTTACTGCTACTAATAGTGACTTTACACTGCGGTGGGAAAATGTGTGGCAACAAAGGACAAACTGCCAATATTATGACTGAAAACAAGTATTTCAACAGCACCCACCTGTGCGTGAGAGCAGCGGACCATTGGGCCACCTCTGTGTGCTGATAAATGTTTGAACACCCCACCCTGAGCCTTGTCTTGTTTGGTTCAGGATTTGCTTACATGGTCTCTAAACATGTGTGCTTCACTCTTAAAACGAGGGACACAGAATAGTGCAGCGTGAGCCTGCTGAGACCTGCAGTCTTACCACAGCTGCAGTATTTTCTGCATGCAGTGGAAGACATCTTCAGGCCTCTCTGCAGGGGGCTGGGGATAATTGTGGTTACTGCCTTGTTCTCATATTGTGCTAACCGCTGCCCCGCTTCCTTTTTAACTTTGCATAAGCCACGGTAAAGTCTGCACTAACTTCACACAAGGTCTCAGTGTTTCACATTGAGATCGTATTTCAGTTCAGTTCACATTTAATAAACTTGTATGCACACGCGTCAAGCTGATGTGCACACAGCTGTCAGAAAGTATGAACTGCTGCACACACAATGCAATGATGATGTAGCTGTTTATCCGTTTTTCCCCCGGCAGAGATCATCATGTTCAAAGCTAAGTTAAGCTCATGATTTCAAAATAACATATTTTTGGTTTTGGCTTCCCTCAGGACTATGCTGTGCCAACCTCAAGGACAACAAAATCTTGATGAAGATGGGGTTGGCGCTGGTGCTGGTGGGCCATGTAAACTTTATTCTTGGAGCACTGGTGCACGGCACTGTGCTCAGACACATCAGTCTGCAACGCCAGGTCAAGAATTTGGTGTACCCCATCGCCAATATCATCGCTATCGTGGCAGGTCTTTTGGTAAGGGCTAGGACTGACAGCTGCGTACTGTTACATACTGCATATTAAAAGGGAAAAAAAGAGGCAAAATTACAGGACATATATTTAAGGGTCATTAATGGCTTTATCCTGACCACACCAAAGGGCCAATCCCTGGATTAAACAAACAAACAAACCCATTGAAAAGCTGTAGGAGAAGCAGGTTTACAGAGACAAATTTACAATCGGAAACATGATCAAACCATCACAATGGCACATTCAGTATACAGCTGGAGTGTCCTCTCAGTCACTTGAATGTTAAACTGAATGTTTGAGTCATGTTGCGTCATCTGTCTGAGTAATCATCCTTTTTTGCTGAACTTCTGGTTTTTCTTTAGGGAGGGATCTGTGGAATAACAGCTATAGTCCTATCCAGAAACAAGAAAAACAGGATCCTGGTAAATATTCACTTTGCCAAACGGCTCTTGTTTCCTGGCTGCTGTTAGAACCTGCTTTTTGTTTGTGACTCAGTGCGTGTTTGTGTGTGTAGATAACGATTTAAATACGTAACATACTTGCATGCAAGCGTAAGCTCCAAACATGTTTGAAACATTGGATGTGTTTTCACTGAACAATCTGTGCCATCAGCTACATGCTAAATGTCATCTTTTCTATCATGGAGAAATATTTCTATGACTTCCCAACATACACTACAGCTCAAAAGGCTTTAGCCAACTCACACTTCTTTATATTGTGCTACCAAGGAGTGCTCTTGAGCAATACTTCAAAAGTTGACTCTGATCATCTGGACGTAGCGTTTTCACTCCAGATGAACAGAATCAACTTTTGGAGATTTACCTACCTGGATGATTGAGCATGCATCAAGACTCTTGAGCAATAGTTCTCCAGGCATTCTAAAGCTAGCGTCCAAAGTTGTTTTTGTTTTTTTTGTTTTTTATGTATCTGTATCTGAAAATTTTCAGATGATTGTTTTTGAGATTTTTTTTTTTTGTTAATCCACGTAACACTGACCTATATGAACGCATTTCAAATTGCTTCTTTAGGAACTTTGTTACAAGTAGCCTGTCACAAAAATCACATAGTTTTTTCCAGTTTCTTCAACTGACTCTATGAAAAATGCTGCAGTTTAAAAATAACAGTTTGACAGGCATAAAATAGCAGTTTTACCCAGAGTGCTGTTGGCTGAAAATTTAGATCTTAGCATATCTTAGCCTGATGTGCAGTGTGTCCTTCAGAAATTCAAGGAAACGGGACAAGTGAACGATAAATAAGAAGTGGCAGGTTAAAAAAATAAAAATAAAAAACTGTAGGTTAGTAATATTTGAAAGTCACATCTTTAAGAAAGATGACCAGAGACAGAGATGTATCTGGAACATTAGCTGATCCATTTACTGTTTACTGAGGCCTCATCAGAAACTGGGACAAAAAATGTCGACTGGACTGAAAATCAGTGGCAACAGTTCTTGTGGAGTGGTGAACAATTGAAAATGTTTGGCTAAAATTGGCGTCAGTCTGTACGGAAAAGGTAAGGAGGGGGTTACATGGAGTGTCTACATGTGTAAAACACGGTGGAGGCTCTGTCACGGTCTGGAACTGCATTTCAGTCAGTGTTGAAGGTTAAAACTGATGGAATGTTGAAAAGTATTATCAGATTTTCACCCATCACACACTTTCCGTCAGGAATGTGTCTAATTGGCCACAGCTTCATTTGATTTATTTATTTGTTAGCATGACAATAATCCCAGCGCTGTTTTGGCAGTGCAAAAAAAGCATACTTAGATGGAAAAACACACAATGGGACATTTTGAGTCATGGCTTGGCCTCCCCACAGTCCCACAAAGCTTTGAATGTCGTTCAAGAAGCCTGGAGAACTTTTCCTGAATAGTTCTTAAAGGTGGTCATTCCAAGTATTGACTTTCAAGATCATTCGAATTGTACCAACTCTGTTTTCGTCGTGTTGTTTTTGCAGATATGGGTCCTGCTGGTCTTCAGTTTCATAGCAGGTTTCCTGGCGTCTGCCTCCACCGTGGGCTTGTTAGCTTCTGTGATTACAGCCATTATGTCCAAAGGAAAGGCCCTGCTGACACAATGCAACGCAGCCGTTCAGAATATTAGCTCTTTTAGCATCACAAACGAATGCCCTTTTGATCCCACCCGTATCTATGTAAGTTTAATATAAACATTCATCTAGTGACCACACTTCTGATTTGAACTGTTGTGTGGTGATCAGTTTTGCACTTTGTTTCATCAAGGCGACCACCATCATTCTGTGGCTGCCGCTCATCTTTATGTCTGTTGTGGAAGCAGTGTTCTCCTTCCATTGCTTTGCTGCCTGCACTTCATTCCTCTACCTCTGTCCATGCAGGAAGAGGCCACGTGTGAAGAACAGGGTAAGCGACAGTCAGATCATTGTCAGCAGCGTTAGCATTACATTACTTATTAGGGTCACATCATAGTAACAAATTTCAAGATTTTGTTTTTGTGAGGAAAATGATAACGATAATTTTCTACCTGACATTCTTACAATGATATCTCTCTGTAATAAATATATATTAAAAAGGCAGACATGTAAATGCTGAATAATCATCAGCCAGATGTCACTTTGTCTAGATTTGGTTGAAAAATACTTTGAAAAGAAAATTTGCAAAGATGTTGAAGATGTCATATCGCCATCTGTGGGACGTCCTTCTTGGTCTCTCTAGCAAGAGAAAGTTTGTGTACAAGAATAGTTTTATTTGATCATTTTAACGACCATGTTTCCTATTCTTATCACTTGTGCCTTCTGTTTTGCAGTAGTGTGAATAATATCTCTTGCTTGTCTGACTGGATAACTATCGTTGGTGGAATTAGAGTATCCATCCAGCATACATGTACAGCTATCCTTCTCTGGTTCTGTTTTTACAGTCACTGATCACTTTTGAGTGGCAGCAGAGCAAAGAAGGGAAGCGATGATTAATTTTAGGAAAAAATGGCATAATAATTTTAAGAAAACGTGAAGAAGTTAAACACAGAGGTTGATGCAGAAATAGCAGCAGACTTTGAGTGTCTCTGTGCGCTAGAACAATATTAAAAACTGAACGTGTGCACTTTAAGCACTTTTATATAAGCACTTTTCCAGGGCTCATATTAATAAGGTCTCACCTATTTGAAGTAAGGAAAAAAGCCAGCTACGCAAGAAATGTATTGCTGTCATCGTAGCCCTGTAATTAATACCGAATCTGATGCATTAAATTTGTTCTTCCATTAAATTAATATTTGTGCGTAACACAGTTTTATTTATTTTTTCAGCTGAAGCATCGGTGTGGCGTAACGATCTGAATGTAAAGAATAAATCAGCCTAATGTCCGAATTAAGCTTTAGCAGGAAATCTACTCCATAACTTATGATGTAATCTCCCTTAACCTACCCTCCAACTGTCCATGCCAAGCAGAAGCTTTGTGGGCTGCGTTGCCTGATTTCGAAGTTTTCCCGCTGAAGCATAATTCGGGCATTAGCTGCATGTGGATTTCTTACAGCGTCCACAAGTATAAATACGTGTCCTGTTTCATGATAATATATTAATGCTAATGAAACACTTGTAAAGTCCTGTTCAAACCCAGGGTTAAGCCTGAAGTTTCGTGGATAACTCCAAAATCCTGTATTGTAGGCTTCATTGTATCCATAAGTAGCAACGTGATATGTGTTTGAGTTTAATACAGACAAATGGAGGACAGTGGTAACTGGTGCTACAGATATGGCATAGCTTATATAATCTGCAAGATCTTCAGCTAAATATAGACCAATTTCAAACCAAGCAGTACAATGACTAGTACATAAATGTTGTCACAATTAAAACTTAAATTTTGTGATTGTTGGGTTATCTCAAACCCAGATATTACCCAAAATAATGAAAACACATTTGCGCACTCTAGAAAATATGAAATAATGTGATTGGAAAATGAGTTGTGGACCAAACTGTTTGGATGTAACATCTTAGCTACATGTTAAAAAAAAACCCAAAACAAACTCCCGTCTCAATGCATGTTGCATGACATGTACTTGTGTTTTGAACCAATTTCTGCATATATAGCTTTGCAGTAGCTCTAACCAAGAAATTAGAAGTTGACATCTTATACCACCATGAAGTAAACCTGTGCCATTAATTCTATCTCATCCCCACTGTTGGAAAACATCATATGAAATCATTCATATTTCAGATGCGGAGATCTGCTGAAACCACACCAACACGGCAATACAGGGAGACGGACGCTGAAGTGGGATCTACAGAGCAGGATGACCTGCTGGACAGCAACACTGCTGGGGTGCAGAGTGACTTACTCTGAAGCAGCTGAATCTAAGAGAATAGGTTACAAAGTGCTGAGCTGCACTGGCTAAAGCGTGGAGTGTTACACATTTAATGTATGAAGACAAGTCGACAATAGGGCTAGCCTTTTTATATCAAAATGCACGATCAAACAGTACTGCTACTGGTTTGGTTTAATATTTAGATTTGTTGTTTAATGTACTGATGTCTTAAATACAGAGCTGCCACCTGTAGCTTAAAAGTTATTTTCTTTAAAGAAAAAAAAAAAAAAAAAAAAGCTATCTTGGTTTTTTTTTTTTTGTATTCTTGTGTCAAAGAATTAAAACTTTTCCAAAGAAAACTGAAAACTACGGAAGCTTTTGTTGCTCAATAACATCTGGAAGCTGTCGTCTTTTGTGTTGAACACTTTTACTGATGTTTTTCAGAATACAAATTTATATATACACACACAACAGATGATCTCTGACATGTCTTGCCTCTCAAGTTCCTGTGAGATCTAAGCCTTACACTAAGTCTGATTCAATCTGACAAAACGTTATCAATATCACAACCCGGGAGCCCCAGAAATCAGACAGATGTCATCGTGTCTGTAAAGGATAGAAACTAGAACCTAAAATATAAAAATATGCTTACGATGTGCCACATAAAAGCTAATTGTGAATGTTCAAGCGTCTCACTGACTTTGGCAGGCAAGACCAGTGACACAACATTGCAGAAAAGGATCTAGGGTACCAGCATGCTGTTCAACTACATATTCAGAGGCACGGGACAAAAGTGGGACTGAAATACCTAAAATAAAGTAGCCAAAATATCATGATTTAAATAAATTAAATCCATCAGATATATAAAAGCAGACATGTGCGAAGCCATTTTTACAATGTTGGTCACAAGAGGGGGGAAAAGCAAGTATAAGAGCATAAAAAAACGAAACCGTATACAAAAACAACACTTCAGTCCATTAACAGCAAAGTTGAAAAGGTTTTCTAGAAAAACACAGAACCCGTCTCCATTCTCATGGAGAGAGGTCTCATTGTAAAGTCAAAGTCCTTTATTTGCTTCCACTGCAGCAGTCTTATCCAAACAAAATCTCCGTTCTGATCTGTTGTATTGGCGTCACTGGGTGCTGAGGACCTCAAGGTGTCTTGGATTCCTCTTTTGGCCTAAAGAACCCAGAGTAACAGCGAGTAAGGACATTATTAGCATTCCCACTTAACCACCTCCTGGACAGCAGGGTCAATGTGTGTGTGTGTGCACTGTTTTCTCACTTTGATGTGTCCATTTTCTCCTCCTCTGGCACCTTCTCCTCTTCTTTGACTTCTGTTAAAAACAAAAATAGCATCAACCACCCCGAGAGCCATAAAAATCATATTTAAGTGCTCATGATATTACAGAACTACATGAGATAGGTGAGATGAGAATGAAAAGCATAGATACCTTTTGTTTCTCCCTCACCTTTCTTCTCCTTTTCTTCTCCCTCTTTCTCTCCTTCGGATTTAGTTCGCTTGGCCTTCTTGAAGCTGGCAGCATTTCTGCGGCCTCCTTCACCTTCATCCTCCGAATCAGAGAACTCCTCCTCACAGGCTATCCTCTTGTCACGAGAACGAACTGAGGGGTTAAATTTGAACATGTTACACTCTCCCGTCTGGCAGTTTGAACTGAACTGGGGTCTGTGTGAAGGTTCTTACTGGATACGCGCTTGTTGGGATCCTCCTCCTCCTCATCCCCGCTGTCCTCCTGCACTGCATCTTCTGGAATGGCCTGCATCTGGACACCAGGGGCATGAGGGAGCATCCGCAAGTTCTCAAACAGGCGCTGCCTAGAGGGGAGGAAGAGGATTTTTCAGTCAAAACATTTTCCACAACCTATGTGAGCTGCTCTTTTCCAGCAAGGCTGCTATAAAAACTAAAGAGCTGTTGAGGAAGAGCTTTGTGTATGCCTTTCTTCAATTCTAGCCAGGATACCAGATTTGTGTTCATTTAACAGGCCCAGGTTTCACTCTGTGTGAAACCTGGGCCTGAGTGTAAGCAAACAGACCAAATTGCTGATTTAGGTTCTGTTTTAGGCTACAATGTGTCATTTTGGAACATGTTTTGCTAGCAGGGTGCCACAGGATATTTTTGTTCTATAAAATGTGTCGTGGCTCAAAAAAGGTTAAAAAAATACTAATTTAATCTATTTTCATGAGCTTACTTGATCTTCTCCAGGTAGTCGTTGGTGTTCTGATTGGTCATGTTGGAGGGGCTGATGTGCAGCTTGAAGTCTGGCCCAAAGTACTCAAAGTAGTCATTGTATGGAAGCTCTGTGAAGCAAGTTTTATTAAAAGTATGTTAATGCTTTAAGGAGGCTGCTGGCCTCCTTTTGTGCTATGAAACCAAAGTTTGCTGCTAGTTCGTGGGACCAGCACAGAAGAATGTTACCCAACGTCTGTGTCTTAATTACAGCAAAGACATTTAAACACACCATTTGGGATGGAGGTATCTAGGGCCACGGCAGTCTCATACGTCCAACAGCGTGCCACATTACGGATAGTATAGCCTCCTCCACCCAGCATAAGCAGTGGCAGGTTGAAGCTCTTCATATACTCCACACACTTAGCATGACCTAAAGCAAACAATATGGAAACAATCATTAAGCCTTCTTTAGAGTCTCAGTCCAATTTAGATCAAGAGAAGAGGATTTTTGTTTTAGTTAGCCAACCTTTGATGGTGAGGTTAAAGCAACCAAGCCTGTCTCCAGACAGCGAATCGGCTCCACACTGGAGAACCACCGCGCTGGGTTGGTACATCTCCATCACTTTAGCCATGATCTACACAAACAACACAAACACTATCACGAATGTTTCGGTACAAAAATGTCAAAGTGCAAAATTTAACAATAGTTTTTTACTCACAGGCTTAAATATGGCTTCGTAGGACTCATCGTCAATCCCATCCCTCAGCGGGTAATTCACAGCGTAATATTTGCCCTTTCCAGCTCCGATGTCCTACAGAGAACAAAGCAAATATCAACTGACTGCATTACCACACTGACATTTTGAAATCTATTCATCAAAGACCTACCCTGAGGTCACCGGTGCCAGGGAAGTACTCTCCATACTTGTGGAAGGACACGGTCATGACACGGTCTGTGGTGTAGAAAGCCTCTTCCACACCATCTCCGTGATGGATGTCAATATCTATGTACAGAACTCTTTGGTGGTATCTGAAAATAAAAGGAAAAGTTCTTGGAATCCACATAATGTCAGAAATATCGTCATTTACTTTTGAGGCTATATCACTTGTGTGCTTTGGGTCAGTGGCTTCCTTCATCTTGCAACAACACAGTTTCTTCAAAGAACAGTTTGTTATCAGCTGTGAGGTACCAAAGAAACCACAAACCACGATGCTTCTTCCAGTATGTTTTACACCTGGAATGAGGTTTTGGTATAAAGTGTCGTCTTTTCTTTTTCTGCCCTCCCAAATGTGGTCTTTTGAATTGAATTTGGATTTTGGTGGGCCTTGAGACTTCTACAGTGTTTTTGTCATCATTCATGCCTTTATTTACACCTCCTGGTATGACTTTTGATGGATTTATACTGAGTATAGTGAGTCTGATGAGCAATCAAGCTATTTTGCCTTTTCCAATTTGTGCATACTTATAATTCTTCATCTAAGGCTGTGTGAAAGTTGTTTGTATCGTGGTATAGTTCCTACCAACCCATCTGTCTTGCACTGATCACTGATAAGAGTGTGGGACCTCCTCAACTTTTGTTTTCAATCTACTCATCTAAAACTGTATCTTTTGGAGAAGTAATTTGCAGAGACTTTTACTTCCCTTTTCCCTGCTGTAGCATTTTTGACTTACTTCAATAACTCCAGGATAGCCAACACGATGTCATTGACATAACAAAACCCAGAGGCCTCTGACTTCTTGGCGTGATGAAGGCCTCCAGCCCAGTTGATAGCAATGTCTGTCTGCTGTTTGTTCAACTTCACAGCACCGGCTGGAGGACCGCGAGGATGTGAGAATTGAGAATCAGATTATGTTGAATTTAGCAGATTACTGACATTATTACTGAAAGATGCTGCATGCCTCTCTGATGAGAGTTCAAATAAAGAAAACTCACCAACGGAGCCCCCGCCTGACAGCTGGCAGAACTCAAATAATCCATCAAACACTGGACAGTCCTCCCCCACATTAACTGTAAAGAAAAGCACAAAATTAGTCAACGTACACAATCAGTTTAATTGACTTTAGCTAAACAGCAAGTCTCTTACATCTCTGCATTTGTTTGCTGTATTCTGACATGTTATCGGGCCGGATTGAACGCAGGAACTTGATGTAATCGTCACTGTGATACTTGGTCATCTCCTCTCCACTCGCTTTGTGTGGACGCTGCAACAAAAAGGGCAAATTACTTACAGCTACTAAAACCAAACTTACACATCCAGACTGTAACTTTCACATACGTATATTTCCATCTTTCTGTAGAGGCCATAGTTCAGTAACAGGTTGTGTGTCATGCGGATTCGGTGGGGCTTCATGGGATGCCCCTGTCCATAATAATAGTTTCCAACATCACCTGAAATGAGAACAAATAAAAACACACTGGATTACTATTTTACTCTACAGTCACGACCTCAGTTAGGAGAAGCAGAGCTGAAGTACAGAGGTTTGCACGTATGAAACATCCATGCAGCGGAAAAGGTTGTGAAGGTATCCAGCTGTAACTTCACGCAGGTCTGTTAAGGACCTCAAGCCAAGACACGCAGATCAAAGAGTCTCTGTTAAAGTCCAAACTCGTGGCGTACACGGAGGATTTAGTGCACTGTGGGTCAATATCGATGAAAAGCGGTTTTTTTTAACCAGAACCACCGACATCTGAAGGAAGTAAGACGACCTAACCAAGTGTTAGCCTACTATTAACCAACTGTATTAACAATGAAGTACCCATTGTTAGCCTGCTAGCTAGTAACATTAACTAGTCCAGTTAAAGTAACAAGGTCCGGAAGAAAACGCATTTAAGCAACATCTGAAAAGAAACCCTAGTATTTAGACAGTCTGAGCAAATATTATTGGAACATTAAGGCTCTGCTCGGACACAGCGGGACTGTGAGCGGCTCAGATGCTGCAAAGCCGCCTGCGACTCGAGCTAGCTACGTTAGCAACAGTGCCAGGTTAGCAGGAGGTTAAAAAAAAGAAACGGTAACCTTTGTTAGTGCAGAGAGGCGGATTTGATTCATCAACAGGCCAGCGGTTTAGAGTGCAGCCACCCCAGTACTCACCATCATAGTAGTAGCAAACTTTTTTCTTTGTTCCTTGAGAAGTAAGCGCCATTTTTAGTCCGTTTTTAGCTGAATTTCACCGCCGCCGCACACACACCGCAGGAGACAACGGCGACAAGAGGCGGAGAGTTTGTGCCACGGCCAATCAATGGAGTGTGATGCTACAGTCTCGCCACAGGGGGCGACAGAAGGAGAGGCTGACAGAATCCACGACATGAACATGAACCACAGCGCGGATGAAATTATTTCTGTAGTTTACCTCATTAAAGACAGCAATATCATAATTGTTTTTATTTTACTTAGAAGAAATTTTGCTTCATCCAAATCTCAACATTAACATAGAAGCAGAAGTATAATAAAGATAAAGATCCCTTTAGGGGTCGCCAAAGTGGATCATCTGCCTCCATCTCAGCCGATCTGTAGCATCCTGTCAGCCTCACCTTTCCAACTTTGTCTCTATTTGTCTCTGTCCTTCTGATGTAGGCATTCCTTATCTTTTCTATCAATGAAAATCTTCAGCTTGACCACCTGTCTTTTTTGTTACTATCATTATCTCCATTTTCCATATTTTTTCTATCATAGAAAAAGATGGACTATGGACTATGATTCATAGCCCTCAGAGCCTGCTGTCTGATCGTGTGGGTCAACTGTTCCATCACCATTGCTTCTCTCCATCGAACCAGCAGCTCTCCTCCGTTACCTGTCAGTCTTTAAAGTTAGAGTCCATACTCTCACCTCTGCCCTGCCTTTCATTCTCTCTCTGCTGCCTAACACACCTTCTCTTTTCTTTTTCATTTGTCTTCAGCCGACCTTTGCACAGTTTCCACCTTCACCCTGTTGCCCAACAGCACCAAAGGAAGTCATTGTTAAACTGGGATCTGACTGAAAAGGTATGAAGATCTAATTTTTGGTTTGGCAAAAAATTTACTGTGTTCTTCCTGATACAACTCTCTCGATTTATCCAGGACTGGAACCAGCACTACAGGTATGCTGGCTTTTGTCTGGTCAAAAAACAAAGCAATTAGTATATTTAATTATAAGTAAAGTCAAAGCTAAAACTCAGATTGATTTTGTTTTATTTAACTTGCAAAAATAAATTGTTTAGGGAAAAAAATTACAGTACTTGGGGAAAGCCTCCCTATATTATTATTATTATTATGAAAAACTGAGCTAGAACTGATGCTTTAATTAGTATAAACTAAACTAAAAGCAGTAAACCTACTCAAGCAAACCCACTCGGGAAAAGAAAACTAAATGGAAAACAAAAATAAAAAAGAAATAATAAATATATAGAAAAAACAAAAAAAATGACTGTGTTGTAAACAGCATTTTAATGATGCAGCTGCTTTCTCCATATTTAATCAGAGGCAAATTTCTCAAATATAAACGTCTGTGTTATGTAAATAAAATCCTACAATAAGCAAGTAGCGCTGCCCCTAAAATAAATACAGCATTGTAAAAATATTATTTGCCTTTAAAACGAAATGCAGTACAAGTTTAAAGAACCCAAGATCAATGGAAGATTCAGAAGTTACCCCAAAACTTACAGTACTCGAGCAATAGCAATAGTTTGACGGCTCTCATGATTTTAGGGTAACGCACTGCAACATCAGCAATGATAAACTAAAATAATGCACATGTCATCTGGTAACAAACAACATTCATGAACAGCTTCTCTTTTTTTACTGAAATTAAAACACTTTCAAAAACATTTATTAAACAGCAGAGGTAAAACACAGCTGAAGCAGTGAACAGTATTTACACGTTAACAACAAGCACCAGGAGAGCAGCTGCTTATCCAGCTACATCAGTCAGTCCCCAGTTAATTCAAGCAGCTTGGTGATCACTCTCCCCTCTGCTGCTGGCTCTGATCCAGCTGTTTCTGGTTCATATTCATAGTTCCATAGGTAATAGTATCATATCTAAGTGGTCACGTCAGAATATATTTGATGCAGAAACTTGGAAAATGTCTGTTTATCCCTATCAGTAGAAAGGCATGCATTCTTCTAAAGAAAAAAATCAAAATCCAGCATCCACTGTCACAGGCTGTGCCTTAGTTTGAATCTGTTTATTGCATGTGTCTATTCCTAGCTATTCCTGGTATTGCCTCTCTGTGGATGTGAAGAAATCCTCCAGAACATTCCTCAGGTACTCGAACGTAGGTCTCTCCTCCGGATTCTCCTTCCAGCAGTGACACATGATGCTATAAAGAGCATCGGAGCAGTTGTCAGGCTGTGGCATTCTGTAGCTCCGCTCCAGGTTCTGGATTACCTCTGGGTTGGACATACCTGATAAAAAATAAATAAGCAAATAAGAAATCAAATGTTTTTACAATTATTATTATTACTAGAATGAGTAATACGAGTGTGATCATTTACCAGGGTAAGGAATGCGTCCATATGTCACTATTTCTGTAAGGAGGATCCCAAATGACCACACATCAGATTTTATGGAGAAGGTGCCATAATTAATAGCTTCTGGGGCCGTCCATTTGATGGGGAACTTTGCACCTAGAAACAATGGAGAAGATTAAGCAAGAATCTATGAAATGTTCTGAAATAGAGCCGAAGAGATGATATAGGTAAAGCTGTTGCTACCCTCTCTCGCTGTGTATTCGTTGTCCTCTATGAGTCGTGCGAGTCCAAAGTCGGCAACCTTGCAGATGAGCTCATGAGAGACGAGAATATTGGCAGCTCGCAGATCTCGATGAATGTAATTTTTCTGCTCAATAAATGCCATGCCGTCAGCCACCTGCAGGGGACAGCACAAGACAAAAGAAGCATGAGTGTGTGTGTGTGTTCAAGCACAAAATAAATGGCTGTGTACGGCCTGTGTGTATTTTAGCACTGTGCAATGTTTGTGTGTTAGACACATGAACCAGACAGATTCCCAAAGTAGGGAGTTGACTACTTCCTCGGGTCAGTTCTCTCTACCCTTTCACCTCTGTGCTCCACCCAGGTGCACAACACCAGCTCTACTTCCCAAAACAAAACGCTGCAGTCCTGGCTTTGCCTTCCCACAGACTGAGAGTTTATTACAGTGGCAGTCTGTGACTCATTCAGGTACAACACAGCTCATTTTGAAAGACGTGGACCTACAAGGGACTCTGATAGTGCACTCTGATGAATAAGGAAATTGATGCTAAGGATTTCCACAGAATTCACCACTCCACAAACACAAATTATCTGATACATTTATGGCGATCTGTTCATTTCTCTAGTTTTATCTAGTTTTTCTGAAGCTGCGGTGCATATTTCGGGCGTGAGAATGTGTCACATAGGCGGGGAGAAACCTGAGATGTACGTATGTTTGCGTCTTTCACAAAGTGGCAGTGTGACCTCCACCTCTACCTCTTTAAACCTCTTTACACCTTTGTTCCATTCATTTGATTGTGGCATGAAAGAAATAATGGAAAGCATTTAAAAAGTTCTTAAAACCACACTTAGATTTGTGGTTGCCACTCTCAAAATATTATGAGTAAAATCTCTAATTCCTCTAACTGCATGCATGTACTTTGATTTAAACATAAGGTAGGGTTGTGACCACAGCAATAAATCACATTTGTCTCTATGGTCCACTGCATGGTGGTTACAGTTACCACAAAATCTATCAGTGCATAACTGGCTTGAAAACGTTGATTCTGTAAAAATGCGTTCACTGCTGTGCACAAACTCCAGCCCTCTGCAGCGAGCTCTGAGAATTTGCCTCTTGCACATCAAGAATCTCGTCAGGTTAGACTTTGAAGCTTCAGCCTGCCTTCCTGTGGTTTTGTTTTCCATTCCCAAACCTACACATTTAACTTCTTTGACAGGTTATATTTCACAAAGTAGGAGTGGGTACAAATAGTAATATATGCTTAAAATTTTGCAGCTGAAGCCAGTGTGAAGTCAGCAGTTGGCTGGTTTAGCTTTGCTTTGCATTAAGACTGGAAAGATAAGGAAGCAGTGGGTCTGACTTGAAAGAAGTTTCAACTACACTTTTTCGTTTTCGACCTAAGCTTATTATAATACTTTCACTGCCACATGTATTCGGTGGCAAAGGCCATACTTTTAAAATTTTAGCTACGTTGGCATCTTTGTGCAAATGTGTGATTAAAAAAACACAAGATAAAATGTTCAGGCAATAGCCCCCTTGTTCGGTGGTAATAAGCCTCTGTGGTATATGTGCCACAGTGTCTAGACCAGCCTGCATTCATCAACATGGTTTCACATCTGCACGCACACACACACACACACACACACACACACACGGTTCTGATATTATCACCAGATTAAACTAAGCCTCAACAGTGGGTACTTTACTGCGTGGAAGTGCTGTGCTAGAATAATAGGAAGTGAAAAACGAAATCTTGTAAATAACTTGAAGAGAGGATGGAGATAAGTGGGCAGATATATTCACTGTAACAATAAATGTCTTGCCTGAGATGACATCTCTATCAGGACGTTCATGGACAAATTGCTCCCCTCTGTTGTTTTCAGGTAATCCACCAGGCTACCTGTAAGAAAAATATACAACTTAAGTTTTCATTCATTCAAAAAGAATAACAAGTTGCAGAATGGCGCGTCCACATTACTGACTGTTATGCAACAAAATTAGGCAACAATGAATGCTAAAATGAATTGAAAAAAACCATGCACTGTCCACAAGACTAATTATATTTCCCTTTATCCACAAAAAAAGCCCTCGCGATTCTCCGCAGCCATAAATACAGCGAGCTGGACCAGAATAGCACCTCAAATCAGTGAACATTTTACTTGGAGGAAGCAGAGACCATCAGTTAAGTTTCTGATAGCTGACTTTGTGTTGACTTTGATTAGCAGAGAACAATACCTCTGTGCACCACCCAACCAAGTCAGACCAAAGGAAACAGTTTCAGAGGAATGACTGTGCCAGGAAAGAAGAGGCAGTTACTCTTCTGCTTAAGTCCGGAAGACAGTTTTTGAAGTATGAGAACCAGGGTAAAGCTCTTTGTCAAGGTCACAAAGGGAAGCTGGGATGGCACGCCTGTTATTTTCCATCTTTGTTGTCTCTGATAATAAAAAAAGGGAGAAGCAGAAAAGATGGGAACTCCAGAGCCGTCCTTTCTTTTCACAACAGAAGCAACAATTGTGTCCCGTTAACATGTGGATCCCAGACAAAGACACGGCCTCACGTAGAACCAGTGCTGGTGGTTTGCAAGCTACTCACAGACGACTATACAAAGGCACGCCATTCATTTCAGCTGTAGGCCCGTTGTTGTGTTTGTGACAGCATCTCTCTGTGCATTTTGCGATTGTTCCTCTCAGTGAAAGATTTGTGGGCAGTAAACCTTTATTGAGAGTACTGAAACTGTTAACATGATTTGTGATTCACTGCAATTCCTCATATGTTATGTAAGAGGAGAGGGGAAAAGAGGAAGACACAGTGGCGAGATGCTGAACAAACTGTTATTCAAAGCGCTGCGGCATGTTTGTTTACGGCCGCAGCGGTGCAGTGTGCCGACATTTGTGTAAATGTGTCCCTGGAAAAGAGCCAGGCACCATCAGGGGTCTGTGTGAACAATAACACAGTGATTCATCCTCTCCTAATTTAACACCCTTCGTCTCAGACGGGCCCGGAGAGACTTCCCCTCGATGCGTAAACACCAGTAACCTGTCTGGAAGAGGCCCAGCAAAGAAGTGAAAGTTCATGTTTGCTTTGAAACATTTTAGCAGCCAGCAGTGAAGGCCACGAGGAGAAGCCGAAAATGGCCTATCAGAGTTTGGCCGCTTCATCAAAGCAGCAAGTTTTGAGGGGAAGGGCCCGTGAGTTACTGTGGCTGCCTCATTCAGATTTCCTCACACGACTCGATTCATGTAAAAATTACAGAGCTTCATCTCTTATCAAAGATCAAAGTCAAACAAACAGAAGGGCAGCTGTGGATGTACCATCAAAACCTATTCTACTGATTCAACAGGCTCACTGAGGTGGAGCAGGTGTATGACGACATTATGACTCAGGGTAAAGAAGAAACGCATTGGGCTGCCCGCTCTTTTGTTCGAGCATGTGCTTTCACCCAAAGTCTGATAGGAGATCAACATGTTTAATCCTGAGCGTCTATAACAGCACGAGAACTTACAACAGAAATTCTTTTGTCTTTGCTGCAGGCTGCAGGCACAGAGCTCACCCTGACACGGCAGGAGATGTCAGACAGGCTTAGACATATTTTAGATTACTTAATTGAATGGAAAGGAGCTGGTGTGATTACAAACGCATATCTCTTTAATTTACCTTCAAATAGGAACTGCTCAGAAACACTGATTTATTTTCCTTTAATGCTTCAGCTGACATGTGGAATTCCCTCTTGAGTGTTGGGCGCTACTAGCTCATTAGTAAAATTCTCCAGGTTGTGACACATGTTGTGTTTCTGCCTACCATTTTCCATGTACTCGGTGACAATGTAGATCGGCTCCTGGGTAACCACAGCGAAGAGGCGGACGAGGCGAGGATGCTGCAGGTTCTTCATCATGTTGGCTTCTGCCAAGAAAGCTTCCACTGACATAGTGCCCATTTTCAGATTCTTGATTGCCACTTTCCTGTCGTTGTTGTAGACACCTGAAAACATATGGGCATATAGATATCACAGGGTTAACTCATGCTGGTGTTTACCAGTTAGCACTTTTTACTTTAGTATGTCAGAGCTGAAAAAATTGAGCTAACAAGCAAGTGTCAAAAAATGGCAAGTGTTTGAATGGCCACTAGAGGCTGGTTTAACCTTCCCATAGTTAACAACCTTCCCATAGCCTGGTGCAAAAACAGGTTTCTGACTGTTTCACTGTTTAAATCGTGGCAAGAGGACATGCAAACGCATGACTGTGGGTTGAAGTTTGAAAAAGACAAAAGAAGTGTTATATAAATACACATCCATTTAGCCTTTGGAGTTACACATTACAAGGGTGTGTCTGTCTTGAGTGTCTTAATATTTAATCTGTTACCCACCACCAGTCCAGTATTTGTGCAGTGCACCAGCACAGACTATGACTGTAACTTGCTGAGCGGTTTGTCAGTGAGATGGCTAAAATGAAGTGGGTGACTCCACGTTTGCCATTGATTAAATAACATTGAATGCTAAATCATTACTTTTGTGTGCGGCCATGACTAACCAAGTCAAGTCAAATGTTAGAGTGCTGCTTGAAACAAGTCACCCAGTACTTTATATAGTGTAAGGTAAAGACCCTAGAATAATACAGAGAAAACCCAAGAATCCGATGACCTCCTATGAGCAAGTACTTGGTGGCTCGAAGGAAAAGCTCAGCTTTAACAGGAAGAAGCCTCTGACAGAACCGGGCTCGGGGCAGCCATCTGCCGTGTCTGGGGTTGAGGGTGAGGGGAGGAGCATTTAAAGCTGAATGGCGAAATGCGGTGTATAAAAATGTTTGCAGGCTCAGTGCTTCTGAAAATGAAATCATTGTGGGTGTAACAACAGAAGATTTATTATCGCACAGCACCAATCCCAGCTATGGAGACATTTGGTAAAGCTGTCTTTTAATAAGATGTTTTATCTTTATTTTATTGTCTTTTTTTCCTTCCCTGTAATGAAGGCCGATTGATATCATATCGTGCCAAATATGTCAAACAAAGCAAAGTCAGCAGGACTCCACTCTATTCATTTTTAGAAAATGTAACGACTTTTATCCACAATCAAATGTTAGATTATAACCCTGAACTGATTGCCAAACAAAGCTATGCCTCTACTCCAACTAAGAATGTTCTGTTCTGTCCACACGAGTAATTAAGCCCGTCTAGTTGCCGGCTGGTGATTTGATGACTCTAAACACAGCTCTTTTGTCACCAGTGGAGCGATTCAATGTGGGCCAGGCGAGCAACAGTTTTTGAATGGCTTTCATGCAAACAGGTTCTCATTCCAGCTCTGGAACACTGACACCCTCCTCATGCCAACTAAAGCCACAACCGAGCAGTTTCACTTTCAGTTACACAAAGCGCTGAACAATTCACACCAAACATGAAGTGCAGCCACACTGTGAGCAAATTATTTTTACTATTCAAAGCATCTCTCTGCCCCTTTTATCTACTATGGAAATCTCGTTAGAAGATGTAGTTGTGTATTTTCATGTGCATGTGAATAAACATTTCAAAGCCAGGGACAGTCGCACCCACAATTCAAGAATGTCACTGAACCAATGTTTGGATGAGGATGAAGAAACAAACAGAGCTCTGGCTACATGGGAGCAAACATTGTAAGTATAAAGTGGCTGTGAGTGGAGAAGTTCCATTGTTGGTAATGTTTAGCTCTTAAAGAGAGGTTTGTTTGGGATGTTAAATTGTGCTGGCAAATGAGGATGGGGAATAGAGGGAAAGTTACCCCTGCAATTCAGTAATAATGGGGTTGTGGTACAGATTAGTTCAACTGATACCCATGTGATCCAAACACTTTGTGTCTTGTTTACCTTAATCCTTCACAGGAAAGCCAGATTGAGCGATGTTGTGTAACACGGTTAATACCTCCCATCACTCTTCAGTTAACCAGCTCAAACAAGCCTACAATTAAGACTGCATGGAGGAAACGCTTCTGCATACACTGCAGAAAAACCCTGGCGAAAACTTTCTGGCAGCCACGCAGTCAAGGCCACAGCCAGATTGAGCAACTGGGCTTTGTACACACGATCTTTTTCTGCAAAATTCTGCAAACCTTTAAAAGTCATGCAAATGGAAATGCACTTACCCATCCAGACTTCTCCAAACTGCCCAGCTCCGAGCCTGCGTTCCAGTTTCAGAGACTCACGAGGAATCTCCCACTCGTCCTGCCACCAGGGCTTCTGCGGTGCCCTCGACTGACATGGTTTCACCAGCTTTGTGCACAGCCCGTCTGCATCACCTGGATGACAAAGAAAAGAAACGTATAAAATTATTAGAATGAAGACCCCACAGTAACCAGCAATATCGATAATCCCCCCAAGAGGCTGTACGCACGTGAGTGATGATGGACGAGCTCCTTCAGCGAGTTGAAGGATATCTTCGCTGTGATGTAGAAGCCACCATTGTCCATGTTGCGGATCCTGTAGTGCTTCACTCCTTCACCTGTGTTATGGTCCAGATCTCTCACTGATAACGAGTATGATCCTGGAACAGGAAGTTAGAACCATGATGATTTACTCTAAAATGTCCTAACTAAGCTTTTCACTGTCAGACACTGAAGGCTTTCCAAAATACATCATCCACTACAACGCATGAAATTAGTAGCTAATGTATTGGAAATGTCAATATTAATACATCAGTACATTAGTACTATTAAAATTTTTTAATTTTCTCATAATATAGACAAAGTTTAATGCTAAAATGGCCTTTGAAGCAGAAATAATGTTGTGGGCTGATTCGCTCTGCGTAGATTTGCAACATCGTGACAGCTTTAATGCTTAAAGTTGCTAATCTGATCATTTTTACCAACCAGGAGCATTGAAAGTCCTTTCCACCTGACAAACCTGAGATACATGCACTATCTACTCCCATGTAACATAAAAATGTTTGCTTTGTTTCCCATAACGCTTTAAACAGGAAGCATATTGGTGTCATGGAGTTGTTATAGCTTGAACACACGTGGTAACCTCTGGGGCTTGAAAATTAAGAAAAGGCTTTGATGAGGCAGTATTAGGGTCTCAGCTGTTGTGAGTGACAGGTCGATAATACGTGTAGCTTCTAGCTGTCTTCCAGGTGTCACCTCACCCGCTCCCTGTCACCGAAATGGACTTTTTGAGCATGTTTGCTGCCATGTTAACAGACCGTCCAGCAAACTCTTCCAGTTTTTCGGTGAGTGACTTACTAACAGCGAGTAGCTGTGTGTGCATCTGGATGCATCTTGGCAATTAAGCTAGCTAATATAGCACTCACTGACCATATCAAAGATGGCCAACGTGATGGGGGTGATAGTGGTGTTTGCAAACAGACTACAGTTTTCTCAGTGAGAAACAGCCCCAGCCCTGGTCTCTGTTAACAGTTTCCTGGTGGTTTTATGGGTTTAGTCGCTGGTTTTTGGTGAGATTTTCGATTTGTTGAGTAAAACGTTACCGTAAGTCCATTTTGTAAAGTTTTATCATTGAGCATCAGAGGATGCTCATTGGCTAACGACTTGTGGTTTTCATATTAGCACTCAACCATCTGGTCCAAGTATTATCACTCATTGCTCCACAACAGTGAAGGCCATAATGCCAAACTTCAAGCTGAAAAACATAGTTGTGCAATCATCCATCTTTTATACACAGCTTATGTTTTATTCAGCTGAAGGTGAGAGTTTGAATCCTGTTACATTTCTGAAAATTTACCACTTCAAAAGTGTGAGGAAGAAAAAGGATTTACAAGCAACCAAATGATGCAACCATCACTCGATTAAGCTGGCAATGAAGAAAGCATGACAATGATTCTCAGACAGGTTTTGGTTTACGTGGCTGGGGTCCTCTTGTAAAGCTTAATGCACATATGGGAACACCCCTCAGTAACCAGCCTACATTGTAGAGACGCTGGTGTGGTCGTCTTTTTGTTGGAAAACGATTTGGGTGGGTTTTTTAATCTGTTTTTATTGTTTTATGTGTTATGAGATTTATCTTGTTTTTATGGACTATGAGTCTGGGATAAATAAAGATTGATTGATTGTAATAATTTATATTTCATAGTCATTTTACTACAATGCATAGAAACATCAGTTTTCTCACAAAATGTGAGTCACCGTGTGTTCCAGTGTGTTATGAGTCAGAGTTAAATATCTGTGGTAATCACACTGTACTGCGTTGTTCTGTGAGGCTGTACGTGGGCACAGTCGAGTACTTTAACAATTATAAGGTCCATTCGACGATGTTAAAAAAGCACAGTGTAGACCGCCGTACAGAACTGTGTGCCAGTGGCTAAAATAATGAATCGTGGCACACTTCAGGGGGGTGAGCATTTAGCAGTCGTGGCTTCATTTCCAGTGAAATTAATGCAGCATGTAAGTCATATTTTTATTTTAAGCAAGGAGCAGGAAAACAAAACTGAAACAAAACAGATGAGACAAATTGGGAAACAGGTAGTGGGATTACGGGAAATGCACTTAATAACAAAACTGACTGCTACTGAGGAAGCCAGTCATATTGTTCATGATCTCACTTGTTCCATTTAGGTTATTAAAGGTTTAAAATGTGACATTTAGCATTTAAGTGCATCTCAATGTGAAGTAAAACAGACTGCTGAGAAACCGCCTGCTGATCTGCGCAGTCGGTTTTCTGTAGAGTATTTTACCTTTGGCGGTCTCACTCTCTCGAATCAGGAAGGAACCCTGCGTATTCCCAGGAGCGAGGAGCAGCCTCATGGCTTCGTTTCTCGAAATGTTCCTGAAGAACCACCTGCAGCGCAAACACACCATATGCTTCACACTTTGAGCTAACCACTTCCCTTCCCTCAGGGACAGATAATGCATTGTATGACATGAGATGGTGTTGAGGTTGAATGACATGGCTTTGAAAGGCGTGTCAGCGTGCTTCCTGTGTGACGTACGCTTCGGTCTCCACGGTGGACAATGCGACAAAGTTGTAGGGGATGTAGCCCTGCTGGCCTGTGGTGAGAGACTCTGCCAGATACCATTCTGGATCATCCCTGCATGTCAGAAGAGGCAGCAACAATACTCTGAGTTAGTTATCATAGCCGTGATGTGTGTCACACGGCTTCAGAAAACAGGTTCAGTTCAACCCCAAAAAGGCCTCAATAGTCTTTACGTGAATAAAATGAAGCGCATCGCTGGGAGGGAGAAAATGTGTTGCTCTGTGTAAAAGAAGAAGACGCTGAAGGGAAAGAAGGATGCTCAGCACAGACTTAATTGTAAACGGCCCTAAAAATTAAAGATTTAAGATCTTGAGCTACATAAATTAATCTTGTTATGTCGTTGGAGTTCTGCCTAAAATCATTAACAATTGTCACACGTTTTAATACAATATGAGCTAGCAGTCGTTCCAGGAAGTTATGTTTTCTATGTCACAAACATATTTTTTTACTAAAAAACTGGTAAATCTTGCTACATTAAGTGTGCATGCAGAACACTAGCTTTTTATATTTTGATATATTAACTTTAACTTTCAAGCAAAAGATTATTTTCTTTTCTGCGTACATACACCTATTCGAATGAGTTTCTATTGCACATTTTTATATTTACCCACATATATATAGCACAGTATGTCATATGGCTTTATTTCCTTTGCTGTTATATATATGTTTTTCTCTTGTTAAAGTTTGTGTTTCCTCTTTCAAACCCGCAAAATCACACGTCTGAATTTTTTGGGGGTATTTTTTTGCATTTATTCAATTTTCAACAGCACACAGTGACAGGAAGTGTTGGGTGAGATCATGTAGTCATAACATCTCCGATCTGAAAATACATTCTAAAACATATGGCGTGTATTTACAGTGGGTGCTCGGCAGTCCAGCAGACCCACAGCTGTGTGCAAGTGATTAAAAGCACACAGCACACATTTGCAAATAAGTTAATCCCAATATTTAACTGAAAACGTACAAAGACAATATAGCAAAAAATGTGCTCAATTTAAATTTGGCGTCAACAATACATTAAAAGAAAATGTGGGGAAAGAGCAGTTAGAGACTAGAAAAACTGTGTAATACGCAAAAAAAAGCAGTTGGTGGAACATGAAGCTAGAAATGTTAATTAGAAACACGATCGTTTTTATAACGAGCGTCGCGCAGATGTTTTCTAATTTAAGTCTTTATCTGAGTCTTTCGTATTTAACGCTAGGGCGAGGCTGAGCACTTGAAATATCGATACCCATGATCTAAAAACACCACAGCCATCTTTTGGTGTAGTAAACAATGCGTGCTGCCATGCAGGTGACAGACGTTCTTGCTTATTTTAGCAAAACACTGCTACTCTGTATTATTATTACAGCAGCTTGGCTTCACTTGTGGTCCAGATGTGTCAGCCATCCCAAAAACAAGATTACCCCAGCTGTTCCAATCAACAAACAAAAAAGAGATTTCACTTTCAAAACTGCAACGATTGATTTTCTCGTTTTCCTAACATACACAGGGTCACGATACACAGTGGAAAGTGTGTCAGTCCCAACTTTTTCAAACATATTTCTGGTATTAAAGTCAAAATGAGTGTATGTATAGTTAAAAACAAAACAATGCAGTTTCTCAGTTTGGGTTGTCTTTGTACAATCATCAGTTAAATGTCCTGGTGTTAAGGTTTTATAGCTTATGCTGCACTATTTATGGGGTGAGTGGATAATGGACCAGATTAGTTCTTGGTTTCGTTGCAAGACATTGCTGTGTGTTTAAAAGCGGATTACTTGTTGAGGATCTTGAGTTTGTCTCCTTTGTCGAAGCCGAGGTCGCCGTCATGAGTGGGCTCATAGCTGTAAATGGCCACCACAACGTTGACTGCAAGACAAAATTTGTAGTTTTAGATACAATTTTACTTACAATTAACATGAAAAGCTTATGTCAAGCTTATTTCAACCTATTCCATTTTACATATCTGACAAAGACATGTGGGGCCCTTTCACGGCGGCACATTGTAATGCAAAGACCACCCGACATTACACAGAAAAAGCCAACGATCCCCTGTGAGCGTGAGCTGGCGATGGCGAATGATCCCCTCTCGTCAGAGTGTACAAGAACAGCAAGTAGACATTTACAGGTGAATAATTAAAGATTTATTTATAATGCAAGATAATGGCATTATAAATTGTTTTGTCTTTTCATTATTTATAGAACTAACTCCAACTTAGAGGCTAAAAATATAATAGATAAACTAGCAGAAGCTGTTTCCTGCATGGGGAAGTGAATCATCATAAAAAATGTGTCACTACATGATTTACTGTAACTACTTGCTGCAACTGATCCTGGATCACATTCATTATTACACAAAGGACCCAGGAAACAAAGTGTGGCTGTGGTACTTGATTACACAATAAGCCCAAAGTTACTTGAATAATTTCATGCATACTTGGTCATATTTGTGTAAACAGCAAGAGGAATCACCGCGGAAACCAGAGAATGGAAAGCAAATGGAAAACTTTGTGTTCATAAACAATGAAATGGAAATATTTATAATGTGATGGGATGAGGGAAAAGTCCAGATGTACTGACACTGACACAATAAAAAAAACTATATTACATAATTATGTATACAGTTATTTTCAAATTGTACTCATGCAGTGCATCTATTAGCCCGCAGGAAAATGTCTGGAGTGCTAAACTGAGGCTGTCGTGTGTAACTAAGCGAAATAATTAAAAATGGATTTAACTCCATCAGGATAAGTTTATAGACAAAATTAACTTTTTCTAAAACTTATTACCTGGTAAAGGTGATGTAGGAGGTGTCATCTGCGATGGATATGGAATCAGCTGCTCTGTGTACTGGGAAGAAATAAACAAGATTAGATTTCCATTTTATACTTTGTAAGGTTTATGCGGTCAAACAAGACACCATCGCACGTCACATTCACTGTAAGACCGTGAAGTTCTACGGTTTCATACGTGGATCGTGACGGTAAATCGTAAGACATGTGGTTTTCTCCTTTATTTCTGTCATTTCCAGTCTAATGGGAAATCTAATTCTCAGAGAGGAAACAAACAACATTGGACGGATAGTTACGCCCGCATTTAGTTACACAACCAAAAGGAAACTTTCCTCACAGTTATGTAAGTTATACAGAAATATATGACAATAATCAACAACAATCCACACAACACAAAATACACTGTGGGTTTACAGCTTATGTGTTTGTCCCCCAAGTGGTCATTCACACACACCACAAACCAGAAGCTTTTCATGTATGGACGCTCATTCATGTGCACCAACACACTCACACTAATGTGCACATACTACACACAAGATGAACACTTACTGGGTTGCATGATTGTGGCGGTATGGGACAGTTGCAGTGTTCGCAGATTTCATCCAAGTTCTCGATCCAGTCACTGTCTGAATAGTCCGAACTGCAGTTGCAGCCCATCTTTTCTGCACAACGGAAACTTGTGGTTATTTTCAAAATGCGATGCTCATAAAATGGGAACAACAAATTAGCAGTGGAAGAAATGGCATCTTAGATTCACCAACGAATGATTCCACGTCGGTTTACAACCACATATTATAATCACTATTTAAAATTATGTAAGTGGAATTCTCTTGGAAAATCTAAAGAAAAACAGCTTGAGTAAATCTTTTTTGGCTAAATTTGAAATTGTGTGCTCTAAAAAGCTTTTGCTTCCGAAAACTGCTTCAGTCGGATGTGACTGAGGGCCTCGCCTCAAAATGGAGCCTCAGAGGGAAATCGGGCTCAGAAATAAGAGTCTGAGACCTGAAGGGACTTTTTTTAAATGCTACCCTGCGTCAGTTAAACAAAATCACATCCAGAACTGACACAGTTTTGCTATAATGTTCAGCACTGTTCAATGTTCAGTCACATCGGGGCGTTTCCTGCTCTCATTCTGGAGAAAGTAAAGCAGGCCCTGCAGAAGTGTACCAGTGTTAATCTGGTATAATCCAGCATCTGCACGTGCTCTGTATATTGTGTTTTAGACTGGTACTCTGTATGAACCGGCTTTCTCAGGCTCGCTTGGCTCCCACCAGACCATTCATGGAAGAAGGTCAGTGGGCCAATCGCAGCAGCCGTCTGTCCCAAAGGCTCAAAGCCGTGAGAAAAATCTGGAGAGTAACAGCCCACTACTGCCCCGAGACCCCAAGAAAGGAATCACAGAGGGATCATAAAGATGTTTTTATTTTATCATCAGCACTCCTACACTTACTGACACACACTCGGGGAATAATACAAGTCAGCATTTTCCACTGAGGGGTTACCCTCTGCTTTTTATCATCGACATCTGAAGGCTTTTCCAAAATCATACTGATGGTTGTTGTTATTGTTTCCAATGTAACCAAGGCTACTTCAGATATTAAGTGTACCAGAAATGATGTGATGAACCAAGATTTTAAGACTTTTGACTTCAGTCACTCATTGTCAGTTCAGAAGCTTGAAGAAACAAACCATAAAAAAATCATATTTTTGTAAAAAATAATAGATTTTAATAGAGTGGAATAGATATTCGATTGATTTAAGTTTTTATGTAAATTGCTGGGACACCATTTTAACAGCATACTGTTAAATTTATTTACCGTTTTAACAGTTGTCATTGTCGACATTGTTTCCATATACAGACAAACTTGTATAGGAAGTGTCAACTTTGTATCAAAATACTTTAATACCCAAACTTTTTTTTTTTTTTGAAAATGTTATTTAAAGACAGATTAATAAAGTAGATTTACAGAAGCGTTGGTATTTCATTACAAGAAAACGGTTTGTTCTTTTGTGGTCACATCTTCCTTCTAATGCAGATTTATATCAACAGAGGAGACAACCAGTAGCTGAATGCGCTTTGTTACTGTTGTGAAGCAGGCTGAACATTATTCATTTATTTATGGATTTATTTCGCGTTGCTGCTATTTGTTATTTTTTAAGTTCAGTAAACTTCATAGAAAAGACCAAATTTGAAAACAAGCCCCAGATTTATGTAGAATATTTGCTTTAAGACAAGAAAGACGTTTAAATCCTTTCCTGTTACACCTTTATCACAGTTTCACTTTACTTTTTTGACCTAATCTTAAAGTAAGAAGAATCACACGTGTGAAACTCACCTCTTTGGATATGAAACGTCTCCTCAAGCGTCCAATAATGTCCAATAATGTCAGATTTCAGGTGCCGCCATTGGGAAATCTTATTTAAATCTTCTTTTTTTAAAAAGAGCTGTTTAAGTGCAGCAAGCAGGTTTTTCAGCACTTGAGCCTAGGTGTGAAGATGTCATCATCCGCTTCTCTTATTATAACACTATCACAGGAGCACTTGTGCGGCGCCTGCATGCACACATGCGCACTATGGAGGGGAGCAACCCAGAGAGTTTCCTGTCGTTGAAAGGTTGAGGGTTGCTCTGCAGGCTTTTAACAGGTGCTTACTATGCAGCTGTGTGAGAGCAAGGGGGAACGTTATGGGCTCTACGGTAAAGGGGTCAGGACAGCACCTTTCCCAAACACGGAACAAGACATGAATTTTCCAAAACAGTTTAGAGACGGGGGGCTTTTGTAGGCCGCGCTTTTGTGTCGCTCGCTGTTTGCATTTAACGTGCGAGTTGCTGACCTTTAAAGTAAAGAACATCTTCAGTGTGCAGCTGAGGTGTTGGTCCAGAGCGGTTCAAAAGATATTTGAATATCTTGCAGCACTCGGGACAGTTGCATTTCCTGTGTCGTGGTTTTATGCCCCAGGTGTTAAGTCAACAAGACTATAAAGTTTTCTTTTTTAGTCAAACATGTGGTTTGAGGATATTCTTGTCTGTGGCCAAAAAAGGCTTTAAAATTAACCTTTGGTCTTGGTTTACTCAGCTTACTATTAAAAAATGTGAAAATATAAAGAGAAAAGCCTCGTCACAAGCTCCACATCTCCTTTATAGAACATTTTGTAACATAGAATCATAATTTTAGCTCTAGCAGGCTGTCTCATGGTCACATTTCAACTCGAGAGAAGGCATAAAGTAAAAACCTCTCTGCCTGTTAACACCCTCTAAGCCTGTGCTGTCGCATTTTCGACATTTCATACAACTCTAGCCGTGGACCGCATCTCTTCTCTTGTGGTGAACGGCTGCTGCTACATAGCGTGCACTGGCAGGAAGTCAGTCCAAACATTACAGGAAGTGCACAGAAATATGTGCTTAGAAGACTGCCACAGCATAGATTAAGTCTCACTCATGATGAAACCACCTGAGTTCACTCTTTTTTCCGTTAAAGTGCAGAGTATAAATCTAGAAGGATGTGTGAAACGTGCTTCATTTTTCTTTTTTTTTTTTAATTTTGAGAGTGATGTAAATAGGTAGGTGCATGTGACTGAAGATAAAGTCTAATCATCCAAGAACTCTTCTTTGATACGTGCTGGGAGAAGAAGTGTCCCGCCATGTTTGGAGATCAGCTTTGTGCAGGCCTTCTGGAGCTTTAAGGGTATTCCTTTCTTCCTCTCGACCACAGTTGTCACTACTTCCAAATGTGGTTGGAAATCACATTCTGTTACGCAATCAAACTGCGATGCTATCAGTGTGCAGAAAGTTTTCCAGACCTCCTACCTCCTGCTACATGATGCAGGTGCTGGCCTCTTTCGTGAATGTAAATGAGGGCTCTTTTTTTGCCTCTAGTGCTTACTCATGTGCATCATGTAGGCTTACTTGGCTTTATGATAAACAGATGGATTATTATTCTTTATTTACACTGTAATATCTTCTGCTGGTTTGATGGCAAGCAGAAAGATACGGGCGAAAAAGGGTCACGGGAAAGTATCTACAGGGCAAAGAATGAGCAGCCTGAGAAACACAAGTCTGCAGCCCTTTATTCTGAAAGCATTCACTCAAGAATACGGCCTCAAGCCGTAGTACTTAATCCTCTGTGTCTTCCATATGATACTCATTTCCATGTGTCTAACTATTGAGGTCCCGCGACCCACATGAGATCACACAACTCCTGAAGTATGCCACTTGTGATCATTTCAACAGTCTTAGTTGCGCTCTCATTTAACACGGCGTCCGCGCTCTGCCAAGGCATATTTGGTGTCGAGCTTGACTATGTCTGCTTCTGCACATCCCTCCAGGGCCCCTTTCATACGTCTGAGTGTTACAGCAGGTCATGGCTGTCTCTTGGGAAGGAAAGAAGATACCGTTGTGCCTGGGTGGCTTTAGGACCGAGGGTGGATGATGGAGATGGATGTGCTGGAACATGTGGGGATGTTTTCCCTCACTTACACTGACAGAAATCATACAATCATCAGCATTTCATATCTCTGTTCATCCATACTCATGTCTGCTCCTCCCATCTCAGAACAAGCCTAACCCTAATTCTAACTTCAACCAAAACGACTTACAAAAAGGCTGTTTAAAAAAAGAAAAGAGATATGTAACCAAAACTTTCAAGCTTTTACAAAATATCATGACTCTAAACGCTCGAAACCTCAACCTGTTTCTGAAAAAGATGGCTGGGAATGTTTTCATTTCACTCTATTCGCTGTGTGGTTTCCTGAGACACTTACGTTGCTCAGATGAGAGGTTTTTTTGAGAAAGCTGTGACCCATTCTGAACAGGCAGGTGTAACACTGTCTCCCATCATATAGTAATTATAACTCATTCAAATATGATAAATAAAACCTCTTTAATATGTCTTTTATGTGAAAGAAAAAGATTTAGGAATTTACACTTTAAGGCGTTTTTTATATATATTCATTCAGTTAAGTCATTACATTCATATTACAACTTGATTTAACAATCTGCATAGAATAATACATTTAATAGATGTTTTACACTTTTAATGCAACCAAAGTTAAATTCATTCATTCTTTAAAAAACTAAACTAAAGACAAAATCATTTAAAACATAAAATACACTTGGTCACTGGCCAGCCACATATAGTCTAAAATCAGTGCTCTGCAGCATCCTGACGTGCTAATGAAAAACAAAGAACATCGGACACGAGCTCCTGGTTTGTGTCACTGCAGCTGCTAGGTTGCAGAGATATTTTTGGTTTGTGAAGAAGAGGTGTAAAAATGCTGGAGTGTGACCTGCCTGTGGCTGCTTTAAGTGTCTGCATTAAAGGACTTTGTTTACTTCAACGTGTTGCTGAGCATTTCTGTATCGGCCCAGACCAGACAGGAGCAGCTGCCTTCATGCTTCAGTTTCAGTAAAGCTGTGTTTCCCAAACTTTTTGGCTCGTGACCTTTTAAAAGGGTCGTTAATGGCTTTGCCTAAATCTTACTTGACATTCAAAGTGCCGAAAAATATATTTAATGGGAATACATTTGACTCTTTTCAGAGGTCATGACCCAGTTACTGAAACTCACAGCCAGAGAGATGAGTAGCATGAGTAGCACTGCAGGCCACAGGGGAAATATGTAATATTTTTTTTTCTGCACGGATTCAAGCTTGAAAACAGCTTCAATATGTTTTGTCTTTATTTCATTTTCTAAATTGTAACATCTCACTTTTGTTCCAAGACCTATTTAGGCTGGCAGCATAATTTCTGAGGTGATGTAAAGTAGTGTGACCTGAACACGTGGGAGGGCTACTTTCATTTCTGTATAACCTTAAAGTTGACCTAACATTTCCTCATTTTCTGTCAAATGAATAAGATCAGAAATGATTTAGAAATCTGTTAAAAAAATAAAAAAGAAGAAGAAGAAGAAGAAGAAGATTTTCTGTTGTTTTTTTTATCAGGCAAATTGTTGCTTCTTTTCAGGAATGCAAGTAAATGACTGTAATTCTCAGATAACATTAATTATATTTTTTATTTTATTTTCATTGCAAATATGAATTTGATTAAAGCGCCTGCACGTGCTGACAGATTTCAGAAGCATAAAAGTTAATTTGGTAATTTTCGAAGGCATGCTCTAATGCATGTGTTAATCACTGTATATATAAGTTATATCTGTTCTAGGCACATTACAATGGAGAACAGTCATATTAAACATGAATTAAGTTCCCAATAATGAGGTCAGTGTATGCAAAGTAATCCCCATGAGCCAAAAGCTCAGGCACAGACTGCTCCAAACACAGTTTCCGACAGTTTTTTCTAATGACCTCAATGAGAGGGGATAACCTTAACAAAATCGCCTCACCTCGTCTCAAGAGGGGCAGCCAATCACAATAAAGGTGGCTTCGAGGAGCTCGTTTCTAACAGTGGGTGGAGTGAACTCAGTAGAAGGTAAATAAGGCATATTTGAAATGTGAATTTCTACTGCACTCCTACAGAGTCCAAGAATATAAACAGATTTATAAATGAGTTATTGTCCCGCTTAAACTTCTTTGTTAAATATGAATTTGCATCACCAAATCACCTTGGTTTCTGATATTAAAAATATATTCAGTTCACTGAGTATACTTCAGTCTAGCTCTTAGTCTTCATTAATTCTCTCAGTCAACAGCAGAGCTGCCCAGACCTCATCCAGCAGGAAGCTGCGTGATGATAAAGGTGTATGCCCCTGCAGGTCTGTATGCACAGGCTTCCTCATGCATGTCATACCAAGGCACACATCAAAGTCATCATCGTTTTCATTTTCATTCACAGCTGCTAGTGGCTCATCTTTACTTTTGCCCCACTGCGCCATCAACGAAAATAACCCTTTATAACAATAATGCCTACACAAACAAAGAGGAGGTGACGGAGCGTCCTCGGTGGCACGAGTGAGGCCTGCGGTCTTTAACACAGTGAGAAACGCCTGGAGTTGATATTCATCTTGGTGAGGCCCAGATGTTTTAGAGGGGTGGACAGAGCAAAGGCAGCCTTCATGGGGATATCACACAGCAGGTCTGACTCCTCTCCGCACTCCTCCAGCTCGTACGTTGCGTCGTCCAGCATCTCCTTGTGACGGTGGCACACTTGCTCCACTTTGAGCCGATGGATCTCCACCCGCAGACGGATCAGCTGACGGGCCAGTCGGTTGTCCTGAACTTGCATTTCCCTCTGAGGGTAGAGGAGGGATGGAGGGAGCGCGGTTGAGAAGAAAGTGAGTTTCAGTGTTCAGTTTAGCAGAACATATGTGGAAGTTTGGATTTGGATGGTGCCTATCTCCTCATCAAAGGGTAAAAATCATGTGGACTAGATGGGTTGCAGCTTATGAGAAAACAGGCACCATATTGTTTCGCAATCTGTGTGTTTAGACTTCTTTCCTTTAAGTTAAGACAAGCAGTCATACAAGCAAGATCACTCTCACCTAAAGAGATGCCTATCTGTTTTAAAGGTGAAGTAGGAGATAGCTATCTGTATTTCTCAAGAATGGATAAGGACTCTGTATTATTTATTTATTTACTTATTCATTAATTAGTTTTAATGATTGGAGATTATCAAGAAGTGCAAATTATTTCTCAGGGCGTGACGCATCTTTAGATAAAAATCAAATCAAATTTCTGGAGGAACTCACCAGCTCTTTTCTAAGATGCTCCAGGGCATCGTCCATAGTGTCAAAGCCACAGATGCTGCCCACAACCAGTTCTGACCTCCTCAAAATTGCCGGCACGGAAACGACTTGCTGTCCTCCTGAGTCGGGACCGTCCGCGGAATTTCTTTCCTTCCACGCTCGGCTCTGTACGCGCTCCTGCCACTCGAGGTAGGACGGTCTGCGGGTCTGTAACTTCAGCTTCTCCGTGAGCGCTTTCACGCTGTCCAGATCCTCCGTGTCGCCCTCGGAGGACGAGCCGTCTCCAAGCTCCTTAAAATCCATCGGTGCAGCAGATTGCTGATACACGCTGAGCATTCAGGGAGCAGGCTCGCTTTCTGCGCTGGCAGCTTGGCGATTAGAGCGCAACAGGTCCATGCCTCCTCCTTTATAGGGAGAAATAGCGCAGTGACCGCCCATCCCGCACAGGACAGGGAGGCTGGAGAGTTTGCAAGCTTTTGTCAGGCGAGGGGAAAAGATATCCTGAAACCAAAGTCTGAGATTTTATTACTGTGCATTCACAAGTTAAATGACTTAAAACTATTTAAAATAGTTTTGCATTTATATTACAGGAGAAACTGCCAAAAGAAGAAACGAATACAGATGTATGCATGTATTTCCTGGACATCAGGTTGATGTGCAGGAATCGCTTTTCTCTTTCTGCTTGCCTTGCTTTGCATTCTGGGGTAGTTTTGATCTAAAAGTGGGTCAATTAACTGCGTGCACTGAAGTACAGATTAAATTTCCATCTGCAGTATGAAAATGGAAATAATCAAGTAAAGTACAACAAACCTGCGCCTGGATGTATGAGAAAAATCTATACATACTTACATACTTACACACAGTCAGGTGAAAAACCAAGTTTTCTGTTCAGCTACGTAAAAAAGTAAGTAGCCTACAGGCTTACTGTGCAATTTCCCAACAAATTCCCCTCAAGGTCAGACTGAGCAATGCTCAGAAAAACTGCAAAAACCCAGGAGCTCCATCTCAGACTCTACAGGCCCCAGTTAGCATGTTAAAGGTTAAAGTTCATGACAATAAAATTAGAAAAAGACAGAACACCTTGGCTTCTTTGGAAGGGTTGCCAGGAGAAAGCCTCCTCTCTAAAAATAACATGGCAGCACAGCTTAGGTTGGCAAAGTTGCAAATGAACAATCCATAAGACTTCTGGAACAACATCCATTTGTTTGTCCATAACGCACAGCACCATGTTTGGAGACACCGAAACATAACTTATCAGCCCAAACCCCTTATACCAACTGTGAGCATGGTGGTGGAAGTGTGCTGATTTGGGCACCTAGCAGTCACTGAGTCAACCGTGAGCTCCTCTGTATACCAATGCAGAATGAAATGTGGAGACATCTGTCCAACAGATAAAAATTGGCCAAAAAAAAAAAAAGCAAAAGAATTAATGTGCTGCAATGATCCAGTCAAAGTACAAAACTCAACGTGACTGAAAAGAGCTGAGCATGAATGAATTCCTGCAAACCTCAATGAGCTGAAGCAACGCTGTAAAGACGAGCGGGGCTAAAACTCTTCCACAATGATGTGACACATCGATAAAGTCAAACAGAAAACTGCCAGAGGTACTTCCACAAGCTTCTGAATCCTGGGGGTGGAACCCACCATGATTGCATATAAAACTTACTGGATGCATATAAACTAGTTATTTTAGGCCTATGTTGCTCACTTTTTTCTTTCATTTTAAAACTTGTTTGTGGTGTGTTTTCTTGCATCAGTGTTCCTGTTTTTATTATTGTGGTTTATGCTGCATGAATTATATTCCCTGGGGCAAAATGTGTGTTTAAATGGATGGATGGGATAGGACAAAGCATCATATTTTCCACTTGGTTCAATAACCCACAAGTGGGTGCGCTGATACACTGTACTCTATTACGTTACGTTTACTCTTTACAATAAGGCTAGATACTTATTTATATATTTTACAGGTGACTTTATTTAATGCAAAACATCTCAAATTGCAAAATATAATGAAACTAGTCAAAGCTGAAAGTTGTAGGTTCAGTACCAGCTACACTTGTTTACACTGTAATGCATCGTAATACCAGCAAAGTGATACTGTGTCAATATTTTGTAGCTGACAGATTTCAATAGTTACACCCAGCAAAAGCCAACTTGGCAGATGAGTTGTGATTGACGATTTTTTGTGCTTGAGTATGGCGCCATCTAGTGACAACCTAATATACTACAGGTACCTCACAGTGGCTCCCCCCCCCTTCTGCAGTGCGCACAAGTTGTGATAAGTGTCACTTCTCACTCACTGTCTCAGGAAACGTAGACTTCCGCCTTTTGTCGCCTAAAGCAGCACATTTTCCACTCCCACGGCAGTTAAGCTTAGCCAGCTGTGTGTGCAGAGGTGTAGCCACATAAGAGGACGACAATGTTCAGGAAAATATGAAGCTTCTTCTATTTATAGACTTCTTATCGCCAATCAAACAGAGCGCGGCTGCAACGCTGCCCAACCAGCTGTGCGTGCAGAGGAGGAAGCCCGCTTTCGTTTTCTTACAAGAGAGGCGAGGACGTGATTGAGGTGCTCGGCCACTTCTGTAGTTTAGAAAGAACAGAAACAAAGTTCTGCAGACGGACTTTGGGTGTTTGAAGGGGAGCTGATGGAGTTTGCTGAGCACATCAAGACGGCCAATGTGGAGGATGTTGTGCTCCGACAGCCGCTGCAACCCCCGAGCAGAGGAACCCTGTGCATCACCGGCCACCACCTGCTCTTCTCGGACAGGGAGGAGAGTGACTCCCGGCAGGTTTTATTGCTCCTTAGGAACATCGATGCCATTGAGAAAAGGTGAGGGAGGATTGAGGTCAGAAAGGTGATAAGGAACCAGATCAAAAGTCTTATTAAGAAAAGTAACGAGTATCCTGCGAGAACAATGTCGCACTTTTCTCTATCTCAATTATTTTTTAATTGATTAAATTGATGATTAAATCCTTTGATGGTGGACTTGTGATTCTTAGAACTTATTTATTATGATTATAACTCGCATGATCAAACCAGTAATCACACTAATCAACACGAAACGGTGTGAACTTGCCGGTAATTCCTCTGATCTCTCATTCCTTCCTCAAATCTTTTTTAACCAGTGTGGAAAACCTTACGGGCTATTCCGGCTTCTTCTCTAATGCAAGCCACAGTGAAAGGTTGGACATCCTCTGTGTTGCCATGTCATGCTGTGTGTTGCTCTTGTTGCAATTCTAAAGAAGTAACATTTCCCAACAAGATTAACGCAACGTTTTTTTCCGTTTGCCACCCTCCACATGCTCAGAGCTGTGTGCTGCTTGCAACTAACAGCTTTTTTTCTTCGTAGCTCTCTGAAACCTTTTGGTAGGTATTCCCCCCCCCTCCCCCCCACCAACACACACACACAGCCTACCTGACTCGTTTTGCCCACTTTTTCTGCTGCAAGTCGAGCCTCATGCACCGCCATAGGCAATAAATGGGGCTCTTAGAGGGGGTGCATGTTTTCTTTTGTGTAAGAATCATATGTTTGTGTGTGTGTGTGTGTGTGTGTGTGTGTGTGTGTGTGTGTGTAGGATGTCTGGTTCATCTGGAACAATTACGATGAAGTGTAAAGATCTGCGTGTGCTCCAGCTTGACATCCCAGGCATGGAACAGTGTCTCAACATTGCACACTCTATCGAGGTATACAACTAATGCAACCTGAAACACACAGGCATAAGAAAATCAATCTAACTGTTGGTCTTAGAGTAGCCTGCTATTTTTCTGCATATGTTTTTCACTGCTTTGCATGTATCTGTAATCTGTCTTTAACTTTCTGCAGACACTGTCCTGTCTGGACTGCGTGTCCGCGATGTACCCCTTCTTTTACCGACCTGTTGATCTCAGCCTGCCGGAGCAGTGGGGTCTCTCATCTCCTGAAATGCACTACAGTCAGATGAAGGAACTTGTAAGCAACATATAAAACTCTGTATGCTTGTTTTCTGCTGTAGATAATTTAATACTTGTAGACACAGACATTTTTCAGGTAACATTTTCCAGCAATGTCCCTACAACCACATGACAGGAAAATTCCAGGGAAGTGTAGGGGTCGGGATTCAGGATATCCTTCTTGCTTAGCTTTCATTTGTTTTCCCCTTAACTTCAGAATGTGTTGCACACAGCTTGAATTCATGTATAACACACCAACGTCTTCCCGTGGGAATGGCATGTTGCTATGGTGAAGGGTCGCAGCTGAGGGCAGCATTTTTGCATGTGTTTTACAGACACAAAATTCCCAGAACATGTAGGATATCTGTGCTTTTAACCAGACCAGCCTGAGTAGTGTTTTTCACCCAGGATAAAGTGGCTGGAATTTGCAAATTATTTCTCTCCCAATGACTCTTTCCATCACCACAGGAGCTGAGCTGTTCTGTGTAGTTATAAACTACGAGCTTCAACTATTCATACAGAGTTTTGAAGAATACCTTTTACAATTTAGGGAACTTGATGATTAAGTTTCTTTGATAAAATTAAGAAAAGTGAGAAAGTTGTTATAGCTGTAAGGCAAACAGAGCTATAGTGATTTAGCTTAGCCTGACACATTATAGGAGAATTCTTCAACAGCAATGATGGTGAAAGAAGTGTGACACCTTACTTTGGCGCAGACCGGTGATTTGATGCATGGTTGCTATTGTTTTAAGTCATTGTGATGTTTCAAATAAGAGTGCAGGGATGTTTTAAGATAGTTGCTGAGTGGCTTCCAGAAGGACTTTAGTTTAGCTTAGTTTACAAAAACATTAGAAGTAGCTGTAAACAGCTGATCTGGCGCCCTGCAAGGGTAAGAATCAGTGAGCTTCAGAAGCAACACTTCTGAAGCTCACTGATTACTATGCTGTATTTTTTTTGATTTTACCTGTTTTTATAGGCAGGCTCCTCTGGTCACCAACCTCACAGTGCCAAAAAGACTTAAAAAGACTTAAAAAGAGACATGCCCCACGTTAGGTTTTGTGCACATTAAGGAAAGCAGATATTCAGTAGAGGTCTTTGAAAAGAAGCTTTCTTTACTTGGGAGAGAGCCAAGCTACTGTTTACAGTACTTATGCTTAAGTAACCAGCTGGTTAGAGTACATTTTTATTTGTTATATTGAGGAAATGGTACCTATTCATGAGGTTAACCGATTAGAATCAAGTTCCACAATTTGGGTTTTCAGGACTGCAGTTAATCAGGTGTGGGTACTACTGAGAAAACATGTCCCTAAAAGAGGCCACACAGGAGTGATCCTGCAGTCTGGACATGAAGAAAGGTTCAGATCTCCTTAAAATCATCCCTGAGTTCATCAACTGGAAAACATTCCGTCCAGCAGTAGTCATGGTCTTTTATTTTTCTTAATCTCTTACTAAGAAATCAAATAAGCCATAATAGGGCAGTTGTTATTACTTAAAGATCCACTAAGGATTAGCTTGGAGCATAAGCACACGCTTTATGCAAAATAAAAATAACGGGACTTTCCTCACCTATGAACTGGACTACTCCCAGTCCAGCTCAGCTCAAAGAGTCCCCTGTGACTTTAGCAACCGGGAGGTTAGCATGAATAATAACAGGTTACTTGATACTAAAGCTCACATTTTCCTTTATCGCCTTCTCTCTCACTTTTTTTCAGTATGAGAAGTGGAGATTGAGCACCGTGAACAGAGATTACTCGGTTTGTCCCTCCTACCCTCCGGCAGTCATCGTCCCAAAAAGCATAGACGACGACACGCTGAAAAAAGCAGCCAAATTCAGACAGGGAGGACGTTTCCCTGTTCTCTGCTACTACCACAAGAAGAACGGCATGGTGAGGTGATTTAGTGTTCACTTTTAGTGTCACGGTTTGTGGCAGAATGGCTAAAAGCAATATAAAATGTCCAAAAAGTCCAAACATGAACAGAAAACATCCGAGGAAACAAACAATCCAATGACTAACACAGGAGAGACAGGGGGACAATATATAGTCGAAGGAAGTGGGAACGGCTGAGGACAAGACACGGGTGAAGAGAATCAAGACACAGGATAAAATATAACTCACTACCAAAATAAAAGAACTGAATTGCTGAACATGGTGAGCTTGACACAGGAGGATAGACCAGTACTCAGAGGAAAGAGAGTGAAACTAACACTCATAAAACCAGTGAACAGAAGAAAACTGTCAGAAAACTGCAACACTTGAAACCAGGAAGCCATAGAGAAACTCATTCGATAATGATACAAAATACAAGAGAGCCAAAATCAAAGCAATCACACGAAAATAAAAGAATTTAAAGTCCCAAATTAAAAAAAACTGTTATGGTTAAGGCTACACATTTGACTGAACATTGTTAACAGGATGGAAAATGTTGTAGGTAATCATGCGCAGCAGTCAGCCGCTGCTAGGAGCCAATAGGAAGCGCTGCAAGGAAGATGAGCTGCTCCTCCAGGCTGTGATTGAGGGTTCGGACAAAGGCTACATAATTGACACTCGCTCCATGCAGCAGGCTCAACAGGCCAGGATGACAGGTGGAGGGTTTGAGTCTAAATCGTTCTACGACCGCTGGAAGAGATTTCACAGACAGATGGAAAGGTGTGTTTGCTGACTGTCTGATAATACTGATTTGTCAAACTTGCTTCACTTCACACTGCCTCATATGTGTGCAGGGGTAAAGCTCTCCAGGAGAGCCTAATTAAACTGGTGGAGGCTTGTGGTGATGAGTCCAACAACATGGACCGCTGGCTCAGTAAGCTGGAGAATTCAAAGTGGCTGTCGCACGTCCAAAATGCTCTTTCTACTGCCGGCCTGCTGGTGGAGTGTGTGGAGAGGTATGAATAACACCCACACTCTTATGACTTGGAAAACTTTATGGTAATATCTTGTGACTAATTCAATTTTATCTGGAAAGTACCAATTTACAGCAACTCCCATCTCAATGTGCTTTTTATTGTAAAGACTCTATAATATTAGAGAGAAAACCCAGCGAGGATCAGCACTTTGTGACAGTGGGGAGGAAGAAATTACTTTTAACAGGAACAGAGCTCGGACATAACCAGGATCAGGGACAGGCAGCTATCTGCCTTGACTGCTCTAACTCTAAGCTTAGTCTTTAAACTTTCCTTTTTGCTAAAGCATATAGTTAGGGCTGGATCAGGTGACCCTGAATCCTCCCTTAGTTATGCTGCAATAGGTGTAAGCTGCTGGGGGATTCCCATGATGCACTGGGCTTTTCTTCTTCACTCACTGTGTTAATAGACCTCTCTGCACTGAATAATACGTGTTATTAATCTCTTTCTCTCTTCCACATTATGTCTTTGTCCTGTTTTTCTTCTCTCCTCTCCTCAACCAATCACAGCAGATGGCCCCGCCCCTCCCTCAGCCTGGTTCTGTTGGAGGTTTCTTCCTGTTAAAAGGGTGTTTTTCCTTCCCACTGTTGCCAAAGTGCTTGCTCATAGGGGGTCATGTGATTGTTTGGCTTTTCTCTGTATGTATCATTGTAGGGTCTACCTTACAGTACAAAGCGCCTTGAGGTGACTGTTGTTTTGATTTGTCGCTCTATAAGTTGAATTGAATTGAATGTAGACACAGAAATACGAACAAGCAGACGCAGGACAAGGAAGTGATGGCAAGTCAACAACCACTTCTTTTAAATCTTGAAGAAACAGAAAGAAGGCAGTTGCCATAACTGATGCACTGTTATACATGTTAATGAGTGTTTATTCTTCCAGGGATGGCCATTCTGTTCTTGTTCACGGCTCTGAAGGGACAGACTGCTCTTTGCTCATCAGCACTCTGGCTCAGCTCATCATGGATCCATGCTGCCGCACAGTGGAGGGCTTCTTGGGACTGCTGGAGAGAGAGTGGATACAGGTGCGTGCCAGGTTTTAAGTCGGGGAGGATTATGAAGAATTTTAAATGTCTTTTTTTCTTGATTTGCTCCCATAAATGTTGTCGAGAATCCAAAGAAATGCATCGTAACGTCGGGGATCTCTGTCTACTTCTGACACGAGTGTCCAAACAAGCCGTGAGCTTTTAAAAATAGAAGCACACCCAGCGACTACAGGACTGAGCCTATCTGTTGCCACAAAATTAGATCCTAAAAGCTGACGTGTGTTTGTGTGTTTGCAGGCAGGACACCCGTTCCAGCAGCGATGCGCTCACTCAGCTTACTCCCATGCTCGTCTCCAGCAGGAGTCTCCGGTGTTCCTGCTGCTGCTGGACTGCGTGTGGCAGCTTTGGCGGCAGTTCCCCTTGGCTCTGGGCTTCTCTGAGACGCTGCTCCTGCGACTGGCGACTGAAGTTTATGCCTCGGATTATGGCACCTTTCTGTGTAACAGTGATCAGGAAAGGTCAGTTTTTTCTACATATTTAAAGATTGCTGCTGAGTGTCTTCATTTCAAACTAAGATTCACACTTTGTTTGCCTTTCAATCAGGTGTGCCTTGGAAGTAAAGGAAAGGACTCACTGTTTGTTCCAGGCTCTGCTAAGGCCCACGGAGAGGGATTACTACTCTAACCCCCTGTATGAACGCACTGAGCTAGCAATCTGGCCCTCAGTTCATCCTCAGTCCCTGCAGCTCTGGAAAGGTGAGCTTTGCCCTGCACTTGTCTTCAGACCTCATCTTTTTTAGACTTTAATGTAATTGCAGTGTTGCTGTTCTGAGCTTATGTTGTTACCGCTTTAGTTTAGTTTAAGTGTTGGTGCTCACTCTGCCCCGCTGTCTGACCCTCAGGCTATTTTTTGAGGTGGACCCAGCAGGTTCGTCACCTTGAAGAGGCTCAGGAGGAAATCAGGAACATGGTCATTGAGTGGGGGAAGTTAGCACGCAGCTGATGCCTCGTTCGTGTGAATGAGGTGGGATCACATGGTTCCAAAGAGTTAAAACAAAATACCTGATTTTGATTTGACCTGTCGCCTTCAAGGTTGCCCGCTGGGCACTTCTGGACTGTTTTCGCCCTGGCTGAAACTTGTAGATCACTCTGAACCTGGAAGTCCCATTCTTATTGCACACCATGGATTTAAAAACTTCCATGCCAGTATGATCCAGCTTTTATTAAAGGTACTTACTTGTGAAGAGGACAGTGTACCAGACCAAACAGCAGACTCCACAGTGTTCCAGTCAGGTGAGGAGTGTGAGTGCGTTGAAAAGGCAAGACGATCTTCATGTTCCTCCTCAGAATGATATTCAAGTAGTAGGCTCACGATTTTGATGTGTTCCAACACGCATCACATTCAAACATGTGCAGGGGGCAGAAGAATTCGATGAGGATTAGATTGACTTGGACAAAACAGTTAGATTTTGGATACATGTCTAAATTCACCTGTTTCACAAAGCTGTGGATACCCATTGTTAGAGATGTTAAGCAGGAAAATGGCACACTGAATTGTAACTAAAATGTTTTTCAAAGAAGGAAAAATCGCCAACAGTGAAGCTGTCCAACCACTCAGCTCTGTTTACCGCAGTGGAAAATCTTAGTCTTTTTGAAGACGTGTGAAGACTTGCCTTCAAAACGGCAGTAAAGACGTAACAGTATAGAGTATATGAAGTGTCCCTCCTACCTCAGTCAGACTCAGACCAGTTTAGCAGAACAAACAGAAATGGCTGGCGTTCTCGATGCTTTATATTTGGACAGGATCTTAAAACCGCAGCGGTCCGGAGGTGACACAAACTTGAGAGAAAGATCAGCTAAATTTAAATTAGGTGCTTTTTATTGACAGAGTTGCAGAACTTTGTGATCCTACCTTGTGTGAATTAGAGAAGATGAACCTGATGAATGTTAACAATATGCAATGCCTAATGTGTTTTAATGTACAGTATTTTTTACACTTGCATAAAAGTTTTCTTACAAAAAATGTGGTGCTTGTGTGATTTTAATACACTAGGCTTGTGTTTCGGTCTAGCATTTTCATATATATTTATCCCATATTGTGTTAAATAAGGATTGATGTTACTCTGATTTCTCTTTTCTAACCTGTATGCTAAGATAACCTGACTGCCTTATGACTATAGATTTACATTTACTAGACTGAAGCAGGAGTACCTTTACAGCTCCTCATGCATCACTATGAACAAGCATATTTCACCAACATGTCTAAGTGATTCCTTCAGAACTCTGGAGCTGTTAAATACAGAGGACAAAACTTGCCAAAGCTTTGTTATTTTTCCAGTGTTTAGCATAATTGCAAAGGGATAATGATTTCATGATATGTATTCACTCATAAATATTATGAATAGAAGTCGGCTGTATAACAGACACACCTCCCAGTCCTGTTAAGCTCAGCTAAACACTCTTCACAATGCAAATCCCTGTGCACAGCAAGTCAGCATGTTTGCACACACGTTGCTTTGCACGCTGGAGACTGTAGTCCTGCTCAGTCAGGAGCCACAAGCCCTAGTGATTACACAAAGTGGAGAAGAACCACATAGCCCAGCATGACTTAACGCACCTGCTTATTTATCCAGCTTGACTGGGTGAACTGAAACGGTGACCAATGGGCTGGTAATCTTTTTGATTCTCACCCCTAAATGCTGTCTTATCAGCTCTTATTTTATAGTTTAGTTTAGTGGACTAGTTGTGAATTCACTGTTACATCTGCTGCTTGTGGAACAAGAATCATCTGCCTGGGATTCTTTTTCTAAATCATAAGGACACAGGTAATACATTTCCCCCTTTTTTTAAAACATTTTGAAACATCTTGTTTGTGCCCAGGTGTCATTCAAGAGATTCTAAAGGGTTTGGTGTAATATATTTGCTCTGCTTAAGTTTGGTGTAACTTTGTCGAGGACTGCTCCTGGACATGAAACCGGGTGTGCGGGTCTGTGTGCCCTCTGCGGCGGTGCTGGGCCTGTTTTGCCGAGGCTGTGTCAGCAGGTCGCGGAGCTGGCCCGGCCGCAGCTTCAGTTCCACCTCCAGGCAGATGAGCAGGTGGAACAGCCAGGACACCAGCCCCCCATCTCCTCAGGAAAACGTGCGCGTGCTCATCACAGGTGATGCAAATTTCCATCCATCATTAACGCATAATAGTTGCTTGTGTGTGACGTTGATGTATTCAGGAAAGGACTTTTCCACAGTTGCCCAAACACTGAGCCTGGGAAGCTGCCATTGTTTTCTACCACTTTCACCGCGCTGCCTCTGTTCTGAATTGTTGTGAGAGAGAATGAGTCGGATCATTTCCGAGCAGAGCCCCAGTTTCAGATCAAATCAAGTGTAGAAATATGATAATGAAGAATTCGTTTTACTGGAGTATCAGTGTGAAATGCTACAAACATGTGCTGCAGGGTTTTTTGAGTTGTGTTCACTTTGCTCCAACAGCGGGAGCCCATTTTGATTCATCACAATAGAGTGTGTACAGACAGTGCTAGTGAAATAAAAGGGCCAATGAGTGACTGTGGGGAGAATAATAGCCTGCTGTCACTTTTTGTCCTAGGATCAACAAACACAAAGCTTTATTCATCTGAAAGTGAAAACCAACAACATGGATTTGACTTTTATCGATTTACCAGTCTTCCACAAATACAGATTATCTATGTGCACAGGTAGAAAGTTAACGCCTGCCTTTGTCTGCAGGTGGGCTTGGGCAGTTAGGTGTGGGACTTGCACAGATGCTGAGGTGAGATTGTAGAAATTCCTGAGATCTTGAAACTTGCTAAAAGGTTTGAAGTTTAAATATCATCATATTTTTGTTAATGTCTAGAAAACAGTATGGAAGGGACAATGTAATCCTGTCAGACATCAAGAAGCCTCCACCTCACGTTTACGCCAATGGTATGTAAAATCTAATTCAAGTATGCATATTACTTTAAAAGTTACCAATTACTTTACTTTTTTTCTGGCATCACTGTTGTTTTTTAGGCCCGTTTGTATACGCTGATGTTTTGGACTACAAACACCTCCGAGAACTTATTGTAAACAATCGTGTCACTTGGCTGGTCCACTACAGCGCTCTGCTTAGTGCTGTGGGTGAGGCTAATGTGGCTTTGGCACGAAAGATCAACATCACAGGTCTGCTTGAACATGCACATCCTTTACACATAACCAGGTTTTAAGGAACAATCAGGGTTGAACTCGTGCTCTCTTCTTTTCTGCCCATCCAGGCCTACATAATGTGCTGGACTTGGCCTTAGAGAACTGTTTGCGCCTCTTTGTCCCCAGCACTATTGGGGCATTTGGTCCCTCTTCTCCACGTGACCCGGCCCCTGACCTCTGTGTTCAAAGACCTCGAACCATCTACGGCGTGTCTAAAGTGCATGGTGAACTGATGGGGGAGGTAAAATGTTTTTTGTACACGTGCTTACAGAGACGCCTGTGACTCCATTTCATTTTCAATCAGCTTCTCTTTCTTTAGTATCTCCATCATAAATACGGCTTGGACTTCCGCTGCCTGCGTTACCCTGGAGTGATATCAGTTAACACACCTCCTGGTGGTGGAACTACAGGTATTACCTGTGTGTGTTGTGCAAATGTACTCCAATCCATTGGATGTCATGGACTAAGTGCTCCGGACCTCTGTCTTCACAGACTACGCTGTTCAGATCTTCCATGATGCTCTCAGCACAGGTCACCATGAGTGCTACCTGCGACCCGACACCCGTCTTCCCATGATGCATATCTCTGACTGCCACCGTGCCACGGTAGAGTTCATGCAGGCTCCAGAGTGCCAGCTGTCACTGCGCACCTACAACATAGCTGCCATGAGCTTCACCCCTGAAGAGGTGGCCCAAGAAATCCGCAAGCATCTCCCTCACCTCAAGGTCACCTACAATCCTGACACTGTCCGCCAGACCATTGGTATGGTATCTTTTTGTTTTTAAACCACTGGTTGGACTGATAATAAACCAATATAAAACGAAATTGTCCTTGCTGGTTTTTGCAGCAGACAGCTGGCCTGTGAGATTTGATGACACCAATGCCAGGAGAGACTGGGGCTGGGCGCCAGCCTTCGGGCTTGAGGAGCTGGTGTCGGACATGCTCCGCTCCATCCGAGACAAGAGGACCAGCGAGGGTTTGCCAGTCAGCTAGCAAAACCTGCTGCACCAAGACTAACCAATGCCCTATCTACCACTGACTTTACTTCAGTCTACATTTACCAACAGCACACTTTGTTTTACTTCACTTTTACAAATTGTCAACCAGTATCATCTGTTTGTCTGGAGCATCGCTGCACCGTGCCAGGGACTGATTGTAAAATGGAAATTCTCAGTCATAACCTCTTTATATTCAGTGGAAAGTGAGATGTCAAACACGTGCACACACACACACACAGCACACACACAGACACACACACACTTCAGTCTTTTCAGGGAATCAGATGCTGTCAAACCTTCTCTTCATCTTTGTGGTTTTTATTGTTCTCATGGTATAAGCATCACTTTACACATGGGCATGTTGCCTCAGGTGGAACAGAAACATTTCTTAAGCTTTAAAGAGTTTCAGATGTTGATCACATGCATGAGCACACCAGCGTGTTTCAGCGTCTGTTACAATATCTAACACAATATGGACAAGTTCCACGTGTAGAACAACAAATCTGTTGGACATTTTGAATCCAGGATCATCTGGAATGACTGGCTCAGTTGACTTTGGACTGTAATGAAAAATCATGTATCCTGGCTGTTTTGTAAAGCACTCTTTTATAATATAGGCTATCAAACGAAACTCACAGTATATACAACCGCACTACCTTTGCCGTGGCGCAGAACAGGAAGCCTTTACTTTTTTGCCAGCGGTGTGATTACAAATATGAATGAGTAACAGTATCAAATAAGGCCGTATTTACTTAGGAAAACAATATATTAAAAATGCTGTGTACTTTGAATCAGACCTTTAATAATAAAAATGTTATTTACCCAAAGAGCATTGAATACCGTACGCTGCCAAAGTTTCTTTTTTCTGTGTCGTTTTTACATCCAAAACACCCGATCAGCTTAAAAACAAGAACGTTATGAAATGAAAAATGTAACTTCTATTTAAGAAATAGTTAAAGTTGTCTCATCTATGCTTTCATTCTCTAATTTGTTTGAGTAACATATACAAAATTAAGGTATTCACCAGCCACTTTGTTAGGTACACCTGTTCTAAATATCTAACTAGCCAATCACACCGATTAAGGCATGTAGAAACAGTCCAGATAGTCTGCTGAAGTTCAAACCAAGCATCTGACTGGGGTAGAAACATGATTTAAGACACTTTAAATTGTTATTTTCAGACTGGCTAGTCTGAGTATTTAAGTTGCTGATCTTTTAAGATTTTCCAACACAGCCATTTCTAGGATTTACAGAAGTCTAAAAAAGAGAAAATATCAAGTGAGTGGCTGCTCAGGTGAAAATCTAGCGAACAGGAAGGCAACAGTAAATTAAAAAAACAAAACAAAACAAGTTATAACCAAGGTCTGCAGACAAGCATCTCTGAATACACAACACATCAACGCTTGTAGCAGATGGGCTACAACAGCAGAAGACTACACTGAGTCCTACTGGGTGAGTTAAAAACAGGAAACTGAGGCTACAAGTCACACAAGCTCAGCAAATTTGGACAAAATAAGACTGGAAAAGCATTGCGTGGTTGATAAGTTTAGGGGATTACTGCATGTAAACAAAACTGGTTCTCTTACGGAAAAAGCAATTAGTCTCAGTTTCAGAAATCTAATTTAATGATCGTGATTATGATGCATGCAAATGTTTAGTATTCTGTAGGAAATGGACCACCAGTTGACAAAAGCAAACTAAAAAAAATGTTACTGAAGTTGCTTTGAAGGACAAAAAACTGATAAAAATGTTCAATTATTTCCCCAATTACCACAAGAGTGATGATATAAATGACAGATTACATCTTATTTTTTATTCCAACATAACACTTGTTTTGCTGCATATATTAATGCAGAATTTTCATGGGAAGCTCTTTAATTTTATTATTTTTTGTTTTTCTCATTTGTTTATCTGAGCATTTATTCTTACTGGTGAATGGCGGTTGGTGAGGTTCAGGTTTTAACAAGCTCCTAACTGGACAATGAATAAAAACAAAATATCTTTTTAAATCCACAACATTTGAGCAAACCAGTTTAAACCAAGGTTTGGGTCTTAATAATATCTGTGCAAGCTGTCTCTGCATATTGAGGCACATTCTAGTCTGCCATATTTCGTGCATCAGGTGATGAGCGGAATCTTCTTCCTCCTCCTCACTGTAACTGCAGTACCTGTTGCTTCCTGTGGGGGCACTCCATTCATCCGGCTCGTCACCCTGAATTTCACCGGCGGACCAGCACACAGCTTTCTCCACAGCACAAGTTACGATCCATTTCACCTAAAATGGACGCGGGATTCTTCCGCGTAAGTTCTTCAAACTTTTATCTTTGTATTTGGTATATTATTATTTAGCTGCATGTAGATCTATATACGTTTTATGGGATGGATGTTTCCTATGTGTCTTCAGTGAAGAGCCATGCAGCTAGCTAAACAGCGGTCAGGGCTTCGACTATCAACTGGGAGCCAACAGTCTCAGGATTTGCAATTAGTCTGCTTCACTTGGTGTATTCTGGGAGTTGTTGCGTGTTCCCTATATTGGTGTTTTCTGTCTTACAATTTATGAAAGTGTGTAACTTCTTACGTTAAAACCCCGTACGTGTTATTTTACAGACAAATTTACAGGAAATAGACGAGTCAAGTTAGCTAGCTAACTAAAGATGGCGCCCGGGCGGTGCATCGCTCCTGTCTCCATGAGCTAGTCACGACTGCTGCTGTGCTGGCCTTAGCAAGCCCTCCGTGTTTGCTGAATAATGACATTAATGTGTCTTTTAATATTCTGTCAACTCCGCTGTCAGTCAAAGTAGCCTTCGGGCTGTGCCTATTATTAGCCTGTCCGTTCGCTTTCGAGGATTAAGCAAGTGGTTAGCATGGCTAATGCTAACCGACTGGTGTCAGTGTCGCCTGCGGCTCAGTTAGAGGAGCTAAAAAGAACATGAAGCGGCGCTCTAGGGAACACACGTGTCTTAAGTCTTTATTTTAAGACACGTTAGCTTGAGCAACGTAATGTTTTTCCATCTTAAACGCTGACTCTCGTTAATAATGTTATCGGTAAGTAAGACTGCTGTAACTAACATGGGCCCAATAGTGAGGAGGCTGTGCAGCTTGAGACTAAAAACACTGTTTGAGACGTGTTTCTGTTCTTCTCTGATTTGACATGTCCGATGAAAGCTGATCATCACGAGTCCGCTGATGTTGGCTGTTATTTCTGCAGGGTACGAGTGCGGAGCAGGACAACCGCTTCAGCAACAAGCAGAAGAAACTGCTGAAGCAGCTGAAATTTGCAGAATGTTTGGACAAAAAGGTAACATTTGTTTTTACATTTTATTTTCTCAAATAACTGTTAAAAAAATCATGTTAAATAGTTATCTACAAACTTGTATCAACATGAGGCAGTTTATGGCAATCTGTGTAGCCTGGACATTCATACACCACAGGTATGAGGGTGTCTGTGAGAGACATTTTAATGGCCACCACCTCACCAGGCCTGTGATTAATGAGCTTAAGTCAGGTTTGTTTGTTTTTTTATCCGGTAGCCAAAAATAAAAGGTAAATGTTCATTTTTCTGTTAATTAGTCATTACTTTAACTTTGGTTTATTTATATATATAACCTGTTTATATTTTTAGTCTCCACCCAAATGCCGTTTTTGATCCTTTGCAGGGGACTGCCTGGTCAGTAACAGGTGGGACAACAATTAATGTAGTTGAGTAACATTTAAGGAAAGCCACAAAATTTTTTGATTTAAAGTCCTTCTTTTTTTGTCACTGTAACTTCTTAAAAAGACACAAAGAAGTGACAGTGCGGTTGAGGGTAGGACGCCATCTAGAGCGCACCACATTTGAATAAAAGTGATTATTGCAACACGTTATCACTTATAAGGAAAACTTGACACATGACGTTTTAAAAGCAGATCTTAAAAGAGCCAAATGTGTGATCAGTTGCTACATTAACGTTAAGCATTGTTTGTATTTGTCTTCTGTCTGTGTATTTTTATTTGTATATCACATATCAGATTCATGTGACTTGCCCAGTGGCTTCTAAAGAAAATGAGCTTTTTTTGATAAATTCTGGCATGTGTAAGTTTTGTATTTTTTGAATTGATGACCGCTAAGTTGTTCCATGGTCCACACATGGTTACACATTGGTCTTAACAAGCAAAAGATCCCAGGTTCTTCAACATAACGACTGACCCATGACGTCCATTAATATAAAGCGTCAGAGTCAGATAAAAACAATTTTAAGGTGCGACGAGATAAAAATTAAACTGGATCCCAAAAGGGAACTTCTTTGTACAACAGCTAAAAATTAAGACAAGTACAACAAACATAAAACCAGACAGCTTTATAGAGTAGAATGATACATTTGGTAAAGTAAATGTAATATGGCAAAACTAATATCTTGCGTTAAATTAAAATAAATACAGTAAAATATAGATTTATGCAGAAATATAAAGCCGAGCTTTGTGCTACGTTTTTCCCCCCAAAGCCATCCCTGGTGAGAAAATGTTAAATCTTTTGTTTGACAAAAAAGGTTTTTAAATTTACCTTTTATGATTTTTAAATATGTAAGTCAGATCTTTTAAGGACAGTAAAGCTTTTTTCTTCTTTATTTAAATCCTTGCCATAGATGAATCACTGTTTTGTCTTGTGGGATTTGTGTGTAATCTATTTAGTCGTCAGACATCAGAGTGAAATGGACAGGTTTTTGTCAGATAACACAATCGCTTTGTGCTCTGATTGCATTTTGTGCCCATTTTGAGCCAGGAAAATCCATGTTACATAATAATATATTTATAACAAAGCAAAAAAAATTAGTTAAAAACGACTTATTAAATCTGGCTACAAAACAGAATCGCAAATATCGGATGGAATTAAAGCAGCTGTGTATAAAACAGTGTGAGCTGGCAGCGCAGGGTTGAAATAAACCGTTAAGATGAGAGAAGAGACAAAACATTATGAAAGATATCTTGTATCTGTTCAGGTGCATATAAACAGGTGCTGCTGTTTCTCATCACTAACGGTCTGTTTCACGCTCAGGTGGACATGACCAAAGTGAACCTAGAAGTCATCAAACCTTGGATTACGCAGCGAGTCACTGAGATTTTGGGGTTCGAGGATGACGTCGTCATAGAGTTCATATTTAACCAGCTTGAGGAGAAGGTAATGTCTTTAATCGTGTTTATTTTTTGTTCTTTCAGAACTGTCATATATTGAAGGGCATTGCTTAGTGCTTAGTCAGTAAGAACGATATAAGCAAATAATTACACGTCCTAGTCAAACTGAGATTGAATGGGAAAAGTAACAGTTGGTGTAAGACTGATTTATAATGACATTACCATGTTTTGCTGTTATGTGACAAAGTGCCTTTATCCAGCAGTCTTCTAATGATGATGTGATTTATGATTTAAAAGGCCTGAACCAATATGGATGTTATACCTTGCATCAGAAGTATAGCACCAACACCTAATTAGCTCTCTCCTGAGCCCAAAGTCACTGAGCCCAACTCTCCCTTCATGATGCAGTGTGTGGTTTGAGGTGAGTTATATGCAGGGATCACCTATATCATGTCAGTGAAAGAAACGCCTAAAAAAAATAAATCAATTAAAAAAAAATGCCATAATCATATTCTTCGTAGGTGTTGACAGCCCATCGGTAGACTGCCCAACTCCCTTTAAACGTAACAGGAGGTACAGGCTCAAAACAGGACATAAATGGGCTGAAACAGCCTGATTTTCTGTACTTTCTACCAATTGGGTTATCACGCAAAACTGAAAAGTATTGTCTCACTGGCCACCTCTGATTGCAAGTTTTTACTGTCTTTTGCACTCTGTTGAGTGTGGTCAGAAGTGTTTTCGCTTTCACTTGTTACCACACAAAACAGTCATGTGAGGGTGTCAAGAACACAAGTGTTATAACGTCACTGCAGCAAGTTGAGAACTTCAACCTCTGGAGGTCAGCATAAACACGATTTTCGCCCGTAAGAAACAATACTTTTCAACTTGGTTTTAAGTTAGTACAAGTTCACTTATTTTCTACAAAACCCCTCTTAACAGTAAACCTGTAATATTGTAGATCCTATTTTTGTAGACTAAAGTGTACATTCACTCCAGGCTGTTTTATTTTAAGCATTATGTCCAGCTGTTTTCCTTTCCATAAACTCTACTCTGTCCCACTGATAGATCAAAGCATGTAAGATGTCTGGAACTTGGGTAACTTCCATTGCACAGACATACTTTATAAAACAGGAAACATTTCAGATAATTTATACTCTGTATTTGTAATTACCATACTGTCAGTGTACTCGTATATTTTTTTCAATGCAAGTTTTGATTTCAGTGCCATTTATCTTCGTTTATGGCTCGTTATTCTAAGAAAGTCCAGATGTATGTATTTTCATATTTTATGTCGCCAGCATCACACATGTGTATTATTTTTTTACTTATTATTTTATCTTTTACTTGCCAGTGGGTGGGCTGTTTAAGCTAAATTTAAAGGGTACTGTTGCATAATGGAAAACAGTTGATACAGTTAATGAGATTACGCTATCTCACAATCATTCTATCAGTTGTTGAAATAAAACTCAGTTTTTGTGTAACTGTGTACTCATTATTGCTTGTTCGTCTCTTGCAATTTAGATAAATGATATAACATTAAGCTCATGGTGGTTGAGTCTCAAGCAGTAGGGAGGCGGAAGCAAGCCAAGGGAGCTCCGTGCCCACTGATCCCACGGGACTCACTGAAGACACCGGAACTGTACTTGCAGTGTTGGGTTTTAATGCACTCTGTATTGTGGCTGTTTGTTTACCTCCTGAAGTGTAGACGGTGGGGAGACTGGAAAGCAAGGGGTGGGTAGCGGCCAAGGGGATGTATGGTAGTGGGCTAGCACTGAAGAAATCAAATTATACTGCAATTTCTTTGTATTATGGGAGGTTTTGTTTTCTTCTTTTTCTATTTTGTTATGGTAGATTGTAAATCTAGGGCAGCAGAATTGCATGCTGTGTTTATTTTATTTCTTTAACATCATTAGATGTGTCTCCCCTCAGCTAGCTCACAATCTCAGTTTCCTGAGTTTGTGAGTACAATTTAAATCAGTCTCATTTTTGTAGGTTGAGTCTAATATTGGACCCAGGGATGTTAAATAGCCTAGTCAGTGTCTTACATGTTTTTAAGATGGTTATCTAAATAGTCTGAGGTATAAATTTATAGAGGAGTAGAAGGTAGGGAGCCCCGTTTGTGGGACCCTACCCCCCCTTCCTGTTTGGTCTTCAAGTATTTCAATGGCTACGTTTTGTTTTTTTTTCCTCTCCACCCTTCGTGTGTGTGTTGCAGCACCCGGATAGCAAGATGATGCAGATCAACCTGACTGGCTTTCTGAACGGGAAGAACGCCCGGGAGTTTATGAAGGACCTCTGGCCCCTGCTGCTGAGCGCCCAGGAGAACATTGCCGGCATCCCATCAGCTTTTCTGGAACAGAAGAAAGAGGAAATCAAACAGAGACAGGTGAGTTTTTCTAAATGGTGGAAGTGGGGATGGGCAAGATCACGCTGAGCTTGGTGGCTTTCCATTTATCTTTTTTTGAAAGTGTGTCATACAAGACTTTTTTTCTTTTTTTGGGTGGGGGGGTGGCTTTTGTTGTGTTTGCACAGCTGCTCCTCAACCAATTACATGTAGGAGGGGACCTGTAGCACAGACACGGGAATATAATGGTGTAAAATAAGTATTGACAAATTGCAGTAATAAGACCCCTTTTCTGTTTAAAAAAAAAAAAAACTATAAAATATATCATGTTGAACTCAGTAATTATTTAAAAATAGGAGTAAAATGATTCATCTCTCATTGATCTGTTTCTGGCAGATTGAACAGGAGAAACTTGCTTCTCTGAAGAAGGTGGATGAGGAAAAGAAGGAAAAGGACCTTAGAGAACGGGCTCAGTCAAAGAGCCCCAGGAGGTACGATTATTTTCATTTTGAGACCCATAGATGGAACTACAGCTTGTGAATTCGTTGTAGAACATGCAAACCACTTGTATTTGCCTCTCTGGCCAGACGGAAAACGAGGTCACCATCGCCGCGAAGGAGGTCGCCATCACCACGGAGGAGGTCACCAGCGAAGCGGGAAAGGAAACGCAGCCCCTCACCAAGGCGCCAACAAGCTAGTCCAGTTGGTGGCAGTTCACCCCCTCCGCCCCTGATGCAGCTGTCCACAAAATCTTCAGAGGAGCCGGTAGAACCAGATACTTCAGGAAGAGCTGTGCCAGAGGCAGTCGTCCAAGAAGCTTCTTCCACCTGGTTTGTGGAATTCTTGCTTTTATTTGAAGTGGGCATTTAGTTGGACTGGTATTATTTAGAACTTAAGACATTTAAATACTTTTCTTTTGCAGTGAGACAGTTGTGGAAGTAGTGAAAGCCGACTCTGTGAATGAAGTCAAAGAACAGTCGCCAGAGAAAACCCTTAAGAAAGAAGAGAGACCGAGGTCACGAGAAAGGGAGAAGGACACAAGGAGGGAAAGACACCATCGCTCACGCTCTCATTCTCGTTCTCGCAGACGCCGCTCGCGCTCTAGGTGATTTGACGTGTGGCTTTAACTTAAACTTTCATTATGAAAAATCAAAGTCTGTAAAGGAGTTTTCTATATTTGCTGATTCTCTACCCAATCAGATCGTACTCCCCTCGCAGAAGACAAAGTCCCAGAAGGAGAATGTCTCCTCGTCGTAGGAGCCCTCCTAGACGTGCGCCAGCTAGCTCCAGGCACAGACCCAGGCGTTCCCCCGTCCGCAGGTCGGCATATTTATTTATTTTTTTGTATTGGCATGGATTTAATATTTTACTTCATGTTGTCTGTGGTATACAGACGCCTTTAAGCCTTTTTTTGTCCTACAGGAGGCGCTCCCGCTCTGCTTCATCCTCTGGTAGCAGCTCATCAGGCTCTCGCTCGCCTAAAAAAGCAGTGAAAAGAATATCTACCACACCACCCCGAAAACAGGTCCATCATCCTGATACTTCCATTAGTCCCACAGGCAAGAACAGACGATCACCGTCTCCACGAGCTAGAAGGGGCCGGGGCTCTCCTTCCCCACCCAGATCATCAGGTGTGCTTCAGTTCCTCCTTTGTACATTATATTAAAATATTTTTACCTATGAAAACATTTGAAGACTTTATGCTTCTTCTGCACAACCAATGTTGGATTCCAATGTTAAACTTAATGAGTATCTCTAAGCTCGTCGCTGTTATTTTAATAAATCTGTGACAAGTGCATATAATTTTTGCTGTGCATTGTTTTTCAGGGTTTAAGAGAAAACAAGGAGGAAGGGCTGATTCTCCCCCTGACAACGTCAAGCCCAGACCATCTGAAGGCTCCGACTCGGGTAAGTGTAAAACGTGTTAAAGAACCATGCTGCCTTTCACCTCACGGATCTCTAAATATGGCGACTGTTTAACACTTTAACTCATCACTTTGCGCCCTGTGCAGTTACTGTGGCTTTCAGCAGGATGTACATGTTCACTTGTCATGCTTGTGCACCGTATTGTGTACTTGGAGAGCTTAGTTGTAATTATTCTCATTGAGAAATTTAATTTACCAACACATAGTCGGGTACTTGTGTGAAATTCTCAGCATTCCCGAGCCTCAGCCTTTGGCTTGCTCCCACACTAAGAAGGTTGCATCTGTGTAACCTGAAGGATCTCTTTACAGGGTGAAGCTGAGCCACCAGAACTGTTAAGAAACTGTGTGCTAATGCAAGGGGAAACTATAAATGTTGTAACATGATGACAGACCAAGCATCACAGCTATAAGTCTGTCTTCTGTAATACTTGTAGCATTTCCTTGGCAGTCTGTTTCCGGCTTTTCTAACACTGATGGGACACTCAATGCTCTGCATTTCAGAGGAGGATAAAAATGAGAAAGGGGCAACAGCAGATTCGGTGCAACAGCGACGTCAGTATCGCAGGCAGAACCGACAATCGTCTTCAGGTTAAAAGCGTTTTTATCCCCGTTCTTTCTTTTCCCATACCCCCGCCCCTCTCTCTTTAACGAGTCTGTCCATGTCATCTTGCACTCATCGTCTCATGGACTTTTGAAGCTGTGTCCTAACCCCAACCTTGGTGTTTTTTCCCTGACCGCATACTGCCAAGGCTTCGCTGAAGCAGCTCTTGATGTCATTTGTTTGTGTGGTTTCAGAAACGGGGTCTTCATCCTCAGAAGATGAGGCGCCCAAGAGGGCAACAGGAGGGTCAGGTGCCAGAAATGGTGAGGTCAGGAGGAGGCGCAGTCGTACACCGTCTCCTCGAAGGCGACACAGGGATCCCTCCCCGAGGTCAGATAACACAGTATTTACACATTATCTCACTTTAACCTCGAAGTCTTAATAGTTTGTGCTCTGCTTATATCGTTTGTATGTATTAATTTTATTCCTCTGCGCCGACAGAGGCCTACTCAGGGCCAGACAGTGTTACGTTAAGTACAGTGTATCACTATCCGCCCACTTTCATCCATAATGTGGCACAAATGGAGCTGCGTGGGTGCTGCTCTTCCTAAAAGTGGATGTTTATTTTCCACATAACATAGTAACGTAGGCTGTACTAGCTGGAGAGCACTGGATCACCGTCTGTGTTGTTCATAGAACAGCTAATATCTTTTTTTTTCCTTTTTTTTTTATATATAAAGTCTTGCTCATTGTGCTCGTCCCTGGCAGTGGGCCAGTCTCGACCCTGGGCTTTGCAGTACTGTGGCTGAAGCTGACTTGCAGTCAAATCTAAGTTAAAGATTGTGACACAATTTTTACATTAAGAATTTGTAGCTTTTTTGTCACTGGCAGTTATTTACTGGTGTGTGCATATATTTTAATCCAGTGATTGCTTTAGTTTGGCCAGTGAATCCTTTATTACCAAATTCCTTCAAGGTCTTTATAACAAATGTGTTGACTCTTTACAGACCTTGAATAAAGCTGCAGCTTGTCTAGTTATGGGAGGCGGGCGGCCACAAGTTGGTGACTCTGATTTTGTTTTTTCCTTGCAGGAAAAGACGCTCTCCATCTCCAGTACGCAGACGTCGCACCCCTACTCCTCCTCGGCGTCGCAGATCTCCCTCTCCTCCTCAAAGACGCAGGTATAAGAATGTTTCCTTTTAAATTTAGACAAATGATCTCTCCAAACTTCTGTGTTGCAAACAGACTCCTGGGCAATAGCATGTGTTTCATACAGGAGTCATTGTTCCTGTCCTGTGGTTTTTATGAATTACTTACCAATTTTAAAGTATTTCCTAAAGGTTGTATTTCCTGCTTCACAGGTCTCCTTCCCCACCACCCCGTCGTAGATCTCCATCCCCCAGACGATATTCTCCCCCTATCCAACGTCGCTACAGCCCTTCACCTTTGCCCTCTCAGAAGAGGAAACTGTCTAACTCGCCAATGAAACGCTCTTCACCGGCTACCAAGCGACGTCCCTCCAGATCCCCCAGACATAGAAGCTCTCCTCCTCCAAGAAGACGATCCCCTCCCTCCTCGACATCTCCACCCAGACACAGGAGGAGCCCCATGCTGCCACCTGGGCGGCGAAGCAGAGATGCTCGATCCCCTGTTGCAGCATCCAGACGCCTCTCCCCATCCCCTGCAAACCGCAGTCACGCTGTTAGAGGATCCACAACCCCCCCACGGCGCTATGAAACCTTGAGCACATCTCCGTCTAACCAGCGCAGACAGCAGTCACCTCCACACAATAAAGTCATCCGCAGAGTTTCACGCACCCCAGAACGCCGTGACAACCAGAGGTAGGGATCACTTATGTATCAGACAGAACAGCGTTTCAATTTCTGTTTACCTGTGACATTTTTGTGTGCCAATTATCTGATGTCACCTGTGTCATCTCTCTCAGACCATCTCCAAGCCCTCAGCCTATAAGAAGAGCGTCCTCCAGATCTATTTCCCCTGAACCAGCAGCTCAGAAACGTCCGACTCAAGCATCCGCCTCCCCCTCCCCGTCTCGCTCTGCCAGTGCGTCTCCACCACCAGCCAAGAAAGCCAGCAGCGGTTCTGGAAGTCGATCTCCAAGCAAGGTTTGAGCTTATTCGCAGATATAAAAAAAAAATTTTTGAAATTTTTTTTTTTTTTAAATGAAGGGTGGGGGTTAATGGTCTAACTGTTAAAATCTGTGTACGCCAATCATGCCAAGTTATAGCCTCAGGAAGTTGAACTTTTGCAGCATTGTTAAAAGGAAATGTCATCATATATGTTCAGTGTTTTTAAAACTTGAAACTGTAAAATTCTAAATTCCTCCAACAGAAACACATTAACTGTAAGCTGAGCTGCAGCACCGTTGCCATAATCCTTCTCTTAGCTTTGTGTTGATATAAACATGCTTCATGCCTGTGTCGTCAAGTTCTGATGTTTCTCTTTCAGACTTCGGATGTTGACGGCGGTGCAAAGAAAAAGAAGAAGAAGAAGGAAAAGAAACACAAGAAGGAGAAGAAGCATAAAAAGCACAAGAAGCATAAGAAGGAGAAGAGCAGTAGTGCTGCTGTGACTGGAGACACACAGGAGAACCAGGCTGCAGAGGAGGACAGAGATTCCAGAAAGGTAACGTCAGTTTCCCCTCTGTCTGATTTCTGTTCGGTACAACAGCGGATATAGGTCATTGAGTAAATGATGCGTTGTTGTTGTTGTTGTTGTTGTTTAGGAATCGGACAGTGACGTGGAAAACACCTTGGATGATCTGGAAAAGCACCTTAGAGAGAAAGCGCTGCGCTCCATGAGGAAGGCCCAGATGTCTCCATCACAGATGTCCTGAAAGCGAGCAGCTCTCACTCGTGAATTTTCCAATCACTCTTGATGTTTGTCATCAACCTGGTTCAGCTTTAGAATGTACAAATTGTTAAACCTTGACTTTTGTGTTTCTTTTTACTGGTTTGGTACATTCTGAAGGGTTTGATTTGTTGGTTAGTGTATTATCTGAACTGTAAAGAAGCTTGTGATGTTCATAATTTTAATTTGTCAGCAGGGAAACAAGTTAGGCTCAGAGGTTTTGATTTGGGCAGGTTAAATATTATTTCCACAGCCTACAGTAGATTCTGTTGAGAAATGATTGCATGTGCAGTGATTGTCTCTGATGTGCATGAACCACTGACCTTATGAAGTATAGGTAACTATACAGTAACATACAGTTACTTTTGCCTTTTAGTTGTGAGAGACGGCTGTGTCCACTATTAAAGAGGCTGTAACGGAACCTTTTGTCCCATATTGTAACTTAATAGAGGTTTCAGCATCATTTAACCTGCTTATTTTTGAGTTTTAAATTCTTGTTTGAAGACAATGTGATACCTGCTTTAAGTTTTGTTTTGTTTTGTTTTTTTCCCCCAAACTGATAGATGATGCAGTTTGTGTTGACACTCTTGTACCAAGCTAATCTCTGTGGGACTGCTAATAGTATCTTTGTATTTAGTAATTTTGCCTCTTGTCATCTTGTCCTTTCAGAATTAAAACCTTTTTTATAGGATTAATGGTTTTGGAACATTTTGTCATTCTTTTTTTTTTTTTTTTTGGTGTAATAAAATGTTGTAGAAAAGAATCTAAAAAGGGATTATTATTATTCTCCTCGTTATTATTAGTTTTATTTGTTTGGAAACATAGGCTGCTGTCAGGACAAGCAGCAAAAATGCTAGTTTCTATTTTCTGTACGTAATCAAAAGTGCAATTGCCAAACATTTTTGTGTCAAATCAGTAAAATTCTGTTAAATCCATCTTAAACGACAAACATTTTTGGAATAAGGTTCTGTATAAGGCCTGAGTTCGTTTAGCTTAGATTTAGTTTACATAATATAGAACTGTTTTCAATGTATGAGATCAAATTTAAGAAGCCGTGAGCTTAACAAACATACAGCAGCACAAACACCTGGAAGGGTCAGGACCTTTTCATCACAGCCTGAACTAATTTAGACAGCTAAGTAACTTCTGACATTTGAATATTCTTCAGGAATTGTTCTCTGGGCTTTTGAGGGACGTTCAAAGCTCTTGTTTGGATGTTGTCTGCCTTAAGATGAGCCCACACTGTTTCAGTAATGTTGAGGTCTGGGCTCTGGAGACCAATCCATGACTGGTCGTGTTCCATAGATAGATAGATAGATAGATTTTTTTTTTTTTTTGATTTTTTTTTAATTAAATCCAGATATGATCTTAGTGCGCTGTCAGTGTTTTTGGGATCATTGTGACTTTGAAATGAAGCTGTAAACAGACTCGTTCCAGTATTTTATGCTGGATCGAAATTTGAAGACTTAATCTTCTATCAATTTTTACATGATCCCCAAACTATGAGGCGTTCCACCATGTTTTACAGATTGCTGCAGATTCACTGTTGTACCTGTATCGTCCACTTTCATAACACACACACCATGCTGTTTTATGAACTTAATGGTTTTCAGATAATAGCTGTTTAGGAATCACTGTCAGTAAATTGTGCTATCTTTTGTCATTTTTCATTGATTGTATTAAAGAAGTGTTTATTTTTTAATACAAAGTTCCTAAAGATCCAATTTAAAATGGGTTCTTTGCCAAGTTGTCTGTGATGTGTAGACACAACACTGGTTCATCCCTTGAGTTAGCCTTTTTTATACTCAAATAATTCATAAGATTTAACAAACAAAAGGATTGGACTGAAAACGAGTCAAAAAACAGCCAAAGAAAAGCTTTGAAAGACCAAAGCTGAACACCACTTAACAAAAAAATTACAAGTCTGGCTCTTTGGAAGCTAAATTTAAGGAAGTTTGGGGTGGTTCCAAACATTTGCACAGTAGTAGGTGTAGACTTCAGTGCAGATGCAGGAGACACCTCCCTCAGAACGTGTATTTCCCCCCAGGCAGATTTACCTAAAGAAAAAAGTACTATACCATTACTCAGCAAAGCAACAATTTCTCTGACTGGGTGGATCTCTAACTGCCTGAAATATGATTGTGAATTATGAGCTTCTACCACCACTGACATTTTGTGGTAAATGTCATTATCTCCACCACACACATACAGTGTTGTGATCTCAGCAGCACGTCTCCTCCTCATGATGGCTTCCATATGTTGCAGGTTCATGACGATGAAAAACACTAAAAGGAAAAAGAGGGAGGTCCTTTTTTAAAAATAAGAAAGAAAGAAAGAAAGAAAGAAATCTGTGAAAAAAGTAAAGTTCATGATGGAAGGGGCTTGTGGAACAACACAAAGTAACAGTTTTCTGCATAATTTTATCAGTCTCTCACATTGTTATGGAGGAATTTTACTCTACTCTTCTTAACATTGCTTCAGTTCATTGAGGTTTGCAATCACCACAGCATTTTAGTCAGGTCAGAACTTTGACTGGGCCCTAATTCCTTTCATTCCAATGTGTTTAAGCTTTAACTTTTGGACAGATGGCCTCATATCTGACTCTAGAATACTTTGGTACACAGAGGAGTTTGTTTTCAACTCAGAGACTCCGAGGTGCCCCGATTGTGTGGCTGTAAAACAAGTGCAAATCATCACCTTTTCACTCTTTTTTTAGAGAGAGAAGTTTTCTCCATTCATACTTTTTTACTATTTTTCTAATTTTACTGTCATGATTTTTAACATTTAACATGCTAACTGGGGCCTGAAGAGTCTGAGACGTAGTGCTTGTGTAATGTCTCTCAGTACTACACCGTCTGACCTTTGGGTAAATTTGTTGGGATTTCCTAACCTGGCAAAATTGTAGCATTATGTTAACACATGCATGAATGTGTCAGACCAGCAGGCTGCAAAAGCTTCTGCTCTTTTGCAGATGATCAGTTAACCAAGTAGATTTGATTACCTGGCTTCCACTTACCCTCCTAATTCCTAAGGAAACAATGATTTTTTTTTCATAGGACTGCATAGAATCCCTAAGAAGAATTTTGTGACTCTAGGTTCTGCTTGATTTTTTTAAAATATCATTAAGATTAAGTCCAAGGTTTAGTTTTTCCTCACCCAGAACTCTGATAAATCAACATCAGTGAAGAGTCCTTTATTGAACGACCTGTTCATAAAAGCAGTTTCTGTGTAGAAAAACTGCTTCTCGAGTCAGCAGCAGAACTTTGAATTTGACTGATTTCTCTAAAACTTAATGCCTTCTTTCAAGCAGCAATGCCTGCAGCTTACAATAAAACAGAATAGACCCAAATATTTAAATAAGATAAAAAAGTAAGCTGAAATTAAAATAAAGGAAAAATTATTAAATTAAATTATTTTTTTATTATATAATTTTTTAAAAAGGAAAATATTTAAAAATTAAAAAAATATATTTAAATGTATATTTACAATAAAGGAAAGAATTCTGACTTTTTTCTCAGAATTTAGGAAAAGAAGAAAAAAAAAAGACGTGCCCACTTTTTTTCCCCCAGTGGCCCTAATCCTCTTCCGTAATAGATAGATAGATAGATAGATAGATAGATAGATAGATAGATAGATATAACTATTATTTCAACTGACTTACTGAATGTTAAAAACAAACAAACAAACAATGATACTACTTTTTTATGGTGCCTGTGCCACCCCTATGAAAGTCCTGGAAACGCCCCTGCGTTTTACTGGGATCCTTAGCGACCGGACTCCCTCCACCTCCAACCCTCCCCGCTGATGACGTCACGCTTTAAATATTCCCGTAGCTTCTTCACGCCGTCCTCGTCACCATCACCACCCACCCAGCAGATAGATCCTGTGACGGGTCAGCCGTACGTGTGTAGCCTGGAAACGTTTCTGTTGTCTGGAAGGCGCCGCTGCTCTGGTCCGCTTTGCTGTGCAGAACCTGGAGGGAAGAAAAAGGCGTCTTCGGGATTGAGTGCGCAAAAAAAGGGGGGAGGCGGATAAGAGCTAAGTCGGGCGTGGTAGCGGGGAAAACTCATCTTTGTGAGGAGAAACTTCAGAGCAGCAGCCACCATGTCGCTGTCGGTCCCGCAGAACGGAGTGAAGGCGGATAGTGAGCCCGTTATCGAGCTGTTTGTGAAGGTAAGACCGCAGGATAAGTTTTTCTCTTTCTCTCTGTCTCTCACTTGGCTGAACCCACATCTGCGCATTGTGCTCTCACGCGCTTTATTTCTGCCTCGAAAGCGAGTAATGTTAGAGATTTGCACAAATAGTGTCTCCACGCAGGACGGCTGTATGGAGGCGTGTGTTTGAGAGGCTCGGAGCTACATGTTCATTTACATCCATAAACCTCTTTGCCATTGTGGCCATGTGGAGCCTGCAGTGTCACCAGCAGGGCGGATACGGCCATCTCCCACCTCTCCACCCCTCAGCGTGGGTGCAGATCAACCTGCCGTGCTGAAAACTGGGCGCTAATTCTGCAACAAAAGCCCAGCAGCTGTGCTTCACAAGACTCCACCCGACAGTGGGATACATGCTGCAGCTGCATTTTCGTGTTTGGGGCACTAAGTGGTAGATGGTATGAGAACTGACCCTGGTTCAGCTGTAAATAAGAGTGCAGGGTGTTTGATGTTTGGTTCACCAAAGCAACAAAGAGCCTGAAGGACAAACTGCTTCACCAGTTTTCCAGCTTTGTTTCACACACAAAAGAAACTGTGTGTCAGACAATGCTGTTGGTGCATTTTCATTAAAATTGTTTAAAGCGGGCAGTTGGGTAGCTGAATGGATGATCTCCTGCTCAGTGGAGACCCTGGTGGAGGTGGTGGCGGTGGATGCCTGTTTTTTTTTTTTTCTTTCTTTGAGCCTGATGCTTCCCAGAGCGGGAAAATGGCACCAGGAAGAATAGAGGGAGAAGCACACTGGGACTGAAGGGGGCTGGGGTAGTGGGAGGAGGCTGTGGGGTAGTGAATTAGGTGGTGGAGTTTATGGGTGTTGGTACGTTAGGGTGTCACTGACCAAAACGGCAGGCTCATAACAGTAACAGTGGATGATTGTGGCTTTGAAAACACTGATACATACTACATATGAGAGCAATTACCCTCAATAAGCCCAATTTATAAAGGGATCCCTATCTAGGAGAACCACCTCCATTAGATCATATCAGTTGGATGCAGTACAAACCCCGCCTCCGTCCTGTTTGTGGTGTTTTTGTAGACCCTGAGTTTAAAGAGGAGGTCTCCTCAGTGTAAAACTACAGGAACAAACTGTCCAGTGCTGCTTCTACTACTGCATTTCACTGCCTACAGGAGAGGTTACATCATCCCGAGGCCTGGAAGGTTTGCACTTGTGGCCGGCTCTTCCCTCCCAACCCCTCCCTTTCTAGCCCGCGCAGCCAGAAGTTTCTTCATTGTGTATCTTCTGGACACGTCTGCGTGGAAGTGTGCTAGCGTTTCCCTTCACTCTCTCTCACATGGCTCCGTGTTGCATGTACCAGAGTTTGACTTGTACACATCTATTATTCATGCAGCCGTTTTCACTGTGTTGCATTAAACACAGCCATGGGAGACAATGGCTGGCATGCAGGTTGCCATAGGCACATTGCTGTTAGCTGGGCCTCTGGGAACAGCTGATAACAAAGTGTGTGTGTGTGCTCTCCACACACAGCTGTCAGATCTGTTAGGCCTCTGCCACATATCAAAGCTGACTAATTATGCTTCCATAATATCAGTTGCCACAGTGTCCATGTCTATAGATTGAGAGGCGTCGACACTGTTTACTCATTAAAAGTAGCTGGTTCACCCAGTTCAGAGACTGTTCGATTATCTTGCAGCTTTTTACCACCAGTGTTTATAGCAACAGTTGTCAAACTGCTATGGGAACACTTGCAGTGGGCTCATCGAGGGTAGGGAGGTGAAGCTCGTATTGTCTCTGTTTATTGCTCTGTCACATCAGCACAACGTGATGACTTTGTAAGTGGGAGGATCGACCCTTGACCTCATCACAGCGCAGCAGGTTAGATATTGTTTTTGATCATGAGTAGCTGTTGGGCTGTGGCGGGTGACTTCCTAGCATCCACCCAACACATTAGAATACTAAATGAGATGTCGTAATTAAATGGGAGAATAAAGCTTGTATCTATCTTTTGTTTTTGTATTATTTATTTGAAATTGTTCCTCTTAATCACGACATCATCCAGACTTGGGAGCACATTAGACTGCTTTGATCTAAGCGCCGAGCATTGCAGATCAGTGTTTTGTGGTAATGGTGCTGTCTCCTGTCGGTCCCCTTTCCATGGTCACGCCAACTGTTGGGCTTTTCTGTGAATAAAATTAACCTCTGCTTAAATGTGATTGGTCAGTCGTGCTCGGGCTACAAATGTAACCTGAAAGATTCACACTTACAACCTCTAAATCCTCACATTTAACACAATCATTCTGCTCTTCAACGGTTCTCACATCATTTCCTCGCCAACTTCATCTCCTTCTCTGACGATCAGCTCTCCCGCCCTGATGGCGTTCAGCTCCAACCCTTCTACTGGTTTTGGGGGCTATCACGGTAGAAGGCGACTCTCCTCTAACCTTCCAGATTCAACCTTCAGCCTCACTTCTCCATCAAGTCTTCTCATTGTCCAGAGGAGAAGTTTAAAAAACACAACATTTAAGATCATAAGAGCAGAAGCACTCCAGAGACTCAAAGAAGTCCAGACACTTTTCTTTCTAAGCTCCTTAAAGTTGCTTGAAGATGTTTCACAGACACACTCGACACAGAGAAACTTATTTCCTCTCCGTACCAAGCCAAAGGCACAAGAGTGATGCAACCAAGGGTTAGCCCACAGACCAGTTGTTTGATTAAACGTTAGAAAATTAATCAGCCACATTTCCAAAAATTAGAGGAAGCTTCCAGGTCTCAGGTTTCTTTCACCTGCATTTTACTTAATGGTCACAAATGAGCAGGAGCAATAACTTGTTGTGCCTACACTACCTGCCAGCATTGTAGCTATAATCTTATATTCTGTTTATGGTTATTCCACATGTTTTTGGTACTGCCACCTGGTGACAGGATGCAGCAACAACATGTAAATGCAAAGCTGTGCATAAGATGAGAGCACAGCCATGCTGGTTCTTTACATTCTTCATTGTTGGTTTTGTGTTCATAACTTGCACTCAAATGATTCTGTATGTTTTATTCAATTTTCCTTACGAAGATTCTCTGAATTAATTCGGGACATGCATGCAAATGAGTCATTCTGCACCAGCATATGATCATGGGTGGATGACAGTGAGTGGAATATAGATGAGCCAAAGGAAACAAACAGCCTTTATCTCCACTCGCATTTGTGCGTCTGCTGGCTGAGACTGTGCCAGGGTCACACGACCGGTCGCAAAGCCTTCTGCTGCTTCCAGCTCTCAGGCCAGCAGAGGTTGAAAACATGTTCAAGAAGTGCTTTTAGGTCTGGGTGGCAGACTGTTTACAATGCCATGGGAGCCGTGGAGATGAAGGCCTACAAAGCCCAGAGAGGCGCTCACAGCTATGCAGCGCTTCTGTGCGGTCAAGGAGGCTAAAACGTTGTTAGCTCGGTCTGTAAAAGAGAACAATGACAGCTCGGGTTTAACTTCATCTTAACGCGCTACACTCTGAGCTGTTTGCAGGCTTTGCCAAGATCGGCTCATCATGTTGTGCAATCAGTTGGAGCATGTGACTGTCAGATGCATGGCTTATATACTGCGGCTCGTAACAATGCACTGCTCACCCAAAAGGTGTAACCATTAAAATGTCGGTAGTTTGAAAGGTTTAGTATCGCTACCCTTAGCAGCGAGGTTCCATTTATTGTTTGTTTCTTTTCAGCATAAAATAAACCGTTCCTTTGTCCCTCGGGTGGTATTCTAGGGAGCTAAGTGCTGTTTCTTTATAGGAAAATCAATAGAGCGCTTTATTTTTTGTGAGTAACGCTGCAGTCAGCATCTTGAGTTAGAGGACAGAGATTAATGGCTTGTTAGTGGTGTGGAGCTTGCTGAGCTTGTGCTGTGTGTCCTCGTTTCTGCACCATGGACTTGCTTTTGCAGCACCTGGCCTGTCACAACTTCTTCTTTGTAACTGTCTGGTTGACTGACTCTTTGGCCACTGGCCTAATCGATCTGGCAGTGTGTTATTACACCAATCTGAACTGGGGCTTTGGAACCACTCAGAAGTTAATTTATGTTCTTGCCAGTGGACTATAACATGTACTTAAGCAACACGGCCCTAGTTGTACCTAAATAAGTGGCTCTTATGTAAATGATGTTCAAATTTTAAAAGCTTGAGTCATCTCATTGAGGGGCGGAAGAGCTGGTCTCATTTCTGTGCTGTTCAGTCAGGAAGCCGATGGCTAATAACGCATTTTTTCAATGACCGGAAATGAGGTCAGTCCAGAGCAGCACAGAATGGATCCAATCACTGAGTCATGTGTTATACTACTATTGTTAAGGCTGTACCTGCCGCAGCCTCTGGCTGTAGCTCCTCTATTACCTTTATTTTCAGAGGTTAAACTACATGCACTACATCAGTACTGACTGTAATCCCAATCATTGATGAAGGTGCATGCTTATTGCTGACTTGATGCTTTGCTTGTGGCAAACATTTGTATATGTGGAAATGCAAAGTCAGGCTTGTCCATGAGTGTTTTGCATGTTAGATTTTTATGATGGTGTAAAACAAAAACTGTCGATCATGCACCAGACAGGCACTGAAATGCAGCTCGCTGGTGGGTCAGAGTGAATCCTGATGATGTGGCTGGTGTTTGTGTAGCCACGGTCTGGGCTTCTGCTGCCATATGTGTATCTGGCATGTGTGGTAATGGCACACTAAGGATGTGTTGATGCCAAAGAGTGCTTCATAGCTGTCTAGACGGGGCTTTTGTCCTGAAGAAATCACTACAGGGTTCGGGGTTGCTTTGATTACAACACTGTGCAGGCAGACTTCAAGTTTACTGTTAAAGGCTTTTTCAGGAACCAGTTTTGTGTCATTTCAAAGGAAAGTGTGAGGAGAAACGGGCAGGAACAACGCAAACATTTGGCTTTTGTGTTTGCGAGTAAGAGCGCGTCTCCCTTTATGGTCAGTGAAGTGTTTGCAGAGGTGGGGTCGGGGCCAACCTGAGTATGCAGCTTATTGTTTGTATTAGACACTTGAAAAAAACAGCAGAGCGAGGAGTCAGTCGGTTCATGCTCGTCTCCCACATTTACTGTCTGCTCTGCCTTCATTTTGGATATGCATTACTCATCACTTCCACTCACCCTGGGCCTGGAGAAACCTGACCTGGCTGCTGCTTATCTCCTCTGGTTATTCAGTAAACTTGCATCATTGCCACAGCAAGAGTAAGCCTCATTTAGACGTCAGCTTTCCACAACTTTCCACTGAATCTGACTGTGAACAGTAGGCCTGTGTCTCAGTGGAAGTCTTAAGTTTTCCCCTGAGTGATGTCAGCCTGAGTCACAGCCACAGAGAGGATGTTGCGATGTTTCCATGTCCCAGCCGAATCCGACCCGTCTTCGCGCTCGGGCACCCACCCTGTCTCAGGTTGGAGTGATTCAACCAAGAGGTCAAATCTGACTGGCTGATTTGGTCAGTCTGCCAGGAACCCTTTTAAGTACCTAAAACTTACTTCACATGTTGAACTATTGCTCATCTTCATTTCTTACTTTTTCTGATTTTCATCAAACGGCTGCTGAATTCAGATTGATTTATTTGGGCAGACTTGACAGGCTGCTTGGTATTAACATAAAAATGGTTGGTTTTTTTTTTTTTGTTATCCATAATCTACTTTATGTTTTTATATCTTCTTTATGATCAGCTTGGTCTATAAATGTCTCAGAAGTCCAAACACTGGATAGTTTATGTGTGTAAAAGTTTTTAAAACAGATTTTTATTTTATTCTTAAATAAAACTTGATAAAAATTAATTAGATCCTTTCCTAATAAAATAAGAACATATTATTGTTTTTATTCCTTTTGGCGTCTTATTCATAGACGTCAGCTTATGAATAAGGCGGTGACATATACAGAGTCAGTTCATGTACAACTAGGAAAGTTTCTGGAGAAAATGCCACAGCAGAACTTCTGTATTTTCAGTTATTTTACATTGTTAAATATTAAAATTGGCTGTGGTTCTTTAGCTGACTCTCACCCTGCCACGTCTGACAGTGTGTCTCATGAATTCCAGCCTGACTCTGTTTAGCTTAATCATTCAATGCCAGCATAAGCTGACAAACAGCGGGCAGTTTTTGGGTCCAGCTTCTTTTAATCCTACCTTGGCCTATATGTGTGTGAGTGTGTGTCCAGCAAACAGGGAGAGGCGCTGCCATGACGCTAGCAGGGCTGCCCACCCTCAAACGGACATTCCTGCAGTGTGTCGAAGCAGCCGAGCTCCAGAGCTCGTTACTTCGTCAGTTCCTTATTCGGTCAAGTGTGGCTTGAACTCGCTGAGCAGCCCAACCTATTTAGAATGTGAAGTGCGGGGAGGGGAAGGCGAGGGCCACCACGTTACTAAAATTAGGCGGTGAGCAGAGATTGGGAGGACTGGGCCCAGCATGAACAGGATCATTGTCCTCAGCTGCTCTCTATAGAAGCTGTGATATCACACCGCTGCTCTAGAAAAGGAATGTCTGTCTTAGATAATGATGAGAGCCTTTCTGTGAGTGAGAGAAAGGTGTTGTTGCACATTGAGCAACTCTTTTATGTGCCAGGTTGTAAAATGTTATTGGACTGCAGTGAATAAAAGGATACCTTGCGTCCCAGTTAAAAGTACAGCCATCTTTAAGAGCTCAGATGGCAATGAAACGTTCGGGAATCCTTGTCATCACTGCTGAGATCTGTTGGACACCAACAGGTTCCTGACTGGCTTAGTGATTTAAATATGACACACAACAGGCGATGGATGGATGAAGTTGAACGTTGTCTCTACAGATACTGCGTGTGGCTTTAGATGATTTGAAACCATTAATCAGATTCTTAAGTAAACAAAGTGCATTTTAAACATTTGAGTGGATTTTTGTGGATAAAACTGCACACAGACTCGACTTATGTTATAGTTTCAGGTGTGCAGGTCTGCTAGAGTGAGAGGCTTCGTGGAGATCTTTAAATGCCTTCTAATTTTTAATTTTATTTATTTATTTGTGATCATGAGGGTATGGAGATTGTTGGGATTAAAAACCGTATTTACAAGAGGATGATACTACACTGCACAGCACCAGCTATGTACTTAATGTAGATTTCAAAGAGGTCTCAACTGAGTGTTATCCCCACTTTAAGGTGGATGAAAGCCTCACAACCCAGTGTGGTTCTGCAGTGCTTTGATGTTGGAAATGAAGGATGTTGAAAAGTAATTTCCACCTTACTTGATTCGATCTCCTGGGGTGCAGCCCAGGCTAGTGAGGGGTGGCTGTGTAGCATCTGAGAGCCAACCGTGAGCTGGCGTTGTACAATAATACATAAAGAAACATGACACTTTGCTAATATCCCCGCTGACGCCTGGCAAGGGAAGTAATGTTGAACCATCCAATAGGAAAAAACGTGGATGAGGAAGCGATGAGCGGTGTGACCTCAGCGCGTTCAAGACGAGTTGGCTGCTTGTCATGGCCCTTCCAGTGTCTCCAAGGGAGTCCTGGCCTACTCCTGCTGGTAATTGGCTGACATGAGAAGGTCATCAGCTGATGCAGCTCACCTGGGCTTTCCAGGCTATAAAAGATGACTTGCTCTCTTTGATTTAACAGAAACTAGTGTGCACTCCCTCCATGTCACACACTTGGAGCCAGTTTGTGCCGGTTGTCCTGGGTACCGCTGCCTACATTCCTCTGTGTGTTTTGTTCTAAATATCGGTTTGGTCAACTTGCTGTTCCTTGGAATTCTTTTGCTGGCAAGGAAAACTTGAGCTTGTGGGAGTGGCTGGTAGAAAGGACCACTTTGTGTGTTGTCGTCTTCTGTTACTTTGACTTGTTTTGGCTTAGTTGTTACATCACTGGCTCCATGAAGAAAGGGAAAGGGGAAGTGATAAGAGGTATGATCTCACTGGCTGGAGAAGGCTGCGTGTGTTTGCCCACCCAGACCCACCCTCAATGTACTCATCGATGCGTCACACTGTCCTGAACTCCTAGATAACATCCAAGATTAAACATGACTCACACCCTTCATCAAGCAGCTGTGTGCGCTGGGATTAAATAAACAAGCATCTGCTGACTTACCATCCACTGAGCCTAAAATAAAGCTGGAGAGCCTGTTGGCAGCAGTCAGCTGTTGCTGCTGTGGGCCAGACGTTATTGCAGCCGATTTGTGTGAATCTGTTTACTTCTTGTAAAATGTGCTTCTTTCCAAACTCGTGGGCTTTGCCGTCTAAAGATTTTCTCCCCTAACTCCAGAGTTTTATTGCCTTTTTTTGCCTGCTAGCTGATGACGTACCTGGCGATCTACAAACAGAAAGTGCTTTGTGTTGAAGCCCTTTCCTGAATGTCACACCTTAATATAGGCCTTCTGGAAAGTGTCAGTTGGGCCCATAGGCTCCATATTAGAAGAAAAAACCGAAATCTAAGGTTTTCTGATCCTTCTGGATTTATTTCGGCTATTTTAAAAGCAGAAGTGCTTAAAATGTCAATCAAAAGCTGTTCTTACAGTTCATTTAGTGCCTAGCAGCTGCTCCCGAGGAGCACGTCGGAAATGCAGCTCCGCCAGCATCACTGCTTAAACTAAACAAAGCGCCATCTTCGGCGGGAGGAACAGGACATTTCTGGAATAGTTTCTCCCTCCTCTCCGAATGCCCAACCCCCCTCTGACTCCACAGAGGGGCCCAGGATAAGGGGTAAGGGATAAAGAGGGAAGAGAAGGAGGAGGAAGAAACAAGAGGGCCAAAAAGCACACTGAAGCTTACTATCTTTCCTCTTCGTCACGCTTTAAGCATCCGTTACCACTTGTTCTCCCTCCTGTTGGTTAGCACCACATGATCCCCACTTTCCTTCTGGTTTCCTGTAATCTCTCTCTCTCTGTGTCTGCAGCCTGCTCTGCCTCAGAGTCCAGAGTAGTAGAGAGTCTGAATGCCCAGAACCTGAAATTGCACTGAGATAGGAAGAAAAAATGAAATGTCTTTCTCAGCTGCTGTGGCCTCCTGTCTCACCACTCGACCTGCAGAATTCTGATGAACTCTCCTTGAAAGCGGTTCACTGAGTGGATGTGCAGTAACATCTTTACAAATGACATTCAACAGTGTATTTGCATTTTATCACCACCAAAAGAGAGCCGGCTGCAGACCGCTCACCTGTGCATTGTAATCCTTTTCACAATGCATGCATTGCTTTCCATGTCATACGTTCTGGCCATTGCCATGGGAACAGTTGCTGTGCTGCGTTACCACCCTTGATGCAGACCTGAATGCTTCTCTGTAGGTGTAGCGCTGCGGGGAAAATGGAGTAATCATCCCATTGATGTCTTTCTGATCCCCTTAGGTTCAGCTAATGCTAGTCCAGCACCTCAGGGCTAAAGCCTTATTTTGGAATTGAATCGTGTAATGTGAAAAGGGGACTTTCATTTGCTAAACAATGGCAGTGATCTAATCCAAGCTTTTCAGAAATTGAATTCAGAGAGGGAGAGGACAGTGGCAGTACAATGGGAGCCAGCAGGCAGATCAAACAGAGCCGTCTCACTGGGCGTCACACAGAGGACAACAGCAGCCAGCCTGTCCGCAGCAGCAAGGAGCTGCTGCACTGACTGAACCCTGCACAACAAAGTGCCCTATTGAGGACCTGCATATCTGACAATAACAAATATATATTTGTAAAGTTAAAAATCATTTGAATCTTATGTTTATTCAGCACTCTTTTGCAAATCGGTGGTATTTATGTGTGATTTGTATGTCTTTTGCATTACTTGGTATAGCAGACGCCTCTGTGCAGGTGGAAAAAGGCTGAAAAGGACGAAAGAAGCAAAGCTGAAGGGAATGAGCAGCGAGTGACGTCACACGAGGCAGACAACAAAAAATAAATGACATTCAGCTTATTCAGAGGCTCTGCTACAGTCATCCACTGAATGAATGAGTGAATTCCAGAGTGCCAGGGTTTCAACGACCTCCATGTATGTCCTTGTTAATAGAATAGCTTGGCAGGGTTGGTCACCACAGAGCGCACGAGCTGGATGATGGAGGTTGTTGTGTGTCTGCTTTTGTGAATATTGAAGAGGAAGTACAAAGAAAATGCCATTTTTCTCAATGCATGTTTTTAAAAATGACAATTAAGAAAAGAAAGTAAGCAGGATTTCTTTAGGACACCGCGTAAAACTCTTAATCACATGAAACGCTTACTCTGCCTTCTGATGTGGAATCCAGATAATATTTGTGCCCATGTGGTGTAAAACTAATAAAACAGCCTGCTGTGTGTGTTTGTGCGCAGATTAATTTGCTGCATCATTCCCTAGTTTTACAGTACTTAAGCTGAACTGCTATTGATTTGTTTGTTTGAAACAGATTAAATTTAATATCCAAATAGCGTCTTTACCGCGCTCCTTCCCATCGGTAAACGATGAGTGTGGGTCATTAATTTGGAGCGCACACCACTTCCATTGATCTCGTTCCCCCCACAACTCGGCCTTGTTTTTGTGCAGTCTGGCTAAGAAGGAAGCACAAGGCTATCTGAGCCTTAATCACTCTACAAGTTTCCTGTTGCTCTTAGGCTGTGGTTCTCCAAATGGAAGGGGGAAGTGTGCAGACGCCTTTAAAGGCAAGTGAGTCTGTTCGTCAGTCTTTCCCTCCTGCTCGAGTCTGAAAGAGTCATTGTGTGAAACGGGCCCCTGTGGGTGAGCGCAGCAAAGCGCCCAGGTTGTGCAGTACAGCTGAAAAGGTTATCAGGACCTGTTTGTGTTTTGGACTAAACAGTAAGCAAAGTGCTGTCGGCCATGGGAACCAGTCATAGGTGCTTTTAGCTCTTTGTCTGCTAGATTGGGTTGTATGCCAAGTGGTAATTAAATGTGAGATGCTTCCACCCATCTTTTGTGTACTCAGTTCTCAGGACTGGTACCTGGAATATGTTTCTGGTGGTTAATCCTGCTCCTCTGTCTGTGTGTTTGTTGAAGGCAGGAAGTGATGGCGAGAGCATTGGGAACTGCCCCTTCTCCCAGAGACTCTTCATGATTCTGTGGCTGAAAGGAGTCGTCTTCAACGTCACTACTGTGGATCTAAAGAGGTGAGCGCTGTTCTCTTTCCTCTATAATCATCTGTTCCATCACTTTTCCTTCTTTGTTAGCCTACTGGAGCGTTCCTGGGCGTTTCCCAGTGTACTGCTTTGATCCAGCCCCACCTCTGACACACTCGCTGCTTCCCCACTGCTTATTTGGTTTTCCCATGACCCCTTCCCAGGCCAGGGAAAATTGGGGGAAACTAAACATTCAGACTCTGGAGAGGTTATTTTAAGATTCTTGACTCTGCTCACTTCCTGCCTAGAATTTGTTGGGCAACTGTCTTTTTTTTTTTTTTTTTTTTTTTTTTTTTTAAAAACCACTGGGATCAGTGATCCTCTACAATTTTGTTTTTCCTTGCCAGCTGCAAGCCAACACACTTTCACATGTGGATTCCAGTACTAGGAGCTCCAAACAGACTACGTTTCCGTCTGTATGATTCATCTAAATACTCCCTAAATGTTTATCCACTTGTTAGGCCTGATTATTTTGAGCTGTATCCACCAGTCAGATGGACGCCTGGTTTCTGCAGTCTCTCTTTGTGTCTTTAGATTTTTAAGATTACCGACCCTGGTTTCCACAGTGTCGTTCATCCTTTGTAGCAACAGCAGAGATGCATTTGATAAAAGTGTTTCCTTTGTTTTGTTTTTTTGTTTTTTGTTTTTTTTAGACCGCTCACAGGAGGAAAGTGAGAGCCATTTGACTAGTGGCTTAATTTTCACACATGCCTTGACGTTCAGGATGAGTGCATGGGTTTGGGTATTTTGCATATATTTTCCTCCCGGGTAGAAAGTCTCTGTGTGAGGGAGCGAATAACCTTCACTGCTTTTGCTGTAGCTGGCCAAAGGCCATATTTGCTGCAGAAGCAAAAAACCAAAATATTATTATTGTTTCGTTTTTGTTTCCGTTGGGTAGGTAGCAGCCAGTTAAATAAATGCATTTGAGTAACTGATCATCAGGAAGTGTGAGCACTGCTATAAAAGCTGAATTCTGTCAGTTTGTTGTCAAGAAGGAACAACATCAGTAATTTCAGAGAAGCAACTGCTGCTGCTCATCAGTCTGTGAAAGAATGTGCCCATCATTCTGCAGTGAGAGAGATTATTCACAAGTCGCAAACATTCAACACAGCTGTGAATCCTCACAGCAGTGGGTGTCCCAGCATACTGACCCCGTCAGACCGTGCAGTGCTGAGTGGAAAAGTGCAAGAACTGCAGGGAAACTGCAAAAAAAAAATCCCACGAGCTGCAGCTTGGACTTCCTGACTTGGTGTCAGTCTGCATGTGTTAAAAGTTAGGAAAAACTGCAAAGTGTGGCCTCTTTGGAAGGGTTGTTGGGAGTAGGGCAGGGCAATTTGGCCAAAAATATTTATCACGATATATATATTTGAAAATTTGCAATAACGATTTAACTGAAGCAAAACAAAATACTTTACAACTTTGGTGGGTTTTTTGCACTAACAATGTATTTTCACTTAAACAAGCAGCTGTTTTTCATGTGCATTAAAGTTATATACAAATGTAACAGTGCAAATTCCTTGCTGACAGTTTAACCAAAAGGCATTTCCAGTGGAAACTGGCCGACACATCCTCAGAATAACCATGTTTAATATCCACAAAACTTAAAAAGAGGTTATACACACACAATACGGTAATATTATGTTGAAGAACAGTACGTATCACTCCGCCAGGCTCCTGCCTCCGATAGCCGTAATACACCGACAATCCATCAAGCGGTGCAGCTTCGTAGCTTAGCAAAGTCGTACTAAAACATTTTTGAGCGCCGTGTACATAAAAACGGTTCGGTAATAACGTCGGCCCGCTAGCACGCTCTACCAAAAATAGTGCTTTGTTGTGTATCTTACGGACGAAAGCTAAACCAGTTCCACACCACTGAAGTTGCAGTATTTTTACAAACCAATTCTGGTTCTTCTATTTCATTTAACGATCCGCTTTCGCTCTTCTCATTCTCCGTCGCCGCCATGCTTTTTCCGCCGTGTGCGTATGAAAACGAAGGCGCTGCGCATGCGTGTTTTACCCATATTCTATCGCGATATTTCATTTTCTTATTGTTGCCTTACATTATACCGATATTACCGTGAACAGTATGATATGCCCAGCCCTAGTTGGGAGAAAGCCTCCTCTCTTGGTTTGGGTTTGCGAAGCTGCATCTGAACAAAGCAGAAGACTGATTCTGTAAGTTACTGAATGGTGGGGTGTACTTGGTCTCACACACTTTCTGCGGTTCGTCTGGTTTTTGTTGAATAGGTAACAACACAGCATGACGTGCCATGTGTTTTTTCTCATTTTAAAACCTGCAAAGAACCTGATTATTTTATTTATTTATTTTAACTGAAAGTGGGACTAGTTTCATGGCTGTACTACAGATTCTGGTGTAATTTTGGGTCAACAGTAAAATGGCAACCAAGTCAAATATGGTGTTTTATTTCTTCTTGTCGTCTTTCAAGGCTCTCCTGTTTTTCTGTGATTCGAGGCAGTTCCTTCCTCGCTCCTCGGTGATAATCGGTGGGCATGTCACTTCCCCCTGACATGCCAAAGAGTTGAAGTAATTTCCCCTTTTTTCTGCCCTTAAATGGTTTGTCCCAAAGCTCGCCATCATTATGGGCATGGACTCAAAAAACCTGCACTGTTGGATGAATGATGTTGATGGTATTATTAATATCAGTCACTGTTTACTGTCCCCACAAACCCATCAGCGGCTGAGTCACTGCTGTTTTGTTGTTTTTATACTGAAGACTCATTCAGCACATGCTCATTGCTGTTTGTGTGTCAGCCTCATCTGCCTGCCAGAGACATCTGGCACCAAATGTGCTGGTTTGAAGGCCACAGAGAAAAAAGGGGACACAAACAGACTCTCAGCACAGCGGCTCCAGCTGGAGGAGGAGGGGGGGTTGTAGAGGTCTGAAAAAACACGCAGCAGAAACGCAGCCCTTTAAATATTTGAACTTAAACTAATTACACAGTATATTATACACACAGTATTAAGTTAAATCTCTGGTTCCTTTTGTGGGGATAAAAGCAGATTTTACATGTTAGAAACGAGCTCCTGGATTGGTTCTGCCTTCATCTGCCCACTGACATTTCTCCACTCCGTGTCCCAGGAAGCCCGCAGACCTCCAGAACCTGGCCCCCGGCACGCACCCGCCCTTCATCACCTTCAACGGCGAGGTCAAAACTGACGTCAACAAGATCGAGGAGTTTCTCGAGGATGTTCTCTCCCCGCCCAAGTGAGTGCTTTCTGTTTCAAACTCCTGCGATGACTGCTTGCCACACCTAGACACCAAACACCCCCCACTTATGATTAACTGCACCGTGAGCAGTTAATTACAGAGCCTTTTGTTGATCGTAAATGACGATTAAATAAAGTTTTGCAGTATTTATTTTATTGTCAACACATTTTATGAGCCTTCCACTTATAGTGTTGGTGTCTGTCAGTAGTAAATGGGGCTTTTATTGAGCTGTTCTTTGCTCATTTTTATTTTCTAATGATGTCTGCACAGAGAAAACGTAAAATAACAGCAGCATACGTGGCTTCATATGTGTTTATTTTGCAGGTACATCAAGCTTGGTGCAAGACATCCAGAGTCAAACACCGCTGGCATGGACATCTTTGCCAAGTTTTCTGCATACATCAAGAACTCCAAACCAGATGGGAACGAGGGTAAGTCTTTACGCGCATGCACGCGGGAAGGTGCAGGACTTCAGTGTGTAGTGTGCTTTACTGGTTGCTAGGTGACACTGGTAGCCCTGCCTGGATTGGTGGATTAAAGCCTGACTCGGGAACACACGGCGCTTTTGTTCTGCTGCCTCGTCCTGTCCTTTCGCTCCCAGTCTCACCTGGAACTTTCTAGAAAAGTGCACAGCCATGATCCAGAGAGCGAACTGGTGCTCATAACCTCACCCTCGTTCCAGATTTATGTAGCCCACAGTCTGTAAACGATTATCAGAAATTTAATATATTATTGGAATAATGTGAAGAAAAAGTAGTCCATTGTCTTTGAAATCCCGTTGTGTCCTTCTTTGGGGGGAAATGTGGGAGTATGATGTTTTGGAATGTAAAAAAACAGACTTATCATATCATGCTTTAGTTGGCTGATCTCCACTCTGAGAAAATATCAAACCACAGTGAGCTGGATGTGAAAGCCAAGGCTATGTCAACAGAGTTAGAGAGTGAATGTCATGGTTCAGTGATAAGTTACGGATTAGATCTACTGTCAAACCACTACACCTAGTATGTGTTCATGACATACTTTCTATTTGTGGAATGAATTGTTTAGTATCTGTAGATGGGTGGAATATGAGGACAAACTATCACCTGTGCATTCCTTTTCAGACGGCATTTGAAGCGCTCTCATATTTATAAAGTGCTCTCTGTGTGCGTCTCTTGATGAAATGCTGCCACCGTGTGGTTGCTCTGCAGTAACCGTCTCCTTCTTTGCAGCTCTAGAGCGCGGGCTGCTGAAGACCCTGCAGAAGCTGGACGAGTATCTTCGCTCGCCGCTGCCCGATGAGATCGATCACAACAGCATAGAAGACGTCAAAGTTTCTAACCGCAAGTTCTTGGATGGGGACGAAATGACCCTGGCTGACTGTAACCTGCTGCCCAAACTGCATATAGTTAAGGTGAGTCGTGAAACACACCTGCAGGCATTGTCATTTAACCACCAAATCAGATGTTTTTTTTTTTAAGAAGAGAGCGTACAAGCTGTACTTGAGGAAACTCTCGCCTCATGCTGCACCTGCAAGGGAGGGACTGGCTTCAATTACTGGAATAAATGAAAATGGTTCTCGTGTAATTCTCAGGCTAATAATCTGAATAAAGGAGAACACCTGCGTGCATGCTCGGGCTGGTCGGATAGAAACGGCTCGTTGTTCGGAGCTGAAGCTTTTCAGTCACCAGCAATGAACCTGCTGTTCATGCTTCTGGAAATAAACTTAACGGTCCTAATATATCTCTACAGGGCAGTTAATTTTCTTAGTTTGTGATCATTTTAGAAATAAATTTTCAAGAAAATACTAAGAGCATTTTCCCACAGGTTATATGTTAAAATGCTTTAGCAAATATTGGCGCATCATCAGAAGTTGTGCCGTTGCCACTCTATACTTTTTACTTTTCACTGCTCTGCTTCAAAAATTACCCAGCTACCCCGGCTCCCTTGGTACATCTTAACAGTTAACCTTTAACGTGTCATATTTGTGGAGTTTTTGGAACTTGTGCATCAACAGTGTGATTGAATGACTCACGTCATTCTTTCAGGTGGTGACTAAGAAGTACAGAGGCTTCGAAATCCCCAAAGAGATGACTGGCATCTGGAAGTACCTGAACAACGCCTACACGCGCGAAGAGTTCACCAACACTTGCCCCAGCTGACAACGAGATCGAGATCGCCTACGCAGACGTAGCCAAGAGGCTGGTCAAATGAGCTCCTCCGTCGCGACCGCCTCCTTCTATCCCCTCACCACCTCTCTATACTCCCCTGCACCTCCCCATCCTCGGCACCGGGACTGATGTGCTCATTCACCATAAAGGAAAAAACAACAACTTTGGACTTCTTTTCCTTCTCTCCTCATCTAGAGTGAACTCCATGCATGAACCCTTGGTCATTCATTTCTTTTTTTTTTTTTTTCTTTTTTTTTTCTTCCGGTCATTATGAAGGTCTTTTTAGTTGAATCACCCTTGCTCATGTTTGTCCCCTTTAATTGCTTTTTGTTTTTCATTTGCCAATGAATGTTGTGAGGCGACGGAGAAGCAGCCAGGCGTGCACGTCAGTGCTTGTCGATGCTGGGAGTCGAGCGCGCTCCCTGATAAGTGACCTTCAAGCTGACCTTTCCTCCGTATGCAGGGGGAAAGGCCACACGCTGGTATTTCACTGTCGTCTGTTTAAATTTCACTGTCGTCCGTTTCTTGGATTTCTGAAGACTAAGAAGCTTTTTTTTTTTTTCTTTCCCCTCATCTTTGTTTATGTAAACAGTGTTGACGCTTCAGTGTTTTTTGGCTCAAGTATTTGACAGGTTAAAATAGAAGCTAATCCAAACCTAAGTGGTCGACATATCAACTGAGAGATGCTTTATTTTAATGTTGAGCTGTTTAAAATAAATGAGAATATTTGTAACTGCAGGTAAATCTACCTGGCAACCATGCTCTGATTTCCTCACTGCCCTAAGTGGGCACAAGTCTTGTAGCTCGGTAGAACTGTAGGAAATTTCCCGTACTGCTTGCAGAAGTAACAGCAGGAAAAATGCAGCCTGAGGTCTAAGAAATATTCACCTGTATGTAGCTTATTATTGCCTTTGAAAGCGGCTGTTTTAATCAGTAGAGTTTCTTCTCATATCGAACACATCGTGCTTATTGTAGCCATAGTTTGGATTATATGTTATGAACCAAAAATGGGGGGGCACATTATTCTGGTCTCACTGTGGATGACAAATGAAGAAACCACACACGCCCACAGTCTCCTGCTTCATAACACACAGGTTGAAGGACACTAATGTTGGGTTGAGCACCGCGAAAAGCAACTCTAAAGATATTTATGACTAAAAAAGAAGAATAGAGGAGAGTAGCAATGAAGGAACAGCTGTGCAGATTTCTGTCATCAGTCCGTATGTAGATCGATCTCCGAGGTAGCGAATGTAGTAGCTCCAAAAAGTGCTTTAGTGTGGATAAAGCAAAACCTGTTTTTGTTTTCTCCCATTTGCCATGTTTTTGTTTTTTTGTTGTTTTTTTTTTCCTTTCGTGAATTTGTTATAAAACAAATCTGATGGAAAGGGAATTGTAAATATTTGTTTTCATTGCTCAGATTGTAAATTTAAAGCATTTCATCTGAACCTTTGAGGAAACGTGGGCCTTTTTCTTGCCTGCTTGGATTTGAACACTAGAGAAAGCATCTCCTCTTTGCCTTACTCGTTTCTCTCTGCAGATGTTTCGCAGGAAGGATTTTTGTTTTACGAGATCATTTCATGACAACGCGAGTGTGGCGTTGTACCAAGAAAATATCCAAGCTATGTCATTGTTTTTGGGTTGTTTTTTTTTTTTTTTTTTTCTTTTTTTTTTTTTTTTTTCTTTTTAACAATATTGACTGAATTAAATAAACTTCTTATTGGCACTCGGGGCTTGTGTGTTTGTTTAAACCATCAGTGTTTCAGTTACATTTCACAGCCAAAAGCAACATCCCATACCAAATGAAACTAGCTAAATTCACTTAAACGTTATATTGTAACATAAAGACAGTCTGAATCCATCAGTGTGAAGATCTGCTATGGTGATAAAAGTGGAGAGGGAGAGCCCTCTTCTAACAGGAAGATGAATTTGAAAAGCATAGTTAAAGCCCTAACATCACTCTAGACGTGCTGGAATGGAAAAACAGGACAAGATGTGTGTGAAAAGCCTGAAAGGGACTAGAAAGAGAGAGCAGATTTCTCCTGTTTTGGCTTCCCTTCATTGGGTCCCTGTTAAATCCAGAATTCAAAATCCTGCTCCTCACATACAAGGTCTTAAATAATCAGGCCCCATCTTATCTTAATGACCTTGTAGTACCATATCACCCTATTAGAGCACTTTGCTCTCGCTACTGCAGGCCTACTTGTTGTTCCTAGAGTATTTAAAAGTAGAATGGGAGGGAGAGCCTTCAGTTTTCAGGCCCCTCTTCTGTGGAACCAGCTTCCAGTTTGGATTCAGGAGACAGACACTATCTCTACTTTCAACATTAGGCTTCAAACTTTCCTTTTTGCTAAAGCATATCCTCCTTTAGTTATGCTGTAATAGGTGCAGGCTGCTGGGGGATTCCCATGATGCATTTAGTATTTCTTCTTCACTCACTGTGTGTTAATTGACCCTGTGCACGAGAAAATGCTAACTTCCTGGTTTGAGACCGGATGTGGGGTTGTACATTTCCGGTAGCTTTACTTTGCAGTCAATCGCTACTGCGACGATATCCTCCAAAATCATGTCCAAAACTTGAAAACGGAAAAATCGCGTTAAGGTACAAAAAGCAGAAGGTGGGAACACTCACCACTGTTGTGTCACAAAAAATCTAATGATCAATTTTGACGTTTAAAGAGTTTAGATCGATCAGTTGTTTACATCACTCAACACAAGCAGAACTGCATCACTGCAGCAGAAGACACATCGTCCACATTCAGAAGCACATCTCTGTATAGTGACTGGTCTTATGATTTAAACAGGCAAATGTTCAGCATTCAAACTACAGGTGAAGAATAGTCAAACCAGATGTTTCCCCCGTTATGTCGAGATCAGCTAGTCAAGTACACACCTACACAGCATGTTAACAAACCGTGAAAAAAGCCACACAAAAAATGAATGATTGCTGGTAAGGGTTTCTATACATTAGTATTTACGAAGAGTATGTTGTGGCTTACCTTAAAAATTACAGCGGTCCCTCACTAATAACGCAGTTCACCTTTCACCTCGCTGTTTCGCAGATTTTTTAGTGCAAGTTTGCATGCTTATTTTTACGTCACATTGTGTCCTGCGTCCTGATCGCTGCAGACGATCTCCTCCGTGACGTTTCTCCTGTACAGTACAGAATCGCCGCATCGATCGCTAGCAGTGTGACTCTGAAGTGCAGTACTGTATGTCCACGATGTCCACGAAACGTTTTGCACCGTCAAAAAATAAAATTGGCTACTTGATTTCACCTATCGCTGGTTATTTTTACAACATAACACCCGGGATAAACGAGGGACAGCTGAGAAATATAACATTTGAATCCCTTTTCTCTTTTGCCCTGAGGTGCAGGGGAAAAATATCGACAAGTCGATGAACATCATTTACAGATATATTGGGTAAATGCCCAAGACATCTATAGAAATGTAAATCGCCGCTTGATTCATTCATTTGCTTAACTTGTTTTGGACCATAAACCAGGCGCGAATAGGACACCGGAAACAAAGCTCCCCACAGGAGTTTCCACACCGGAAGTAGCATATGCTAACGTGCACAGAGTCAATAGACCTCTCTGCATTGAATCATACTTGTTATTAATCTCTGTCTCTCTTCCACAGCATGTCTTTTATCCTGTCTTCCTTCTCTCACCCCAACCAATCACAGCAGATGGCCCCGCCCCTCCCTGAGCCTGGTTCTGCTGGAGGTTTCTTCCTGTTAAAAGGGAGTTTTTCCTTCCCACTGTCGCCAAAGTGCTTGCTCATAGGGGGTCATATGATTGTTGGGTTTTTCTCTGTATGTATTATTGTAGGGTCTACCTTACAATATAAAGCGCCTTGAGGCGACTGTTGTTGTGATTTGGCGCTATAAAATAAAATAAAATGTGTTTAACAAAAGATGAAAAACCTATGCAGGTCTACTGTTCCTTAAGGCAATTAAAAACAAGCTCCAAACAAATGAAATACAGATGGAAATATGTTGTAAAGCTGTAAAGCGGTCGATGAGTTTTTATACTCAGTGTCAAACTGATGAGAGCGGCTGTGTTGGAAACAGTGCCATTTAAGAAAAAGGAGGAGGAAAGATGGAGGCGGCTGACTTAGTGATGTTAAGATTTGTGTTGGAAATGTAAATATGGACAGGATTAGGAATGGTTATATCAGAGGGGAAAAACTAAGAGAGGTGATATTGAATTGCTCTGGATAAGTGTGGAGGAGTCATTATTGGTATGCTGAAGACGGAGCTGCCAGGGAAAAAGAAAAGAAGTCCAAAGCGGGGTTTATGGGTGTCATGACAGAGGATATGGAGATGATTGGTGTGACAGTGGAAGATGCAGAGAACTGGGAGAGATGGAAAATGATACTGCTGTGGCGATGACCTCCAACAGGAGCAGCTGAGAGAAAAGGGGAAACTAGGATATAGTATTTTTGATATTAGATCTCAGGTTGAGCGGTTTGGAGGCTAAGATGGAAAGACAAGGCTGAGATGGCTTGGACATGTGCAGAAGAGAGAAAGTGGATACACCGGACAAGGGGAAAACTGCAGAGAAGATCCGTGAATGCACCCCAACCCTCTGCATGTGCATGCAGAGGGTTGGGGTGACAGAAAAGGATGCTGGGATAGGGTGAGATGGAGGCAGATCCACTGTGGCGACCTCTAAAGGGAGCAACCCAAAGTAGAAGAGGTCTAACTTGGTGCTTTTTACTAGCTTTATTATGTAAGGTCCTTGGCACTCTCACCTTTGGTCTGACCTGTCTGATGTTGGACTATGATGAAGAATATTGAATACACTACAAACATTGTGGTCCAGCTTCTTCTCTACATTGAAAACAAGCTTTCTCACAACCAACGAACAGCTTACCCTGGAACAAAACACACACCTTCTAATGAGTATCGGCACCACAGTTTATCCAGGTGCACAGCATCAGGATCCTGATTTCACATTAGCAGCAGATTTATGTTATTATTTATCTTTTCCTGGTGTGATGAATGTCTCTCTGCGTGTTGCTGTGATGTGAGAATAAAGTTTCACTGCAATAAAAGTAGACATGTAGCAGTTATGGAACCATTTATAGCCTTCTGTGAATGAGGCCTGAACGGGAATTTGAGGTATCGCATTTAGTTTTATTTTCCGCTTACTCGTGTTTAACAAAAACAGATGTGTGCCTCTGCCAGAGAGGAAATCCACATCTGAATGACTGGAACCGGTAGCACAAAAACATCCCAAGCATCCCACAGAGGTACGGGTCAGCCTGACATTTTTAACTCTTAAAAATGAAATCAAATTAAGTTCAGCAGGAATTTGTTTTCGGCACGATAATAAAAACATCTATTTGACTTTCTTGCTTTACCTTCAAATATGTTGCTGTGAGTCTACAGGATTTGGAGATCTGATACACAGATTTACAGGAATCCTTGCACCAAAACATGTTTGTTTCCAGCTCTGTTCTTCTGCAAGGAATGTGTCATGTGGGTGTCCGCCCACTGTGGCTTCCACCTCCCCCCCCAAAGACACCCATTTGCAGTAAACTTGGTGATGTTTTCAGCCAATTCCCTACTGTTCCTACGCATAAACAAGCCCATTCTGAAGGGCTGATTGCAGCCAAACTTTCGCAAGAGAAGAAAAAAAAAGGTGTGGGGGCGTAAAATTTTTGGATGCCCTCCAGCTCATTAAAGTGTCATGTTTCAGCCTCAGAGATTCATGGACCGCCTGCTCACTGGTGAGCACTAAGACACGGACTCCACTTGTAATTCACAGGCAGGAAATCCACCCAGATGCAAACAGACAGATGTGTGTGTGTCCATGTGTGTTTTGGTGTGTGAGGTAAGAACCAACACAACAAGGCTGGCTATCGTTCAGACCACACAATCATTACAAGCACACAGCGAGTGTATTAGTGTAATTGGGTAATGAAGGTGAGGCCAGGAGGGCCGAATGTTATTTCTCAAACATGTAGACTGGGAATGTGCGGCTTTGTAAGTCTATCTTCGTAAGGAGCAGTTTGAGTTTTAGACCTTGAGGACATTTTTGGAAAGTGAGGAGAGTTCTGCTTTTTGGAGCGAGCTTCAAAGAGGTGTTTGAGGGCTAAGAGTTGGTTTCCAAGTTAAGGTTAGAATTAGACCGAGGTCAGGCATGCATGTGTGCATCTGTGTGTTTTTCTCTTTATTACACACCGTGTGAGGGAGCCAGCACGTCAGCTAAACTACAAAGACACACTGACTACATTTATAATCTTGGATCTTTCTTTGTCTCAGTGAGAAAACTTCCCCATCTATTATTCATTGAAGCTTTAGTTTTGCCCCATTCTGTTTTACCTTTAACATGTTAACTCAATCAGCTGTGTATGCTTTAGTGGATCCGTTTCTTTTTGGCATTGACTCTTTCCCAGCACTGCCAGTTCAATTTGCAGTTTTTACACGACACCCATTTATACAGCTGACCAAATATTTACACTGGTAAAGTAGCTCGCTCAAGGGTACACAGTGATATCCCAACTGGGTTTTGGACCTACAATGTGTTAAAAACCTTCTTTGCATATGGACTCTGTGCACCTGACACTTGATGTGGCTCCATGTATTTGATTTATCCTGCTGACTGACAGGACACAGACCTGAACATTTTATATGCCACGAAAACCCGAGATTATCGCTTTTTGCTGTGAATATTGCCCAGAAACACTGCTGTGGTGTAAAATATTAGACTTTAAAGTTTGTCAGTAAGTTAAACGCTCACCTTAGTTCACCAAAGCTTGTAATAAACTGTCAGTATGAATAGCCTGCGTTTGCTTTAAAAAGTTAAGAGTGTTTTACACACAATATTTAAATGATGCGTTCAGAGGCAGAAATCTCAGCTTTTGTTTCATTCTTGTGCCCCGTACACCGCACGGTTACAGAAGCACTGGTTTGGCCAACATTTAAACAACAGCCATGAACCTTAATACTCACTCAGGGTAATGGTGTCCAGTTTGTGGCAAGATTTAAAGTTACACATTCAAGCAGTCCCATGAATCTTTGCTCTTACTGGATTTTAGTCGTAGAAATATCAAACAGACCGCTAAATGAAACATGCACAGTCCTGTGAAAAAGTACATTTCAACAGGACTCTATTCAATCCTACACACACCTTTACTGCTTCCATAGGAAACAACAGGAACTGGCAGCCAGCTGCTACTAATCAAGTGCACTTTATTAAATAATCAGCAACAGTAAGCGTGAGCATCTTCATCAAAACAGAAATGTTGTCTGTTTGTAGATCTGGAAGCTTCAGGTGTGTGTCAACAACCTACCCAGCAGAGGACATCCCAGCAAATTCACCCCAAGGTCAGACCGTGCCATACTCGGAGAAACTACAAAAAACAAAGCGCTGCTCTGAGGCCTCAGTTAGCAGGATACATCCTAAAGTTCATGATAGTACAGTTACAAAAAGACTAAACAGGTTTGTAAAGCTGCATCTGAATAAACAAAGAGTTCTGCAATAATGTACTTTGGACAGACAAGACCAGAGTGGAGACTCCTCATACCAGCTGCCAGCACGAAGGTTGATGATTTGGGCATTTTGCTGTCACTGTACGCCAAAGTGCTCCAGAGTCAAATGTGAGGCTGTCAAGCAGCTAAAGCTTGGCCCAAACAGGACAATGAGGCCACACTCAGCAGCAGCTCTACAGCAGCACGGCTGACAAAGAAAAGAGTCAAATCAGTCACAATTCCAGAAATTTGAATGCTGTGACAGCTGTGTATAAATTATAGTCCAATTATTGTGAACTTAGAATACTTTCTTTTTCACAGGACTGCATATAATACAGATGGATTGAAATAAAACTTCAAACACTGCTGTTTGCACTTACAGTGTCATAGTATTCATGCTCACGTGTATACAAATGATCTGACCTCTGTCGTGATCGCTTTAGCTCTACATCAGCCAACATCAGACTGAGTTAACCTCTGTTGGGTTGAGATTTATGATAGTTTAGGGGGCCAAACAAACATGTTTGATTCAGCGGTCTCAAAGAGAAGCCTGCTGGCAGGCCAAGACAAGAATACACTGCTGCATATTTATAATAAACCACAGTTTATATCATATAGTGAAACAAGGCAGCATTATTCTTCTGGTCTTACTATCATATGCTTCCTAACACATTAAACAGTAAATAAAAAAAAAACTATAAAACAGCAAAAATAACAACATGATACAAGCAGACGTGGATTTTGTCCATATGTTGGTTCCAAAAATGTTAATAAAGTGACCATCAGACATGTGATTGTAGTAAAATAAAGACTGACTTTATTTTTTATTTCCATTACAGGAACATATGAAAGCAAAACAAAACAACCTTTCTACTTTTGGTTTTTCAGTGGCTTGTGAGGTCCAGGCTCTGATGTGTGAAGCCAATGCCTGAAGAACACTAAGCACCAGTACTATGTAGCGATTACCATAGTTATAATTATGTGGTTCTGAAAGTATGCATTTCCTATTTTTCTGTAACAACAGTCGGGCACGCCTTAATAGGGTGTCTTAGCTGTCTAAACACACTGTAAACCAGAGTGTGACTTGTAAATGAACTAATAACATTAATAGTGGCTGTATTCCATTCAGGTGAGCCAGTTGCAACCTGCATGCTGGCTGAGCTCCGGGATACTGGCACATATATATGGAACACAATCATAATTAATGTTATTAGTTCCACCTGTGCTTTGCCTGCTATGAAAAGCCATTTTGTCCAGAGATGACTGCGCAACACATCGTTGCACGTGGTTTAAACTGCGGCTGTGCGAGTGTATCCGTATTCAACAGTGAGCAGAAAGTGTGGCGCTGCTGCCATCCTGGCACAGACCCCGCGGTGTTGCTGCTGCTGTTGTTGGATTGCGGTGAATTTCAGGCATTTCTCGAGTACTGCAGACCTCACAGCCCCCATAATGCTTTCCATGCTCTTTATCTGCTCCTTACATCTACACTAATGTTATTCAGAAAATATGCTGGCATGAGCTCGCCTCCTTTAAAACCCTCCGTCGTCTGCGGCTGGTTAACAGGAGCGCCGACCCGGCGTGCTGATCCTTCAACAAGGTGCGCTTTTCTTGCCAAACGTCTTCCACTCCTAGAAGCTGTCACTGACCCATCATCTTGCATGTCTTTCTTGGCACCAACAGAAACTTTTTTTCCTTTTTCTTTTTTCTCTAGTGGTAAGTTACCCATGTCTGATAGGCCTGGAAAAAACCGTCAATACGCTCAGAGTGATGTGGAGTGGCACACTGCAGGAAAGCGCGAAACTCGAGCGCAGTGCTCGTTATTTGGCTTTCACATGTAATAAATATCAATATTTTGGCAATTTACCAAACTAACAGTGTGAAGACTGTAATAAATGGTTCACGTGTTGTAGGGGCGGTGTTTTAAAGGTGTAGTCCACCCAAAGATACAGTACAAGGAAGCCAATACTGTTGCAAGCAAGGCTACAAAAAGTTGCCTACATGCTTACATAGAAGCCACTTTATTAGATGCACCTGTTCAAGTGCTTCTTAATGCAAATATTTAATTAGCCAATCGCATGGCAACAATTGAGTGCGGTCAGGCATGCATGTAGGGTCAAGGTGACCTGCTGAAGCTGAGCATCAGGATAGAGGAGACTGAGTGTGTGGTCTGAATGTTTCAGAATCTGCTGATCTGCTGGGATTTCCCCACACAACCACGTCCAGGGTTTACAGAGAATGGTCCTAAAAACAGAAGGTATCCAGTGCCAGCAGTCAGAGGAGAATGACCAGTCTGTTTAGGTTTCTTTTTGGCAACAGTAGCTCAAATTAAACCAAGGAATGCTGAAGAGCATCTCTGAAGCACGAGACGTCAAACCTTGAAGCTCCGGCAGCAGAAGGCCACACCGAGTGCCACTCCTGTCTGCTGAGAGCAAGAAACTGAGGCTGTAATTTATTCCTGGCTTCTCTGCACTCTGGCTTGCACTTCAGGATGCTTTTACCAGCTAGAAATCAAAACGAGGAGGAGCTTTACTGTCAGTAAGGGGCATGTGAGAGAAGTCTATTGTCATTCTAGCAGGGAGGAGCCAGCAGGGATGTTTCTATGTAACTGCAGTTTTGGCTGGCATGAAAAGAAAGCCTGAGCTGGAAATGCATGATTGGCAGTGAATTCCCTTTTATGATATTCTTTACCTGTTATTCATGGCCATTTTATAGACAAACATGTATTTTCTCCAGTGAAATTCCACTTTAAAAACTGGTTTCAAGTATATTTGAGTGATTTTTGTGAATTGAAGGCCAAAACCTCTTTTTGGAGGTTTCCCAAGCCAGTTGAGAAAAGTGTATCCTGGTTTTGCCCCACATTTTCCTTCATGTTCTTACACACACACACACACACACACACACACACACACACACACACACACACACACACACACACACAGGGCAGCTGTGGCTACACCTGTAGCTGCCTCCACCAGTGTGTGAATGTGAGAGTGAATGAATAGTGGAATTGTAAAGCGCTTTGGGGGTCTCGAAAAGCGCTATATAAATGCAATCCATTATTATTATTATTATTATTATTATTATGTTGAACATGCGAAACACCTGAGCTGGCTCCTCTTGATGCAAAGGATCAGGAGCTCCTCTGTATATATTTTATTGTCCCACTGTTGCATCCAAAATCTTCCTTTTTCTGTCTGCGACTCTGTGGCATCTTTTATATACGCTGAGGTCGGCGTAAAAAAGGAATCATGACCAACATTCCACACCTTTTATCAACCATTAACAGTAAAACTGGGTCCAAGTGCTCGGGCAGTTTTCTTTAAGAACATTACAGTCAGCGTGATACTATCAGCAGATGCTTTTTTGTTTCTTTTAGCAACAAAAATTGTGTTTATTCAACTTATTTTGACTTCATATTTTTCTCTCCAGTCATCCACAACCAGTCTGCAAAAAGAAGTGGCGCTAAAACAGTTGTTCCAGACAGCAGATGAACTTAATGACCGCACAAAGGCTCACGATATGATAAATACGGATTATTTGAAACTGTCGATCATGCAGAGCTGCTCTAGTAGAGTCTCAGAATAAAAATATGGAGGTAGAAATGAGCATAATGGGTCTGAAAATATTAGAAGGTCAGAAAACGATCAGTGTAAGCAACATAATATCATACTATCATAACTAATGTAAGTGGATTGGTTTTATTAGTGATCCCAAAATATTTAAGCCACATATTGTTAGTGTAGTTGGTTCAAGTAGGATAGTATTTTTTAGATATTTGTGTGCAATTTGGTAGTTTAATACAAGTTTATTTTACAGGAACAAATGTTGCTGATGTGTTTTCATGATATAAATCATTTCCTTTCTTGTTGTGCACAGGAGCAGAAATCATCAGATGGACATCTCAAGGAACATCTCGGCTGTCTGCATCTCTGAGCAGCACCACAGGTACAAGATGTGTTTATTCGTCTGTTTCCATTCAGTACACAAACGCTGGCACCCATTATTTAGGGAGCCGTACGGTTCTGCATTACCGTTCGAGTTTTTAGACCACAGAGTAACAACCCAGCTTATCTGCACCTCTTCAGTGCCTACAGTCAACCAGTCAGGGTGGATTTTGTGTGCTTGCATTGTTTATTTTAGCCCTCATTAAAACGTGGTAGCTGGCTTTCTCTCTCCAGGGTTTTTTGGCTACTGTGGTGGGGAGATAGGGGAATGCGGTGGACCCCTTGGGCGTCCCACAAAAAGCTGCCTAACCCCCTTCCCCGGCTCACCACTCACCCCATCTGGGTCCTGCAGTCACACCCTGTGGCAGGGCTGCGGTTAACTGCAGCTGTTGACTGGTAAAGAGGCACAGTGAGGGGTTCTAGGAGGCAAATCCAAGCAGATGTGACTTTCACTTTAACTACCACTAGAGGGTACTCAACCACAGTAAGCCAAAACAGGGGGACCTCAGAAAGCTGGCACAGACTCTTCCCGCGGGGTTTCTTTCTTATCTCTTTTACATGGTCAGCACTTTTTCGCAGGAAGCACAAGAAGTTGTGTGTGTGTGTGTGTGTGTGTGTGTGTAAGAATAAAGAGAGATGTTTGTCTTTTACAGGAGATGTTTTTAAAGAGAAAAAGGGGGGCAGAGAGCCCTCCTCAGTACTTAAAAGACACCTTGTGACGTCAGCTCTGCTGCCTCAAGCAGCTTTTGTCCATGTTGTTTAGTCTCTTTATAGGACTACAACAGTGGTCTGTTTTATTTTGTCTGTGACGGGGAAAAAAAACTATTAGACATAAAAGGCTTTGCTCTGTCAGCAGCCACACCCTGACCTTCGCTCCGCACATTTACCTTGCAGTTTATGCTACCTTAGTGTATCAGAGCCTGCGGCAAATACCTGTCTGGTATGCTCTGTCTGTGTGGCTGTGCATTAGTTTAATGCTGTGTGTCTGAACCATGTATTTTCACAATGCACCATACTACTGTTGTTCATTTTTAAAGGAATCAGGAAACGTCTGTTGGGTGTCTTGATAATCCCAGGTGTGTGTGCTTAACAGACAGCGCACGTATGTGTGTGTGCGTGTCTTTGTGCTAAAGTGAACTAGCAGGTTCTCTTTCAGAGTTATACAGCACATCGAGGGGGAGAGAGAGGGAGAAGAGGTCTTTGAAGTTTTGGTTCTGCCATCCGTCTCCAGCTCTCAGGCTTTCTTTTCATGCCAGCCACTGCAGATGCCTGTTAAAGAGAAACACCCCAGCTGGCTCCTCCCTGCCATGTCTCTTTGGTAAAATGACAACAGGCTGCACTCACATGCAGTGTTGGTCAAGTTACTTGAAAAAAGTAATCAGTAACTAATTACTGATTACTTCCCCAAAAAAGTAATCCCGTTACTTTACTGATTACTTATTTTCAAAAGTAATTAATTACTTAGTTACTTAGTTACTTTTTAAAAACACGATTTACAACCTGAAGAGGTGATAAAGCGATAGATCTTTCAGCCCAGTTCTACTTTTTCTACATAATCCATCATACAAAATGTAATCAAATGGAAAAGTCTCTTTTTAAAACTTGTTTTATTAGTTTTAATCTTTTAACTTTATGCATCAAGCAAAAATGTAATTATATGCAACATTCTCTGACTGGAATTGGATTTGTTTAATATTTAAACCTATTTTCTGCACATTCCAGCACATAAAATATATATTTTTTGTGTTTACACTCAGTCTTTCAAATAGATGCAAGTAAAACACAGCAGAAAATAAATAAAATCAAAGACTCAGCGGTCCTGTTGCTCTATTTTCACCTGTAAAGCAGGAGTCGGGTAGGCGGAGGTTTATCCCGGTGCAGGTGTGCCGCAGCGGTCAGTGGAAGAATCCGCGAGTTTCTCTGTGAATTTCCCATTACGTCATAGCGCACTTGGTGCTTGCTTGGAAGTTTAGGGGTTTTTTTTCGCTGTAAAAAGAGGTTTTCTTCCCACGCACAATGCTAATGGACGCGAATGTTTTTGTCACTTTTTATGGAATCAAACTCAAAGTAAGGTCAGTACTTCCACGCTTTAAACGCTGCACGCTCATACTCTCTCCCGCACTGGATATATGATCTATTGTTGATCTGCACACAGCTGTTGTCACAAACGTCGCACTTGCTAACGTCATTGCCATGAGACATTCTCTCAAAAAATCACGGTTTTAGTAACGCAGCGTTCCTACGGGAAAGTAACGGTAATCTAATTACCGTTTTTGCAATAGTAATCCCTTACTTTACTCGTTACTTGAAAAAAGTAATCGGATTACAGTAACGCGTTACAAGTAACACGTTACTGCCCATCTCTGCTCACATGCCCCGTACTGACAGTAACGCTCCTTTCTGTTGTGATTTCTAGCTGGTAAAAGCATGCCAGAGTGCAAGCCCGAGTGCAGAGAAGCCTAGAATGAAAAGCAGCTAAAGAGCAGCCAGTATTAATGGACAAATCTGATCTCCCCTTTCTCCAGCTGCTCACCCGCCATTGCTGGTTTTCCTCTGATTTAAACCAGTGTCTCCTTTACACGCCAGCAACCATAGACGATGCTATGACATTTAGCTTTAACACTGGAGGAGGAAAGCAGCAGCAGCAGGAGGATGATGATGAGGGGAGATGTATTGATTACCCTTAGCTGTTCTTTCATAGTCTGTGCTCTTGGTTTGTGTTGGCTAAGCCCTCTAGCCTAATGGCTTTTAGACTTCCATTAGGTCGTTGCAGGCAGCGTGGTTTAAGTAAGTAACAAAAGGCTCTGTCAGAATGCTTTAAGCATTAATAAGACAGTCGGTGTTACTTCTCTGGTCTGCCAGCTCATCAGGAACACACCAGTCTGGATCAGAAAGCCAGAAGGCTGGTTTACTGTCGTCATCTCAAGCTTTTATTTGGCTATATTGCTCCTGGTAAGCCCGGAGCTGGATTAACTTTTAGACTTTGGGGAATTTGTTTCGATTGAGCAGTGAAAGCTGCGGCTCACTCACCCCGTAAACTTTGGGTCCTGGAACTGTGCGCAGTAAAATCCTGTCTCACACTGACAAACGTGAAGAAGTGCCAGGAGCTCTCGGCATTTGTATAGTTCACTTAATGAGGAGAGAGCTATGGCTCGAAGTAGGGAAAGAGGCTCAATAGGAATGGGGTGAGGAGTGCATTGTTTGGTGCTACATGGCAACAGACCTGTGTCACCAGTTTCAAGGAGGCTTTTGTGTTGCCGAGTTGTTTTCTGGTTCTACTTTTATGGGCATCTTGTTTTTATAAAAGTTGTTTATTAGGAGCGAGGTCCTTCTACTTTTGGTAAAAGAAGCTGTGGCCTACACTGTTTCAAATCTCTGCAATTATTGGGTAGGTCTAGCTTTGATGGTGAACATGCTAGTATTTCGATATGTACACATTTCCCATATACACTAACTTACAGCCCGTCTCATACTGGTTTGATTCCCTTTCAACAGTCTGTGGGCGTACGCTGCTGCACTGACCCATCAGTCCCAACAAACTCCTCTGCTTTCTGGATATTGTGTGGTCTGCATGTCTTAATGTCGCTGCGTCCCTGCAATCCCTCAAAGTCCTGAGCTTTAATGCATCGGTTACCGTATTTTTCCACCGAGATGACTGTCGCTTGCCGGGAAAGCTTCACATTGTGTGTATGTGCGTGCGTGCACTTGTGCCATTTTTGGACAAGACCCTGTGTTCTCTCTGCACCAGCTACGGAAGCCTCCAGGGTTCATTTCTTCTGTGGCTAGACCACATAACCTAGAATCCTGCTTTGGTTGGAAATGTGTCTGTTTTCTTTTTCATCAGCCATCATAAAACAGACAAACTCCCCAGCTGTCTCCATCCTATATTAACAAGCTGTGTTTGGCCCTGGACTCATCTTAACAGCCCTTCTCTGGGTTTCTGCTGGTTACAGTAAAAATTAACACCTCCTCTACTGCAGACTGAGGCTTCTCATTGTGTGGATCCAGTTTCTGCTAAGACCTGCTCAGTCATGTGGTCTGTTTATGTTTATTGCCTATAAGAACCTCCAGACTTTACACACTGTATGTAAATGATGTGAAAGGTCTGCACGATGGCACCCACAGGTTCTTTGGCAGCTGCCGTGGTGTTTTCTTTGTTGCTAAGTAGCATGCAAGTAAAACTGCAGACACCAAAGCGGCGCACAGACGTCTTGCTATTTATCAGATCGTTTTGTTTTTAAAAAACGTTCTGCAGAAAACACCGACAGCATGAGAGGTTGAGTTCAGTGAGTGAAATTAGTGGAGGTGAAACCAGGCAAACGACTTGCAGCCACAGCTGCCTGTGCTGGCATACTCGTCAGTCAAAGGGGCCATGCCCCAAACTTTAAGCCCTACTGAATCCGAACGGGTGAGTAATAAAACAATTAGTCCAAAGTACAGTTCTTATGAAGGGTGAAATTTGCTTTAGAGGCCAAAACAGGTTTTGTAGCAGACGGTAAACATGTGGGCACTCCTTGATTCAGCTTCAAGTGGACATTAGAGGAACTGCAGTTGTTGGCACTTTCACTTTAGCTTTATTTTGCAGACAGTTGCTGCTCGGGGTCTACTTTGATATTGGGCACTATTTACAGGACTGTACAAGTCTTGAGTTCTGCCTCATTTTGTTCTTATAAATTGCTTTTAAGAACAATTTTTTAAAGTGCTCTTGAGCACTTTTTCAGTCCATTTTCAGAGAAATATCACTTAACACTGACCTTTGAATTATTCAAGCATAAAAAGGCCTAACTCAGGGCATGAACCAGTGTTGCATCTATAACAGACACTGGTGGCTCATTGCAAAAACACATCTGTCCTCGTTTCTTTAGCTGAATCTATGAATAAACAGATTGACAAGCATAAAATAGGATTTTTGCAACAGCGAGATGATTTCCAAAGAGTTCTTATCTGAAAACTTGGCATCTCCCAGCCTGGTGTGGAGTGTGTCTCTCATTGAATAAATGAGAGGAAAGTGGACAAGTAGAGGACAAAAAAAGGACACAGTATCTAAAAGTCATGTCTCTAAATAGCCTGTAGTCCTGGGTGTCTCGTCAAAATCGATGGAATTATCAACACAGAAATCTGATGGCAGAAAAGTCCGATCAGATTTTGATGCACTGTGCAGCAACATCTGGAAAGTGTCTGATTGGCTTCGTTTTTTCAGCATGACAATGATCCCAAACACGCTGCCAGTGTAGTAAAAGCATACCTGGATAGAAAACCACTATCAGTCATGGATTTGCCTCCAGAGCCTGGACCTCAACGTTATTGAAGCAGTGTGGGATCATCCTGACAGAGAACAGAACAAAACGCAGAAACATCCAAAGAAGACCTCTGAATATTCTTCGGGAAGACTGGAGAAACGTTCCTGAGGACCAGAAAGAAAGCTTTCCTAAAAGAGAGTTCATGCTGTGAGGAAGAATAAAAGAGGTCACACCAGTTATTGACTTTCAAGTTTATTCGATTTGTACAAAGTTTATTTTTGCCTTATATACCGCATTTTCATTTATATTCCAGTTGGTGCGCCTGTTTTTCATTTCCATAGTCAAAATATAAAGAAATGAGGTGTGGCTCAAGACTTTTGCACAGCACTGTATATAAATGATCTTTTGATACTTGCTAAGCTTCCTCACATTCTCTCCTTTCACATGCTTTCTGCTGCTAGACGTGACCATTGTCTGCAGTAATTTTGCAGGATTATCCCCTCACCACGCCACTTCAGACATACTTGAGTGGCGCTCCAAGACGAGGATAAATCTACCTTGGCCTCTTGCTGGCTGGCTGCTCTCTGGTCTGCCAACCAAGCAAGGAAACAATAGAAGTCCAGAACAATGTGCTGGCTGCAGATCAGTAGGGGCCCACTTGGACTCTCCCAGACGCTACGTCTTATTTCCTTTTTGATTACTCACGCCTGCCTGATGAGCGGCACACTCACACTCCTCGCCGTCTGCCCGTGAGAGAACTCGCAAAGAAAAGACTTTTTGTCGGAGGCTGGTTTTGATTTGTAGGCTGGAATGCCTTTGTGATAATGTCGCAAGATTTGCTGGCAACGAGAAAAGTTGGGGAGAGTTGTGATGTGCACAATTTCCAATTTTAGGCACTCTCAGGTGTCAAGGCTGTCAGAGCATGTGTGCTTATGTGTGTCAGAGTGTTTTTCTGTGCCGATTTATGTCGCTTTCCACCGATAGGCTTTCAGGATATGCTCGTAAACAGCTTTTAAATGAAGGAATAATAGTACTGGTCAACTGTAATGCCACCCAAGCGTGCTGCACGCCTGCTGTGGGCTGGGCTCCCTTTGCCTTGGCTCTTGCTAACTCCCACTTCTCCTTGTAACCCCCACCCCCCCCCCCCCCACCGCCAGGCCGGAGGTAGGAAATCAAACCAATTACGGTTGTATTTAAAGAAAATTGGAGCAGGGCCGGAAAAGTGGGGGCATTTCCAAAAGCCACAAAAATAAAACTGCAGGGCCACACTTGACAGGATACATGGTGGCTGGAGAAGAAAACGTAAGGAGAAATCCAGTGTGAGCAATGAATGGCTACTATATCTTAATAAAGCAGTCAGAGCTGGTAATCTACCCTAGCAACAAAACATGCCAAAAACTCTAATATTCCTCTGGATGTCATCAATAATCTGTTTCTGTGTCGGTCTCGAGGAGAGAGATTGATGGATTTTGCTTCCCGGTGGATCTGTTTGATGGATGGCGTTTAAGGGGCCAACCTTGTTTATATTCAGGTCTGCTGTGCCCCGCTGCGACTGGCCTGCCAAATGGCCGCACCTCATAACGTGGCTGAATGTGCCAAGAGCCCAAATCCTCCTTGGCGTGCTCTGCTGCTGCAGCCCCTGCTGCGGTGTGGTACGGGGTCTCTCATAAAACACAAACACCTGTATGCTTCATGACTAATGCACATGTGCGCACAATCCTTTGGCCAGTGTGTGTCACAGTCTGAAGCAGCCTTTACAGCCAAAAAGCTTGTCTGGGATCAGTTGTGTGATCGCCACCTCCTGATCTGATGCATTCTCTCTGTTTTACCTCTCCCCCCCCTCCATCGCTCTCTGATCCTCCTCCTCGCTGTCATCTCTCAGGAAAACCCCCTCATTACCAGGGCCCAAATGTAAATGCTTCATTTTCCATAACGCCACAATCCCTCTTTGTTCCACGGCCCATTTGGCTGTTATATCTCAGCAATTATTTCTAAATCTGAATGCTCCCAAACAGACTCCTCCAGATACTTGAAAGATATTTTTCTTCCTTCATCTTCCCCTCTGCCTCATGGGCAAAAACAAAAGGAGCAGAAATCAAGGTGTCTGGTGTCTGCAGGCCATCATACCTCATGTGTGTAAACTCACGTGTACACACACACACACACACACACACACACACACACACACACACACACACACACACACACACACACACACACACAGTCAGCACCTTGTTCTACAGGTGCATGCATAGAAAACAAGAAAAGCACACACTCAGACAGACTGTTTACTTCACATGCACACACCATAAAGAGTGTAACATGATCTCCCATTAAGGATGAAAACAAACCAGCGAGTGGGAGGTGTCCCCTGAGGACATCCACAGTAGCTATAGTGGAACCATTGAACCATGGGAACTGGTTAGCAGAGCCCTTCCACGCACACACTGTTGGCTGGAGATGGAAACACCAAAGTAATGGCTTTTAATCACGTCACCTGTCTAACGGTAACAATGGTTCACATTTTATTGGGTGTCAGCAGTAATTTGATTTATCCACACCTGGCTTTGATGATGTTTGACAATCAAAGCACCAGAATCACAACTGCGATAAAAGTGACTGCGAAGGAGAAAATGACGATTTAAGAAATGCAACACTGATTATTTAGTAATGTTTAAAAAGATGCTTTAATCTTGTTGCTCTGTGTCAATCGTTTTTTTTTTTTTAACCCACTGATTTCTTAACAGCCACTTATTAGATAACAGATAACAACCACGTGGATTTACTGTTACGTAGAGATGCAAAGGAATTACTGACTTTGCTGGTTCCAAAGGAGACAATGAGAGCAAGAAAGGACGGGACAATGCAGCTTTTAACAGCCATCCACGTTCCCATGTGATCCAAAACAGACTTAAGCAATCATCCTCATTTTACTCGCTGTTTGCGCACATGGATTAAAAAAAAAAAGGAGTAGTAGTAAGGGAGATAGAAAGATAGAGAGTGTGTATGTGAACCACCAATTTAGCAAGTTCCCCTGCTCAAGTGAACACAGACCTGGTCCACAGGGATCCCCGTTTCCCCTCGCCGTCTTCCTTCCCCCCACTAAAGCCCCTACCATGAGCCTGGCAGAGAGCTATAGTGTGCGTGTGTGTGTGCGTATTAATTTCCTGTTTTATAGAGGAAGTAGTGTTTGCATGTACAGATCGTTATTCAGATTTTCTCTGTGAGAAAAAAGCACAGAAAAAAAAAGATTGTGTCAATTCTCATGAATCTGTATGGGAACAACGAGTATTGTTTCTGGGAAGCTGCCCTACTTTCTTAGTAAAAACATATTTTGGTTCACTGGTAAAGTGCAAATGCAGTGTCTAAATCAAACTGAAAAGCATGTCATTTCATTATTCCAATCAACAAAAAATCCCAAAACACTACAAACTATCATCCTTTCATTTCAAATGTTCTACTTTTACTCCTTGACAAATTAATCAAATTAAGGGCAGACTGGTTTGACACAGACAGCTGTGGTCATTATGCAGTAAGGACAATCTGCATCCGAGCCAGTAGGATGTCTAAATGAAAGTTAGCTGCTGTGGTCTTAGCCAGATTACCCTCTAACCATGGACTGAGCCACAGGTCGGCCATCCAGTGGTCTGATGGGTTTCTATAAAGGCCTCCTGTTTTTGATTCATTTACATGTCTTGGTTTCCTGTGATGAGATGACAGAGTTTAGTCATAAGATTGTTTCGAGCGTCGCTTATCGGTGTCATCACACGTCTTTGTATGAGCGTTACTCAGTAAATGACGTGCAATGTGAAATTCTCTGAATTGCCACCACGGAAGGAAAAAAGAAAACATCCTGCAGCCATGCAGCCTTAAAAGAAACTCCTGTGGTTCGAAATCACGTCTCAGTTTCATTCGGGGCTGTTAAACCATAAAAACATGCAACATGGCAATATGGGCAGAAGGATGTAGGCTATATTATTGCTTTTTGCATCTGCATCTGTGGAGTTATTTTCGTGTCTGTAATGTGCAGTCAAGCAGAACAGGTCTGCTGTGAAAAACAGGCCTGAGAGAATCACCATAGACTCTGTGATTTTTATTTTTATTTTTGCAAGTAAAATAAACAGGAGATTAAAATATGAATAAAGGAGTTTTGCTTGCAAATCTAAAAGTTTGTACTTGTTGCTGAGCTGATTGTAGTTGGGAAGTGCACTGAAACGGGCTCCCTCTTGTTTACTGACAGCAAATGTTGTCAGTCGGCACTTACGATTAAGACGTGTGTGATATCTTTCAGGGTAGGTTAAGCTCAACAATATCCAGGTTTGTTAACAAAACTCTTAAGATTCAAAATAAAGGTTAGAAAAAATATTAATTTCTTTCCAAAAATCTGCAGATTATCATTTTTGCATTAAAGAAGTAATCATTACATTCTCACAGCTGAAATTAGGAACATATTTCACATCTTGGCTTCAAAAGTGTGATGATGATGATGATTCAGCAACAGTTATCGTGTTGTTCATGGCCCACGTCTCTTAACCTTTACATTTCCCCCTCTTTTTAAGCATAAATAGTCACAGGTAATGAAGCATCCATTTATCAAACTGATGAGTAACAGCTTGACATATCTTAGGAAAATATGTTCGATTGTAACCAAATATTTTCCAGGTGCTGTCAGTACACTGATGACATCACATGTTTTCTTTTGCTAAGGTTTGTTGAGATCTAAAAACTGTTTTTATTCATTTTTTTCATACATTTCCCAGCAATGCATCCAGGGAGACGGTTAAAATGCGACACGGCTGATTTAACAGATTGTTCTTTGGGAGACTTTTAAGAGCGACGCGTCTCCCATTGCTGCTGAATTTGTTTGTGTTTTTATGAGATCAGCAGCTCGTTAAGAGGTCACACAGCAGAGTGTCATGCTGGCAGCTCTCCGGGTCCATCTGACACTGTGACCGTTGCTCCCGCTTTGAGCGGGAACCGACTCCTACAGTACAGCCCCGCAGAGAGGTGCTCCACTGTGGGAACTGGGAGTCGCCCGGTTCCAAAGATCAGTCTCTGTAGACTCGGCATGGATGAGAAACTACCTTCACTGGGATCCTTCTGAACTAGGAGAATTCTCTCTCTCTCTCTTCATCTCTCCCTCCATATCCCACTCTGCATCAGCAAAGCAGTGCTCTGTGTGAGAATGGTTGCATCACAGCTCTCGCGGTTTCTTAGCCCCTGGCCCCTGTGTTCCTCGGTCAATCTGTGGGAACCCTGATTTTGGACGGTAGTTGCTGTTCCCACCACCAGTCTGGTTAGAAAATAGACTGCTGGCCAACGTACCAGGCACCCAAAACAAGCCGGTTCAGGCCCACTGCTTCTCACGGGTTCAGGGCAGAGGTTGTTAGTGACTCCAGAAGAGGCTGTAATTGGTTTCGCATGCAGGTATCTTAGAAGCGACAGCGGATACTGTTATCATGAGAAACTTTCTCTGTTTCGCTTTGTTTGTGTCTTATTTCCAGTTCAGTGTTTTATCATCTTTCTTTTGAATAAAGATGAAAAATCCTGGAGGCCAATAAGCAACAGACAGAATAAACAAAGAAGTCGTTAGTTATTCTTTTCTATCACCATGGGGCAAGTTATGCGTCTATTTTTTCAACTTTACCCACTTAAAAAGTGGTTTTGTTTGTCCTATACACAATTCATCATGCCTTTTGACTACAATCACATCCAGACAGGCAGCCTGATCCAGGCAAACGCTTCCTCTCTTTCCAGGAGAGTTACAGTTTTCGGAAGAGGAGCAGCAGCGCTGCAGGAACAGAGAGAAGATGAAAAAGCAGCTCTGCTCGTGTACATCCACGACTAAGGCAGAGCCAGATGAGAGCCTCTCTGCTCCACACATGTGGACAAGAGAGTCGGGTCTCACAGAGTGTGTGAAGACAGCTGTAAAATTCCCCTGAGCCTGGCCTAATTGAAAGCTTATCATTTTCTCTTTGTGCTTCCTGAGTGGTGGGGGATCAGCGAGGGGCGAGGCAGAGCGCTTCTCTGTGATGAGACCTGGAGGAAACGCTGTTGTGAACTCGCACTGTAAAGTGGAGCTCAGACCGTCTTGGTGGAGGGCTGGTGCGAGATCTGTCAGTGGGGGATTGTGTGTGTCTGCGTGGAAATGCTTTGAGTGTGTAGAGTTAATTGAATGCAGTGTGTATCGAGGCTGCATGTGTGCATCCTGAGGCTCTGTTGTTCTGCCAGCGCTGCCCTCATAGAAGGCCTGACACAGACACACGCATGCAGCAGAAGCCACACAAAGGCAAAGAAAGGAGAGAGCTGCACGAGAAGAAAGGATGAAAGAGGCAAAGAAAGAGAAAATGCAAGAGTCTAAACACAGGAAACAAAAGAGTGAAAAATTAGTGAAAAACAAAGTGAAAGCCTTTCATGGCACATCAACAGGTGGCGTTAGTTAAAGAGCGAAGAATTGTGGGTATTTGGTGTCAGGATAACCACATCTGAAATCAGACCACCCCGCAAGGTGGCATCTCAAGTGTTTAATCTTATGGCTCGGCTTCAAATGGGGCAAACAGATGGCATCGGCGCGGTGTAAATTAACGACCGCGCCGTCGGTTAAAAAAGGCCGCCGACATTCCAAACTTCTGTATTGTTTTTAACAAGTGACGACTTGCCGACGTGCGCTAACATGGAGGCTGCCAGGGTGGTGTCGGATTCCTGAGCAGCGTTTTATTTACGCTCAGGGTACCACCGCGCTGACAGCTGAGGCATTTTCAAACCTCTGGGAAGCGAGAGGAATTGCCAGCGAGAGTTTCGCTAATGGGAGAGAGGAGGAGAATTATTAGAGGGTTACTGGGCACAACCCAGCAAATGTAAGGTTATGAGATGAAAACAGTGGCATTCGTGGTATTTTCTGTGTGAGCCGAAGAAGTTAGAAGTACAGAAATGGCTGGATCAGAATGTGCTGGCGTGGAATCGGGTCCCATGGATGTTTATGAGGGTTTTCTTTTTCCTTCTTCATTTCTCAGCTGATGTGATGGTGTGTTGGATTCCCCCCCTGTGTTTTAACTCTCAACACCTCGCCCTGTTAAACTACAACACCTCACAAGCCTAGGAGTACTGCTACACTGTGCTATTGTTTTTATAATTAAGCAAATAAATTCAAAGAATGTGGCCATAATTATGCAACTTTAATCTAACCTAGGTGTGATTTATTCATTTCACTCCAAGAGTTCCTTTGAAGGGGCTATAATGGTTCATTCCTGGACTCTGCTGTAGTAGCTGAAGCCTGTCGGCTCTATTTTTATGTTCTCTTTGAGCCTTTTTTCTGATTGGCTGCTCCCTGTAAACAAAAGGTTTCACAAGTGGGTGGGCGGAGCCGTGAGCATGAAGTGTGGCCATGTTTTACAAATCTTATCCTCCAAAAGAAAACAGCTTTGGAGACAAAAGTGAGACACATTTTTTTTTAATTAAAATGAATAAAAACTACATTATCGCAAACTTTACAAGCACTCAGTATAGAAGCATTATTGATATCATTACATACATGGTGAAATTTTTTTTAAATTAACATACCAGTTTCAGATGTACATGCTTTGAGCATCAAAGAGATGGAGAGAGCAAGATGAAGGAACATTTTGCTGGAAAGGGATTGTTTAAAAAAAGTAACCTTGTGCTCTTTAATTAACACACAATAAAAATACGATTTACTCGCACACTTGGGCTTGTTTGCAGAAGAAAAACAAAGACAATGATATTTTTTGCCACACATTTTCTCCATCGAAAACATCCAAACAGTATTACAGGCAGTTGTGAAGATCTTTGGTTTTTTGTGTTTGAAGGAACCACACAAATCTCAGTATGTAGGTGGTTTCTCTAGCTGCATGATGTTTGCCTATAATACAGTAAGGTTTTCAGGCACATCCAGGCCAAAGGGAGATGGGAATGAGACGCTGTCATTTAGAAAAAAACTAGGAATAAGGCAGAGGGCATACAAAACAGCTTGCATACTTTTTTTTCTTTACCTGAGCTGCAAATGCTAGCTTCTTTGGATCACTTCTCACTTTGACATTAAAGCTTACTTGTTTATCACATGAGCCGCCAACTTTCAAAGTCGTGAATCCTAATCATCTTCATTCTTGTGAAAGAGTTTCCTGGTAAATACTGGATACCTGATACTTCTTGTAGATATCTTTAGCACACCTCGTGCCAAGGCGATGTGTGCAGGCAGAGCTGGCGGAGCTACGACCCCCTGGCACTGACAGTAAATTAGACTGGGAGCCATAAAAGGTTTCAAAGCACTCACTGATTATTTAGAACAAAAGGACCGGTGCACAACAACAGAGGGGTTTTTTTTCAACTGCCCCTGGTTTTGTAAGAAGATACCCCTTTTGACCCCACCTGTCTTCCTCCATCCCTTCATCCTCTCCTCCTAATTTATGGAAAGACGGGATCACATGTGTAGCTAAAGGGGAAAGGCCCTCCCAGGACAGGGGGAATGCGCACACACACCTGTGGTGCAGGAATGTGTTTGTGTGTCTGATCACGAAATGATTTGGCGACTTAAGTTGATGTCTATATATCTACCCATGTTTAGTTCGGCACGCTTCTGGATATTTGTAAATGTATAAACCCAAAAATAAAGATAGAAATTAAAGTTCAAACATAGTGCAAAAAATTCAGCAAATGGCTTTTTTGTTTTTTTTTAAGCGCAGAAAGGCAATTTTGGAACTTTTTTAAAAGCTTACAGCTCTAGAAGATGCTGTTGGGCACTGTTCACTCAGGAATAAAAGTTTTAGTGCATCAAAGCTACATTGGAAGGCAAAAAATTACATTAAAGGTTTTGGTTTTTTTTATAATTTAGTAGCAATATATTACACAAATTCCAAATTTATACTTAACAACAAAACATGGTATATATACTGTATATATATTTATATAAAAAAAAAAAGGAAAGGCAGAGAGAAATGCTTAAGGATTTGGGGTATATGCATACATTTCCTCAAATTTTGGCTCAAATAAATATGAAAGGTAAACTGTCTCATCCAGTTTAAAAATACCAGACTAGGACTTTTTTTTTCTTTAGAAAAGGGCTTGAATAAGAACATCAAAGGAAAAGTAAAGAGTAGAGACAACAGGACTCCTACAGAAAAACAAAAAAACCAAGAAACCCTCCTCTGCTTTAGTCTTTATACATTCCTTGAAATATCAGCCACTGTCCTGTTGAAGCGTGATTGACTGATGACGCGGCAGAGGAGGAGTCGTATCTAAAAACGTGACAGGTAAAATGCTTTTGTTTCTCAATAATGCAGCAGTTGTGTCGAAACGTCCACTGCGCAGTGTGGCTCCAAACGCTAATGTGTCCATTTGGATAATAAATTAGGCAATAAGGTACTGCATAACCACCGTGAGCGCACGAAACAGCCTTGGGTGCAACTGACAATGTTTTCACAACTGACTCAATAATTTTTTACAATGTTGAAATTTGACAGAAATTAAAGCTTTAAAAAGGAAGGATTGCTACAGCAGTGCAGCCATGCCTCGCAGGAGTCCAGCCCGACTTCTCTCCTCCACCCGCCGAGTGAGCTGGATCGGTCTGTTTGAGGGATTTCTGCTGCGGTTTTTCAGTTCGTCAGCTGTGCTGATTGATCACACCTCCGCCGCCTTTTGTTCATTTGTCTTTGATGAGTACCTGTTTGCACAAGACAAATGAGGCCGGCACATTACTGCGGCTTCACTCGTTTTACTCTCTCTTCTGTTTACAGTCTCTGCCAAGTAACGCGTCAGCTCGTATGGCTTTTCCGGTTCTTTGACGGTACCTCGGTACAGTGCAGGAGTTCAAGAATTTACAAAACAAATAGAAGTCTTGGGGGATTTGGTAAAAGCAGAAGGTCTTTAAAGCGAGTGCCGGAGAAATAAAAGACAAACATGCAGCATTTCTCTTTTTTTGTTTTTTTTCTTCTTCTTTTCTTTCAGTGTTCAGCTTCTTTTTTCTTTGTTCATCATCCTCTTTACTTTGTTTTCTCCTTCTCTTCTTGTCTAGCTGTCTGTCAGTCAGTAAGGCCTCCAGACAGATTCATCCAAGCGACCCGAAGCGCTCATGGCTGTGGGGGAGTTGCTGTGGCTGCCGTCGGCTTCCACGCCCTCGCTCTGGGTGTTTAGACCCGGGTTCATCAGGCTGTTGGTCCCGCCAGTGCCTGTAGCCCCCGAGCAGGACAGTAGGCGGGTGGGAGAGCGCTCGCCCCCGGTATTCCCTGGAGCCACCATGGAGAACTGGTAGGATCCAGAGCCTGTGCCATAATACAGGTAAGAGTTGGACTGGAAGTTTTGGGATTGGTTGTTTGAGTAGGGTGGTGGCAGGTAGGTGTGGTATCTAGTAGAGGCTGACATGCTAAGGCCACTAATGCCGGTGCTGGAGGTGTTGGTGGAGTAGGGGAAGGCCCCGGGGTAGTGCATGCGGGGATCTGAGAAGCGAGGGTCGGTCAGCGGTGACAGAGACGGGAAGGTGGTCCTCTGCGGGAAGAGCTCTGTAGTCGCTGTTATAAAAACAGAGAAACAAAAGGTTGGAAAGAGCCAGAAAACATTCAAACTGCTCTTGCAATTATGAAACCAGCGACTCAGAGATCTCTCTTTTCTATTATTCGCAAGAAAAAAAAGACCCACATTTCCAGAGCAGCAAATCTCCCCAGACCCCCAATTCTGAGCTCAAGTTTCTTGCGATATACTGGTCCATGGAAATGTTTGCTCAAAGTAATGAACTGAGACATTTCTTTGCTTAATAACAGTCATCAAGCACTGACAGCACATCATCCCACAGCCCCGTGCACAAGATTGAAGTTATGAAAAGGCCCCCTTGCCACAGCCCTCCCACCACTGCTTCAAAAGACGCAACGCACAGTTTTCTATCTTTTTCAGAGCAATGAAAAGAGGCATTGTCTGTAGTGAGGGGTGCTTTGTATAAACACAGACAGCTCGCTGCACTGTTGTGCGGCTTGTCATAAATCATATTTAGGTGGCAGAGGCAGACGGTCGCACTCGGAGACGGTCAGAGAGACAGAGAAGGGGAGGGGACGCAGGAAGAGAAATTGTGTTTCTGTGTATATCTAAACTAATGTGTATCACAGTGAATGACCTGTCAGAGTCGCTGCCAAGTGTAATCTCACAGGTAACGAAGCACAGTTGAACCAGGCTGCTATGTCTGCCATTTCACTGCACACCTTCTCATTTATTCAGCTGGCAAAAGGGAAATAGAAATATTGCTGAAGGGTTCGGCTTGGCGGTTTGCTGCTCTGAGATTTGATGCCACTACTGTCACCAAGTAACTCAAACACCATATTTCCCTCCTCGCTCAGCTAAGGAGTGCTATTGGCTGATCTTACACCACCCGAGCTTTGGAAACGAACCCATTCACAGATTTATGAAAGCTGCCGACTGACACCTCCGATAGTATTTGTGTTTCAGTCCAAGTACAGCACCAGTTATTTTCCAAGTTTCTGCTTAATGTACTTACGATACCTTTGATTTATTTTCACTTTGTTTTAATTGCATGTAAGCTAAATGCTAACACTGGGAAAATTACCTGCTACTGTTGTGGTTTTACTGGCTTCAGACACACTTTTAAATTCCCAGGTAAAGGTGTGAAATATTAAGTGTTGCTTGGCAAGTTGACCGCGCCGAGTCTTTGTGTTCATGATACTCAGATATTTTGCCAAACAATAAGGTGGCCTTCAGCCAGAACAAACGCCCTTGACCTGGTTGTATGCCATAAAGACTAGTGAGTGTTCCTCATACCTGATGTCAGCCTACAGTATGCGCTCAGTCCACGCCTGTGTACGCCCGTGGTTATTTGTTTGTCTGCGTGTGGCTTCCATGGGTCCAGTGTGCCCACATGACTTCAAGTGTAAAATGTGGATTTGGATGGCAGAGAAAAGAAAGCTTGTATTTATCAAATAGCAAGCGCTTGCACGCCACAGCCCCGAGGGGGGAGAATGCCAAACTTGCGTGCCACGGTCTTGTTGAAATGTCTTTTCCCTGTGTCTGGAGAAGTGGGTCCATTTTCAGCTGCAAAAAAATCAGTTCCTTTGCAATTTCCATGGCCCCAGCTTTACTCTTTGTTTTTTTTCCAGCAACACATTGCTGCTGTTGAATTTCCTTTTTTTTTGGGAGGGGATGAGGGAGTTAGTAGTGGTGGTGGTGGGGGGGCTGTTTCTTTTTCCAGAGTCTACCAGGCACAGGAGTCGAGCTCCGTATCTGATTTCACGCGAGGAAAATCCAAGCCCTCAGCTGCTGTTGATTCGGGTGAAGTGGAGTCAGCCTACTAATTCCTACCGGACTCTCAAAAAGCTTTTGCTCCCTCTCCCCGTCTCTCTCTCTCTCTCCCTGTCTGTCCCTTCATCTGTCCCACTCTGTGCTAAATTTAGGCTTCAGGGTGAAACCGGGGAGGCGTTCTGTGGCTTGGGGACACGACAGCTCTCGCTGCTGCCGCCTACGCCGCCCACGATCTCCGCTTAATTGAAGTCGGTGGAAATGTGTGGGCCAAACTGCGGTGGGGATCGACTCCTGTGTTCCGTCAGGGGAAACTGGACTGGACGCTTATCACAACACCTTAATGGGCTTGTGCAGTCTCAGGTTTTTGGCTGGGAGCCCTGAGGAGTCTGGTACAGTACAGTAGCTCCCTCTGGAGGAGAGGGCTAAACAAAGTGTCCTGTAATTGAGAAGCAAAGTTTGCAGTCTGCTTTTTCTCCCTCTTGACTGCGTTGCATACCTTCCTGCATCCCCACCCTCCCCCACCCAACATAAGTGCAGGGTTTGCTGCTGCGGCTGTGGTAACGGTGGTGTATCTTTGGCAGAGAGGGTCTTCCTAACTGAGCCGAGTACTCGCTGCCTGTAACCTCTACGGCACAAAACCACACATGATCTCCATTAGGCTCATCTGAAACGTGTTGACTAAATTGCAGGGACAGGATAAAGGATGGACCCCAGAGGCCTAGCTAGCACAGTGTGTGATGTTCTGAGTGTATGAAGCGGGTAGCTGGGAATCGGGGCTTTTATAGAGAACACGGTGTTCCAGCATGAGCTCTGAAGTGCAGCGCCATGCTCTTTTTGAATTCTGCAGTGCCAAGGGTGGAGCCCTCCTCCTTTCTGCTTAGGTCAAGAAGTCCTCTAGTCCACACTCAAGCGTGTAACCCAGATATGACAGGAGGTTTGTCTCGTTTGCATACGGGAGAAACTGATTTTGGTTGTTAACACAAGGGCAGGTTTGAGGCTGTCACGTCTCTGTGTGTAATTGTGCACGGGCTTATGTGTGTGTGTGTATGCACGTGTGCCTGAATGTGGTGGCTGACAATGGGGGGGGGATGCAAATCCAGGCGTTCACCTGTGAAATGTTTACTCAGGCTTGATGCAAACTGTGACGGCCAGCACCCAGGGAAGGGTGTCTCAGGCAAATAAGTGGAAGGAGGAAAAAGAGAGAAGCCCGGGCTGGTGCGGCTACGTGGAAAGAGCCACTGTGCTGTGTAATAAGAATGTTTTCTAATCTTTTTCTCTGATATAATCCCTGAAAAGGCCCAGCTGCTCTGCATTGTGGACTCCCGAGAAGGGATTTAAGTCCTTTCACATGCAGAAAGCGTCCGGTTGATTTATTGACTGGTTTGAACAGTGGATGCCATTAGGTTGAGAAGGCGCTGTTGATAATTGGCCGACGAGTACAGGGTAACGTAACGCCACGGGAGGGCCGGTGCTGCAGAATAGGAGACCCAAATGAACACCAGGTGTTTATTTAAGCACCCAGGCTGTGGAGCCGGAGCATCATGTCGGATGCAAATACCGATCACCTCTGTACTGTGGCAACACGGTCGGCAGCCCCAAAGCCTCATCCACGGTAGCACTTTATCATGTGAGCGCGGAGGATTTTGCATGTTCTCAACTTGTGACATGCAACACAAGCAAGGGAAAAAGAAGTTTGTGATTATAAAAACCCTGAGATTTCCCTAATGCGTCGACACACGAGGTGACGCGATTAAAATATTTTTTTGTTAAGTAAATCTTTTTCTGCGAGAGATACGATACTCACTTGTAAAGCGACTGGTGTGATGTATTTGTTAACCAGTCATTGGGATTGTAGCTACATGAGAATCGCTGTTGTTAAATTTTTTTCTCACTGCCGCTTCCAGTCTCTCACACAGCCCCGAGTGCCTTTGCACAGACGCCAACAAACACGTATAATTCTGCTGTGTCAGTGCTTAGACACATTTCTCTTCTTTGCCTTAGACATTGCGTTGTATCTGATAAAATGCAGAAAAGAGAGCAAGAGCGCAGTGCTAAATCTAAAAGTCATTTTGTGTCTGAATGCGGGACTTTGTCACAGCGTGAGCATATGAGTCAGCACGTCCGGTGTGGAGTGGTGGGTTGTGCGTAGGAGAATGCAAGACTGAGAGGGCTTTTAATCAAAATCGCCAAGATACAAATGAAACAAAGGAGAAGGGGGAAAGGCAGCGGAAGACAATGAAGAAAAAAAAAAGCGAGAAGGATGGTGGCATTACGGGAACGCCGTGTGATGTAGTTGGGCCCTACAGGCAAAATGAAACAGACTCTAATATCATTGGTACGCTGGCGCGCCCTTTCCAGCTTGTTTCTTTCAGTTTGGAAAAACTACGTTTACTAATTAAAACAAAGCAGTGCGAGATGTTTTTAAAGACTTATATTCAAAGGGATCTCCATTGTGTTTTGCATGCTTGCTCACACAAGTCCTTACTAGTGACTTCACCCTTCAGGCTGCTTTTTCGCAACTAGCGAACACCCTCGGTTTCAAATTGAAACACACGCACAAAGACACCGTCATGCATAAACAACATCCTAAAATAAATACAGAGTCTCATGCTTAGTTAAATTAGTTCTTTCATCAAGTATGAAGTGTAATAGTGAGACTTCTTGCAAGAACCAACCATGACCTATTAAACACATTAAAACGTCTCTCCCCTTACCAACCAGTGTGCAGTCTGAGACACTCAGACAGGTTTCTGATTTGATTTTGACTTAAATATGTTTAATTTAATTTGCTTATATTTTATCTATAACTGTTGATTGCCTTTTAGTATTTCAGAGACTGCACGAACTGTCCTCGTATAATTTTCTGTATGACGGCATTTTATTGCATATAATGTGTTTTTAGAAACCTCCTTGTCAAGCTGGTTTTTGATGAGCGCTATAAAAATAACCTTGAAAGCCAAGAGACACAAAGAGTGTGTGGGGTAAAAAAAAAAGCAGTGCATTGCAGTGTCTCACCTGGCCATGGTCTCAGGTCCTCCTCCACCTTGCAGGTCTTCAGGGTGGGGGTGTCCATCTGCTCCTGCCACAGGGCTGCAAGAACACACACAAATACAAGCAATATGTGAGGATGTGGGCTTTATAAACAATCCAGTAGAGCAATTCTGGGAATTAATACAAGTTGTGTGCGTGTACAGGGTGAGGAGGTCACTGCCTGCGCCTTAGCAATCTAAAACACAATCCAAAAACGCCTTCTCGACAGACTGGGCAGAACCGTCTTGACATCTGGACATTTGGAGATGTTTTCCTGTCACAGGTCGGTCTCTGCTGACTGAGCAGTGAAGGCTGGGAAGAGGAGGGGTGGTTTTCTCACCACAGTGAGACCAAGCTTGGAAAAACATGCTCGATGGGTGCATATGAGATATTTTTGGGACTTTCAGGCGAGACACCGGAGAGACCTGTGAAGCTTATCCAGCCAAGCTGTCAGGAAGCCGAGGAGGGTCGAGGAGCTACTGGCCCAACGCGTGGGACCCTGCTTCACACTGGACGGTCACACCGCAGCACAAACAGCTGGCTGTTTGCTCTCGGTCTGAGACGGCGCAGTTGTTACACGACAACGTGCACGAAGCTGCGTGGAGCGCCTCGGCACATGTGCTGCGTGACAGCCCAGTCTGCGCGCCTCCGGATAGTGCTACGTCCCGTTTAAAACTTTTTCATCAAATGTGCGTAAATATTTTCAACATGCAGGCAGAAAAACGTGTATTACATTTTTCTCGTGTCGTCTCCCTTTAACGACAGCATCAATCAGCCGTCTAACCTCAGCGTGACTCTGCACACCCTCCCTCTCCCAGCCTCCTGTAGCGGCAATTAGGATGGAGAGGGGATGCCAGAGGCAGAGAGGAGGGCGGTGCTGGGTTGTTCACCTATAGCCACACTGGGCTTAACTAGTGTACGATCTCTGCTTCCCCTGGAGCTCCTCCACTTCCTTTGCAAAGACCCAAATCAGCACTCAGTCACTGAGAGGTCCTGCACTATGCCTCACAATGGCAAATTCTTAAACATAAATGGCCTTATTCAGAAAGGCTTGCAAGCAGCTGGTGCGATTCGCTCAAGAAAATAAACATTTCCTTCAAATATTTTGATTGGCCAGCAGACAACGTCAATACCAGAGGCACAGATTACCCCTGTTAATAAGACGGCCGGCCGCCCCTCAGCCCTGGGCGGAGCCGTGGAGTGAGGAAGGCGGTGGCTGAGCAGGGAAGAAGTGGCCACCGCGTCACTAATGAGAAGCTTTTGGGGTGGTGCCAGTGTAGTTTTGGAGAGGACTCGCATATAAACACACACATGTGCTGCTTTTTGAAGTGCATGTGTACATGAAAGGAGGAGGCTGAGAAGATGTTAGAGCCAAAATGGCGTCCATCCTCGTGACTCCGGATCTAGCGACGCCTCTGAGACATGTAACGCGCCTGCCGTAATGAAGCGTGTCATTGAGACACAGTGAATGCTGGTCCTTGTGCTGGCTTCCTGTTTCGCTCAGGCCTTAGGCGTCGCAGCAGGGAGAGAATGTGAGAGAGCGAGCAAGACAGAAAGAAAGACGCCAGCGAGGGAAGGGGAGAGAAAGAGAGCGTGTTAGAGAGGGGAGGAACACGGCCTTGGCTCAGCTATGTGGGACATTTGATATGTCTTTTGAGCCCTCACTTATAACGTGAGCAAAAACAAACACATGGGCTGAAAAATCCTATGTTCTCTTTCAGGGCTCGTTGTCCGCCCGCCCTTCCCCTCTCCCCAGACTCAATAGAGACTGTTCATGGCACACATGTAGTTTCTGTAATTGCTGAAATGTAAAACTGGGCCCGGCTCTGATGTGAAATTATAACTTACACAAACAGTTGAGTCTGGTAAAAAACATCTCGCTCTCACTTCTCCTTTTCTTTGTTTTTTTTTTTGTGTTTTTTCCCCACCAGGGCTTCAAAAGAGCTTTTTTTTTCTCAGTTGAAGAAAAGAAACATTTTCAGTTTGAATTATTCATCTCAGGGTCACAAAAAGAGACTAACCACAAGTGAAGCTTTCAGGCACCATAACAAATAAACTCTGTGGTGGCCATTGACATATTATGTAAATAGTGGAGTGCAGAAGTAAAACAGAGTGTCTAAAGGACTGTTCCAGTTCCTGCTCGTTTTAGTTGCATTTACCTCAGAGGGCCAGCTTCCTGCTCGGGTTTGGCACAAGTCTGCATGAAACCCAACGAGCGCGGTGGCTATACTCTAAAGCCTACACCACAGCTACCTGACGGCGCTAATTTCCTGTCTCGCTCTTGCTTCTAATTGGCTGATCGTGTCGTTCGGGATGTGTGAATTAGCTCGAGCCTCTCAGTTTGCGGCAGTAGCAGAGTGCTGCCTCGAATCTGGGGGGCCGGCCGGCTTGTTTATGTGGAGTAAACAGTGTGGTCACTGTGGACGAGGCAGGAGGGGCTGAATCAGGCCGGTCCTCCATCAAACGGGACTTTTTCGAGTCAATTCCGACTCAGAGGCCACAGCCTGAACGCACTGAGCGAGCGCGCCAGAGCCGAGCTGCAGCAGATGTGCGCCAGTTGTGCAGCGTGACGCCAGTGGTACCAACATTTGTAGAAGAGTCATTAACGGGCAAGAGCTTTCCGGGTAAAAGCTGAATACGGCAAAAAAAATGTAGTGAGTAATATAGTAGATCTGGAAGATTACGCCGAGTTTTTCAGCAACATCACCACATGACTCAGACACACACACGCACACACTTTTGGGCCGTCATCAAAGCCCTGAGCACTTGACTTGATGGTGGAACGTTATGCTAGTATCTGATATTCATCTTCAGAGAGGAACACACAGGTGTTGGAACAAATAACATGTTAAGTGATACCACCTCAAAAGTGCCAGGACTTTCTTTTTGGATGATTAAATTGGTGCTCCATTTCTTTTCTCCCCCTCCTGCCTCTCTAACTGTTAAAACACATTTAAAGTTAAAAGAACGTCTTTCTTCTCGGCTGTCTGTTAGAGGCTCTGCCAAGGGCTTGTTGAGTTTTGTCTGCTTTTAAAACGGATTAGGGTAAAACTGGAATCTGTTTTCCACTTTTAACTTTGATATAAATCAAATTTTCAATCAGCTGCTTGCTTCCCTTAAGACTGTAAATGCTGTTGAATACATTGTGTATCAGAGGAAGGGAAGAAAAAAAAACTGCCACCCACAGATACACATAGTATACACATGTAGCTCACTTGAGGTTTTGAAAACCAGAATAACAATTTAGTACTTGATTGTCTGAGTGTCAGATTTGCTTGACTGCACGAGTTGAACCATGCATTTTTCAACCACACACACGCACACACACGCACACAGTCCCTCCACCCTAGCTGAGAATCATTCCACATGTCTAGCAGGCTTACCTGTGGACACAGAAGAACAAAAACAAGCAGCGAGTGTAGCGTCTGCCAGCGCGCAGGAATCCTGTCACTGCATGCACTGTAATGAGCTCTTAATTACCCTGTCTGTCTGGGACACTAGCGGAGAACTTGCAACACTAGAATGAAACTACGTGTGTGTGTGTGTGTGTGTGTGTGTGTGCGTGTTTTATTTTCAGTGTGCTTATGGTGCAATCATCTTTGTCTCGGTGTGATTTAAGAATCCAGCGGTAGCTGATGTCTGCAGACGTGTCCTGTTGACGAGCAAATTGAGACAGTATTTCACGGCTCAGACAACAATATGAAGCAAGGAGGCTTTAGGAGGAGGGTGACACGATGCTTTCCTTTTTGTAGCCATCTTCAGAGGGGACGGGGTTGGAGGGGGGGAGGTTCCAGCCTCGGATAATGGAAAACATCTTTTGTAACAGCAAGAAGGGAATCCATTTAATTATAACATGTTGATGGGCGATCTATCACCCGGCAATTCTCAAACAAACAGGCTTCGGGACTTAAAGTATCTGCAAAGTACAACAGCGTCTGGCAGGGATTGTCAAAAGCAGAGACGTGTGTGTTGTTGATATGTAAACACCTCCCTGTGTCTCTGGATGGGATTTATTACAACAAGTCTATTTTTGTTTGAGCTTTGCTCGTAATGCTGTCGTGCTGTTGTCTGTGCGCGATTCCTGCGCATACGGGACCGCTCTTCGGGACCCGTGCCACAACATACATCCACGGGCTGCCGCTCAGCCAGCGGATAGACGAGGTGGGAGGGAGAAAGGCTCTCTCCTCTGTTATTTAATTATTTTACCACTCTTGCCCTGCGGTGTGCCGTCACGATGGTAATACCACAGATTAAGGTGTGTGGTTTTTACAGCCCTTCCCCTCGTCTGTCTCACTCACATGCGCTTCTTATAGACAGCCTCGAGTCACCGGCAGCTGTAACTTGAAGCTCAAGGCCTTTAACTTATCTTGACACTTCTAAGAGATGTTAGCGTGTTGTGTCTGCTCTCCGACTACATGTGTGTGTTGCAACATTGCAGGCCTTTGAAGCCAGGCAAGTCTAATTCCTGCCCTAATCCTGCGTGAGGCAGACGAGAGCCGAGCGCTTCGTCTGCTGTCTGGACCGTGTCTGTACACCTCTCCCCGCCGATTGGCGTGCATCCCCGCCGGCCCGCCCATGCGCTCCCCCCGCCCACTTTTCAAGTCAGAAACCTAAAGTGTGAGCTTTGCTGCAGGGGTCGTTTTATTGGCAGGCAGCCTGCGGTGCGCACGGCAAACCCTGAGCCGTCAGAAAGTGATCATCACAGTGACTGTATTGTGTCGAAGAGCCGCACAGTTTAGTTTCAGCATAACCGGTCGCTGGTGTTTCTAAAATGGCTGACGTGTTTTCATCTGGGTACACGCCGTACAGGGGAACAAAAGCGATATCAACAGTAAGTAAGGACAGGGAAGAGAAGGGTGAAAGACCCCGTGTTCCCTGCAGTCAGCTGTTAGATAGCCCCATACTGGTGAGTCAGCGCTGGCTAAGCTAAGCACAAGGCCAAACAGTGTGCACACTGATAGTGTTCTACCCACACACGGCTCAGAGCTCCCAAACAAGCCCTCCTGTACACAGCAGCATGCTGATACAAAGGTAATGAGATTCATTAGCCAGCATGAGAACCAGAGAGTGGGCCGAAGTTTGCGTTCAGGCATGTGTGCTTCCTGTTAAAGAGGCTCCAACAGAGAGGGAAGAGTCATCCTCACCCACGCAGCTGTCCACAGCTGACACACAGCCTCCTCCCCTCCAGTCGCACCACCTCTGTCTGACTCTCAGCTCTCCCCCCAGCTTCCCCCGCACCCCTACACATTCGGACAGTCTCAGACTGACGTGATTGCCAAGGTAGCGGAAGGCTGCTACATTCCTGAGGCTGTAGTTGCGCGGTGTGCGGAGGCCAGTTTCGGCACCTTGGCCAAGCTCGGCTGGCAGCGGCGGCCGTGCCACCTGGCTGCAGATTCTACCCCGCGCACTGTGGGGCCCAGACCCACCAGCGCAGGGCATCCGGGGACAAAGCTGACATGAGCTTCCCCTCGAACGGCCAACACATAACAGCTCTCAGATTAGTGGAACAGACCTCAGGAAAGTTTGCGGAGAACATGAAAGTCTCTTGGCTTAGCTCAGGGTGAGGTGAACAGCGTGTGCTGTGCTGACATATGAACAGATTCAATTACTTCAGCCAAATTAAACCAAATATGTTCGGCTTATTAAAGGAGATTTTCAGTTCTAAGTCATTAAAGGGCCAAATTAAAGTGTACATATTCTTCCTTCTAACTCATTTTTGAAAATATGGGCTGTAGATGACTTTCTTCTCTTAAATATGTTTGTGGAAAATTAGATAAACACGGTTAAAAATATGCACACTTTGTTTTGTCTACAGTATCGCGATAGTAGGAGCAGGAAGTCGTTTCTTTCAGCTGATCTACATCTGTCATGAAGCTAAATAATGTGGGTCGCCATTAATGTTTAGAAGCTTCCCGTCACAGGTAGATGCACAGTGATGCTTTGTGGGTGTAGCTCAGTAGAAGAAAATGGCTCCAACAAATAAAATTACTCACAACAAGATTTGTGTATTTTTAGATGTAGCCATGTTGAGTTTTTCAGATGTGTGTGTGTGTGTGTGTGTGTGTGTGTGTGCTCAGAGTCAAGCAAAGGCCTAAAACTATCAATAAAAAGGGTCAAAGTTGAATCATAAATAAAGGTCAGCACGAAAGTAACAGCAAATTATGTTTGTGAATTTTCCCTACACACATTCATTCAGCGTCACAGTTTCACAACTAGTGCTTTCGAAAGAGATGTGAAAGTTTGCTGGTTGTACTCGTATATGTCAGTGGACCTCCTTACCTGGTGTGGTGCCAAGGTGGGGTTGGTGGATTTGGCGAGGATTGGTGTTTCCTGGGCCTATCCTCATACTCCGCTGGTAGCGTTCGATCTCTGACAGCCTGTCTGAGAACTGCATCTTCTGGGGGTCTTCTAACTTCACCCTGTGCCCTGAAAGAAAGACATGAGGAGGAGAGAAAGTCAAGCACTTGCACATTTTACCTCCTACACAACCTGGAAAATTGGCACTTGTTGCCAGGCTTGTACAAAAATAGCAAACACAATAACAAGAGTCCTATTAGAAAATTCCCCTTCTCCCTAATTTCTTTCTGGAGCACAGCGGTTTGACACATCCTGGCAAAACAACTTTTCCTGTCTAAACTGTAATTAGTGTAAAATTAGTTTGGACTGTGACGAGCATCAGTATGCTTCAGTGCAATTCATTTATATATATATATATATATATATATATATATATATATATATATATATATATATATTTAAAAAAGAGAGAGAGAGCAAGAGACCGTCACCGTGTTTTCAGCTTCCACATACAAAAATATTATTAGAATGTCAGCAGACCTTGAAATACATTGGCTAGACACTAAATGTTATACAAGCTGCACCTGCTGCCACGTCATCCGCAGATAACGATAGCGTAAGTGGTCAAAAATAATTACTGGAGGAATTTTGTTTCCCTGAACCTAAAGTCTAAGAAACAACACACTACCAACTGCTGCACTCCTCTGTGGACAAAAGTGCTTTTGTTGGTCTTTTTAACAAGATTAAAAGAAAAGAAAAAAAGTGAGTGCATCTATCCCCAATAACCACTCGTCTCTCACACCCACACCCACGCAAATTCAGGTCTGACTGACACAGCACTTAGTCAGAAGGAAACACCCAGACGAGGTTAGCAGACCATACAGTCATCGCTGTTAAACATAACGAAGAGAAGGGAAAGAGAAAGAGACTTTAGCGCGTGTCTGTGTGCAGGAGGTGAGACTTAACTCTAAGAAGCGAAGCAGCGCTTCTTTAATCCAACCCAGTACCTAACCCGCACACACTTAGCCCCCATATCACTTTGATGCCCTGTTCAGGGAAACGATGAGATGAGAAAAAACCTCTGATCATGCCTTTTATGCAGACACACTCATGTACAAATACACATGTGAACACACCTTAAATGTCAGACGTGAGTGCGGATGAGGGCTGTTCCTCTAATGGGAGGAAGACATTTTAATGTAACTATCAATGCACCAAAACTGTGTGTGAACCGGCATGTATACATTCTGTGGTTTTCTCCCTGGCATCTCTACAGAGTGGCCTAATGTGAAGTAATGGCTGGATTTGAATATTTTATCACTATATAAAGGGGGCAAGGCAGACGGACCAATATGGATTTTGCCCGTCCTTTCTCTGCACTGACCCATGGGCAATATATCTTCCCTCCTGAGGCTGACCCATGGGTAAAGTTTCCTCTCGTTTACCGCTCTGTCCATTTGTTTGTGCCCACCGCCTCGCTTCCGGCCTCTCTTTACAAACTATATAGAAATATCAAGCTTTGAAGCCCCCTCCCCGTACGCACACGCAGGCAGCCACATACACGGAGGGGTGATGTTCCGACATAATGTGAACACAAGCAGGCACTCAAATCAAAATTGTCGCTCTTCATTCACTCATTAGGAGTTGGATGAAACTTTAAATGTGTGAGAAGAAAAAGAGTCAGTCATGACTAATCTGTAGGAGCAGAGACAGGAGTCGTGTTGCTGCTCTGCAGCTGTTTGTGTGAGTGTGTGTGACTGAGTCCACCCTCTGGCCTGCCACTTTGCTCTGTGCTGTTACTCGGAACAAATCCCGGATAGACTCGTATGCTCTTGCACGCTCTGTAATATCATTTTTATTCACATGTGGCCTTCTGTTTAAACTTTGATGGAAGGTAGAAGCCAGAATATTTCTCTCTCTCTGCGCACACACACACACACACAGCGCCTGGTACAGGCTCCATAACCCACATAGACACTGTGGCTACTGTCTGTTCCAAGCCAGAGCAGGGGCGGCCAGGGGAAGCAGTCCTCCAAATATAGCCCCTATATGTGTCCTTGTGTAGTTATTAAGAGATTTACACCACCTCAAACGGCTGAGGTCAGGGAAATGATACATCCCACTGCTCTCTGGTTGGAAAAAAAGACAGGCAGCACGGGGGAAAAAAATGATAATTGGTCAGTTTTTCTGTGGCCACTGGTGGTCTGAGATGAATTGGCTCACTCTTTAGGGATGAAAGTGATCATTCAGTTACCCACAAACATGCACATGAACACACTTGAGCTGTGGATCCCGTGGCCCAGTTCCAGTTGGCAGGGACGCTTTAGCGACACACTGTTCGCAGCTTCCAGCAGGGGGTTTAGTGGCTTGTGAGAGGGCGATGTTTGGAAGGAGTGAGCGAGCGGTGGCATCATTAGAACAAGACCTGGCGCTCATTAACCCTGGCCTTGCAGTTGCTCTAAACACTGCACGCCGACTGGGAGGTGGCTTGAAGCTTTCGGCACCTCCTCTCAGTTTTACTCCTCGTCCCTTTTGTCTGTGTGAGCCTGTAAGCCTTACTGGGAAATTGTGATCAGAGGTGGTAGGGCATGAGCTTCGGACTGCCCGTGTAGCTTGAAGCAGGAATTGAACGCTACTCTGCGACAGCCCTCCTTTTTTAATTTTTTTGCCATTTCTGCACATGGCAAGTGTCTTAAAAAGAAAACTGTTGCTCCCTGTAGAAAAGTTTTAATAGCTGTCTAAATGATCCGCATAAGAGTCTCTTTGGCCAGCTGACCCCGGCTATAGCTGCTTTGTGTCAAGTCCAACCGCCAACATTTGACTTCTACTCTGCAGGGCTTGGAGGGCCAGAGGGGTGCCGGTGCTCCACACCAGCCCCATTTCAGAGGGGTTTCTGTGGTCAGATGAATATTTAATGTGTTAGTGTGCACTTAGGAAAGAATGCCTTTGTTTTTCTCTCTATGATATCATAACCACAAGATAGAGCTGGGAGATGGGAGGCAATGCACACATGAGGCCTAAACAGCAGCGCTCAATATGCATCCAGAGCTGAAAATGGATGCTAAAGGTTGTAGATTTACTAGCCTCCTCTCAGAGTAGTGGTCTCATCATCTGAAAGCATTATGGAAGTCTATGAAGAACAAATAAAATGCTTGATATAAAATGTCTGGTATTAACAATGTAGTGAAAGGCGATGGCTGTGTTTTGAAGAGATGGGTGTGCCGTTCCCAGCCCTGCTTTGTTTCGCATGTGTACGTGTGTGTGTATGCTTTTATTTCCTGATAGTGTTTTATCTTCACTGCAGCATTGCTTTGCTCTTTTGTATCTGTGCTTTGAAGCATTTTGAGGTAAGTTCAGGTGTAAATCGTGCGAAAAGTGTAAAGTTATGTTCTTCCTCACACTGCAAGTGGGCGTTTCGAAGACCAGACCGCACGAACAATCTCCACCGAGCGTTGCCCAGCCGAGCGTTGCCCTCCACAAAACCGTATCAGCTCAACAGGGAGGCAGTGTTTGCTCAGCGAGGTGACTGCCAGGACTTTAACACGATGCCACAGCTGAACGATCACCCAGTGCGACCTGTTTCCTTCCTTCACCCTCGCACTTTTCTCTACTTCTCCTCTCGTTTTCTGTCTGTCTGTCTGTCTCTGTCTCCTTTAAAAGAAAGAAACATATGTTGCCGTCCAAAGGGAGACACATTAAACACAAGCCCTTTTTAGTTAAGGGCTGGGTTCTTTTTCAGGGACAAAGTGAAACTCTATCTGAACAGCAAAGGCCAATACGTGCTTTGGCTGTGACCCAGCTCTGCACTGAATATATTTGAAGTGTAAATATTTGTTTTCGTCGTATAAATGGACTTGATAGGCCCCTGATAACAGACAAGAATTAATGTGGAGTGCATGTATCACAGTGAAAACTATGTCTGGACTGTCTATGTATGCATGGTATTGAATTGCATAAAAAAACAATGTTTGGGTAGTGTAAGGAGCACTCCTGAGTCTAGCACAAAGTACACAAAATGGCAGCTGTGTGGGCTTTTTTTGTTGCATTAATGAATCATTTTAATAATACCACAAATTTTAGGTCAGGGAAGCCCTTGTTTTTTGTGCTAGCGCACTGAAACTAAAGTCTTGAAAAGATATGAAAACAAGCTGCATCCTTATCTAACTTCTGAAACTCGACAGTGTAGCGGGGTGACAGTTGAACACATGTTGCAGTGGGGCCTACTTGCCTGCGAGCAAACTTCCGTTTGCCCTCAACAGACACTGAGGACGTTTCAACATGTGTTGAGCAAAACCTTGTACACCTGTCTTCCTCTTCCTCCTCTCTAGCGGACCTGAACCCCCCCCCCCCCCCCCTCGCGTTCCCACCCTGCTTCTTTCTGCCACCCTTTTCGTTTACTTCCCTTTTCATTCTATTATGAGCACAGCCCAAAACACTTTTCTGCAGCAGTGCATTTGGCTCTGTGCTTCCCAAGGCCACCAATCACACCATTGGGTATTTACAGTGGGGCAAATCAAAGTTCTTGTTTTGAGGCTGACCCTGAAGGATGTGGGTTTTACCCTTGGCTGGTGATTGTGGCTGTCTCGTCTGGGCCTAAATGAGTCGATGCTTGCCACACTCAGACATTACACTGCTTTAAAGTCATTTACATAACGCTCCCGTACGTCCTTATGAATAAATGCGTAAAGTTTTACAACTCTGTGCGCTCACTTCATGATAATGACAAACTGTATCTCTGGATATAAGTGTGAGCTAAAGTGTCTATCATAAACACAGCAGCGCTTTTAGTTTTTTTTTTTCTTTTCTTTTTTTTGCGGAAACATTATTTAGGCTTTCAGGGGGACGTCAACAAAAGTTGTGGCATGCTTTTATCATCCTCTACGGCCACAGCTGGGGGACCGTCTGGTCCCTGAGGCAGATGCATCAGCCTGTCTCTGGGGACATCAGCACTGTGAAAATCCCCCTCGTAGGCCTAACACAAGCTGCTCACAACGGAAGTTGCTACATGAGACTGTTTGAGCAAAGAGCGAAGCCTTCCTTTTCTGATAAGGGGATAAAGTGCTTTGCGTGTGTGTGTGTGTGTGTGTGTGTGTGTGTGTGTGTGTGTGTGTGTGTGTGTGGAACAGAAGCAGTGCCACACAAGGACAGCCCTGCAGCGAGGCAGGTTGAGGCAGGCAAAGAGGATGAGGGGGTGCCAAAATAGTGCACCCAGATTCTAGAACAATACAGCAAGGCCCGTAGCACATTGAGAGCAATCATCCCTCTTTTGTCTGGCCTTTCTGTACTTTTGTGTGTGTGTGTGTGTGTGTGTGTGTGTGTGTGTGTGTGTGTGTAACTGTCTTCTGAGGCGTGTTGGGGGGTGATATGAGTGGAACTGTTTTGCAGGCCTTTTGGCTGAATGCCTGCAGACTTTGCAGTGCTGCTGCTGCTGCTTTGGCCTTGTTGTGCACAGAAGGCCTATTTGGCTCGGGTGACAGATCATATTAAAGCAATAAGCTGCTCTGAGTGTGTTATTTTAGCTCAAACGGTGAATGAGGTTGTTGTGCACATCTGTGTGTGTGTTTACGCTCGCGTCTGCGTGGTAGTCAGGTCGCTCTAAGTAGCGAGGTGCTGGGTGAAAGGTGGGGGCCTCGCAGAGCTGTGGGAAAGGAAGACAAGCTGCTGCTGTCACATACATCAATGCAACGCCAGCAGATGTGTCAAACGGCTTTGCGTTCACACCTCCGTGCATAGTAGCTCACACACAATTATGTGCAAAAATGAGTGCATTTGCCCCTAAACACACACGCAAACACACAGAGTTCCACTGAATGACAAGATTAAGATTCCAGGTGGGTCAGAGCAAATGTGTGAAATGTGAAATGTGTGAATTTTCCATCATGTAGGCACGCATAAATTTTTTTATTTATTTTTTTTACTTTCAGTTCTTTCTCTGTGTGTGTGTGTGGTTTTTTTTTTTTTTTTTTTTTTTTTTTAATGCTCTTGGTGGACTGTTGTAGAAGTGTCGAGGTTACAAGACTGACCTCTCCTTTGCTCTGATGATTCCAGTCTGTGTTTACCTACAGAATTACAACTTTCTCCACTGCTGGAAGCAAAAGAAAAGTTCTTGCTGCACCTATTATTTGCTCACTGTTCCTAACCATTAAGGCCTGAAGAAATAAATATCCAAACCGCAGGGTGGTGGTACACAGCGTCTTTTCCAGTAACCAGCAGGTGCCTTCTTCCCACAAACCGCCCCCCCCCACCACCCACCCCTCGCACTCTTTGCCCCAACGCAGAAAACGGTTTATTGTCATAATCCAGCGGGGGAGAAAAATATTCCTCCACTCATGGGCCATTTATTTTTCTAAATGCAGATCGGAACTTTTATTGAATTACAGCTGAAAGGTCGTAATGGCTCCCTCCTGTATGGGTCAGTGTAAATAAGGAAGAGTGAGCACACACAGAGTGGGCATTTTACTTCAAGTCATAGGTAAGTAAACAGGAAAGACGCTTGGCTGCTGAGTTTACAGGGGAGTGGGTAGGTGGAGAGAGCTGAGTGGAGATGTTGGCCCGACTTCTTATTTGATTATGAGAATGTGTCTTCTGCTTGCATCATAAGACTGAATTAAAAGTGCCGTCTGGGACCTCTGTAAATAATTTGGTAATTCCTGGTACGTCCTGCTGTTTTATTCGGCGTCAGTGAATATGGGGAGGAAATTTGTGTCTGAGCGGAAAAAGAAAGGGCATTTTACCCCAAAGCTTTTGTGTGTGTGTGTGTGTGCGTGCGTGCGTGCGTGTGTGTGTGTGTGTGTGTGTGTGCCTCCAATAGTCATCAGCAGGCCTGAAGGAGGAGGATTCACTGCACTGTTTCAAAATGTGGACAATGTTCTTCTTTTTCCTCATACAGCTGAAACTTGTGCATTGACACTGCAGCAACATGCCGAACAACAAACAGAGGCAGCAAAGGGAGAAGAAGAGAAAAAACGGTGCCCGTGATTGGCTAATGGCTGCAATTTCTTTGTTTATATCACAGTTCGGCCGATGTATTTAAACTAATTAGCTCTGCTTTCACAGGAAAGCCTAAGTGCAAAAGCTTAAGCAGGATTACCTACAGCTGTGTGTGAATGCACGAGTGCGCGTCTCGTCCTCAAAGAGAATTGGCCTCAAAGCTTCTAGATGTGGTTAAGGTGGCAACAGTGGTCAGAGAGCTTCCATCTCAGTCCTTTATTTATCCTCCCACGACAAAATTTGATCATGTTACACTCACAACGAAAAAAGACATGAGAAAATAATTAGCAGCCGAGTGGCTGCTTCTAAAGCTTACGGATATGCATGATACGGCCCTCATCTGCCTCCCGTCACAAGTCTGAAAGCTCAAAATGCGGTGGATGGTTTGTCCCAGCACACGAGTTCCTCTCTGAAATCAGTTCAGAACTATTCAATATGTACCACTGCATTCCAGTGGATTTATCAGTTAGCCAATATTTGTTCTACGTCTAATCACTGAAGCCAAGTATGATGCATCTGGAGTGACCCCGGGGGCGAGAAAGACCACAGTCGACAGGCTCCAGTCAGTGCAGACGCCACAGAGTGTCATTTCTTTGAAAAGATATAAAATCTGCCCTTTATCAGTTCCCAATCTGTCTCTGTGTGGTGTTGAGGCAGACTCTCGTCTCAACCAAATCATAAATTAGGTGGTCATGAGGTTGATCGTTGAGGCTCGCCACTATTTGTCTGTGTATGTGTGACTGTGTGCATGAGCAGGCCGCTATGTCTCCAGGTTATAACATCTCGTAGTTAGGAAAGCACCCGGCGTCACGCACGCCGCTTCCCCCCCCCCTCCCGTGGCACTGATACACCTGTAGGCCTTTCTTTCAAAGACACCCATCTCCATTTTCAAACATCAAAGTTTTCTTTGAGAGAGCAATTCGCACCGAGGGGGATCCTTTCATGTGATCTGCGGAGCATGGGCGTGGCTGCACTTAAAGAGATGCACCTGGCAGGTGCATAAGCTGGGCACCCGCACACGCAAATGCATACGCAGCAGCATTCATGCTATCTCTTTGTTTACTTTGCAGAGCGACTGCAATATCACAGGAAAAATAACACAGCAAATGTCATTGTTTGTCTATTTGCATACTTTGTACAGTCTGTGTGCCAAATGCAAATAAAATCAACCCGCCAACTCTAACATGCACCCGACCCCCCCCCCCCCCCTCCCCTCCCTCCCTGACTACCTCCCTACGCCCACCATTCTCCTCATGGAGCTGTAGGAACACACCCAACCGAGTAAACACAGGCAACAAAACACGACAGTACTTGTGTGATTTTGGATGCGTGGGCCTGTGTTGGTGGGAAAGTGTGTCAGCTCTGGCTGTATGTATACAGGTACTGCACGTATGCTGTGTAATTATGTTAGTGGTTACGATGTTTTCACGTGTATCATTCTCAAGTATCACAAGACAAATGAGCACTTTGACGTCGCTCAGGTGGAACGAGCTGCCGCATCTTCAGCATTCAGCAAACAACAGTCTGTGCAAATCTCATCACCCCATACGTGCACAAAAAATAATGAGCCAATCTATCTAACAGTTCATATTCATCGTTTCGCTTCTAGTGTTATTTATCCGTCTTGATTATATTACTCTGATTAAATGAGATGGCACTCGAAAATTCATTTGAAAAACTCAACAGCAACCACGACACGGTTACTCAAAAAAAAATCCACAAACCTCATTGGGAGCGGTTTCACATAGGAACTATTTTGTTTCTACCGAAGCGCACCCGCCAACCAAAGGAAACACGCAGCTAGATAATATTACAGCTCAGTTGAGTTACAGCATTAATGTTTACACGCTGTCACAAGCGTGACCCTCCTGTTGCAGGTAGAGAAGCATTTTCTTCTGCATACTGACATAGTTGGCAGGTGCAGTTCAGTTAAAGAGGAAATAGTTCCCATGTGAAACTGCTCACATCAAGGTTTTATGGATCATTTTGTTTGGTTTTAGTTTTTTAATGTCTTGGTTATGATGTGCTACTAATAATGAAACAGGGGGCACAGCACATATCTCCAAAAAATAGGGCGGGGGGGGGGGGATCTCCACAGCAGGGCAAAGAGGCAGAGGCAGAGTTAAAACTAGATATTTAAGATTCAGCTGAAAATGTGTGGAAGCTATTTTCTAGTTAGTGACATTACAAACACACACTCATAGCTGAACTGATTTCTCACACACAGACAAGTCTCTAATCTGCTGTCAGATATTAAATTTATATAATTTTTTTGACACTTTATTTTTTCTCAAGCTCCAAGCATTTCCTACCCTTGTCTGAACTCTCTGCCTTGACCCACAGCAAGGTCTTTCGGGGAACTGATTCATTTCAGGTTGAGAGATACAGAAATACAAACGGGCCCTTCCCCCGGGGCTAAATAGGCAGCAGTTGATGTCATGTATAAGTGAGGTGGTGAGAAGGGCAACAAAAATATAGCTGAGGGATTAATCGGTGAGAATAACCCTGCTCGGGCGTATGAGCTGTTGTGTGGAGGCATCTGATAGCAGCGACAAACAGGGGAGGGACTCGACACTTCAGTCATCTGTTTTCCTTTTTTGCCTTTCTGTCTTTTTCTAGCTCAGCATGCCCTCTCTTGTTGCTGGATGTGATATTTTGTTAGAGCTCAGACGAAACTGGAGGGAGAGCTTTCATCGACAGTTGTGCTTCCAGTTTGGGCTCAGCAGAAGTTTGATATTAAAGTCTGACAGATAGATTGGGGGGTGGGGATGGATTAGGGTGACAAATGCCGGATGTTTGATGAGGAAATCAGCAGCAAGGGAGACAAAAATACTGTTCAGGAACAGAATTCTGTCTGTGTGCGTTCATGACCGTGATGCTGTGTGTCTGGGCATGTGGATATACATTAGTGTACACAACTGTACTCATAGCGTAAGTGTTTCCCTTACTGCTCAAGCGCTTTCAAGCATAGCATTCTTTGTTACATTGCCGCAGGCGAGCCACCGCTGCAGTCCTGTCCATCAGGTTCTCTCGACTAGATCCGTAAACATTAATAAAATAAAACCCTCCTTCCCTTCGGTGCCAGCTCCTGCCATGGCTCGGCAGGCAGCCATGCAAATGCAGGCCGTACACAAACAGCCTGCAAAGCCCCGCACGGCCGGGCCCAGCGGCCTGCCAGCCTGCAGACAGGTGAGCCCGGCACTGGACAAGATGTACAGACATCGTTGTGTGTAATCGTTGACTAAAAACAACCAAAAGAAAAGCAGTTTTTGCATGTAAAACTGTCTCTGAGATGACATTCATAATTTTAAAAAAATGCAGTTTTGTGTGTTGGCAGAAGCGCCTCGTAACATTTGGCTCGACACGTTGCACAGTTGCAATGTGCTGCCTTGTGGTTAGAAAATGATCTGATTAATTTTATGGTCCTAATAATGTCTGAATGTTGGTGTGTGTTCCTGTTCTGTCTGATATAGTCTCAGAATGTGCTTCTTGTTTAAATAAGAGAGGCCCTTAATCTCATCTTGTGAGGTTTCTATTTTGAGTTTTTTTTTTTCTTTCTTTTTTTACGAACTAAGCTCATCTCGGCCTCAGATCAGACACACCACATTGAAACCAGCATAATGAACAATATAAATGTGCTGCGTTTCAAAATGCTCCCTCTATCCTGTTCTCCTCACAGAGTGCATTTTAACCTTTGCACAAAAGGCCACCAGTCTGTGTTTGAAATTGAGGGGGCTTTAGTTCGAGTTCATGAATATTGAAATCATATTCAGAAGTTTCTTTTCTGTCATTCTGTGAATTTCCTCTCAGCACAGTGTAACAGAGTTTAATGGAGCTCTAAATTCCTCCTGCCCTAAATTAAACAGTGTTACTTTATAGCACCCAGCGCCAGTGTAAAAGTAGCACGGCCTCTCTGACGCCTCAGCTGAAGCCGTAACTTGTTGACAGACAGACAGGAGACAGCATTAACGTACACAGTTATTTCACACCGACACACTTGCAGATGAACCAGAGAATGCACTTGATGCACTCGCACACACATTCAGCTTCTTTTTTTTCTATTTGAACAGAATACAATCAAATTGAAACCATGCCCGCACACACACACAGCGTTTATTATTATCTACTCGCTGTTCTCTTTTATACCTCTGCAAATAGATGGCACTTCGTTTGGCAGGGTGAGGAGTGGGGGTGGGGGGCTTGATGCTTCTCACTCCATGCCCCCTGAGCTCCCTTTGCTAACAGTGTCCTTTCATGTGGCTCTCGCTGCCACTCTCTCTGTCCCCTGTGTGCTCCATGTTCACCGGTTCTAAAGAACCCACTTCCGCATAAGCCGCAGTTATCCACCTCTAAGCAACCCTGATAAGTAAGATTCCTCCATAGAAACTATCAGAAAATCCTATTTCTCATATCTATCTCACCTTGAGCTCATTAAAAAATAAAAATGCACACATACAGCTCTAACCGTCAGTGACTGAGTCATCTGAGTACCTCTGCTTTCACCATCCCTCGCACTAGAAGCATTAAACCACAAGAGCATGTAGCTGTGGCTGAAGGATGGCGCTAACAGCTTTAGCATGCCGTGCCTTCCTGCCAGGGCTAACGGTGGCTGGAGTCTGCCCTGTGTTAAATCAACGAGCCACTTATGTGGTTGTGCAGGCAGGTACAGTACGACCCCTGACCAGCGCTGAAGAAGGTAGGAGTGAGGAGGAGGAGGGTTCCACTGAGCTGAGCCACCTGCGGCTTGGAGACTCACTCAGCTCCTCTTAGTGGTCTTGGGTTTTGCCTTAATATGCTTTACAGTTTCCTCTGACAGGGCCCTTCCCTGTGCCCCTGCTGCACACACACACAGACACACAAGCCTACCCTACTATTTAAGTGAGGACAATATATTGCCCTACATTCATTCTCTAGAGGCTTACCATAACCCAAGCTTAACCCAAACTTCACTCTAATCTTAACCCCAAAACCCAAGCCTTAACCCCAAAAGAAATCTAGGGGAAACTGGATTTTCTAGCACATCTTGATCGTGTGAACTGATTCTCTAGCTCTCCCTTCACCAAGGCACTGCACACCCACGAATGCACTTGCACTTGCTTTCAGGCCTGCTCAGTGTAAGACTCTCATCTACATTCAAGAAGCCAGTGGGTTTACTGACACCCACACTTAGAGAATCGGGAGTCGACGCTGACAGTGCTGTGCAGCATCGCACCTCAATGCATTTTAGCAATAATGCTAGTGTGAGTGGGTCTCTTTGTGCGTGTGCGTGTGCACTTACTGCGTGGTTCGCGGGGTCCGTCCACGGTCACTTTGATGGCGCGGTGGTACGTGGCCACCTGAGGCGGTCCAGTGAACACGGTGATGGTCAGAGTGAAGCTCTTTCCTGCAGCACAGCAACCAAATCGCGTTCATGAGTGTTATTTATTCTTCTTTGTAAACGACCGTTTAGAATGATCTGCAAAACTTATTTTCTCTCTTCTCACAACAATACTTCGCTTGTTCAACCTCAAATCATCACCGGCTTTCGTCCCGCTGCTGCAGCCTTTGAATTCAAATTAAATAATAAGAAGAAGAAAAAGAAGAAGCCAAGGACCGGCTCTCTTTTGACGGTCTGGCTGCGGGTATGATTTGGATTATTGAGGGAATGTCTTCCAGATTGTGCCAAAGAGCTTACAGCAAGAGTTTATTGTTCAACAAGGCAGGCTCTCGCTCCCATCTGCATCAAAGTGCAGAGAGAGGAAGGCTGGACCACGCAGGGAGTCCGGCGCTCGTCCCGGGCTCTGAGAATAGCGTCCCTTGTTAAATGGAGACTGAGTGGGAAGACAGACATAAAATCCTCATGTGGGTGGGCTAATTGGCTGCAGAAATAAAAGGTACGAACTACTTAAAAAAAAATCATGGAAAAGACAATCAGATAAAAAAATAGAAATATAAAATCCAGAAATGGCCTCACGGAGAGAAGCGAAATGACTCTGATGAGGCTTTTAAAATCGTTCTCTTTTATTATTTAATTTGACCATATTTACTTGAACTTTGCGCTGTTTTGATTTTCTCAATATAGCATAAAATGGTACACGGTAGGCCTATGGTTTGACCACAACATCCTGGAAACGAGCCTGTTGACGTGGGAATTTTTATACAGCAATTAAACGCAATAACCGTGATAAATAGTGCGCAATAGTCCATAAGATGCACGCATCCTAAATGGTGGCGGGGATTATTTGACAAATTGCCCCGGGACATAAATTGCACGGTGGTTTCTCATCCATCCCTCCGACTTGCACCACGTCGATGATTATTTGTATTCTCTCGGATTAAGAAAATTATACAGCCACATTGCAGCTGCATACCGTGACGCAGGCCAGATGTTTCTGATGACACCCGTGGACGTCAGTTGGCAAGGTGTGGGCACTCGTCGTACCCAAACATAAACGCTTCCACATTTGCAGAATTATCTCAGCAACAGAAATCATCCCCAAAACTGACAGAAAAGTATTTATGCGCGAGCTGTATTTTAATACGCGCAGCGGTGCAGCCTGTGCAAAATATTTAGTTTCATATCATCCGCGTTCTCTCAAAAATAATATGTTGTCACTCGTTTTTTGTTTGTTTTTTTCTGTGCCCAGAAATATGATCTATTATTATGTGTTTTCAAATGCATCACACGCAGACATTCCCTCATCGTTTGTGTGCAGGCCTGTGTGTGTGTGTGTGTGTGTGTGTGTGTGTGTGTGTGTGTGTGTGTGTGAGAGAGAGAGAGAGAGAGAGAGAGAGAGAGAGAGAGTGAGAGAAAGAGAGAGAGAGTTTCAGAGGTTACGCTCACCTCGTCCGCTCCTGCCCACGAAGCGCAGGTCGTTGAAGCGAGCCACCTGGTTCTTCATTACAGCCGAGGCATTCCTCAGCTCGGCCGAGTAGTTCTCGTCGTTTCCGGCCATCACGGTGACCAGAGTCCCGTCGGGGACGTCACCAAGAGCCACAACCTGAGCGCAGGAGAGGGGGAAAAAAAAGATGTTGGTCACTCGGGTCATCAAAGCAAATGTGCTCAATGCGCGCGTAAAACCGCATCCGACTGTTTCGTAATATTAAGTTAGAAATCGTACATTGTACAATTTGAACACAATGTCAACAATAAACTGCTGATTGAATTATGCAGCTTGGAGGTTTTTTTAAAGTAGACAATGTCATCACGTTAACAAAGAAATCATATAAATTTCACTACACGTTCTGTGACTGTGATGTCCTCATCCGAGCGGATCCGAACACATGACAAAGACAGTTAACTGATAAAAACACAAGAATTGACTCAGGAAGCGTCAACATTGCGTAATCCAGAAACACATAAAGGTACAAAATATTAATTCAGCTGCTCTTGCTACTTGCACTTAAATTTCTTATCCCTTATTGTGCAATTTAAAGCCTAAAAAAGCAAATGTTATTTTTACGATTTGATATTTAAAATTTAACTCAAAGCAAAAACTGAAAGTCACCCAAAAATCCCATCAGATAATTCTAAATAAAAGAAAATGGATTACTTCCTCAAGTCCCATTTGCTTGGTTTTAATTTATTTATTTTTTGTTCTTCTTTTTTTTTTCTTTACTCGTACATTTAAGGAAGTTAGAGGCCTGCAGTGGGAATTATTAAATGAAAAACATAACACATGATAATAAGGAGCGATGTGTCTTGCCTTGAAAGCCACGGGGAGCGTCTTGTTGCACCTCCAGTGAGACGGCAGCACAGAGCAGAGGAAGTTCGGGCTGTCGGTCCGGACCAGCTCGCCCGCGTGGTCCGCAAGGACGTCCACCACGTTCCTGGTGTCCGGTCTTGACCTGATGGGCCCTGCGGTGGCCATGGCCCCGTTGCTGTCTCCAATCTTGCTGCAGGGGAAGGATGTGGAGGGCGGCGTGAACCGTCTGGTGGTCGGCGGCTCTACGGGAATATGCATCACAACAGCTTGGGTCAGTGCCACCTGACTGGGTCGGATCAGAGGAGCAAAACTCTTTGGAGGGAAAAGTTTTTGTCTGTCTCTCCAGACGCTGCTGGTGTCAAGAGTCCACTGTGTTGGCGCAAAGGTTGGAGGCGAGAGCGCAGAGTGGAAAGAGCCTCGCTACCTGAACAGAAACTACAAACTGGTGACTGTGTGGCTAGATCATCTGCACATGATGTGTCGGCTCGAGCAGCACCAGAGCCGACGAGGTTTGCTCTAATTTCAGCAAAGACGTGCAAATAAAAGCTCTGCGGCAGCGCTCGGCTTGTCTTATATCGGTGCTCGCGTCTGCCGTACACCGTGGATTTCTTTCTGCCGCGTGAGAACTGAATATAAGCACCACAAACTGCCCGAGATCTCACTCAAACTCGCAAATAAGTGAATGAATCTCCCAAATATTTTTCTGCAGATCGGTAAGAGTCTGTTGGCACAGGTAATCCAGGCGCGATATATTAAAAAAAAATTAATCCGCCTAACTAAAACCAAAAAAATGTCTCGACTAAACAGCGATTTTCTTTTTAAGCAGACGCCTCCCGCTGATTTCACCAGAAACTTTTTTCACCGCTGGTTTAAAAACAAAACAAAACAAAAAAGTCTAATTAAATTTCTCAAACTCGAATATCTACAGTCAAACTGCAGTTAAAGCACAGCGATGTCCTGTTTCTTGCGTAAAAGTTCTCGCAACCGTATCCCAGTTTAGGTGTTCCCACAAAAAAAAAAAAAAAAAAACCCAAAACCAACACAACTCTGGAATAATGGGAACGATCCTGTCGCTCCAGTTGGATTTCCTTTAAAAGTTATCCTTTAGGGCGCAAGAAGGAGCCGTGAGGATGAACAGGGTGCAGAGTGCCGCGATATTATTTTACCCTAGTCATTTTAGTGTTTAGTGGTTGGGAGTGTGGAGATGATTTCGACCAATGAATCTACTGGGCTGGGCTTTCATCAGACCAATCAAACTCGCCGGTGCTCCCTCTGCAGCTATGCACTGTTGTCACACACACGATCTAAATTATTGATACATATCTCTGCTTTTCTCTGTGTTTTTATGCGCTACACACGCTTTTTACATGAAACAGAAAGCAGGAGACAGCGTGCGTTAAGAGGAAATGTTTTATTTTTATTTTATTTTTTCAGAATAAGAGACGCCAGATATAACTTACGAAAACAAAACCAGCATGCAAGCAAATACTTTTGCTTAAATTATTATTTTTATTATGACTAATAATGAAATAAGCAGATGCTTTAAATGGTGAATTTGATGGACTTTAGCGCTTAAGAATAAATCCTGCGTTTGGCTTCTGTGGAGATTTACTGTAAATCCCGAGTGTCACAGGGCACCACCTTAATCGTTAAAATATTATATAAGATCAAAGGTGTGCACCTTTATCTCCACGCTGGTTTATCACACAGCCTCCTCTGAACTCAGCTGTTTGGAAGTGATCTAAAGAAGGCCCGAGACTGCACAGGTCTGCGGTTTCAATCTCATTTATTCATTTTAGACGCTATTATATCTCGAGGCTTCGCACCATCTCTAAATTTTCATAAAGTGAAATTATGGGTTTAAGATAGATCCATATCATTTTAATTGACTGAGCGGAATTCAATAAAAAAAATTAAAGCAAACAAGCAAATGTGTTTTTTTCCCACATCAAAGAACACAACAGAGTCAATGCGTGTGTGAGAGAGTGTGTGTGTGTGTGTGCCAGAGGCTGAATTCATTAGAAATGTTGAGGGTTACATCAAATGACGGCACACCCTGCTAAAGCCTTCCGCCGTGCTGCTTTTTGACACTAGTTGGCGCATTTGCCTTTTCAATCGCTGACAGCTCCGGCGGTCTGAGAAGCAGACATTTCACATCTGCAGAGGAAACTTTTATCTGCTCCCTGAGATGAGTCGGAAATCTGAATTAATTTCGACTTTAGGCCAAACGCTTAAACATATTTTTGATTTTTGGGGGGAATTTCTGTTTAGCTGGTGGGAGATTTGCTCCCCGGGCATTTTCATATTCACATCCACGTGTGAGATATTTGCCCGGATCACAATAAAATGTGTTATTGTCGGGAAATAAAAATTCTTATTAGAGCACGCACATTTATTCGTTTAAAAACTTCTCATTGAAGCCAACTGAATGAATAAAATGCGATATTTGCGCGTCTACATACATCATTTATAGATTCAATTCTCTGAGAGTTTTTTTGTGTGTGTGTCTGCTGTAATTCATTTTAAATGCACAGGCAGGCTTTTAAACATCGCATAAAAATACCGTGTGCACATTTTTACTGAGTTTGGCGAGGAGTGATCGATTAGGAGAGAAAGCATTACGCTCTAGAAATTTGGTAGTTTTGATTTAAAAATGCCACAAAACGTAAAATAATAATTAATGAATTAAATTCAGCGAATATATGTTTTAGTAAAATTTTCATAGTGTGTGCGCAGTTTTTTAACGCTGTTTGTTTGCAATATAATTAATTAAGAGCAGCTAAGTAGCTCGTCGGAGTGGTTTCCCTTAACCTTTCCTGCCGCAGTGATCAGAGCTGCAGTCACACAGCAGGATGCAGAGCTTAGACAGAAACAATATAAACATCATTCTAAAATTTTAAGATGTTAAAATCGCCTGAAAACTCAATTTTATTTCCTAATAGCTATCAGCAAACATCAGTTGATCATTGTTGGCGCATCTGTGCAACATTCATTAATATTTACAATGGCAACGTTGCACAACCGTGTGCGCAGAGTGCCAGCCAAGTGTTGCTAAACTTTAGTTCTCTAAATAAATTCTGTGAAATTCTACCTGCGTGCCTTTCTCTCTCTTTCCTTCTGGGCTGAATGCTGTGAGAAATATTAATGTGCAGGCTTGTTTTAACACTCTCACACTCCTTGTCTGTGGTTGCTTGTTTTTTGTAATGTAGGACAGCGGTTCAGAGGGTTTGAGCAAAGCTTTGAAAAAAAATTACGCACTGAAAGCACATGAGAAAAAAAGAGAAATATTTTATGGTAGCAAAGCCACCATCACACTTATCCCTGGTTCACAGAAGACAGCAGCATAAATAATTGCTTTATGTGTTGACATTGTTGGTATTTTTTTTTTTTTTTACCTGATGTGAGAAATCTCCAAATCACAGAAGCTTAGAGCTGTACAACCTGACCTCCCTGAATTAAAACAATAAATAAATCGGATCAGATCAGCTATCACACTGCCTCTATTTTAAAAAAGCACAGCTGGACTGGGACAATGACAATGCTGGTGGTATTTTAGTCATCCTCCTGCCCTAGTTCATTATTAATATGTGACCACACGCCCCAGCTATACCCCACTCAGCCTTAATGTGCGCTCCGGGCGCCTGTCACATTTAGACCTCCACATTTCAACATGCAGTTTCTACAGTTTCAGCCGCACAGGCATCGAGGACGGAGCCCGCCGTGCCCCTGAACGATTTTTAATGATCCGAGTGGGCTGAGCCTGAAATCAAGACAGAACTCCTGGAGGACATGTGAAACCCAGGACCCACCTCAAAAAGGCCTCAGCGTATAAGATTCTTGAGCATTCAGGGATAAAAAGAAAACAGATCCTTCAGATATAAATCAAGAAATCACATCATTGTTTACTGATGGTTGCTCTGTGAAAACCTGTGGTTGAGAAGTTGCCTTCATCTGTTTTCCTGGCCTGAATCAGAACAAAAGAAGGGGTCTCCTCAGCATCAGAAAGCATCACACAGTCTGTCTGAAGCACCGCAGTAAAACAAATCTGAAATGGGGCATTTTAGACACTCTGGACAAGTCGAAATACAAATAAAAAAGGAGTTCAAAGGTTTTGTGGAATCTTTACAAAGTCTTCTGTGAATTTAAAGCCAAAGGAAACCCTGCTTGCTTTGGGTTCTGTGTGCAATGAGTCAGATTGTAAAGACTAATATGAGTATGATCCCTATTAGTGGAGAAACAGCAAAGCCTTTGGGGTCTGTAAAGGTATACCTGGCTCTAAATGCCAACCACACTGCTTTCAGTGCCACTTAAAAGCCACTTTGAAGATGGGGACAGTCTCAGATATGTCGAGATCTCTTTAAAGTTTTTCTTTTTTTTCCCCCCTCGAATATGATCTATTAGCCTGTGTAAACTCCCAGGCTATTTTCAGACATGCACACATAAGCCTTTGGATGGGTAGCTATTCATTTGGAAAAGGGGGCTATGGGGGCAATTAGAAATAGTTTGAGGTTCAGCGATGACATAAGACAAAGATTTCTATCTTTAGAGGAGCTGCGGCGGTCACACATTTCTGTACATTCACAAATTACAGGGCAAGCTTTGGCCCTCAACCCACCGAATGCATTCCTTCCGAAAAGTGTCTGCTCGAATTTCAGCCGGGGGTTTCTGCTCAGTGGAAATCTGAGTGTTCTGAATGGACGACTTCTATGAAATGGAGTTTTATTCCTCTTGGATTAAATTAGCTCTACTTTGGGGCTTGGGGTATTTTTTTGTATGAATGATGAATTCTGTGGTGACTGTGGAACGCCAAGCTTGTTTACCCTTCCCTCCCTTTTTCCCCCTTTTTGCTTTTTTTCAAAATGCAGCTCGCTATGAAATGGACTTTTTCTGCTTGATATGACAAGAGTGTCTGTGATTAGACTTCTAAGCATGATGTAAGTCACCAAAGCCATTTGTGCTAGTCCCCTCAAAGCCAAATCATATTCTAGCGTCAGAGTGTTTATATACACAAGTATATGGAGAAACTTTTAAACAACAGTGAGTGGGTACAGACTGTTTGGGTTTGGGGCTCTTGCTGCTCTGATGCCTGATTCTTTCTCAAATCTTGATTACAGAATGTGTCAGCACATCACAATTGGCGGTCATTTTTGTCCATTTTGATGTTCGGGCAAGAAAATGGGAAACACATTGAACAATTTTGATCATGTAAATTTGCATGTTACTTTTTCTCCACCAAAGTCGCCTGTGTTAGTTTTAATGATGGCTGGAATGCAACTGTGTACGTAAACTTTGTTTGAGCTCCTAATGACCCCAAAAGTCTTTATTTTCATTTTCATTTCTATAGTTTTCTTCAGCGTTCACCCCCCACCGCCCGCCGCCTTGTACTCGGGCCCCAGTTTCAGATCCTTGAAGGCATTTAGAGTATATTTGATTCCAGAGATGATGAAGAGGATGGTGACACTTCCAAACCCAGCAGCTAATTACTATGTAAGCATGATGAGCTGTGATCAGGCAGTCACCGGAGGAGACAATGAGCACATTCATCTCATGCATCTTTAATACGCTGCATACATTTTAAAAAAGGTGCAGAGTGGAGCCAAGGGCTTATTAAAGCCTCCCGAATCAATTTAGCAACATAATGGCTGTTGGGGGAACGACTGCAGCTACGTTTTTATTTCTGTCTGCTGAATGTAAATGGCCTTCTTAAAGACTGCATTCATCTTCAGACCCACCAAACGGTGCTTCATCACTTCATCCCATATTGACTGCATTATGAGTTTGGTAGCGTCGTTTCTGACCAGCCCGGTGCTGCAACGCTGGAAAGACGCAACAGTGCATTTGTTCGACTAATGCAGGAAATCTTCTGAGTGATTAAGGCAGAAAAACTAAAATCACACTTTAATGGCAACCAAACAACTGACATGATGACTCTAGTAGAATGGGAGGGAGAGCCTTCAGTTTTCAGGCCCCTCTTCTGTGGAACCAGCTTCCAGTTTGGATTCGGGAGACAGACACTATCTCTACTTTTAAGATTAGGCTTCAAACTTTCCTTTTTGCTAAAGCATATAGTTAGGGCTGGACCAGGTGACCCTGAATCCTCCCTTAGTTATGCTGCAATAGACGTAGGCTGCCGGGGGATTCCCATGATGCATTGAGTTTTTCCTTTCCAGTCACCTTTCTCACTCACTATGTATTAATAGACCTCTCTGCATTGAATCATATCTGTTATTAACCTCTGTCTCTCTCTTCCACAGCATGTCTTTTATCCTGTCTTCCTTCTCTCACCCCAACCAATCACAGCAGATGGCCCCGCCCCTCCCTGAGCCTGGTTCTGCCGGAGGTTTCTTCCTGTTAAAAGGGCGTTTTTCCTTCCCACTGTCGCCAAAGTGCTTGCTCATAGGGGGTCATATGATTGTTGGGTTTTTCTCTGTATCTATGAAGTGCCTTGAGGCGACTTTTGTTGTGATTTGGCGCTATATAAATAAAATTGAATTGAATTGAAATTGAATTGAAATTGAACTCTGTAATGCTAATATTTTATAAATCTAAACAGTTTGCGTTGATTACAGGGACTGAAATTATCATAATATAATGGAAATATTTGGCACAGCATGTAGTTGTCAAATTAAGATTTTATGTTCAAAATACTTAAGTCTAACAAATACACCCAATTAAACTCCAACCAGGTCATTATTTAGGTTATTAAATTATTTCTTGTTATGCCAAACTTCTGAAACGGCTTCACTCTAAACCTGTAATTAAATATTTGAATTCTATATGGAATTATTTAAAGCAACACAACTCAAACTACTGCAGAAACCAACGTGTACCCATTTATAATACAGCCATTATAATACTCACTGGGGCAAAGTTAGGAGCAAAAATAACACAACTGCACTGCAAGTGTTCGTACTTTGCACACAATGCAGAATCATTTCGATTCGATAATCTGACAGGTGCTTGCACGCCGTTTGCGATCAGCGGCCTGCCACGCCCATATAAGGTAACATCTTTGCTGCACCGTGTCATAGAGAAAGCAAGCTGTTCTAATTGAGAAGCCACTGAAGTAAGACAGAAATTGAAACCAATTGAAAGGTACACTTTCTATAATGTTTCAACATAAGCGATTTTAGTAAAAACCGACAATGACAAGCAGACTCTGGGAACGGGAAATAAAATGATAAAAATGGGTGTGGAATAAATTGTGAAAAATAAAATCGACCACAAGACAAAGGAGGAAGTAGCCGCCTAACCTGTGAGCCCGAGACGAGAGACACTTATGTCCACAATATAAATGTTCAAGTGATGAAACCCAGCAAGGATGAAGGCCACCGATTTCAGTGCATAACTAACTGCATTAAATATTGTTTTCTGTCAAGTACATTCTAATATTTAATAAGACGAGTGTTTAGATTTTCCCTAACAGCCAACAGAATGAATACATTTTGATGAATGAAACCGTCGCTGTTAACTTTGAAGTAACTGTGTGGGGTCACAGACGTCTTTGTGCCTCGGTGATGTTTTTAAATGCTTCTGAGCATAAATATGTTAATGCTCCTCTACATATGGTATAAAGAGTGTAATGGAGATTATAAAGTTATTTGGGGACTCGACTAATATAAGTATGTCTTTTAACATTCGAGGCTTTGATTTTATTATTGATGCTTTGCTGCTAAACTTGTGGTTAACAGCCTGAGAGCAGGAAGATTTACTGCTGCGGAAGCCTGAACGCTCAACGTGACAACGACACCGGATCAACTGGCAGAGACCATCCTTGTTAAGTTATTTTTCCATAAAAAGTGATTAGGAACAACAATTAATGGAATGAGAAGATGATAAAGACAACAAGAGCCAATAAGAAGTAAAATAAGTGAGTCCTGTTGCTAAGCAGCTTGGTGAGTTGAGGGTTAAAAGATTCGTGTGTATGTAGTTTTTGCAAAACGGCAATTGTTTCTACTCCAAATAAAAATGTAAATTTACCATGAACAAAGCGCGCATCTATTCTATTTAATGCTGCTTCAGCTTACGTCCTTAATGCCCACTAGCTTACAGAAACTAATGGTTGCGTAAAAAATGCCACTTTATTGTCAGTTTCTCACTTTGGTTTTTGTTAATAATACTCCAGTTTTTTCATTTGAGTAGAATTTGACTTGTCATGGAGCATTTTTGGATTGTTGTGGCTGTTTTAAAGAATCTGCTGCAAGTCAGTTTAGGTCCCCCTCCTCCCCACCCATCCTTTCAATGCCAGTTCACCCCACCCCCGAGCCAGGCGGGGGGGAACTCGCCGTAAACCTCGGTGTCACGGTCGCTCCGCCCTCACATCATCCGTCGGGTACACTCACCCAACGATGACAGTCAGAGGCCTGTGATGTGGTTGGCAGGCCTGTTTATTCTTTGGAAACCCACTAAAAGTAGCATTGGATGGTAAGCTCACCAAAAGGCCCCAGTGCTATTATAGGAGCACTTTTGGGTTGAGTTTTGATCTGGTGGGTTTGTAAATAGGGCCCTGCCTTGCTGCGGGGCACCACTTTTGGGCTATATTGTTTAGTATGACCTGAAGAAGCTTTTTGATATTCAGGGTGATTTGTAACGTGGAACAAAATGCAAAGCCTTAAACTGGAGGCATATAGGCTTGTATACTCCACAAGAGCACCAGTATATGTTTCTCATAATGTTGATGATGATGGACAAAAGGCCTTGAAAATGTGCCCTGCTCTACTTTTACTGAAGGACAGATTGCATTTTTTTCTTTCTTTATTTACCCGAGTAAGTCAGTATAACTTTTAAATCTAAATGAGACCCATAAATACGTCAACTCCCCTATTTTTTTCAGTTGTGGTTTTTAGTGTGAGCTATAATCATTTCTCATCTTTCTTTGTCTCTGTCTATTTGTGTGTAACAACACACACACACAAACACATATGCACACAAATGCACAGTGTTTCTCCTTTTCTGGCGAGAGCTTCTGATGCAAGGACGGCAATCTGTAATCTGTAGTAATTGCATGTTGCAGAAAAACATTTTTCCGCTGTGGTAATCGCTGCAATATGTGCAGTTGTGTTGCCAAAGTGACAGCACCCCCACCCCCTACAGTTTCTCTCTCTCACACACACATGCAGACACACACACGGACTGTCCTGAATCACTTTGACTTTGCCAAATGTGGCCGAAATTTTGGAGAGTGCTCCTCTCCTCACGGGCAGACAGGAAAAGAGATGAGCAAATGTAGTAGTGTGAGTGGTAAACACACACACGCACACACTTGTGTACACACCTGTGCCGCTGTCATGCTGCTGCATTCACCTTCTGCAAAAGATTTACAGTTCCTGACAGTGACAGTTTAACTGCCATGCAGCCCCGGTGCCAGAGCCGTGCCAGAGCCATGCCAGAGCCCAGCTGCCGCACACAGATCGGCAGACAAATCTTTCACAGGAGCCACATCAATTCACTTGCCCGTCTCCGTTTTACCAGCTATCGCACAGTGCGAGCAGGTGACATTAACACGAGTCCGACTCTAATCCCCTGATCTTGCTTGTAAAGTTGTCTCGGAGAGCCGAGTTCCTCCTGATTACTGGAAGTTGCAGCCGCATTAAATTCAGGCGGTGCAGTGACGGTCTGTGGCTGAACCATTGATGCGCGTTGATGCTAACCATCGTCTACCATTTTCAACACGCTGACACCAACATCTACTAGACTCTGTTGGACTGTGGCTCGGGTTTATGAGGTCATCACCACCGTGAGACCGAGGGCAAACTATGGTGTGTGTGCAGAAGAAAAAACCCAACACAGCTTCACTTCATACTGCCTCAGCAGAGAATCTCTCTCTCTCTCGCTCTTCGGCTTTCTGTCATTTCAGCCCAGCAAAGCAGCGACGCACGTTTATGATATCATTACTCACCGCATCATCGCCCCCTTTTGCCCAACAGAGCCCCCAAAGTATGTCAGCCCCGGCTGTGTCACCACACACACCTACTAGAAGGACAGCTAATACTCAGAGACATTTATAGATACACAGCACAGACACCAAGATTGCAACCAGACTGTGTGTGCAAACCTTTTCCTCTCTGGGCTGCTACTCTGACTGCTGAAGCCATCCAACCTCCCAGCAGTTGAACTTCCCTGTGTCTCTAATGGAGTCTCTCTGTCAGATCAAACAGCTCCCACTGGCGAGGAGAGGAGACAGATCGCAGCGCTGGAAGCCGTTCAGTCTGACAGCCCAAACACGTTTGACTGGCAACGCAGCCTGCGTCTACTCTTCCATCGCTGGAGATCCCACACAAATATAGTAGCGCCACCAGAGAGGGGAAAAGGGGGTGAAGAGCAGGGAGGGGGTAAAGGAGCCCGTCAGCTCAGAAAATAAGTTGTGAGGCGTCCCGCTCGCACAAAAGCAAAGCCCAAAAGCTCAGCTTTTTCTCAAAATGAAATCGCATGTGAGCCGAATATTAGGAAGTGCACATGGCTTCCAGCAACCACCAAGCCATTATAGCAGAGGCTGTAAACCACATTTTCACCAGCAGACAATGCCTCTTTGTGCGTGTTGTGTGGCGGTCCCCACTTGATGGCTCTCAAAGAGAAACGCTACATGTTTAAAAGCTAAAGAGAAGTATAGCTGATGAAGAGCAAGTGTCACTTTTAATATCTGGTTAATTAGTGGCAGTCGTGACAGGAGGGGCGAGCAAGACAGTCTGCCCTCGTTTAGCCCCATGGCGAGGGAAACCTTTGATGTGGTTGCACATGGAATGCTGTTGTTCATTCCTCTCTGCAACAAAAGCCACATGTTTTACTTTTTGAGACGAGGTTTCTGTTACTTTAAACTGTGAAGGAGCACGGCAAGGTATGTAACGTGTGACACGAACGGCACGAATGCTGACAGGCAAAACGCACGAATGTTTTGTTATTAGCGGTGTTGTGCATTTAAAATCAAAAGCCTTAGTCATCACTGCTCGCTGTGCATGTGCACATATTCAAAGTCGCTTTACGGGGACACACAAATCCAGACAATGTTCATGTTTTTGACTTTTAAGCTGTTGTCATCAGCGTTCGTCTCTTCCAGCTCCTCTCGTCGCTGAAGGGACTCTCTCTCGAGGGTCATTCCAGGTTCTGTCACACTCATTCAAGTGCAGAGAGACTTCAAAGAGCCCCCAAATATTGAATTTGCATTTATTTCCCTCTTCAGAGGGTCAGCCTCCCGAGCACCATCTGACTCACTGCAGAATTCGACCAGATTTGAACAGGAACCCGGCGCTGGTTTCCTGACAAGTGTCCATGCCACTTTCCTCTGCAGACGTGAGACAACTCTTGGAAAGTACTCGACTGGCCCTCTGGGCTTTTCATCGTAAGGAAACAAGGGTGTGGTGGCCCTCAGCCTGCAAGCCAAACAGTTTTGGAAAGCACTTAGATGCATAATACTGTCATCCCTCATAAATTTAATCTTTTGCACAGTAAATGATTATTGTCAATCACTGCGATTGATTACAAAGTAATCCAAAAGAAAGTGAATTATCTCCAAATGTCACTCAGTCTTGCATGTAGCCATGTGTCTGTGTGTCTTTTTTGGGTCGATTCCCAGTTTTAGATTAAGTAAACTCAATTGAAGGCAAAAACTTATTTTCACTAGAGTCCCTCCATTCAAGTCATTACGCCAGTCAAATACTAGGTATAATTGTAGTCCAGGAAACCATCCGCGGGTCTGAAGTGACTGAATGTTTCCTCTCATCATCTCCATCACTAATCAGCAGTGGCATTGCCCGAGTACAGTTAGCACCCCGGCCACGTGGAGCTTGCATAGTAAGGCAGGACTTTCCCTTCTTTGACTCAGAGCCTGAGGCGTCCATCGAGGCTTTGCTGTAACTGCACTCTAATCCCCTGATTGCTGTGTTTACGCCCGGCATGTCGCTGCTCCACGTCAAGGCGGCCACAGCTAACGACGAGCTAATGACACAACGATGACAAGGAGCGTTTGTAAACCCAATCAGTAGCCTCGAGTCTGGCTGCCTGGTGATTAGGTTAATCAAACTTTATACTGACTGAAAGACTGGCTTGCTGTCTGCCTCTTATGTCATCACGCTGATTAAAGGGGAAAAGCTGTGTTCACGTCCATCAGGCTCGTCTGACACACACATACACACACACGTCTTTCTGCCAGGTTGGCAGTGTTAACAGATTCGGCTGTCTTACTATAAAAGTGGAAAGACGAATGCCTCCATTTAGCTGAGAACTTCATCTAACGTAGCCTTAACCAATCAGCTAGATAACCATGTAGCAAGAAGCTAGATTAGCTATTTAAAAAAAAGTTAACAAATGAACAGATGACCAAAATAAAGATGCTAAATATATAACAAATAGTCAAAAAGGGCTAAAAAACACTTGAAATCACTTACTACAAGTACACATATATAAGATGAAACTGTTACCTAACATTGTGGCTAATTAGAGGCTAACCATGTTGAAAGAGCTAGCTAAAATTCTAAATAACAATTTGGAAAATTCTTAGCTACCGGTATGGATTCGTGGTTGAAAGGGCTAGACAGAAGAAACCATCTTGAAATGTTGCCTAAAATAATTGATAAGAATCTGAAATTGATGACTAAACATAAAGAGTAGCAACTAAAAGTAAGTAAACCAGTTCCTGTTGATACCTGAGACAGTGGTTTAGGCGTTGTCTCAATTTCACTGCCTCTTACCCGAATTCAGCCGAAATAGTCTTCAGCTCATGGATGGATAGATGTAAATGGCAAATGGTCTGTATTTGTAAAGCGCTTTCCTAGTCCTTAAGGACCCTAAAGCGCTTTACACACTCAGTCATCCACCCATTCACACACACATTCACACACTGGTGATGGCAAGCTACATTGTAGCCACAGCCACCCTGGGGCGCACTGACAGAGGCGAGGCTGCCGGACACTGGCGCCACAGGGCCCTCTAACCACCACCAGTAGAATGAGACATTTTGATAACTGAAAGCACACATCATGATGAAGATGGAGTTTAACATTTCTTGAAAAGGTTTCTTGACTCCTTCTTACTGAGCTTTAGGGGCAGCCCAACTCCAGATGTTGGGGACCACTTCTACAACACTTCACATCTAACAGGATAAAATAAATTGAGTCTCTTTCCAAGTCACAAGATTTTCAAAGTTTTACAGTCTCACAGGAAATGCTTATTTGGTTACCACCATCTCAGTCCCGACATTACAGTAGTAACCACAGTACACAGTAGTCGGTTAAATATTTTTTTAAGCTTGCAACACCTTATAAAATCATGAAGGCGGTTGCTGATATTTTCCTGTTAAGTCCTGTGTGTGTTTAGTCACCATGTGGGTAATTCTGCTGGACTAAGGCATCAGGAGACCATATGTTAGTCCTGACCAGCTATTATGGTGAGGTCAGACAGCATTTACAGCGGGAAAACGTCAAAGTCATCATGTTGACATGCACGGTCCTCTCTGAGTCAGCACGGGGAGGAGTCTGGCGGTGGACTTGGATATGTGCGTGCACGCAGCCTATACACATCGCCGCCGGTCTGTACGTTTACGCTCGTGACGGCTGCGATCGTGAGAACGGTATTTGCAGCAGACAGAGTGACCTCAGTGCAGACAGACTAAGGAGAAGAAATGGAGGGGCCACTTCTGCTGCACAGCTGAGGGGGAATCCCTGGCATGGTGTTTCCTACTGAAATAATACAGAAGTGAGCAGCTGCAGAGAAAGTACAGGCTCCCTGAGTTTACTTTAGGGCAAAAACCTGCTGCAGCACAGGGACAGGAGATCGTTATCTTAATTCTGCATGAAGTTTCACAATGTAGACAAATACGGGAATAATATACGGGCAGCATTTGTGGAGGAAGTAGATAGTAATTTTAAATTAATTTAAGGAAACATCTTTTTTTAAACGAGTAGTCAGACATTTTGGGAAATATACTGGAAGAAAAAACTTACTTGAGAAACAAAGCGTAAAACTAATTTTGGCTTTTACAAGGGGGGGGAGGGGGGCAAGTGTCAGACTGTTTCTTATCCAGACGCTGCGACTTCCTCGTCGCTGAGCGCTTCAAAAGACACAGAATCTGACCACAAAGCCGTCAGACACATCATGCCAACTGTCATTATTATTCTTTAGTCTTTGTATCTATGAAATAAAACTGTTAAAGCCAGACGCAGGTTTGCCACACTTGCTAAGCTAAGCTAACTGGCAGTATCAATACTATGTGAGAGTGATATCAGTCATTACATCTCAGACAGTACGTTTTTCCCACGATGTCTGACTAATTCCTCAATAATATGTTGGTCATAGTAATACGTCTTTGTTTTGGGTTTTTTTCCCAATTTGCCCACCCCCACCCTCTTCAGTGCTAAAGACAAAAAGCACATTTAGTTGGCGCGTTACTGCAGCATCGTTACTCATCCGTTTCCCCCCGATGAGCCTGAGAGAAAACTAAAATCCCATTTTTGAAATGCTCTTTCCACAAAAATCAATTCCCTGTGGTTAAAGTTATGTTTGAGGGGAGGGAAGAAGCAACCCAAAAAACATGTTTTATTGCAGCAATGACAATTATCTGTATGTAAACAAGTCAAGAAAAAAAATTCTGGGAAAATGGAGGAAAATAGAGAATCAGAAAACATTTCATTGCCTGCAGCCGCTCACATCCTATCATTATCTGCATTTTTCCTCCACCGTAATTAAGTGTTTTCTTTATTGCTTATGGGAAGGAGGATAGGCTATAAGGATGTTTTGAGCATGATTAAAGTTGGTCATAATGAAGTGAAGATTCAGTGTGGAGGAAGGATTTTTGTCTGTGAAAAACACTGCCTTTAATCCTTTTGATGGTGACAGAATGAGTTGCTCTGAGCCTTAGATCTTTGCTAACCTTTCACACATGATAAAGTACTCTTTCTTTGCTCGCCATTTCATTTAAAAAAAATTAGAAGTCTCTGCCTGCTGATATGTTTCTGAACATGTGGGATCTCCATAAGTTTGAGTCAGTTTATGTGCCGCGGCGCAGACCCATGCCTGCCCATTAAAGTAATTTGTGGGTTAGAATGCGACTGTAATGTCAAAAACAAAAGTGCGCAGGAATCGGCGTTGTGCTTAGTCACAGGCAGTTTTTGCTTCACCTCTTTTACTGCCGCAGAAGAGATGCTGTTGACAACATCAGCCTAACGACAAAGGGAGGGGTCCGAACAACAAGTCCTCTTCATCTGAGTCAAGCGCAGGACACGGCTCTCTAATTGTAGCCAAATCCCTGAAAGCAAACTAAGCCTGTGATGAAACAAATGCTTATTTCAGGTTTTACTAAGAATTGTTTATCTTATTTCCAGTTTTGCCGAAAATTGCAAGCAAATTCCATGCACCGGCATAATTGCTGCATAAATTTAGGTTAATAATACATAAATTAGCTAACAATAATACTCCTGTTTTTTCTGCAATCCCAGCCTTACCATGTAATAAGCTGTGAGGCCGGCCTGTGGTTTAGGGCGTAGGTTTAAAACAAAATTAAATAGCCAAATTGCAAGAGGAGCTTTTCCTTAATTTAGCTGTCCGCTGTGCAGGATGAATGAGATCATGAAGAGTCTAATAACAGTTTGGATTTAATCATTTTAACGTATGAAATATCATCAGCTCGTAAGCGAAGCAAATTAACCGTAAAGAGATGACTCACCAAAGTTGAAGAGACTCATCCGGTATGGGCATTACTTTTTAGAAATAAAGCTCGAGAGTTTTATATTGTGATCATTTCCACCTCATTATCCAATTACACGAGCGTTTTCAAAGTCTGCATATTTTCCTCCAGACATATAGTTTGTTCCCGAAGAAGTTGGTCTAGACATCATAAATTCCTCTGACATCGCTTGCATCATATCAGGAAATTTTTCAGTCATTTTTTTTAAAAACACTCTGTAATTCTTATGTAAGATTATAGTGCATTTTCAGTTCTCTTGCTTCAAACGTCAGATTTCTCTCGGTAACACACCCGCAGGAAGTTTATTGCTTTCACAGCAGCAATGCATGGTCAGATCAGAGTTTAACGTGCGAGGAGCCAAGTCGCGCAGCAGCCTCGGATCGTTTGCACCCTTCGCAGGATGCCGGTTCGCAGCCAGCACACCTCCAGTTTACTTTCCAGCAGATTCACAGAAACATGCCGGGAGTGTTTATTGAAAGAAGTTGCTCAACCTTTCAGAGCGCTTTTTTATTTTTTTAAAGTCAGAGAAACCTTTAAAAACAAAAATCCATATTATCAGATTGGCTGCAAAGAATTTGGCCCCTGTGGTCGCTTGCTAACCACCAGAAAATTGTATTTACTACTACACTTAACACAGCTTTAACCTTGACCAGTGCAGAGCCGCTGTTTTCAGCCAAAAGTCTGCAAGGGCGGAGGCGCGTTTAGGATTAGTCGACCACATAATCAGCACGCCCCTCTGCGTGCTCTACCTGGAAGCCATCTTACTGGCAACCCTCCCGCTCCCCACCCCCTCCCACTAAAAGTGTGCCCCATAACGTTGTGTTGACAGCCGGTGAAAGCAGCGAGACGGACCAAAAAGTAAATAAGTACCTCCAAAAACATTTACAGCCCTAATCAAGTCCAGAGCGCTGCTTCTATCCAATATGCCTTCAGAGTTTTATAAATAGATATTACACTGGGCTAAATTGGAGACAGGATTTCGCCGCTCTGTGGCTGTCATGCGTTTTCTATTATTTGCTTTCACTTTAAAATATTGAAACTCTTAATATCTTGTTACAGATTTCAGCCGGCTCAGCCAGTCTTTTTGTTTTGGCGTCACTCGGGGGCCTCGCACTCGGCAGGATTTTGAACGGGCTCCAATCAGGCATGTTAATTTAAGAGAGGAGAAAAAAACATTCACCATGTGACTTGTTATTAATAAATTCAGCAGAGGCCAGCCATGTGTTCGGTTAAATTTATAGCCATTTTTTTTGAGCTACTGTATAAGACCTTTTTATTTGTCAGTGGTTCTGAGGCAGAAATTCATCGTACGTTTTATCCTCTGTGAATGATTCATTTTGATGCATATAAAGGGTATTTTTCTCATACTGCCTTTTCCCCTTTCTAACACTTGTAGAGCAAACAAGACCACCTCCCAGAAGCCTCCAAAATACAACTCATTCTCACATACGAGCCTTCACTTCAATTCATGCAGCTCAATAAGCCAAACATATAAAACCATTCCCACCCTAATAAACTGAGGCCTTTTTCTCCGCCACAAAGGGAGCTGGCTCCCAAGAGTGTTAAAAAAAATCAAATGGGACTCTTGAATGTAAAACAGCCTGCAGGGAACACAGCGGCCCTTCCAAGTGGAGGGAAATGTGGTGACAGCTACTGAGCCAAGGAAATGACCCAGCACACAGCTGCTGTAAGGCAGGTACCCCACCTGATGCAAACGCTGCCAGCACTAAGGATCGGAAAAGTCAGTAAAGTTTATACAACCCTGCTTCACGGGGGGAAAGTCCAGTGCTTTTTTTTAGGAGCTACCGAGTTTTTTGTTTTTTTTTGTTTTTTCAAAAGGTCTCAGAAATGCTGCTTTCTGATTAAATAGTGGTGCTGATGTGTAAGGGTTAGCAGGTGTAGCCTCATTGTGGTTATTATCAGCAAACTGCAGCAGCTCTGCGAGTCTGCATCAGATTACCATGTCGCAAAGCTCTCCCCGTTGCTGCCTGTTTCTTTCACAACGTGCTATCAGACTATTAGCTTTTTCTTGTGATCTATACAAAGTTAAAGTTGACGAGAGCAACGGTGTCTGTTCCCTTTGTGCGTGTGTTGTGCGCTCATGTGTGTCTCAGTGTGTGTTTGTGTCTCCATGAACTTTAGCGGAGGACTGAGGTTTCTGAGGTGAGGCGTCCTCTCGCTTCTCACGCGAAGTGCATCTGATGTTGCACATCACATGTGTCGTCTGTCTGCTCTGTGAGATCGGTTGAAATATCTAAAGTTACCGAAATAACACTTATAGACCGAAACCGTCTGTGTATGGTGCTGATATTTTTGTTACAGTCTTTGTTTCTTTTTAGCTCCAATGAAAATGTAACATGATTTGAAACAACAAGACATGTTAAAGATCAGAATGATCTTGGATGACTGTGTTTTTCTAAATGAATAAGATGCTAGTATTTCCTGACATCTGAGGAGATGAATGCAGTATTTCCATAAGCTTCACGTCACACTGCATTAAAGTCAGAGCTCAGGAAGCCAGACATTTAACAGTCTTCTTGATTTTCTGTAACTGTTCCTCTTAATTTCAGTTTGATTTGAGTCTAAAAAAGAGAGCATTGGCCAAATTGCTTTGCCTGTGTAATGCAAGTTGTTAAACTAACCGCTGGGGTATTTTGCTTACATGAGGTAGTCCTGGTTGGAAATGCTTTCAGATTGAACTGGGGGATTTAATGAGTCTTGGCCTTTGTTCTCGTGCAGTTCGGTTTCAGTCTCCTGACAGAGCGAATTGTAAAAGGATATTGCATGTTCACTAATGATTTCCAATGGTTGATCACCATTTTAAATGCTCGTCTCTTCTTTTCCCCTCCCTTCTGACCTACTGTCTCCTTCTGCCACCTCAGTGCTCTGCTAGGGTTCAAAGACAAAAAGAAAATCAGGTCCCCCGAAAGCGCATTACGTTAGAGGTTAAAAGACAGCAGGCGTGAACCCTGAAGTTGGTGACACACTGATCTGTAAAACGGTGAGGAGATAAAGGGATGCAGATCCAGCGGTTATAGAGAAGAAAAGGGGGGCCTGAGCTTGTCATGAGGAAACTATAAATGCCTGAGTGTGTGTAGAAGCTGTGAGAACACTAGAACATCATCTCCTGTCACTGCGGTTCCACTGAGGATATCAGAGGATTGCTCTCATGTGAGACACAGATGTACAGAGTGTGTGAGGCTTTGCAGATTTTAAGATATACTCTGCAAACAATTACCAACTGGTAGTGCTTCTCCTGTGGCTGTCTCTAATTAACACAGCAACAAGGCCTTAATTGGGGGGGCGGGGGTATCTCCTTTTTTTCCCTATTGCCTCTCAGCGGCTGTCTCGGTGGTTGTTTGAGGAACAGTAAGAAAAACTCGGCCACCGTCGGATTAACAACTCGAGTGTCAACGCTGCTTCCTCTCAGTGTTTTTCACGACTTACGGGAATAAACAGGATGAGGACTGAAATCAGGTAAACGTTGCGCTCTCGCTCTCCATCTTGAGAGCTTAACTGCAAATAAAAAACCGCCTGATTGGAATTGCCATGGCAACAAATGGCTTCTTCACTGAGGCTCGTCGCCGAGCATAGTGCACTCACCTCACCGCACAGACCAAAAGTACCTCCTGGAAGTAAAGCAGAGAGAGCCTAATATGTTTTTTCTTTTCTCTTTTATTGTATTGCCATGTTCCAGTAAGGGGCCCAGTCACATGGAGCCTCTGAGCTCGTATTCTCACTGAGAGAGCGCCGAGTTTCACTTGATAATGAATGTCTGTGGTGAGAATCCCATTATGGCGCTACTCCATCAAGCCTACAGAAAACACAGGAGCTGAGAGGCCTTTATGGGACATATCAGATGAGAGCTACTGTGCAAATCACACCCTCCTTTATGAACCTATTTCACAGCACACGTGACAGACAGATAAATGCATTCAAACGCTACAAGAAGCAACTCTCACATTTCACTGTGGAACTGTCAGTGCTTTTTTTGTCCAACTGACAGCACTGCACATTGAAAACAATGGTCAGAGGGTGAGCAGAGCAGAGTGGAGAGGGCAGGATCAGCACTTACCTCTTAGTAGACTGCTGCTGTAGTTGGAGAAGGAGTCAAAGATGCTGTTGGATGCCATGACAGAGAAGCCAGAATGGTGTGGAGCCCTCGCTGAAGTCAATCTCCACAGACTTCTGAGAGAGGGGGGCAAGAAACAGGAGGATTGAAACACAAAAATAAAAGTGTAGCATAAAAAGAAGTGAGGGGAGGAAGGAGAGCACAAGAGGACAAAACTCCTGGAGCTCCGAGACTCTTTGCAACCAAGAATCTAGGGTTTGTGACTACCACAGGAATCCCAAGCCACAAGCTTGCAGAGAGAGCAGCAGCATGTGTTAGCAGCAGCACCACAAGACATTTGAGAGAGAGAGAAGTGAAGAGAAGAGGGTCAGAGGCAGAAAGAAAGAAGAAACAGAAGAAACAGCAAATGTGGTTGAGAGAAAAACAGTTTAAACAAAGGCAGGCATCAACATTTGGGTCTCCAGGTGCGGAGGTGGACTCACCAGGGCTGGAGATAAGAGGGGGCCCCACCTAACGGTGCCCGGGTGGCGTAAGCAGGCTGACGGGGGCGGGGGGCCGCTTTTGTGGTGGTCTGTCAGCGGCCTGAAGGTCTGAGGTTAGCCAGCTAGCTTGTTAGCGTGGTCTGTCTCTTTCTCTTCCACGATGGTGGCGGCCTGACTGGAGCGTCAGTGCTAGTAAAAGGCTAAAAGCCACAGTCTATCTGCATCCTCCTCGCCATCCTCCACACAGACACACACTCCCCTCCGTGAGTGGTGGAGCCCACGTCACATGTCACGTGAGGTCACCGGGCCTTTCCCTCCCACCCTCCTTCCCCTCCCTCCCGTCTTCTCCTATCGTCTTTGCCTTTTCTCTGGTTTCTCTTTTTCGGGTTGTACTTTCCATGGTTCTTCTTCTCTGACTCGCCGTCTTCATTCTCACTTTTCATTGGTCGTCCAAGTTTTGGAAATATTCTATTTTCTTTTGAGTTCAAACCAGGCAGCGGCCTGCGCCGCTGTGGCTCACTGAGGTTTGCAGAAAGAGCACTAAAAACCACTGCAGAGGAGCTGGAGAGACATTCAGATGTATTAAGCCCAAGACAAACACAGGAGAGAGAAAAAGACAGGACTGAATCAGATGAGGAGAAATAGAAAATGAGAGATAGCTGTGGCTTGAGGAGACAGGAAAGTGTTGTCTCTAACTGCCGAACAACACTGAGCATGCTGTGTATACTGTGTATGTGTGTCCTGTGCTAGTTTTATGTTTGTCTGACTCACGGCACATCTGTGTTTGTAAGAACCGGTGGTTTTGGGCCTGCAAAACCTCCACCCTCACTTACCACTTGATAGTATCATAATCTTAGTCTCATCAGAAGCCGAACGGCTCGACTCTGCCCGGGTTCTCTCCTCTGCCATCAGCCTTTGAAGTTCCCTTTTTTTCTCTCTTTATTTTGCCCTCTTTTATATTCATGTACATTTAATTCTCACACAGCTGAACCTGCATAATGCAAAAATAAAACTTTGTGTCCACGTCACAAAATCTTTAAATATTAATTATATGCGTCCCATTTATTTTTTAACCTGAACTTCCTTATGCAATACGAAAGATATTTTTATAAAACTTTAGTATTTGCGGGCAACTGAAGTCTCTTTCCCCTGTGAAAGTGCAAAGCGATTTAACCTGATTGTGGTTTTCACACTTTTTCATTTTCTGGGTTGAATTTAAGAACGGAAAAGTGTTCACTGATGTGGCTGCTTGTACTACCCGAACGGCGTGAGCCCAATATGTGATAGCATATCACATATTGTGTTATTTTTGGAGATTTTGAACTATTTATTTGGAAGTTTCATCTGTAGTTATGAGCAAAACAGGAAATGGTTCATGTAGTTTCAGACTGCGAGAGAAATTAAGGCGCGGCACGACAGGCAAAAAGATAGTTAACAGAGATTTTGTTTCTACGATATATTTTGTTTCAGACCGGTGGGAAGAAGATATCAGAACAAACCATCAGGTGATATTGATGCAAATTAGAGCATAATTAATGAGATAGAATCATCACTGAGTAAATTCTCATGGTGTTATCTGTCACTTCATTTCTATTGAAGATGCATGTGCATATCTCCATATCTAAGCTGTGTTCTCAAAATGACTTTGTTCACATGCACTTGGCTGTGCATCACCTCGACTGTAATACACCAAACGTTCTTTTATTTGGTCTATAGCCTCAAACTTTCTGTTTTGTTGTTGACAGTGTTTTATTATTTATGAAGGAAAGATAAAATATTTTCTATGTCTTTTTTGTTTTTACACCTTAGACTGTACCAAAAAAAGAAACCGTGCTCTAAAATGAAAGTTTCAGAATGAACTTTGCACCTGACGTTATTCACTGTTTACATCTCCTGGGGAAACTATGCAAATCGTGCTTACTTAGACAGATAGCTCTTCATGTGCGTATTGGAAATACTCAAACTATTTTTAATATTTCCATGTGAGTTCGTTTTTTTTACCAGTGGTGGCTCTCGTTAGCAGGGTTACTGTGTGCAGCCATACTGTTAGGCTGCGATCTTGCAGCACAGCATCTGCATGTGTGTGCAAATAACTGGCATTTGCAGACCTCTGGGATGCTCACTTCCTCTCTCCTTTCTCCTGTCTCCCAGTGACACACTGACCATGTCTGGCCATGGGACAACAGACCCAAACCACCGTCTGGTCACTCATGTGACCCACTCGCTTTCCCTGGAAACCTGTGTGTGTGTGTGTGTGTGTGTGCGCGCGTGTGCGTGTGTGTGCGCATGTTTCTGTTCTGTTTCTGCTTCACACCTCGTTGTGTATGGATGTCAGCCCACATCTGCTAATTGCTGGACAAACCTGCTGCATGGACCACAGCATGTGTTTGTATGTGTATATACAGTACCATGTTCTGAACGTGTGTGTGTGTGTGTGTGAGAGAGAGAGAGAGAGAGGGAGAGCTTGCCGCTCTTCCTGGTAGGCCGCACTGCCCTGTAAATGAGCAGTTGCCGTTGAGTTAGGCGGCAGCGCGGGCTAAATGACACGGCGTGTCAGCGAGTGTGGCCGAACGCTGAGGCCACAGCCGTGGCCCCAGGGCTTTTATCAGTCCGTCCATGCGGCCACTATAGGCCTCTGACTTAACCTCACACACAGCGGAGCTTCCTCTTCTAACACCTCTCCTGCCTCCCGACATGGCCTCGGCCCTGGCCTGCCAGCCCAGGGACAGATTACAGCTCTATGTCTCCCTGCTGAACAAGAGGTAGTGTTGTCACACAGGCCCGGAGGGCAAAACCTGCAAGTCCACAGACGGGGTTTCCAGACCTTTATGCTGTATTATACTTTAGAGTCTTGAGCTTCAGCCCAAGGAGGTTGGACCCCAACCCATCTCCAAACCCTAACCTTAAATGTTGTTTTGTTTCTTTAATAAAAAAAAAAAAAACTTTTGATGAGTGTCAGTTAGAATTTTTAGCTTCTTTGGGGTCACAGGCGGGGGTTCGGTTTGGTTGGTTTGGAGCCGGGGGTCTCCCGCCTTCTGCGTTGGTCTCGTCCGTGTTTGCTGGTGTGCAGCGTACTGGTTTCACAGTACAGAGCCTCGTGGTTGTTTCGGTTTATAATCATTTTATGTGGCTGTATTTGTGCAAGCGAGACATGCTGCTGGTAATAAGTCATGTTTTCTTCTTCAGATTTCATTAAAGTGAGAAATATATTTTTCTGCTATTTGTTTCCAAAAAGGCAGACTGCTTTAGATTATTGTCAATTTCCTTGTTTTTGTCCGCTTGTGGAAACAAAGACACTGCATCTGGATTTTTACTGAGAAATAAAGGAAAAGCTAAAAAAACAAAAACACACACACATATATATGCAAAGAGCCATCCCACAGCATTGTGCAAGAATGGGAACTAGCTCCTGCTGTCCAAACTTGACATTTGAAGAAAGCGCCGGAGTCGAGGCCTCAGTCTACTGTGTGTTTTTTCTTCTTTGTCTAGGTAAACATCTGCTTCATGTTTTGAAATGTATCTCATGGCTTTGCACTGCCCATGACCGTGAGGGGAAAATAGTCTCAAGATCATTGTGGCCGTCTTCCTCTCAATTCTTTTTTTCCCCTGCCCAGGCCTTGTTTATCAAGCCCCTGTATTTAAGCTTAATATAACTCCTGTTTTGCTGAGAAAACTGTGGTGGTTTAATCACTGTCAGTGGTCCTACGCCTCTCGGGTGTGGCTCGCAAGCAAAAAGGACTCAGTGCGGTCGTGCGTCCAGCTGCAAAGGGGCTTATTTTGTGGTCTAAAAATTGCAGGCTTCCCCATATGTTCCCCATAAACGTGGAATGCAGCGTGGGACTTGAGGAGGCTTTTATAATGAAGTGGCCGTCATTGCATCAAACACCATGATCCTGCCTGCGCTCTAGGATAGGCCATGGGAGCCCATTTTTGGGCTGCGTACACGGGTCCAATGTCCCGACTTCTCACTCACACCTCATTTCCCTGATTTTCTTTTAATTATGTTACAATGCTCATTCCACCTACCAGTGTCCCAGTTTGCTTTCAGTACTCAGAGTCAAAATTCCCCGTCAAATTACAGTAAAGTAGTGGTGGTGTCATTTGACAGCATTAAACTGGTATTTTACAGTGTGTCTACTGTAATAACAAGTTTCTTACTTTTTGTTTTGTATTCTGCGTGAATAATGTGTTACGATGGGGTGTTATGCTGTAAATTAACAGTTTTTTAATTATTAGTGTAAAGACACTGAATGTTCTCAACCTTAAATGCTGTTTTTAAACACAAAATAACTGAAATAACTTCACAGCATTTCCAAATTAATTATTTGAACTCGAGCAGTTACATTTCCATGACTCCCAGGCCGTCAACAAGGAAAAAAACTTTGTTATATTGTAAAATGTAAAGTGTCTTCCTGTTAATCTTCTATTTCCCTGCAAAGAACAGGGAATTATCGTAAAAAAAAATCCTTTCTTTTTACAGAAAGTTAGTAAAACGTGAGCTTGATCTGCTTAAACGTTTAAGTTAGAGTGCTTTTGGTGTACAGCGGTTTTTTACAGTGTGTCATTTATTAACTTGCCCATATTTCATGTAAAAATAGCCTCCGAGACAAAACCTTTTGCATATAACTCCAAACACTTCTGGAAATTCTCAAGCACTGGCACCCCAAAGAGGAAGTGGGCATTGGACCTTGTAAGAGACAAATAAAAAAAGTAAAACATTCCTAACGTGTCATACTTCAAATAAACCGGGAAGCAGCTGAGCAGCCCGAGCCGTTATTCTAGAGAGTTCTTAGAAAAGAAAGTTGCAGCTGTGTGAGAAATTAGTTCAGTGTTACCAGCTCAGCATTAATCTGTAGTGTAGCGTGTCTCTCTGTGTGTCTACATGCGTGTGTGCGCGCATGCTTGTGTTGTTGTTTTCACTGTCAGCGAGGCACTCCCAGATGCAGCGGTTTCAGCATGCAGTATCACCGTTGGAAGCGATCGCCGGGCCCATTATTTATTTATTGGCTCCAGCAGACATGGAGACTGTGGTAACCGCACTGAGAGGAGGGGCAGCGGGGGCGCCGTGTCGCCACACACGGTGCAGCAGGCCATATCCCAGAGATCCCGAGGAGCGCTGCGCGTACAGTATACGGTAACCCGTGGCTGCTAAATAAAGGAGAACTGTGCCACTCCAATGTGGATATTTCTGGAGAAAGCTGACCCTGCATTAGGTCACGATCAGCAACGATAAGCTGAGTGAGGAGAGGCGAGATTAAAGCTTAACTTTGTTCCAGCTGCCAGGTGAGGGATGTGGCTGAATTCATTCAGTGTAGTTTTGGGCCCCTGGCACCTGCTGCGACCCTTTAAGATATATTTACCATGTTTGCAAGTAGTAAAGTCTCCATCCGACCCCCTTAACCAAAGCTCTTCCTGTTATTCAGAAACTGTGCCAACGCAAAGACTGCGCATCCAGCTTGCTTTACACCAGGTTGATTCAAAGGCTTCACGCAACTTCTGGCAAAGAGCCGTGCAGGCTGAACGCCAGACAGGTGCCCCTGTGTATTTAATGAAAGTGCAAAAACAGTGCATTTTGTCCCAATAAGTTATTTTTGAAGTTGTAATCTGATTTGCTTTTATTAATTTTCAACTCAATTCCATTTGATTTCCAAATCTCAACAACAGTCACCTCACAGAGCTTTATGTAGTAAGGTAAAGACTCTACAATCATTGAGAGAAAAAATACCAACAATCAGGCGGCCACCTATGACAGGGGTGTCAAACATAAGGCCTGGGGGCCAGAATCGGCCCACTGAAACAGGACACAGACTTTAGACTGTATTGAACTTTGTTTTACAGCTTTCCACTTTTACAAAGTGACAGGCAAGGGAAAACACCCTTTTAACAGGAAGACACCTCAGAACCTTCAGTGTTAGAGGGTGTAAGGGAGCCCCACACCCTTTAGCAGATCATTACATGAAGGAACCTTTAAAAAAAACAAACAAGCGCGTCCATGCTCACAGGTGTACACACGGGTGATCACACACACAAACTACACCCTTTTTGGCTCCTACCTCAAAGCACACTGTGTTCTGTTGATCTTATGTGCTGCACAATAATGTTTAATATTTAGTATTTACTGTCATATTCCCATATATCATTGTGATGTTGTTTATTCTATTACTCTTGTTCTCTTCTGCTTGTTTTCTTTTTTCTTTCTCAACAGGTGATCCAGGTGATCGATAGATGCATTTTTTTTTTTTCTGCTCATTCTGTTGGTTTTTGTTTTTTGCCCTTCTCCCCCGTCCCTCTTCTCAGCTGTTTCTCTTTCCCTCTTTCTTTCTCCCCTTCTTTCCCCCAGTCAAGTCTGTCCCGTATTCAGCAAGTGAAAATAAAATAAACAATAAAAGGTGAATCAAATGGACCATTACGGCAAGGTTGGGATGGTCAATTTGGTAAAGTAAATCCGTTGGGCATCTTTCTTTGCCTTTAGACAACAATTCTGATGGCAAAAGAGCCAAACGGGACAGACAAAAAAAAAGAAAAAAAAAAAGAACCTTCAGTGTAATAGGTAGCAATGCATACTTGTATTATTTAGTGCTTCAGCTAAAGAGGAATCTGTTGAGAAAATTGTCCAAGTTGGTTCAACTGTAAATAATTTGGAGCCTATACATTTGCTCTCTTTAGGTGCTGGGATAGCTCGTCAGGTTGAGTCTTGGCCAAAAGGACATCGCAGGGGCTTAGGTTTGAGTCCCCCGAGACCACTTCCTGTTTGTGTCGTTCCCCCCTTGCGCTCTCTCTCTGACTTCCTGTCTAGTCTACTGCCCTCACAAAGGATAACCAGTTGGTTAAAAGTAGTTCAAGAAAAGGTAACTTTAACATTTTACAGTCTAGTAGTGTGCACCCACTATATAACCAAGCCTATTAAAAGCACTCTAACAGGTATGGAAAGGTAAGGAAGTTATAGGAATAATTTAAACATAATGAAAGTTACAGATAGAACATTTTAGACTTTAAATAGAGGCAATTTATGTATTTTAGAATGATGTTTGGGGCTTAAAATGGGGTTAAAAAGGTTTTTAAAAATGTGTTAAGAACTGGATGTTTAATCAATGTGTTGTTTTCATCATCAAATTTAATATTCTAAGATTTTGGGATCCTAACCCCAACCCTGTATTTTTAAATAAATAATAAAGAGCGTGTCTTATTCTAGGCCAGGTTTGTCCTGGCCAAGGTTCAAGCCCAGATTCTTCTGCAGCTTCTAGCTGATCAAATCAATTTCTTTACTCCCATAATTAATGAATGTATACTGTATGCATCATATCCTATTACTGTTCATTATATTTTCATATATAAGAGCAAATAAAAGAGTTACTTCTGGATGTATAAATCAAAATTCTGCTAAATCTGAACTAGTAAAACTGTTTTTTATTTAAGTATTTATATCAGGCAAATATGAGCAAATATTTAAGAAAAATGCCGAGCTAACCCAATTTGTAAAGTCTTTGAAGAGAATCTTCAATCAGATTTCCAGCCGGTGTAGATGTTATTTCCTGAAGGTTGTGTGCCGGCTAAAAGATGTCAGGCTTACCAAAAATTTGACGAACTTATCCCAGATATAATTAATTTAATTTGATTTAGTTTAATTGAATTGAATTTCTTGGCGAAATCGTCAGCTTTTGGCAGATTCTCTGACACACAACATCACAACTCGGCAGCTTTTGGAGCTAACGCCTACACACACAGTGACCGGAGTTAGTTTAGAAAGCGTGCAAACCTCTGTCCCAAGTTTCCTCCGAGTATTTCTCATTGTGTTCATAAATAGAGAATCGTGAGCACTGCAGTGGTTTCCTTTCTGTGTTTGCGACATGACATAATGCTGCCTTTGCCTGTTTTAAACATTAGTGGCTATTACTTTGAAAATCAGATGAGGAAGAGGAGTGATAGAAAAGACAACACTAAACACCCCACCGAGCGCCTCCTAATTTTACGATGTTTTGCTTGAGAGTGCTTATCACATTGTGCCTGTGTGTTCTGCGAACCGCTCGTATTCACCAGAGTGGTAAATTTACGCTCAGCTTTGAGGTACACAGAGGCACCACATCATGGCAACAGAGCAGCTGGAGGGCTGAAGAGCTGCAGCCTCACATAAAAGCACCCGTAAACCCGAGACCTCATTTACCCCAAATGCCCCAACTCTCAACACACACGCACACATCTCAGCCCCAGTCAGACCAGAATAGAGCAGGCCACGGTCTTGCCACAAACCCAATTCATCCCATTGACCTCAATGCATCATCGGGATCACCTGCACTAACGCAGGTGGAATGCTCTCATACTTTTTTGTTCTGTTTCGTGTCACCATTTCATGGTTACCGCTAAAATCTAACTCCTGTGTAATTTGTGCATTTTCTGCACATCTGCATGTTTTTCTTTGCAGAGCTGCAGCAAGTATGTCAAACTGGTATCAGCATGTTTTATTACGTGTGCGTGTATGCACGCATGCGTCTATGTTTATGTGTGTGCGTGTTTTACGTATTTCCTGTGGTTCAGACATGGGTTTTGAATGTGACAGACAAGCTTGCGAGCATGCTAGTCTGTGTGGGGCAGGATGTTCCTCTACAGCAGATGCATAGTGGTTTAGTTGTGTGCGTGTGAGCGTATGCCCCTGCATAGCTACATGAAACAGTTGCTTTAATCCTGCAGCTTGTTTAAGAAAAGTTCAAAGCAAATAGGTCCAGTGTGCACGCATTTCACTCTATAAAAAGTGACGTGCATTTTCGTCTCCATTAAAGCGCCTCTGTAGCAATGTTAGATGTAAAATAAGTTCTCATTTGCAGCGTGGTGGAGGAAATAGTGAGCGCCTTAGCTTGTGCCAAAATTGCTTTGACACAATATGAAAAAGCTGTCTTGCAAGTTAAAATTAAAAGTATAGGAACAAAATGTAGTTGCCGGTTTTGAGGCCAAATTGTTATGTTCTTACTCCCTCTTCTAGGTCTATCAGCATTATTGTTATTTACTATAAACATTTTTTTGTATTAAAATTTCCCCTCTCGCCCCTGCCTGTCTTTATCCTTCAAGCAACCGTGGTTCTGACACTCACGAGTCCTCGGCCTCCTTCCTTCCGCTCAGCGTACAGCCTCAGGGTGCTGGACTTGGGGTGAAACCTTCCATACGTGGTAAGGTTTCTTGTCTTGATGTCAGTGGCTGCTCTCGCCTCCTTTGGCCAGCTTATTTATCCCATCAGGGTATCTTGTTCGTCCCATTCAGCTGACTCCTCAGGACTTGCCTGATGCTCTGCAGGTATTTGGTGGTTGCAGCTTTCCTTGCGGCCTCTATCATGGGTCTGATTTGCCTGTGGGATCCCCAGGTACATGTAGCTGTCCTCCATGTCTGCAATATTGCCTTCAGTTCTGACTACCTTCCCTCTCTTCGTTACCATCCGACTACACTTCTCAGATCCGAATGACATTCCGATATCGTTGCTGTCGATCCTAGAGGTGTGGATCAGTGAATCAATGTTCACTCCTGGCATTCAGCTTGATGTCATCCATGTAGAGGAGGTGGCAGACGATTGCTGATGATCTCCCTGAGGGGGTTCAGGCCTATGCAGAACAGTAGTGGGGACAGAGCGTCTCCTTGGTAGATCCCATGCTTGATGATGACTTGTACTGTAGGCTTGAAGTGTGTGTTTATATAAATGTATAAGTTAAGCATATATTTTGACATCATATATGCCTAAAGTATTTGTTTGGAAAGTAAATGTAACTACAGCTGTTAATATTTGGATCCAAAGAGTTCCATAGCTTGTACCTGATGGAGTATTTATTATGCCATCTGATTTAACCGGAGCATGTGAGCGATTACGTGAGAGTTTGCAGTATGATAACACATGACTGCCTGTTTGTAAGCGATGGTTTAACCAAATTAGTGTGATTTATTATTTCCTCCCCACACATCCGAAACTAAAAACAAATCATCTTTAATGGTGGAATTATTATTCTTCTCAGTTATTTAAACTCCCGCTCTCCTCGGAAATATGTTTTGCTTATTGTTAAATCCTCGGCTGTTTGGCCTTCACTGTATAATATGATAAATGTTTATAAACCGAACGTCTGTTTTCAAATTCATCTGCTGAAAGCGTTCAGTGATGTGGGAGAAATTTTGCGGCCGATGAATGAAAATTGTCTTTTGAACAAAGTCAAGTCAATAGAGCGTATTTCATAGGACAGACAGAGGGCTAATGTGCTTAAATAATGAAATAAGATTGGTAACAACTGTCTTACTTTTGTTTACATGATAAAAAGTTATTAATAGAAGTTCACATTATCAGCATGATTATGCATCTGTATTATGGAGATCAAACAAATCAAGATATTTACTTCATAATCAGCAAAGAAGAGGATGTTAGATCACAGCTCGTGGTGAAATTAAAAGCAGCATGTTTGCATTACCAAGAATTTTGAGACTCGGTGTGATGGGTAATGGCCAGTACTGACACCATACCCTTCACATAACTCCACTGATTTTGTATGCATGCATGCATGCGTGTGTTTGTAGCTGTGACCTGCTTTCATATTGCAGCTAACTCATCTCAGAAACTCGGTGGTTTTACTGACCTAGAACAGGATTTTGGGGGGGGGGGCGCGCTCAGGAAATCCACGGCTGCGTTTTTGTGTGTGTGCTTGTATGTGTGTGTGTCTGTGCAAACTGTGAATGTAGGCATACGTGCATAAGCTTTTTACAGTCTTTTGAAAGCCGGTAACATAATAGCACGCACCATTATTCTCCATAATGTCGTTCTCACTTTCACCCCCCCGACAGCCTCGCTTTCATTTGTCTCCTGCTTTGACAAATAGGACTGACGTCCATTACGATGCTTTATGAGGTGATGGTGACACGGGGCACTCTCATAACACCGCCTCGACTCCCCAAACACACACACACAGTCTGAAGTCTCTCTGTGTTTCTCTGCCTCCTCCTTCATCCTTTGTGCTCTTTAATATCGGAGCTCATTGCTCTTTGTCATCCATTGCAATGCATCCTCGTGCTGTCTCCTAGTGTGTGTAGTGTGTGTGTGTCTGAATCCTCGCTGGTCGAGGTGCTGCACACGTCTGATCTGTGATCCAAGGCTGGCTTTTTTCAGAGGGAAACATGTTGTGTTTCCTTTGTGGGTGAGGAGTGTGTCTGTGGAGGGGGATTCCTAACGAAGGCCACTCGCAGTGGCCTCTCTCCGGGTCTCTAATGCATCCCAGGCCCCCCAAGACTCGCTGACTGGCAGGCTGTATGACAGCTTGGACTCACGGGTGCACGACGATATAGTAGGCGTGCTACAGCGTAAACCTGCTTCACTCCCCTCTGCTCCACTCTGCTGATGGTGTCAAAGACCACCATCAGGCTTCTTTTAATGGCTCTCCTGCTCTCACTATTATTTAATATAGAAGGAGCACCTCACTGATAGTTCCAGTCCACTGATTTTTCACCTCACAGGCACAATACACTCTCAGGAAATAAAGTACAGCTGTTGTACCCTTGACTGCGTACTGTGAGTTCATGTTTTTTAACATACATATGCATAGAAATGGACTAGCATTTGTATTTTTATTTAGATTTGGAGGTTTGAGGAAACCAGAGCACCCACAGGTCCCTAAAGACAATCAAACCCAGACCCTCAGCGAGCTCTACGACTAGTTTATTTTACGTAAACAATTATATGAATAGTAAAACCTTAAAATGTTACCAATTTTCTTTTTGCATTTAGCTGAGCACACACTGTCTTCTGATATTGCTCCTGACATGAAGTGTCAGCCCACCAAAGGGTCCAATCCAAACCACTGGATGACTCTGAAATATGTGAAAACTGCATATTTGAATTTTTCAGCTGCGATCGCCTCATCTTTAAAGTTATTTGAATCATAAAAATAGTCAAATGTATTCAGTTGGAAACACTTTTGTGCCTTTTTGAGGCACTGCGAGCTGTAGATTGTACTGCACATGTAACAAATAAATGTACTTTACAATAGAAGACTCAGTTTGTGTAATAGATACGTGTAAAGCATTTTTCTGGTCTAGCCCACTTGCACTCTGATTGGATCACATGAACAAAAAAAATGACATCCCCGATTTAGGTGGACGTCACAGGCCCAATAACTTTGCATCCCTGTGCTCTTTCATGTAGAACAATACACGTACTTTTACTGTTCCGCCATTTCTGTGAGACAACATGCTAAACCACGGCCGTGGGCAGATTGTGATGCGAATGACTGCCTCGCTATGTCTTTTTAAGGTCATAAACTTCCCTATTAAAAGCAGCAGAAAATGCCACTTGCTGTATCCATAACTTTCAACATGGAGAAGTCACACAACAGCTGTTTCATTCTGGGAGTTGACTCAAGCTTTGTCACCACAGATAGAGCTCACAATAGAAGCTCAAAATATGTCACCATGATGATATAATTCAGCCTACAGTGAAGAAAAAGAATCCCCTAAAATGACCACAAGTAAGTATGACCTGACCTTACTTACACATATTGTGTGTGTATATAAGTGAAGCCTGATAAAGTTGATTCCTCTCCGTGACCGAGCTGCGTTATTGTCCAGTCATCGCTATTAAAATCATACCAAAAAGCCACACTGCTGCAAAGGCTGTTCCCATACACGCCATTCTGCTGGTCAGTAGAGCAAGAAAACATATTCTTCCTTATTTAACAATGCATTTCTGCAAGACGTTTTTTTTTAACTAATTAAAAATTTGCAGTATTGTAGTGCAGCATAGTTCATAACTACTGATAATGAACCACTTCCGCAGCAGCCATAGAGCTATATCTATAAGAATTTACCTCAAATGATCTGAAAACAACAAAAACTAGAGGCCAGTGTGAAAGGAGCGAATGGAGCTAAATGACTTAAACAGTTATTTATAAGCACTCTTAAACAAAGAAGCAAAAACCATATCGATCATATGTCAGAACGGTCTTTCTCTTAGAGGGAAGCTTCTCCATTTTCTCCTACAGTAAGCCGAGGGCCAAATGCTAGCCTTCAGGTAAAGCCTGCTGACTGGTCAATTAGGATTTTATGGCAGGACGTCCTCTCTCCGTGGCACCTGTTTCAAACAACAACAACAGACATTAGGAACATTGTGAGAACACAACCGAAACTTTGATGTTTGTGTCCAGAGGAGCTGTTTGCGGTGGTGGATGGTAACTGCTATCAGGAAGCTGCAGCTACAAATGTTCTGCTTCTGCTCACTTCTTACCCAGCGTGTGAGTCGTGGTGCTGTATTCTATGAAAATAAAATGAAATACCACTTTTGCCTCCAACGTCTTATCAAAAACCTGAACATGAATCAAATTTAAGCCATGAAATTTACATTTCTGGACTACAGCGCTTTACGGTTGGACTCTCTCATGCTGATGTCGATGTTGAGTATGTATAGTATATGCAGTATAAGACACGTACAGTAATGATAATAGTAGTATTTTATTTTTTGGATTAAAGGAATATAAAGGCATAATAACAATGACAGCTCGCTAGCTGGGCTTCTGCTGGTGCAGACCAATGTAGGAATGAGAAAGCTGTGAATATATATTCACCAGCACTGTGGTTTTAACACCTTGGTACGAGAATATAAACTGTACAGAGTTATAGGGAACTATATGATGATGCTTTTTTCCCCCAACAACAACAACAGACAAATTTTTTCCAAATTTACTGAAATAGCTGAGTCAAATTCAGACCTCAGGAGCAAGGTCTGCAGAGATCAGCGATGGAGGCACCATCTGCGCCATTCCAGTTTTAGTGTTTGCATGTGTGGAGCGAAGGTGCACAAGAACCAGTATGACTTTTAAAAAGATGTTAATCAGAACTGGCATTCACTTTCTCACACCCTCTCACAGCTTTGGCTTTAGGCTGTAAATTAGGCTTATGCTCAGGTTAGGAGAAGCGTTGGGGTTACACACGTCATTTTGATGGTTAGTGTTAGGGATCGTGTATTAACAATCAATGTTCCCACAAAGCCATCCAAGCGTGTCTTTGCGCGTGTGTGCGTGTGTGTGGGTGGATGGGTGCGTGTTTGTGTCATTTCCTCAGTATTTACTGATCTTCTGCATTTCCTATCTTACATCTGTCTTCAACTTTGGTTCTGTGCAGACTTTCATGGAAATTTGCCTCTATATATTTATTTTTTTTATATACAAATAAAAATAAACAAATATTCAAGATATGTGTCACTAGTAATGTATGTAAAATTTTAAAAGGGAGATTTTATATAAAATAAATGTATATATGTATGTGGGGGGGGATATATTGATTTATTTATGTATTTCATGCATATATATCGCTCGTTGCTTATGTGCGATCTCTCGGTTTTGAAGACGGGTTTTGAAGTTGTTTCCCACGCTCATTGCTGTAAATAGGTCTAGAGGCTGCTGGGTAAAAAGAGACGCACGCATACAAAAATACACACAGAGAAACTTCCACTGCGATCCATGCATCGCTTCACCTATATAAAATATATGGCGCTGCTTTGACAGGAGCAGGTGCTTTTTGCATGTTCTTCCTTGGAAGGCACAAAAAAAGCCAAAGTGTGCATCTTAAGGTGCTCGTATGTAAATTTCTGCTTGTGTGTGTGAGTATTTGTGTGTGTCTGCTGACTGTCTGGGAGCGGGTATATAGCCAGGTGCTTGCTGACATACTGGGGCTTTGTGGTTGTGGTTGGTGGCTTGCTTGCTGTGCAGACAACCGAGAAGGAACTGCCTATTTTTTCTGTATTTCTATCTGCTTGTGTGTGTGTGTGTCTGTGTGTGAATTTATTTTTGAGTATAGATCCTATTCTATATCGTTCGCACTCTGTTTCGTGACTAAACTCGGGGGATATGGTTTCCGCTGCAGTGCTACTTGAGTGCATGTGAGTTTGCTGCAGTCTGCCAGTTTGTGTCTGCAGTTGTAGTGATGTTAACATTTTTATTCCATTTTTCCTATCTTGCTTTGAGCTGTGGATGTGTCATACGCAGGGGTACCTGCTGCAGGCAACAAATGCCGTCGGCCGTCCCACTTTACTCTACAGTGAATCTCTGTGTTCGCCATTTTCAAAATGGAGCTGCGCCGTATAAACACACCAGCAGGCAGTTTTACAGGCAGCAGGTGATAGATCAGAGGATATAGAAACATTGGCTTTATCAAAGGCCCCGTTCCAACCCACATAAGGGAGTTTATTGCGGGCTCACTACAAAGGGAAACAATGGTTGGAGTGGGAGTAGATAAAGCTCTGCCATTCCCGCAGCCTTGGCTCAGGAACCCTGGTGTCACATGATGCCCGAGGTGAATACGATTGTGGCCTATAGGCTTGAAAGCAGCAGCGTTTGGTCTGTGGGCACATGACATCGGTACTATATGGCAGTGAGCCTGCCTGACTGTGACTGTGTCAGAAGCTGCTTTTATCATGTGGTTAAAACGGCAGATTAGTTAACTAGATAAAATTGATTCTAACTATTTTCAGCTCATCATGATGCATTAGCCGCTAATCAGGAATGATTTCGTGTCACATGTATCTGATGAGTGGCTCCGCCCGGGATCTCAGTCGCCCTATGTTAGGTGCTTTGGTAAATTAAGGCTGGTGACTGATGCGCCGCCACACCCACAACATCAAATTAGATCTTACCTCATTCTTTAGATAAAATTCAACTTCAGATGTTGTTCTTTGTAAGTGTAGTGTAACACCATTTTTGATGTCTTATAGCATGAACTAGGCTGATGTTGCCACAGAACAGGACATATGTTGCCACATTCTCACGGTGTTGGTTAGCCAAACCTCCCTACCCAGAACTCTTGGCTAGGTTCTGCTAAGTTGAGTCATCTCAACACAGCTAAAGGCTTCAGCTTCACCCACACACAAACCACCAAGTATTATCTGAGTCAGAAAAGAAGTACTTAAACCTGTATGCATTAAAAACACAGATTTAGCCATTTTCAGTGTCCTGATTTGGCCTCATTCCATTGAGGATTGGTTGATTGGAAAATTAAATTTCCCCCTTCGTGCAGAACCATCAGGGTTTACAAGAAAAACTCTTTTTGTTTTTAGCACAACCACAGCTGTTGTTCAGTGGTAGTGTACAATTAGCCAAAAGCTCAGAGTGGTTTCTCCAACCCACACACACATACACAATTTTCCACTGCAACGTCAACCTGATCTGCTTTACCTGATATTTCACTGATGTGCCACTGTTGTGATTCATGTGTGTAGAGAAATGAGTCACCAAGTTGCGATACTGTGAGGCTCGTTCCATGCAGTGAGATTTGACTTTTGAAAAAGCAATGTTTGGAGTGTCAAATGCTAAAAATTTGCATTTTTCATCTACAGAGAATAAGCGTCTTTTCACAAGTGTGCTAGACCTTCTTATTCTGCAGCTTCTAATATCTTAAACAGGGGTTAGCTGTGGCCAATTTTATAATCACAAAGAAATGATCGCCTCCATCCATCATTTCTATCAGCTTTACAATCACGAAAAGTTGCAGTCAGCAACCAGTTACTACTGTAACTGGTTGCTGACTGCAGCTCGCAGTACTGGTCCTTGTACTTATCGTCAGCCTGAAGAGGCACATGATCCAGAACAAGGGCCGCCATTATCTGGAGTTTGAGAATCATAGTCGGAGACTGAGTGGAGCACGTGGCGCACGGCCGCAGCGCAGGCCTGGTCACCTGCATTCAGGGAAACCTCAATGCAGGTTTCCAAAGTTTTTATTATTAAAGTTTGGTCAGCAGACCGAACTTTCACAATAAAATGCTTTCATAGTGCTGCTTTATGAGGCTCCAGCACCAGAGTGACTCTGAATAGGACAAAGGGAAGAGGATGGATGGATGGATGCTTGCGTTAGAGCCTTTAAGAAAAAATGAAATTGGGAAGCATTTTGGATTTTTTTTCTTCTGTTTTTGCTGAAAGGTTAAGATATGTGTCCTGTTGTAGATAAAAAAGACTTTACGACTAAAAAAACTTGTTGCTGTTGTTGTTGTAGATATTTTATTTTTAAAAAGATACTTTATAAAGAATTTAACTAAAGCTGTTACTCTTCTATAGTCGCCCAAAGGAATAGCAGTTTAAAAACGATTGTTATTGTTGTTGATGCGGTCTTTGTTTAAAGTAAAGATATGGTGTGAAATGTAAATCATGTAATTTTACAGATTCCTTCAAAGAAAGTATTTTGAAACAAGCTCCACCTTTTCATGCCAATCTTTAAATAAAACCCTACTGAGTAATCACGTTAACAAAAGAAAAAACAAATAAAAATGGTAGAAATGCAGAAAAAGCAACATGAAAAATACATTTGAATTTTTTTTGTTTGACTGAAATATTCATCATCTGAAACCTAAACCCTCTTTTAAAATAAACCATAATAGGGGAAAAAAATGCCAGCTACTTTTCGTTACTCAAACCTTTTGCTTATAAAAGAGAAAAACGCTGAAGGATAAACTTTCTTTTCTGAAGTGATTTTTTTAGAGCTTGCTGAAAGGTTTCAGTGTGTGTGAATGTGTTTCTGTTCTGTTTGTTATGTGCAGAGAGCAGACCTGCCTGCTGTAGCTGAGTGAAATCAGAGACAGGTTGGCATGGGTAAGACTTGCATTGGCACAACTCAGGCCGCAGACGGGTTCCGGTATGAGTTTACAATATAGTGTGCCTCTCTGTGGCTTGACAACTCTGTGCTCTGAGAAAGACTTAACCATGCGACAGACATGCTATGCACTTTCCCACAGCCGCTGAGCAGCTAAGGCTACTCTTATGGTTGTTTAACATTTACACTTGGCTACCTACTTGGCACTGTGATATTGCAGGAGTTTCATTTTTTCTTCCTCATAACAGAAGTGCAAACATTGATGTGTGTGTGAACCGCGGCTTTCTGTCAAGTTTGCTGGCAGCTGGTTTTGACACTTCTAGTCAGTGTCAATCAGTTGTTTTACATATATTTGTTTTTTAATCAGACATTGCCCTGTTTTATATTCGAGATCTGTGCACACTCTTCAGTGAGAAAGCATGATTACTGCAATGACAAAGCAAAAGATAAATTCGGTATTTTTCATTGTTTTTCCTTTGGGCTGTGCAAGTATTGCAGAGTGACTCATGGTTTACATAAGCAATGTCAAAGCCAACGGTCAACAGCCTTGAAATAAACGGCAGATATGAATCATCTCATCCAACACTTGTGGTTGTCACAACGTCTCCCTCATTAGCTGTTTCCATTATGTTAATGAGGAAAGTAGACCTGCTCCCAAACCCACGTCTGTCATTGGTGTCAGACGCAACCTCCCCTAGACCTGCACACCCGGGCAAGGAGCATTCAAAGTGCAATAACAACCTGAAGTGTCTTAATTAAATAAGGAATGCATTTAGCATCTCTGCGCATTTTCGACGTAAACCACACTTTGCCTGCAGACTTGTTACTTGTTACTTTCAGTTTAGCCCAAAAATCCTGAGGAAACTGAATCATCATCACTATGCATCACACCCGCTGCATCAGCGTTAATATCACAATCCCGTAGACAGATTTTTTTTTTTTTATGAAAGGGGGGGGGGGGGGGGAGATCGCTGTGGGAAGATCGGCTGCTCGCCGTGCATTGTGTCTGCACGTCTCCCCAGCCTTCCCTAAATCGAGAAGGCAGAAGTGAGAAACGGTTGAGAAGTACGACCAGTGTCTTCCTGTTATGTGTGCGTGAAACCCCAGACGGCTGTCTAAGCTGCTCGCACGCAAAAGCCGGCCAAGGAACCATGGTAACGGCAGGTCCCCACACGCAGAAGGCGGAAGTGAGCCAACGTGCTGAGGAAGTTATTGGTTTTTTGATGGCCATTGCCGTGGTTTCATGAGAAAGACCGTGACTCTGCCCTTGTGCTGTGCTGACGGTCAGCCAGCGTGGGAATGTAGCCTCCTGAGTGATGACACCTATGACTAGACACTGTCTGTGACACTGATGCAAATGTGAATTTATACAGGAATTGGAATGGAAATAGATAACATCAGTTTTTTTTAAAGTCACTCAGCAGCAGTGAGACGCTTCTTGATAAATCTCCTGCAGCGCCTCCAAGCTGCAGCTTTTCCTCCTCCATTATGCACGGTGTTCTGAGAAACACTTTATTCCTGCAAACTGCAAAGCGCGTCTGCATTGTCTGACGTTTCTTCAGCTCACGAGGATGTTTTTCCTGACGTGAGAAGAGCGAGCCGCCGTTTCTGCCTTTACTGTATTCCTGCTGCCTTAGAAATGGTGACGTATGTCTCACCTGCTCTCAGCCAACCACAACAACCTCACCCTGTCTTCTTACCCTGCAGTCATGTGTGTTTCAGGAGGTGGGGGGGATACTCAGAAAATGTATTTTTGATAAATTCTTGTCAGGCGTTACGAGGCAGCCACACTGGTTTAACACAGCATCTGAGGCCTCCCAGAGTGGCTTTAGTAAAGTAACTCTGCAATGATTTAATGCGGCCTGTTTTTGTCAGGCCCTCAATGAGGTTTTAATGGTCAGTTTTCTCTTTCTAATCGCTAGTTTGCCTGACGATACACGATCATTACCAAATATTGGGTAAATAAGCGCAGAGTCACTGCAAAGTCCTGCTCTGCGTGTCCGAACAAGAAGACCACGAAACGAGGATGGAATTTCATCCTGGCCTCTGCAGTTCTCTTTTGTTTTTTTCCAGGATGTCGCGAGTGTATAGTCATGTATACAGGTTATGAATTAAGTGGGTAATAAATGTAGCTTGGATATAATTCACTGATTTGCATGCAGCAACATTTAAGGACAGGCTCAGAAGGGCACTAATGCTTTCATTTTCTGTAATTTATAAAGCAATTGACAGCTTCCCTGCACACAGTTTCTATGTGTTTTTGAATCATATCAGTGTATAACTTGCAGAGCACAGGAGGTATTTTATCTTTCAGAAGAGATGTGTGGCTATAGATGTGGCTGTTTCCTCTCATATCCCATAGCCACACCTGCCACAGCCTGGCTTCTACTTGGCCTCAAGCCTCCTGTGAGCTGCGCCTAGGTTGACCAAGCATGCCACCAAGCACCCTTAGGGGAAAGGGTTCCCCTCAGCCAGAACCCTGCAACCCCAAGGTCTCATCCTACCCGAGAGCCTTAGAGGGAGTGAGTCTGAGGCGACTGGGGTAGAAACCACTCTCGCCTATAACTTGTTTCTGTGGTGCTAAGACACCAGAGGCTGAGAGCTGTGCTGGGACAAACACAAAACTGGAAACCAATCACATGAAAACAAGCACCTGATACTGACTGCAGTAATTTTTGTGTGCACACGACTTAGAGAGAGTGAGAGTGAAAGAGAGGGGAGTGGGGGGGGGGGCGTTTATGGGCTGCTAAATGCCAGACTCACCACAGGTGGGAGCTCCTCTGGTGACCCCGTTAAAAACAAGCAGAATGTAGGGTCTGTTCAACTACTCTGTGACTTGGCATTCGGCAGTACCTCGAGCAGTGGTCACAGGCGACGCAGAACAACAGCTCAGCAAGAAGGTCGTTTTTTTGTTTTTTTGTTATTTTGTTAGTGTGCTGACACAGTTGTAAATGCCGTGTGGTTTGGTTAGAGGGGGGGGGGACAAGCTGCTACTAGGGTCTTCTGGGAAGTCCCCCCGCTTTTATAGATGTGACTGCACTCATGTAGCAACATCTTCCATGTGCAAGCACCCCAAAGGTGACTCACTCGCTCACTGAAAAAGGGAAAACCAAATGTTGTTGACCTAGAATAAGAAATATATTTCTTTCTTGGACTTTTAGAGCCTGAAAAAAAATCCCCCTCGAAAGGTCAAACAAGCCCGCGCACAATTCTCTGCTGTATTACTTTTTTTTTTTTTTTTGAAAACAAACAAAATGTCACGTTTACCTGAGATGCTCCTCGGAGATTTCGACGGATAAATTCTTTCAGTATTTCCAATATCTTCTGTCTTTTCACAGCCTGTGATAGGCGATCCTACACAGATCAATTACACAGTCCAGCAAACGGCCGTTCTTGTGCGGCCAGGTTTAAGGGCCCTGGTTAAAAACACAAAACCAAGCCAGGCTTTTAGGGTTGGTGCTAAGGAAAACCACCACTCCACGACAATGAATATTTTACCTTGCTACTGGCAGTCCAGCAGCATTTAGTGACCACAGGCAATGTTAAGTGTTCCTGACCAGAGGCGAAGGGGGCACTTAACAAATGATAATGCCCACTATCTGTCAGTGGTCTGGGCTGCCACTGCTGCCTGAGAGCTGGAGCCAGACCACTCTACGCCCACCGCTGACCTGCCAGCTAACCACATACTCCACAGCCTCCAGCACACACACCTTCTATTTCCTGGTGCGAAGTGGGACTCTGGTCATTAGTTAAATGACAGCTGCCACTCTGGTGGCTCCCTGACCCCCTGACCTCAGCCATCAGTATAGAATGACACCCGCCTGAGCTTCTTAAGAGGCTTTTTACAGTAGCCGAAAACCACAATTGCTTTTAAAGACTTGGAGGTTGAGAATGGGTTTATATGGGGTTACCTTAACCTGCTAGATCTGAAGATGCAAAACATTTCACCTGAGCCTGAATACATCTCCGGCTTACATGATCAGAATGCGTAAATAAGGACCAACGCGCCTTACACGACAGCATCAAACACACTGTAGTTAAAACATTTCCCCACATTATGCGGAAAAGCTTTTCAGGCCAATGCGATTAGAGCCAGAGCAAATCAGATCTGCTTCAAGTGTGTTTCAGGGCTTGTTGGGACCTCCAATATCAGCCAGTGTGATGAGAGGCAGAAACAGGACAGCCAGCGATAACTCTCATCTGATTGGATTTGCCACCCAGGGGGACCTACAATGTGAGTTAATTGTTGACCGGCGATGTGCTAGATGCCCACTCTGATGGGTTCACATGACGTGATAACAGTGCGGGGTCCCTGGAGGGTGGTGTGAGGGCCAGGGTGGAAACACGGGGCTCTGAATGAACCAGCTGTGTGTGTCGTCTTCAGCGCGAATTCTGCGTCACCTTTGCAATTTTATTTAATTTAAAGAAGAAAGTGTTTAATTTGCTGCGACTTAAAAGCGAGAAGGGAAAAAGGAAGGAGGACTGTAACTACACATCTCACTTTCCTCCAAACTGTGCCTGACGAGCAGCCAACAAAACTGCAAGAGCAGCCCAAGTAGTGAGTGAGGGGAAAAGGGAAAAAATCAGAAAGAGTAGCCAGCGGGCCGTCTGTGTGGTCCTGCTTGAGAGCGTGTTCTGTTTAACTCTCGCCAAAGTGTTTTAAAGTGTTACAAGTGCATTAGTGCCGTGGGTCACGCCTTTGCTTGGCTAACCTCTGACCTCCGGCCCCTTTAGCAGCTCCAGGCCTGAGAGTGAGCTCATGTTGAGGGGTTCGGCCCCACTGTTTAGAGAGGGAGTTGCCCTGGGGAAGTGTGTGCGTGCGTGCAGCTGTGTGTGTGTGTGTGTGTGTGTGGGTGGGTGCAGAGGAGAAGGCCAGGCGGTGGCCTGTAATGATCTCCTCATGGATCTTTAATGGCTCCCCTCTGTTAGTGTTAGTGTTCGCACTGGGGGGACACTGAATTATTCAGCAGCCTAAAACTGTGATCACACACAGACATGCTCACAGATATATATTCCTACACACACACATACACACACATGTTCACACATGCACACTTGAATGCAATCACTCACTCACACACAAGCATTCATTTCTCACACTGTGGCTCTTTATCTTTCTTATTTCTCATTCTTGCACTTGGTGATTTCATACACTCCAAAATAACATCTGCACAGTTTTTCCGAGAACTGTTGACACAGTGTCTTTGCTGAATGTGCAGCTTACAATCACACGGCGTTTGAAGACATAACATCCTTTGATGACAACATCATGTTGCTTGCACAAAGCCCAGTTATTGTCAAGGTGCTTATCGCTGCGTTACTTGTCAAATATCTCATTGATCAGCAGTTATCCCTCACATAATGATCTAGAACTTTAGTTTCTGTGCTAACGCTTGTGTGTGTCTGTCAGCTGTTATCTCTCTCTCAATCAGATATGCAGAAAAACATCTTACTCATCAAGCTGCAAGAGTGATGAAATGTCACACTGCTGCACGTCACATGTGTATGGTTTCTGTCTTTCAATGGGTTTCTTTGTGTAAGTGTTCAAAGTGACCATGCCACCTAGTGGTATTACAGCTGCAGGTCTTTCGGAGCCAATGCTTACACTAACTTTACTATCAAAACAAAGTCAGTTGACCAAAGATGGTTAAGATCCCACATTTGATAATGTAGCTGAAGTTGCAACCTGAGAAATATTTTCTATGACAGGCTCTCTGTTTCCTCCTTTGCTATTCAAATAGTGTGAATGTAACCACTCTTGAAAAACCAACACGTTCTCTGAGTTTTTTGTCATCGGAGTATCTGCTGATCAGTCATCTGGATTATTTTGCTGTGACTTGGACAGTTTTGCAGATAGTGGCTGTAAAGATCTCTGCATTTCTCTTGCATATATTAAGACTGGATTAGTGCTTACAGCACCAAAATAAATATATTTTTAAAAAATCAGCATCCAAGGTATCATCAATCCACAAACTTTGCTCTCTGCTTTCTCGAAATCATTGCCTTATACTGAAACTGCATGCACCATCTAGCAGAAGAGTGCAACTAGCAAGCTTCAGTGTTTAGGTAAGGGGGACACTATTATTGTTTACATCCTGTCAAACCTTTGCAGGTCTGCAGTCACGGTTAAATGCACGCTTCCTCCTGTGCAGAGATACGATCGACAGGTGTAGTTTGATAAGAGAAGAAGTAAAAATATTTCCTACAGAAAAGTGCTCAGAGCGAGGTGACCACTTCGAGGTGATTTCTGTTTACTCCTAGAGTTGACTGAGATGGATCGCATAGCTCTGTAGGCCAGATTTAGGTTTGGACTGTCCCTTTAAGACCTGCAGCCCCAAAAGCAGCCTGAGCTAATTGCCAACATCGGGGGCACAGTCGGCCCCACTGTCTGGGCCGTGCACACTGCACCAGAGGCCTTACCCTTATCTTTTGCCTTTATTTCTGCCATGCTCACCAGAGACCTGGTTTAAATGAACAAATTCGTAATATCGAGAGCCCGAAATCACTCAGCGTGATTCCTGCTGCAGGAACACGGGAGCTGAAGGCATCCACTGTTCGGTCATATTAAAACTCATTACATATCTTGTAGGTTAATATCTGTGGAAAAGCCTTGAGTGTACACATCAGGGTTTAATATAAGGCTACTTTCACGATGGCGCTCACTGTACTATAAATGCTGCATTGTCTCCCTACAGAGCTGTCTGTGTGAGGCACCGCTCGCTGTTCAGCATCAGGGAACAGCATGTTTTTCTGTGTATAACACTATAAGCCCTGATTGAACATGTCACTGATGGCTGATGGGGGGTCCCTGGGTAGTAAATGACCCATCGGCTCCCCGGGGTGAGCTTCATCTGTCTCCCTCTCACTCTCTCCTTCAACCCCTTAAGAGGCTGGCTGCAGTTTTCACTGCAGACCCAGGGGTCAGATGGAAAACATACACTCATAAACAGCATCTATTATTCATGCCTTCAGCCCGGTGATCCACTCACAGCGCGCGCTGGCTATGACAGCTGTCCGGCCATTCCACTGACAGACAGGATCGGCCTAACGACAACATCTACATATGAGTTAATCTATGGCCGCTTTAACCAACTGTAGTTATTGCTGATGAGATAAACACATCTGTGTGGCATCTGGGTTCAAAATAAGGCAGCCATACACACTTCAGACAGCGAGCTCATTTTCATAAGGCTGATGATGATCACTTGTTGTAAATACGCTGTTTGTGTTGTTGCCTTTTCCTAATCAACTGGCTCAAAACATTGGGCACAAAAATGAGTCATTTGAGTATTATGAAGTCGTTTGTTGATGCCTAACAGGGGCAATTAGGACTTTTCCAGCACACTGATTGTGTCATTTGACAATGTTAGTGTGGGCCCAGCTTGGCCCGGATTTGACAGTGTGTTAGTGTACTAATCCATTAGGGTCCCCTAAGGCCTAGTGATTATACACACTGCTAATACACACATTGGTGCCTTTTTGCTGATGGTATCAGAGGCAGCTTGGGTGGTTTTTGGCGTGTATGTGTGACTGTTGGAGGTGGACGGGTGGGGCTGATGGATATTTGTCCCTGTGTGTGCATTTGGGGATCTGGCAGCTCAGAGAAAAGAGAGTGATGTTTGTCACCCCCACCCTCGCCCACCCCTGCCAGCATCCTGCAATCCTGCATCCATCTGATATGTTGGTGTTGTTTCTGCAGCATCCTGTAAATTTTGTTGACCACTCATAGATTTACGACCTTAGTGTGGTCAACCCTCCCATTAAAAAGAAGTGTAGAGCATCAAAGGCTACATAAAGATGGGGTTGTGTCGGATGAAAGGCTCAGAACGTTCACTCGTGGGATTAAGGTTTGCCTTCTGTGTAAAACTGAAAGTAAATGTGGGATAAAATCTGTTTTTATTTGTTAATTAGGACAGAAACTAAAAATTCAACCCTTTTTTTCTTGTGTGGTCATTTTTCCCAGGCTGAATGTTGAATACGATGTTGCAGGAACAACACCAGAACAAGGAGATCTGGCCTCCTGCAACAGTGTGCCTAGCCCCCTTTTTTTCCTCCCAACCCCACCCAACCTTCACAGCGAGCTCAGCAGTAAGTGACTCCCGCTAACGACCTCTAATGATTTTAATCATCCGCAATCAGGAGTCACGAATCTCTGGACTAGAAACAGAGAGACAAGACAAACACAGAGAAAAGGGAGAAGGAGTGCATTTACTTTGGTGGGGCAGAGGGGTGGTCGTGTGGAGCAAAGGAGCCTGGCACAATTACCTCCAAAGCTCTGCGGGAACATGACTCCCGACTCCGGCATGAGACGAAGAATGGGAGCGCAATTCCGGCTCAAGCAGGCTTGATTTCTTGGCTGCGTGTGTTGTGATATCTGTAACGGGAGAATCTTAAGTCTTCATCGTGTAATTTGACAGTCGGTTTCCAACGACCATCACAAATGATTTCACTGCTCTGCCCTGGTGATTTTAACTTTGAGCCACGGTTCATTGACTGAGAAAGAGACGGAGGGATGGATACAGCAGCACAAAAAGACACAGGAGGGGGGGAAGACACACTGACTCGGTAGATTTGAATAAAACAAAACTTCTCTTTAGTTTGTGTGAACCATCAGTAGCACCTTTTCCCCAAAAAATGCCATGCAAATAAATAAACACAAACTCACAGGCGGACTAAATATAAATGTCCTTGCCTACAGACATTCTTTTCTCACTTTTCGTTTTTCCAAAACCCTCAAAAATACAGTACGTCCACATCCTCCCTTCTGACAAAAATATCACTCGCAACATTTACTGACTCTCTGTGGAGCTCCTCATCGGGAACACAGCGAGTTTGTTTGCGGCTGCTGGGGGAGCCAGAGAGGAGGGGAGGTGGGGGCGATTTGAGCAGTGCCCTGCCAGACCCGCATGAAGCAGGACCACCCAGGTTGGCGTCAGGAGCTTGGCATGGGTTCAGGGAAGTTGGTCGGCGGGCCGGCTGGCAGCCCGAGCCCGGGGCTGAGGCAGCAGGCGGCAGCAGGCACTCTGAGGCCCTGCCAGAGTGGACGCAGCCCACAAAGGCCACTTCAGCCTCCCAGCAGCATAACACAGCAGAGCCACAGTGATAGGGGGTGTGTGTGTATGCAGAAGTGGGGGGGCTATGTGTGTTGGGTAGAGTTTGGGGAAAGTTGAAGGAGATATTTTTAGGACTTAGTTTCCCCTGAAATAAGAGACCTCCCACATGGAAATTAAGAGGTTAAACCAGAAAATGTTTATTCATGAGAAGTCCATGCCTCAGCAGTATAGCCTCTGTCCTGAGATGTTCTTGCTCTGCTGAAAAATCCATTACTTTGCCATTTAGGATCTGCCTCTCCCGTCTGTGCACAGCCGCTAGCATGAGCGCAGTGAATGTTAACCAGCTCCTCTCTGCTGTAGTCGATAAGGCTGCAAAACAAAGACTTTCCCGGCGTGTTTATCTCTTCCAATGGGGCCAGTCATTTCATCGCAGCACTTACAGCTTATAAACTCCTTGACAAATCACATTAGTATTTAGCTTCTCTCAGCAGTTTACTGCTTTGCTGCCAAAGTATCGTTTATCACCCTGTAATTCACTTTACTAGGTAAATTCACTTTGGCAGGTCTGTTGGGTCTGTCTGCAGCAGAGGATGTCCGAGCAGAGGGGATGCTGTTTGAAAACCTTGGGCGATGTTTTATGGAATCAAAAGTGAAAATAACGTCTGTCACTTCATGTGTTTGTTTGTAGTTTCCTGTGATTCTAGGAAGTGATAAAGAGCGAAGGTGAGCAGCGCCGCTGTCATCGAGTCCTTCAGACACTTTGCCCTGCGTCGTTTTATTCCCCCCTTTGTCTTCCTGTCTGTTTCCCGGGAGACGACCAGTGTGCACAACTCTCAGGCCTGATTCCATTTAAGGCTTATAAAACTTTCTCTAACACAGAATAATATTTGCTGTCAGGCTTTTATTGAATTATGCCAGCAGAGGGAAAAAACAGAGGAGGATGTCAAGGCTCCAGAAGAGCAGATTGACGTTTACAGTGATGATGCTCAGTGTTTTAGTCAGATATTTAAACTTTTTCCGCCCCTGATGTGTCGTTATTGGACAGATATATTTATTATTCTAACACATAAATTACTTAAACTAAACCATTTGTTGGCTTCACTGCCACAGACAGAATCTAATCTTTTTTAGGCATCATTTTAGGGGTTTTCATTACAGTCGAGTAGACAAATAGAGTTGGAGGCTTTCTCCACCCAGTTATTCCGCAGTTTATTTTCATATGCATGAGCAGGAACGGTGACAAAGCAGTCAGGGGAAACAAATTAGTATGGTATAAGTAAATATACTGAGTAGCAAGATGAGTTATTAAAATAAAGACGTAACCCCTAATTTTAAAAAGAAGAAAACAAACTGTAATAAACACACTGGAGGAGTAATTGCTTTATATTTAAAATTTGTACTTACGTGTATTTGGAATATAACTTGGCAAAAATAGATTCTCACTTAACATATATATATATATTTAATCATTGTTCATGTGTTGCATAATGTTTTATTCTTAGTCTAAATGCTGCATAAGAACCACTAAAGACGCGTTTGGAGTTTTCTTCTGCGACTGTGAACCTTGAGGATGAAGGTCTAAATTAAATTACAGTTCAACCTTGTCAATGGCTTAAAAACAGTGAAGTCTGGTATTTTGGACACTGTTGCTTGTCTCCTTTCCCGTCTTGACTCAGCGAATCACTGTGTGAAGCAGTTAAAGTGCACTTGAATCTCCTCCGTGTTTACTGTCGCTGCAGTAAACATTGTTGCACAGCTTCCTCTGTTGCTACCAACTACCAGGTGAGAGTGGAAGAAATGATCTGTAAAAACAGCCCTCACTTTTTAATATATCAGCTGATTTGCCATATTTTTACCATTTAAAGAACAGTTTTATGGTAGGTAACACAGACAAACACATGTCTAAATAAATCACTTGATTGACTTGTTATCTGCTTCCAATATAGGCTTTTGTACTAGTATAAACCTTATGCTTCTTCCAAAACATCAGGTAGGTAGGTAGGTATGAAGATAGATAGATGCATGCATGTCTGAGTAGTTTGTTTGAGTAGTCACTTGACCCACCTGCTGTTTTAACCTTTCGTTTGTGAGAGGAAGCCAATCAGAAGAAAGACTGCTTAAAGGGAGGATGACATTCACAGAAGAGAAGAGCTGTAGATCAGTAAGGTTATGTCACATCGGCTGGTTTTGCAGCTCTTAATTTTGTAACTTGGCAGTGAGCAAAGCGACCCCTGTGGAGGGTATAATGGCACGGTAGGTTTGTCATAGACTCCACTAATACACCGTGGCACATGTCACACCCATAACATGAACTCTAGGCTGCATCTATCTCAAGGGTTAAAGGGCAAGTTCAGGGACGTAGCCTATCCTAGCTGTGATTGTGAGAGAGGCGGGGCATACCATGAACCAAACCCGTACACCATTTTTAACTGAAGCCCACACAAGCACAAGGATTTGAACCCCCAACCTTCCTGTTCTGAGGCAATAGTTCTAACCAACACTCCGCCCTGTTGTGCCATGTGTTTGTGCTTCATGGGCATTATTTTCACAATGAAAAAAACAAATAAAACAGTCAGTCAGTCGCTACCTCCGCATATTGTTTAAGGTTCAAAAGACTGCAATTGTTGGCATTTCCTGTGTTATTCAGAAGGTGGGAATCTCAGTAGTTATTTGCTGGAGGCCCTGTTTTGTTTTGAACTGTCAAAAATAACATCAGTCATTCGCTTTGAGCAGTCAGTCACAGTTTTACCTTGAAGACAAATAACCCTGGTTTGTTTTTATAATGAGCAATGAATCCGGCTCCTCTTTTGTCTTGACACACCTGTTCACATTTTGTGGCTTTGAACAACAAAAAGAGAGATGGCATTGGCAGGAAAGCAGCCTCCTCCTTCTTACGTTGGCACGCTGCACTTCCTGTTTGCCGCATCTTGTTTGAGTTGAGTGGAGCTCATGCAGGGCAGGGCAGGTGTTTGACTGCTCTTCATAGCCTGTCTCCCCGGGCCGTTTATCAATGTCACGGCCGCAGCACAATTCACACTCCTCCCATCCTCTGCCTCCAGCAACCACCGTTTTTAAGGATTAACAGACCCCTCGGATTTCAGATGCAGTCAAACGTGAGCCGCGTATCCAACGGCACGCTGCTTCTGTGCTCGTCTTCTGCTCATCTGTTCACCTCATCACCTGCGCCGCTGTTCGGTCACCTCATGCTGCTTCTTTCACCACCAGCTCGCCGCTCCTGTCCCCCGTCCATCAGCGTAGATGAATCGCCCTAACCTTTCCTCTTTGCCCCTCTCAACGACACATTTGCAATTAATTTATTTTGCCGTGGTTTCCTCTCCCCGTGCCTCTCCTTCCCCTTGATCCACGATGGAGAAGTCTGGAAATGATTTTGACGCTTTGGTTGTAGCATGCAGCTGCCTTTCAGGGCATTTTGCACTCCCTGGCTTTTTATTACAAGGGAAATAGGTTGGGAGGGAAAGACTGTTTAATAGAAAATCGCAACGTGGTGTTTAGTTTTTAGATCTGCAGAACTTTTAAGAATTGCTCATTTAAAGTCTGTTTCCCGAAGAACTGCTGCTGCTGCTTCTTTATGTTACACCTTTATTTTACTGATGATCTAATCAAGGAGTGGACACATGTGAAAACAGTCTCAAAGCATGTTTCTGAAATGTATGTCTTTGCTTCCTATATAAAGCGGAAGTGGTTATTGAAGGTAGCTGTGAAGTTGCGAAGGCGTGGGCTCTGAGGTTTTGTGTGCTACATGCCCTCCACCCTGACACCTCTCTCCGCCCTGCTCTTCTCCCCCGCCCCCACCATGGGCTCTTAAACTAAAAACACACTTTGACCCTAACATCAGCTGACAGGGAAAATCACTTCTGACACTTAAGGACCTTAAGTGCCAACCACAGGTCAAAATAATTTGCCACATTTCTGCTTGCATCATCTTTTTTTCTAACTGAATAGTTGTTTTTGTGTGATTCAATGTTTAGCCCAAGTGTAACCGAAGCACACAAATCCTGATGGAGCTCGGCGACCTTAAGATAACTAGAATATAATCCAAGTTTCAGATGGCCCTTTAACACGGTACATGCAGGTAAATATAAAGTTGCTATTTTGAAACGAGGGCAGCTTCAAAGACACCCTCGCCGAATGCATGTGTGTAATTGTGCCTGCTCAAAACATGGCCCTGCACAGCGGGAAGGTTGCGGGTTGCAGCTGATGTCATTTGTCACAGGAAACCGAAGATAAAGGATAATTAAAGCAAACTAAAACATGCGCAGCTGTCTTTGTGAGAACCGCTTTGAGTTTTGACCATCTGAGTGATTCAACTTTTTCACACCACCTTCCCAGGCATGCTTGAGAGTTGTTGGTTTTAAGTAGGTTTAATAAACAGTTGTTGAGAAAATGTAAAGAATAGAGGCACAAACTGATCATTACTGAGTGTAATGCTAAACTGTTTTTAAACTTTTCTTTTATTTCATTGGTGTATCTGACTGTAGGAGTCACAGAAAAACCCAGCTGCACATTTCCCTCCTGAAACTTTATGATTCTCTAACTATGACCTTGACCTTTGTAACTGTCTCTGAGGAGCAGCAGCGGGTGTAGCATTTTTTTTTAAGTGAAAGGTAAAATTTATGGTAAAATAATGTGATGCTTTCTGGAATTTGTCAACAGTAAACATGTGACCTTTTACTGACTTGATGTTTAATCTGCATCACTATTTTGTGTCTACAAGATATCTGTATCCCACAGTCTTCCTCAACTGATGAAGAACCTTAACTTTCACATAATTGCAGCTTTTTTAGTCAATGTTACATTCAAGGGGAGTTCACAAGCTCGTTTTTACCTTGAACACGAGTTTATTTTTACTGTTGATTGCGTGGAAAGCACCAGAAAAGCTTTTGAGCAGCCACTTTTGTGAGGCTGTTTTGTAACAGTGACCACAGCCTTTGTAGTTTTTTCCTACCAGCTTCTTTTTGTTCCTAAACAAAAGTCATTTTTTAAAAATTCCAGAAAGCTCGAGCGAGCAGATCTCCGTTTAGTTTTGACAATTCCTGCTGGCGAGTTCACCTTACCTCAGATAAAGCGGGCTGCGCTCCCCGTCAGCGATCAGCCCGTGCGCAGTGACCCTGCAGATGTTTAATCTGTGCTCAGAAGCAGCACCTTGGCTGTTCGCTGATAATCTGTCAAATCAAGTGAGGGCAGGCCTGTAATTAACCTTGGCAAAGACCGCCAAACACGCTGATATCAGGTTTCCACTCTGGCCTTCACCCCACTGTTTAAAAAGATTCCCGATTAATGTACTTTTACACAAAGCTGTGGATGATTCAAACATATAAGAGGGTAATAAAACTCATCAATATCTGCACACAGGGACAAATGCTGTGGTAGTGGTGGAATACCATGGAGAAAACTCCCTACTGATAGTGAGAAATCTTCAGCCAATTATGTGGCCAATGGTCAAACAGTTGTTTATATCGCCACCACTGTGGTCGATTTGTTACCCTCCCTCACTATTTCAAGTGTGTGTTTATGTGTGTGTGTGTGTGTGTGTGTGTGTGCTGTGAGTGTTTGTGGACCATCCCACAGTCCCACAGCCTAGTGGTCGTCTGGCGGTTTTAGGGGGAGAATCTCCTCCCCAAGTACAAAGTTGGCTAATTGCCCCCCACAGCCACACAACACACCCATTCAGACGCGCGCGCACACACACACACACACACACACACAGACACACAGAGTTGTTCTCAGTTGTTCTGCTGGTTGCAGGGAGGAGGGGGAGGATTACTTCTAATTGCGATGTGTGGGAGTCTAGAGAGAGGCCAGGATTACTGGGGGCTTCTCCTTGATCCACTCAGATGCTGATGGTAATGCTCCCTGTCCGTCCCCTGGCAGCTGCCTGCGCCATATACGCATATGCATCAGACGCACGCCACTCCCACACACACACGCACACAGCGGAGTACAGTTTCACGAACACAGCAGCCCATAAGTATAGGTTATGTGTCCTGAATCACCGGGGTTTGGTGATTCACTTCTCCCGGCACAACCTTAGCTGCACTGCAGTGTGTGTGAAGCTGTGGCCTTGCGTCAGGGCTGCTGCACTGCTGTTTATGTCTGCTGTCGTGTGTGCAGGCTGCACCCCCATCTGACGCACTATCACCTCAGTGGGGTTAACCCTGTCTACAGTGGGAGACGTACTTAGCTTTCAGTGCACTTTGTTCTCTTTCACTGTGACTTTTGTGCACTCAACATTATGAAGGGCATAAGCTCTCTCATGGTTGCATTTGCTCATGTGCTTTGTAGCGACTTGGACTTTGGCCTACATCCCTGTTTCAGCAGCATTCTGCTTTTCGATTGCTCTTTCGTTTCTGCTATTTTCAAAATTAGACGTGGAAATTTGCAAAGCGTGTATATGGAAACAATCGCTGTGAGACAAAGGCTCGGTTTCAGACCATTTCGGACCACGAGCGGCTGCGTCAAGGCCAAGGATGAGATAAATAAGGCTTACTTTAAGCTCTGAATCATTCAAAACTATTCTAGAGCCCAATATTAAAAATATGCATGCTTTTCTTTATATCAATTTCCACAGCCATCACTTTGAGTGCAGCGTTTATGAATGCAGGTATCTCTTTGTTCGCGGAGCTTCAAGTGGGACCCTTTCTGCCCCGTCAGGCCTCTCCACTATTATCCTAGCCTTTGTGCAAGAAGCCGCAGGCCTGCCCTCCTCTCTTAACAAAATCATGTCAAAAAGCAATTAATATCTTAATACAGCTCCATCAGCGCCAACCGCCAAGCCGCCGAATGGCTCAACTCTTTGTTTTTTCCACCTTGGTGTCTGCTGCCGTGCTGATCTCGCCTGGCCCCGTGGTTTCCTCGGTTTCATTTCCCCGTGCCCCGGTGGTCAGCTGTGGTTTTCCAGGGGGCACAGAGGTAGGACGTTGTGGCCAGGAAGGTCCTCCACTCCACCCAAGCATTAAGTACTACTCTTCAGGCCTAAGAGCTCCACTGGCCACAGCCCTGGCCCCATCTAATGCAGCGGCCTATGCATCAGACCTTAGCAAAGCCTCTCATCTACTCTGCAGGCTTTCCATCCATTAAGGACAGACCGGGATAACATCAACACCTCTGATTATTGCAACAAATTTGATCTCTGGGGAGCCTGACTGTGTGGAGGTGGGAGGTTTTCTTTTTTTAGTTGAATCTAAATCCAGTTTTTACTGAGCAGAATTGCCCTCCAATTATTAGACGCATTTGTAACAATAACTACCTTTGCATTTCTTTTTCTCTGACATATCAAGGCATGTTAGAAAGTGATTAATGATGTCTCTTGTGCTCTTAAGCCACACAGGGTGGAATAAGGAAATATTGACATTTCCATTTGTTTTGTCTTTGAATAGCTTATATGAGCTTATCTTTCACAACGCTCCAGGAAATAATTTCAAAAATTCAAGAGTTTTCCTTGTGTCTCATCCACAGACATCCATTGAACACAATACCTGGTCCTAGTTAGGTGTTTCTTTTATAACTAAGCTCTTCAAAAGGAAGAGAAGGAGATGGGTTTCGACTTCTGCGCCATGGCTCCACAATATTTGGTTTCTCTACATTTTCATTCATTTTTTTGGCAGGCACGAGCAGTAACTGGTGGCAGGTCTTGGCAGAACATACGATAAAGGCTCATGATTAAAGAGACTAAAATAAGTACTGTATATAACTCATGCGTCCATTAACCGCTGAGAAGAGAAACAGAAAGAGCAAAAAACTGTTTTTCTTCCCTACCCTTTCCTCGCCAGAGAGCCTACATTATAAATGTAAAATATATTCCCCCTCGTTTCCTCTCCCTGCTCCTTTGTTTATCCCTCTTTCTCTCTGCTGTATTGCACCTTCTCATTCAAAGAGCTAAAAATGTCCTCTGTAGTTTATGAGTTTTTCTGATGCATATACTATATGATCAGTATGGTTGTGTCACATTCACACACCAACTGTCCACAGTCATCTAATCCCAGCCAGCGGGCCCACACACCTTGGCCGGTCTGGGTGGTGGTGCCTTTGAGCACACTGTCGTGGTTTGGCCCCGAGCCTCTGCCCTGCTTGCCTGCCGGCATCTGCGCTTTAGCTCCTCTGGACAGTCCATCTCACAGCACTTTAAGAGACCTGGCTATACGGCTTTCCTTTACCTTCAGACGGCAGCTAAATAGCAGCTGTGCAAACACATTTACATTAAACCGGGCCTGTATTAATGACTTTATGTTGGAGCCTCTCTGCGGCGACGGTTCTGGTATTCTAAGACGTTGCAGTGGTCGTTGTAGCGGTGGTGGTCTTATGGGCAGAAGTGCTGATGTCGGCTGACTTTTTCAAGGGCGCACGCTGGTGGGGAGCGATGGCGTGGAACCAGCTGGACTGGGCTGGACTTCAGGAAGTGTGTAGCATGAGCCTTGACGTGGACAGTGTAAGTGCCTATAAACTATTGGGTTACAAGTGATTTGGCTATGGAGAGCACATTGTCTTTTTATAATGACAGGTTTTATGATTATGGGGTTTGGAGGACTTTGATTTATCTTCACAGGGATATGAGACTGTGAACCAATTGAACGGCTTGAGTAGAGATTGTTGATGGTTTAAGACAGAGAGAGGTTGTTACGATCCATCCTGCACAAACTCTGAGTGGGGCAGAAAAGATTGATTTACTATTTATCCCTCTGACAGCGTGGATAGGGAAGAGTCATAATTCTGTGCACTGGGGAGATTAAATTCCTGTATCGCTGTCAGCTACATTAACTGACTTCCTGGATCTCAATTCAATTAGCGCAGCAGCATTCTCTAGCATTAATAAATCAATAGTGATGGCCTGCAGTTAGACATGCTGCATACAACATGTTGAAGATGCTCTCTGCGCACATAGAAACACTCATGTGCTGCAGTATGTCTCTGAAGCCTTCATCACTCTTCATTAATGATTCCCAGCCCTGCTGAAGTCACAACAGCCAACTAACAAATTAGCTGATGTTTAACTACACGTGCAGATGGCTGGGTGGTACACGCACACCTACCAGGTGAAAAAAGTTACTGGTCTCAGTGAAAGTCTCAAACCTTACCCGATGTAAAGGTGTCCGATCTCCCCTCAAAAGTCTTCTTCCTGTGCAGCTCTGAACCGCTTTTGGATCATTGTCTGGAAGTTCCCAGCTAAATCAGGCCAAACACATGGAAATGACCTCAGTGAGCAAACACATGTCTCTGGTCCATAGGGGCCACCACCACCCACACATTTATACGTCAGCAACACGTCAGTGCATTGTGCTGGATACTGACCTCGTCCCTCCTTAATGTCGACATCGGGGTGACAGAGGGTTAAACCGGTCCAGATATGACCCACAGACCAGGAGCCAGGATATGTGGACCTGCTTCTCCCCCTTTGCTGTATTTTTTCAGAATTTATTCCTCAGGGTCCACTAGGATCAGGCTATCAATACCAAGTTTGACTGTAACGTCAGCGTGAACAGCTGAACGGTGCGGCATGCCAGCAGTGAAAAAATAAAGAGTGAGGCATAGTCTTCTTGCCAGGTTTCATTCCGTGCAACTTAGAAATCAAGTTGAGACATTGCTGTTTGTGCACACTGGAGGAGATCCAGTGCCGAGAGTGGAGGCACGCGTGTAAGTCGTCACAACAGGACATCCACAGAGCAAAAAGAAGTCCAGTATCTCACGAGAATCTGGGGAGATCAGGTAAACCTAAATCACCTAAAGGTTTCAATTTGATAAGTCCAAGGACTTGTTCATCGCACCTTGCAGCGATATAATTTCTGGCAATAAGAGAAGCACAGCTTTACAGTAATAGTTGTCATCTTGCTGCTGTTCAACCAAGTAATTGTAGACCAATTGTCCCTCAAGGCCCTGAGCTCTTCGCCTACTTCTTTTGTAGAGCCTCATGCCAACAGACGTCTGTGAGCTGAGGAAAAGACACAAGCTTGTTGTTTTCCAGCCGTTAAGCCTCCACAGCTGATTGGAAACCTCTGCGACAGCCAGCGGAGAAGCAGAACCAGATTCTGGGTGCCACTGACAGATAGAAGGAGGAAGGGCATGTTAATTGCATTTAAAAAAAGGTGCTCTATAGCGTGCACCTGCATTGCAGAAGTACTATCATTCACTGGTTTGTTTGCTAATTGATTTATTGGCCTGATGCTTGCATGCCAATGCACATCTGTGGCACTTAGCACGGAGACAATGTCGCTGTGAGTGCCAGGATGATCTAACTCTGTGGAGGAGAAAGTATCCAGACCGTCTGGAGTTTGTAAAATGCCATTGAATCAGCTGTCTGTAGTTTAAATATTGTTTCTGTCACATCAGTCTTTTCCAGCTCATCAGCAAATGCGTCTGCCTTTTTTTCCCCAACGCCACATGTCAGAATAAGGAGGATCCCGGTTATGGGGCATCTTTCTCTGCCCCTGTACATTTGAAATTGTGATTTCTTTATCATCATCTTCATCTCATCCTGTCGCTGGCCATGGTTAGCTCTTCTACTCACTGTTTTTCCAATGAATGCTCTCATTTCTTAGATGTTGATTTCTCCCTGATTACACAAACTATGCGTCACTCTGTGAATTGCCAGGGGCTAATTTGGCCAGTCGGCCTGATGAGATAGTTGATCAGGGCATTGATTGGCTCTCCTTCAGAAGAAGGGAAGGATTTCATTGGGTCAAAGATACGGGGGAAACGCGGCATACATTTCAGCAATCAGTCCACCGTACTCCCTCCTTCCTCTCCTTTCTCTATTTGACCAAACTCTTCCCAGAAGTCTTTCAATATGGATTACACTGTATGATACACACAGTGGTAATTCAAGGTGAAATAAAACTCTTCTAATCCTACTGGACTCAGCAGTGAGAGAGAATCAGAAAAGGCAGAGAGACAGACATCAAGCTCGAGGTGATTAGATGTACTTGGCCTTTCCTTTGATGCCCATAACTGCCTATTTCTACCTCTGGAAGTTGATTTGGTAGTAACGGTCTAGTGAGCACATCCTTAGTCAAGTCCCTGTCTCCTCCTCTTTCTGGATGTGATCGCTGCTCAAAAAAAAAAAAAAAAAATCATAGGCCTTCATTATCTCCAGTCAGGCAATTTTGGGAACATAATACTGTCTCAGGATTGGAGAGCTTGCCCCCATCAGGGCTGGGGCCTGATCAAACCACTTGCACTGAGAGAGGAGAGCTAAAGAGAAGCATGCCTGCCAGTCGGTTCATTCCCTTCAAAGGCATATGGTGCAAATTTCATCAAAAGTATAAGGGGGGGAGTTTGAAGGGGCATTCACGTTGCTGATGTGAAAAATAAGGCCAGGCTGTAAAAAAACAAATCAAACCATGATCGGATCTCTGGGAGCGATTAAAGCCAAAAAAGAACCAGCTGCATCTCAATCTCCTCAGCACGTTGGCAGCCTGCTGGCCGGGCAGCAGGGAAAAGGGGGGGAAGACAAGTGCTCATCCCTTCATCTTTCTCAGCGGCTCCTGAGCTCTGAGCAACCACAGAAACAGAAGAGACAGCAGGCGCGCCTGAGACACGAGGATAAGGAGAACCAGAATCTTTTTTTGTATATATGTTGGAGGTGTAGAAAGAAAAGTAAAAGATGAGCAGAAAGCAAGAAGAAAGTGCTGTATACCAGGAGCACGGATATATGGACCTGCTTCTCCCCCTTTGGGATGCCAAATGGAAGAGTCCCAGTTTGTCCTTAAATATTGATGTGCAGCGTGAGTTGTAGCCTTCTCTAATGTTCACTAGTGGCCCTAAGAGACCAGACCCTCTGTAGATGAGTGTACACTTCATTTCAAATTACAGTCTATCGTTCAGGCAAACACTTAGAAATCATTGTTTTACAGTCAGTCCGCCCAGTGTTAATGAAGTAATGCTAATCTGCATTAATGAGTCCTGCGATCGTTCAGCATGTTACCTAATATTGTAAGCTAATCTACTAAATTTAATACTATTATGTCACTTGTGGTAGTGCGTATAAATCTATCCCAGTATGAACCAGCGATACCATAGTGTTAAAAAGTAGCTAGATATGATCATGTTGGGTCAAAAGTATCGTTGTCACTGCCAGGCGCATGGAGGTTTCTTCCTGTTAAAAGGGAGTTTTTCCTTCCTGTTGCCACCAAGTGCTTGCCTACAGCAGGTTGTAAAAAAGCACCTTGAGGTGACTGTTGTTGTGATTTGTGCTAGCTAAGTAAAACTAAATTAAATCGTTCCACAGCCGAGGTCTGTGTCACATATAACAGACACTTAACACGGTTCAATATGATACTTTAACAGTTTAACATGTCCTGTTTTGGTTGGCAAGATGGCGTCGTAGCGTGAACACCCATCTCGCTGTGCTCCGGTGAGGTCCCTCGATTATCCGTCTAAAATACGTGTTCACCTGGTGAAACGTTACAAATGTGCGTGGGAGTAACTCTATAATGAGTCTGGACGACTATTTTTCTAAAATGCCTAACGTCAGGTCTAAGAAAAAGACAGCTCCGGTTGTGCAAGCTAGCGACATTGTGGGTCCTATGGCGGCTGAGCCTGAAGAAGCTAACGCCAGCGACACAGAAATCTCCGCTGACGCTGAGGAAACTGGGAGTGATATCGACCCGAATATCCTTGCGGCTCTGAGTAAGATAACTGACAGCATTACAACTTTGTTGGATGTTAAAGTTGATACTGTGCTGGCCGCAATCCGTGAACAGACGTCTCGGATCCAGGCTCTGGCGACACGGGTGGGAGACGCCGAGATACGGATTTCAGGCGTGGAAGACACGGCAGGTGTATTGCAGGCGAAAGTGGCTCGACTCGAAAAACAAGTAACTGACATGGCAGACCATATGGATGATTTAGAGAACCGCAGCCGCAGATTTAACCTTCGCCTGGTCGGGCTTCCCGAGGGCATGGAGGGAAATGATGTTGTCGCCTTCATGGAGTCATGGCTCCCCTCCTATCTCGAGCTCACAACTAAAAATGGGAAGATCAAACTAGACCGCGCTCACCGCTCTCTAGCACCGAGGCCGGGCCCCAGCCAGCGCGCCAGACCCATCATTATGAAGCTTCACAACTTTGCTGATAAACAACGTGTGATGGCCGCAGCTCGGCGCCTGGCTACGCAGCCGAACCAACCAACAGGTCGGATCAAAGTCTCCTTCTTTAATGATTATTCAGCGGCGGTAGCCAAGAAACGCAAGGCTTTCGACGAGGTGAAAAGCTGCCTGAGGAAGAAGAATGTGGATTATGCGCTTCTCTACCCCGCCACACTGAGGCTGTTTGCCAACGGCAAGGAGAAGAGATTTAACAAACCGGAGGCAGCTGCGTCCTACACGGACTCGCTGCCCTGAATCCCCGTAACCACCGGAGTACTCCTTTTCTTCACACTATGCCTTATGAACCGGTGTGAGTACTTGCCGAATCTAGGCATATGTGACTCTCTTTTTTCGTCCTCGCTGCTTATAAGCGACCAGGTGAAATCTTCCACCCCATCGGGCACCGGACGGACTGTGTTTTCGTCTATGGGTAGGCGTGAGTTACGCGCGTGCAATGCCCTTCGGCTTCCCCGACGGGCAGGAGGAGATTGGTTTTTCCCTACATGTTTAGTAGGGCTGTTGCCAAATCACTGTTCTTTGAATGTTCCGTCACACAGCTCTTTTTTTTTTTTTTTTTTTTTTTTGCTGTTTTATTTTCAACCAGGGTGTGGTGAACCCTTTGGCTCAATATGCTTTGTATGATACATGAATAAGTCTAATAATGAGTAGGCTGCGAATATGCACCTGGAATGTACGAGGGGTTCACAGCCCTATTAAGAGGAGGAAGATATTTACTTGTCTAAGAAAGGACGGTGTAGATGTTGCTATGTTACAAGAGACACATCTTGATAATAATGAGCACTTGAAGTTGCAACAAGGATTATATGGACAAGTGTTTTTTTCATCCTTCACTACAAGAAGTAGGGGAGTGGCAGTGTTGATTAGGAAAAATGTACCTTTTGTAGTAACTGATTGCGTTAAAGATCTGAAGGGCCGCTACGTGATAGTCAAAGGGATTTTGCAAGGCCAAAATATTTTATTACTGAATGTTTATTTTCCACCTGCCCACCCGACTACCTTTCTTACCAAAATGTTTCTGGAATTAGCCCCATTTCTTCCTAACTCTACCGTTATTATTGGTGGTGATTTCAACTTAATGTTAAATCCGCTTATGGACAGATTTCCACATAGCATTGCAACTCCCTCTCCCCAGGCCAAAGCGCTTCACGCTCTATGCGACGAGTTTGGACTTGTTGATGCTTGGAGATATACTCACCCCTCCGATAAGCAATACACATTTTTTTCGGCTCCGCATAGGTCCCAAACTAGAATTGATTACTTTTTTCTCCCGAAAACTGACTTGGGTTCGGTAGTATCGTGCGACATAACAAGTATAATCATCTCAGATCACGCTAGAGTAATCATGGATCTCGATCTTAAAGCTGCGCTTCATAGGTCCCGTCACTGGAGGCTTAATACCATTATTCTTAAGGACGAGGAATTTACCTCTCACTTCTCTGCCGAATTTAAAGCGTTTTTGGATATCAACACTTCCTCAGCTAGTACTGCCTCTGTTTTGTGGGAAACATGCAAAGCTTATGCGAGGGGCCTAATTATTTCGTATTCTGCGACAAAGAAGCGACAACGGATGGAGGAACAAAAATCTTTAGAGAGCGAATTGATGGATAAGGAGAAAACATATATTGCCTCCCCATCACCACCATTATGGCAAGAAATAACCGCACTCAGGTCAGCGCTGAATTGCCTTCTTACCAGAGATGCAGAGAAGAAACTTAAATACACCAGACAGAGGTTCTACGAGCATGGAGATAAGGCCGGTAAATGTCTGGCGTACTATGTTAAGAAGCGCGCAGAATCTAATACCATTGCAGCGATATCTGATGAAGGTGGCCACAAGATATATGAAAACAAACTGATAAACGACTGTGTTAAGAAGTTCTACAAAGCCTTGTACTCTTCTCAACAAGTCCCGGAGGGGGAGCAGCTGATGCATAATTTCTTTACCCAATTCGACTTACCAAATTTGTCAGAGGAACAGAAGACTGCCCTTAACAGCCGTATAACTAAGACCGAAGTGTTTAAGGCTATTAAATCACTACGAAGTGGAAAATCGCCAGGGCCTGACGGCTTCTGTTGTGAATTTTATAAACAGTTTCGAGATATTATTGTGGAACCGCTTCTTGATATGTTCAACCACTCCTTCATTACGGGTGAATTCCCGCAGACACTGAAGGAAGCCAACATTTCCCTAATTCTAAAGAAAGGGAGGTGTCCTGATTTGTGCGGATCCTACAGACCTATAGCCCTCTTAAATGTGGATAGGAAACTGCTTTCTAAAATTCTGGCCTCCCGCTTAGAAATTTTTTTACCTGTGCTGATAAGGGAGGACCAGACAGGCTTTATAAAGGGTCGAAACTCAGCCACCAATGTTAGACGCTTACTGAACGCTATTGTAGCTTTCAAGCAAAAATCTATTGACGGCCTGGTGCTTTCTCTTGATGCGGAGAAAGCATTTGACAGAATTGAGTGGTCTTATTTGTTGTATACTCTAGGCAAATTCGGCTTAGGGGAGAATTTTATAAAATGGGTCAAAGTTATCTACAATAATCCACAGGCAGCAGTCCTGACTAATGGACTTAGGTCTGATTACTTCAACACTCATAGGGGAGTTATGCAGGGCTGCCCCTTATCGCCCCTTCTATTCGCTCTGGCCATAGAGCCTCTTGCTGAGGCCATAAGGGCGACGCCCACAATACGTAGTTTAGAGATTGGACAGCTGTGTCATAAAATAACCTTATACGCGGATGACATCTTGATTCTTTTGACTAACCCTGTAACATCCGTACCCAGTCTCATTGAGGTGATTGACAGGTTTAGCCGTTTCTCTGGCTATAGAATCAATTTGGCTAAGTCAGAGGCCATGCCTCTTGGTACTCTTTTCACAATGCCGGCTACTGTTCCTTCTTTTCCTTTTAAATGGTCTCCTAATGGATTTGTGTATTTGGGGATCTTTATTACCCCGTCTCTCGACCAATTGTATAAAGCCAACTTCACACCCTTATTTGGCAAACTCAAACAGGACCTAGAGCGGTGGGCGTCACTTCCTGTCTCCTGGCTAGGACGCATTGCCCTGATCAAAATGAATGTGCTGCCCAGGCTATTGTATCCTATCCAAATGATCCCCGTCTTGTTCTCTAAGAGAGTACTGAAGGACATAAATGGTTGGCTTACCTCTTTCATCTGGAACAAGCGCAGACCCAGGCTCAAGATGGCAGTGTTGCATCTGCCAAGCTCCAGGGGCGGCTTGGATCTACCTAATATTAGATTGTATCAGCTTTCTGCCCATTTAAGATTTGTGAGCAACTGGGTTAGGGGTAAAACCTCAATCTGGTCGGATATTGAGACAGCTCTGTCACAATGCAAACTGAGCGATCTATTATTTTGTAATGATTTTAACGGAATTAAGGCCCTTTGTACAAATCCTGTAACAATCAACACCCTAAAAGCGTGGCGAATTGTCCGCCGTCTTGAGGGAAGATCGAGAATAACATCAACCTTTACCCCTATAATGAATAACCCTGCTTTCCCTCCGGGGTCCTCGGACCCCGGCTTTCAACGATGGTCTGATAAGAATATTAAGTCTCTTGGTGACCTTTTCTCGGGTGATGAACTCATGTCGTTTGAACAACTTACCAACAGTTACGGCTTGCCTAGACAGGATTTCTTTCGTTTTTTGCAAATACGACACTATATCACTCACAGTACAACCCTTGCTGAGCACCCTGAAGTATCTGATGTTGAGAAGGTTTTGTTTAGGCAACAGCTGAAGGTGTCTCTGAGTTCATTTTATCATGTGCTTAATGCTTTGACTACCACTGATGCGCAGGGGATTAGAGGTGTGTGGGAGAGGGAACTGTCGGTAACCATAGATGAAGATAAGTGGGATACCGTTTGGTCTCTCGCAAAAAGGATTTCAATTTGTACTCGGACAAGAGCAATCCAACTTAAGATTTTACACAGATTGCACGTATCCCCTCACCGCAGACACCTCTTCAACTGCTCTCTTTCCCCTGTGTGTCTTAAGTGCAAAACTGATGTAGGGACTTTAACTCACTGTTTTTGGTCCTGTTACAAGCTTCAAGAATACTGGGCTGACATTACAGGTGAACTGGGGAAAATCTTCCACGTTGATATAGAGATGGACCCTTTATCCCTGATTCTAGGTCTTCCAAGTGACCGCCTAAAAGCGGCGGCCAACAAAAGATTGTATAACTCTCTAACATTTGCAGCCAGGAAAAATATCCTCTTACAATGGATCAACGATAGGACTCCCACTGTCTCTGGCTGGCGCAAAATAATTTTCGAACTGATTCCTCTGGAATACCTCACACACGTTATACACCACAGTGTGGGTCAGTTCTACGGGATGTGGCACCCCTTTTTGGACTATATTGGACCGGACCTTTCCGCTATCTTATTCAAAGGACTACTACGCACGTGATCATCACCCGGGCGCTGTAAGACTGACTCACCTCACTGATCACTCAGCCCCTCCTCGTCAATCAACTCAAGATACTAACTTTTTTAACGTGTACTGTATACTGTTACAGTGGTGAATGTTTGTATTAAACATGCCCAAAGTTTCAAATAATGAGGTCATCTTATGTGAAAGTAATCCATCTGATTTAAAAGCTCATGATTCAGTTTTTTTCTATTCTTACATCTGTTTGATGTCACTAAGACTAAGCCAGACTCACTAGTCTAAACTACCCTACTAGTTGGTGTTTGCGAGGGGCAGCCAATCAGAAGAAAGATGGCTTAAAGTCAGCTTGCCATGGCTAACCGACAGCTACTAGAGCAGGTTTGCATGTCATAACCTTGAGATAGCCCCTTAGTTCATCTTCTGTCTGAAACAAGCTTACTTTCTTCTGATTGGCTGCCCTTCGCAAACACCCGCAAACTGTGAGTCTGGCTTAGAGTTGGATGTCTCGAGACCGGTCTCGAGACCACTTTTACGTGGTCTTGGTCTCGTCTTGGTCTCGACGGACTTTTGTCTTGGTCTCGGTCTTGGTCTCGACGGACTTTTGTCTTGCTCTTGGTCTCGCTGTTTCGGTCCTGCGTTCTCAAATCGACATAGTGTTCGGGAGATTTGGAGTCAACCATCAGCGGAGCGGGGGGGTGGCTTACTGGGCTTAAGCCCAGGTCATTTTTTCAGAAGCATGGGGTCTTTTGGAGTGTAATTTGTTAGTTAGATGCCTGACTGACAACTGTATAAAACAAAAACAACACACAAAGCACAGAGCGCACCGTCTTAGCTTACATTTCATATTTTCAGTTGTTACCCTCCACGGCTAAACAAACTCTCTAAATCGGTTTCAGTTGTGTACTGATGTACACAACAATGGACATAAGGAGCTTCTTTCAAAGAAAAAACTCAGGTAGATGTTCCATCCATCCATCCATCCATCCATCTTCATCCGCTTTATCCGAGGCCGGGTCGCGGGGGCAGCAGCCTAAGCAAAGAGGCCCAGACCTCCCTCTCCCCAGCCACCTCCTCCAGCTTATCTGGGGGAATACCAAGGCGTTCCCAGGCCAGCTGAGAGATATAATCTCTCCAGCGTGTCCTGGGTCTGCCCCGGGGCCTCCTCCCGGTGGGACATGCCTGGAACACCTCACCCAGGAGGCGCCCAGGGGGCATCCTTGTCAGATGCCCGAACCACCTCAGCTGGCTCCTTTCGATGTGGAGCAGCAGCTGCTCTACTCTGAACCCCTCCCGGATGGCCGAACTTCTCACCCTATCTCTAAGGGAGAGGCCAGCCACCCTTCGGAGGAAGCTCATTTCCGCCGCTTGTATCCACGATCTCGTTCTTTCAGTCACTACCCACAGCTCGTGGCCATAGGTGAGGGTAGGGACGTAGATCGACCGGTAAATTGAGAGCTTTGCTTTTACACTCAGCTCCCTCTTCACCACGACGGACCGGTGCAGCGTCCGCATTACTGCAGCTGCAGCCCCAATCCGTCTGTCGATCTCCGGCTCCCTTCTCCCATCACTCGCGAACAAGACCCCGAGATACTTGAACTCCTCCACTTGGGGCAGGAACTCATCCCCGACCCGGAGTGGGCACTCCACCCTTTTCCGGCTGAGAACCATGGCCTCAGATTTGGAGGTGCTGATCCTCATTCCCGCTGCTTCACACTCGGCTGCGAACCGTTCCAGTGCGAGCTGGAGGCCCTCACCCGATGAAGCCAACAGAACCACATCATCCGCAAAAATCAGAGATGAGATTCTGAGGCCACCAAAGCGAAAGCCCTCCGCCACTTGGCTGCGCCTAGAAATCCTGTCCATAAAAATTATGAACAGAACCGGAGACAAAGGGCAGCCCTGGCGGAGCCCATCACCCACCGGGAACGAGTCCGACTTATTGCCGGCAATGCGAACCAAGCTCTTGCAACGGTTGTATAGGGATCGAATGGCCCGTAACAATGGGCCAGACACCCCATACTCCCGCAACACCTCCCACAGGACACCCCGAGGGACACGGTCGAATGCCTTCTCCAAGTCCACAAAACACATGTAGACTGGTTGGGCAAACTCCCATGCACCCTCAAGTATCCTCGAGAGGATAAAGAGCTGGTCCAGTGTTCCGCGACCAGGACGAAAACCGCATTGTTCCTCCTGTATCCGAGGTTCGACTAACGGACGAACTCTCCTTTCCAGCACCCTGGCATAGACTTTCCCAGGGAGGCTGAGGAGTGTGATCCCCCTGTAGTTGGAACACACCCTCCGGTCCCCCTTCTTAAAGATGGGGACCACCACCCCGGTCTGCCAGTCCACAGGTACTGCCCCTGATCTCCACGCAACATTGCAGAGGCGTGTCAACCAGGACAGCCCTACAACGTCCAGAGCCTTCAGGAACTCGGGGCGGACCTCATCAACACCAGGGGCTCTGCCACCAAGGAGTTGTTTAACTGCCTCAGTGACCTCGCCCCCGGAAATTGGCGGGTCATTCCCCTCATCCCCAGACTCTGCTTCCTCCTCGGAAGACGTGTCAGTGGGATTAAGGAGGTCCTCGAAGTATTCCTTCCACCGCCTGACAATTTTCTCAGTCGACGTCAGCAGCGCTCCGCCAGCACTATACACAGTGCAGGTAGAGCACCGCTTTCCCCTCCTGAGACGCCTGACGGTTTGCCAGAATCTCTTCGAGGCAGTCCAAAAGTCTTTTTCCATGGCCTCTCCGAACTCCTCCCACACCCGAGTTTTTGCTTCAGCCACTGCCCGAGCCGCATTCCGCTTGGCCTGTCGATACCTGTCGGCTGCCTCCGGAGTCCCACAGGCTAACCAAGCCCGATAGGACTCCTTCTTCAGCCTGGTGGCTCCCTTCACCTCTGGTGTCCACCATTTGGTTCGGGGATTACCACCACGGCAGGCACCAGCCACCTTGCGGCCGCAGCTCAATGCAGCAGCTTCGGCAATGGAGACGCTGAACATGGTCCATTCGGACTCAATGTCCCCAGTCTCCCTCGGAATGCTGTTGAAGCTCTGCCGGAGGTGTGCGTTGAAGATCTCGCGGACTGGGGCCTCTGCTAGACGTTCCCAGCACACCCTCACTACGCGTTTAGGTGCACCAGGTCTGTCCAGCGTCCTCCCCCGCCACCTGATCCAACTCACCACCAGGTGGTGATCAGTTGACAGCTCAGCCCCTCTCTTTACCCGAGTGTCCAGAACATATGGTCGCAGGTCTGGTGATACGATTACAAAATCGATCATCGACCTACGGCCTAGAGCGTCCTGGTGCCACGTGCACTTATGGACACTCTTATGTTCGAACAGGGTGTTCGTTATGGCCAAACTGTGATTAGCACAGAAGTCCAATAACAAAGCACCGCTCGGGTTCAGATCAGGGAGGTCGTTCCTCCCAATCACGCCCCTCCAGGTCTCGCTGTCGTTACCCACGTGAGCATTGAAGTCTCCCAGCAGGACAACAGAGTCTCCAGGTGGAGCACCTTCCAGCACCCTCCCCAGGGACTCTAAGAAGGCTGGGTACTCCGAACTGCCACTCGGCGCATAAGCGCAGATGACAGTCAGGACCCGTTCCCCGACCCTAAGGTGCAGGGAACAAACCCTCTCGTCCACCGGGAAAAACCCCAACGTACCGGCAGCAAGCCGAGGGGATATTAGAATACCCACCCCAGCCCGCCGCCTCTCACCAGGGGCAACTCCAGACTGAGACAGAGTCCAGCCCCTCTCCAGGAGACTGGTTCCAGAGCCCAAGCCATGCGTAGAGGTGAGCCCGACTATATCTAGCCGGTACCTCTCAACCTCACGCACTAACTCAGGCTCCTTCCCCACTAGAGAGGTGACATTCCATGTCCCTATTGCCAGTCTTGGCAGCCGGGGGTCAGTCTGCCAGGGCCTCCGCTCCTGGCCGCCACCCGGCACACAATGCACCCGACCCCTATGGCGCCTCCTGCGGGTGGTGGGCCTGCGGGAGGATGGGCCCATGTCTCCTCTTCGGGCTGTGCCCGGCCGGGCCCCATGGACTAAGGCCCGGCCACCAGACGCTCGCCCTCGGGCACCCTCCCCGGGCCTGGCTCCAGGGCGGGGCCCCGGTAACCCTATCCCGGGCAGGGTAAACTGTTCCCTCGATATTCTTTTCATAAGGGTCTTCTGAATCGCTCTTTGTCTGGTCCCTCACCCAGGACCAATTTGCCATGGGAGACCCTACCAGGGGGCAAAAGCCCCCAGACAACATACCCCCTGGGATCCCTGGGACACACAAACCCCTCCACCACGATAAGGTAGCGATTCAAGGAGGAGTCAGGTAGATGTTATTTTATATATTATGCTTCGGATGTTGTTCAGCATATCTATGCAAAACAAGAGGAATTTCAATACACAGCAGTATATTCACAGTTGAAACCAGATATTTACATACACTTTATGGAGAAAACATAAAAACTTTTTTTACTGTTAAACATCAATTTAGAGTAAACTTTTGTTTTAGATAAATAAATGTTGAAATATCTTTTGAATTAGTTAAATGTCAGAATAAAAAGAGGGAGCTGTCTATTTTAATCACTTTCATCAAATTTAGGAGTACATATACACCAAGTTTATTGTTAATTAATAAGAAAACTCCAGACGATTCCATTCTGAGCTGAAGAAGCTTCTGATTGGTTAGTAGAGTCCATGTGAGTAAATTGGTGGCACACCTGTGGATGCATATAAGGCAAAACACAGAGCCTGTTTCTGTGACATGGGAAAATCAAGAGAACCAAAACACCAGGAAAAGAATTGTGGAGCTCCATAACTGTGGCTCAAGTTTGAATACAATTTGGTGCCATTTGCAATTAAGAAATACAGATAGTTTCTCTCTTTACTCTTAAAGTTAACAAATATGTTTTTTATATTTATCAATCTAAAAAAAAAAATTTAGTCTGATTTGATGTTACAATTAAAAAAGTGTTTGTGCTTTTATCTGAAGAGTACATAAATATCTGGTTTCAACTGTATATTTGATGATGTTGGTGTTTGGCTTGATTGTCAGCACAAAGAGGGAGAGAGAGAGGAGCAGAGAGGGAGAGAGAGAATGACGACAGAACAGAGATGGAACAAGAGCAGGTGAGACACACGTGTTAGTCAAATGGTTGTTTGCCAAAACTCATCAGAACATGTATCTAGTACCTAGTGTTTCTTTTTAGATACCATTTGTTACTTTTCAAATTCTATATTTATTAAGTTATGCAGGCTTGTTTGCACAACAAGGCTAAATAATTATATAAACTTTTCTCAATCTAAATAGTGGACTTTGGTAGAATTAAAAAATAAGTATAGTGCAGGTCTATGATGATTTTTAGTGCTACTATCATCTAGTTCTGATTCTGGTTCTGTCTTGGTTACTGTTGTAGTCCTGTTTTAATTCCGGATCAGTTCTGGGTCTGGTTGAATTGGGGTTTAGTCCCTGTGTCTTGATACAGGCCTGACTTTGTTCTGCCTTGCTGCTTAATTAAAAAACTAGTTTAAGGTGTCCTGCACATGTATATAGAATAGCATCTGGCTGCAGTTTAAAGACTTTTTTTGTCTCGGTCTCGGTCTCGGTATTGGTCTCGTCTCGACTCGGTCTCGGTCTTGGTCTCGTCTCAACTTGGTCTTGGTCTTGTCTTGGTCTCGATACCCTCTGGTCTTGGTCTTGTCTTGGTCTCGATACCCTCTGGTCTTGGTCTTGTCTTGGTCTCGGATTAGGCGGTCTTGACTACAAGTCTAGTCTGGCTTACTCTTAGTGACATCAAACAGATCTAAGAATAGAAAACCTGCTCTAGTAGCTGTCTGTTAGTCATGCCAAGCTGAATTTAAGCCTTCTTTCTTCTGATTGGCTGCTCCTCGCAAACACCAACTTGTAAGGTGGTTAGAACTTCGCTTACTCTTAGTGACATCAAACAGATCTAAGAATAGAAAAAAACTGAATCATGAGCTTTTAAATCAGATGGATTACTTTCACATAAGATGACCTCATTATTTGAGACTTTGGGCATGTTTAATACAAACATCCAGCACTGTAACAGTATACAGTACACATGGCAGAAAATAAGGAAAACCAGAATAGGTCCACTTTTAAAAAAAAATGTTAGCATCTCGAGTTGATTGACGAGGAGGGGCTGAGTGATCAGCCCTGGTGCTAAATGCGGATATTCTGCAGAACTTTTTCGGTAACACATAAAGCTTACAGATGTGGGTAGAATAAATAAAGATATGAATAAATTAGGCTATAATAAAGATTTTATAAACACTTCTGATGAACCAGTCTTTGAAACTGGCAAATGATGGTAATGGATTTAGACGTTGCATAGCAGACAAAATTAGTATGACCCTTTCAACTTAGAGTTTTGTCAGTCAGGACTCCAAGAAAACTAGAAGGTGAAGCCAAGGTAATTTATTTTATTTAGAGTCCAATTAAACCCAAATCAGAGTCAACTCTGGCCAGATCCCTGTAGGACTCTGCATGTTAGAATAGCTGTACCGGATGTTAATTTAAAAATAAACTGTTATATATTATTAATATAACTTAAAACCATTTATGAGGCATAATTTATGTGGGTGTGAGCACTCTCTAGTTCACTGATGTAACTGAAAACGTTGCAGAAACATCTCCCCCCCTAAAGGTTAAATGTACTGTAAGTGTCACTCTGGGCAACTTCCTTAGCGAAGTCCTTTCTGCCTTAATGACAGCAGTAACTGATAGAGAGAAGTCATCACTCATCAGGGCTCTAAAAGCCCCTTTTGTCATCCACAGGGGAGAGGTGTTAGATGGAGCTGAGAGGGCGTAGGCACCAAAGGGACTGTATACTTTGTATTTTACGCCTAGATGTAGTCAGTGTCTCTCATCACCATGAATCATTCAAATAAATCTGGCTCACGCTTACGGTCGTGCTAATACGCGCACACACACAGACACACACACACACAAATCCTCGGGTCCAGAAACAGTAATCGATGCCATTACCAATAGAGTCACAGGAGTCAGTGCAGGGCACGCCCCCTTCTCCATCCTCCAAAGCCACAGTCAGGTCCAGAGGTGAAGGTCAAGTTCTCAGAGTGACTGTCCCAGCTGTAGCTTGACCACAGAGCAGAAGGCTCATCCCTGGTCTCCGTCTGTTTGTGCGTTCTTCACTGACCTGGGCTTTTGTTCAGGCTGTGGACCCCCAGATTGCGAATGGCCCGTCCTCGTGGCCCTCGTGGTCACGGTCAGCAGTGCCTGTGTTAGTGGAGAGAGAGTGGGGTCACGGCACAACAAAGACCTCGGCTGTTAGCTGCAGTTAGTGGGGAGGTGAGGCCTGGCTGGAGGGCAGGGTGAACGCTGATGATATTGATTAGCTATCATCCAGAAGGAAAAACATATCAGGCTGCTGAGGCAAAGCTCGAGGCCTTACTGTATCCGGGTAGTGATTGATCACTTTCCTTGCGTTTAAATGTTGTGAGCTTGAGCTGCTGTGCAGTACAGAAACACTGACTAATGGGGATTTAAACATCCAAGCAGTTTTATCCCGGTCGTTCAGGCTCTATTGTGCACGCTGTCTGTATTATTGTTGTGTCGCCATGGCGGTGTCTGTGTTTGTGTCTGTTCAGACACATTCCTGCATACACACGAATGATGACTCATGGAGTAAACTTCAATCTTACGCCACCGGTTTCCTGTCAACACAAGTGCGATGAGTTGATGAGGAAATACATGTCCATGAATGTGTTAATGTATCTAATAATAACGTGCTGTTTAGCATAGTCAGGTGTTATTATCGAGGCATGGGACTTTGAGAGCATCCGGTGGAGGTCACGGGGAATTACAATCAGTGTTTTGTGTTTTCGAATTCGTTTTTTGTTGTCTTTATTTTAGTTTCATTTTGCTTGAAGATAAAGGCAGGAGCAAGATTTCCAAATCACACAACTGATTTTTTAAAATTCAAAATCAACACTTGCAAACATCTAGATCTCAGGAAACATATGAAGGAAAGCCTCATCAGGCTAGATTTGCAGACGAATGTAGACATAAGGATTAATTAACTAAAATGCTTTTTTCACAGCTAGTTTACCTGTTTATTTTAGTTTTAGCTCATAACAATAACCCGAGTGGAATAGCAGTACTTTCTTATCTTCCTTATTAATGTGCATTGTAGTAATAAAAAAAAAAGGGCTGATCTCTGAAAGTTTAACCTTTCTTCTTAAAACTGAGCATTTCTTCATCAAGATATGCGATGTATGTCAGGAGCTGCGTGTAGTTAGAGCCGTTGTAAAGGGTGATTAAGGCTGTCATAAGGTTTCTAAGTATGCAAAGGTTTCAGTGTAGCAGGTGTCTTGCAGCATTCGTATGAGAAAGGAAATGTTTTGTGCAACGATACAGCTATCTATCCCACAAAAGTCAGTACAGCAACATTTTTATTTATAAAGATCTTTAAATTACTTCGATAACAGTAATAATAATTAGTAATAATAACTAGAATCTCATTCTGTATTCTGGCGTGATAGAAGCTGTCGCCTGTTTTGATCCATTTATATTCAGCTGTGTATTCCAGTCCATCTCATGGGTCAGCAGTCAAAACAGAGACCACCTCCTCCAGCTGTTCTGCTGGGACACAGAGGTGTTCCCAAAGCAGTCAAGAGATAGAAAGTCTTCACTGTGTCCTGTTTCAGGGCCTTCTCCTAACAGGGCATGCCCGGAGTGATGACTGTTAAACTGATGACTGATTCAGCAGATCTTTGCACAGCCAGCAGGCCATGATCACATGACCTCTGGGACCTGCTGGCAATGTCAAAGTTCACCGGTGTACCCTGGTGCTTGTCGACGCAAGACTCTAAGAGTCAAAACCAGAATCTGAAACTGGACTCTGAAGTCAATGAGGAACCAGCAACTGAATTAGCAACAGTGTGACGTGAGTACTTGGAAGGCTTAGTCACAGCCTGCGCACATTCTGAGGAAGTTTTGTTTATTTAAGTGAACAGTGAATTACAATAATCCAGATGTGATGAAATAAATATGAATAACAATCATCAAAACAGAGCGTGATACAGTGGAACTCAACGTGGCGAACACATTCACAGTAAAAGCAGAACTTGAATCGACAGCTACGCTTTCACGCACAGTCCTCTCTTCACCGCAGCAGATCGGTCCATCGGCAGTGATGCGGACGCCGTACTGATCCATCAGCCGGTCTCCTGCCTCTCACTTATTGGCAGCACTACATTTAAAGTAAAATTATACTAATAGAGCTCCATTTGAAGTCCACCTGTGCAGCCCGGCTCTATTATTCAGTCAAATCCTTATGGTTGTCTGACATTTTACAGTGGAATAAAATAAAGATCATAATAAACTAAATTCAGTTTAACTGAACAAAAAAAATCATATTTGTGGGGAAAGTCAAACAAATTTCATATTTTTCTGAGCTGTCTGCTTTGCATTAAAGTCTTATTACACTATACACACTTATATCACACTTGCGCAGCTGGTTTAGTCTGATTGTCTTTGTTCATTTCCAGCCTTTGTTGAATCCCCCCCTCTCGATCTGTGTCATAATGCATAAACACATGCACTGCTGTCTTTGCAGAGCATGTCCATGTGTTGTTTTGTATCACATTCAATGTAAGTCAAATCTGCGATGGTTCCTACACATGCACTGAAATAAAAGAATCAGCCATACTTGTAAAAGCCTCGCCATATGCTGACATATGGAGAAGTAAAAAAAGTTTGACAGTCGCCCCCGCCTTCTTTTTGAGTTTTAGCCATTTTTCTTCCCCAGTGCTGGTAGGTATGGATGTATTCAATCAGAAGCCATTCCCACTGAAACATGCTCTTACACAGCGAGTGAGTAAACCTTTATGTAACCGCCAGTCGAGTGGGGAGTTCATTTGATGGAGAGCCCTGCTTGATTTGTTTGTGGCTCCAAAGAGGCTTACGACACGCAAGCTGCCCCTGTTCTGCTCTGATAAATGGTTCTGGTGAGAGGAAGGAAGGAGAAAAAGTGTGTGTGAGACCTCGCCAAAGACTTTGGGGTTTTTCACAGCTTAACTATATTAAGAGACAATCCCCCACAGACACGCACACACACACACACACATGCTACACACATACATATTAAACTGTTAAATATGAATACACACTCACGTTGAGTCACAGAGATTGAGCGCAATTAAGTCCCGCTCGCACCGGAGGAGAAAACAAATTTATGGCTCTCCGCTGAGTTTGTTTTGTGCAAAGGTGCCTCATTGTCTCTTCATCTGCAGACAGCAAAACTAAAAAGTGCCAAAAAGCTTTAGGCCACATCAATATTTCTGAGCAAAAGTATGTTGAAAATGTTCAACTTGTAGAATAAAAGTGGATAACTCAGAAAGTACATTACTGTGCTCACTTCAGCAAACTAAAATGTGTCTTTGCAACAGCTAAATAAACAAAGCATGCTAAAATTAGATTGTAATAGAGTGAAAACTAATGCTTTTAACTAGCTAACAATCAAACAACCCCCTATGAGCAAGCACTTGGCAACAGTGGGAAGGAAAAACTCCCATTTAACAGGAAGAAACCTCCAGCAGAGCCACAACCAGTTAGGAGTGAGGGGAGTCACGTGGCAACAGCTCAACGCATTTAAGCATGTAGACAACCTGCTGAAGTTCAAACTGAGCATCGGGATGGATGCTGATCTGCTTGGATTCTCCTGCACAACCATCTGTAGGCTTTATAGAGAATAGTCTTAATGTCTTAATGTCTTAATGCTTAGTCTTAATGCCAGGGGTCACAGGAAAATGACTGAGCTGACGGGAAGGCAACAGTAACTCCGATAACCACTTGTTACAGCCAAGGCATGCAGAGCAGCATCTCTGAGCGCCCATCAACCCTGCAGCAGTACAGGACCACACTGGGTACCACTACTGACAGCTAAGAAAAGGGAAGTGAGGCTATAAATAAATAAAAAAGCATAAAGGCGTAGCTCCATCCTGATTTGTATCAGAGCTTCGGGCTGCTGCTGGTGGTGGTGTAATACTGTGGGGGTGTTTTCTTGGCACTTTCTTTGGGCTGTGTAGTACCAGCTGGGCATTGTTTCAACACTACAACCTGCCTGAGTATGGTTGCTGTACATATCCATCCTTAATAATGTACCCATCTTCCAGCAGGACAGTGCGCCGTGTCACAAAGCTCACATCATCTCAATCTGGTTTCTTAAACACGACGGTGAGTTTGATCTATTCAAATGGGCTCAACACACCAGATCTAAATTCTTTGGGATACGGTGAAACAGAAGATTTACATCATGAATATGCAGCAACACATCTGCAGCAGTGTGATGCTATTGTGTCAACATGGGCCAAAATCTCACAAATGTTTGCTTTACCTTGTTGAGTCTTTGTCATGAAGAATTAAGGCAGTTCAAACGAGGGTCCAAAGTTGTACTAGAAAAGTGTACCTAATAAAGTGGATCGTGGGTAGTTTTGTGGAAATGTCTAAAGCTCATTATAGGAATCAAACCAGAAATAAGTAACTCCAAGACAAGGAAACAGAAGTGTAAAAGCAGCGACTCTTCCAGGTTTACGGACACTCCACTGTGGGGTGAAGTGATTTCCCCTGTGACGGGTTTGGTTCTGTCTCTTGTAGCTGGGTCGACTCATTTAAATAAACAACTAGTGTGAACCTTTTCTGTTCCGACACCAGAGGAAAAGGTGGTGCTTTTTCCCATCTTCCTGAAGAGCGTGTTGTGCGTTTGCTTAGTAACACAGTCTTTTTTGTCTTTTCCATGCCAGCCATGTAGGCCTCTAATTGAATGTTACCTGTTCCACCCAGTCAGGCTACGGCAAAACACTGCCACAGCCGATTAGCTCACACTGCAGCTATGCTAATGGTCCGTGAACACACGGGGGCCCGCGCCTGTTCACGACAGTGTGTGTGCATGCGTGTCTCCCTTACATCTGCTCCCCTCTTTGTCTCTGAGACTATTATGTGTAATGAGTGAGCATTACTATAGAGACCGGCTGCTGACAGGCCACACAGACTGGAACACCGTGGTCATGCAGTTGTCCCACCGACACACACACACACACAGTCCTCACGTCAAGACTGGGCAGGGAGTGTGTGCCACTGGAGCACACAGATTTGCTCCGGCTGATGGCAAACCACAGCAGTGGAGCCTGTGGCGGCCTGCATTTCCTTTAATATCCTGGCTAATGTACAGAGAGAAGCCAGGGCCTCTAGAAAGCCACTGGATCCCAGCCAGACTTCCTATCCTACCACCACACCAGTCTTATGTAATGTTTTGATCAGTACAGTAGGCAGCGTTTAGTGTGCGAGATGTAAATGGGACTTATATGTGGACATGGCAGTGTCTCAGCTCGTATGAAAGCGCCCCATATGTCTGCTGCTTTTCTTAACTAATAGCTTGTGATTGGACTTCTGGCATTACATGGCCTCATATTAGTAAAGTTTTACTATTACTTTGAGTTTTACTTGCACAGAGCCTTTACTTCGACAGTCAAGAAGCCTAATTTACTATATTTGCTCCAGTGCTATTACTAACAGACCATTGCTACGAGGTCCCTTTTGCTTTTTTAATTTAAATATGAAATATCTATTAGAACCTTATGGACGGACAACATTTGTGTAGCTAAATCATCCTGTTTGTCAGTCACATACTCAAAAGCTCTTCATGCAGGTATTTGCATGCATTTAGCTGGATTTTCTTGAGCAGTTAGCCTTTCATTCAGGACCACTTGAGTCAGAAGAAGATTGTTATTTCCATCTGCAGTAATTTATTTTTTGTGGTACGGCTCTGTTCTGGGACCTCCCCGCCCTTTCAAACTATAAATGGAAAGATTGCAGCAAGACCCCCGCAGTACACAACAGAGCAGGCGTCAGCGACAGCAGGAGGGACACTGATTAAGTCAGACGCATAACCAAAAGGAGGAAATACAGTGAAGGGGGTTGCAAAGCAGCTTGCAGAGGCAGCAGCAACAGTCGGCAGGACTAAACATCTTAAATAGCAGGTTTGTGTGCTGTAAATTTGTCCCCAGGGTTGGACAGTCAGTGCTGGAACATCCCGAACATTCGCAAACAACGAGAACTGTAGTGCATGCCACTGAGCCACCGCGTGCCCTGTCACAGCTTAAATTAAAGGAGCATTTTTGGTCATGCCAAGTAACTCTACACTGGAGTGCTTTACACAAAATATTCCTGCTTTTATCCTAGGATGAAACACAAATCCCTTTGGGGATTGTGTCAGGAAGGCTATCCAGCATAAATTTTGGTTTGAGCTAACACACAATACGTGTGTTAGCTCAAACCAATATGCCAGATTTATCTCCCAGCAACTGTGTTTCTAAAATTCAACTTAAAGTTAAAAGGTGTCTGTTTTGACCAAAGCATGACCACCGGTGCCACAGACTCCAAAGTTAAATTTTCAGCTTTACAACCTTAGACTTCTATGGATATCTTCCTTCCTTCCTCATAACATCTCAGTGCAGAGTTAGGCGCTAAGGGTGTTGATTAACACACAAAGGCCACATTGATTAACAGCTTCCCAGTACATATCAGTGGCGCCAACAGGTGTCTGCAAGGCCTCATGTCCTCTGCACTGAACCTCTGTGAAATGTGTGTGTGCTGTTGGTGCCTTTCTAGAGCATTTTTAACATAAAATTATGGTTTGCTGTGTCATACAGACCATCCAAAAATTGTTTTATTAATGTGTTACTTAGCACTGATTAGCTGATAGTTTTAATGATGCAGGTTGTTAATCAATCCTTTTGTCCATACAAGTACATTTCTGGCTAAAAGAAAAACGGCACAAAACTTTATAAGTACAGAAAATCAAAGCTGTAACTACATAAACTTTACACTTTATGTTCTTCATGGGATATATCCTGGTTTTAACAGAAGAACTCTTCAGATATAACTCTATATCTATATTTCTATATGAAATGACTCTAACTTTGGTTTCAAGTGGTGCAAAAAGGCGAACGTGAAGGGGAGATTGGCCAAAGTAAAAAAAAAAACAGATAAATTTTATTGCTTTACAGGACACAATGTCTCAGGGTTTTTTTTAATGCACCTCCTATAATATGATCCCCTCTTTCCAGCTGTAAAAAGCAGAAAAACGTGCACTCGTATATTAATAAGCGCTGTGTTTATCATGGTTGGTTCAGTAAAGGATGTAAGCAGCAAAGATAAGCCACAAGATAAAATCATTAAAAAAAAAAAGGAAGACTTCAAAGCCGTAATACGCAGAGATGATGGAGTATTGCAAAAAATTGGGGGCGTAAGTGGTGGGGGGTGTATGGCGGCCTCGACCACTCAAATGCAGCATGCTTTCATGCGTGGACCTTCATTGCAGGATTCACAGCAGCTGGAGAAACCGCATCTCCTCCCATGGAGCTAGGCCAGGGCCACAGCCAGACCCGAATAAGCATAATCTTTTTTATACCACAAAAGAAAAAGAGACTGAAGGAGAGGGAGAGGGAGGTGGGGAGAGGACGGTTTAGAGTGCAGCAGTAAAAGGGAGGTTGTCTGCATGGGGGTTTAAGGCCATGGAGCTGAGGAAGGAAACCACAAGAGGATTACAAGCGAGGGGCTCTGTGTTTCAGTTAAACTTTTCTCTCTCTCAGAAACCGTTATATAGACTTGCTGACCCTCTCTCCTCCCAGCAAGAGCTTCCTGCCTCTGTCTACCATGCAGAAACCCTCACCCGCTTTGAGCCAAATCACACCTCTCACCCGGACTGTGGCAGTTCATGAATTACTCCGCAGAGAGGTGTTCTTGCCCAGACTCACTTCCTCGCTTCCTACTTACAGCTTGGGGGAAAGGGGGTTGGGGGCGCACAGATTTCTATACTCTGAGTTTAAAACTGGCAACTTTTAGGCTGGCTGTCACCAAGTCGCTGAGTAGGCACTCCTGAGGTTTGCCTGTCTGACAACCTGGGACGTTGCAGCTGCTTCTGGCACTTTGATAAATGGCAAATGAAATAAGAGTGGAAATAGGAGAGGAAAGCTCCCTCGCTCCTGTCCTAAACCGTGTTATTCCTCCTGTTCCGAAACTTCCTGTTGACCTTGGTCATGTGACAGGGATGACTGCGGCCGGTCGGGATTGGCTGTTCCAGCCTCGTCTGGTCAGGTCTGGTTTCTGTTCCCGTGAGCTGCGCTGGGCCCCGCTCTACTCGCCTGCCCACAGAGGTTGGTGTTAACAATGGGTGAATGTTACAGTGAGTGTTTTTGCGTCCACGCAAGATAATTGCACCCTGTCCAGCGGTCATCCTTGGAGCAGAGCTATATGCAGTCCGTGTATTGACTTTAGCTTTTTGGACCCTTTTTGGAAACTTAGCTTATGTGACATATTTTGACTGGCGAGTGATGGGCCTTTTTCTTGTTGTGACAATTGGGTTCACACTGAGGTGACGGAAGTGGCTTTGACCTGCCTTGTCTGAGTCTCCTTGCTTTGAACAGTTTAAACGTGCTGTCTTTTCACAGTGTTTTGTGTCTTGTAACAGTTTACAGTAAGGTCCTGACCACCTACACTGTACAGTAGAAGGCACAGAAGTCATTCCAGCTGTTCTGATTTTGCTGAAGCCTTTGAAATGGAGCATTTGGCTTTAAAATAAATGTAATTAACATCACACTTTTCCCCTCCTCCTGCATTTATTTTTGTATTATTTGCTGTCTCTTTATTGTTTATAAAGAAGGAGTTATTTCAGCAGCATGGCTGCATTTCAGAATAAATACATCTGTCCCCTCTGTTTGGTGTAACATAACATTTCTACTCATCTCTGCAAATCTGGAAGTCGGGAAAAAGAGAAGAGAAGGAACATCTGCAAAGAGCCTCGGTAATTATATCTGAAGATGTGGATAAAGAGAGGGGGGGGGAGGTTATAAGGGAATAAAATAAGAGGGGTGAACAGAGACAGAGGGGGGGTGGAGACAAAAAAAAAATGTTCTGACTGTAAAATGACTGCCAGATTCCTATTTGTGCATCTTGAAAGGCCTGTGTCTCTGCCGCTGCATATGGGATGTGGGATGAGAGCTCTGGCAAATCAAAGGCGTGCTGGATAAAGATCTCTGGAAGCCTGTGCTAGTAAACAGGCCCATAAAAGCTGCTTGAGGGGTGGAGCGTCAAGGAAAAACTTGAACGTCTGCCCACCTCCAATAAGCCAGAGCTTCTGCAAGCATCAGTTCCAGCTCTGCGCATGGCCCGGCCCGTGGGGCCGATGGTGGTTTGGAGCTTCATCGTTGTATCTTATCCTCTGATTAAGGGCTATCAGTCATGCAGGGTACTACTATACCTCTGATGGATTTTCCAACTTATCCTCCCGTCTTTTGCTCTCTTTTTTCATCATTTTGTTCACCACCCTGCGACTAAACTCCTCTCCAGCTGTCAACATTGCCTTTCAGTCTATGTTATGCACATCTTGAAGGCTTAATTTCCTCACCCATCCTGCCATTTTCTGTTATTATGACCCACCGGTTGTCTTTAATCTAATCCACTTAATTCTTTTTCCAGCAAACAAGGCCCATTCCTGCAGTAGCACTTGTAGCATTAGTGCTAAAGATCCAAAGACCTGAGTCAGCACATCTCCTTTGGCTCTGCAGCTGCTTCATTTTCGCACTTTATCGCTGCCAACCGTTATTGCACGTTATGCTTTTTTTGGTAGCTCCACCAAGGATGTAAGTGTTTGCGACATTGTGACTGCGGGGGCTGAAGGGGGTGAAGGTGCTGAGGCCAAAAAATGTCATTTGCAGCTCCAGTGTTGGCATCCGTCCTGCAGTTTGTCTAATAAGGAGGGGGGAAAGGAAACAGGAAGCTTTTATGTGAGCAATATATTTCACACCACAACCTCCTCCCCATGTTTTTTTTTTTTTAATCTAACATCAGCTTAATATATAAATCGTTGTGTCAGTATTTGAAATTGTGGAGCTATTTGAAAGTTGAACACTCCTGACAGACAATGATGTCTGATCAAAATGTTCCAAAGTTCTTCAAAAGCTTTAGAATTTTTTTTTTTTAAATTTACATCACGCATGACGCAAAATCTACCCAATATTTCATATAGCCTGACTTTGTCTCCCTAAATCTTCCCCTGTGTCTGATGCAAAAGCGTCTCCCAACAAAGAGCGCTCTGTGTGAAGGCAGACAGTGCAGTGCCCTCCAGTGGTGTGGCAGTTTAAAAAGGAACCTTCAGTGCAGAACAGTCTTACATGCATTCCTCCTCGGTCGCAGTTAAGCGCTCCTGGCTGACAAAGGCACACACAGCAGCTTGAAAAAAAAAAAACTGTTTCCACCACAGTCTGAGGAATGTTTATCAGTGGTAAGCACACTGCCCTGGAAGCATATGGTGTGGTTTCCCTGCCTTGGGTGCACGAGAGGTGAACTTCAGGAAAAGTCGTATGATCATAGGAGACCTAACGGCTGGTTGAACATGTGAGTTTTGGTAGTACATTCTGCCTCGTGCTTTCCACCTATTCGGTCATACACAAAGTGCAGTATTATTTCTGATCCTTCAATTTTCACACCTTTATTTTAAAACACAGGCATGATTTAGCGCCTCATCAAATGACTGTATACACACACACGCACACACACACACACACACACACACACACACACACACACACACACACACACACACACACACACACACACGCACACACAGATGCATTTATAAGCACTATACTTTTAAAGGTGTTCAGTAAATAAAAAAGCCAACTTATGCATCACGCTAGGATAATAAAGTCACAGCAAAAAACCAGGTCTTTGATGTAAATGCTAAACTTTGTTCCACAGTTTGAGGAAGTATGATACTAATGATGCACTGACTGTGGTGTCACACCTATGTTTGCACATTGATGACAAGCAAATCTGCTTTTTAGTTTCTGACATTGGTGAAAAAAGATAAATGTACCTCCAGTAAGTACAGTATATTTTTATACTGATTGCATTATACTTCTGCCTCGCTGCGTTCCAACGGGATGTATTACTTTCAGCTGTATGGATGCAGTTCAGATTCGGATTAAAATGGCGCTTTTGTTGAGACCCTGCATGGACTGGGAAACATAATGAAGGGTTATGCATATTGCTATATGTCGTACTATTAGGCTCAGGGGGCCTCCCTTGTACATTGTCTTTGGGGCAACAGAAACTCCAGGAGGCATGCCTCTTTGATTCTTAGGTGAGGCGTTTCAGGCATGCCACAGTGGGAGGAAATCCCACATTTTGGGAATGACTCAGTATCCCTCGCAGAAGCTGTAAAAATCGACTTGGGTATCTGTGCTTAGACTGCTGCCCCAGTGATGCAGACCTGCTGGATATGTGGCAGAAGATCCTGCCCGCTGTCACCAAGTGTCAACCAAGAGGGTTGTTGGAGTTTCTGTAATATTGTAGGTTCTTTACCTTACGATATAGAGTGCCATGAAACTGCTGCTTTAGCTTTTTCTACGCCTGTGCAGCAGAACGTAGACTACAGTCTGCTGTACGTGTCCAACGACATCAGGGTTGTTGATTCAGTTTGTAGTTTTGAGTTGAAGATGTTGTTATGGGTTTGTGTTAAGAGGGGTATAGATGTTACTGCCTTTACATTTACAGATTGTCGCTCTCTGACACTACATGCGTCACCTTGTACTGATGCAATTAGCCAGCATTTGGAAAAACATAAAATACACGTGAATGTCATTTAAAAAAGTTCTCCAGATTATGTAAACTCATCATATACACACATGCAGCCACCCCGTCTCTGTCGACAAGCCTTCCACTGCCCTATGCTTTAATGACCCGCTCCCCAGCAGGCCTCGTTAACGTCTCCTCAAAACATATTAGGAGGTGTTACACGTGTCATAGGTCACCCCGCTTCCCCTGTGGCAGCAGCGCAGTTTTCTCCTAAATTCGCAACACATGTTCACATCATCCGTAACCCTAAAAAGGTGTTAACTCAAAGTTCACCACCTCATTTAAATCCCTGGCTCCGTTGAGCTGAGTCGCTGACGAACGGGGTCAGTTTAATCAAAAACGAACAAACAGGAGCTTCAGCCACACGCTGACGTTTTGCTGGCTGATGCAGCTGCTTGTGACAAACCACGGTTTTTCTTCGGTTTTCTTAGAATAAAACGTCTGTCTAGCCAGATATTGAATAAAGTTCATTATGTCTTGTGCAAACATGCAGCAGAGGGATAGCATGGGATTTTCATGAAAGCCACAGATTCTTAATGCTGGTCATTTACCTCATGCAGCCAGTTGATCTGTTGTATATACATAATAAAACATATTTTAGGACCAAAAAGAAACATTGTTGAATGAGTACTCCATGCGTAAGAGTTTCATCAAAAGTCGGACTGTGTAAACGGATGACTATTATAGCCTTTAGGATTTCAGCGGAATATGCTGGTTCCAGTCATTTCCGATATGAATCAAATCAAGCAAACAGCAGCAGCTTTAGAACAAAGATCGTTAGTGAAATCAGAGCCCACTGAATAGGATTCACATAACACCCTTTGGAACAAATACACTTGTTTATTTCGGTCTGTGCCCCGTGATTTCTCGAGTATAAGTGTAAATTACATGTCGCCGGCATTAAATATTAAACCGAGTACAGCATTAATAATTGATTGCATCACTTCTTCTTATGCAACGGTGGCCGAAGATCTAGTCCAGAAAGGCCTTTTTGCATTAGGCCCTCGTTGAGGTTAGAGACTGTGGCCACGGTACCCACCCATTTCTTTTTAGCAGGCTGATGGATGATTGCAGGAAGTTCGTAAAGGAAGATCTCCCCCACCAGAACGGCAGCGTCTTGGGCAGGGATTGACTGCCTGCTGAGTGGATGTAAGTGCTTCTTCAACCACAACTAAGTACGTTCTGTGGACCTGAGGACGTTTGAGCTGTGGGCACGATGGGTATAATGATTGGCCTGACAACACACTGTGTGTGCGAGTGTGTTTTTGTCTTTGAGTGTGTGTGGACGAAGTGGTACAGAGTGGGTTAGCCACATGGCTCTGAAAGCCTGTAAAGTCATTCGCTCTGCCGCCAAAAGCGCTGCGTTCGGGGTGGCTCTGGCATCTCGAAATGCTACCACCTCAAAAGTTTATTCGATAAATGGACAGCTGTAATTATTTCGCAGATCAAAGATGGAAAAACACTGTTGGAATTTAACCGTAAACACAACTTTCTTGACATTGATCCGAAAGAATAGCGCTCAGTAAGGAGACAGTAAAGACAGTGTTTATTTGAAAACACTCCAAACTGCTTTAAACTGTCCAATACTGCACATTATTACAGTAGAGTGTATTTTTATTGCAGTGAGCAGTAAAAGTCTCTCCCTATACGCTTCGACAGTCTCTCTCCAGGACGCTTAGCTCCTTCTGGCACTAATCAATACAGCTTAATAATAACCTCTAATCAGGCTCGTCACATTGAGACTGATGGTGACTGATAGACCTCCGATGTCCGCCTGGCGCTCCTGCTGACACTAATGCACTGACTGTCTATAAACGACTGTTTATTACTCAATAAGGACATTTGGAAATAGCTTGATCAATAATGGATGGCGCTTCCTTAACTCTGCCTGCGTGCATGGAGGAGCTTGATAAATAACATGTAAACAACAAGGCATCTGGTGTTTTACGACAGCGAGGGCGAGCGATGTCCTTCGGAAGAGGTACCCCAGGAAACAACAACTTGTCTGACCAGTCTGTACAGTTAATCGATCCCGCATCAGTAGGTTTTCAGTGCTGTTCACCTAAAACATTCCTAAATCCACATTTTACGTGAGCCCGTGGTCAAATGACTTTTATGACGTGACTCGGTTTGTTTCCAACTCTTGTCGCATGCCTGAGATTTAAATGTGACCACTCTGATTTGAATCAGTTTGACTCACAGACTGTGAGTTGTTGTTTTCAATGAAAAAGCCCAGAGTAACTCAGTGTATGCTCAAGGCCCAGCAACAAAGAACACAGGAGTCACAGGAGTTCTCTCAGGAGTTAGACAAAAACAGAAAAACATGCTGTACTGGCCAATTTTACTAAACGGGGCAAAATATAAAGTAATACTGCAAATATGGCTTGGACCAGAAACCGAGTAAACACCGCGTCTGTATTACCGGGTCGGCGTCGGTATTACCGGGTCGGCGTCGGTATCGATCGGCTAGCGTTGGTATCTGGATCCATGCATCCACCTCTAGAAAAAATGAAAAACAAAGTTGGAAAAATTAAGTGCGGTCAGTTTCACAGGTGATTTGCAAAAGTTGTGCTGTTTTCGAAACACAGGTGCAGTCAGTTCATTTCAGTACCAAGAGCAAAACTTCAGACATGCTGAAAACAATTAGCAGTGAATAGTGTTTTGCAATTGTTAGCAAATTGGTTTCCAGGCTTGATTTAAAAATTCCCCCCCCCCCCCATATATCTCATCCGACTGTGCTCTCTTTGTTAATACCGACTAGGGGTGGGTTTCAATTTCAGTTATTGATTTTCTGATTAAAATCGATTTTAGCTTCAATAACGCAATATCGATTCATTAAATCCTGAATCGATTTTTAAAAATATAAATGTATTTTGCCAGAAACGCCAGAATCTCAGGTAAAACTTTCATTTCAACAACCACGAAACGGCTAAAACAACAAATGAGAGCAGATAAACTGGTCCCACACAAGGACGTAAACACAAACGTGGACCCGACGCATCAGAATCTGTGAGCTGTCATTTTTCTCAGCCGACACGGACACGCCGTCGGGGCTGAAAGCCAACAGCTCACATATTCTGATGCCGCAGGTTTTGTCAGTCTCTGGCCAGAATTCACTGAACCAGCAGCAAAAGAAGATCCAAACTACGCTTCACGTTTGATAAATATCGTTATGAATTCCCTCTTACTTTTGCTGTTTTGCTTCCATCTCGATAAAATCACACTTCCCACACAGCTCTCTCTTTGTGTACTTCAAGAACAGTTTCCCATCTCAAATGAGTTTTCTGCATTATTCGCTTGCTTATTACCCATCAGTTTACCGTTGTTTACAGCACTGTTGGCCACTGTGTTTTGGTTTTTCAAAAATTACCTGCTTGAAAGCCTCATTTCAGCAGTTCAGTGCCAAAGAAATGTAAAATGATTAAAATTATGCCAAATTGCAAAACGTTTAGCTGTGTCTCCAATAAAACCTCTGTAACTTTGCTCTGCTTCACTTCAGCAGCATCAGGTAATGGTTATATGTTGATTCACTGTTTTCTTCAGTTTATGATCTACTACAGAGGTTATAAGCTTATCTGCTATAAAAAGCCAGGCCAGGAAAATCTCCTTCATGTTTTTCTCTGTGTCTGTGCATCTGCTGTGATGCTCACACCTCTGATGAAGTCTCACAAGTGTCAGTACTGATAAATGATCAGAATTATAATATTTCTGAGGCACAATTTCCCCGATTCGAATCAAACCGAACCTTTGTGAATCGGAATCAAATCGATTATAGAAATTAGTGACAGTGATACCCAGCGCTAAGACCCACATTTCTTTTTTTTGTTGTAGTAAAACTGTGACCCTTCAGCTGGAATTTACTTTGGAAGCAGCCGGGTTGCAAAGATGTAAAATAAGGCAAGAAGAGCGAAATAATAACTGAGGCACAGACACACATATCAGCTAATTAGTGCTAATAGTCTCATAAAATAGTAGAATTTCACTCATCAAAATTGAAGCACACGGTGATATTAGTCAGATAACCCATTAGTACATACTCGGCTCAGTTTTCAGGGTTTCCATTAGTTGGTAGTACCTGGTACCATGTACCACGTTTTTACTCGGCCAGGTTTCCATGTGATCTGAGGCAATGAAAAAGAGGACATCAACAGACGGCATGCAATCCCTTTTGGAGCCTGCTTCAAGTCACTATTACAGGAAACTGAGTTTCTTGGTGCTTCCATGTTGGCCTCATTTTTCAGCTCTGGTAGTTTCCCCTTGCTTTACACCAACTAATCCCCCTTCAGTGGCAGTTCTACCCTGGGGTGTGAATCAATTCTGTTAATTAATTTTTTTTTTTAAACAGAACAACAAGCAAAGTCTTTATTGCAGTCATGATGTGCCTCCTTCGGGCTTGGACACTGTAGACTCTCCAACTGAAAGCTACTCTTTGATCACGAGTCATTGCCAGAAAGTCATGTCAGAGTGACACAAGTTCGAGGTGCATTCAATCACTGGCTCAGAACAGAACGGTATCAGAATCAGAATACTTTTTTAATCCCTAAGGAAATTATGTGGTTAGAGCTGCTCAAAGACAATAAGAACAGTAACAAACTGAACTGAATGAAATAACATAATATATTGCAAAGTTACAAAATATAAGAAATAGCTCTAATATATGCAAATAGCTCAATTATAAAGATCAACGATTCATCCGGGAGGTCACAGAAGAACCGAGAACATCTGAAGACCTGCAGGCCTGACTTGGCTCAGTTAAGGTCAGATTTCATGATTCAACAGTGAGAAAGAGACTGTGCAAAAAACGGCATCGATGTGAGAGTTCAAGGAGAAAACCACTGCTGACCAAGAAGAACACAAAGACTCATCTTTGGGAAAAATATTCTGTGGACTGAAGAAACAAAAGCTGAACTTTATGGAAGGTTCATACCAAGAACATCATACCAAGAACATCATACCAACAGTCTAACATGGTGGTGGTAGTGTGATGGGGCTGCTTTTCTGCTTCAGGACCTGGATGACTTTCCATAATTGATGGAATCATGAATTCTGAAGGTGTAGCCATCAGTTTATGCCCTGAAGCTCAAGAGCATATGGGTTGTGCACACGCCAGCAAGTCCACCTCTGAATGTTTCAACTTAGTCGACGTCTGGATTTGGCGTGACCTTAAAAAACCCTGGAAAACTGGAAAACCCTCAGTTCTGTAAAGATTGGGCCAAAGTTTTCCACAGTGATGTGAAAGACTCATCACCAGTTAAGGGTGGCACAACCAAATGTTGGGTTTGGGGGCAACTGCTTTCTCACACGAGGCCTGGAAGGTTTGGTTAAATAATTTGATTGATGATCTGAAGCATTTAAATTAGATCAATATGCAAAAAAATAAATAGTAAGACAGAAAAAAATGCACAAACAAATCCATTTTAGTGCTGATTCACTACCTGCAGCAATGAATGAGCGTGAATCTGATTGCATTTCATTTTACTGTTTTAAAAAAATCACATGGGTGATTCAAGCATGAGGAACTCATAATTTTACTGTGGACTGAGGTGGCCTTTCCTCTCAATAGAGGGTCATTTCACATGGTCAGAGCACTTTGATTCTGGTCAGTGAATGGTCCTTTTCAGCTGACACTCGCTTTGAAACAGCAAGGGCGACAGATATATAAAAGCAGCTCTTCAGGCCTTAGAAAATATTTTGGGAAACCGAAATAGCCTGGCACTTATGAGAGGGAGAGAGTGACACTTTTTTTCGCAATGCAACTAGAAGGGGCTGACCGGCAGTATATCTGCCTGTTGAAATCTCATTGGAAAGAAAAAATGTTTATTTTTTTCCTCTTGGCCACAACTTAGAAACCCAAGGAATCTGTGTTCCCCCTCGCTCCACCATCTGATGGTTTCACTGTTAATGTTTGCCTCCAGAGTTGCTGGGGCTGGCTCGGGGGGGGGGGGGGGGGGGGGCTGACTGACTCTAAAAGCGGCTGAGGTTTCTCTGGGTCCTGTTTGGGCACAGCGAGACCATCCTGAGCCCGGCCTAACACCAGGAGAAACCCAGAGAGAAAGAGAGGAGACGCCCCATCGTCTGCCCGTCTCTGGCAAAATATTTGATGAAGCTGTGTGTGTGTGTGTGTGTGTGTGTGTGTGTGTGTGGGCACTACACCCTGGCTGTCTTGCCACCCTTTGCCACCACACACGTTCACTCATCTCACCTTTGCAGGATGAGTGCATGTCCGTCTCTGTCCACACAGACACACAGTCAGACCACCCAAGCAAGAGGGGAACCACGAGAAGGCCACTTTATGCTCCCAGACAGCCCAGTCCGACCACAGTGGCGCCCCTCTAACACCCGTGCATCCACTATTACCCACAAAGCTTGTGTGTGTGTGTATGCATCCATGTGCCTCTAGATCTGTTGGTCCATCCGCCCTCAGTGACAAATCTGTGTGGACAAAGCAGCGACTCTTCTTTTTATATTGTGCCAGCCACAGGCTCCAGCACATTTTACTGGGTTCATTTACTTTAACGACTCCAGTCCAACATCACACGTTTCACATTTGCTACCTGGCAACCTCCTACGTGTTAGCATGGAGGCCAGCAGCAGTCATTACTCCTCCTGCTTCCTCCTGCCCCGCCATTATCCTTGCTAATATTTATCAGTCTGTTTTGTGTTGATAGAAGCAGAATAGGAGGTTAGATTGGTCAAAGTGCTGACATTTATCCTGTGTGTTTGTGGCTGCGAGGGTTTGGTGGGGGCTTGTCATGTGACCGCCTCGGCTTTGTTCTATCTCTCTCTGTAGACCATCACCAGACCGTGATGGAAATTGCCGGGGACAAATTAGCCGCATATGTTGAATAATGGTTACAACAATTGATTGGGCACAGCTTGCCTTGGAGGAGTTTCTGTGTGCGTGTGTTTGCGATTGAGCATGTGCGGCTGCGGATTTCTGAATGGTTGTGAGTTAAGCTCGCGTGTATTCAGACCGATGTGTCATTTATTACACGTCGCAGCTTGCCAGCTGGTACGGCGTATGCACGATGCAATATATTTGTTTGTGTTCATCTTGGTATCGATTGCTTGCCGGTGATAAACAATCCGCCAATTACATTTTCTCTGATTACTCCGACATTCCTGATGAGGGAGGAGGAGACAAGAGGGAATTGCACCAACAAATCTGGGAAAGCATGAGTCATTTTCTGTGATGCTTTTCCAGCTAAGCCTCCCACAGTGTCACGCACGCCGTGGCAGCTGTTCTGCTTTTGATTGATGACTTTTCGTATTGTCGGACCTCGTGCCTATGATCTTTTAATAAAGTTTGTTTTTACACGAGGAGAGCTGGTTGGACTCGCTGCACTTTGGGAATGCTGCTCCATCTCAAGTGTTTTGCTTCTGTGTGAGGCGTGACACATTCATATTTTCAGTTTTGATGGTGTTCTGATGGCGTCTTGAGCTTATTTGTTCTCCAGTATTGGGTGTGCAGTAACATACTGATTTTTTATTTTTTATTTTTTTGCAAAAATTTCAAAACCTCTAGATTAATATGCAAAAAAACAACTTTACTTATTTATCTCTGTTTATTTTCTATGATTTTTAACTTAATGATATGAAAACTGTGTCCCTTGTTGGAATTGTTGTGGTTTAATAATCGTGCAAATACTTCCTGTAGCATGTTTGGATTAAATTTCTGATTTAATTTCTGGTTGATGATGAATAATTTTATGCTTTATTTAGGGAATGACAGGCGTTCCATTGTCTGTCAAACCAACCATCGACTGACTGGAGACTGTAAGCTGGACCTCTCTCCTCGTGCTGCTGGATATATGTTTAATTGAATTAGCTGATAACTTATCATCTAGAACTCCTGGAGCCAAAAACGTTGGCTCCAGGAGTTGTTGAGATTCCATTTTCCATTCCATCCATTTTTTGAAATGTTTATGATTTTAGCCAAATAAATAGGTTAACAGATGATACATTTTAAGATTCAAATGGTGAAAATTACATAAAAAGGAGACCCTGAAGAGGTAAAAGATGAGGTCAGTGTATGGAAAAACTTCAGCCTGCTTCTAACCGTTGTTCTGCTCTTGAATTTGTGTGATGTCATAGCGAGAAGATCTCCCTAATATGCTCAGACACACCAATCTGCCAGCCTCACCCACCTGCTGTTCAATACAAAGCCCTGTATCAGATAAATAAAAATTATCTTGAGCTGTGACTCATGCAAAGCTACCCTAGTTAAATCCAAGAATAAAAACAAGGCGGTAACAATGAGCACGAGGGTTTCCATTTCAAGTTACTTTCTGAACATTTAATTGCATATCCATGCTGTTGATTTTAGCCTATCTCTTCAGCCCATCTCTATTATGTAATGCGGAGTAACTTCTGCTTAGAATCATTTTTTAGCAGACTGGAATGACGTTTCAGGCCCCGTGTTTAAAGCTCTGGAAAAGCTGAGACTGAAGGAACAAAAAATAGATGGTAAAAACAGCCTTAGAAACACTGTCGCCATCACACCCGACACGCCAGGAGGAGGATGATGAAACTAACGGTATGAGCTGTCCATGACAGAGCCTTCTATTTATTTTCTTTTCCTGCTGTCTGATTGGCCAGCGGAGGTGTGCGGCCAGTGAGCAGCAAACTTCCCCTCCAGAGCCCGATGACAGATCTAAAGGATAGTTCCCTATCCCCCTTGTTACAAATAACTTCCTTTGACATGCTTGGGCACGCTGACAATGTTTTGAGTGAAAACAGCTTTCAGGGTTGGATGGGATACAAGCTTTCAACCCCTAGGGTGGGCTACTTCTTCAACTGCTGCTTTATCCCTCTGAAGAGAAAAAGCAAGAGGCACCAGAGAGTGAGAGAAATAGAGACAGCCGGACCCCAAGCAAAGCTGGGATTATGGACTGCACAAGACAGTGAAGCAACGTGAATTAAAGCAGTCTGAAGTGTAAGCGTTTTGGCTTTACACCGTGACGGAGGCCTGTTTTTTCTCTCTCGCTCTGTGTCGGTGCTTTAAATACATGCAGGAGGCGGGAGAGTGCGAGCTGGAGCAGAGGTGTGTCATTGTTGACACAGACGGGGAAGAATGCCTGGACAGTTTTCCTCTGTTGCTGTGACTGGATCCACTTCTGTGGTCTGGACTGTGTGTTTAGGAGCCGTTTCAGGTTGTTTCATGTGATCTGTGTCTTGGGCCCAGACTGGCTTTGTGTCTGCTCTCTGTCCTCCAGGTCTAAAATCATTCTGCAGAACATGTCTTACTGCTTTATTTAAGCCACAAATCATTTGTTTGGAGTCAGTGTAGGCATGGAAGTTTTTATGGTGTCTTATTTTTAACTCCTTTACCAAATAACTGTTACTAAAACCCTCCCCCTAACCAGCAATTTTCATTCATACCATACAGACTGTAACTGTGCATGTTAAGTCTTTAAAAATGTGGATTTTCCCAAAAACCCAAAGCATTATAAATGGATCTGTGGCCATCATTAACTAATTACATTAATTTGTGGGGTTGTTTTCAAATTATGTGGTGTTAAGATGGTGCTAATGTGGAAATACTAACAACTGCAGTATCTCTTATGGCCCCTTGGGGCTGGCTCCAAAAGCAATACAGTCCCCATTGGTTCCCACATTAAAATGTGCAACTTAACAGCATTAAAAAGCATCTTTGTGGACTGTGACAAAAAACATTTTGGACCCTAAACAAGTGTCAGCAGCACACCATGTGAAGTGTACTGGCATCAAATTACTTTGCTACTTTGTAAAAAATAATAAATAAAGTGCTTGCACTTAAATACACAATGCATAATTACAACTATGCATGCAATGTAGACTCCAGTATTATACAAGTGCAAATATCAGATTGTAGATACAAACATGAGAGACATTATCTCAATGATCACTCACCACACACTAGAAAAGTCGAATGTGAACACACATTATCCTTAATATATTTCCATTTGTTTTGCAATTTTCGAGTAAATGCTTTAAAACTCACTGCACAAGCTGATGAATGACTTCTTTTTAGTTTCAAAGAAAGATGAGGGGTACTTTCCAAAGTGTGACCTGCATAGGCCCGTCCACGCAGTTTTCTCTTCAGTCATGCTGGTTACCATGCCTGCTGCAGAAGCACTAAAGAACTGTGAACCAAGTAATTCAACTGAGCTCCCACTGTAATAACTTATCAGCGTTATGGATGTTTACGATTTCATTTCCAAAGTGTCTGAATTAGAGTGATTTATAGTTGAACTGAGAGGGTACAGTGACATTATTGAGTGGTTCTGAACCACAGGGCCCGTTCATAATCTCTACGATTCTCTGGGTAAATAATTTCCCCGTTTACAACAACTCTGTGAGGGGTGATTTTTGTTTTGTTTGTAAGTTTTGATAATATTATGTGTTAAATATTATGTTGTGTAGTAAACCCCCCCACAACATTTATACTTTAGCTTTGGTGAGTTAATATTAGTCTGTTTCCTTGCTGCACCAGTACAGTTTACAAATGTAGCTTGCCATGTTAGCCTGCTAGCTTTAGCTCATAGGTGTCAAACTCTGGCCCACGGGCCAAATTTGGGACGCAGCCTAATTACATTTGGCCCGCGAAGCCATACCAAATTACTATTAGAGCTGGCCTACTGGTATTATACAGCTAATATATATATTGTTTAGTATTAAGCTTTGCTTGTTCCATATTCAGTTTTTCAGCAAAACTTGTCTGAGTCCATAAGAAGAGATTCATTCTTAAATCTGGAGGAAGATTTTTTTTTCAATAAATATTAACGTTAGCCCGCGACCTTGTTCCAGTTTTGAATTTTGGCCCACTGTGTATTTGAGTTTGACACCCCTGCTTTAGCTGATAACATCTCATCCTATCCGGTCTTTAAGTCTGATGCCATTAGCCGTTTCCAGTGTGCTACGTGGTGGCTAGCTACACAGCTATGGTGAAGCTGGAGGATGAACGCTAACTTTTTTCCACTTGATAAAAGTTAACGTGAGGGTTCCTGACGGTTAGGGACAAATGCAATCGCATGGCAGGATGCTGTAAACGGACCAAACTTCAGTCAGGAGAACAACTGAGATAATCCATCCACAATACGAGGTTACTCAATAATATACTGCTGCATGGGCTGGTCAGCAGTTACATGTAGGGGTTTAAAAACTAAGCTTTAAAATGTGCTGCCGATGATTAGTGGTAATAAAAACCGAGAGAGGCCGACAGTGATCACTGACTTTTTTTAGGGGCTTGAAATAGAACAAAATACACAAGCATTAAAACATGTTAAAAACACAACAGCCTTAATAAACACAGAGTAGTTTAGACTCGGAGGGTTCTTACGTCATCACAACTACTGGCTTCCTAACTATGAGTCCAAAACCAACGGATACACTTACTCACATTTCATTTTGCTTTGTTTACTCACAATAAAACAAATCAAAATCAAAAGTGAGATATTTCACTATTCCATGAATAATACTAGCTCTTTTTGAATTTGATGGTATTATAATGTCTCACAATAGTTAAGGAAAGGCTGGCAAAGTAACTCATAATAAAAAGAAATATCTAGTTACATTTTGCAGCTATTTAGGCTAAATGGCAACAGGTCAGTAAAATTTTACTTATGTTTTTTGGAATTGGGGTTGTTCATACAAAGCATTCAAACCATACTGACCCACTTTTGTTCGGTAATCTGTGCCTCCCCACTGCTGAGGAAAGAGTTTTAACAGAGTGAGATGAAGAAAAGCTGGAGTGTCAACATCAACAAGAAAATCATCAGATCGAAACAAATCTAACAAAAAAAAAGAAGGAAACACTTGATACTGGCAATAAACTGAGCTGCGTGGTTCTTTAGGAGTAGCTGCTTTAGGGTTTTGATGTTACACATAAAAACTTCAAGTTCATGTTCAAGACTTCTCTTACGAAACCCAGACGAGTCTGCTGCAAATGATCATTCAGACAGCCTGTTCATTTTCAGGTCGTGGTCGATGGTCCTGGTCTTGAAATAAAAAGTCTGCTTTTTTCCTATTTATATTTCTGTATGAATACGATACATATATTAATTTGTTATAGATTTACCATGCATAACTAACCATCAATTGTGGCTTCAGTCGGCTTTTTGTCCCCATCTCCCTCACACTTTTTCCTGCTCTTTTTATCAGCTGTCCCACGGGACAAGTCTTCCTGATCAGGCCCACTGGAACACTGGTATGTTCCCCTCAATTGCCTAATCAGAGGAGATGCTGAAATCAATGAGGTGGATAGATCCTAACAGGAATCTGAAATGAACACCAGCCCTAGGATCAATGTGCGTCTTGGTTTGTGTGCATTTGCATGTAAGTGTGAAAGGCTGAAGAGCTTCGACCTTCGGCAGGTCATAAACACTCACTGTGGGTGTTATATTGGATCACTTTTGGGAAATGATGGAGGAGGGTTGTTAATTAGAGGTCAAAGGTCTGCAGGAGGATTCCACCACCACAAGCTGCTTTGCTAAAATCTGAGCATCGCCTGTGATAATCTATCAGATGTGAGAAGTCAGCATGAGGGATGTGTTAACTGACGTGAAGGCAGGTTGATTTACTCCAAAGGCAGGTTGATTGGAAACCAAAGGCAACAGCAAAGACGGACGAATCCCGCCCATCTGACAGATAAGATAAGGAAAAAACAGAACCATATGGATGAGAGGTAAAGAGAAGAGACATGCGGGAATGGCTTGTCACCATCCCTTCACCATCTGTTCCCCATCACCTCAGTCAGGACTCTGCTGATGTCACTCTGAGAGGAGATGGTACCAATTAGAAAGTAGATTAGAGGCGTCACCTGAACAGGGAGCTGTGGGCTCCGTCCCAGGTCTTTGAATCAGTAATCTTCTGCAAAGTCAGCAGGTCACAAACTTAAAAGGTTACCGCCATTTATATTTTTATGGCTGAAGGCACTTCAGTGGAAGCGTTCATCAGTTGTCTTAAAAAAGGGGTTTGTAGAGATTTGCAGATAATGGCTGTCTAGCTGGTAAAATTTAAATTTTAAATCTCCTCTGTCTTTATCAGAACCGGAGAAGGTTCAGGCACTTTCCCAGAATCTGTCAGGGGCAGGCGAGCGCAACGCTTCATCCATCACAGGAGCCAGCTCCACAGGCTTTTCATTTTACTGGGGAGGCCCACTTCAGAGAACAGGCCCATTAAGTCTTCACATTCGTGTCCCAGCGCCTGTCATTTGGCTCGCAGCAACCAAAACGCTCTTTCATTCTCGCCGTTTCTCTCGTTTCCTCTTGTCCCATTTATCTTTATTTCTCAGTTTCTATGCCCCCCTGTCGCCTCATCAATTTCCCCACTTCTAATGAGGAGTGAACCTGTTTTTCAAAAATTATGACGTGATCTCGGGGTCAAAGTTGCAAATTAAACCCACGTTTTGGAGCTGACCCGAGACAAAGGAAGAGCTTCCAAAATAAAGCTGCTTCAGTTCACGTTCGTGTTCCCTCCACAGTGTGACTATTAGTTCCCATTCATCCCACGAACAGAGAACATCACCCTGTAACTGCTGGTGTAACAGAACAATCTGCTTCAATCAAGTCAAGCGACTTGCATACCAAAGAGAGAAAACGGTGCCGTCTGCCTCGGCAGAACATTTCTGGATCTGCTCAGTGGCCGACTTGACCATCTAAGCACTATCAGGTTCCTGCTATTACTCCATTTCCCCCCCTAAAAGCATGGCGTGCAGTGTGTGTCGTTCTGGAGGGCCCGATCACAGGATAATATTGTTGACAGTCAGATTAAGTCTTGGAATAGACGTGATGCCTCAATTGCTTTTTCCCCCTTCATCTTCTCTGACCATTTAAAAAGTGGTTCTGGTATCGCTGCCAATCATTCCGCAAACATTTTCCCTAATAGGAATCCGATGACTCAAGGCAATTTATCCCTCATTCTGGCGCTGCCTAAAATTGTTTCGAGGCCACAAAACTGGCATGATAACGTTCAGTCTCAAAGAAGGAACAGTGGCGTCCGTGAACAGCCCTTGTTCTGATTTTATATGTGACGGTGGTGCAAGACTGACCATGAAGTATTCACTTTCAGACAAATGTCTTCATGTGCATTTGTGTACTCGCTTCAATTATACATCCTGCATTCAAACCTCTGTTTGAGCAGTTGTGCGATGTTTAGAGAAATTAGTTCCTTCATAATTGTGGTGTCACCAAAAATGCATTAAGGAGAACCAAATAGCTGATTCATTGCACATGCTGAGTGCAAAGAGTCTTTTGCCAGCTGAGCTGCCCACAGACATAAATGTGGTCCCATAATATATCCTCAAAAGTGTCTCTTGATCCCAGGAAGTATCTTATAGATTCCAGAGGAGCATACAATATAGATAGTTTATGCCCCTACAGCCCCGTTTCAGCCATTACCCAACTTCAGCCTGCCTCAAAATCACTTGGAAACGTAAAAATCTTTTCCAGCCCTCCCAAACCTTTAATCACAGCTCTGACCATCACATGAGCCGAAGATGAATGACTTCTTTCTTTGTGTCTTCATTGATTTATTTTAATCTTCAAACGATTTCCTTGTTGAGGTTCAGTTTCCATCAACAGCTTTATAATCACTTCAGTTTGAATTCTTTCACACTAAAGATGAGATACAGGGCAAGTTCAGAGTAAAATCCAGGTAAACTCTTCTTAAAAAAGGCAAATATTTTATCCAGACCCTCTTCCTGTGAGGCAACAGTGCTAACCACTAAATTGCAAAAGTGAAAATTACTTCTTTTGTTTTTTTAATACATCTATTGTAAACGACTTCTTGACACAAGACCTGTCACGACCCTGAGTTAAACAAACACAAGAAACTGGATGAATGGATCCATAGATCGATTTATTTATCACAGCTCACCTTTTAGCTTTTAAAGAAATGGTGTCGCTGTCCGTGTGTTGAATGGCAGACACCACATTCACTCGAGCACAGGGCGGCTGTCATCGACATAAATAAGTGAGGGAGAAAACTGAAAATAAGGCATTCTGTCACTTTTCTCTTTCTGTCACATGAAATTTTGTCAGACACCATTATAAAAACCAAGAGTTTGTTAGTGGCTTAATGACAACTGCTGGTGCACATGTTAGGCTTACAGGCCTAAAGATGGGCTGGGGACTATCTGATAGCCACCAGTGGTGAGGGTACGATGTTTAATCCCCAACCGGTTTGGAGATTGGTTGCTGGAAGTTGGTGGTTATGGTGCAACACCAAAAATCTTTAATTACTGGCAGACTGCATGGGAGATGCAGACTTTTCTGCAGACACTGGCCAACTACTCTCCTAGCGAAACTGGGAAAAGTGCTTTCAAAATAAAAGCTGCACTTTTTAAAACATGTTGGGTGGAGTGGTGAGGCACAACTTTTACTTTGAAGGAGAGCGTTCTTTGTTTCTGGTTTACATTTTCGAGTTTTGCTACAGCTCAGCTAGTAGCTAGCAAGCGTTGGCAGACAAATCAACCTCTTTTGTAGAAATCATGGGTGATCACAGCAATCACCGGAGGTGTTTTTGTTGCAGCACCCTCTTGCAACCAGTTTCACATCCTCGACTAAACACTCGCCAACCGTTTGGGGATTATACATTGTCGAGGCCATATGGCCAACAGTGCGACGTGGGCTTTAGCAAGTGAAAAACAAGGACTGCAGCAGCGACTCACTCTGAATCGAACACAGTGAATCTGTTTACCAGCTGAGGACAATTACTTATCATCACGAAGGCAGCAAATCTGAACAGCTCATACAGAGACACCTCATCTATTAAAATTCATTTTCAGTACACCACCATTGATAAGTGTATTTCTCCTGGACTTTCCAAGTGATCCAGAAGATTATGCTGCTCAAAGAAACATATTTGCTATTTTATCTTTCCTGTTATTGTGTTGGCGTTTTGAGTCATGCGATGGCCACTATCCCAGAATTGCTCCCTAACACGCATTGCTGCTTTGAGAGTCCCTTTGTGAACAGTTGAATGCTGCTGTTGATTCGTTCAAAGAATCATTCTGTTGATAAATCCCGAAGGTGTTAAATGAAAGAATAATAGCACGGCCTCTTCATCTGACAAAGAAAAATCCCCTATCTGCTGTGAAATATAATTCCCTGCAGCTCTTCATTACAAAACATGCCAAACACTGTAGTTAATGCCTTGTTGTGCTTCTGTAATCAGTGTTCTGAGCGTAACCACAACTCCCAATTTCTTCGACATGACCAGACATAAGCGGCATCTGGTTTTACCACCTCATTTGCATCTATGCATTGTTGCTGAGTCAAAGCGAAGAGCCAATTTGTGCTAATCCACATCAAACCGGCAATAAGGCGACACGTAAAGTAAACATGTCGGAAACCGTTGTGTGTTGTAATTTGTGTTCTTGCACAGAGTCAAAGGCACAACTTGCTTTCAACAGTTAGATTCCAGATAGTATTGATTAGGGGTCAGCGGTCTTCAGTTTGTTTACGTTCCTCTGCAGCGTGCAGTTCGGCGGGAGGCGCTCACACTCTTGAATGGTCTCTTTGTCAGTTTTGACCTGTTCTCCTTTCTTATCCCTCCCTACCACTCATACATCCAGGAAGGAAGCAGTAGTTGCAAAACACTTGGCCAGCTTCCTCCGCGTGTCTGTCAGCTCTCTTGGAAAAACAGACACAAAGGCAGACATAGGATGGGACGGCGTTTTATCTGTAGGCCAGTGGGTTTAGGTTATCTCGCAAAGCACTAAGCATTTAGTTTTGAGTCTTTTTTTTTGTATATGCAGAGAATTGAAAACTGCTTTATTTAATCTCTACTTTCTGACTAGTTCACTCTCCTCCCTGTCTCTTCCAGCTTTTTAAGGTGTTTACATTGTGAGCATATTGAATTTGTTACTGCGTCCAAGTCTTATTTCCACTTCACTCTGGGTAAATATAAAGATAGAGCCTATATTAAAACATATTTTTAAAATTATATGATAATTAAACCAATTAGAAGTTGTTTATGGGCCCCTGCTTGGGTTATGGCCACTTTGGGCATGCCGTTGAATAATGTGGATCTTGTTTGGCTGACGTTTGAAGCGGTTTTGGCTGTTTGGAGGGTCCTGTTAACTGGGACTTTTAAATAGCTGCTTTCTGAAGCTCTGTCGTGCGCTGTGCACTCAGCCCAATCCATGGGCTCCTGGAAACCCGAGGGGGAACATTATCAAATTTAACACAAAAACACACTTTCTGTTTTGAATTTTGTCAGCCATATCCCTTCTACCAGCCGGCCTCCAGAAAAACACACTGACGCCTTTTTTCTACAAGAGCTCCACCTACTGTATTCCAGCATATTTGTGTTTGCTAGCAAGTGTTCATACACGTCAAATTCTTTGAAGGGATCACATGGCAGCGTGTTTACACTGGCCTGACGTTAACTGCGTAACCACATTCTTGGATATAAAATCATATGTCATCCAAATTAATTTACACTTGTGGCACAAACAACCAAAAACATAGAGAAGGTCTTTTATTTTCTTGTCCGTGAACCCTTAGCATTTCACTTTGAAAACTTCGTCACCCTCACTTTCTTGCTGCTCTCAGTGCCTTTCCTCTGGTACATTTTCAGAGTAGGCTTTCACAAACCACTGGTAAAAATGTTTGTCTCAAGTTAATGGTCCTCTCCTCACACTTGAGACCAAACAGAACAAACAAAAAGCACTTACGTCAAACAGCATCCTTCATTACATAGGAAAGAGAATGTTTTATTAACTCTAAATAAGCCCCACACCTATCGTAAACACCTATATTACTGTAATGCTATCATTAAATGAGCAAGAGGAAGCCTTTCAGCCTGATAAACAGCAAACAGCTTTCCATTTGCCTCTGACTAAAATGATTTAATGGCCAGATTGAATCAGTGAAATTAAGTTGCTGTTTCAGTCCCAATGTATAAGCAGCCCAGCCTTAGCCTACGGGAGCGGAGTATTCCTGTGAATCGTGGTTACTCCGGAATATCAGCAGCTTTAAATGATGGTTCCCAGGAACAAACAAAACTGATACAAACTTCAACAGATGCAGCACTAAATGTACTTATAATATAGTGCCTTGACCTGGATGCTCTATCTTATTGTTATTTGGAAAACTGCAAATGTTCTGGCTGGATTTGTTCGTTTTCAAGGTGCATAGACAACGCCTACAAAAAGCAGAAAGCATACCAAATGTAACATTTCTAAATCCCCCTTTCATACTCGTCTTCATGTGAACCTCTCGATATCCGCCAGCACTGCTTTTCTCCACTTTTTTCTCATTTTGGGGTGAAGAGACGAGGTCATTTTGCATTTTCAGGGTCATTTGCGATCAAGTTTGTCTCTCAGGTGCCCCTGGAAAACTACACACTGACAGTTTAGCCCTGAGAGGCAAATTCATGCTATACAACACTGTAAATGCCAGTAAAGGTCAGAGGGAAATAAAGGAGGAAATTAACTCAAAACAAGAAATGCTGAGTAAAGTGCAAAACAACTGTAAGGAGAACAGAGAAATATAAGACAGGAAAAAGGATAGACTCATCACTAGAGATGATTTTTAACATGAAGGTTCGACACAGATGGTGGTGTTTGTTCTCTGTGCAAGCTTAAAGGTCCGTGATGAAATACATCAGAGGTGTGGCCCACCAAAGGGTTCAATCTAGTCCACTGGTTGGCTTTCAAAAATGTTACAATTTTTAAAAAGGGACATAAATTTTGGACTTTTAACTGCATTTTTAGAGTCATGTTCCTGACAGAGATATCACCTTTGGCCTAGCATACTAAACCAATTTAGATAACTCAATAAATGAGGTGTTATTTAAATTAATACTACTTAATATAGTTGTTATTATTGTTGCTATTTTCTGTTTAATCGTTTTCTTTGTATTGATAGGATGTGTTGTAAAAGTCAAACCAGGAACACTGTCTGCAACTTTGGCTAGAAGTCTTTTGTACATCAGTTGCATTTTTTTTGTGTGTAAATGTGTAAATACAAATGCAAAGAGCCAGGCTGATGGGTATCTTTGATTTAGCATTGCTTTATAATGTAGAAAAACTGAAAGGTATTGTGCTTCTTTCAGTTGAGATGTGTCTGTGTGCAGTTAAAGTTCTTTACACTGAAAGAAAGAAAAATATTTTTAAAATTAGATGCACAGTTGCAAGAGTTCACATCTAAAAGTCTAAATTAATAGAAGCAGGGCTGGAAGCGGTACAGAGGTGCAGGAGGAAATGATTGGAAGGGAACGTCAGTCAGGTTAAGTTGTGTCATGTGATCAACATTTTTCTCATAAAACCTTAAATCTATCCACTGCCTCTAATATCGCAAAGTGTTGATAGACACAACCTCACAGCATCATCACACGGCACATTAAGGCTTTGTTTACTTTTGAATATGAAACAATTTTATGTGTGCCAGTAAGGAAGCCGCATGCCTTCATGTGTGGGAGGACTCCCAGGCCTGCACTCATATTTCTGGTTAACCATTGTCTTACATCAGGCTTGGCATGCTAGGCCGCAACAAAGATCGGGCCTGAAATAGGCATCTGATGTGTGTGTGTGTGTGTGTGTGTGTGTGACGGCGGGCGAGCAGTATAAGTCTACTTCAGTGGCTCAGCATTAGCTGCAGGAGTAATGGCAGTCCTGCTCTCGAGTATTTTTAACTGTCAGCACTAAATGCCTCATTCAGCCCCGGCATACCCCCCCACCCACCTCGTAACCTCAGCCAGAATACCTTCACTTCTGTGTACACAGCACCGCAGACAGGCTTGCCAGCTGTTTACACATGCACGCACACACTCAGACTCACACGCTTGCATACCCTTATGGCTGCTTCAAAAACACAAATATGCGGCGGACATTCTCCGCTGCGCACTCGCAGATACAGAGCACATCTATATAAACTCAGTCTCCATGAAAGCATATTCATATTTGTAAATGTAGTCACACAGACACGCGTTTTCTCTGCTCGGCGTGCACGCATGCACTCATCATGTGATTTGGCCCGGGCCTGTCCCGTCTTTTGGCACGTCGGAGGAATGGAATGTGTAAGAAATGGTGCCCACACATCGAGCAGCCGCCCAGCGCTCAGGTTGGCAATGCGCACAGCGGGGAAGTGTACAGCCGAACAGCAGGGGAGGAATGCAGACAAATAACTTGTCTTTATTAAATATTACTGCTGCAATTAAAACCCCTCGTTCTCACCTTCTGTCTCACCCATTAGATGGAGGAGATAATGGGTGGCACTGCATGACGAGACGATGGTTATCTGTGAGAGCCAGCCACAGGGCAATCAGTCATGTTTGCGAGACAGCTTTATGACTTTTAATGAATTTCTCCCACGCCACCACCAATGATAGACACTCAACCGCAGCCAATAGAAGTTTTTGTCTCCAGGCTGAAATCTCAGGATGCATAACTGACGTTGCGCTCTTTTGGCAATCTTGCTTCAGCTTTTGTTTGGGCGTGGATGAGATCCGAAGTCCTCTCATGTTAGGCGGCCATTGTTTTTCCACACCTGGTGTGCAAGGCGTCCCAACATTGCATCACTTTGTGCCTTCGTTGCCTCTGTTGGCGCCCGAGTCTGCTCGAAGCTAATGAATGAACGCGAGGAGCTGTGGCTGACTTGCTCTGTATTTTTAGGGCTGTGTGCCTGTGGTCTGTGCGGCCTGTCCCATCCAGAGGAGCCATGGGGGGATATTTTTGACCACAGGCTGAGTTGAGTCCAGGCCCACACAGAATCGCTGACAGACGCAGGCAAAGAGGAAAGAGGGATGTTTTCCTATTGGGAGGAAACCAGCCTTGATTATGGAGGGGAGAGAGAAACCAAGAGAAAAGGAAGATGGTTGTGTTTGAATGTGGGGAGAGAATTTTTTCTTCCCTTATTGCCACGCCCTTCCTCTTTGCAGCCCACATATTTGGAGGCTTTCAATTTGTAATGGAGCGAACCCTTTTTATCATCCTTAGCTGACACAAGGTCAAAGCTGCAGCGAGTTCACGTGCAAAACAAAGATAATTAGTCATTTCTTCCCAAGTTTTCTATTATTTTTCCCTGTGCATTTGGTTTAGTCCATGTTAATGATATTAAAGATAACCATAGTCTTATTTATACAACTCTCCAGATGCTATTTCAGTTGGCTCACTGATTGGAGCGATTTGCATGCTCCATGTAATATGGATACAGCTCTCAGGCTATAATTCCCCATATTAATATTTAATTGCCATCAAAGTGTGTTTTCAAAGTATAAGGTGACGCTCCGGTCTCTCAGCCCAGTCACGATAGAGCTGATTCCGGGGCTGGGTGAGGAGCGTAGTGCGGTTCCAGAGAGACCAGTTCTCGGTCATCTTATCCCCCCCGCCTCACGCGCTGGCACCTGTAGCGCCCCTCCAGCAACAGTAAATCACGTGACCATTTCCTCGCGAAGAAATCCTAATCCTCGTGCCAGATCCGTCCGGGCGCGAGCAGCTGCCTCGACCCAAGACATGTTGAAACCCGAGGCGACGGCATTAAGAATTAAAAACGCTAGAAAGTGGTCCCTATGCGCGCCTTGTTTTGTCATCAATGTTCCATTAGTGTCACTTTATTCCACGCCTCCCCTCCTTCTCCCCTCCGTGTGTTTGAGTCAATATCGGGAAAGCCTGCCTGTTTCTGCCCAAATGGTTACAATATACCTTCTTCACGCCTAAAGAGCTGACAAAGGTTATTAGGCCGAAAGGGCCAAACAGATAAATCAGAGCTGCAAAAGACATGTAATCTCAAGCTCTGGGAATTTGCCCAGAGAGGGGAAGTGTGAGGCAGCTTGTTCCAGTCCATTAATTATTATCAAGCTGCAAGTGAAACCGCCTCAAAATGTAAAAATCAAGCGTACCCTGCAGTTACCCTTTAAATGTCTTGTCCTCAGAGTGGGATAGCGGACTTCCTGGACAGTGGCCTTGGTGTTCAGAGGCCAGGAAGCCTCATGGATATAATACCTATGTGTGGCTCCAGCCGGTGGCCAGTGTGGTGATGTTGATACAGAAGCAGACCTGACACACAGCTGTTGTTTATGATGTGGCTAGCCCAGGTGGACGGGGCCACGGCCACAAGTCGGCCTAACCTCCAATCCACAGATCTATAGTCCTGACCAGAGATGTTTTGGGGGAAGTCGAGTCAGGTCGGTCCCAGCGAGACTCAAGTGAAATCCCAGCTCCTTTCAAGCAAATCCAAGGCCGTGTTGCAAGCTACATCACTTTGGGACATTTAGTAGAAATTTATATGACCAAAAAGGAGGTGGTTCAAACATTTCCAGACTTGAATAGTTTATATTTAAAAAACAAACAAAAGTAGAGATTAATAAAAAGGACTCTGATTCAGTCATATATTCACACATCTGTGTGCCACAATGTGGAGATATGAGCTCATATTAGAATCACAAATGCCGTCTTTAACTTTCATTCAGACTAAACCTTGACGAAACTGGTCAACTCTTCCATCTTCAGCTTCTGTTTCATTAAAACGTCATGACAGGAGTTTATATTTAACTTGTAATTTCCTAAAACGTTTCCTGGAATTATTATTGCATATTTACTCTATTGAAAATAGAGGAAAATGGTAGAAGGCGCAGTGGGCAGGGGCCTGTCACTTTAGCTTTCTAAGAAAAAGTCCAGTAATTATACAGTCATACAATAAAAATAAAAAGGGGTCAGTTTGATTGAGTTCATGAGAAGCTGTTAGTGTCTAAAAATATTTTCCAAGAAGGAACTGCCAGTATTCACGATTCATATTTGGAAAAGCTTATGTAGCCTTAAACCTCCATCCACTGTGTGACTGGTGTACGAAGGTAAAGCTTTTTTTAAACAAGCATCTCATGTCACTCGTGAAAACAACGTCGAGCGTTTTTAGATGCAGAAACGTGAATTTCAAAGCAGTTTGTGCAACCAAGCTGTCGTAAGTGCAGACCAGGCTGCCGTACTCGTATTTTGTCACTTTTCTTGTTGAATTCTAATCAATTTATTGTGTTTTTTCTGTACAACACTGCAGTTTGCCAGATCTGCTGATTAATCGCTGATGTGGCAGAACTTGCGCCAGAGACAGAACAGCATGTTCTCATCTCCAGGGTATAAATTATTGCCTTTGTTTCAAAACCGCTCCCATCATTTGTTTATGCACAAGGTGTCCTTTGGCAAGTGCCACTTGATGCAGTTGGCTGTAGTATGAGTAAAAGGGTTCTGTCACACCCAGCCTGCTGCATGTCATTGATCTGGGTTATTGTTGTGGAGAGGTGTGCTGTAAAGAAGTGAGGATTTTTCAGTGCTTACAAAACCAGCCAAAAAGTGCCAAAAACCTGCAGTTTACGCCACCGCCACCTCCTAATGTCAACTCTGTGGAAGCGGATGGGAATTGGTACCTCAGCAGCTGATATTTCTGCCACTGGTGCATCTGAGCATTGAAGCTTAGATTCTACATCTAGAGATGAGAACACATTTATAAAAAGTTTATAAAACATTTCACACATAAAATAGCATCAGTAGTGCACCAGTGTCATAGACCAGGACTTTGTGTGCCTGTGCATTCATTCTGAAAGGCAGGTGGGCTTCTACTGGTTATTCCAAGGTCTCAGGTAGCAGATGAAGGTGACTTTTTCCTGTCTGAGCTCCCAAATCAGGTCACACGGACAACTTTGGTCAAATGTGGGCCGGACCAGAGAAACACCCTGTTCTGTCAGTCTACAGGAAATTAACGAAAAATGTAACCAATAATAAATCCTTATATGAGAAACATTTGGTCTTAATTTATCCACATGATAAAGAAATGCTGTTACAGGAAATGTAGAAATCTCTCAGCAACACTTTTTGGGCTTAAATTGTAAGAAGGAAATGTGTAAAAGTACATATCTAATAGTGTATAATGGTGTAGTTTGAATGGTCTTTGGAGAGGTCTTTATCAGCAGGAAAGTTTAGTCATCCAGTGGGCCTAATTGGAGTCTTCGCCGGGCCGATTCTAGCCCTCTGGCCTTAGGTTTTACACCCCTTTCCTAAGTGTCTTCATAAAACCTTTTTAATCAAAACCCTTGAATGTTATGCTTGTTTTTTATTCCCTTTCTTCATTGTTTATTACTTTCTGTGTAACACGTAAGTAAATAAAGTTTATTGTTACTTTATTTTAATCGCACATGCATCCTGCAGATTTTCTGCACCATGATGTTCCTCCTCCTGAGCTTCCTCCAACTTTTCTTATGCAATGTTGGCATTCAGCTCTCAAACCTCAGACCGAGATGGAACTGGCTCCTCACCACCACGAGCACTATCGATGGAAAGCAGGTGTTACAGAGTTAGATGAGAAGGTCCATCCATCATTCCATCCGTTCACCCATTTTCTGTTGCTCATCCTGATCCGAGGGGAAGCAGTCTAGGCAGAGACACTCAGACCTCCCTCTTCGGACCATCTCCTCCAGCTCTTCTGGTGGGACGCTGAGGTATTCCCAAGTCAGCCAAGAGACATAAGCTCTCCAGCGTGTCCTGGGTCTACCCCGGCTCCTCCTCCAACCAGGAGGCATCCCAGTCAGATGCCCGAACCACTTCAACTCGCTCCTTTTGATGTGGAGTATGTATTTGACATTGAAAAGAGCCAGATGAGGAGATCATCAGATGCTGTAAATTTGCCCTGTGCAGTCTCTTATTTCGTCTTTTTTATTTTATATTCTTTACTTTTGTGTGAATCTGCATGCTCCATCTGCCTCTCACTTTGCTGCCGGAGCATGTGAATTTCCCCAGTGAGGGAAAAAAGGAGATTTCTAGTCTATCCCACTTGAATCTGTAAACAGTGGGAACTGCTGTACCTGTGAACATTTCGGTTCATGCACAGATTGAATGAAATGCACACAGCATACGTTCCATGTTTCCTTTATGTGTTTGTTGCTGGCTGAGACTTCTTCCTTAGCTCCTTCTAATCTTCTCGAACTATTGACTAAAAAGTAAAGAGTCATTTTTGCATTAAAAATGCCAAAACCTTTCCTTACAATTGAAACATTTATTGGAAGTCAAGGAGGAGAAAGTTCTTGTATGTCATGCTGACTTAACCGGCTTCACACACACTGACCTGTAATTACACTGACCTCATTCCACAGTTCCTCTAAGCTCGTAAAACCTTGACCTCCAAGTTATAAAATACTGCATATTTGAATTGTTTATATAATCCATTAATAATCCCTGTAACACACATTTTTTCTACTAAATAATTTTAGCCACTCATGCTCTGCTAAACCGCTTTCATATTCCATGTATTTGATTTTATGGCTGTTTCATAGAAATTCACACAGCGATTAACCAAATGTGCCGTTTTTAAGAGTTCAGTATTATAATTAGTACACAATGCCAGGAAAGCTCTCAAGGCAAAAAACTCCTTTCTAAGAAACAGAAGAGATAAGAAAATAAAGGAGCGACATATAAACACACTTCAAAAAGCTTTGTGTTTCATAACAAACAACTGCAGCCTTCATGGGATTTTTTTTCTCTTTTGATTTAAAAGATTTCCAAAGCCATAGGCAGCAGACATCCTGCTGCATGTACAGTGTGTGCATTGAGTTGTACTGATATGCATCTCCACACAAACAAAGGCGGTAACAGAACTCTTTGCTCCCCCGGCCTTTGAGTCATCTCGCTACATCAATAAATACAGCAAAATAGCATTAGCAATAACTTCAACTATATGACCAGGCTCTAATATGATAGAATTAGTATCAGTGTTTTAAGGTTTGGCCATTTAGGTGAAATTCTAAGCCGGGCAGGGAGTAATTTGGACACAGGGAAAATTGATTTTGACCATCAGCACTTTCTCATTTTCAAACAGCGCCTGCGGCTAAATGGGTTAGCCTGTTAAGCACATTACACAGGTAGCTTCTCCTTTCCTCCCCAATGATTATGTGTCCGCCTTGAGCAATTGATATTTCTTGCAAATAAGAAAATTATCATATTCCATGACTGGAAAGAGAAATTAGTGCCTGCTGTTATGGAGTGGAGTCTCTGGACTGAGAGAGGGAGGCCGAAGTACATTTTTCCTCTCTTTCCTTTTTTTATTTTTAAGGGTGGGGTGTGCATATCAAATGTCCTGAGCTATATTGGAATCAGGGTGCTGTCAGGCCTCATCAATAAAAATATACAGTGATAGACTGTAAGTGGTGAAGGGGGGACACGGAGGGATGGAGGGGCACTGAGAGAGAAGGACTGGCTTTGACTGTGCCGAGGCAGAAAGCCGGGAACATGTACAGCTGGGTGTGCCGTAAGAAAGCTGTAATTTCACCAGCAAACTGTGTACTGGTCGCATAAATCATAATAAACTGTCTCCGCTGAATTTGTATTTTTCTGCAGTGCCTGACTAAAGTTTGTAGTTCCCCCTAAACGCATATGCAGACTCCAGTCTGACCTGACCTCTCTCATCAATCGCAGGAGGTAAAGAAGCTTAGTAATGATCAGTGAAGAGCACCCTGGAGACAAGTGCCATGATGTGTGATATAGATCCTGCTAAATATCCAGTTATTGGGGCCTTCCCTGCTCCCTCTCTGTGGCCTGAGAGGCTGCCTGCAGGCTGGTCTAAGTGGAACCACATGGAGGAACCTGATAGCGGCCAGAGAAGTTAACCCGAGCAGTGCGAGCGGGCTGCCCCAGGCTGGTGAAATGAATGGTCAGAGATGCTGTGCCTGACCCTCGGCACACTCATTCAAAGAATCTTACGCTATATCTTTACCTAATGTCGTTATACATGCGAACATAGGCTCGCACGTCTCACTTTCCTCTTTCTCTCACTTTCCCCTCATGTACACATCTCATCCATTCTACACCCTCTCAGGGGTTTCTGTGGCCGCGGTGCCCTCGGGAGAGGCCAACCAATGAGAAGAATTTACCGGAGGGCCAATTGGCATGCTAACAACACCAAACACACTAATGGGAGAGAAACAAAGCCACAGGCCACAGACATCCAGTAAACAGCAGACCACAGGCCTCGAGATGTATGCTCTTTCCTGCATTTGACCACGCAGGTACAACAACTCCAACTGTGACTTCCTAAAGTTTATTGTGTGCAGTGTCATTAGGCTGGTTCATCTCCACACTGTGAGGGATATTTAATTGGTGGGTCAGTCAGGAATAATCACTCTCTCTCCCTCTATCTAATGTGCTGTGCAGCCATGTGCTTCCAGTTAAGCTGGCGCTCGGCCCCGAGCAGAGGTTAAGTGAAACTACCTGCTCCTCCGTGTCTGGCGATTATTTGCTTTGTCCGCGGCGCTGCCACATCATAAAACACTTGGGTTCACTTTTGCTATTGCTGTCAGAGTCCCTGGGGTTCATTACTGTTACGCCTGCATGTGTGGCTGTACAAAGCCTGCCTTTTTCATGTCACCGAGGGGCTCAGAAAGCAAACGTCGGGGCAATATTTCAACAGAAAACTATCGAGCACTTCAGTCTTTAATCCTCACACAATATGGATGATCTTATAGCGATACAGTAAATAATGAAAAATTAGCTTTCTGCAGGCAAACGGGAAGAGACATGAAAGCGGACTGGGGTGCTGGCTCTGGTTTCCAGTCTGAATGGTTGTTAATTAATGGGGCAGACGAAGGCCATAACTCTTCGCCGGCCCTTAGACTGCCACAGTGCAAGGCCGTTCAGCGATCACAGTCATCCACATGCTGCTGGTCTAACACTTTGATTGTCTGAGCAGTGCATTTTTTCACTTTGGAAGAGCTTGTGTCTATAAGTCTTCGGGGGCGGAGGAAACTCGACCATCACAGTGATGGAGAATCTGAAGCGCACAGCTCTAGCAAAGATCAAGCCTTTTTCACCCCCTATCAGTATGAGAAGCCAGTCGCTTCTAAATGATTCCCAAAACCGCAGGTGATTTGTCTCTGTCTCTCCCCTTGACTTCATTTGCAGGATTCAAAGATCAAAAGGACCTGCTGCTCTTCTAAGATGAGCTCCAAGTGCTTGAACTCCAGCGGAGTCATTAAGTACAGTAGTATGGATGTCTCTGCCCGAGTGCCAGCTGAAAGCAGACGCACGGAGAATCACTGGTGCCTCCTGTACACTGTGATTAAAGTAAATGAATGAAATAAGATACGAGGAAATTAAAATGATTGGCTTTAGAGCAGGAACGACTGAGCAATAAAGCGGGCAGGGAGAGTATAGGAGCATATGAGAGTAAGACAAAAATTACATTGATTATGTATTCCAACCGGCGGATTTCTCAGTGAAATATGGTCAGCTTTAAAACACAGTTGAATTTCAGATGTTAGAAATCAGCTGAACAATGTCTGGTTTCGATCACTGGCTGACGCCGACGTGGATATAACATGCAAGGACGTAATTCCAACCCAAATACAACATTAACATCCATTTTCCCCCCAAGTGTTTTGTGGACGCTGCACATTTAAATCTGCAGCATCGAGATTTTGGCCACTTTGCACAGAGGAAACAGTTTTTTATCATTTTTGCCATCTTTTTAATGTGTTTCTAAAATATGACATGGTTAGTGAGAACCCTGCATACTCATACAGTCCACCTTGTTGTTTACACTACTGTTAACAGGATCATTATTTAACCTGAACGTGTTTCCCCTCACCCCCCACAGCTGATGGCTGGCCTTCCCTAAGCCTGGTTCTTCCTATTAAAAGAGAGTTTTTTCTTCGTACTGCCACCGAGTGCTTGCTCATAGGGGGTCATCTGATTAAATACACTGAATACACTACATCATTCAGCTTTAAGCACCACCTTTAATAACTTCAAGTAATTGATTTCTGTATGACTTTATTAGTCACTCAAATTGTTGTCTGTAGATTTCCTGGTGTGTTTTGGATCATTGTCCTGTTGCATGGCCCAGTTTGATCCAACAGATGGTCTCACGTTTTGCATACATGGTCGGCTTCATGGTCGACTCAGTGCCCGCGAGGTGTCCAGGTCCCGTCACTGCAAAACAAACCCAAATCATCACCCACTAAAGTGCTGACAGCTGGTATGAGGTGTTTGTGGTGATATGCTGTGTTTGGTTTTCTCCCAATGTGGTTGTGTGCGTCATTGACAAACATCTCCACTTTGCTCTCATCGCTCCAGAAGTGTTGCACTTTCTTCAGATGCAACTTTGCAATCCTAAACAAGTCTGCCATGTTTCTTTTCAACACATTTGTGAGATTATTGTTACCTTTTTTAAGTCCATCCAACATCCAGCAGTTAAATAACATTAACAATAGCATTAATTTCAAGCTTTCAGCTACATTTGGTGTTTCCACTAAAGCTTTTTGTATGGAGACAGTCACATGGTGTGGCCAAAAAAGCACCAAAATGAGCTGAAAGTGGATTTCCACAAAGGCTCCTCTTATTGTACCTCTAATGGAGTGGAATTGTATTCATAGCCACATGTTGTTATGTTGTGGTGTCCCTCAGGGGTCAATCCTAGGCCCTTTTCTGTTTCGCCTGTGTTTCCAATCATTTACAAAAACATCTTATTTGGGACTTGCTGATGATCCTTAATTTCATCTTTAAAAATTCTTTTCAGTTTGTTACATTTTTCTCTGTTTTGTCATTTTAATCATAATGATTCTGATTTCTTTTTCACAATTCTACCTTTTAATATTTTTTATTTCATACTTTTGTTTTATTATTTTTGTAATAAATACTACAGTAGAATAATACTTTTGTCTTTATATTCCGTCATTTGTTTTAACTTTGAGTTGTGTTCTTTTAAATTGTTGTGTATTGTCTTAGTTCTTACAGCACTTTGAATCTGCCTCTGTGTATAAAAGTGCTTTATAAATATAATAGGTGCCATGGTGGTGGAGTTATCTGATTCATAGTTAACAGAAGAATATTTCTTTGAATTTTATTTAAAAACAACATTTAAAATGGATATGTGGTCCAGCTTTGGCTTTAACATCAGCTATTACTGAAAAAGAAAATACATGTCTTGACTTGAGTTGACTAAACAAGTTTATTTGTTGAATATATATTTTTTAAAAAAAGTGAAATTCCTCTCTGCCATAATGAGTACCCAGTCACAGTCCATTCCCACAGTATAGTCCCTTTTTAGCTTGAATTCATACATATTTTATTCATTCTGTTTTTGTTTCTTAGCTTAGTGACCCTTTTTGTCAGCTACACTCTTTGTGGCTGCAGATCTTACTTATTTTTGTATTTTTACACCTCACTCTCCCTGACAGTGTCTTTAGGCGTGGGTGTAAAAGGGACCACATTCCCAGGGGGGACGGTTAAGTCCCTCACAAGGGGAAGCAATCAGACCCAAACCTCCAAATGATGAGTGTCGTCTTCCTCCCTCCTCATCCGACCAGAGGCTGTGAGTGGCGGTTGGTTTGTCCCATCCTCGTCACCGCACTCTGGCCTGGGGTTCTCCGCTGAGAACCCACATGCCTGAGCTGGAAGGGCTGGGATAATGAGACACTATGGGACAACAAAGGCATCAGCCCCGGCTCTTAGTCACAGTGGAAGTATGTATGGAAAAATTCCCGTTCTCATATACATTGTGCTGAACTGCTTCTTTTTCATCAGTGATGCTGTTGACTGGCAGATGATACACAATGGTCAAAGCAAAAAAAGTGGACAATTTTTTCTCAGATAGGACAGATGAAGTAGCAGTTTAAGGCATAATTGGAGATATAAATGGATTCCAGTGAAGCTGGTCTTCAGATCTTTTCATCTGCTATTCAGTCCAGTTCCAACAGAGGGCGCTCCATTATGTGTGCAATGAGTAGATGGTATAAAAGATTCGTCCGCTTAACACCAAGTTGTTAACACCTAATACGGACGAAAAAGTGGAGTGCGTAGTTATCACCTGTTTCCAGGTACCTCGCAAGCCACACCCCTAAACCAATAAAAACCCTTTTAAAGGCACCAGCATTACAAACATGGTGGAAAAGTCCACTTTAATAATGAAGTAGCGAATGAGCCCTCGCAGATACCGGCTGGCTTCAGCAGTCTTTGTCTAACTCAGTATCTGGGTGGGGGATGAGATTTTTTTTTAAATCAACACCGAAAAGGGGTCATGACTGGGGAGACTATGGATAGAGGCCAAAATCCTTTTTTTGTACCAGGATGTAAATGTGCTTTTCATGGTGTAAAGTTGAGCCTTTGAAACTTTTCGCATCATTGGTGCAAAGAAACTTTTCTGCGATAAGTAACATGTTAAAGGTCACAGAGCGCTCCTAAAACCTGGTTCATCTTTTTGAAAAGCCTTCTGTTGATCCAACATGTAGCGAGCGCTGACAGGAAGTAGAACAATAGTGCATATTCGCCTCACATTGGCTTCTCTTCACTGACTTCCCGTTAAATCTAGAATTGAGTCTTAATAGTACCGTATCACACCAACAAATCACTGTGATATTAGACTGCTGGTTTGATATTAGAGTTTGGAATCAGGAGACAGACACCGTCTGTTGTTTTCCCCTCACCACGACCAGTGGTGTCAGATTGCCCCGCCCCTCCCTCAGCCAGGTTCTGCTGGAGGTTTCTTCCTGTTAAAAAGCAGTTTTTCCTTCCTACTGTCGCCAAATGCTTGCTCATAGGAGGTCGTATGATTGTTGGGGTTTCTTTCTAATATTGTTGGGTCTTTACTTAATAATATAAAGCGCCTTGAGGTGAATTCCCTCAGCTCAAAGTGGGTTTTGTCCTAAATACACTTTCCATTAACAAAACCACACTTGAATTTACAATTTAAAAAATCAGAAATATGATTTTGTGAAGATTTTAGTTTAAAAAAAATCTGAGTTACTCCAAGATTCCCTGGAAAACTCTTTTTGTAAAAGGGAACCAGAAAAATGCTCATTTTAAAACATAATCTACATTATGGCTCTCTATCGGACTGTACAGTATCTTAGATTTGGCATTAGAAATATAGTAACAGAGCACAAAATGAATTAATATTTCTGTTGATGAAAGCCTCTACTTCAGGCTTACATGTCGATGAATGTGTTAGTATTCTTAGAGTCGATATTTTTTGACATAATGTAATATATTTTGTTATTGACTTATCAAGTGGTGCATATCAGACAATTAAAGGGAATTTCTTTAAGGAAGCTTTTAAATGATCCGCAGAATACAGCACATTAACACATACATAAGGTCATATTCTTCTAATATAAAGGTTTTTGCTTTTTTAAACGTGGACTCCTGGGCCTTCTGGGTTCTCAAACAGGCTGTAAAATAATCTGCCACATCTAGCAAATTCATGGCGTTTAACCTAATTCAGCAGTTACTTTATCTTTCTCAGTACGGCAACGTGGAAAAACAAAATGTGCCCACCCCGATGTACAGGAGGAACAGTGCAGGACTGTTTTTCAGCTGAATGTTGTGCGCTGTATTTGAGGTATTAGAAAGGAAAATGAGGCACAGCGTGTAACACTTTTATGAATGGCTCGTTAATGGCCTCGAGTACGAAAAAGTCCAAGCGGAAGTGCACGGACGATTTGCGCAGCGATTAATCACATATGAATTAGAAATTAGAAGTGTCCAGTCAGTTCAGCACTCATCACACAACCACCAACCGCAACCACCACCCTCCACTGCCTCTCTGCTGTTTGATCCCAGGCCTGTGTCCACTCACCCACCCCCTCAGTGCCCTCTTTCATCCCCCGCCCACCTGGCGCGAGAAGAAAGGCTGCCTCTAAACACAGAGCAGAGTGGGCCGGGCCCGACGGGCATCTTGCCATGCGTACATTTCCACATTCTCTCATTGCCTGTGCTGCATTGCCTTCTCCAGAAGTCATACATCAGCCACTGCTGGGCCTGCGCCTCACCCTGCCCAGCTCCGTTCTGCCTCACAAAGCGACTACAAAGCCATGGGCTAAATGACAAGGAGTGGAGACGATGCAGAGAATAACAGGAACAAAAGGGAGGGGGCGGGGAGAGTGCATATTTAACTTTGCAGCACTAAAGTGATCAAGCAGAAATAAGGGCATAGTCAAAAAGTGTTCTGGTGAATTAAAACATTCAGCTGCATCCACAAAACTGGGTGAGGGTGTGGAAGTCATGGCTGGTGGCCAAGCTGGAAGCTCCAGGCCTTACTAGTAGGGCTCACATTGTGACATGCACCAGTGACCAAACCCAAACCACCATGACCGAGGGTGGAAGTGACATCATTCTCCATGGCTTGGCAGGCAAGAACGATGGCATTATAATAGGGATGGCGTCGCGCTGGAGGGACGAGCCAAGAATTGGTTAACCGCAGAGGAAAAGACATGGGGGCGCAGTGAATGACAAGAAAGGAAAAGGAGGATTTGTCAGTGTTTATCAGGTGAAGGGCAAAAAAGCTCAATTCAATTTCAACAAAAGCGGATTTTTTGATTTAGATTCTTGATAAGTTAGGCTTCTTTCAGGCCAACACAAATCCACACAGCCTTATCGAATGGCATGATTTCACACCTATTTCGGGCTTTGCTCTTGGGGAGGTGAACTTGTCCACCGAGTGATACTCCCGCAGCATCCTGAATGTGTGTTTATAAACAAGACTCAATATTATTGTGATGTCTGAGCTGAATTCGATAGATTCCTCTTCTGTCAGTTGTGCTTCCGCTGCAACACGATCCGAAATTACATTCAACAGCAACAGGAGACGGGCACCGCTCGCTCTCTCTGTGCCGACTAACACCGCTGCTCCCTCTCTAACTTCATCATAGGGGCTCACCGGGGCTCGCGAGGGGCCATGGGAGTCTGAAAACACCCCGGTCCATTACAGAGTGAGAGGATAACCTGCAGTTGGCTATCTCCATCAGAGTCTGGCTCGAAGCGATTCCTGCAAGGCTTTTTGGCTTTAATGGACTCTGCTAAACACATTCTCTCTGTATATTACCTTTAGGTTTACCCCCTATCTGGTTTCTCGTTTAGTCTGTTTACACATAGCTCAAGCTTGTTCTGCGTCTTTTTAGATCCGTTTCTCCAAATATTCTTCCTTTCTTTTCCCTTTCTGCATTCCTGTGTCGACAGCAATCCTCTTTCCCCTAACATGTACAAGTTGGGTTTTTTTTAAATAGACCACCAGTCCAGAGATTTTCACTGAATATTTTCCCCAGCACTCTGTCTGCTCTTCCCAGGAGGGTCAGATTATAGCCCACATTAGCAGAAACACCTCATTCATTCACACACATAACCCTGCATCACTGCAGATTGTCTGGCTGAGACAGTTCATTGACTCTGGAATATCTGTCATTGTTTTCCCTCCCCTGTTCAGCAATCTCACGTGTGCATCTGGTTTCAATGACTGCAGCTCACCCACAGACCTGTTAAAAGTGGATCCACCAAATAGTGCCAATACCACACTGGAAATCTATACACTGTAAAAATGCACCTTTTTTCAGTCTGTGCTAGCAGCATAAACTGCTTTGTGGCATTAATTGTATTTGGTTGTCATGGTTTTGTTGCAGGCTATCCCATACTGCAGTCGCTACTGAGTTTCCCGCTACAGCTCACTCACCTTCCCGCTTAAACTGAGCATTCTTTCAGTTCAGCCAGGCCACAAAGTCAGGATTAGTAGCAATCCCAGGGGGATCAGCTAATCTCAATGCAAGTCTGCATCAACTGGTGGCTCAGCTAACACCTTCATCCAGGATTCACATGGATCTGTTTCTTTAACCTAGCCAAAAGGATTGGAAATTAGCAGTAGCTACAGACTTCCTGTGCAGAACATATTTTCATGCTATCTATGAGAATTATGTTAAAGTGCACTGTGCCTGCTAAATAGAACATAACAAAGTATGACTGTGTCCATTCTTGTCTTTGCTGACGTGATCATCATAGAAACAGCCAGAAATCACCACAAAGCAAGTTAGCATTAGCAAAGCTAATAGCCCGTGATGAACTCTGTTCATATGCAACAGGCTGATTACTCACCACAGCGATCATCTTCCATATTATGATGCCAAACTGTACAATCAACATATGCATAAGGTGTTTAGATCAGTTCTAACCCGCTAACACTAACCCTGAGCTGATGCTTGAAAACCTTCAACACAAGCAAAGCAAAGAGATTCAGAAAGCAACTCGGCAGTCTGTGACATGACCACATTCAAAGCGAAATAGAAATGAGAGCACTGATGCCTGGAAAACATTCATTCAATACTTTAGCATACAATTTCTACACTTCTGCAACCCACCTCTGACTCACTTCCTCCTTTTATCCTTACTAGTGTCATATCTGATGTCTCTGATGTTTGCTCTGGTTTGTGTCACTCACCCCACCGCCATCTTTCCGTAGATGTAGATAAGGCCAAATATAACTTAGTGCAGGTGAAAATAACAGTATTTTTTTGTGTTGCGGATCCTTACTGGTCTACTTCAACAGGATCTTTTTATCAGTTGGATTTGAACCACAATTTACCTTCAGCATCATGGTTATGGTTACTTGAACACGTTTACATAACCATCATTGAGCCTCTGGATCCAGAATAGGATCTGATATTTCCTTGAGAACGTCGCTGTTTTCTCACGTAAATGTTTGTGAACATGTGATGCAAAATTTCCTTGATCCGCATCCATATCAACTCCATTTGCACTGCCTTTATGTCCTAATCCTGCTGTGATTCCATCAGTTTGAGCTGGTGTCGCTGAGCCCCTGATTTGTTATTGGAGAACACTGTTTAGATATCAGACCAGTCACTTTTTATTATTGTTTTATACTTGGAGCTTTTGATCATATCACTTAATCTCAGCGTTCATTGAATTTGTTAGTGCTTGTGCATGTTTCCTTCTTTCAGAGCATTTATCATCTTTATAAGAGATTGCAAAGCTGCCAAACAAGCCGTGTAATGAGATTTTGTATAATCCAAAAGATGTATTTCCACTGCGCTATTGTATTTTCCCACTTTGCAAGTCCTACTTTGAGATTCTCAGGGAAAATGCTCTCCACCTTGAAGAGTACTAAATTAAAATTTTCTACCTCACAAAATAAGTTTGTTCATGAACATAAAAGATCTCTTTAAGCCCTAAATAGCTTGGCGAAAAAGCCATATTGTCCAAAGAAAGAACCCATTTATCACACGGCAGTTCACAGTGGTGGTGTTGTTGACACTTGCTTTACTTATTTGGCGCTGGTTTGTTCATCATCAGACTTGGAATTAGATCATCTGCGCCTTGAACCCGAGATGAAAGAAGCCACTGCACTTTTTGCACTAAACAGATTGTTAGTTCCCAGAGAACAAAATTGGGTGGGAATGGGATCCACTTCTAATGCGTTTGAGTTTCTGTGCATGTGTGCGTGCGCTTGCAGCCACATGCATCCTGACACGTGTGCGTGTCTGCGTAAAGTTATTTGATCAGGCGACTGATTCTGCGTGTCATGCCGGGGATCAGATAGAGGCGACTGCTGGCCCACACAGCTGCATGTCCAGAGGCTGTTGACTGGCCACCTCTTATCAAGCCTCTCTACAATAGTGTATTGTTTGGCCAAGTGAGAACTTTACTCGCTCATTAAGGTCACTGGGTAAGAGGATGGGAACTCAGAAACGGAAACCCATGACACATTTGGGCCCTGCTTGGGGGAAGACACTGGTGATGAACTTTTGTGTGGGTATTGTGGTGAATGGATGCTTCACAGCAGATATGGAGCCCAGTGCTTTCATCTGGGGTGAGAACTCATATCTCCTTGTGATTGCTTGCTGTGGGAAGAAAAATTAGTCATGAAAATGCGGCCTTATTTAATATTATCACTCAGATTTAAAAGGAATGTCACCTTTCGTACATTTTCAGGGAAATGGTTCCCTCTTGTGGTTAGAGTTGCTGCTTCTCTTGTCATCGCTGCAGTATATGTTCACAGGATGAGCAGCTCACTCACACTTCCCTCTGATAGTCCCACTTGGCCCCGCTTACCGGAATCACTCAAACTTTTTTTTTTCTTTTATTGCCGTCCTCTGAGTTCATATTGTTGTTGCACTTTAATTTTGATCAGTAATTATGATCATAAAGTTTGTGGATCAGTCTGAGTTCCTTTGGATGACAGCACAGGAGACATCTGTGCGCCCGCAATGTAGAAGCCGTTGAGCTGCTCTCCCTGCGGTCGCTGCTAGTGGAAAACCCATAATGGCCTTTAATTGGGACTTTAATTGTGTGTGGTGCAGGAAAAGCATTGACTACAAAACTGGTGGTATTTGAGTGCATACATGCATCTTTTGTGTAAGTATATGTGTCGCTCACCAAATCCTCTTCCTCTCCTGGCCTGTGAATGGCTTCGGTTGGAAACAGGAATCACCTACATGATATTGGCATTGTTTTTCCTGCAGGGGAAGATGGTGAGCTGAGCTCAGAAGGGACAAACATACGCAGGTGCTTGTGCTCGTACAAAGGTGTTTTTAGTGTGGACAATTTTACAAAGACCTCCCATCTAAAAAGCTCCATTCATATTCACCCCATTCGTACTATGTAAATATGACTGTGATAATTATGTGATGTCTGAAAACTTGCTTGGTGACATATGACCCTCTGAAATCTCTCTCATAGAGTATGGTATAGCTGTTAAAAATTATTTGTCAGTATTCTGGCATCATTACAAACAGACACAACCTGCAGAAATCTATGAGAAAATAGCCTTTGAACCTGACCGCAGTAAACACCTTCTTGATAAGTATGTAAGTCCATTTTGTAAGTGTTGGTTGCTACATGCTCATGCTAGAGTATTGTTTGGTCTGTTTATGCAACTGGCCAAACAATACTCAACAACACTGGTGACATAAAAATACTTTTGTATGATTATTCTTGCAGATGCATTCTTTTAAAAGCTAAAAACAGATCGGTTCACCCTGCTGGTAGATAGTGGGCTTTGCAGTGTAGCTGCTTTCTAACAAGCCCAAGATCTCTGCCTCAATTCCAGGGAGAGACACAAATCCCTTTGAGGTCATCTCAGGAACCTGGTGTAAAAATCTGCCAAATTAAATATGCAAAACAGAATCAGCAGCTAAAAGTGTTTTTAGCTGCTGCTGTTATAGATAAGAACCTTCAGGGGCCTAAGATGTATCTGTGTAACATTCCCCTGTGTGTTTTCCGTGTCAAGTTTGAGTATGTTAGTCTGCGATTTCCTTTTTGTGTGTGTGTGTTTTTTGATAGCTATTTGTCTCCTGTGTCTTGTTAGACTACCCCTGTCTCATTGTCTTGATTGTTTTCAACTGTGTCTTGCTACCCAGGTTTTTTTTCCCAATTTCCCTGATTACCTTTTAGTGCATCTGCGTGTATAAATAGCACTGTCTTGCCTTTGTCCAATGTTGTAGCATCTGTTTATACTTCCGGTCTGCTTCCTAGCAGTACTCCTGGCTCTAGAGTTATTTTACGTTGTTTACGAACTTTATTATTTTTCTTCTCGTCCACTGATGAAGGTGGATGAAATGGAGAAGTATTTATGGAGTCTTTTTTTGTGCCTTTTTCTTTTATAAGCAGGGCTGAAATCTGACAGATCTGTCAGATCACTGGTGGTGAATAAATTATTTTAGTTATTTTGTGTCAGTTATTTTAGTAACACGTATTGTGAAAGTGCAGCTTTTCTCTGATCTATTATCCAATAATAGAGACAAATATTAAAGTATTTAACATGTTTCAAAACATGCATTCATAATTTAAATGTCATTTATACCAACCTTCTTCATATTTGTGTCTTCTCGTACATGTCGATTTATGCCCACAGCCACTCTCTAGTACTGGAAACACGTTACTATGGCAACCGAAAATATGTCAAGTTTATATACAGTCTATGGCTATCCTCAAGCAAATACATTGCTGCTCTGCCCTGCTCATTTTCAGCTGCGTATCTTTGTTCTTGGCCTCTGCTTTGCATGTTTTGTAACTGAGAACCTACCAGCCATTTTTTTCTGCTATTTCTTTTTTTCTTCCACTCTGGACACGGAGCCAGCCTGTTGGGAGGCTAACACAAAGACAGACAGACGGCTAATTTAGAGATCCCAGAGAGAACATGTAAACTCCACACTGAAAGGACCAAACATGGGACCTTATTGCAGCGGCGCTACGTCGTATATCTGACCTGCATTTATCTTTTGTGCCCTGGCACAAACGGGCTTCTGACCATTTTTGATTGGCTGCCCCTTGCAAACAGGTTTTAGTAGTTGGGAGGAACTTTTTATCAGCTTTTAATATGAGTATCCACTATTGTAACAGAATAAATGACAGAGCATAAGAAAAAACCCCATAACATTTTACTTTTTTACCCAGGCATGTTGTAGATGTTGTTCTAGTTTTATATAACATGTACACTGACACTTGATCCTATATTTTTAAGGTACTTGGAACTACTTCCTCTAAGCAGCTTTGGTTTCCCAAACTATGTTTCTCTCTCTTGGGTAGTTTTGCTGTAGTTCAGCTGCTTCTAGTTATTGTTTATTTTCAGATCTGCCTGTTTTAAGTAGTTTCCCCAACACTGATTGGAGACATGTCAAAGAAAAGGGTAGAGAGAAGGATGGCGGTGCATGTGTTGAACATACAGAGCAGCAGTAAAAGAACAAGAGCAGAAGTGTGGAAGGGGGAGGAGGACGGAGATGAAACAGGATGGGTTTTTGCCTGTCATGATTACACTGGCACCACTTGGATGAGATGGAAAACAAGACGCCATCTTGTGTTCCACTCATGTCTGCAGCAGCTTGGCTTCTGTTCCCTGTACATGCATACACACACACGCTGGCAGAGCACGGCAGGAGCTTGTGGTTCCAGTCCAGTGACAGCGGCCCGTAGTCAGGGTGGCGACGCTTCAGGAGCAGCTCCTCGTATTGGGGAACCATGTTTGTGTTGGCCTCGAATTAATAACTTTTCATTTAGTGCGGAAATGACAGGAATAGTAATTAAGGAAATGGAATGATTTTATTGGCCATGATGTTTATATTAAGTTCCAGATGTGAAGCAGCTGTCTGCTCAGCAAGACGCCCTGCCCCCCCACGTGCTATCTAGAGGAACTCTTATTAAAAGCACGATAACAGCACCAGTCAAATGGAGGAAAAACATATAGTATCTCATTCACAGTGGCTAAACTCACATCTCCTCTGATTAACGAGAAACTGTTATAAAGCATCATGAGGCCAGCTCTGTATTTACAAAAGTGCAATTTATTTGCAGATATAATGTTACTCTATTTAAGACCTGATTTGCCTGACTGGAAAAGTTAATATTAAGGAGTGGCTGTTCAGCATTTTTGTGTGGCCTCCGCAGATGTGCGATTCATGTCGCACTACGGGATTGCACAACTGGATTTCAAATTAAAGGCACAGTAAAGGGACAGTTTGTTCCAGGATCAAATATACATATTTTTCCCTTTTTTATTGTTTAGGGTTGATATCAGCTGTAGAGGTGTGTGCCTTCTCTGGAATACTTTGCATTTAAAGGACACTTTAAAATGTCAAGGAGTTATGTTTTGTCATATTAGGCAACTTGAAACATAGATTCTTGTGGCAGATGCTGGCAGAGGATCATTGAAGAAGGCTCCCTTTAACCAATAATCAGGTCCCATCTTATCTTAAAGACCTCGTACCGTATCACTCCAATAGAGCACTTTGCTTTCACTCTGCTGTCTTACTTGTGGTTCCTGTGGTATTTGAAAGCAGAAGCTTTCAGGCCCCTCTTCCCAATTTGGGAACTACAACAGAAAAACTACTGTGGGACTTTAAAAGTGCAGTAGTTAAGGGTGATTATTTATATGAACTTGACTAAATTCACCTCATATGGTTACCTTGAATGTTTCAGATTTTTTTTAGAAAGCTAAGGGTGAATGTAATATTTATGTGCTTATAAGGTTTTGTTGCCTTCATTTGCCCAGTACGTATAATTAACGTCAGTCTGAAAGCACCTTAAAGCTGGATTTCTTTCCAGTGGCCACCAGGGGGCGGCTTCTCTGATTTTATAGAAGTTTTATGTAGTGCAAGGGTCCCCAACTCCAGACCTTGAGGGCCAGTGTCCTGCAGGTTTTAGATCTCACCCTGGGTCTACACACCTGAATTAAATGATGAGTTCATTACCAGGCCTCTGGAGAACTACAAGACATGTCGAGGAGGTAACTTAGCCATTTGAATCAGCTGTGTTGGTTCACGGACACATCTAATAACTGCAGGACACCGGTCCTCAAAGCCTGTAGTTGGACACCCCCGATTTAGTGTTACATAAAAAGAGTGAAAATGTGAGCTGAGTTCAAGTCCAAGAGATGTTTTCCCACAGACTTCTATACACCCCGGTGGCTTTTTGCAACCTCAGCTATCACCTGGTGGCCATTGTTTAAGAAACATTACTTTGTTCGCTCTACTTTTTAGACCCGAAAGCTATGAATCTATCTTTATTCAGACTGTGGCTATCTTTTTACATTTCAACTGAAATAGCAAAGAAGTGATAATATATATATATATATGTTGCTAAGGTAATATAAAAGGTTGCTAAGAGTGGCCTGTTTTTTAGAAAGTCTGCTAGTACACAGTATTTATATAATATGTGAGTTTTTGTTGATTCTTGTGACCCATGCACCGCAAATGAACTTCAGTCCAATAATTTAAATGATGTGCAGTCGCTGTTTGCTTTATGCTGCACACTCTTTTTGGATTACTGTTACCATGTATCTGGTTTAAACTTAGAGTAGTGCTCACTCTTATTGTAAGTACTCATGTTTCTGTTGTGCAAATCTTCTAATTATTACAGGTCTCTGATTCTCTTTAATCATTTATATAATTACATTATAATGGAGTGCATGTTACTGAGCTTTGGCTTTGTGCATGACATGAACATTAAACATTGAGGTTGAAGTTGCTGCTTGCTAACAAGCTGTCTGCCCATTTCTTTCACTTCCCCGTGGACAGATAGCACAACACGACGGAACTTCCAGGGAAGCGAGCAAAGGGAAGTTTAGCTAACATATGAGAGTACTTGAGAACGCTGAATCATGCGTGGATGACAAAGAGATTAACAGCTATTGGAGAAAAATAGCACACCCACAACTGATATATTGTAAACTCTCACGCTTGTCTGGATACTTAACAGTCATACACACCAGCCTTAAATTCCCCTTTCCTGTTGTTTTGCAACTGTTCTGCACGCTGCCATTTTAAGTCTGAATCAGATACAGAGGAAATGCTGTTTTGTCCCATTCTTGTTTTTTACCCGTTGCTCTCTCTTACTCATTTGAGAGTCATTCATTAGGAAGATATTTTCTCCTTTGCATGGCAGTAGTAGAGCCCTGCCCATTACTGCAGCCAATGATGTTTTGCTCTGTTGTGATGTGCTCCCATCTGGTTTCCAGTGAAAATGCATCACTCCATTAACATTGCCTGTGATCTAGAGGATGCTTTAATCTAAGAGTATAAACTCCACTTAATTACATCCTCCAAAAGAGCTCTATTAGTATAATGCAATCAAACAGGGAGCACATCCATTTTGGCAAGTCAAACATGATCAAATGAGTCTTGAAAGTGTTTACTTTCATCTCCTGATCAGATCATAGAATCATATTTAGGCGTCCCATGTTCCAAGGCCTTGATTGATACTTGTGTTTTTGTGGGTAAAAATAAGATGCATTGGTAATATATTTCTATGTGGCAAAAACAACCATAACAATTGAGTTTAGGACAGTCTAAACAGATTCTCTGTGTGTTACACTGATGACTTTATGCTTGACCTTTCAAGTCTCTCATTTTATAACCTCCAGCCATATTCATAATTGCTCTCTGTGTGTGTCATGCCAGTTTCCATTTGTGTAGCAGTATTTTTCAATGAATTTAAACTTCAAAAGTAAGTAAAATGCCCTGGTTTGAAATTATACACAACGACTTTATTGTATAATAAATTGTGTCTACCAATTACTTTTGCCATGGTACCACAATAAAAAGACCAAGCATGCACACAACTGATGCAGTGACACAATAAATAATCATGAGTTCTTATAGTTACAGAACATGTTTGTTAATGATTCATGTCTAATAACCTCATGAAACAATCTTACATTTGTAGACAGGATAGCTGAATAGCATTCAGATGATACGTAGATAACAAAAAAAATCCGCAAACACAGGAAGAGAACAAAACATTCTTCAAATTACTTTAAATCTTTTATCATAAAATGAAGTGAGATGTTTGCTATCACGACAATGTTTGAGAAAAGATCGAGCTTGAAATTTTGTTTCATACAGTTAATATCAGTTTACATTTAGATTATTTTTTACATATTTCTGTGATAGAGTGAAGAACAATTAATTTCATTAAATAAATCAAGTGTATGCAAAGAGGCTGTACTTACCAAGTTGACCTCTGTGGCATGCTGCATGATCGAGCCATTCATCTCTTATCGAAGGGCCATGTTGTTCAGTTTGTGGGTTTTGGCTTTTTAAGGTCTGACCACTTCAGGAGCAATTTGGTGACAGGCTGTGCACTTTCCAGCATGTTGCCACTCCATGTCACAAGGCGAAAGGGATGACTAAATGACTCAGAGATCATCATATTAACATTTTGGATCCATTCATGGGAAACTCAAGATTTTAAGGTCCGATTTTAATGAGATTTTAAAAGTGAAGTGATAAAGACTTGCAAAATCAAAGGCAACGATTCCACCTTTATCGGGCTTATTCATTAAGACAGCTTTCCTAATACTATGTTTTTTCCAAATAAATAAAAAACTGGTGTTGTATGCAACAGTCTGCAAAAACTCTCCTGCTTTTGCAATTAAAGCTCTCCCTAAAACAGATGGGTGTCTGTGGAGTCACAAACTAAAACTGTGTTCAACTGATTTCATCAGAGGGTTGAACTTGTTTCTAAAGACATTCTAAGATATTTACATATCATATAAAGAAGGTCTAATAAAGCGCATCTTTAGTCTCATATTCATTCTTTAGAAATTGGGTGGTATCATCTGCCAGCTTACTGGTGATAATGGGACCAGAAGTGGATCTATGAACTCACTCACACTAGGACAGCTGACTGTGAGCTCATAATATCTTCAACACATTTCAATTTGCTTTGCAGCTTTCAGTAGGGTCATGCTTTCAAACTAGCTGCACAACCTAAAATCACCTCTTTTTGATTTCAAAGAGACAGAAGTCGTACTTCCCAAAGTGCGACCTGCATCGACCAATCCACTCAGTCATGCTGGTTTCCATGACCGGTGCAAAAGTATTGAATTACTGTGAGCTAAATAATTAAACTGAGCTTCCACGGCACTTATCAGTGATATGGGTGTTCTTGTTTTTCATCACCCAAATTGTATGAGTCACTATAACTTATAGTTGAAGTGTTTGAGTACCATTCAGCTGAAACGACACACTGACTTTGCTGGATGGGCCTGGACCCCTGAGGCCCATCCATAACACCAACACTGGTCCCTGAGTCACTATAGAGGTAAGTGACCCATGCTTCCCAGTTTCTGTGCTTGCTTTATGAAGAAATAAAGATAGCTTCTTAAAGATTTTTACAAAACTCTACAGTTAATCCATCTGTGCCAGGAGAATTTTAATTTTCCCCTTTAAATCTTTGCATGACTATTTAATATTGTTAAGCGAGTCCATAAAAGGAGTAACTTAAAGTTTTTCACTGATTTTGTTTTTAAAGAAGAATTTTGAATATGGTCTTCAGTTATATTACTCTTGACGTTTAATTTTAAAATATTTTTTTCCTTTTTATTTCAAGTTTAAGAAAGATACATTCTTCTTCCTTTTCTAGCCATTTTTTCAGTAATGAATAAAAGCTCCTTCAGCCCTTGAAATATAAATGTTTTTATACTTAAGTTGTAAATCTTTTAGATTTTTCTGTTCTTCTAATGATAGATTTTCTTTTTTTATGTTGTTGGAGCTTTTATAAACTATTTTCTAAGTTCGTAATCTTCATCAATTCTTCCTACGTGAATTTTGTATAATAACTGTATTCTATAAATTCTGTATTTTATTTATTTATTTATTTGTATTGCTTTTTATTATATTATTATATTATTTTTATTAAGTTTAGTGACTCGTCCATTAAAATTTAGTTGTTAAGTTGTTTATTTCAATAAAAATAAGTTGATGATCTGAAAGTGGAGCTGAGATCATATCATATTTGATTTCTGCCGTTATATGAACCGATGTTGTTCAGCAATTAATCGATTATCTTTGCTTTATTTACGTTTTGTTGTTGTAATTGCGTTGCTTTCTTCTTGTACGTAATATCCGGCGCTAGTGCTGAACTTCCTGTTTTCTTCCGCATCAATACCACAATAATGGCGTCTTGTAGCGAGGTTAGCGCTTTTTCCTTGTTATTTGTATTTTATTGAGGGTTTTTTTAATGGATAGTGGATACGGTGGATGGATGTAACTCTTTAGAGTGCGATGTGTCGTTTTGCTGACAGAAGTTGTGTTTCTTCGTCGTGTTTGTTGGTTAAAATGTCGTGTTTTGTGTACGAGGCTAACGGGAATTTAGCGGCTAATAAGCGTTAGCTTTCTGACTGTCAGTTGTTCTCAGGCGTCTCTTCTTCATTGAACAGTTTGAATTAAAACGTTTTACTTGTATTGATAACTGTCTTTGTTAGCAGGAGTCTGCTGCAACTGCCGAAGAGGAGCCGACTGAAACCGTCACGTCCCAGAAGAGAGAAGCGAGACTGCGAAAATTTCGAGAGCTGCATTTCAAACGGGTGAGCTGTTTAACTTCAAAGCTTCAGTCAAATGTATCGTAAAATCACAGAAACCTCATGTTTAACCGCATGGTCAGCAATTTGGGGTCCCAAAGGCCGGAATCGATCCACTGTAGTGTGCAAACCAGTGGCATGTGAAAAACAAAGCTTGAATATGACCAGTATATCTCAAACATATCTCTCACGAATGATATCGAATCATCTTGAGCCCGAAAAAACATTCCTGTCACAAAGCAGAAGCTCACAAGCACAACAGCTCTATAAAGATTGGGCAAAAAAGGACTTGATTAATCATACAGGGTAGTGACAATAACACAGTCATAAAGATGTTTGCAAAGCAGGTAATTTCTTTATTTTAATACTGCTTTGAAATTTTGCCATAAAATAAGCTTAAAAAAAACCACAAACCCCCCGTTGTTTTTTTTTAATAGCTTATTTGCTGAAAGTTTAACTTCTAAAGGCGTGTTTACAGCAACTCAAAGTAGAGCTCTTTTGGGGAATTGTAGGACTGAACGACAAGTTCAAAACACATTGTTATTGAATTGTAGGTTTCCAACAGTAGATATGTTAATGTACTATAACAGAAGATGTCTCTGTAAACATCTTCTAAAGATAAGTACTGTGTGTTACTCTTACTTTTCTTACCCATTTTGATCAAATTGGACCAGGTGTGACCCATGAAATGAGGTATAGAGGTTTACAGGTGTATTGTCTTTTTGTTTTTTCCCTTTTTTCTTTCATGCAGCTTCTCCTCAAACCTGTCATTTGTGTTATTTGTCAATGCAGAATGAAGCACGTAAGCTCAATCACCAGGAGGTCGTGGAGGAAGACAAGAGGTTGAAGCTGCCCTCAAACTGGGAGGCTAAGAAAGCCCGACTGGAGTGGGAGCTTGCTGAAGATGACAAGAAAAAGGTATTTCAGTTTTTCTGTAGTCCTGGGTTGGTACACTGGATGTACTGATATACCGGTCCTAATTTCAGGCTAATTAAATACCATCATACCGAAGAACATGCAAAATCCCCACCAGGACTCTTAAAGTGATTTTTAGGTATCCACGACAGCTGTATTAACTGCATCCTTGTCAATCTCATATCATCACTAGTGCAGTTGCCCCAAAGTCTAAAGTGAATCACCTCCAGGCATTGTCAGAAAATTCTGTTTCTCTTCTATGTAGCACAACATAATGTGTTATCTCATCACCCAAAAATACTGTGGCAGTTTTATGCTGGATTTACTAGAATCAAAATATCTAAAAGTTTTGCGGTGGTGCAGCTGAATTTTTCCCAGTTTGAGCTGATTTTTAAGTATCGTTTTCTGATTCAGGAGTGTGCTGCTCGTGGGGAGGACTATAACAGAGTGAAACTGCTGGACATCACTGCTGACGATGCAGAGAGGTGGGAGAGGAAAAAGAAGAAAAAGAATCCCGACACAGGATTTGCAGGTCGGTTGTTCCACTAAAGACAGATGCAGATTATTTTCTAATGACTCTATTCTTCTATTTATTAATGGCAAAAAATGTGTTAGAAAGTTGAGTCGGAGAAGGATGAGTGACAGATGACTTTATCATCTACTTGTGCAGTCTAACATTTTATAGTGTGGTTGTTAGACTAATTGGTTAAACATGCCATCATAATAGCAGTGGTTCCAAAGCTGTAGAAACTAGCCACAACATGACCCTGCGTTTGTATTAGTGTCATCGCTGGCACTTAAAAAAAACAAAGAGGAAATAGTGAACAGCGATAAAAATCTGTGGTCGATCCCATTAAAGATTTGCTCATATTCGCTTACACGGTAATGTTAAAGTGTCAGTAAAATATTTGGCAGCAGGAAAAATGTAACAGGTCTGCCCAGATTTAACCAGCAGAGTGATCATAGACAGTTGCACAGCACTCGCGGTGCATTTAATTTTCACATCTTAGACTTTAAAAAGCTTTTACAGGCAGTGGACTTCAGTGTGCTGGTAAAAGCTGAATGATTTTCTCCTGGAAATTTGAGTTAATGTATAGAAGCAAATATCAGCGAGTGATTCTTCATTATGTCCAAGACTAAGATATTTTTTTCCACTATTTACTTATTTAAATATGTCATATTTAGCAACAATGTTAGCTTCACGTCCTAATGGATATAACATTTTTAGTCCGTTCTTTGCTCAGAGTTGCTATAAAAAAATTCCTAAATCACTTATAAGCTGAAATTCCTCTTGTTGGTACTTTCTAGGCTAACGTCAGACCTCTCTGAGGTCTTTCTAAGGAGACTATTCTCGAGCACACCCTTCTATTTACTTTTTGTCAGCATACACAGATACTCTGCAGCTGACCTGTGTTCTTTGGAAGAGCCAGACTGTCACCAGCCTACCAAAAAAATGTCTGTTTGAATCAAGTTTGAAGCTCAGGCTAACAGCACCACCTTATTTAGCTTGAATCCTAAAAGAATTCTAATCTGATTGCATGATTCTCATCCTCTTTAACGTCCAGCATGATTGCTGAACAATGTTTAATACGGTGTAAAAATAGACCACGTCTAATGATTGTATTGGCTGAGGAATCCTTTTGCAGATGTTATAAGGTGATCAGATCAAACGGCTTTATTTTAGCCGTGGGCAACCCTCTTGTCACGCCAAAGAGCCTCAGTCCAATCGTTTACTAGATACTTAATTAACTTAATTTACTCTTGAGAAAGTGGAGCACCGTGATTCTCGTCTTCTGTTTAGTTTCCAATTTCTTTATCACAAAAACTTTGGGTGACATAGATGAATGAAAGATGCTTTGAGCCTACATTACAGCAAAATGTAGGGAGCCAGCTTCTTATGGAAATGCTTGTTTTTGCTATTTGTACCATTCTTTCTGTCCATTTTGGTGCTGGTTGGATTTTTTTGACTGTTTGGTAGCCATTACTTTTCATCACACCATCTGTACTTTTTCAGTGATGGCAAGGTTTAGTGTAGCTCCTATTGGAAGAGTTGGAATAGAAGGTGAATGCCTTTGTGAATAGCTTTTATCTTTATCTTTAGGATCTTTGTGACTAGGAACAACCTTTAGCATCAGGAAGCTTTGTGAACACAGATCCTGGCCTTACCGTGTCAGACCGCTCCTGCTTTAATCTGCTGGGAAAAAGAACATTTGCTGTGTCTCCTAAATATGGCTGCCATGTGTGGCATCAAAACCTCCCCTGAATTAAAACCTCTGGGGAGAAAATAATCAGCAGAGGGGCTTCAAAAAAAAGGGAGGGGGGGCTGAGGTGGAGAGATGCCTCTTCAGCCCTCCTTAACAAGCCGCAGATTGTGATTGCTGAGCCTCGTGCCTGCTTGCTGTTTGTTCCACTAATTATAACTCTTTTTCTTTTTTCCTTTCCTCCTCTCACACACAAACGCACACACGATGGACTACAGGATATGCAGAAGCCCAGTTCCGGCAGTACCAGAGGCTTACCAAGCAGATCAGGCCAGACATGGAAAATTACGAGAAGCAAAAGGAGGAAAGGTGAGTTGGGCCTCCGTCAGACCCCAAGCAACCTCTGTATTCTCCAGCCAGGTGGTGAGTGGCTGCTGGCAGGGGAAATATGAACGTATAGATATAGAGGCACACAGCACCTTACTGAAAGCTTCTTTAGTTTGCCTGGAAGGCACCAACTTGTTTGCAAAGACTCAAAATCACAGAACTGGGGACGTTTGTGTTCCCAGTACACCCTCCACTGGCATTCATCGTTGTCACACAGGAAGTCGCTGCAGTATAGCAATAGTTGCTGTCGCTTGGACAATACCACCACATCAGTCTCCCACCAAAAACTGTGCAAACTGGCCGAAGCAATGCCAAAATGGTAGCTGAGATTGATTTTTTTTTTTTTTTTTTTTTTGCACATCACCATGTGACAGGGAGCAAACAGGGAATTGGAGCGACAAAAACGAGGCCCATTGTTTTACAGATTTACTACTGGCGCATCTTTGTAGTAAAACCCCCATTAAGGGCATCACTGCATCTTGGAACCAAAACTAGAAGAAGAAGAAGAATCCTTTAATTGTCCCAGATGGGGAAATTTGGGTATAACAGCAGCAAGAAAGACACATATACAAACAAACAGTACACAAGACACAGAGCAGAAACATAAACAATTTTTACATATTTACATCAAAGGACAATGGTTACCAAAAACAGAGTACTGTACCGTTATTAAATTAAATAAAATTAAATGAAGTTAAGAGGCAAAATCTGGTTATAGTGTGAATCGGTTGATAAAATAGTGCAAGTTACAGCGCTGATCTAAACATCTATGTTTGTTGGGAGCAGTTCTGATTGTACAGTCTGACAGCTGCAGGGAGGAAGGACCTGCAGAAATGCTCCTTCATGCATCAAGGATGCAGCAGTCTGTCACTGAAGGAGCTCTGCAGTTCAGCAGCATTTACATGCATGGGGTGGGAGACTCTGTCCATCAGAGGTGTTATTTTGGCCAGAGTCCTTCTGTCTCCCACCACCTGCACTGGGTCCAAGGTGCATCCCAGAACAGAGCTGGCCTTCTTAATGAGTTTATCCAATTATTATTAACTAACGTATGTTGCAAGTTAGATTTTGTACGTTGATTAAAATAAATATTACATTTAACTGACTAGCATTTCTGGAGTCTTTATTAATCCGGTTACACAGAGCACTCAAAATATGAAGAAATGTCCTCTAACAGGACTAACTACGAATTTCCTCTAACAGTGTAATAAAAATGATGCATGAGGAGGTCTTTCTGTGACCCGAACTGTGAAATTTCCAGTCAAGTAAAATTAATTGAGAAAATGAAGCTTGGTGATATTGATCTATAACGCCCGCCATCATGTGTGTGCAAAGCATTTTCTGTATATTAATTCGCATATCCCTGATTTGCCCTGGACGATATGTTAACGTAGCTGCACACTCCAGAAATAATTTAAAGATATTTTTTTTTAATGTGGAGAATGCGCACCAAGGTCAGAGAGGAATTCACTGCCCTGGAGGTGTTTTCCAGACTGTAAAAGCCGCCACTTGCAGAACCATGAAGGATGCACCATCACGACTGGCCCCAAAGCGACATAATCTTCCCTCATTAGGATGAGCATAATCACAATGATGGGATAGAAAAGTGGATTTAGGAATGTTAAAGTGCCGATTATCTGTGGTTATGCATTTCTAATTGTTTTGCTGGTGCTCCACAGCGGTGAGGACTTCCACCCCACGTCCAATAGCCTGATCTACGGCACCCATGTTCCCACAAAGGATGGCATTGACCGCATGGTGGAGGATGTTGAGAAACAGTAAGTCACACTTTTCACGAAAGCAGTTCCCTATCCACTTCTGACCATCTCTTAATTTTATATCTACACCAGCCTGATTCACGGGGCAGACCGCTAAGATAAACCTCTGTACCCACTGATGCTCTGTGGTTACACAAAATCAAGCATGTGACGTAAAACAGAATTTTATCCACCTGTGGCAGTGTGGAAGAAAAGCCAAGCACTGATTTGGTTAAAGCTTGGTTATTATGATTGGTTTGCACCATCAAAGCTGCACAAAATGTTTGTTTTGTCTCAGGATGACCGTGGGTTCGTGTCAGTTAAATCCCTGCTTCCCAATGCTGGCACACCACAAACGCAGTGTGAAGATAAGCAAAGGCAATGGGAGGCAATCTCTGAGTGGAAGAATTCAACCCCGGACCATAAATTCTGGTCCAAATGAGAATAGGAGGCAGTTCATTATCTGCCACCTTCTGACCAAGGTTTAAACTGAGTTTTCAAATACTGGGAAGTTCAACCTGCTAAACTGAACATAACCGTAACCAAGCTGGCAGGGTCACGTCTTGTTATGCCAGGAAGAGGAGGTGATTGGTTGTGCAATTTGACAAGAAAGTTTGAGCAATAAGTTGGTGACAAGCAGCGGGCTGCTAACTGCCTATGAAAGCTCCGTTGTGCTGCAGTCACACCGAGGAAAACAGTGGTTGGAGACCGGAGCACAATCAAGATACTGCAAAATAGTTGCTTCAGAAGACTGGGACCAGGTGTCGTGTTCAAAGCAACTTATATGGTAATAAGACAAAGTTTGTTTGTTTACAGCCCACGAGTAAAGGGTCAATTACATGCAGTCTGTTTGTGATAATACAGAAATTAACTTTAAAAAATGTGAAATTTGTTGCTTGTCTTCAGACACAGAAAGTCACATCAAACTTCCAGAACCTCAGAGATTTGAAACAGAACTTCGAAAATGCCTCAAGAAATCGTGATGTAGTTTCAATCACTTGAGATCCATCAAAAACAAGTTGCACCCGTTGGTGAAATGACTGTACAAACCTTTGCTTAGTCAGTCCAAGTCCAACTGCGATTGTTTGTAGATGGGTTGCCTGACACTGACGAGCATGCAACGTCTTCAGCCTCTGGGTGACCTGTTTCTTGCTGCAGCTGCTTGTAGTCAGTCTCCGAATGTGGAAAAAAATCAGTGCGGTGACAACAAAACCACCAGTGTTTCATAATAGCAACAAAGTTGCCATCCTGTTGTTAATGTGACCGAGCCATTGCTCGTCTCATAAGTGACCGCTGGTTCTTGATATGATAATCATAACATCACATGTGACATCCATGAGCTATGATGCTTTTATGTATTTCAAATGTTCAAATATAACATTGTTTTTTGGGGGGGGTTTGAAAATTGTTTGCAGCCAGTGACTGGATGTCTCCTCCCTTGAAATTCTCCAGCAGACCTGCAGAGCCTTGCAGATGCTTTCAGTTCAGAACTTTCAGACAGAACTGTGTTGAATAAAGTTCGGAGATCTCACAGATTAAATGAGTGTTGGCCAGTCTGTAAGTGACCGACTAGGTCACGTGATGGTGGAACCGGGTCATAGTCGGGGCACTGTCAAACCTGAACAGCCTGTGTGCACGGCTAAATGTCAGACAGATGGTGTGATGCTTTTGCAAAGCTTTATGATAACCACACTGGAGGCTACTTTAAGGTGGCGAGACAAAGAGGTCTAACAGTACCTTCTGCCTCAATCACTTTTAATGTCACTCAGCTGAAGGTTTTCTCTTTCCTCCAGAAATCTTTGACCTTTTTGTTACCCCGGTCTTCCCCCAAGCTCTTCTATATTTAAGACAGTCGAAGGACTGTGTTGGAGATGCAACTGCAGGGCATTAGACAAGGATTCGGTTGCCAGGGTATGACGCACAACAATGCTTTGAAGACACGGTGGATGAGGAGTAGGAGCTCACAAATTGACAGTATTTTCCTCCGAGTACGTGCGCTAGGTTTTCCATCGCCACTCGGCTTGCCAAATTTAAAAATGCATGCTTCCAAATTATTGCCTGCAGCCAGTTATTGTTATTGGATCTGCCACAGTTGGAGGCCACGCCAGTTTATGAAAATGTCTCTAAGCTGCTTTTATTTTTGCTTTGTGTCAGGATTGAGAAGCGGTCCAAGTACAGCCGACGCAGGGCCTACAACGACGACGCCGACATCGACTACATTAACGAGAGGAACGCCAAGTTCAACAAGAAGGCGGAGCGTTTCTATGGCAAATACACAGCAGAGATCAAGCAAAACCTGGAGAGGGGCACAGCGGTGTAGAGCGTCAGGTCACTTTAGAGCTTCGCTTTTTATTTTTTCCTTCTTGCTTAAAGTCTCTGTATTTATGAGCGAAAATGCAGTGTTGCCAGGTTTTTGAGCTGACATATGTAATATTTTTTGTTTTACTTGTACAGTATGAAAAGTCTGTCTCTGAACTCTTATTTTTTAATAAACCACTTCCAATTATCTCATTATCTTGCACACTTGTTGTGCTTTTTTTTGTTTTGTTCCTGTGGCTGTTTCTGTGTGTGGTCTCATGACGAGAGAGATTTTGAGCGTGAGAATGAACTGTTAACTCACCATTGAATCTCTTTGGGGGCATGTTTAGCACAGAATGTCAGCCAACAGGGTTTCAGCGTAGGTGCACGAAGAGAACGGGACGCGGAGCAACAGTTGGGTAATTCAATTTATCATCTGCATCTTGCCACTAACTTCCCCAGAGCAGATATGTGAACACAAAGCCTTGTGACTTCAGAGCAGACATGCAAACAGCTTTACATGCCTGAACGTAGGGTCACTGTGCCCTCTACTGGATAAGCAGCGACAGGACAGAGCCAGAAGGGTTAAATGACATGAAATGTGTCCTTACTTGAAATTTATTTTATTTGGATGAGTCAGACCCTTAGAGTAAATTTATGAGATCTTCTTAAACACAATGCATGTTTACGTTTTGCTGATGAAAAGCAGGGGAAGTCTTCAGATTTTCCTTTTGATATCTGACTTGCTGTTGGTGTTCAGGTTTAAGAAGTTTTATCTGATTAGCCTGAGGACACTGGCTGTAGAAACATTGCATAAATTCAGTTGTCTGACACTTTTGATTCATTCACAGCCAACCGACAGTTGGTGTGTCCTATAAAGCAATACTGATTTAAAACTAAGGCACGACTGATGCCAGTGTCTGCTCATAAAGGTGGGGGGGATCATTGAGTCAGGCAGAAATGTCAGGATAAACCTGTCTTCTCACCTTTTCCTGTTAAAACAAGCTCAACGCTTGCTTTGTGTGTCAGTACTAAGTAATCAGCACTTTCTCCCTGCTATGAGTTTGTGTGCAGTATCTCCCATCAGAGTCATTAATCACAATTACAAGTCAGCTTACAGCCAGAGACGTTTAGTCTGGCAGTAAGGCGCTCAAAGCGGTGAATCCACCTTTGAATATCAGCTCAGATTTACCAGTATTGCACTGCTATTTATATTATATTTTGCCTGGAAAATATTAAATACATGTGCAAACATACTTTGAAATACATTAGGCACATCCTGAACTGTTCTCCAACACCACTATTTAAAATGTAGCTCCAAGAACATCCCCTTAAGAAAGTTGTTGCATTCAAAGTTGGCTGCCCATGGTGCCTACCCCGCAGGGTGATGGAGTATTATCACCCTTTGCAGTGTAAAAGAAAAACTACACTACAAAAATGTCTCACCCATTGGAAGCCAAATCTAGTCAAGTCAGGCCCAGTCAAGTAAATGTACAGCATTTTAACTAGGTGTTAACCTGGGCTAAAACAGAACAAGTGGAAGTGTCATGTCATGCTATGTTACAACAGGTACAAATTTACCAATAACTGTTCTAATAGATTTTATTTTAATGTTCAAGGTTTTGGAGATGCACTTTTTGATCTGCGTTACCACTGCTTGAATCAGCTGAACAAATCAGATCTGACAATTGAGGTCAGGAACCTTCTGGAAGCAGGCCTTTATATAACCAGCCTTGCAGGCAGTGGAAATGCTGACACCATGTGGCCATTTCAGATACTGCAGGTCATTTTCCAGCTGATTTCCAACTACTAAACCCTTGGGGGTTTAAGTGGGGAAAAAAGAAATTACACAAGTCTCTTTGGCACTGCTGCGCCTTCAAGTATGAAAGGATGGCCAGAAACAAGTATTATGTGAAATAACTTTATTGAGTTTATAAACATCACAAAAACACAAGGAAACAAAAAAAAAAAAAAAAAAAAAAAAAAAATCCCACCTGAACGATTCTTCACTTCTTCCCACATAAATCTTTAACATCTGAAAGAAAACACCGATGTGTGAACATCTCATATGTACAGTATATACAGCATGTACAGTGTCCATGTGCTCTGCCCCGCGAGTGCGGGTTTAGGTATGTTTGCGTGCACTCGAGGATTGGCCTGATCTGACTGGGATCCACTGGCCGTAGGGCTTCCTGCGCTCCACGCTGTCCACTCGGGGAGTTACCTTTGCTGTAGGAGGAGCTGCCGCTGTTGGCTTAGCAACAGAGTTCTGGAAAAAAAACAAACAATTTTTTTTTTTTTTTTTTAAATTATCACGAGTGATTCAGAGCAGTGTGAAACAAAGGAAGCCTCACTTTAGTTTAGGTCACTTACTTTAATGCTGAAAGCAATTTTTCCTTTCTGGGACGACCTTGGGCTGGAGACGTCATCAGGCTCCTCCTGTGTGCCCTGTTGAAAAACAGGGACAACAAGTAGTTACTCACAAGCCCCAAACTGGAGGCAGAATGAGCTTTGACAGTTTGTGAAGGTGATATTAGATTAACTGCTTCTAACACAGTTAAGCTTTTCTACTGCGTAGGTAGGTATATCTTCAACAAACTACAGCTCTCATGCAACCCCCAAACACTTAATCCAAGCTTCAAGGTAAGACCTTGAAACAGAATCTCAAAACAAATTATTAAAAATTTTTTTTTAAAAAATAATAAAAAGAAAAATATACAGTTGCAGAATGGTGGTCACGCAGCTTTCCCAACCCCTTAGCACACACCATGTGTACCAACTTATCTTTGGTATATGGAGAGGAGTTCTTCATCTGTTTTTAGCTCTATAATGCAGTCCACACACGTGCGCTCCATCAGCGAGTGGAGGGCTCTGCTAAATAAACAACCCACTTCAACTGCAAGCATAAATACATTTGTAATATCAAATTTTTACTTCCTTTCTACAAGGTGAATCAGTAATAACACATCTGAGTTGGCTGTATCTATGTGTGCAATTAGCAAGTATCTAAAATGTGAGATGTGACATCTACATTTGCATTTATTTGGCCTCTAGTGGAGAAAATGCAGATTGTGAAGATTACAAGGAGTACATTTTGTTATCACCCAAGTCACATGACAGCCCTTTAATCCCAGGTGCCGATGAGTGAAGGAGACCACTGTCATGTCATCTATGAAGACAGGAATAAATAAAGAGCATGTGTTCCCCTCAAGGTCCAAAAGGTTAAACAAGACAGGAAAGTCAACAACACAGACCACAATATAGTCACAGCTATAAAGTCTGAGTGCTGAATCATTTAAAAACAATGCATTAACCTCTACCTTGTGATTAAAAGTTAGAGAGCACTGCTGTGCACAGGAGATATTTCTAAGCTTCTTCATATCCCTCGTCTTTATATGGAAAGAAAATGCACATCAAAGTCTTTAGAGTATTAAAAGCTTCGCCTTCAGTGAATGGCAGGTTCCACATACAGGTAATGTTTCCTGCCACACTCACCTGTGCTGCGGTCTTTTCGGAGCCGTGTCTCACCCTTTTCTCTGGCTCACGCTCGGGTTCTGACAGGATTGGTTTCACACTCTCAGGAAGTTCCAGTTTCTCCACTCCCAGAATCTTCATGGCGTTTGCCTTTGCAGCTTCGAGGAGTTCCCTTTTATCTGCTCGACAAAAACCAAATGAAGACATTTAATACGAGCATTATTACTGCTTGCTGCCAATTTCTACTGATATCAACTAGAGCTTACCACACAGACTGAGGCTGACAGAACGTCCAACAGATCGGGATCGGCTCCTGGATGAGGATTGTGAAAATCTGCATCGATACTGGCTCACGCGGCCCCTGGACCTGCGGCAGGATGACCTGGATCGGGAAATTGAGCGGGACCTGGAGGGAGACCTGTACCGTCTGCGATGCGAGCATCTGGCTGGCGAGCGGCTGAATGAGCGAGTGTGGGCCCTGTAACAGCGGGGTGGGGAATGACTAGAACGACCTCTGCTGCGTCTGCTGTGGTCGTCACATCGACAGCGAGAGGAGCGTCTGTGGCAGCGGGGGTAGGAGCGTGACCTGGAGCGAGAAGACCTGCTCCTGGAAGAAGATGAGGACGATGAAGATGATGATCTGTAATAGCGTCTGCGTCTGTCGCGCCCTCTGTAAGAGCCTGAGGAGTGGCTGCTGTCATAGCTGCTCCTGGACACAGAGCGGGATATGGAATAGGATCGGGATGACCTGGGGCTTTTCTGGTCAAAGATCACATTGAGGCCATCGCTCTGGCGAGCACGGGCCATTTCGGAATGAGAGCCTGTTCCCTTGGCCATTATCTGGTCTTCTGCCAAAGGCTGGAAAGAGAAAAGAAAACCTGCATAAAACGACGAGAACACTAAAATTACTAAGCTTCCCCCCTCTCTCTCCTCCCCTGGTGCAAGTCCCTACTACTAGATTTACTAGCCCTGCGCAAATTTGCATAAATTCCCCTGAACCTAACACCTAGCACCCTGCTTTCACAGGCCTTCAGCTCCATTGTTCTCCTGCTTTTGGTTGTGCAAACACACACACACCCCGCCCCCAACCAGGAGAGATTCAGGTCTTTCCTTACCTGCAAAGCTACAATACACCATGGTAGTTTTTATGTGCAATATTTCTCATGCATGCCTGTCCATAAACATACATACATACACACAGAGTACATATATTTATATAGCCACACCTTACATAACATGCATAAAGTCTATATATACACACACACACCTCAATACACGTGTCCATATTTATGTTTCCAGACGTTTGTATAGTGCACTTTCTATACTGTGCGCTTTGTACAGTTTTTATTTTTGCTGCTTTTGTCTTGCACTGTCCACTTTTCTGCAATGACAATGCAGATTTTCCACTTGTGGGACTAATGTCGATTTGCTGCGTGCGCGCGGGCAACATTGGCATTTGTTTACTCCGATCCAAGGCCAAACCTCTGTGTTACAACCTTCAGAAATTCCTCCCAAATCGATACAAAAGACAGACAGTCACAATATATGGGTACACAAGTCTGTTTTATTTCAGTGTTTCAAACTTTACAGCGTTTGCAGACCCAGTGTCCATCATCCCTGCATTTGGCACAGGTGAATTTCTGACATGTTGCACAGGTAAACCTACTGCGATTCCTGTTGCAGCTCTCTTGCACCTGGCACTGCGTTGCCTTTACAGTCCCTGGCACACCAGCTTGCCTCTGTGCTAATATTTCCTTGTGCTGTATGAATTGGCAACGAAGTTCCTGAGATAGAAGACTCAGAAACAATCTTCTTTTGCCTGTCCACCCTGTACATGCCTTGTACAAAATGTAGGCATTCACCGCCGCCAGGTCCAGTATATTGTAGAAAACCGCTACTGGCCACTTGCGTGTTGCTGCTCTTACGGAATACATCCGCGCAAGTTGAGGAAGTTCATGCCAGACTTTATTCACTGTGCCCCTTAACGTCGTTTTGCGCTGCAGCAGTCTGTGCGACAGTGACAGTGAAATAAAGAAATTGTCCATTGTGACATTTCTCCCATCAAACAAAAACGGCTCCATCAGTTTCATGACCACGTTCTCTGCCAGCCTCTCTCCCTTCTGATCACTGGGGTCCTTTCCCAAGTAAGGAGACGCACTGCAGACATATTCCTCTTCCGTGGAGCCATGTTGGTTTCTTGTTCCATCTCCTTTTCAGATTCTTCTGAGGAGCTATCAGTGGCCTGCTGGACAAATGAAACCTCTCCTCCATCAGTCTGCTTCGTCCATTTCCTGAAGCAAGGCCAAAGCCTGCTGCGTGGAGAGGTTCTTCCTGCTGGCAGTGATACGGAGGCCATCCTGATGTGTGTGTGAGATTCTCCCGCCTGGTCGGTCTGCTTTTATGCACAGCACTGTGCTGTAGTAATGCAATGCCAGTCATACACATACACAGTCACAATGGAATAATGGAAGATCTGTGCTGAGAGTCAAGGAAGGTGTGAATGTGTGCCTTTCATAATTGCAGGTCAGTCAATGTGTGGGATATTTTGTATAGATACCGCAGACATTTGTGACGGTTGTAACACAGAGGTTTGGCCTGTCTTGGATCTGAGCTACTCTGAGTAAACAAATGCATTATGGTGGTTGGCACAACAAAAGCTGGAGGAGAAACGAGCTGACGACCTGTGAAAATCTCAGCAGGGATGATTAACACCTCAGAACTTGCACCAGAAAATAAAAAAGCCAGTAATTCTAGTAGGTGTTGGGTTGAGGGAAGTTACGCAAATTTGTGCAGGTTTAGTAAATCTAGTGTTAAGTGATCAGCACGTCTCAATAATTTTAAATACTTTACTGGAACGAAGTCTTTTTAATGTGGCATTACCACCACTTTCTCAATGACCTAGAGAGAAAGACCCCTAGAGCAAAACGCGACTGCAGACTACTGGTAAATCACATTTCAAGGCAAGCTAAAACTAAAAACTGCTCCCTGAACATTAAACAGCTTATAAAAGGAATACTTTAAGTTACATTCTGTGTTAGAAACGTGTGTCAGCGGTTAAAGTCTATTAAAAGACAGCATAACCGTTGCATAACCACTCTGCTGCCCCTAGTGAGCAAAGCAGTGTTGTGTAACCTCACCGGCTAAACCGGCTTGAACTGGAAAGTTCCAGGTTGACGTAACCCTGAGCTAACGCGTCTCCATCGTTGAGCAACATTCGCAAATAATAACTTATCCACATCACTCAATTTGCATTAGTCACAACCTTTTTTGTTTGTTTGTTTTTATCTGAAACAGTTTCGTGTAACTCTAACTTAGAAATAAAATAAAGCCAACGGCGCTGTTTGTCTTACCAGTTCGACTGTAACTAGAAGGTCTTCTTTCTGTTGAAGTCGATTCAAAGGACAAACGCTGTGGCAAATTGTTGCCCCCCAGAAGTATATCAAAAGACGAAAAGCTGACAGAGAAGCTCAAAATGCTCGAATTTGTTGGTTTGTAGCCAATTAGCTCAGAAAAAAAGCGACCGTAGCGTCTTCCTCGAAGTTTACTCTTCCAGCGTCGTCACTCTAATGTAGGCGGGGAGAGACCGCAGCGGGCTTTAAACCTGCTTCTGGAAATTTCCATTCACGTGACGTTCGCGACGATTGGATTCTTTTGAATGACTCGCGGGTTTAACGACTCTTTTTTAGGAACAAAATAAGTCGAGTTATCTTCCCTTTAGCGGCTTCTGCTTTTTTAAATCTCCGCAATATTCATTCTTCCTTTAATCGTTGTTTATGAATCGTGCCATATTTGTTTTTCTACAATCAGTATAGGTTAAAAACAAGGTAAAAGAAACCGATTCGGCGGGTAACTGATACAGTTGGTGAAAATAATCAAATCGTTCAGGGCGACCGATAAACCCACAGAGAAAAAAGCGCATTGAGGGTATTTGTGTTTTGAAGGCCTCAGTGCTGCAGAAAAAGCTGCACACACAGTTCTGAGATGCAGTAAAAGCTATTATTTAAGTATTATTTATAGAGGAGTTTAATCCTGATACCGAGCAAAGATTAGGATGGATGTATTCAGTGTATTATGTGCAGGATAGAGTTTACAAATGAATCGGCAATGATGATGATTTCATTACATTGCATTTAAACAAAAGCTTGCTGCAGCAAATAGCAGAGCATGATGCGGTAGGTGAAGGGAGGGGGGCAGTTTGGAGTTTCTAGAAAATTCACATAGACCTGAAAGATTACATTATATCTGCAGCATTATCATTGATAAAGGGATAAAAGATGCATCACAGCATCAGCAGGTTATTGCTGTATTACAAGTCTGAGTGGTGAGTAAACATAGACTAGACATCAGTGTGATTCTCCATATCATTTCATTGATACTCAACATAAACAGCCAGTAAATGGTCAGATGGATTACATAATACTTAAAATTTAACTGCACTTATTATACAGGAAGAAAACGGAATCCGTGAAGTGCAGAGGAATTATTTTGATATTACAAATTTACAACTTGTTCAAACCCAGTTCTTACTTAGCATCATCCATTTTGTTGGACTAAAAAAGAGTTGCAATGATTTGCATTAACCTATCCTTTCAAATAATGTTATATATTGTTATAGATCTTTTGGTATTGGTTTACTTTGATAGCTGCTTGTTTCAGTCGAGGTTTCTTTTAGGATGAGGGATGGAAAATCCTTTAAACATGTAGGGGGGCAAGCTTCAGCTGCTATAACTCAATCAAATGTGTCTTTGTTCTTGTTGAGTATTTGTTGAGTTGAGTAACTGATACTTTCTCATGTTTCTCATGTCTCCCTATCAGCGTCATTATCTTCCCTCCTCACTATTGCCCGTGTTTTATTTTGCTAATCTCTCTTCTGTTATTCATTTAGCTTTGCCTCTTTGTAACGTCTGCCCCACCCACACTGGCTTGTCCTCCTATTGTTCGTTGTTTTGGTTTGTTTCTCTTTTTTTTTTCGTTTTTTTTTGGGGGGGGGGGGACATTGGCCATCAAGTCTTTTCCCCTTTCTGTCAGTCTAAAGAACTCAAATGTCTGGGTAAAAAGGTGCAATTTCAGTATTATATTCGTTTTTCTTCATTGTAAAGAAATGTTGCAGAAACTCAAAGAAACCAGTCAGCACACATCTTCAAACTTAAACCTTAAGAGTAAATCAAATAAAACAAAATTTCAAAAAAGGCCTTGAAACTAATTATCCAAACTTTGTCCTACATAAAAGAGAAATTTTATTTTAAATAAAAAATGACAAATTTCACTATTTCCACATTAAATAGTATAAACCCAATAAGTTTTATGGTTTTTAGCGGAATAATAATTGTTTGTTTTTGTTGGTTTTTTAAATTGTATTTTAATGGTTTATTTTTGGCTTTTTGTACTTTGCCGTTGCATGTCAGGCCATGACTGAAGTCTTTCTCAGCAGAAAGGCTGTTAAAGTGACAAAAGACAATTAAAAATCTGCTTACATTCTCTAAGGCCATCCAGCGAAACTGAATTTAAGATATTATCAGTCAGCTGAATGGGAGTTATCATTGCGTCTTCAACCAGAATGGGTCTTCAACACCTTCTAGAGTCTAGAAGGTGTTGAAGACCCATTCTGAAATCTTAATGAATGATTCTTTCATATATTCTCCTTCCGTGAACGGCTTCCCATGCCTGACTATTTGCTAAATGGCCATAAAACCTGCATAGTTGAATTTGCAGACTTCATCCACTTCTTCAACTGATTTTTCCTCAGATCAGCCTTCCGCTTCAGTTCTTCAGCTTTATTTCTCTCCCTCCAGGTATTGTTCTGCAAAGGCTGTGTTTTTATTTTGGAAATGTCTTGCGACATTTGACATTTTATTGTTAGCCAATCTCTCTACACAAATTAGGCATACTGGTGGGCCACTCTGATCAGAAGTAAATGCAAATGCTCAGGATTTTCTACGAGTCTGTGGCCAGTGCAATCCTCTACACTATTGCATGCTGGGGGAGCAGTCTGAGGGTCGCTGATGCTGACAGACTCAATAAATTGATCTGTAAGGCCAGTAATGTTGTGGGGATGGAGCTGGACTCCCTTAAGGTGATGTTGGAGAGGCAGATGTTGTCCAAAAATAAAGACAATGTTGGATAATACCTCCCACCCACTCCATGACATGCTGGTCAGTCACAGGAGCACGTTCAGTGAGAGACTTGAGTATCAAAAAGCACCACTGAACGCCACAGGAAATCATTCCTGCCTGTGGCCATTTCCCTGTACAACTCATCCACTTAAGACACTGTATACTGCAATAGCTACACCCTTTTTGCACACGCTCTTCTTCTTATTCAGCTATTTATCAGTAAGTGACTTATATCTATATAAGTCATGTATATATTGTATATATTGTGTCTATTTCTTACTTAGTGTATTGTCTTTCTTTGTTACTGTTTATACTGGAGCACTGTAACCAGCACTGTAATTTCCCCTAGGGATTGATGATTCTGAAATGAATCTGCCCGAGCATCATTAAATGTTTCATTTTCTTCAGATATTTTTTTTTCCTGACATTTCTCCATACTTGGCCTCCCTGGGGTTGAAAGTCTTGATATGCTTATTTTGAGCAACAAAAAAATAAATAGTCAAAGGAGCTTCAGAACTGAAGAAGCATCTCGGATGAGAGGTGAAACATCTTCAAGCAACTTAAAGAAGTCCAGACGCTTTTCTTTGCAAGCTCCTTTGACTACGATGACCTGGATGACTGAGAACCTTCACAGACAAAAAAATAAATCAATAAAAAAATTAGAACTACAATTTAAAAAAACGTTTTAAAAAAAGAACTGACACAAATAAAATACACTTCAAATAAATTCTGATAATTTATTTTCCCAAGGAGCTGCATGTGACCCCTGTTCTAGAGGTCAGGAGGTTGTTATCACTGGCAGGAATTATTTACCGTATGCTTGACACCTCTACTGTCTGTTTCCTATGCAAATAATTTCACAACCTTACAGCTTCATTAACGACCCAGTCAACCTCCCTGCTCTCTCATAAAAGCCCAAGTGAAATGTGATGTTTATTTATGTTATAAATACAGGATTTTCCTCTATCATGAGATGGAGGACTAGAAGATGAGTCTGGTAACAATTGTAGGTTAAAACGATGCCTTTCATATGCTGCCTTTTTTGGAATACATAAGGATGAAAGTTTACCCAAAATGCACTTTTTAAATTTCTCTCCATTGTATTATCAGAAAACAGCTCAAACACCCAGAGTACCAAGATTTGTTCCTGTCACAGACATTTAACTGGTGGAGGTTTTCTATTCAAACTGTGATATATTCCCTGATGTTGATGCTGAGTGTTGGAATCATTGCTTGGACTGTGACGCAGAGTAAAATGAATTTGGTAAATTGACTGGTACTTATACTATGCCTTTCTACTCAACTTGAGCACTTAAAGCGTTTTTTATTCCAATATGTTATGATCCCTGAGTGGTGGACACAGTTTTATTTATGGTTCCTTTCTGAGGATGACTCATGTTTGTGTTTTTTACAGAACTGTGAACCTTAACAATACTTTTGTTTAATTATTCCTCCCTGAGGGAATCTCTACAGTCTGTCATTTATGTCTTATATTTTATGTTATCTTTCTGTTTGGATTTTCTGTGTGTCTACGTTCAAATGAGTATTTAGAGTTCTATTCATGGGGTTATTGTTTACAAGTCTTGTTTATTTTGTGATGCTTTCTGTCTTTATGGTTCATTTTCTAGCTTTGCGGTTTTGGTATACACACATTACTTTTAGTTACCATCCCTACATCAGTCTCTTCTCTGTTTGTCTTTCACTTTGCTTCTGTGTGATTCTGTCTTCCCCTGTGTTTTGTTGTGTCTTAATTCCTGTTTTATTTCAGTAGCTGTTGGTCTCCTGTAACTTGTCTGGTTTTACTTCCTCGGCTTGTTGTCTTCATTGTTTTCAGCTATCTTTAATTACACTCCTAGTTCTATTTCAGTCATTACTTCTTGTATGTGTATATAACCGGAGCATTTCTGCACCCTTTGTTGTGTTATCCATTTAACTGTGTATCTTGTGTTTCCTGAGCTTGAGCTCCATGTGATTTCTGAATATGTGTATTCCTTGGCATTGCTACTTGTGTAATTTTGGATTTGTCCTTATCAGCATGAAATACGTGCCTCTCTTGACCGCTCTCTTTTGCGTCCTGCTTTTGTCTTCTCAAAATTGCCAGCTGACTATGGTATAAAAGGAAATTAAATGTAGGCTATTTTTCAGCTTTGAACACTTAATTTGGATATTTCCCATGTTTATTAAATTACTCAAATACTAAAAAGTAATTTAAACTGTTGTCCCATCCTGATGTACTTTGATACATACTATTAATATGTGTGGTATGAAGATCACCTTTTGTACAGCATCATTAAACGCATTAAATTTATAAAAGGTGAGACAGCATTTATTTAATTGTTATAGCTATGAAAGTGTTATCCTTTGTAATTTATTTATTTATTTTTGGTTCAAAATCGCAGCAGTTGTATTAATAGTGATTACATAGATGTGGTATAGAAACTTTTTTCTCCTGTAAAAAAAATGACCCTATAAGTCTCATAAGTCTTTACATACTAACTAAAACTTTTTCAGACTAAACTTTGAGAACCTTTAATAAAATCTGAAATTTTATATCGCTATACCTACAACTATCTATCTATCTTGTAAGCCTGCAGGCTTATAATTTGTATTTTATTAGGGCTTAAAAGGGAGAAACTAACGACTGTACCGTCATTGGGAGAAAGTGAAGTCGTGAATGCATTTCAAATGCAAATAAAGGAAGTCTCGGGCGATCTCGCGACATTTAATGTAACGTCTACTTAGCAGTACTGTTTACTTTGTCGCTTCCTCCTCTTTCCTGCGTTATAAAAGCGGAGCGTGCACACACCTCGCTGTTCACCTGATTTGATCGCAGGCTGAAAATGGACGCTCTCACCGTGCTGCCATCCAGCTTCGGATATGTTATCCTCACGTACCTGTACAGCTGGATCATGCTGGGCTATTTGGCAGTTAAGGTTGGGGGAGCCAGAAAGACGTACAACGTGAAAGTAAGTGAAAAACGAACACTGCACGCTCTGAAGTGATTTTTATTTGCATCTCGGGCTTATTTCACGCATGCTTGCTGTTTATTCTGCAGTATCCCACCATGTACAGCGACAAGGAGCAAGTCTTTAACTGCATCCAGAGGGCGCATCAGAACACCCTGGAAGTGTACCCTCAGTGGCTGGTTTTCCAGACCATCGCAGCTCTTGTTTACCCGGTAAATTTGATCATATACACTTAAATCAGTCTTCACTACTAAGTTTTTTTGTTTCATGCATTTATTGTCTTGGTGTTAGTGCAGTGGGTCAGGGGCCGAGCAGGAACACGCCCGCGTGAACTTTGGCATGAATTTTCCAGATAACAGTCTAGTTCAAACGTTAGTGTCAGAGTGAATAAGCAGATTTTCCTCGATCACAGGGGTGTGTCCACGACTTTTTTTCTCTGTGGTGGATTGGGGGTGCACAGTAAAACAGAAGTTATGATCATAAATAAACAGAGTTTATAAAATATAAATCTAATAATGTTAATTAGGTTAAAAATCTGGGATATCTCACTACAGATCACATAAGAACGGTTTACGATATATAGATAGCATGCAAATATCCTGTTAGGCAGGTTTGATGTATGTGCAGAGAGCGGGAAGATCCTTAGAGGAAAGTAAGTTTACAGAAAGTTTAAGTGGTCGATAATGAGATGTCAGTGAGGAAGTGAAATGTTTGTAGCTGCTGAAGTGAGCACAATTAAAGCTGTCAGAAGAAATGTATTTGCAGGCTCAGTGCTTTTGAAAAACAGATTATTGTAGCAGATTACTAAATATAAAAAATTCAGTGCACATATCAGACTCATCTGTGGAGTGGAGACTCTTGTGGAGCACTCTCTGTCTCTTTTTTTCTTTTTAGAAAAAAATCTGTGCATATGCTTGGTTTGTTACTTTATTTGATAACTGTTTATTAGTAATGATCCAGGCCAAAGACCAGCGGTTACTCAAAGACCTCACTGAACCTGTTAGAGCCCCTGATACCTGTGAGTGCATCACAAAGAAAGAGAGACAAGAAGGCATTTAGACACTTATGACAGTAGGGGGAGTGTTTGAACAGAGGTAAATGATCTCAAATAAATAAATAGACGTGATCTTTATGTATGTTCATGGACACAAATCACCATATATTTATATGATGGTTTTCCAGACAAAGCGGTGAAATGTTGAAATACCTCATGAAAGGGCTTCAGCACATGTAGCGATTGTTATTTTAACCAAAATTGCAATCTTTTTCTGACCTTGACCCGGTAGTTTTTAATGCCTTAACAAACCCAATGAAGGCATTTTTAATTAATAATATAAAAAAGGGCAGCACAGTGGCATGGTGGTTAGCACTGTTGCCTTATAGCAAGAAGGTCTTTTTGTGTGGAGTTTGCGTGTTCTCCCCGTGTTTCCCCGGGGCCTCCGACTTCCTCCCACAGTCCAAAGACATGTACTTAGTGGGGTACGGTAAATAGGTGATTCTAAATTGCCCATGTGAATGTGAGTGCAAATGGTTGTCTGTCCCTCTGTGATAGACTGGCACGGTGTACCCTGTCTCTCACCCTGTGACCCTGATAAGGATAAACAGAAGAGAAAGGATGGTTTATAAAAATAAAATGATATGAATGCAGTGTGTGACTCTGTGGTGTGTAGGACCCAAACTGGATAATTATCGATTCGTTAATGTGTACTTGTGTTTAATATTCCCGGTAGAAGTAATTGTACTTTATATTCTGCTGGATGGTCATATCTTTAATAATTCATTATATTTTCAGGATATTGTTTTATAATGTGCTGAAAGTAGCACAACAGGAATATTTAAATAAAATAAAAGTACTTTAAATCTATATTTAAGTTGAATTCATGAGTAATGTAATGATTCTGTGTGTACTTTGTATCAGCGGCTTTGGTGAGGGGCAGTTGTGCCCTCATCTGGAAACTCTCCTGACTTCCTCCATTCTTTCTAACTCTTATTTGTGTGCACTTCTAACCAGCTGTCAGCATCTGTCTTGGGGGTTATTTGGGTGACCAGCAGGTTTTCCTATGCCTGGGGCTACTACACAGGAGGTAAGACTGAAATTAAGTGAATGGAGTCATGATACGTAAAATTTATACACTCACGTTAATATTTTATTAATAAACAGTGTTGGGAAGGTTACTTTTAAAATGTATTCCATTACAGAATACAGAATACATGCCCCGAAATGTATTCTGTAACGTATTCCGTTACGTTACTCAATGACAGTAACGTATTCTGAATACTTTGGATTACTTAATATATTATCATGCTTTTTACAACAACGTGAATGTACTATTGCTGTGTGATTTATTACTATTACTGAAGGTCCGCGACTCCGAACTGTAGTAAAGGGACCTCTGGCTAATACGGCGGGGTCCCTGTCGGCTCGTAGCCGAAAAATAGCTTTACTTTGCTGTGTGGGTCAACTTTTCTTGCGAGAGACAGAGAGAGGCGTTGAAAGGCTGCTCCAACGGAACTTATTGTTTTCGGAGGAAAACACGAACACGGTGTACAGTCGAGTCTTAATAGCTTACTTACAACTGGGCTCGTCAGGCACTCTTCTTGGCTGAAGTGGTTATTATTATATTTACATGCTTCCAGCTCCCGTTTTTCCTCGATGACAACTCGTACCTTTCCACTCCCCTTTTTCTCCCTCCTCGCGCTCACAGACCCATAACGTGTATGGCAGTCCATTCTCCCTGCAACACGGACTACACTGCCCATGATGCTACATTCTTTAGAGCTATGCTTGTAGCATTCTGCCTGTTAGCTTAGCACAACAACAACAACAACGAAAAGGCGCTCTCTCACCCAGGAAACACACAGTCGCAGAGAGAGAGAGCGTCGCCCTGTAACCATGGCAACCGTAACGCTGCCGCCTGGAACAACAGAACGTAGCTGTCAAACAAAACTAAACAGTCCTGACCTGCGACAAAATGAAACAGGAAAGTACCGCCGTGTAATCCATTTATTTCAACAAAGTAACTGTATTCTGAATACCACCTGTTTAAACGGTAACTGTAACGGAATACAGTTACTCATATTTTGTATTTTAAATACGTAACGGCGGTACATGTATTCCGTTACTCCCCAAAACTGTTAATAAATATAGAGTTATGTTAGTATTAACCCCTAATCATACCACAATCAGTAATGTCTACATTGGTGTTTGCTAAGCTTGGCTAAACAACCCCATTAATCACACTTGTAAGATTTAACTCGCCATGCATATTATGCATGATATGGCAGTTGGACAGATGTTCAGAGCTGAAGTCCAGGTGCTGCAAGAGTTACAGCCCTGTTATAGTCTGAGCAGTTTTATTGCTCAGTATCTACGTTGTTTAATCATTTACATTTGATAACATATGGGTGAAAAGTTACTAAGCTAAGAAGTCAAAGATCTGCATTATTAATGGAAGCAAAAAATTTAAATGATCATGTGTTCAGAACTTCAGAGAAGACAGAAAAGTTTAGCCTCGTTTTCTTCATATAATCCTGATTTGATCAATGTTTGCTTTGTCCTTTTTATTGCAGATCCTGCCAAGAGGATGAACGGTGCTTACGGCTACATTGGCTATTTCGGAGTCATCATTCTCTCCATATCTGTTGCCCTGCAGCTGCTCGGCTTCCTCTAAGATGACTGTCATCTTGTGTTTGCCCATCTTACTGAAGAATCTGCTCATGTATAGTGAACAATATTGCATCTTAACAAAACCATGCTATAAACTGTCTATATACGACTTAAAACCTTTTTTATGAACCACTAACCTGATATTCTGATATTTCTGTGACTATATACTCCATGTAATCAAAATTCTACAATAGTCAACAATAAAGTAGATGCTGTCTGATGGTGCAGCCTTAAATGGATTCTGCGTGCACTCAGGTAGTACGGATTATGGTCACCGAGAGGGTCAGAGGCAGCAGGGCTAAAGAGCGTGTCATGTGACTCACACATGAGGTATCAGGCCCATCTGTTCGAGCCCATAGTCAGTGGCTTCTAGATGATCTACATCCTGAGAAACAAGGCAAGAAAATACTGTTGAAATCTGTTTTCTTTCACATCTGATGCACAAAAAATGTGAACTTCATCCAGTTTTTAACTGCACCCCTAGATTAGAATCAAACCAAACATGCTACTGTGGAAATAACATAAACTTCAGTCACTTCTGCCTTCCTTCTCTCATTTATCATCATCTTTTAAATAGTATTTACATCTGTTAAGAATTTGCTTATTTTTATTCCTGTGTCATGATCCGTCTGTGCTGTGAGTGGAAATTTCCTCATTTTCTTTGGAAAAACGTAAGTTTTTAAGTGTAAACTTAAGTGTAAAGTTTCCACAAAAAGGCAGTTTTGTGTATTCAGTACTACGTTAATATTAAACAAAGTCTAGGGGCCAAAGCCAGCCAGTTGAAAGATCCGATCCAGCCTACAGCATGGCCCTGGAAAACAAGAAAATGCCAAGGATCATTGGACTTAGAGCTTTCTTGCTGACCTAAGATATCACCAATTACCTGCTATACTACACCAAGGTCAGCCCAAGATAATAATGTCCTGTTTTTTTTCACTACTGTACAATAGAATTACCACAGAAAATGTTTTTTTTAATTGACAGGGAATAAGTCCAGGTGATGAGCTGGTGGGGTGTTTTCTTTCATTTTGCACACTAAAAGCTAAATAAAACTTTTTTTTTTTTTGTCTATGTTAAAATGTTACAGCCCATATAGTTGTACAGAGGGGTTCCTTTGATGTATAAAAACTGAGATGTATTATTGGAAGTTAAGACATCTCATCTCTTTGCCATAGTTTAACAAAATGTAAGATACTTTGTTCAACAGACAGGAGCAGAGAAACCAAAATGTTATTCTCATATGACGACGTGAGGTTTCAGGAGGTTAATTTGGGAATGAAAGAAGACAAAGGATGAAAGAAATAAGATGTACTTCATTTATCCCAAAAACTGAGAAACTAGTGTGTTACAGTCACTAAAACACGAAATAATTGTCTCTCAATAACACAAATTTAACCAGCTCTGAAAGATTACCCCCCCCCCCCCACACACACACAACAATCACAAAATAAGGAGCTCAGTTAAATAAAGATAAAAGAAGTGAAGAGTTCAATAAACCCAAATCAAAATATCATACAACAAGGAGATTAATGAGTAAAATATATAAGGTCATGCTATATATGATTCCAATGGTTTATATGAATAAGATGTACTTTATTCCAATAATAAATAAAGTACATCTATATATGATTCCAATGTTTTATTGGAATCATATATAGCATCGCTGTGATTTTAAAAAGGATAGTCAGAGGAATAAAGAGTAGGAGATCTGTGTGACACAAGGAAAAAAGTAGGATTAACTGTTTTATTGGAATCCGGTAAAATAAGCCTAACGGGATATTGTTTTCTTTCTTTGTTTTGTATGAACTCTGAATCTGAATTCTTTTGCAATTAATTGTTTAAATCATATAAAGAAATGTGGACAGAAATGTAAAGTATTTTATTATATTAGAATAAAGTGCCACAATTCTACTTATATGTCACATATATATATTGATTATTATCATATCATTCCCTTATATTATAAATAGCATATAAGTGTGCCAAATGTGCGTCCCAGTAACAGTAACTGGTCCTCCAGAGGATCCTGTTCAGCCCGCTCAATAGCTGTGCAAAGAGTGATGAACAGTGTTAAAATGCGCAGGTACTGTAGAGATGTGATGCCAGCCTTATTTCAGAAACACTAGTGTCATTAACGAGTCATTAAATGGGAAACTGTGAACCCTTTTATATTAATTGCACTTATTTAGAAAGCTACTATGCAGTAATTTTACTGGTCAGGAGTAACTGGAATTAGAAAGGAGAGATGTTTACAAATTCACACTTTATCCGTTGCTCCTGAAGGCAACAACATCAACAGCGTCTTTGATCGAAAAGGGTGTGGGTTAACTGTAGTGATGGGCAGATGAAGCTTCATGAAGCACTGAAGCTTTTCATCCAATTGGTTCACCCCAGCGCAAAGCTTCTTGAAGCTTCATTTGCTCTAGTAGGACACCTACTGGATGTAAAAATATTAGTTGGCATGAATTTGAAGAGTGTGGCCTTTTGCATACAAGCCTGTAAATGTCAACAACAAAAGGAGTGTGTAAAACATGTATATTGTAGTGATGGCAGTATACTGTGTATATTTATACTGGCAGTATGGAAAATGATCATTTGGAAATGCTTAAAATGGAAATGATCATTTACCGTGAGGTGTGGTTGGGGTGTGGACAGTGGTTGTGCTTTTGTAACGTTGAGGTATAGACAGCTACACACTGAGGCTTTGAGCCTCAGTCCTGCCCACATTTTATTCTGTAAAAACTAAATTTTCACTGCTTTTATGGCCTTTTTAGTGGGGAGAACATAGCTAGGATTTAACGATTTAACAAATCTTTTAAATCCTTTGTCCTCCACAATGCTAAATGGCTGGGAGTCCTCAATCACCATGCTAACCAGGTCTTCATCTATTTGAGATTGTTCTGCTGAGGAAAGACCACAAAAACAAAGCACAAATATAAATATCACACACGTAACTTATTACAGCTGTATAATATTGTTATATCATTTAGTAACATTACTGCATCCTATATTAGCATGACATTTGATGGCTCACCTGGTCTTGCTCCACAATCGGTGTTCCCCTTATTCTCATGCAAAGCTCTGTAGTGCCTAAGCATGGATGAGGTGTTGTTGTTATATCCCAGCTCCCAGGCACATAGCAAACACTTCACCTTGTACAAAAGTAAAGACAGCTTAACATAAGTTTTATTGCACCATCAGTATTATGAAAATACATCTTCTGTAGAAATCTACATACCTTGTTGGGAGGAATAAGATCAAAATGTTCCCACACAGGGGAGGACATCCTCCTCTTAGCTGGCTCCATTCTCTCCTGACTTTCTCTCCTCACTCTCATAAACCTCCAAACTGTCTACAAACTCTCACTAACCGCAGCTCTCCATCAACCACCCACATTTTTGAATGAAGTCTGAGGGGTTTATATCACTGTCATAGCTCGCGGCAAAGTTCGAACCACTTCATGAACCAGTCACGTGGTACAGCCGGGCAGCGAGGCTTCGGACGTCATCATTTTCAGCTCCTCCCATAAATGAAGCAAGCCTCGATACGCGCATCGCGGAAATGCCCCCTCAATTACTCGACACAAGCTTTGAAGCCTCGATACAGAACGTCACATCACTAGTTAACTGCGCATGTGCATGACGAACCTCTGTCGGAAGCAAAGTCGGGTTTGTCCAAAGGTTTTACACACCAAAAAGCGAGAATAAAAGGTAGGAATTCCTTTGAAAATGGCACGAGGAACGGGTAACACTGTCGGGATGTGTGTTTCTATCCGTTCCCACCGCTGTCGTTTGGCTCGTGGTATTTTTTCAGCAACTTCGTAGCGAGAAGAAACCTTCAAGGAAATGTTTGCTAGTACCAAAGCGATGAACAAAAGAAAGCGACAGCGCAGGGTTTTAACCTAACACACGAGCATTGTTTGAGTTTCTAAAACTTATACCTGCTATTATCATCCCCTTAGGGGCTTAATGGATATTGCATGTGGCGATTAAACGGGATAAATGTGGAGTTACAGTATTGTTGGTGTTTGTGCGCGAGCATGAGCCTACTGTACGGCGCCTGCGCACTGATGGATTTTTGTGTCAGATTTCAGTCCTCTTCTCTGACTTCGCTTATTGATTATTGGAAATAAGCACAATGAACAGCTGTTTTTCATGTTGCCCGCACTTACATTAGTGGAGTCAGGAATACACCTGGCTGGCTGTGGAAAGTGTGATGTCATCATTTATTTAAACTTTAATAAATCAGCTGTTCCTCCTGTACACAATGGGGTGGAAATTTTGCTGAGACACTTTTCCTTACTACATTCAGTGACCTATTTTTACTGTTTTAAGAGTCACATAACGAGTCATCTATGTCATTGTTGTTATGCATTCTCCAGACGGTGGCCTCCAGGGACGCTGTAATAATCTAGTAGCTGTGGCAACAGCCAGAGCGTTGATGTTATTAAACCTAAAGTAGACGGCTTAGCATCATTATTTGAGTAGGTAGGTTTCCACGAGTCCTGAGGTTCAGGACAAATCCAGAGTACCTGTGTCCTCCACACCTCCATCAAAAGTCAATGGGAGCTGAAATCTACTCCCGGACAAGCTACTGTTCTGTCCGGTGTTATTTGTGTATTATTTTCAGTTGTATAGTTTTTTTTGTTTGTTTGTTGTTGTTTTTTTTTACCAATTTCATTATTTTGCTATTTGTATTTTATTTCATTATACTGAACATTTAAAAAAATTATATTACTGTTTCGCCCCTTTTCCCCTCTTGACCTCCTTAATTCAATACATTTATTTGGTATTTAACAGTTTTAGCCTGTTGTGTTTTATAGTTTTTCTTTTCTGAACTTTTTAAAATTTTTTATAGTCAGTGTATATATTCTATGAAAATATGTATTTATGATTGAATTGAATTGTTTTATTTCGATTTTTTTCTTATTCACCTTCTCATTGTATTATCTTCAGCTTTTTAAGGTTTGACTTGATTTGATTTGAACAGATTTTTATGTGTAATATTTATATTTTACATTTTACATTAATAAAAAGATATGTTATTTGTTTTTTTCAGACTGTTTAAACTGAGCTGCCTTTCTCTTAATTCAAATCCTGACTTACACCTACGTTTACTTTTTTCCAGAGTCATGTCGGGATTTCTGGACGGGATCCGGTGCGGAGACTGTGAGTGTAATGTGGACTGGGGAGAGCGAAGAAACACAATTGCCTCTATAGCTGCTGGAGTCCTGGTATTTCCACTGATTTCTTCAAGACAATAAAGGCATATATATAAATCTGTATAGAAGATTTTACATATTTACATCACCGGGGATGTTGTTTTTACAGTTTTTCACCGGCTGGTGGATCATCATTGATGCTGCAGTGAAATACCCGGCACAGGATGAATTTCATCATGCATATCACACCTGTGGAGTCATCGCTACCGTGGCCTTTCTCATGTAAGACAGACTGCAGCTGTTTGGTGTTTCTGAAGCTTTAAAGCTCAACCTACAGGTTTTCCAAATCACATGCGTACTGTCACAAGAGGAAGTAGAGCTGATGTCACATGACCTTAAAAAAACCCCAACAACAGCGATTTAGTCACGTAATAACTGGGAGTCGGGGGTTGTTGCCCCTTTCTGTTTTCAAAAGTGATTGATGACCCTGTCTAAGGTGACACTGATACCAGTTTTGATCTTTTTATTCAGAGACATTTGTTAACAAGTGAGTTAAATTCATACGTGTCACTCATGTGAAAAGTCTCAATAGCTAAATGAATGTGAAGAGAGACAACTTTAGCTTCACAGTATGGATTTAGAGATATCTCCAAAACAGGAAGTCTGGAACCGGTTCTTTTTTTATCTTTATTGTTTCACAAAAATTTAAAAAGGGGATGCCCAGAATTTACATTTTTTGAATGCAGCATATTTTGTTTCAGCAATTTAACATGAGCAAAGCAAAATCCAAGTAAGATAATAATAATTCAATGAACAAACTGTACTCTGAGATCATGCTGGTTTCTACTGCTGGTTTTGAGATGAGGGAGATAGAGGGGAAACATCTGCATCCTGACCACTGACACCAGTCTGTGCCGATATAATCCAGTAGGAATGCAGAAAAAAGTTCCTCTGTGATTATACCCCGGCACAGCAAAAAATAAGAAGGGAAAAAGACGCAAATTCTAATTCTAAATTGTAAGTCCACAGTGTTTCTGCTTTTTTACACAGTGCCTGTTTGGTGCTCTCACTCTCACACACACAGAGCCATGGGTGCACCGTGGTCATAACAATGCTCCTGGAATCTGGGTGAAAAAGTCAGGCATGAGGGTCATAACATTACTGAAACTACATTTTCTTACTCCTGTATTGATTACATTTATTCTTGATTATATTCTGATTAGAATTAAGCATGATTTAGTTCTCTGTATCACTGCAACCATAAAAAGGCTGGATGTTAAGTCCTCTTATTCCACTTTTGGATGAAGATAAGCCCAGGGATCTCAGTCTCTTCGACACCCCCTCCTTGAGATCACTGGCTGCCTGTCATGGTGGTTAAGACGGGGGAGTCCACTTCATCAGCAGTGAACAGATGTTGCAAGGCCGATGAGCTGGTCCCCAGTTCTGGGGTCCAGCAGGGCCCTGAGTTGGTTCAAGGACTGTGGCCGGTCACCATCACTCATCTCGTGCTCTGCTCTTCCATCTACTCAATTTTCCTGATCTTGTATGTCCTCATCGACCTGGATGTTTTTGTAGCAACTTCCCTCATAGTAATCGTACTTGCACTCCCAGCTGGATGTTTGAATGGTGGCAGGTTTGGTCCAGCAAAAATAAAACCGCCATTAGGCAGATGTGTAGAGGTGATTTGGTGCCCATCAGGGTAGTAAACTCCATCAATATCCCTGCAGATTCCAGATACAGCAGATCTCCGCACTATATTGGCCCAGCTCAAAAAAAGTTGGCTACTGGGACTGTTGGACTAAACTGGCAATCCATATGCAAGAAGATCCCCCACGCACTGTGGTGTTGGAGTTTATCTTTGTGGCACAATGTGCACTATAAGGCTGAAGTTACAATTCAGTGATACTTTGCACTATGAGCATCGGTTCCACAATGCATGCACCTGCTGCCCCCTCTGAACGGTCCTTTTCGGGCTGTGCTTGTTGTGTTTTCGGCCATGGTACCTTAATGTCCCAGGAGTTTCTTCCATAACCTGTTATAAGCTCCTGGGAGGTGCTGTTTTCCCCCCTCCTCATGTCCGAGGTCATCACTAATGGATTAATGACAAAACTTCTCTCCTGCCCCCCTGGAGCTTTACTGTGTGTGACCCGTGTAACTACACATGCCGCTGGTTATGCCGTGTTTGCATCCTGTTCCTAAATATTACTTTTTCTGTAACTCAAGGTTGTACTCTCGTCAAAATAATCACTCTTGCTTATTTCTTTATGACTGCTAGTCTTAACACTGCTTTCAGGCTAAATTCTCTTCAGCACAGCCACATGTGTATGTATTTATAAACCATTTCCATCCTTTTCTCTGGCATATGGTGGTAGCTCTGCTGTATTCTCTTGTATATACGCTTCTGGAGTCACCCCTTGCCTGGAGGTCTAATCTTCCCTATTCCTCGATCCCGTGAAAGAGTGTCTTTGTTACATCATCCAATTTATTTCATGCTTTTTCCAGCATCCTGTCTCTCTTTGTTATAAACCTTACAAAAGAAGACTCAACTTCATGTTGAAACACAGCTCTGTACTCTTTTTCTCTCTGACCTTGGATTGTCGTCACAATAATTTCTTACTCTCTTTTCAGCTTCTCTGTTTTTGCTAACTCGCTTTCACAAAACACACAAAAGGACATATGTTTCGAGTTTAAGCAAATATAAATGCTTCAAGTATTGAGTAATTTTGTCCCAAAATAAGGTTTAACGCCTTTTTTTTCCCTGCAAGATGTATTTCCACCACTCCTCTGTGCAGTTTCATAACTTTATACACTCCATAACATACATGTCCATGTTACTGATGCATTAAGTCAAGGAAGAGTTTAAAAAGGACTCTTACCCACGAGCACCTGAACAGGTTTAATCAGTTTGGGGTGTTTTTAGAGTCCTGTGAGTCCTCCTTGTGAAACGTGTCCTCAGAAAGATTTCAAACATTTAGTGGGTTTATGTTGATTCTCTACCAACACTTTGTTAATCATAGTGAAATCTCTGTGCACACAGTGCTGTAACCTTCAGTCCGATGCATACAGTTCAGCTGTAGAGTTGTTATTTTTTGTAAAAAGCCAGACTTTGACCCTAATCAAGTCAGAAAGCAGCCTCATCTTAAGGCTTTAAGACGGGACTTGACAGTACCCATGTGTGGCACTCTGAGAACCATGGAGGATTTTAGCGCTGGTGGATGAAGGAATTTTTGGTTTGCATGTAATAAACACATTTGTACAACACTTACAGAGTTAACTGGCCTGGATAGTGTTTATAAATAACTTTTCTACTCCAACAGTTATTAGTTAATGTTACTTTTTTCAGGTTGTAACGTCTGAAGATTCTGTATTCTGCTTTTTTCCCTTTTAGGATAAATGCTGTTTCAAATGGCCAAGTGAGAGGAGACAGCTACAGCGAAGGCTGCATGGGACAGACAGGTGTGTGTCTGCTGTGATGACGACAGGTTGTCTATTTCCATTTAGCAATTATTTATTTAATGTCTCAGATCTGCTTTCTACTGTTCTTGTGGCGTGTATCTGCACATGCAGTTAAACGCAACGTGGTAAACGAAGCTCGACGCCACGTCACTCAGTGTCCCGCCCTTTCTTATCTTTTACTTGCAGGTGCTCGAGTGTGGCTCTTTATCGGCTTCATGCTGGCTTTTGGCTCCCTCATCGCCTCCATGTGGATTCTCTTTGGAGGATTTGTAGTGCCCCGTGAGTCCACTTTATCTGCTTAGCACTTTTCTACTTGGCCCAAGTGTTCAGTTGTGTTTTTAACTGTAGAAACTTTGGACTGGGAACTTTGGCACCTCGGTTATAATATGAATGAATATAATGTAAATAATTTGTATTTCCAGTTGGAGCCATATTTCCACGTAGTGACGTGCAGAGGCAAAGCTATAAACAAAAGTGTCCCTGTCTAAAAAGATCTAATTGTATTTATAAACAGCATAACTGTGGTCATATTACACAGTTATACAGTCCGCATACCTGGACTCATCGATGTTTAGTTGTCTGTACGCAGCCGTTTCATAACCCAGCTATGAAGTGTGTATTTAAAAAGAGAAAGGCATGCGTTCTTTAATGTGATAATTTGAATAACACTTGTCGCTTGGTAAGAGACGGTCTGAGTGAATCAGCGTCGTCTGCGGCGCGACCTGTGTTAGGATAGGCAGATAACGTTCACGCGTCAGTGTTTGCTGGGTGAAAATGAGGCTGTTTAGAGGGATGTTTGCTGCAGTAAGGAACTCTTGGATCAAAGCTGTGACGGCGTGATGCTGTAACTGACGCCGTAAACCTGTTGCGTCTTTTGCAGAGAAGCCCACTGTGTACCCTGGAATTGCTGTTTTCTTCCAAAATGCGTTCATTTTCTTCGGGTGAGTTGTTGAGTCCTCTTTCTCTCGTCCGTTTCAGGACAATGAAAACATCTCACTCATCTTATCGTTTTCCTCTTCAGGGGTTTGGTGTTCAAGTTTGGTCGTACAGAGGATCTCTGGCAGTAATGAACTCTGCGTGTCTCTTCATGTCCACAGTTATACACTCTGCTTTCTATACTGTATGAGACTGTATGCTTCAGTGGGTATTCACTTTATATATAAACTATTTCCTTTTTTTTAGCCTTTAGATTAACATGTTTAATTTATCTGGTTTGCTGTATAAAAGCTAAATCATAATTAAGCACAAATCTTCATCGATTTCTTTAAAGTTTGAATATTTTCAAATGTGGCGTGTCTATTTGCAATCGGACTCTGTAGCCACATTGTTAAAATGGTTTACTTATGCATAAACAAAATTGTGTATTTTGGGAGCTTCAAGACACTAAACTGTCTCCATCTCCTTTGTTTTATGGCATCCCCTAATTTGGCCTGCCTGCCAAGTGCACGTTCCATAAGTGGTTATGGTACAAAATATTAACTGACGGATTTTTCGTAGATGTGTACACATACATGTTTCATTGAATGTAACCATGTGGGGTTGTTTGTAATTTTCCAGGAATAACACTATATCAGCTCTGAAAGTTTGCAGCAATCCAGATTTATTGAGTTTCAGTTAGCCACAGTGCTGACCTCTGGCAGACAGAGGTTTCACATCTGTAGGGTGTCCTCTCAGTGCTGCGACTTTGTATTTGAATGCAACATCTGTCCATTCAGCTTGTGTAACACCCAGAGCATCAGGGCAGTGTTTCACAGCCATGGCAGCAATAAAAACATACTGAGCAGTAAATCAGTCTGACACTCCTCACTCCCGATTTTTATCCTCCTTTTTTTTCCCCTCACACAAAAAAAAATATATCCCACTACATTATTTTATAAAAGTCAGGAGAGAGTGTGAAATTATATACAGGGGTCTTCGTCTTCTTATTTGCACACAGCCAGATGAGAAAACTGCAAAATCATGAAAACATTTTGTCTGTTTAAGGTTTTGTGAAGGTTTTAAAGTTCAGCATGGTGGAAAATATGTCAGAAATATCTTCAGACTTTAATTATTGAAAGGGAAGCATTAAAGAAGATGACTGCATACCTCCCAGAAGGCTTGATCATCAAAGCAATTCTTGTACTGGGGTGGTCTCCAAAACTTCAACCTGATAAGGAGCCCTTCAAACAAGGAGATGAAACTTATAAAGAAGACCGCGCACTGACTGTACCTGCTGCTGGAATAGAGGTTAAGGCATACCTGTAAGGATTCCCAGCGTCACACTCAGAACGATGGTGATGAGGAGACTACAGATGTGAAATACAGCAAACCGGATCGCGCTGTCAGAAGAAGGAGGAAAGAAAAACAAATAATTAAGCAGGGTATTCCTTCTTTTACGTGTTGCAGTCCAACATCACGGGACCGTTTCATTCTTACACTGTGTGATCATCTGAGTCTTTGATCTGCAGGACAAGATGCGCTATCCATCCCAGTAGACCAGGAAGTGCATGACTGCTTAAGATAGCGCATGTGTCATGGCACTGAAATGCCAGCAGCATGTGGATCTGCGAAATAAGTTAACAGCTGAGTTTTATCATACAGACTGTGCAAGCTTGAGGCAAATGTCCACGTCTAGGAGGGGGTAAGGAAAACCTTAAGATACTGGAATCCAATGGATGATATTATGGCGGCAGCAAAGCCGATTATCATGGCTTCCCAAGGATGACGAACTGCTGACATGGAGACGCCGACAGCGACGCCACCAGCGAGGATGCAGGACTGCAGGTGGATCTGAGAGAAAATCAGACTTTTAGGTACTTGGTGACAAAGCTGAGCTTGCACTGTAAATTTTAATAAACACCAAAATTTGTTTAAATTAACCCCACTTTTTTTAATAAGTAAAAAAAAAAAAAAACACTCTTTGGAGTCCACCAAAAGTTTGTGAATAACATAAACTTCATTTTTGTCATATTTTAGGAGGTTTCTGTGTTAACGCAGCCAGAACATCAAAAACCACTTGTGGCTTTAAAGCGTATTTAGGTGCTGATAATTGCAGTCCTCGTTTTTTAAATACAGACAAATACTGACAAAAATAATGTTCTACATCAGTCACTTTATTAGGTATGCCTGTTCATCTGCTCAGTAATGCAAATATATAATCAGCTAATCACATGGCAGTAGTTTAGTGCATTCAAACATGGAGGCATGGTCATTCAAAAAGAAAGGGGATTCCCACTGGCTGAAAATGCTTTGAAAGGCAGTACTGTAACTCAAATATCACTCGGTACAACAAAGGTGTGCACAAGAGCGTCTCTGAATGCATAACACGTGGAACTTTGAAGCAGATGGTTTTACCAGCAGCAGAAGATCACACCAGGTGCCAGGAGACTGAGACTACAGTCCACACAAGCTGTTCAGAGTGTAACGGTGTCACACTCTGAGCCCCTCAGTGCCAATTAAGAATCTTTTAAATGCCACAGCCTGCCTGAGTGTTGTTGCTGACCATGTCCATCCCTTTATGATCACAACTTGCACATCGAAAACTGGTTTCTTGAGCATGGCGATGAGTTCACTGAACTCAAATGGTCTCCAAAAAATATCTCTGAAGAATGTTTCCTGCACCTTGATGAATCTGTGCCACAAAGAATTAAGACAGCTTATAAAGGAAAATGTGGTCCAACCTGACACTAGCAAGGTGTATCTAATAAAGTGGCAGATGAGGGCATTTTCCCATTAAAATATTAATAAAAGCCCTGCCTGTGGGGATAGTTTAAATGGGAAGAAAATCAGTGTTTTCAGCTGTTCAGAGAGAGTAGAAATGAAAAAAGCTAAAATGAAAGCAGATAAACTGATAGATCTTGACTTTAATGTTGCTTTAAGCCAGCAGCTGCTACCATATGTCTCTCTTTCTAACAGAGATGCCTACAGGTAGCAGGGATTAGTCTAAAGAGCAGCACAGCATTTGGTCCACTGCATTTATTTTAGCTTTAGTTTTAAAGCAAAATGAGCAAAATCAGTTAGCTGTATTCAAACTGACTTTTTGTGGGCCAGTAAAAGTCTGTCTACTGGCACAGAGGGGAAGTTTTATGCTGGACACCTTATGTTGACATTGCACATAAAGTCTCATAATAATGTGCAAACATATCAAGTGTCAGGTCATACCAGGTGTAGTTTTCCCTTGGGGTTGGAGAGCACAGACATCGCAGCTGCTGTCACAGCACTAACGGCCAGGGCCAGGTAGGTGCTGCACACGGCTTCCAGCTTCCTCCCAGGAGTCCGATCATCCACGAGGACAGAGTTAAAACTGGGCCAAAACATCCAGAGGAAAACAGTCCCTGGAGAGGAGAGACAGATTCAGGTGTACACAGATTCACTAGAGTGGAAATTAGCCAAATGATGCAGCAGATATCTGGGAAAGCTGTTACCTAACATGGAGAACAATCCCATCTTTGTGTCAAATTTCTCCTTTTCAAATTGCTGCTCTGAGCCTTTACGGTAAAGTGTCCCTGTCAGCATGAGTCCAAACAAGGACCCAAAGATGTGAAGCATCATGATGCTGATCAGAGGCCGGGTCTAGAAGGACCAGAAAAACATCAGCAGCGGCATATCGATGTGAATACACTTTATCTAAAGATATGATATGAGGGTGAAACGTGGGCTTACGTTCAGGAGAAACTGCAGAAGCCATTTGTTTAGGATGAACCCTGACACCTCGAGCAGTCCAATAAGGATGAGGTGGACTGGGTTGGTCTTCCCCAGCACAGCTCCAATTGAAATGAGGGCTGAGGCAGTGCACATCTCAGCAACTATCAAGCTACAGCAAACAAGTTCCAGTTAAATTGATTTATATAAGCTCCTTTAGAGGAAATTATCTGCACCAACCGTCTCCTCCCACCTTTTCAGATCTATCCTGAGCCTTCCCCTGTAGTACAAGGACTCCACACCGTTCAGTATGAGGGCCCACTGGGTGGCCATGGCAGCCACAAGGAGGTTGAACCCGGAGCCACTGAAACCATGGCGCACTAGAAAAGTGCCCAAAAAGCCAAAGCCTAGAATCACCATTACATTCACATCCTGGAACTCTGAAAAAGAAGAAGAGAAGGCACAAAAATAAACAGTTACAGCTGAATTTTAGCTGAGGACACAACACATTTACTCACGGGCTTATCAATGACCAACAAACGGCAGCTCCTCCCCACACTCTTGGAATGAAGTGTGTTTATTTCGCACACTAAAGCATGCACATGAAGTTAGTTTAAAAGATAGTTGCTTCATAAATTAGCTAATCAAAGTAAACACGAACATCTTTAACCTCATCTGACCTCAACACCCCCCCCCCCCCCCCTTTCAAGCTCACAAAAATAAAACTCACCTGGGTAACGTTTGCTGAAGTCATCAGCGTTTCCATTTCTTTCGATTTCAGTGTAAAAAGCAAATATGATGATAAACCCAGTCTGCAGGAAAAGCAGCAAGGGTGCCAGACGAGAGCGCAGGCTTGGTGCGTACTGAGGAGGCATTGAAGATGTTTGCTGCACAACTTCTCTTCACACTGATGCTCAGACAAACGGGCGCAACCCCACAGCACGCAGCTTCTCCTCTTTATCAGCTGCTGCGCATGAAAGCGTCTTGGCAAGACAGCGTGAGCTGTACTAATAGATTTGAATCAAATAAAAAAAAATATTTCTAAATATTTGTGGGGATAAGTGAAATTTTTGGGGTATTTGAGGGAATATTTTGAAACATAAGGAAGTGAGCATGATGAAGCTTTATTATATCCCTATAGATAATAATAATTTTAAAATAATTCACTTTTTAAGCAGAGACAACTGCAGCCCTCATTTTTTGCCGCACACGCATGCACACTATTTCAACCTGGTAACAAAGCATAAATGGCATTCATCTCCTTGGGGCAAGTCAGTCAGCGAAACACACACAAAGGCCGTGATATAAATAACCCCCCCGCCCCCCATGTCGGACTGGATGTTTTTGTATCAAGCACAAAGGGAATTTTGTCCCGAATACAGCATATTTGAGTCCTCATAATAAACCAAAGGCAGAAACATATAAGGGAAATACCCGCCCCCGCTGTCAGTTAATTGGCCGATCGGGGATGCCCAATTTGTTCACAACAATCTGATTGGTTGAACGCCAAGACGCTCCACAAACGGTGATGAGCGCTCAGTGAGCAGCCACTGAGGGCAGTGATTGGCTCTTCTGTGTATCTGTCAAAAAAGGAGTCCTCTACGGACACGGTGATTGGTCGCACCGGCCGTCTGACAGCCACACTAGGTAAAACACAACGCGCTCTGGGCTTATTGAGCCTGCGCTAACAGAAAAGAGGAGGTTCCCCGAATAGTCATTTATTTATTTCTTTGTTTCAAGTGGGGAAAAAAATAATAACAACAGCGATATATATCACAAGCACCTTTATTTATTATCTCTGTCCGCACACGCAAGAAAACTGGATAAGATTACGGCGGGTACTCGAAGGCCAAAGCCAAGTGGAGGAGGATGAAGCGGCGCAATGCGGACTGCAGCAAACTCCGACGGCCGTTAAAACGGAACCGAATCACCGAGGGGATATACGGCAGGTAACTTACACGGAGCCTCCTCAACGAAGGGAAATGAATGGGTTGTTTGCGTCAATACGCCTCCCTAACCTCACAGCTGCTGCCACTTCTTGACAGCTTGTTAACCTAGCCAGGCAGCTAGCTCTAGTATGTTTTCGTTATATGCTACACTAGCATGTAAGCTAACTGTAGCGCTAGGCCCCAAAACAGCCTGTTTTGAGCTTTGACTCCGGCTCCATAGCACAGTTACTAATTGAATTACACTGCAGCTGACTTCTTCATGATAACTAAAGAATCCCGGGTGTTAACTGTGCGCCAGAGTCAGCTGTCACTGGCTGAAGGTGCCAAAGTTAGCTGCTTCGCTGTTAGCAGGTCCACCAGCTTATTATTGCCAACATCATCACATGAGCCTCAACGACAGTGGTGTAACATTAACCACAAACGTGTCGATAAGGCTGCTGTCACTCGCTTTTAACAGCTCTCAGTGGCTTGGCTGTGCTTCCAGTCTCCAGCTGTGTGTGGCTTCATACATATTAACTTTAAAGGCCATTTAGTTTACACACGTGGCATGAGGACCTGGAGATGTGGGGCAATGTTTGAATTATTGAACAGGTGCCTCCCCCCGACATCAGAGCACCCCCAGTGGGCCACTTTCTGGGTCTCTAGCAAATGCAGGATAAAAGCAGCAAGAGGTTAGAGCAGTGTTTATATCCCTGCTGCAGTGTGGCACTGATGTCATATCCAAATCTTCAGCTCCAGATACACATCTTACTTCATTCTCCTATAGTCTTTGTCAGCAGAGAAATCGTCTTCCAACTTCTTGTGGCCAAGGCAAAACAAAAGTCTTGAGCCACTCCTCGTGTTTTTTTGCGTCCAAGGAGCCAGATGTACTTGTAATAGTTCTCCAGGCTTTCTGAAGTTAATTTAAAAATGTTTTGCACTTTGGCTGTTTTTTGTTTTTTTTTCTCCACGTTTTCAGTCCAGTCCTTCTACTTGACCATGTTCAGAGGAATGCTTTCCAATCTTGACCTATGAATCCTTCAAGAAAAAAACAGTTACCTAACTGAACCAGTGTTGTGTCTACAGACAACTGGCAAAAAGAAAAATTAAATTGTAAAGAAGCATGAGATGCAGTCCCGAGAGCTGCATCTAGTCCTTCAGTTGATTGTTTAATGTTGGCTAAAGCCTCGTCAGAAATGCTGTCAGTGGAAGGGTGGCTGCCAAGAAGCCATTCTTAAGGAAGAGAAATGGGGCAAAAAGGCTGAGATATGCCAAATTACCCTAGAACTGTACTTAAGATCAGTGGCAACAGCTTCATTTCTCAGGATGACAGTTATCCCTGACAGACTGCCCATCCAGTAAAAGCGTACCAGGGCAGTCATGGATTGGCCTCGCCAGAACCTGGACCTCCACATGATTGAAGCATGGTGGGATTGTCTTATGAGAGACAACAGAACACAAGGGAGCCAACATCCAGAGAAGAGCTTTGATTTTCCTCCAGGAAGCCTGGAAAACCATTCCTGAGGGCTGCTTTAAGAAATTGCAGGGATTTCTTGAAGAGCGTCCAGGCTGTGTTGAAGAATAAATTGCTACACTTCTTTCCCATTTTCTTAGCAAAATATAAATAAGGAAGGGATGGCTCAAGACTTTTGCTTAATACTATATTTTCACATGTAGGCACTATCAAGGTTTTTTTTTTTTTTTTTTTTTTTTTTTTTGTGGGCTATATTTTCCCACAATCAAACACATGTCCTTGCTGCCTGGGGTTCAGGTTCTTTGCTCTGTCACAGTAGGCAGAAGAGAGATTTGGTTTCCAAGTGCCTCTTTTAAATTGCTTGGCACTGTCGTCCAGCTGAAGCCATGAGATAGGAAGCTTTAGTCAGGCTTTTTTTGTGCTTCTGGTGGTTTTTCTTCAAACAAGAAAGTGAGCAGTTTTACCTCCTCACAGTTTTTATTCTCACTATTATTGAGTGCATCTGATGTGAACTAATAACTATAAAATCATAATTGCTTTTTGTGCATTTATGGAAATATTTGCTTGACAAAATCTACGCTACAACAAATTACAACATTACAACAATTGCAACATTACCAGTCTAGACTCTTAAATTTTCTTGTGTGTTTGTGTCGGAAAACAGTTTTCTGTCATTCAGGGTTTTTTGTTTTTGTTTTTAAATGTATTTCTAGTACCTTCCTGTACCTGAAGTTCCTGGTGGTCTGGGCACTGGTGCTACTGGCAGATTTTGTACTTGAGTTCAGGTTTGAGTACCTCTGGCCATTCTGGCTCTTCATCCGGAGTGTGTACGACTCCTTTAGATACCAGGGGCTGGTGAGTAGATGACTTCAAGTATGGACTACACACTGAACAACTGAAAAGATGCACAGAATTCAAATAGAGTCAGATTTGCAGCTGAAAGAATAGAACAGTACCACACATTTAAAAAAAAAAAAAAAGTAACATAGATAAAAAGTAATCAGAATCTTTTAAAAATGGGTGTTCAGTCAGGTTTTATTAGGGTCTAATGATGGAGGGGGCCTCATATGAACGGGCAATTTCCTCTGTAGTTTAGGAACAGCTACTGCAAAGGCCTGACTTCCTATATGTTTTAATCCAAACTTCTGGGGAACCAGAAGCCTTTGTTCAGTTCACGGATACAGGGCCATTCCTATAGATATGCTAGAACTGAAATCATTGGAGTATTTTGCCTGTGTCGATAACTCGGCCCTGCATCACTGCGTGAAGATAGCTCAGTGTAATATTTCATATTTATAAACACAGGTGAGTGCTTCCTGCACATGGTCTCACTGATATAGTCTGTCTCTCAGTGAATTTTCTGTTTTTGTTTGTGTATTTTCAACCATCTTAGATGCCATAGTATCGATTCACTAGTTGACAAAACCGACGCTCTTTTTTTTTTTTTTGGAAAGCTAGCAGTGGTCGGCAGGGACTCTCACCCTGTGACAGACTTCAACTCCACCGTATTGGACAGTAGTCGTTCATTGTGGGAGGATAAACCAAAACAAGACACCACTCATCCAGCTGGACTCAGCAGGAGACTCACTGTGCTATCCAGTTGGTCATATTGCCTGATTCATTTGGCAGCGCATAGCTATCCAGATCAGAAATGGCTTCACTTTTACTTTTGCATTTCCCCTTGAGACCAGCTCTTAATCACATGATTTATCTGTTAGTGAATTAAATGAGTTTTAATTGTGGAAGAGTGTTTGAATTCATTACAACATAATGGACAGTGTGTAGTAGAGTGATATTAGAAAACATAAGGGCACTCTATTTATTTTTACTGTGTTGTAGTACTGACAGTGATGCCGAACATTTTTCTGAGAAACCTGATCAGTGCTTGATGGAGAAGAAGCTTTTCACACTGAAAACATGACTGCCTTTGAATATAGCCACTGGCTGGAGGAAGACTGCTGGTGATGGTGTCTGGGGACCTCTAATGAATGGAGTGAAGGAAAAGTTTCAGCATAAACAAAATAAGTTACCCCTAATTTTTTTTTGCGAATTTAAGAATTTTTGCACACTTCTTATAATGTGGCCTGCCACATGTGAACATTTGAGTCCACTCGCATGCTTCTCTGAAGTTCTGCTGCAACAAACTGCAGTTCAAGGAGGTGGAGTTCGAGTCTGTCACAGGTTTTTGGGATGTGTTTAGTTTTCCTATTTGGATGTTGGTGGTCGGATTGTGATGGTCAGCACGTCATATTTGTCCCATGTGTGAGTTATGGAGGAATATTTATTCATTCTGATCCCCCAAAGAAACTCGTGATAAACTCCGAGAGCTCGTACGGGTTTTAGAGTTCAGCAGACCACAAACTATGACCAGGCTCTATGTTTTGGAGCAAATTAAACCTGGGATGCTAGGACAAAAATCAGAATCACATTCATTTTGATGAGTATTGAGATCACAACTGATTATTCCTTTAGCTTGTAAACCAAAACTTGCTCCTCCGACAATCTTGGTTAAAGCTGACCTGCCAAAATGTTTTTTTTAGGAGTGAGTCTGATCGTTAAAGAAAAGTATTTATATGGATTTATAGCAAAAAAGTGAATGCACAATAATGTTGCGTTGATAATTCTTGTTATTGAATGTAGATTTAGTGTGAATTGCACAACCTTAGATTAAAATCTTCTTAGGATGTGTGATCTGCATAAGAATCACGTCGCCGAGTTATGTCCACTTATTTATTTATTTTATTATTTAGCCACAAAAACATAATTACAGCCTTTTTATTATTGTCACTACTCAGCTTTTTAGATGTGGAACTAAAATAAGAATATACACATACATGCTGTTTTTATTTACCTCCTGAGATGCTGAATTTAGGCCCTAAACATTAGTTGTTAATGATTTTTATTTGTTTAAATGTTCTTTTGAGCAAAAAGGTAAAGTTCTGCTGGTGAAATATGAACTGGGCATCCTCAAAGTATCTGTGTAGTACAGTGAAAAGAGTCTAAATACTGATCGACAGTTTCATGACTGAAGTGGTTAAAGACGTTTAAAAAATTTGAGATGAATGTTCATTGTGGCCCATTTGAACCTCTCTAGGTTAAAACACAGTCTAAAAAGTTATAACCTGAACAAACTCTGAATAATGTGACTGATAAGATAAATAAATCAGAGAAGTCGTATAGGCTGGTGGAAAAGTGACTGTCTAGTAAATGATGAGAGGAAGTCCTTACATATATAAGATGGTAAAATGAGCACTGACATAACCACACTCCAGGAGAAGTGTCAGACACTTGATGGGAAAATGTGGTTAGCTGGGTTGATGTACAGGTGAGAGCAGTGAGGAATAAAACACTCTTTCAGGTTATCAGCATAAAAGTGTCAGTTCCCTGGATGTGAGGCGGGTTCAGTCGAGTCCTGCTACAATCTCAAAGACAACATGTTGTTCTTATCAGTAATCTTGTTTGCTGCCTCTTAGGATCAGAGCGCTCCTCTCACATACAAACAGCAGAGATCTCATCAGGCCTGCGGGCCCTTCTTCTGTCCCATATCTCCTTATTGTAACGTAAAATCATAGTTTTAGTTCAGCCTCGGGGCCATTATCAGTGCTGCCGGATAGGAAGTGTTTGCTTCTCACAGAGAAGAAAGAACCAAAAATGTCATTCATTTACCACTGATGACACATTTTTAATTAAGGTAACAGGCTTTACTTATCCAACAAGTTGGGGAATTCCTAATAAATAAGGTGCGAGACAAAAGAGCTCAAAAAGGTAAAAATAAAATTACACAAAAAGAGCAACTAAATGGGGGGAAAAAGTAAAATGAACTATGAAAATTTTGGTAACCAGCCTCTCTAATGAAACATCTGATAATGTACACTTCTTCTTCTTCTGCCTGCGATGTTGGTAATAATCGCCTTTCCTCTGCCCAACAGGCCTTTTCAGTATTCTTTGTGTGTGTGGCGTTTACCTCGGACATCATTTGCCTCCTCTTCATCCCAGTGCAATGGCTGTTCTTTGCTGCCAGTACCTACGTGTGGGTGCAGTATGTTTGGCACACAGGTAAGGCTATGCAGTGTTTGGATGCATTTATACCTCTCACTTTAAATACTGGCTCAAAATGACCTTTAGGGACATTTTGTATGTTTAAAAATTAAATGTAATATTTAAAAAATTAAATCCATTTTTAAATAAATGCTGGTTGACCATATTTTTATCACAATCTTTCCTTTTGTTTGGGTTTTGTTTTGTTTTTTTTTTGTTTTTTTTTGTCCTCGGGATGTAAATGATGTGTGCTGTAAATCATTCACTCATGAACTGCTAAAATAACTCATCCTTTGTAGTCACGCTTGTCACCACTTCTTAAAAACAACCGTCCCTTTCAGGGGAAAAGCAGGTGTGAAGGCGTTGTGCGACTCTCGGTTACTCTCTGTCGTTGTATTTACAAATAGTTGTTTCTGAGAATTTTGCACGCCATGTGTAAGCAAGCTGGCCTCTGAGGATTAGTTGTCAGTCTGATTTAGCGGCGTCCCCCTGAGCTGACCGAAGGCCGGGTGTCAGATTGAAATGTTAGTGCCAATTTGGGGCGGGGGAACTGAAACTGGCTCCCAGTTGCTTTCTGAGCTCTCCAACCGTACTCACCAGTGACATTCAGACCGAGAGGACATCACAGGAGTATTAATATCCCCCAGCTCTCCACAGCCTAGTGGAAATCAGTGTTTAGAGCCCCTGAAACAATGGTTACCGTCTGTATTCTGACCACCCCATGTTGGTAATCTTACTGTACTTTACTGTTTTATGTGCAGTTAACAATTCACAAACATGTACATAAACATATAAACTGTTTGCTCGGGGGGGGTGTTAATGGCTGACATCATTTCCATAAAAATGTGATGCTACAAACGTATTCCCATCTATTTTCATGCTGATGACATTGATTAGTTGTTGAAATTCCTTCTTCAACAAGCCCGACCAACAGGTTATGCCTTTTCCATGTGCACCTCTTTATGAAAAAGTTTGTGCTTTTTGCACTTCTGAAAATGTTTAAAATTGTAAATGAATCCTTAAATTATGATATTGTCTCAGAGTTTGAGTGGAAGAATCTGAGATGTTGGTCGATACTGATACCTTCAGGTATCCGCAGATACCAAGTCCTGTTCTGATATCAGTGTTAAATTAATAAGGTGTGAGGAGAAGACTGGGAATCACGCTTTAGTGTTCAGCATGGTGTCTTTGGTTGTTGATCTTCTCATCCAACACTGGTTGTGTTGAACCATGAGCCTCTACTTCAGCATTTCCTAAACTTAGTAATCAAATAAATACAAAAAGTTGACGCCTTAGGCACTTTTTTTTTTAAATATTTACTGCTTTGTAAATGAGTCATGCTCTCACATCTTTGTGCTGCTTTGCTTTTTCAGAGAGGGGGGTCTGTCTACCCACCGTGTCTCTATGGATACTCTTTGTGTACATCGAGGCAGCCATCAGATTCAAAGACCTGAAGAACTTCCACGTGGACCTATGTCGCCCTTTTGCTGCACACTGGTGAGCCACTGTTCTGTTACAGCTTAAGTTCACTGTCTTGAACGCAGCTAACAGATATTTTTTAGGTAAAGATGAAAAAAAAAAAATAAGCGTATGAACTACTCTAATGTTCACACTGCATCATTCAGTACATAAAACCACTAAGATCATGTTTAAAAGTACACAATAAATCTAAATGTGCCTTATTGTGTACTTTTAAACATTGGAGGTACATTAGTGTCTGCATAAGCATATTTTTGACTGGTTTAATTGTTTACATTAGGAAAAAAAAATTGGCGTAAAAAATTGTAGTGACCCTTCATCTGTGCCCAGTGACCTCATGAATGTGCGTTTTGTGTTCGTCTCCGTAGCATCGGCTACCCCGTGGTCACGTTGGGCTTCGGCTTCAAGAGCTATGTAAGCTATAAAATGCGCCTCCGGAAGCAAAAGGAGGTGCAGAAGGAGAATGAGTTTTACATGCAGCTTCTACAGCAGGCTCTGCCTCCAGAGCAACAGATGCTTCAGAGGCAAGAGCGCGAAGCCGAAGAAGGTAAGATTCAAACCTGCACACATGCAGAAATCTCGTTATGTCCTTGATTATCTTCTCACTCCGTCCATGCTGTGGTTGTTAGCTCGCTGCCCTAAGGCAGTGATTAGATTGTTCATGGCTTAAGTGGTTAGTAGGTCTCCAGGTCTACACAGGAAGTGATTCCCTTGTTGTGCATTGTTTGATAGCTGACAGAGGTGACCTTTCCATTGGTAGTTTCTCACCTCGAAATTTGTATTCCCAGGGGTTATTTCACTCACTGTTGTTTGAAGTCCCTTCATGTTGGGTCTTTGGGCTGCTAATCACTTCCCGTGTGGACGCCTTGATTGTGCTTCATTGCAAACACGGGCAGCTGAGTAGTTGTTCCAGTTTTACTTATTTGAATTCTGCCACTTGGAAGATGTATAGTAAGTGCTACAATATTAGTAAAGATGGATGAAAAGGTAAAGTCTTGTCTAGATTTAGACAGTGTGCTTCAGTCATTCAGATAAAAACAACTTTTCCATTTTGCAGTGCACTTTCCATTTTATCATTTTAATGGTTCATGTGTTTGGTGCTCTGGTACTATCAGGTAGTTCTGAGCAAAGAAAGTAATGTCTGTCTGGTGATTTAGCTTGTATGGCTCAATGTGGCTCCACTCTACGACTACAAAGTTCTTTTTTTATTTTTGCTGTGAAACATGGAGGCCGATTTTAGTTTTGGAGGTTTTATCCTCTTCATATAATTTTGAACATCCTTTCTAATCACAGCTTTGGTCAAGCTCTCATTTGTTTCTCATGAATCATTTCAGTCAAATAAATCGTACGTCTTCCCTTTCTATCCAAAGTGTGTGGTCACATGTGCACCTGCCTCACAGTTTAGTTAAACACTCCTTCCACTCAGTCACCACATTGGGTGTGATTAGACAGATGTGTGAGGAGCTGGTGTGAAAACGATGTGAAGTCGTAGCCACAGTCACTTTTTTCACAAATAAAACACCTGAGCCTGCTGTCAGTGTTCACAGGTGTAACTGAAAGTCCTGTTTCAGATATAACATATGGAGGCTTGCATATATACTCTATATAATGATGATGTAACAGGTAAAGAGTAAGTGCAGCATGTTCGTAGTTAATGCAAATTACAGTACAAACCGTCAAGGCCAGAAGTTCAGTTTCAAACACGCAGGCAGCAAAGAGGCGGCGCCAAGAACGAGGTTGACCACAGAAACACTCGCTTCTGTGATAACAATAAAGGCCTTCAATGAAAGCATTCAGAGAGTTTAATCAGCACACATGTTCATCTGCATGCATGCAGGTGAACTTCTGCTATTAACTTTGCCTGAGGTTTTGTAGCCGTTGCACGTCACTCGGCTAGAGCTCAGTGAAAATATACGAGGGCCGAGCAAAACCGATCGGTTGGACATTTGCAAAGATGTAGACATAAATGGACTTTGAACCCTCTGGAGTCGACGGATGCGCCAGCATGTCCAGATCACGTAACAGATTTAAGATTATGTATCAACAAGACCCAGCCTCACTGAGACTCTGTTTAAACACGTGTTGAAAGTGCAGACTTCAAACTATGTACCAGTTTTTACATTTTGTTGATAGGCCAATAAACCAGACTTACGATAAATAATTTACACTCGGCTTTTTTCTGAAAACTGTCTCATTTGGTGCAGGAAGAAACTGTATAACAGAGTTTTCTAAGGATAGCCTCTTTATTATTGGTGAAAAATGCATCAACCGATCAGAAAATTACATGCCAACACCAGCATGTGGTTGCTGAGGAAGAGGGGAAAATTGTGGGAATGATAGCGGTGAAAGGGAGACGAGATTTGAGAGTTTAGTGACATTTAATTGTTTGCAGTGTGTAGTCGGTGTGTAGTGTAGACTTTTTTTTTTAAAATTTGTTTTGTGTGTCAAAACAATGCGGCTACTGCTGAATGTCACAGACTCTGGCCAGAAAGCCGCTGGAGACAGATTGAAATGTAAACGCTGTCTCCAGGTGGACATCAGGAGTAGATACACCCTGGAGGTGTCAGCCCTGCAATGTGCCCCTCTATCTTGTCGTGGACGGGAACTATTTTTTTGGGAGTAGTGCAAATAATATGTGTGGAATCTTATTGCGACGCCTGATTTTAGAGCTGTGCGATATGACCAAAATCTCATATCCCGATATAAGACATTTATCGTCCCGACATCGATATATATCACAAACATTTTACTTTATATAAAATATTTTCTGTAAATTCTGTGAATCTCGGGCAAGTCGACTTGCGTGAAGTGTTTTCAGCTGGGCGTTGTGTACCTGGAATTGAGTGTTAAATAATTTGAAACGGCCGCAACTTTCTTTGTGAGCATTTGTTACCCGGCGTGCTGCTGCGGGGAAAAGCCCGCTCTAAGGTTTATTTTCTAGCACCTGACGGCTGTTTTTAGCTTCTCGCCCGTAAATACTCTACATACTATTTCACGTGATTCAGTTTATTTTGAAAAATCTCAACAGAATCTTCAGCTTTATTTTGAAAAGTTTATGTGGAAAATAAACAAGCGGATGGCGGAGCCAAGCGATGGTTTTACCGTCGTTGTTGCTAACGACAACTCATAAAAACAGTCGCTTGTCCGTCCGTAGTGTGGTTATTTTAAATATAAGACAAAGAAGTTTAAGTGTGTGTCGAAATAGTCCAAAGTCTCTCACACAGCAAGGTAAATGGGTTTATAGGTTAAATAAGAAGATAAAATCAAAAGTATTTCTACCCTTGACCCCTGAGAGTTAACGTGTTGTGATTTACGTACCATCACACCTCTAACACACATGAATATTCACATAAACATTGCTGTGTTTCTGTGCTCCCACAGCGGCGGCAGCGGCAGCTAAAGGTATATCTGAAGTGGACACACCTCCAGTGTCACAGAATGGCGCCCCAGTCAATAAAAAGACATTGGCACAACTGCCGGAGCTAGAATATAGAGAAAAAGGGAAAGAGGGACGAGGGGAAGCTAAAAAACAGCATAACAGCATCCTGCCGTCATCGGTGGACTCTAAACTCCAGGAGATGGAGTATATGGAGAACCATATGAATAACAAGAGACTGAACACAGAGCTGGGCAGTACAGAGAACCTGCTCCTTAAAGAGGACAACAATTCCTCCTCCTCTTCTTCTTCCTCATCGTCGTCCTCCAAAAATTGCAAAAATGCCAGCAGCAACACTGCGGCGCTTAACTCCTCGCCCCGCGGCCACAGCACCACCAACGGCAGCGTCCCCACGCCCACGTCGTCGTTCGTGGGGAAGAACGAGAAGAAGCACAAGCTACTGGTGAAAGGAACGTCGGGCGGCTCCCACAGGGACCCCACCGACAACTGCATCCCCAACAACCAGCTCAGCAAGCCGGAAGCACTGGTTCGGTAAGAAGACACCGACATGGTTTATATTCATAAATGCACCGCTCTGACCTCATCAGCAATATCAGGAGTGAAGCTTCTTTTAAGGATTTCGCCCGACACTGAGGGAAAACGGTTTATGAGGTTTATTTCAGCCGAGTTCAGTTTTAGCCTCCAGAACATTAATCAGAGAAGGATGTCTCGTAAAAAGTTTAGCAACTAACTGATTTTCATCTCCAGAGGCAGAACTGGGATCAAACTGTGATCGAAGTGCCGAGCTCAAACTTTAATTTGAGGGATTTAACAAAAGCATCAAATTAACTGTTTACAGATTATTAACATTTGTGTACATATGCAGTAACTTCGTGCTTGTTTCATTTAGCATTCACTGAGATGGTGTACAGAAGAAAACTTTATTTTACCAGTTATTCACGGACCTGACTATTTTATTTATTTTTTGCTTGTTTTGTATAATTTTTAAAATGATTTTTATTGGTTTGCTGATATTAACACATCTCCCTGTGATCCATGGTTTCATGTAAAATAGTTTGAAAATGGCAAAAATTTTATTCACGATGATTACGAGTTAAGGCCACTTTTCAAAACGTTTGTTGAACTGTCCTGTTCTTTTCTCCTCATCAGACATCTGACCCTCGTTTTATTCTTCCCGCTGACCAAAAGAAACTCGCCTTCTTCATTCACTTAGGAGGAGAGTCAGAGGTTTTAGAGAGAAGTTCCCTTGTGTAAAGGAATGAGAAAAATAAAAGCCACAGAGGGCAGGGTTTCTCAAATGTTTTTTTTCCTCAATCATCTTGATTTTATTATTGCTGTGGCTTTAACTGCACCTGAATTTAAATGTTGCTGTGCTTCTAAAACTTTGATTTTTGTTGTGTTTCCTTCTCGTGACCTCTGTGTGTTTCTCACCTCTTGTCATGCTCCTGCTCGGGACAGACTGGAGCAGGATGTCAAGAAGCTGAAGGCGGACCTACAGGCCAGCCGGCAGGTGGAGCAGGACCTGCGCAGCCAGATCGGCTCGCTGGGCAGCGCCGAGCGCTCGATACGCACAGAGCTGGGCCAACTGCGGCAGGAGAACGAACTGCTGCAGAACAAGTGAGTGCTGCTGCTGCCATCATGGAGGAGAGTTAAAAACAAACAAACATAAAGAAAACAACTGGGTGAAGGAGGGCGGTGGGGGTTTGCATCGAGAACTTTAGGTTTTGTCTAATAAAATAATAATAAAAATAAAAGTCCCCTAAAAATCTACAGTAAATGTTTGGTAGGGTTGCCTCTGTTGAGGTTTGCCTTCCAGACGTTCTGGGTGGCTGTAGCTCAGGCAGTAGAGCAGCTCATCTACTGATCGGAAGGCTGGTGGTTCCTGGCTTCCCCCAGTCTGCATGCCAAATATCTTTGGGCAAGATACTAACCCCAAATTGCTCTCCGATGCGTCCATCGGAGTATGAATGTGTGTGTGAATGTTAGTTAGAAAGCACTAAGAAAATGTACTTTTATTAATGGGTGAATGCACAAGTTGTGTAAAGCGCTTTGAGTGCTCAGAAGAGTAGAAAAGCGCTATATAAGAACCAGTCCATTTACCATTTACCTTAGGGTCTCACTTCCTGTTGTGCTAACAAGCTGCTCTGTGGCTTTTGTGCTCCTGTAGGCTCCATAATGCTGTGCAGACAAAGCAGAAGGACAAACAGACAGTGGGCCAACTGGAGAAGAGGCTCAAAGTGGAGCAGGAGGCCCGAGCTGCCGCCGAGAAGCAGCTCTCAGAGGAGAAGAAGAGAAAGAAGTTAGAGGAGGCCACAGCAGCCAGAGCAGTAGCACTAGCAGCAGCATCCAGGTGTGTACACATCTGGTTCACCAGCTCTGTTACTTGTGGTTTGTTGTGGGCCTCGAGGGTCATTCACCATTCTTTGTGTTTCCCATTGCTCTCAGAGGGGAGTGCACAGACACGCTGCGGCGGCGGATCACTGAATTAGAAACAGAGTGCAAGAAATTAACAATGGACATCAAGCTAAAGGAGGACCAGATCCGAGAGCTTGAGTTAAAAGTGCAGGTACAGGTTTGAGAAATTCACTGTTTGGTTTGACGTATGAGTCCATCAGAGGCTTGGGTCTTTTCACATGCTTCTTTTTACAGTCTTGTGTGCACGGCCACTTCTGCTTTGGGTCTGGTAGCAGCCATCATTGAAAAGTGCGACAGGAAAGTGGAAGTGAGGAAGCAAAATGTAACGTCTGTCATGATGAAGCACTTTGTGCAGAATCTCCAAAAGTTGATTCTGTTCATCTGGACGTAGCGTTTTGTGGGAGAAATGTTTCGTCACTCATCTCATTGTTCCTTCAGTGGGCTGGTTTCAGTCGTTATGCAAATGTACTGTTTATAAGATTGGGGAAACCTGCAGTCAGCTGAGACTGAAGAAGTCACTTGGATGAGTGACTTAAACGTTTCTCCCACAAAACGCTACGTCCAGATGAACAGAATCAACTTTTGGAGATTTACTTTCCTGGATGATTGAGAATGCATCAAGACGTTTTGTGCAGGATGAGAATATAAAGTTTTAGATGTTTCTGAGTAGCAGAAAATACTAGCCTGGTCTGTTAAATCTATAATAAAGTTATAATAAAGTCCACATATATGCGTTATCGCTTTCTCTCCGTTTTGGCCTCCCGTCCACACTGAGACGGTGTTTTCGCTGATGGAAAACGCATCGTTTTCAAAACGCTCCTGAAAACGCATGCATTTGAAAACGGTGCTTTCACATCGCAGTGTGGACAGTGAAAAGGCAGACTTTCTAAAACGATGACGCATGTTAGTCATATGATGCAGTCATGTGACCAATGAAACTAAGATAGCGGAGGGCATTATACAGCAGTTGTTTTGTTTGCTCTCAATTTTGACAGCCCTATTAAAGATTAATATCAGTCTGTTCATGCTTCAGATAGCTTTTCTTCAAATTCTTCAACTCTGTCTCGCTTTTGCAACTTTGTACTTTTGTGTTACTCGCAGCAACAACTCCACCTCATTGTTAGTCCATTTGAAAAACTCGGTGCTTTTCCCCAACATTTTGCCGCGACGTTTCAAAGAGCTGGAAAGTAAATAAACGGCAGACAGAAATGAGGCAGGTCGAATCTTCTTGTTTCACGCATGCGCAGTACTGGAACGTAAGCGTTTTCACCCGTTTCAATGTGGACGCGCAACTGTGTGAAAACGTGGAGCATTTTCAGACGAAAACACCGTTTTCAAATCTATCCGGGCTAGTGTGGACGTAGCCTAAGTGCCTCCTCGCAAACATCCATTGAGCAGTGTTGGACTTAACATAACAAAGTGACTTGTTGGATCTTTTCAGTTGTCCCACAAAAAAAAAGCTGCTGGAATATCAGGTGTGAAAAACCTCCAAACCGCTGACTCTTTCTGCAAACACATTCCCCTCCTGACCCCCACTGTTTCCCTGTCCATCTTTTAGGAGCTTCATAAATATAAAGAAAACGAAAAAGACACAGAGGTGCTGATGTCAGCGCTGTCAGCCATGCAGGACAAGACCCAGCACCTGGAGAACAGCCTGAGTGCAGAGACCAGGATCAAACTGGACCTCTTCTCTGCACTCGGGGACGCCAAGAGGCAGCTGGAGATCGCACAAGGTTCACAAAAGTTCACCGTCCTCAGAGTTGTTCTTTTTTGTTTTTGTTTTAAATGTCTCAGGCTGACTTGTTAAAATCTGTTTTCAGGTCAGATCCTGCAGAAGGACCAGGAGATCAAAGACCTGAAGCAGAAGATAGCGGAAGTGATGGCCGTCATGCCCAGCATCTCCTACACAGCCGACACCAGCAGCATGACCCCCGTGGCCCCCCACTACTCCTCAAAGTTTATGGACACCAATCCCTCCAGCCTGGACCCCAACGCCTCCGTTTACCAGCCTCTCAAAAAGTGAACGCCTCCCCCGCCCTCGCCCCCGTCCCCTCCACCTCGCCATCCATCTTCCTGTCCTTTTTACTCCTGCAGGCCCGCAACCTCACGGCTGAGAACCTGAGGGTTTTTTTTGTTTGTTTTTGTTTGGGGTTTTTTTTTGGTTTGGTTCTCTCCTTGCCAGGTCAGAAGGATGTTGTATTGTGTGACTGTATTTGTTGTAGTTAAAACAAAAGAAAACTTAAAAAACAAACAAACTTGAAAATCCCACATCAGCTAGGAAGCCCCAGTTTCTCTAGTGTCTAGTGAAACCTCACAGAATCGAGGATCGCTCTCACTCCTCACCTCCGGGGAGCAGTTGCTGTATTTTTCTTTTCTTTTTGGGTTTATCATTCCCTCCACAAACTGGAAAACAGAGCCCTCCTTGATTCTACAGCCTGACTTGTAATCCAAATTAATTTTAACAGCTGTTCGCCCGAGATAGCATCAGAGGAAAGTAATGCACTCATGACACCAACTCAACCTCTTTTACTTAAAAAGAAAAAAACAATTTGGACACCAAATTGACCCTGCTCTAAGCTGCGTTGGGGATGTGCTATAAACAGTTTTTAAGCTGTCTAAACTGGATTTGTTCTTGTTTTTTTTTTTTTGTTTGAAAGGGGGTAAAAAGTGACAGCAGTTTGGTTTTCCCTCTTCATTCCCACAACCGGTTGCAGAAACAAGTCTGCTTTCCACCGCTCTGCATAATCCTGCATCATGATCACAGTGCCTTGAGTTGAGGACATGAGTTTAATGAGATGCTGCCCGAACCTTCCGAATGCGTTGAAGCATCTGGCTAAGCTGGAAGAGATCAGTTTAGTGGGACTAAAAACACAGATTTGTTTATCGTTGTGCTCTCTGGAGGGCAGCCTTGTAATAAAATGAATCAGATATGTTTGACAGCAACATATTCGAGTCACTCTGACAGACGAACCCCCAAATGCTTTGGTTTAGCTGCTGCCCCCCTCTTTTCTTTTCTCACCGTGGAAAGCACACGTTGCTGTTTGAAAGGGAAAACTGTAAAGATGGACTGTGCAATGTATTAAAAAAAAAAAAAAAAATTGAATTAATTTAATTAACTTCCACTTTGGTTTGTGTGCTAAGACTGGAATTCCTGTGTTGAAGAATGTACTGTGAACGCATTGGCTCACACTTTAACAGCGATTTCTGTTAAGGAGTCTATGGGCAGTGGTGACCTGTGGTGTAGTAGTGGAAGGTGTATAGTTGACAGTAAGGGACTAGAAGTTTCATGAATGTCACCGTATTTGCAGCGTCTGGCGAGTGGCTGCTTTTTCTTTTCCTCCTGTTTCTGCTCTTCTCGCAGTTTTCCCGCAGGGAGAGAAGAAAGTTCTCGAGTCTGATGTGGTTTCACCGTCATTGTTGTGCGTGTGGTTTTCACCTTGCTGTGTATGGAGACGCTTGTTTTTTCTTTCTTTTCTCACTCGCTCAGATTGCTGTCATTGGCTTCTTGGAAAATGTTGTGACAAATTTACATTTTAGTTGGTTGTTTGTTCAGCTGAATGTGGAAAGAATAGATTTTGTTTTCTTTGCCCAAAGTCACAGTTCGGTTGCCCCCCACCCTCCCTCTCTACCCCTCCTCCAGGTCTGACCTTGGCTGCGCTCTCGCTCTGTGAGGTTTACAAGAAATAAACTTTTTTTTTTTTTTCTTGCAAACTGACTTCTCTCTTCTTGGTGTTGTTAATTTAACGTGTTTGCAGAGGTAAAACCAACCTGACAGCTTTGATGCATTTCAGTTTCCCTCGGCTCGATCTCTCGATGTTTAAAATATTAAACCTCGAAGCTGCTGTGTGCTCTTCAGGCGCACTTTGCCTCAGTTTCATCAGTTTGCGTATTTGTTTAAAAAAAAAAAAAAAAAAAGAAATAATAAAAATAAAAAAAATCTCTCTGAGGGTCCATGCAGCTTTTTAAAGGTGTACACTTTCACCCTCTTAGTTGAACTCACAGCAATCTGCACAAAAAAATATTTGGAGCTTTTTTTTTTTTTTGTAGTTTTGCCTCTGTTACAACACCACAATGGATTTTAAACCAAACAATCAAGATGTGATTTAAGTGCGAACTTTCAGCTTTAAGGGGTTTAATTAAAGTTTTGCATAAACTGTTCAGGAATTACAGACATTATATACAGTCCCCCATTTTTCAGAGGATCAGGCATTAGACTGACGGGGGTGTGAGAGAGAGGTGAGTTCAGTTTTGTCATTTCATGACAAATTAAGCAGATAAAATGATCGGGAGTCGATTCCAGGTCACTTGAATTCTCACTATGACATCCAAAGAGATGTCAGCGCAAGTGAGAGAGGCCAACATGAGAGGAAGAACTACAGAAAGGACCAATTTAAGAGTCTGAATGCACTGACCAACTCAGATAACCCATATGGAAAAGATATATATAAATCTTATAAAGTTTGTATCTGTCTTGTGTGAAACTTGTATGAAAAGCATACAAGAGTGAAAACAGATATAAGATACCTTGAAAAATTATATAATCAAACTTGTATGGTTTGGATATTTACTAAAACAATATATGAAAGTAATGAGAAAGTGGCCACTTTCATGAGTAAATCATGTAAGTTTTTACTTTTTCTTTTCCATATGGGAAGACGAAAGAAGAAGAAAACTAAAGTGCATGATCACAGAATTCTTTCCTTGGTAAAGACAAACATGTTGTAGTTGCATCATTGTCAAAGTGGACAGTCAAAAGATACCTTCATGAATGGGGAAAAAAAACAAAAGTGCAAACCACTGGTTACACTGACAAACACGAAGAACAGATTAAACTTTGCCAGGAAAAGAAAATCCTAAACAGTTCAGAACAAGAATATTTGGAGGGATGAAACAAAGATGGACTTGTACCAGAGTTATATGAAAAAGGAGAAAAGCTGCTCATGCACATGTATGTCTGCCAGTGTGAATAGGGTGATGAGCCAAAGCAAACTGGAAAAGCAACCCGAGTTTCTCAAAGGAAAGGAACGGCAAATTCTTCAGTTACATGACCTCAAACCAACACGGCAGCGTTTCATTTAATAAACAGAAAACTGAAGGCTGAGAGATCTGAAACAGTGTAAAAACTTGCTGTGGCCCCTTTGTTATTTTGGAGTTTGCCCAAATGCACCATCTCCCTTTTACCACTAGAAGGCAGTGTCAGTCTGATCAGTGATCACTTCTCTCCACACGAGTTCTGCTCATTCACTCTGCAAATAATCATTATATTTCCCTCTTTTTAAGACCATAAATCACATTTTATTCTGATAAAAGAGTTGGTTATTATTATTTATGCTTATTTATGGTAATAATTTGAGATGGACATTCTTTGGCCACAAAAAGAGGGAAAAGCTGGTCATTAAAATGATCATTTCTTGCAGGACTGGATGAGTCGTTTCTCTACCTAAATATGGACACGTGAGGGATGCCTTTGCTTTCCTGACCTTTGGCCCTGGAAGTTCATTCAGATCAGGAATGACACTTCCTGAGGTTTGTGGGGATTAAGATTCCCGCTGTCAACGTCAAGCACCCCTAATTTCAAACAGACGCCCTCTCAGGAAGTGTCACGTGCCAAGCTTCCTGAGATATGTTTGATCAACCCGTGCATTGAGACTAACTGTGCTTAGATTGGTAATAAATCTGTTTTTAAACCCATCTGCTCCATGCTCATCCACTTCCTGTTTAACAAGGTCAAACATGTGGAACTGGCAAATTATGATCATTAGAAATTGCCCACAGTGCCATTAAGCATCTGAAATCTACAGTTAATCCTCCCGTTTGAAGGGAAGGAGGCATAAATGAGATAAAATGCAGATAAAGCTTCTCTTGAGTTACTCGGTTTGACATTTTTTTTTCTTGATTGAAAACACTTTCACCCTAAAGGATTAGAAAAAGATTATTTTTGCAGACGATCACTGAAGCTTTGGTGAGCTTGCAGCAGAAACACTCCCATGCTTGCTCTGAGGGTTGCTTACTTGTGTTTGTCCTCATGTATAATTAAACTGTGTGTGTTTTGGCTCTTATACTCACCTTCAGAGTGAAGAACCAAAACATGCGTCTTCTCTCCCCTCTGGCAGAAACTCTCTGATCTTTCTTCTCCAACTAGTACTGCTGCTTCCTTAAAAGCCAGGCTTCGTGCTGCATGCTTCAGTTTACAGTCACTCTTTGCCCCATTGCATGGAGGCACAGTTGTATCTGCTAACAAAGAAACAGTGATTTAAAAGGAATTCACCTGCCTGAGCACACAGGGACTTAAAGCAGTGATCAGTCTCTCTAGAAACTATTTTTTATGCTGTGTTGTAACTTAAAACTGAGCTTTAGATTGAAGATCGTGGAGCGCTTTCCCAATATGCACCTGAGGACGCTGTGGCCAGTTAAACTGTCATCTCCCATGAAATCTGGTACTGCTGGATTTTTTTGCGAGCCAAACCCTCGAGTGATTCACACACAGGGCGGTGATGTAAGCTCAGTGAAACTCACCAGAGAAATGTAGCTCTGCGACTACAGGAACCAATATGAGACAACATTCCTAATGTCAATCAGCATGTTTGCTAGAGATGCTCTGCACTGTATTTTATCTGGGCCTCAAAAATGATTGAGGTTAGAAAAAGATTCCACTTTTTGGTTTCACTTTCTCACAGAAAGTGTTCAAATTGGGGTTTTTTTCATCACAAGGAAAGATTACACCAGTCTACAGTCATAATGCATCTGAAGGTACTTTTTTGAGTCAGTGAAAAAGACAAATAATGCTTAAAGTTTGTGGTTGGGTTTAGTTTTGATGGCATGCTCCTGGATCATTTCTTAAATGAAACCAGAAATGACTAAAACACACCACTGAATTTTTGCAACAATGGCCGAAATTGCCATTACCAGTACTAATCTTCACATGGCCACTCTGTTGTGTTGATATTGGTCTTGTATGAATTCTAAATGCAATTATCTGTTTGACTTTTGACTTCTTCTGTTTGGCCTTGGATTTGACCTTCCTGGTAGCAGAAAAAAGTACATATGAAATCGCCTATTTTATATACAAAGCAGGCAGCTTCTGAAAAGATGTTGACCAGTGTAATAAAACCAAGGGTCACAAAGGGTGAATTTTAAATTTCAAATGCCAGAATTGTTGCTGGATCTTCGCAGAAGTCTTATCCATGGAGCTAACTTTGGAGAAAACCAAAGAAGAACAATAAAAGGATCAGAGGTCATAGAGGTTTGTTAAATTCACTCATGAGCATCACTGCCAGTTAAAGGTTTTCACCAAAATATATATATTTTTGAATTTTGGGGGCAACTTTTTGTTTATAATAGCCGGTTGCGGCAGATGGCTGCCACTGTCTGAGCCTGGTTCTGCTGGAGGTTTCTTCCTGTTAAAAGGGAGTTTTCCTTCCCACTGTTGCCAAAGCACTTGATCACAGAGCGTCATCTGATTGTTGGGGTTTCTGTGTTTTTTCTGTATTATTGTATGCTCTCTACAATATAAAGCACCTTGAAGCAACTGTTGTTGTGATTTGGTGCTATACAAATGAACTGACTTGATTTATATTTTGTGGAAAGTTTTCAGATTCATCAGTTTAATTTATTGAAACACACACTATGAGACTACTTTATGATACTATTTATAACCGCCTCTTTCTGTCCTTGAAAATTCCCAGAACATACCTTTAACTATTAACTATCGTTAAACATGTGGCCTGGGGCCCAACAAAGGGTCCAATTCGACCCAAGAGATTTCTCGAAAAATGCGAAAAGTGCACAAAGAAGGACATAAATTTTGTCCTTTTGTTTTGCCTTTCTTACTGACAAAGACACAATTTGTGGCCTGGCACACTACACCAAAGTAAGAAAGAGATAAACCAAAACATGAAGAACACTTCCTGCTTTTCACTATTTTGTGTGGAAGTTTGATTTTCTTTGATTTACTTTAGTGGCATTTCTTTATTTAAAAACATGGGCGTATTATTGAACTTGCACTTCTTCTTTTTAAGAATCTCAGACATTAAATATGGACACATATAGTTAAACTTCCTTACCCTGACAGAAAGCGGAACATGTTGGAAGTGGTTATAGGTTATTAGCTTATAACCACAAGGTTATAGGTTATTTTACCCATCTGAGCCACTTGAGATCAAACTGGGCAGTGTGTAAGTTATGATGTAAAATGTGTTTAACAGCTCTGATTTAGAGTTAAGTAGTGGTTGATCTGACTTTTAGAAGAAATGTGAAGAATTTCTTTCTGAAACTGAGCTGGAATATGAAGTACTAAAGTACTAAAACAAACGCGTTCACATGATTTTAAAGGAGTACTTCAGGGAACACTACTGGTTCATCCACAGCTTTAAGAACTCCAGCTTCAAAACTTTCTGTCACTTGCATGAGAAAATCAGTTTTCATGCTAAGAAATAAAAGAAAATTGTGTTAAATAACTTGAGACACCAAAATTTTCTGTAGAGACAGAATTATTATCAGATCCGCAGTGGAAAGATGGCTTTCTAATCTAAGCAAAGATTCACTGATGCAAAATGTCCTTTTTGAGGAGAACCCCCCTCCCACGTACTTCCTCCATACTGCAACAGTTCCCTGTAGTGCAGAATATGGGGTCAAAGGTTACATTAAATTAGCCGCAGTAAAATCTTGTGTTTAAACTTTAATAACCACCTCTAGTGAAAACCAGTTTAGCCCAAAATACAAGCTGAGATGGGCATTTTGTGTTGCATGTGGCTGATGGATGTCTGTGGTGTGCTGCAAAAGTTCATGACTGGGCTTTCTGTGCAAAACAGGAATTAAAAGTGTTGGCATGACTGCAAAATGAAAAACAGGCACAGATTTATCCCTCACAACAATAAAGCATTGCAGTTTAGACTTGTGCTGGACGGAGGAGCGCGCTCACTTTTTGAGAACACTTTGTTTACTTTTAGATTATAACATTGTAAGAAATTGTTTTAAAGAAAGGAGTTCCTCAGGGAATACTATTGGGTCCTGCTTTAACAACTTTAGCGAGATTAGTGCAAAAAAAAAAAAAATCACAGTGGTGATATATAAGATTATAACTTACTCATTTATATAACAAAAAAACCATTTTTGTTTTTCATCCAGGATTTGGTAACCTGGATGAAAAACTTATTTGTATCATGTTTGGATTAAACTACAGTATATATTATTGTACAATCTACTGTACAATATAAAGTGCCTTGAGACGACTGTTGTTGTGATTTGGCGCTATATAAATAAAATTGAATTGAATTGAATAGGTTTACAAGAAACTGTACATCGGTTACAATCCTCACAGCCATATCAACGCCAACCAAAGATGGAAAAGTCACCAGGACCACTAAGGGGGCAAATTTGGCTGGCTGACTGTTCAGATCCCTCCCCTGGGGGGTGTGGCTGCACTTTTCCCCCCCTCATAGCCAAGAGCACAGGTGTAACAACTCTGTGACTGACCTTGATGTACCAGAGCAAACCCATCTCCCTATACAGGGAGTGCAGAATTATTAGGCAAATGAGTATTTTGTCCACATCGTCCTCTTCATGCATGTTGTCTTACTCCAAGCTGTATAGGCTCGAAAGCCTACTACCAATTAAGCATATTAGGTGATGTGCATCTCTGTAATGAGAAGGGGTGTGGTCTAATGACATCAACACCCTATATCAGGTGTGCATAATTATTAGGCAACGTCCTTTCCTTTGGCAAAATGGGTCAAATGAAGGACTTGACAGGCTCAGAAAAGTCAAAAATAGTGAGATATCTTGCAGAGGGATGCAGCAGTCTCAAAATTGCAAAGCTTCTGAAGCGTGATCATCGAACAATCAAGCGTTTCATTCAAAATAGTCAACACGGTCGCAAGAAGCGTGTGGAAAAACCAAGGCGCAAAATAACTGCCCATGAACTGAGAAAAGTCAAGCGTGCAGCTGCCAAGATGCCACTTGCCACCAGTTTGGCCATATTTCAGAGCTGCAACATCACTGGAGTGCCCAAAAGCACAAGGTGTGCAATACTCAGAGACATGGCCAAGGTAAGAAAGGCTGAAAGACGACCACCACTGAACAAGACACACAAGCTGAAACGTCAAGACTGGGCCAAGAAATATCTCAAGACTGATTTTTCTAAGGTTTTATGGACTGATGAAATGAGAGTGAGTCTTGATGGGCCCGTGGCTGGATTGGTAAAGGGCAGAGAGCTCCAGTCCGACTCAGACGCCAGCAAGGTGGAGGTGGAGTACTGGTTTGGGCTGGTATCATCAAAGATGAGCTTGTGGGGCCTTTTCGGGTTGAGGATGAAGTCAAGCTCAACTCCCAGTCCTACTGCCAGTTTCTGGAAGACACCTTCTTCAAGCAGTGGTACAGGAAGAAGTCTGCATCCTTCAAGAAAAACATGATTTTCATGCAGGACAATGCTCCATCACACGCGGCCAAGTACTCCACAGCGTGGCTGGCAAGAAAGGGTATAAAAGAAGAAAAACTAATGACATGGCCTCCTTGTTCACCTGATCTGAACCCCATTGAGAACCTGTGGTCCATCATCAAATGTGAGATTTACAAGGAGGGAAAACAGTACACCTCTCTGAACAGTGTCTGGGAGGCTGTGGTTGCTGCTGCACGCAATGTTGATGGTGAACAGATCAAAACACTGACAGAATCCATGGATGGCAGGCTTTTGAGTGTCCTTGCAAAGAAAGGTGGCTATATTGGTCGCTGATTTGTTTTGTTTTGTTTTTGAATGTCAGAAATGTATATTTGTGAATGTGGAGATGTTATATTGGTTTCAGTGGTAAAAATAAATAATTGAAATGGGTATATGTTTGTTTTTTGTTAAGTTGCCTAATAATTATGCACAGTAATAGTCACCTGCACACACAGATATCCCCCTAAAATAGCTAAAACTAAAAACAAACTAAAAACTACTTCCAAAAACATTCAGCTTTGATATTAATGAGTTTTTTGGGTTCATTGAGAACATGGTTGTTGTTCAATAATAAAATTATTCCTCAAAAATACAACTTGCCTAATAATTCTGCACTCCCTGTATAACAAACACTCAGTCACAGAATTCCTCATTCCAGATACATCTAGACACATCACACAGACACACCTTAAAGTATGAGTATATATTTTTAACTTGATGTGGTAACAATGTTTCAGTCCTTTACAAAAACACAGATGACTCACCCATCAGAGCTTCATCTTTCAGGCCTCACGCTCACAGAGTCATAGACGGCACTGCTCAAGTCCAAAGTCCCAGGGGTGCACTCGTCCTTCTTGTTTCTCTCCTTCCTCTTTTCAGCAACAGGTTTTTTTTTGTTTTGCTTGCTAAAGATAATTTAAAATACCACTTCCCCAGCTAATTACTCTGTAAGCCACTTGCCAAAAAAAACCTAATAAATTGCTGCGTAGTGGAAGTCACCCGGGTTTGTGAGCATTTTGCACAAATGACAGGGAGCAAGGTCAGGAAGTACGAGTGAGATATTTTCCAGCATGCCCCACCGCCATTAAAACTTTTCTGCAAAGGAGTGTGGAGTGTAAAATGACCGTGAAGTGACACCATATCAATCTATCCATCTATCCATCTATCCATCTATCTATCTATCTATCTATCTATCTATCTATCTAAATTTGTGTCATTGTTTGGCTGTTTGTGTGTGCACGTATGTGTCTTCATTTGGCTTTTCCTGTAATGTGTCACATATTCTGCTGTAGTAAACCCCATCAGCATGACTTTTTGGGCTTGAGCTTTAAGAAGAAGAATGCAAAAACAAAAGGAAGGTACTGGGAGCTCATTATCTGGACATTTCCTGCGATTATAAAACTTAAATTTTGTGTTTATTTATCAAAGATTTTCTATTTTTTACTGTGGACTCACTGTAAAGGCCTTTACACACTGGACGCTTAAAATTCATGCAAATATTTGAATATTAATATATGATTTTATGATCTTAACAATAAACTAATAACAATAAGAAGCGATTTTTCCAATCCAAATAAACAAATGTGACCAATCAGACCACTGCATTTGGCAACATGTACACTGCAGTTCTAAACACCACCGGTACTGAATACACAAATAGTAAAATTATACTATTTTGCCTGAGACACGCAGCTAGACATTCCAGGTCAACTGGCTATAAAATTTGACAGTTTAATGGTTTGTTTTTACTTCCTTAATAGTACGCCAGGCAGATATGCCATTTGTCTTCTTACGGTATGTCAGAATGAAGGCTATAAAAGCAAACAAACAAAAATACAGTTCAAATTTTTTGACCTCTTGCTTTGTAAGTTGCACATTTTCTAAAGAGGACCTGTGGGCCGGGTTGGGTGCCTTTGACGGCTGCTTCTGGCCCCCTAACCATATTTTTGAACCCCCTTATGAGCAGCCGGCGATCGGAGGATCACGTCAGTCGTCGCAGAAGACGCGGGGGGGGGGGACAGTAGAAACTGTAGGCCGGGTCTTAGAGGGCGTTAACGGGAATAACACTAGCACCGCCCGTCCGGGCTGCCAGCGCCGCCGCGGCTGCTGTTACTACCTCACCCACTCGCGTGACTCCACAAGCGGGCGTCACGCACCTTATCCGGTTAATTTACATACTAACACCGCCCAGGGGGACGAACATGGTAATTTACCGTCGGCTGAGAGCTAGTCGTACGAAGGAGGGGAGAGAAGAACAGCTGAAACAAAGTTTGAACGACAGAGGTTTGTTTTAAACCGAGCGGAGTGTTTCGACACGCACACACAGGCGCTCGTCGGGCTCTTTGCCCCACTTTTGGATTACGATATGGACGCTTTGAAATCCGCCGGAAGGGCAATTATACGGAGCCCCAGCATCGCCAAACAGTCCTGGGGTGCGGGCAGACATAAAAGTAAGTATTCGCCGTCTCATTGCACTCATGTGTTATCCAGTAGCTGGTGCTAATTTGGCCACACCAAAGCTAACTTGGCTAAGAAGAGCTAGCCTCCACAAGTAGCTAACTGTACAACCGGTGGTCTCCGAGCGTTACCTAGCTACAGTTGTCGTAGTGGCGTGAACACCTAGCAACCCGAATAGTTTCACATCAGGAAACGTTTAGTGAGGGGATTGAACTTGACACTGAAACTGACAGCAGCGCCCCGCAGCTCGTAAACTGACTCCCTGTGAGGCTCGGAGTAACAAGTTCAGCCTCAACGCCGGCTCCCTGCCCACTCCGCTGAGTTTATTTTGGAACAGGGGCGCAAACAAAACGTGACAAAAGTTTGAGGAGTGCTGCTGTTTTTCTGCCACGTCGCTCAGACGCGCTCGGAAACGTGCAGGAGAGGATCGGTGGGAGCTAAAACACTGTAATCTGGACTTTAAGGAGGCAGGAGCAGGCACGGAGAGATGAGCGGTCTCCTTCCTGGCAAGCCTTTACAAGCCCTACAACTCACTCTGTTGCTAGGCGATGCACACTGGGAAACACAAAAATGAGGAGGCTGTGTTAAGGGGGGGATTCTTCAAACACCATGGAGGTGTCTTTAGGATGCACTATGATGACGATGCTCTGCAATCGTCGCATGCATGCTCAGCTGCCTTGCACAAAGAGTGGGGGGTTACCCCCTGCTCCCCATGCCTCTCTGGCTTTATTTTGTTTCACAGACAATGGAGCTGTTGGCTTGACCGTGCTTACACGTGCCAGACCAATCGATGCTTTGTTTTGGGAGTGATGCACAATCAGCAGGGTCCTTCCACATGCGATCGGGCAGCAGCTACGCAGACCCCTCCATGAATAATCGATCAGCTCAGCTGATAATGGAGTTTCCCTTCCATGTGGAATCTGTGGCAGAGGTCACACCTCTAAGTCTTTTTCAGAGGTTTTGAGTTTTATCTGGATGTTTTTAAAAATGGGAAAAGTTGGCAGAACTCCTGAGGAGCCTTTTTTTAATGCTTTAAGATTGTAACGGTCTTTCAGAGGTGTAGAAATGATAATCAAATGATCTCACCATGAAATGCATTTTAAATGCATTATATTTCACTGTGGTGTAAAATATACAAAATGCTGGATGTACAGCTACATCTTACATATATATGCTAAAATTCATGTCCGCATCAGTAAACTACTCACTATTGTGAGACTTGGCCTGTGGTTCGACAGACTCCAGCTCCACCGTCTGGAACGACAGCTGGAGATAGTAGTCCTTGCTCTTCTTTGAAGATCTGTTGTGAGCTGGAAGGTCTCTCTAACCAGAACCTGGAGCAGGTGGAGTGCTGGTTCAGGCGCTCCTAAACTGAGCAAATGAAGCATTAAAGGTAAAAACTACTCTTTACGCTGGTGGAGTCTGAGTCGATCCACAGGTTGAGACATTAGCTCTGTTATCTATTATCGCATTTACGGTATGATTTGTTCATGTATTTCAGAAAGCTACATCATTTATTGAATTCTGGGAAGTTAGCTAGTTCTTGTTAGGATTTGTCGGGAGGGATTGTGAACTTTCAAGTCTCATCTCACCACGTGGGATAGGCAGCAGCTTAAATAAGTTCTGAGACTTTTTTTTGCCCACATCATGATACTGGGCACATCCTTTAGACGTGATCACTTCTGTTTTAAAATGAATTTTGGATATAATTATATTCGAACACCTATCAGTGTACCTTGCTTTTAGTATAATGCTGCGTAATCCTGTCTTTCCTGTGGGACCAGGAGCTGAGTTTATGGCACCAGCTAAGCATCTCGCATTAAATACTGTAATTACTGATATTTAAATATAATCATTATTTATCACTCTTGTCTCGGTGAGTGATTACCCACTCTCAGCGAGCTCTGCACTCTCCTATGTTGCTACCACACTGATAGTCATTAACCTAGCCCCTCGCTTTACAGCTTTACTGTTCTAACATGACAGTAAATAAACCCCACAACTGTAAACATAAAGAAACAAACAGAAAATATAATTGATATAAAGTGGGCTTAATATTTTAGCCAGTGTCCATACGAAGATACTCTAACTCTGGATGCAACAATATCAGCAGATGCATGCAATATGAATGGGCACTGTGAAATGATACTTACTTAATCTATAAAATAGGAGTGAATTAAAAAAAAATCATTTAAATCAAAAAGGAATAAACTCACAAACTCAAAATATGTTAGCAGAATTTCTAGTTTGTGTGTTTGTGTTAAGTGACAGACATCTCTGTTTTTGTTTGCTTGAATCTGCCCCATACACCGCACAATTAAGAGTATTGTTTGTGAACACAGTCGCTGGAGTGCTTATTGCTTCTAACAGCCAAGGAGGAGGACTACAACCTATATCTGGAATCCAGTAAAATTATTTTTGAAACCTACCACAACACTTTCTTATTCTTTCCTGTCTCTGCATGACAAACTGTGAGCTTGCTCTTCTTTACTGATGTTAGATGGTGTTAGAAGATCAACCTGATGTTCACAGCCACCACCCAGTTTGAAGTGACCAAAGCAGAATTGTTTCATTTATCTTGCCCAACATGTATTTCTGTCAATTCACATCAAGTTTTGTTGCTTTAATGTGTCCCATACACCACACGGTTACCGTTTATTAACACCTGGGCACTGACCTGAAGTTATTAATCACTACGGAGCATTCAAACTGTACACTGTTCTTGATACACAAACACCAGAAGCCGCATCCAGTCTCAAGATATCACTTTCTGTCACGTTGATGTACCCCATATACTGTACAGCTATCGGTAATATCTGAACAGCACCATCGATTTAGATCTTTAATCACTACAAGAGACTCGGTCATGGAGGGCTGTTACTGCGCTGTTTTCAACCACACAAACACTGGAAACCAAATTAGACATCCACCAAACTCAAAATCTAAACAATATGTACCAAAATAATAACACTGCTAACTTAAGATTTTGAAGGTAAGAGTTCAAACCACAGGTCTTTGTTCTTACTAATGCATATGTTACATTGTTAGAAACAAGTACACAAATCTTTACTCATCAGTGTGGTTAAAAAACCTCTCAACATAAGTAAGTATACTTTAAACTTTGTATTAAGTTGAAGGCATTTCTCACACAGTGTAGTCAGCCTTTTTAGAGCAGCTGTTTGTATTGTTTGATTCTTTCACCCACATTACTAATTTATTTGGGGTTCCTGTTTTTGTGTATGATCAATGCATCACCTTCCCCTTTTTTCCCCAATCTGTTAATATAATCTTACACTTGGCTGTTTTGGTGCTGTGAGTAAAAAGCAACTTGTCATCCTGTGGTGTCGATAGCTTCTCTAAAGTGTACCCTGCTTTTAAACATGACATTCATGCAGGGTAAGAATTAAAGGTTCACTTAACCTCGTGCCCTCTGGCTTGGATTGTATTGCCTTAAAGGCACAACATTTCAGTCTGTATATGCAATTAGGGGTAAAGTTTTGCCTTTTTACAGTCTTGTTCCTACCGTGTGTGGGCTTGGCCTTGTCAGAGCAGCCTATTCACAGCATTGGCATGCATCAACACTGAATTCCTCTTCTCCTACTGTCAGTGGTAGATCATAACAGGTGCTGTTATTGTTTTCATTAAGCTCCTGTGTCTTTGAATGCTTGCCGTTTGTCAGCCTTTTAGAATAGCCTGACGTCAGTGCTTGCTTCGTTCCCTTTGCCCTGCTTTTTGCATTCGTTTCCTGCATATCTTTAAAGAGCATGCTTTCTTTTTTGGCTTTCCTGCGCTGCCCTCTCATTACATCCACATAGTTTGGATTTTTTTCCCTGTAGTTGGTAGATTGGTATGTAACATTAGACCTCTTTTTAGGTCATGAAAGCAACGTGTTTGTGTGCATGTGTGAGTGAGACAGGAAATCCCCACCTATATGACTAAAACATTTTCTTCTCATGGTCAAGAGGCTGTCTCCTCTGAGGTTATTGGTACTGAAACTGCTAGATTACAGAATGTCTGAGTTGACCAGACTTGTGTGTGTGTGTGTGTGAGAGTGTGGACTACGTTTCATTTAAGACCTTTATGTGGAAACCAAAGTTGATGTTGATCAAAGTTATTATGTGTATTTCTACACCTTTTTCAGATAGTACTGCATGTTAAGCTGTTATTATCATGGACTGATGTCAGCTGCCTGTTGGTTTGAGGAAGCCACCCGTCTCATGATTCAGTTGCTTGTAGATCCACATAAAGCAGGAACAACTTGAAGTATTTGCTTTCTGTTGGAGTTTATCAGTCTCTCACATCAACTTCATTGTGACTGATGATTGCATTGAATGGTTTTCTCTACACTTACAAGTAGTTATGGCAACCAAATGGGCAACCTAGAAACTTTTGACTGTATATCTCTCCTGGTGAGAGGCAACCTTTCTCCAAAGAAGCGCGGTCTGACTTGAACTGACTGCAATCCCTCTGAGTTGGATCAGTGAAGGTTTGCATGTAACTGTGGAGGAATTTGTTTATTTTTCCAGATCTCTGAGGTTCTGTCTGGACTGTGAATACAGAATTTATAAAATAATATGAATTTTTGTTTACGCAGATGGTAACAGGCTAGTTAATCGTTGTGTTATTGCAAGAAGATTGCATGCAATTGTCTGCTTGACCACATTTAATCACAGACTGATACGAGACTATTTTGTTGCCAATTTATTGCCAACTTTATGCATCAAAATAGCATTGAAGACAGCACCTGACATGCCTGTCTTTAAAACAACCATTTCAAAGGCAATGTGATCAGAAGTTTATTCCACATGTCACAATAATCCTGGTTGCAACGGCGTCTCTAACCAGTTTTTTCCCATGTGTGAGTGTAGCCAGGTTTAGTTCTGGACTTTGCTGGTGTAATTGCAACATGCTGTCATGTTACCCTTATATTGTATATTGTATAGCTTTCTTGTTATATGTAAAATTGTATTATATTATTTAATTTTATTTAATTTTTTTTACTTTAAAATATTTTACTTGCATTTTTAATCACTCTTATATTTAAATGTTCATTTTCTATTTTATCTAGGGATTGAGAGTAACGAAGTTTCTATTCTCTGTATGTCCTGTACATGTGGCAGAATTGACAATAAAGTTGACTTTGACTTTGACTTTGATATTTTCAAGTTATTGCCGCAAATGCAATACAAGATACTGACTCATTAATCAGTGTCCAAAAGTAGTTTTAAACATATTTTAGTGATCAATATATAATTGTCTGTATAGGGTGTGGTGAGTAAAGACATGACCTCAGACACCACCCATGTTTATGTAAGAGGGTGGTGTGCCAAGTTATCAGCCAAACCCGGCGAGCTGTTTCCATAAACTGTAAAAGTACCATCATCCCTGCTCCGGCCCTGGTCACCCGGTGCAAAGTCATCCAAAAGTATCTGCCAGGCTGTAATAGAGATCACATCCTGCTGACTTCCTTTATGGAGTGTAAAATCCTTACAGATTTACTGTGATCTGTATCTATAAGCTGCTTCTGTGTTTGGTCATGTGTGAGCATGTGCTGGTAGGGCTGCACAACTATGCTTCGTCACTGTTTCTCCCAGAGAACGATATTAAAAATAGATGCTGTCAGGGCAATAGATGAAAATGAATTATTGGACTTAAACATGGTATTTAGTGTTGGTGAAACTGGCTGCTTTGAGTTTGTGATCAGAAAAGTAGAACTTTTTCTATGTGGTGTTATTTTGGACTAACCACTGTTAGTTCTCCAAAGTGCATCTTTTAATGAAAGCGCAAGTCTATTTATGGCGAAAAAGCTAGAAAATGAAGTCTTGAGTCACCAACTCTGTCTTTTGTTTCATGTTCTATTTTAAATAATAGGATGTAACACATTTACACCTGCTTTTAACAGTGCAGGGTGCTTCCAGTTTACTCTGTCATTCCGAGACACCAGTAAGGACGTCTGGGTCTAAACAGCATGACTTCGAGGAAAGAAATAGTTCATGTAATCTCCTTTAGCCATATGTCTAGACATATGGTCAGTGTTGCTTTGGTTCATTGTTAGTAGGCCGTGTTGGTGCCTAATAAACACCACTTGAGGCAAGAAGAGAGCCTACAATACCAATTAAGTGTATTTGGATAGCCTTCTCTTTGTTAGCAGTTAGTGCTCTAGTCCACAGTTACAGCTCCTTCTATTTAATCTGTCGAGCAACGGTGTCAGTACTACTTAAATAGCTACACGAGTCCTCAAGCATTACTGTGCACCTACACTAGAGACAGTCCTCCTTTCTGTAACTTGACTGAGTGTATCTGTAATGATTTATGGATCTCTTTTGAGTGTTCAGCCAGGAGGAAGGAATACAACACCCTGCCTTTCCCCACCCCCTCCATCCCTGTTCAGCATCAGCACAATCCTCACATTTCACGCTTCCTCTTTACCATTAACTCATTCTATATATGAAGTCTGTGGGACTGGAAAGAGGATTATTTATGAATGTGAAGCTATTTTCACACAACACTGCAGCCCTGAACTTTTCTTGGCTTTACCCGTCAGAGCTGTCCTGGAGGAAACACTGGGCAGCGAATAATTACATTCTTCCAACGTGTTTTTAAATGACTTGTTTTGTCCACCCAGCAGTCCAAAATCTAAAGAGTCACTGTGCTGTCCTGTGGCCCTTGGCCTCGTGTCCATTTTGGCTGCTGAACCTGAATTTTTCTTACTGGTTAACAATTCAAGGCTTATACAGGAAATTACTTCACCTGCTTTGCATCTGTATGAACTTGTTTCCTCCCAAGATGTCTGTCTCGTTTCTCCTGGGAGGCTCATGTCTTTCAGATTAGTTATCATTTGCTTTGGTTTGACTGTTGCTTTAGTTTAAGGCACATATGGGTTCAGGTTGGTGCAGGTTCTGTTTGGTTTATATCTTTGGTTTATATCTCTGACCTTTTCTTAAATCTAAACCTTTTGGAAAACTGTTGCTGTGCTGAAAATGCCTCAGGATTCCTCAATCCTGCTTGGATCTGCATTTCTGTGTTGGTGCCAGAAGTTGAAAGACATCTGCAAAGAAACACCCAAACGCACTGGAGTCGTGTGCAGAGAGTACACTTGTAGAGGGGTTGACCTGCAACTGCTTAAATTTCAGGGTCATGCTGTAGATCTGTGGTCCCGGGTGTGAAATGCTGACGTGTTAAACAAGACAAACATCGATCTGCGCTTTAGGCAGACTTTACTCAATTATCTTATTCTGTTGTTTTGCTGTGGATGAGCCATCCATCCCACACCTAGATTTTTCAAAACAATTACAGCACATTGTTGTTGGATATAAAACCTCCAACTAGGGCTGGGCCATATTATACCGTTCACGATAATACCGGTATAATGTTAGGCAACGATAGGAAAATGAAATATCGCGATAGAATATGAGTAAAACGCGCATGCGCAGTGCCTTTGTTTTCATACGCACATGGCCGATTGTTGAGTGAAACAGATGAACCAGAATTGGTTTGTAAAAATGGTGCAACTTCAGTGATGTGGAACTGGTTTGGTGTTTGTCCGTCAGATACACGATAAAGCACATTTTTTTGCAGAACATGCAAGCGGCCGTCGTTATTGTCGTATTTGACGGACTAAGATGCTCTTAAATCTGGGAGTAATCTGGGTCCTAAACCCCCCTCTTCAGGTCAAACGAACACTGCAGCATCACTGAGAGTTAAAAACTGTCTAAATTCTTTCATCTTTAATAAAACGATCAGCATTGCTGCTTTACCAGGTGTAACTATGAAGTTTAAATTCCAGGCATCCATGAAAACAGAATTTATTACATTTAACGGAGTTAGAAGTTAGCAGGAAGCTAGCGGAAGTTAGCTCGCTAGTTTCGCTAGTTACCTACGCATGATATTGCATGTTCTGACAAGAGATTTCTGAAAAAATTCAAACGTACAGCTCTGCTATCACTTCCAACATAAATGAAGACAGGAAACTAAACAGCAGTGACGTTTGTAGGGTTACTGAAGTTGGGCTAGCTGGTATATAATGATGTGCTACGTGATCGCTAGCGACACAGCTATGTTAGCATAACATAAACAGTGAAGCTGGGGGACGAACACTAACACTTTTCCACTTATAAAAGTTAACGTGAAGGTTCCTCATGGTTAGAGACAAATGCAATCGCATGGCAGGACCAAACTTCAGTCAGGAGAACAACTGAGATAATCCATCCACAATACGAGGTTAGTCATTAATATACTGCAACAACATGGGAATAGAGCAGCTGCCAGAGAATTCAACATTAATGAATCAATGGTACAGAAGTGGAGGAAGCAAGAAGAATGAGTTTAATAAAGTTTGATTTATCTGACTGCTTTGTTTCGCTTAATGTGCCTTATAATCCCGTGCACCTTATGGTCCGAAAAATACGTACTGCACACTGCAGTGTAATGTTGCAAAGCACCTCTTTTTAACTTCAGTGGATATTATACATGGTTATGCTCAGGATATGTCAGCCCATTTCTACTGGAAATGCCTTTTGGTTAAACTTTCAGCAAGGAATTTGCATTTGCACTGTTAAATTTTTATAAAGCTTTAATGTACATAAAAACCAGCTTCTTGTTTAAGTGAAAATAAATGGAAGGTTGTCTTTTTGCGCTAGTAATGTTGTGGAGTTGTATTTTGTCTCGCATCAATTATATCGTCAGTTATATCGTTATCGCAAATTTTCAAATATATATCGTGATAAATATTTTTGGCCATATCGCCCTGCTCTACCTCCAACCTGTTCTTTTGAGTGAGGGCTACTGGAAAAAGCTGCCTGCGTTTTGGTGCTATGAGCCCTAAGCAAGAAAAAAGAAACTGAAACTCTATGCAAAGGAGTAGAGTGCAATCAATCTAACCAACTGCTGAAACTGTTGGCTGTGGAGTTTCTGTTCTTTACAGATAAGCGTCCAAACCACAACACCAAGGAAGACAAAACAGACTCGATAGAAGCACAATACAATAAGGTAATCGTCCTTTTAAACACAGCTCCAGTTTGCTTCAAAGTTCAGTTATGAATAAATGATTGCACATTCCAGTATCACACCTTTAATGCCCGTGATCTTTAGCGTATGAGAGCATTTTCTAAACGCAGTGGTTGTATCTTTTAATTTAGATATGTTTATTTGAATCAGTCCATTTTAACATAGGGGCTGTTTTCATACCTGCTCGGGCTCATTTGTGCACAAATGAGATAAAAATGAATCCTTGTGAGGAGAAAACTTCCATTTATGAGGAAGCCAAGAATCCACTCCACAAAATTGTTCTAAAGACCTGCTGGTTGAAATATGAGGCTGAACTCGTATAAGAAAAATCAAGTAACATTAGCCTAGCGTATGTGTAGTGTATGTAGGGGTCAGGCACACTCTGTTTGCCTTCAAATTTCTCACCAGTTTTTCAAGGATTTTTATCATGCCTGACGTAAGAGCAACTTGTCTTTAATAATTTAGAGATTTGGTGGTATATTTACCTGCATAGACTACAAGGTGCACTGTGCATCCCTCGATTTTGTGGAGACTGCATCGCTTTCAGTGAGAGTGATTTGAGCTGGGTTGGAGTGCAGCCGCTCCTGTTAGCCGTGACTCCGCGCAGAGCGCTTTAAGGATCGCTTTCATAACCCAGATTCCCGCTGAGAGTACATTCTGGCCTCAGCTGGTCATCCGCTGTAATCCCCGACTGGCATGACCTTTCATTTCTCCTCTCATCTCCTCACTTTCCTTCATTGAGTGGATTTGGCCAATACTGAGTGACATGTGTCTCAATGTTAAGGCATCAACTATAAGACTCTTATTTTCTACAAATCCTTCCCTTCACACTGAACGTTGTTTCAGACGGGCCTAAAAATTAAACGCTGATGGCTGCACGCTCATGCAACAAGTGCGCTGTCTGATATTGATTATGATTATTATGATTAACCTGCAGGTTTAGAGGATGAAAGTAGAGAGGCATCTTGAAGCTCAGGGCCAGACAGACGAGGTCACATGCTGATGGGCTAAATGGATCCTCGCTGACTGTTCATTTGATCTCGTTTTGTATCGATTGCTCCCTTAGTGAACTGGTCTGTTTATGCCTCTGTGGTCATTTGTGCTTAATGGTTTTATTTGTGGATGTCACATAGTCTTTGACCTGGGTTTTCAGTCATTTGTTAAACAGTTTCCACTGAAGCTGGAGCTCAAAGGAACATTGGACAATAGTAGCGTATCAGTTTTTGTACGTGGCCGGGACAGACAATGATAATTGTCCCATGTGGTCTAACACAGTTTTTCCCTTTGACTAACACTCAGTCTTTCTTTCTTAACAATGCTCCCTCTCAGCCTTTTCCCATAATGCCCAGCTCTGTGAGTGATGATTTTACTCTACACTTGGAATCAAAAGGCTGAAAAGAACATATTGTCTTAGATGTAGAACTTTCTTTTATTTTGGGCACACTTAGAAGTTGAATGTTTCTTTCTCAACAAGCTCTGGGCTTTTTGTCTCTGCTTGTACCTTCAGGCTTCTTTCCTTGCGTCAGTCAGCAGTTTCTAAATTAGCCCAGAAAGTCCTGATTGGACTCTAATAACTCTTGAATTGGGCTTTTTTTTAACACGTCTTGTTGCTGTGAGACTTAAAAAAAAGAAAAAGAAAAAAAGGAAGTCATCTCACAAGAGATATGGGTCACTTGAGGTCTCAAAGGATCCATGTTACACTATTTTCTCACAAGTTTAAGATTTTGTAATTGGAGCACAGGTATTAATGCATGAGATGGTGAGGCATTTTTTAATTTTTTACTGAAAGTAAAACAATGAATAATTCAAAGCTCTACAGAGGAAGCTGGTCCTGGCAATTATGCAGCTCTTACTTTAACATGTTTCAGACAGTTTAACATTGTAAACTGACACAGTCTTATGGCAGCGTTACTCCCAAATGACAGTGGTCTCCTGATGCAGCTTTGACTCAAACTGCTCAGGAACAGTTTGATGGTTAAGCTCGATTCTTGGAGGACCCAAAGGATCAGAGATGAGATTGTGGGATCTGCTCTGTAGTCTTAAGTGCAACCTGTTAATATAGTGCTGTTCACCCACCACTTAAATAAAAAATGATGCCACCTGCGATTGATTCACTCATGGACAGTCCCCTGTCTAATTTAGTAAGGCGTGCCAATCAGCGTGTACCTGCACTTCCCATCTCTTTTTCCTGTTTGCTGGCTGGGAGGCCTGGGTTGTTCCTGTGGCGCTCTGTGACATTTATTCAGCTTGTTCCCCAGAGACGACCTGCAGTTGAATGTACTCTAACTCAAACCAGAGCCTGCAGTGATCTCACCGAGGCTACAGAACAGAACAAGTACTACTGCAGAAATTGTGGATTTGTAGTTTATCTGGGAGATGAGAAACTGGATGTTATTTTTCTTTTTTTGGTATAAAATATTTGGCAAATAAAATATGTCACTGTATTTGCATTTATTTAATAAGTCACTAGAGGCCGTGTGCTTTCATTGAGGACACCACAGTATATGTGCTTTGATTAATGGGTATTTTTATTATTCCTGCAGGTCTTAAAACTATAAACATGACTTTGTGTAAATGAGGCACGTCGTGGTGACAGGCTGTAGTGTGTTTTTTTTAAAGTCAGTCCACGTGAAGTCTGCATGTGATGTTTTTATAAATTTTCATAATGCGTGTGAATAATGGGCTGTGAAGATTGAATCTGACTGTTAAACTGCTGTGTTTGGCCCTTTTTATTTAATTAGTTGTACAGAATCATGTTAATCGTGGTGGTTTAAATGCTCGCTGACATTTTGCAGGAGACATCTGTGCCAGTTTGTTTAGGTTGACAGCTGGCTTTGACTTCCCTCGCTGTCTGTAGAGCAGTGGTGTTTAACAGCACCTCTGTTAAACCATGATTGTCTGGAGGACCATATAAAAAGGCAGCCAGGCAGTGCAGCCTTTCCCAATATCCCAGGGTGACGCACATCTCCAACCATAGCAAGACTGAAACCCTGTGGGTTGCCAGATTTTTATTTTTTTAATTTTTTCCTGTGCAGATTCCTCTGTGTGACCATAAAATGTGTTTTTAAACCAGTTGAAACTGCAGAGAAGATTGAATTTCCCATTTTGCTCATGAGAAGATATGCAGGTGTGCCGGAGCGTGTCCAGCCAAGCCAAAACAATGAGTCATTCACAGTTTGAGTCCAGAGGTTACAGACGTGTGCACTGGGATCCTTTCCTCTCACGCGGCACCATGCAGAGAGTTCTCAGTGCTGTGAAGCTCCTTTCTGAGCCTAACAAAGGAGCAAACTGTCAGTGCTGCAGGCTCGACCCGTGCACTCTGCTTTGGTGGTGACATCTTTATCTGTGCTTGTGTCAAACCAAACTGTGTCACACTGGCTGCTAGTTGCCCTTCCCCACTTTCTGCATTCTGAAATAATGATTCATAGCAAACATGGGGGAATAAATACATGTTGCATTTTGACACTACAACAGATTACTCACAGGCAAACAACTTGTTGGATGATGTCAATAACGGGAATATAAAAGGATTTTCCCACATCCTGTTGGAACATTAACTCCCACCGGTGGAACTGATTGTGATCAGTCAGATCTCCTTCACACAAAGATGAAGGAGATCTGACTCAGTCACTCCAAAGTTACAGTAACTTTACCTGTATAGCATTTTGTAAAACCTAGAGTTGATACAAATACAGATTCAGGCATACATTCTTATATATAGTTTCATTCAGGCATTTAGTGTGACCCATATTCAAAAGGAAAGGATTAAAGAAAAAGCCTTGATCCCAGGGCCAGAGAGGCTGACTACAGTAGTCTGTAAGCAGGAGCCATTTGTATGTACTTCCATTAAAATTGTAAAACACCTTCTAAATTTCACTGGAAGCCAGTGAAGGGAAACAAGTGTAGGGGTGATGTGGAATCACAGGCTACCTGGTTAGAGAGTGAGTTAGTAGTGTTTATTATCCCTTTGGAAATTCTCTGTATTCATTTCAGATAAATACAACCACAACAAAGATGACCTCAGAGACACGGTCGATGTTAACAAAGTGTTCCATAGCAACAGCAACATTGCTATCCTTTGCCCACCGCTCGTGACTCACAAAGCCAGGTCACATTGTTGTTGAGTTACCGCGTGAAGTTCTGTAAAAAATTCGACACAGAGTTATTTTAAATGGCATTGCAAGCATCACCTCGAGGGTGTGCGACCTGAGCTGGAATGCGGACACTTTGGATCGTAGAATTTAGCGGCCTTGCTGTGTCATCTGGACCAGTTCGTGTGAAAAATAGCTCACAGTAATCTAGGAGAAGAAAATGACCTGTGTGTGTGTTCCAAGTTACAGGCTGATGGTAAAGGCTTGAATTCTGTTGTGGTGTTTTTTGTTTTTTTTTTGTTTTTTAGATAAAAGAAACCAGACTGGATGAGTTTACAGATGTAAGTTGAAATGTTTCCGAACAATAATACCGTGATTCTTAGCAGCTGATTTGACGTCGCAGGCGAGGGGGACCAATTTTGTGGCCGCCCTCCTTAATAAAGCTGTCGGGGCCAAACACAAATCATGAGTCCCTCGGGCTGAAAAGACTGTTACTGTTATTTATCTTTTATTTGTTCTCAGCGCTTGTGCAATCATGTCTTGTATTTGGAGATGAGCTTTCATCCATTTTCAAGCAGAGAAACACTATTAATGTCAGCTGGAAGCAGAAAAGATCGCAGTGACAAAATGACTCTGTTGACAGCATGGCTCTGGTGGTGATTTGTGTTTTTTGTGCCTGTATGGCTGCATCTCTCTTCCTCTTTGGGAGCTCCACAGTATGAACTGCATTATTTAGTCTGCACTCGCGGCACAGCGGAGTGCTCCTGCTGTTTCCACAGTGATTAAACTGTTGCATCTCCCTAATTGTCCATTACATTTTTTGTACAAAGGCGGCACTTACATGCGCCTGCTGCCTTCATTTGCAGATTTTTAACTTGTTTTAAAAATATTTTACAAATATTTCACTTCCCTTTTCTCTTTCATCGTCTTCAGTCTTTATTTGTCTTAAAATGTCTCGATGCCTCTGTCTGTCCTTTGTCACCCTCTGTCCATCTGAAAATAGAGGCATGGCCAGAAAGAGCAGAGTGATACTCATCCTTTCTGACCTTCCTCTGTGTTGGCTTTGACCAAAAGACTCGGCACAATCACCACTGCTTTACCACTTCTGCACAGGCTCATCGACCAAATCCCTTTGATTATAATTCCCAAGACTTCTGTGCCGTCTTGCCTCTCCTAATCTCTTGTTGCATCAAAAGGACCCATCTCCCTCTGTAGTTTTAGCTTCATTAAAACTTCATGAAAACTTCTGGGTAATGATCGAATCTTAAAGTAGCGGCCAAGACCATCACGTTATGTTTTCTGCCTTTTACCACTAGAGGAGATGGACAGCTGCAGCTGGGCCTTGCTGCCATATCTCACTAATAGCATGTTTGGTTAACCCTTCAGACCCAATCTTAAAATTTAGGCGGAGACATAGTGTATAAATACACTATGAGTTCTAATTTAACCTGATGGGATAATGATTGTTGGGCAAGCAGCGGTTGGGCGGGGAGTGTGGACACCCAAGTTTGTGAATGTGATAACTCGGGAACAAGACGATGTAGAAGTTTGAGATTGATACCATAGATGTATCTGGTAGTGTGTGTATGTTGATATTGTGATTCAGCATTGCACTCCTAACAGTTGTTCAGTTGTTATAGGTTAACCCTATTTTTAGTGTTTTTGCTCCTGTGGTGTTTTGTCAGTTTAAATGGATCTCCCTCACCAGTGGGTTTGTTTATGCAGGTGTGAACACAGTAATTGCACTCAGGTGTGGACCAGATCAACCAGACTGAGACCAAACCCTTGATGCCAAGTGATTGCACATGATTTAACCTTCATCTGACCCAACTGTCAGGTGTACTCTGCAAGTTTAAGCTAATCACCTTGCTCTAGCCACGTATCTATTGCTTTCTGGGATATGTCTACTCTGATATGAGTGCAGTATATGTGCACAGTACACAACATGTAGCAAATAGGTGTAAAAGTAAGTGGGGGCTCACGGCTTTAGAACAGAGCGGCTTCTTCCTGTTTTTACTTTTGCTGCTGCTGTCCCCAGACAGTAAGAGGACCGGACGTCCTCTCATGGTTAATAGTGACACATTTTGGTTTGCTTGGAGTAAAACATGGAGGGGAAAAAGCTGTATGTTTATGAATGAATTTGGACAAGGATTATCTGGAATGGGATTCTTGTTCCCGGGTAGAGGAGACTGGAGCAGGAACTGGCAGAAGGATTAGTGTAACGTCTCCAATTATTTTGAAGAGAGAGCTGAGTGTAAATGTGATGCTATTAATGTTCCTGGTTGATCTGATTTCCTTCCCCTCGTGGCCATGAGCTGTGGGAAATGACCAAAAGAATAAGCATTACAGAGATAAGCAGCAAAGATGAGCTTCCTGTGAAACCATTAAGGAGGGGCTGAGAGTCGAGCCAATTCTTCTCCTCATCAGGTGCCTCCTGAGTGCCTTGTAGGTGAGGTGTTTTGGGCATGTCCACACTGGTGAGATTGGGAAAGCCTCAGGGTTTCACCAGAAGAGCTGGATGGTGCATTCTGGGAAAGAGATGTGTGGGCGTCTCTGCTTAGACTGCCAGTGCTGCAATCCGGACTGGGAATAAGCAGCAGAAGGTGGATGGATGGATAAATGGAAGATTATTCAGCTTTTAGATATTAGAGAAAGTAAAATAACAGAGGTGATGGAAAAGGTTGTAAGACGTGACAAAGACTCAGTCATGAATAATTCTTTCTGTGCTCCAGTTTTTGATATGCAGACTGGCTATAAAACTGAAATTCAGTGAAATAACCACAGATTTCAGGAGCTTGAAGTGTGAGCTGAACACAATCTGACATTGTCATACATTGCGAAATGCGTCAGAGATGCTCTTTGTGCAGAAATCTCATCACTTTAATGACCTGTTATCGCAGTCGGTTACAGGAACATTTGATCCAGACATCACACACATTACGTTCTTCTCAGTTTACTGTGAGCTGTTGTTTTTTTTTTTTTTTTTTTTAGAGGTTTCTCACATCAGCAGTTGAGCGATGAAGCAGCAGTACATTTTTCCTGGTTCGCCTCTTCTTCTGCAGCTGGGAGTGTTGAAACTTGTCCGAGGCAGGAGGAGACTGAGGGGATGGCAGCAGGATTTGATTGGAAGAGTGAACTGTGTGATTATGGGCTGCATACGCCTCAGTGACTGATTGTCAGAGGCTCCTTTATCAGGGGTTATTACGAGTCTGTGATACTGTTGCTTTAACCTTTGTCATATCAAAATTTAAACATGTAAAGAAATGTGTGGATTCAACATGAACTGTGTGGGCGACTCTGTCAAACCTGTTTTATTTCCAAGGATAATTTTGTTTCAACTTTCAGTGCAGCAGGAAAACCGGGAAAAATGAGCTGTGTTTTTATGACAATCAATCAAAGAGTTCCTTGGTATGCATTTGGTGCATATGTCTGGTTTATGTCTATTGTAATGATTTAACTTCAGAGGAGTGACATTGAAATTAATGAATGAGTTAAAGTGTAACTATAAGTCACAATCTGATTTCCATTCCTGTGCTGAGATTTCAGTTTCCCAGTCTTTGTTCCTTATAATGTGAACTCTGCAGATGATGTAAACGTATGATAATGTACGTGATGTAAACGTCACACATGCCTAGACAACCACAGGCCACTGGGGACAGACTGGTTGGTGAGTGGTTGCTGGGTGAAATGTGTCGAAAAGAAGCTCTAAAAGTCTGCTTCGTTATTGCTTTAGTTGCAAGCAAATTTCACGAAAGACGCATACTGAAAATGGAGACTGTTCTCCGTAAAAGTAAAAGTCGTGTCTTACTGGTGCAACTTTTACTTTGAAGGCAAACGGTCTCTGCTATCAGTATGCGTCACACTTTTCAGTTTCACATTAAGTTCAGTGAGTAGTTGATGTGAGTTTGCTGCAGTCAGTCATAGTTTCCAGGAAAGCTACGAACTTGTCTGCAACCTGCTTGCAACCAAAGCCATTGCAAGGAGGAGGTTTTTAGAGCAGTGCAGTATACGTCTTCGTGACCAGTTTTACCTAGTGACTCCCAGTAACCTCCAGCATCAACTCGCCATTTTGCTGGGCAATACACATTTTTACCTTGCAGCCACAGGTTACTATCGAAGAGTTTGTATTCCCCGATCACTGGCTGGTCTCTAAACCTCTGTGACTGAGAGCTACATATAAAGAAAACACACTGGCAGCTAATTATACTTATATCCTTTGGACAAAACCAGCTGTGTTTGCAGCACATGACCATCTGACCCAGAAAGGGACCAAAATGTAGCACCCTGCTTTATTTATCCGCTCCATCCTTTGAAGAAGATTGCTTAATTAGACCATCGTGCTCACTGATAAGCACAGGCTCTACCTGTCCTGTCCCCCTCCTCTCAGCTAACAGCAGCTCTCCATCACCTGCTCTCTCAGGCTTATTTACAGGCAGTGTCACCCGTGAGCAGCTCTCACTGACCGGCCGAGAAGCCTTTGAAGTTTGCTCTAATCAGCACCGCAGCTGCACAGAGGCTGCTGCTGGTGGGGGTGTTAGTTGTGCTAATGCAAATGTGACCAATATGAAAATGGATTATTATTGCATATAAAGTAGTACTCTGGGTGTATGCACCAGGCTAAAAATAGCTCCAGTTCCAGAGTTGCTAATTTGAACCGCTATCGTGCCAGCTTTTGAAGAAAGCTGTTGTTTCGTTCTCATTTGTCTCATCTGCTGAACTTGAAGGCTCGGCTTGTTATCTGTGCAGTCTTGTCTTACGATCGCCTTCCCAGATCCTCCCTCGATAAGGGATTCCTGGGTCCCTGCAGTCAGGGTGAACTGCTGGTCACGCGTGGCTCAGCGGATCGCCTTTCAGAGCCTGTGCGTGTTCTGTGATTGGCGTCTCTCCTCATCCTTGAATCACTCGGAGCATTTACTGAGCACGTCTGACAGTTTGTTGAAATTCATTGGAGCAGACCTGTCAGCGGCGTGGCTTTTGTGTAAACACTGAAAGTCTCTCAGCTGAAGCTTCGCTGTCTCTTCTACAAACACCAGCAGGCATCCAAGGTTAGAGATGTTATGACCGTGCAGGTTAAGCCTGTGTTTCTATCCATTACAGAAAAGGTGAGATGAGGTAAGAAAAAGAAGAGTGATAAGGAGAAGTAAGGTGAGGCAAAGAAAGAAAAGGAATGGAGAGGGAATGTAAGGAAATGAAAGGTGGGCCAAAGCAAGGAGTGAAAAAGACGAGGAGAGGTAGGGAAAGGCGGCGGGGGGGGAAGTTAAATATAAAACAGTATGGAGCGGAATAATTTAAAACTTAAATAAAACACAATGAAAAGTAAAATTTAAATAAAATATTAAACGATGATTCACTTTAGTCACATAAAAGCAGAATATAGCACAGCAAAGTGGCTTTATAATGCAGTATAAAAAAGCTTACTGTGGGTAGTAAAAGAAAAACGAACCAAAAACAAGCACAGCAGATATGAGATGAGATTACAGCATCTCAGATTAACAGTGAAATAAACTGTATTAACATGAGAGAACAGATGCTCTGCTGGATGCTGCGTTTGTGTGCAAACATCTCGAGCGCCTGCCCCTCCTAATGGACATTTATGGCCTCCACAGACTGCTTGTAACTTGGTTTCAGTGATGAATAGCAGCTAGTGATTCTCCACCACAGATTCTATTATAGTGAGTGTTTTTCTTATCCAGGCACTAATGTAACTGCAGGATCAGCTCAGCAGGAGAGCTTCATCTGCCCCCCCACTCAGGAGCTCAAAGAGCTCGACCTTGGAGTGGGGCGTTCACTGTCAGACTCGCCCATTACTTAAGTGTCGGTTTGGTTGGAGCTGCTTTTAGACCATTAAAAACCATTCTCCATAACCACTCACACTGGGTTGGTTTGGCTGGAGAACAAAGGAATATTATAGGCTAGCAGCTGTTTCCAAATGGTTTATGTTCCCTAAATTATATGGTGTCTTAAATTGCTGTTTACAGTAACTGTGTTCAAAAAGCTTTGGAAAACTGAAATAGTTTTTTGCACATCAATGGTCTCCTTTTATATTTGTTCAGCAGTTTTTAAATTAAGTACTTATTTACATTTACAAAATGGGAGCTAGTTAAAATGTTCCTCAGAAAAGGCATAAAATTGTTTCGTGCTGTGCCATTAACTACATTTTTATATCAGTTACGGTTTTTGCTCCATGATATAATGAAAACAAAATCAATACCATTTTTTTATTTTTTTATTTTTTAATAAAATCAGTTGAACCCCTGTCCTGTACAGCTACGTGTTTTCGGTTAAAAAGCCCAGTCTCACTCTCTGTTTAGTTCGGCTCGAGCCAACATGGTGTAAAAGTGAGCCACTGGTCAACAAGGGAAGAACTCACAGCGTTTTCATAGTTAATGGTATCCGTCCACGGCTGGCTTCATCCCTCGGTGTCTCGCTGTGGCTGCCAAGTCCCCCGCAGCCTAGGCTTTTCTTTGTCGCCATCTGCACCCACAGCCTGTGGTGGAGGCTCAGGCACGCAGGGACGGGCGGTTGCCCTTGTGAAATGGGCTTTATGATCAAAGTCCCATCAGCTGGTCTCGACCTAACTGGCAGTTTACGCTCGCCACTGACACCCTTGCCAAGGGAGCCGTGCGCCAAAACTAATGTCACTGGTGTCGTGCATGCGTGGGTTGGTCTTTACTGGCATTTCAAAGATAAATCAGCGCCGGAGCTCAGAGGGAAATTTGGAAATGACCTTCTGTAGAAACTTTGAATAATTCTTTGCAATCACTTTGTTTCCTGTTTTGACTTCCTCACTTCCTATATCAGCACTGATGCAGGGACCTTTGGGTTGCATAAGCTACTGCTCAGGACTAGACTGCAGCTTGCTTTAAACACCAGTATCAGTGTTAATGGATTGGTGTGATTTTATTTATTTATTTATTTTGATCAATGGGGTCAAAGAAACCCCTCACATTAAACATTCTAAATGATTGGAATCACAATATTTTGTACAGTGCTATCGGCCTTCTTGGCGACCATCATCCTATCGGCTTTTGGTGTGTCAGTTTTATGGAATGGAAGTGTTTAAAGCAAGTATGACGTAAAGTTTAAATCTTGTTATTGTTTATAACAGTGTTATATCCCATACTGGTATTTTCAGCATCGGTGTGGCCCAGAATCTTTTAAATGCTGCATGTCTAATAAGATGTTTGCTGCTCATTTGGGACTTTCGAGCGTGACAGTGTACGTAACGATTAGTCTGCATGTAGACAAGCAGTCTGTGTTACTGTATTTAACACCACCAATCCCTTTTCTTCATTTAATTAAACTTGGTGTAAAAAATGGCTGAATTGTATATTTTTATTTTCACAGTCTGGGTGAAATTCCTTTAGAGAAGACCAATACCAGTAGGAGAAACGTTAGGTTAACAAACATTACATTTGAAGCCCTTAGAAAGGCCTAAACTCTTCCCACTTACACCTGTTTGCACATCTTGGACAGAAACACTGTGGCACTGACAGCCGATCACGTCGAAGACCCTGGGTTAGTGCTGTCGTTGATAATGTTTTCCGATGGACCTTTTGAAGGGGGAAATGGATTCCCTCTGCCCCTCACTCAATCACACCACACAGAGGCAAGCCCTAAACCTTTTACGAGCTTCAAGGAGAGCTCGGCTTGTTTATTGTTGGAGCAAATGGCTGAACAGTGACAGCAGTTGTTTACTTGTGTGAACTTCCACTCAGATACTTTTTTCCTTCTGTTTATGCAGCTGGTTTCTAATTTACTCAGTTTTGCTCTGCTTTGTTGGGTATCTAATGCAATGTGCTGGCATAAATTGAACATAGGTGTCGGGGATTTGGCACTACTTGACCAGATGCAGAAGCTTTATTCATAATGGCACAATAAGACGAAAACAAATTCGCCCTGAGCCGTCTTTTATGAATAGCTTCACCGGCAGGAGTTGGCAGGATTGTAAATGAAATGTGGCAAACAGGAAAGAGCGACTAGTTTTTCCTCTTGAATCTGCAAGAGATGTATGATCTACACAGCACTGCTCATGTTGTTTTCTCCTTAAATGTTGGTGTTTTTTGTAATCGGTGTTTTTACCAGAATAAAGGTTGACGATGGGAAAGAACGGGATAACTGTGAAACTGAGGCTGTGCTTAATTGTGTGTATTTACTGATATTGAAACGGATTTGAAGTGTGAAAGCAGAGAACAGATGCACTGAAGAGTAATTTAAAAAAAAAACTGCCGTTATGCTTTGCTAATGTGTGATTCATGCAAATTAAACAAACCAAAGTCTTTGGCTGTCAGTAACTGCAGCTCCACATTTCCTCTACACACTTCCAGCTTCACGATAAAGCTCTTTTCCTTTGAAAGGTACTTTATCACCATTGTTTCATTGTCTGAAGTTTCCCTTTTCTCCCGTGTACCAAAAAACAGGAGATTTGCTGATGGAGTCATTTTTACTGATGGAAATACTCCATGTAGTTGGGGTGACAGCAGTGACGTCTGGGTAAAGCCTTTGTGGCACCTTATGAAGCACATAGATTTTTTTTTTTTTTTTTTTTAACTAGAGGTCATTATAGTTCACCAAAACAAAGTATGAAAAACAGTTCAGTTAACCAAGCTTGTCTTTAGCTTTAGTCCTCCTCGTGTTGGTCACATGCGCCATCACAGACAGCTTATGGAGGCATGGATGCACATGTTTCTCGAGGCTTGGGGACGTTTGCATGACTCCGAGTCAGCTGCCTTCAATGGCTGTTTTTGTTGTCGTGTCTAATCTGAACTGCTCAGGTTTTGTCCCTGACACACACTGAATCAGATAAAACTAAAAGAAACACTGAAACTAGTATCAGTGAGGCCAAAACCACCTTTTCTTTATGAATGGAAAAATGTTTATTGCATGATTAAAAAGAAACTACAGCTGCTTCTTCTTTGATTACTGATGAAGTATAAAGAGATGCAAAAAATGAATGTATAATTTTATGATATAAAGTTATGCATTCATCCTTGTGGGTTCCCCACACCCCCCTCAGAATTAGCAGAATATTTTGTGCGTTTAATCTACTGTTAATTTCATGCAATTTGAATGTGAGGCCACAGATGAGGACATCCCGTCTTATGCAAAAAGAAAACTGTTGCAATCTGAGGCAGTGAAGCAACAGTTGCGAACCTCATGTGCTGGTCTTACAAGATCACACAGCTACGTTATGTTAGTGTTAAAATGTGACGATACTGAAAAGCACAGAAGAACTCATAGGTAGAACATGAGTCTGCTATCTGAATGTTGGTGAACAGCAAACCTTTTCTTTTATTATGACTAGCCGCATATACCACATGGTGGTAACGCCACTGAAAGTTTGCCCAAAGTGTTTTTTTAAATCAGGAAACGGCTCTAACATGGAGGGCACCAGTGCTTGTTTCTGTTCCTCTACAACATAGACATGAAATTGTGCAGTTTTGCTGCTGAGTAAATTGCCCTTGAGGGCCCTTAAATCAAAAACTATTCTTAGTATTAAGATTTTGTTTATTAGTAAACAAATCAGTTGATCCGTGAGGGTCAGGTTGAAGGCCTTGCTTTTCCTGTTACTCACCTAAGTTGAGCTCACGGTCCTTAATGTAGCAAGTGTAATATACTCCATACAAGAGCATAATCTTACCATTGTGAAAGGAGGGTGTACAGACCCATGGTAAGGACACGTTCTGCCAGCCTGCAAGCTGTCTGACGGGGGGATTTTCAGCCTGCCGTGCAAACGGCTAGTAATGGTGGTGAGCAGAAGTGTCAATGGTGTGTGTCTCATGTTGCAGAGCTGCCGGAGAACTGGACGGACACGAGAGAGACCCTACTGGAAGGCATGTCGTTCCAGCTCAAGTATCTGGGGGTCACGATGGTCGAGCAGCCCAAAGGAGAGGAGCTCTCAGCAGCAGCTGTCAAGAGGATAGTGGCAACGGTGAGACACGCACGCACGAGTAGTTTAAAATCTCTTTTTAATGTTCAGAAAACGGTTCCAAGAAAATGAGTTTCTCTCGAGCATACGTGACGTTTTCTTCATCATCACCTCTGCCGCTTAAATATTTTAGTCATTCAGAAGCGTGCTCCGTTATGACCTGACCTCGCCGACACCTCGGTGAAAAGTGACTGGTTGGCTGCTTCCCTGAGGCCCAGGTTGACATTTAGAGGAGGATGCAATTAGTATGTGGACACTGTGTGACTCAGTCAGCTTTATCATGGTGGAGAGCTTAATGTTATTGGATCTGGCAGCTCAGTGGATAATGAAGTTAGCGGTGGCAGAATAGTGGGACACGGTGAATGAAGTCACAGCCTCTGATTGGGTCTAATCTGCTGCCTGCCCTTAATGCCCCCCTGCAGAGGATGCTTACTCCTGAATGGGAATTGAGTGATTTTAAGCAATAGACTTGATAAAGTAAATAATCTTTATCGCACAGGTTTGTGTGACAGTGCTTTTGTCTAACGATAGACGCCACATAGATTGTATACGATACCCTGAATTATTTGCTGTCACATAGGCGCTCTAACCACGAGAGGTGCTCATATTAAACATGGCTGAAGTATTACATGATGGGCCTTTGTACAAGTAATCCTGAGAGCCACAAGTTCAGGCTTTAGACTCTTCTAAGCGCACAGTTTCAGGTGCTTTTTCTAAACTTGATGATGTCCCTGAGATGGACACAGAAGCTCCGCCCACCTGCCATTCAACAAACCTTGTGTGTGCAATGGGCAGCCAATTAGAAGCAAGTATGTTTAAAGGGGGGAGAGCTAAAATAGCTTGTTTCCAACAGACCGCGCATCAAGCCTTGGTAAATGATAAAGAAGGATTGTTTTGAGCAGCGCATCATGCGAAGCCACTTTGATAAAACCAGGAATGAAAATGTGGAGCTGGAAATGAACTCCGTGCCCAGTTAGGCCCAGTTAGGCCCAGTTTAAAACGATCTTCACATTACTACACTAAAATGAAACGGAGGGAAGGTTTAAAGCATTTCTACATCTCAACCTCAGAGTAATTTTAAACTTGAGGATATAAAACACCTTTTTTCTTTTTAGCTAAAATATTCGTTATGTGAATAAAACTGCTACGCGAGATACAAGTTATCATTTAATAGGTTGGTTGTTCCAGCCCACTCCAGATAGAGTGGGTCTAACATGCCACTTTAATGTTTTATGTAGTTTTTATTTTTAACCGTGCTGAATGAAGATTAGCACCTGAGGTTTTAGCCTCTTTTTCCTTCTGTTAGCTAACTCTCTCTCCCTCTTTTTGTTTTTGTGGCCTCCACCCTTTCTCTTTCCACCCTTTCCTCTCTCTACATGTTCCTTTCTCCAGGCCAAAGCCAGTGGAAAAAAGCTCCAGAAAGTCTCGTTAACGGTCTCCCCTCGTGGAATCATCCTGCGTGACAGTGCCTCAAACCAGCTGATAGAAAACGTCTCCATATACAGGTCAGTCTGCCTCTTTCACCTCCTCAGGCAAACATTGTGTACTGCTGACCTGACCAGGTTGTCTGGATTTGTGAAATAGTTTCACCCTAAGCTTGTCTTTATCATTCACAATAAAGCAAAAGTTGTTATCCGCCTCTTGCTGTCATTTATCACTGGATAGATGTGTGTTAGGAGGTGTGGCGCTCCCAAGGCGGTGGGAGAGGCAGGGAGGGTAGGAGTCTATCAGTGCTGTCTAATCAGTCTTGGTGCTCTCGGGAGCTGTGTGTCTGAGCTTTTACCTCAGATGTATCTTACACACACTTGTCTTAAGAGCTCACTTGCCTGCCAGAGCTTGCATATAAAAGTTGCCTCGCCTCTGCTGGCCCCGAGCTGGATTCACTTTTCTCAAATTCCACTTATATGAGTTGACAAATCAAGGAGAGATGGGACTTTCCAGCGTTTTTCCCAGCACGAATGTGGGCTGTGTACACTAATTTCTTTTCAAAGCTGGCAGATTGAGGACAACATTTAAATTATTGACCGTTTTCTCAAGGTATCATGGAGCCATGTGATGGACAAGTCGTGTTTCTGCCTGTATTTGAGAGGAAAGTCTCCCCACCTGCTCAATTTTGCATCGCTTATCACTGAACAACTGTCGCCTAGCTGTGGAAGATGGAGCTAATTTTCCAGCATGCACCATTTATCTATATTAAAAATCTCGTCTCTCCATCTCCAGGCTGTTTTTCTTTTTCTTTTTTTGGGGGGACTAAACTTGGCTAACATTTTCACTGTTGTGCAAAGGGAGGGTGAGGCAGAATGACAGATGTCACAGGGTTGGGTGGAGATAAAACTCAGCTGATTAATTGTGTTGCTGGAAGCTGTAAGTGTATCCAAACACATTAAGATCAATTCTTCATTTGCTCTGTAAGAATTTCTTTTATTTGCATCATTTTTTTGTGAGCAATTTTTTTTTTTTTTTTTTTTTTTTTTTTTTTTTTTTTTTTTTTTAACCAAGGACGTTCTGGAGGAAGTGAGCGAAATGGGCTTCAGAAAATTATGCAGGGATCTACAGTTTTAGCCCCGAGCTCCATATTTGTTCAGATTAAAATGATGCAGGAAGAGCTGACAGCATGTCCTGTTATCACTGGATTAACTGGATACTGAAGAAAACCTGAAAGTTGTGATTTCTGAGCCGATTTTCAGCAATTTATACACTGTGGGATTTGGGGAGATGCAGGAGTAGACACTCCTATTCCCATGGGTTATGTGGGTGTTGTTAAAGCTGGTGATAGGAGAGCCAAATAACAGGGTGGAGCTAGAACAGCTAACTTCTTTTGTTTCATATCTTTCCCTCGCTATTTAACTAATAGACTCCATATAAAACAGAGCTTCCAGGTCTGAAAAGTGAAATCAGGCCCAAAAATGCAGCATAAACCTTTATGTCCACAAAACAACCGTCCTTACTCCATTAAAGCTAGTTTAAGTAGCCGGGATTCGACCTCCAAGGCGTCCGCCTTCAACTGCCACAAAGCACTTCACATCTGCAGCTCCACCCGCAGGTGGTGTGCTACAGGAAAATGAGCTCATGTGGCTCGTTTTCACTGAGCCTGGAGGTTGAGGTGTCTCTGGTGCAGGCCAGGTTTCTGGACCTACTAGTTGTCGTCTCTATAGCGTGCTCGTGAGTCAGGCTTGGTGCTGCTCTTCGCTCACGACTGATTTGCTATAGCTCCTGGCATCTCTCGGGCACCCAAATCCCTCCACCACCAGGTCCATGGAGTGGTTGCTACTGTTTTGTTTTAAAAGGACCTAAGACAAGTCATGGGCATGTCCCAGCTCCAGCTGTAACTGCAGTATCCAGGTGGATGAGTTCAACCTTATTTGAGATGTTATGAAGAGGCCATAAAGAAGTTGGGTTGCAGGCTGTAAGCGATCTTACTTGTTAAAATGTCCACGTGAACTCAAGTGGATATCAGAGGAAGCTGACACGTCCGTGTTGGCGTCATTGTTCAGCACCAACCCTCTACTCCAGAAAAACGCTGCGTTAATTATGAACTTGCTTATTTGAAGAAATAAATAGTTTATAGTAATTAAAAAGCTGTACCGGGCGAGTCCAGCTGTGACCTCAGCATAGAGCTCAGACGTAAAGAAGATGAACGGCCAATAAACAGATTTGCCTGACACCCAATTTTCCCCGACGCCCTCCTGCCTAAACATTTGCCCGTAAATCTCGGTTGTGTTCCTCAGATCACAGCTGTGATTCTTCACCCCTCCAAAGTTTTTTATGTCTGTCATTGGTTAGCAGACTGTGTGACTATCGCACAGTGAAGATGATGCACGAAGGAGAAAGGAAGGACAGATGGCAGAAATTCATTATATCCTTCTTCCATCATCTTGGGTATCCCCTCCCCGACTGGCCGTCGCGCTCGAGTCTTTGGCGTTAGAGTGATGGCATCATGATCAAATAGTGGAGCAAAGCTATTATGGCTTAATTTGAAAGCGTACTCTGCACCTGAGACTGACGAGCCAGAGCGACAGACGATGCAGAGGATTCGCACATCAAGATGACCTTCTGTGTGTGCACGTTTTCCCCATGGTCTGCACAGAGTCCAGGCGAATTCTTGTAATTTATTACAGTAACTTTAGCCTATTTCACAAAGCCATGCAAAATTTTACAAGCATACAGTGAAATTAAAGCTCCTCCAGTTACATTAAGGCAGGGTGAAATTTTTGCTCTAGTTTTTCCAGCATTTCTGATTTATTTATTTATTTTTGCTGTAAGATCTTTTACGCTCTTAATAATTTTTGGAAGGGAACATACTGCTGCAGTTTCTTGAGCTCCTGGCTTGTACTTCTGTGATTGAGGCTCATCTGTGAGCCTCAGAGTTTTAGGATTCTTGAACCTTCAGTTTTAGCTCAGGGGTGATATGTTAGGTCCAAACTATGTTAGAGAAATTATTATCATGACGGTTCTTTGTCAAAAGAAAATTAGAAAGTTATTTGAACACAGAAGGAATCATGGCTCCAAAAGCGCCCCGGGTAAAAAAAAGAGAGGTTTTAAGATTGATGGCTGCTCCTTCAATCACACGGTGATATGAGACTTGAAAGTTTTCTCTGGTGAATGATCAGAAATCCCATCAAACATACAGGGTACCAGCAGGGTTAAATGACACCTGTTTGAACAAAGTTGAGGTTTTGACTTTAGATTGTGATGCTTGCAGTGGGAGTTAAATTCATCCGATTCAGCCCTATAAAAATCCATGTACATATCTCCTGTATTTATGAAGTTAGGATGGCTCAAAAGTGCTGAAATTAAACGGCATAAATTTCAACACGGATGTACTTTGAGGGCTTACAAGATTGGAAAATATTCATGGTAAATTTCGCGTGGCATCATTAAACATACTGGAGTTATTAGCAGCTGATTGTTTTTCAGGTTAAACTGTTTTTTATATGGAATATCCCCACTGTGATTTATGGGTTGACACTGTGGGTGTGTGTAGTAACAGAAACCAAACAGCCCAGATGTCCACTGCACACGTTCCTTTTCAGATTTATGACTTTGTCCAGCTGTGTACCTGCACACAGCTGGTGTGTGTGTGTGTGTGTGTGTGTGTGTGTGTGTGTGATCACGTGTGCAGTTTTAAGTCAGATTTCTGGAATAGCTTAAGGGCTTAGAGCAGATAAAGTTTCATTTAATCCCAGATGAGTCTTAAATTAAAGGCTTTCTGAATGTGTGTGTTTGTTTCAGAATATCATATTGCACTGCGGACAAAATGCACGACAAAGTGTTTGCCTACATCGTCCAGAGTCAGCACAACGAGACCCTCGAGTGTCACGCCTTCCTCTGCGCTAAGAGGAAAATGGTGAGTAAGTTGATATTTTTCAAACACCACCTGCTGTGTGAAGAGTCGACATGGTCGCTGACGTCAAACTTGCCGACTGTCGCTGGGCGACAGGACGTCTGAGTCCTGTTGTTCTTTGAGTACCAAAACTGTCCAGATTCAGCTTCAATAAAATGTCTGTTTGCTCAGGTATTGCCCACAGGGTTTAACAGCACTGCAATAAATAAATGCCAGCAACTGAGCTACAGTTAGGCTAATATACACACATTAGCATAATGAAGATGTCGTTCATGTTGATGGCACCATTGTACGGCAGGAAGAAGATGCAAAAAATAAACCAAACCTCAGAAAAGACAGGATTGGAGATGATCCACAGGTTAGTCATCAATATGTTACTGTGTGGTTTGGATCGCTCGCCCAGGAAAAAAGCCTGATCCATAACTTAATGTTCACACTATAATTAAAACAACTTTTGGGGTGGATAAAGGAAGGACAAAACTCCCCATCACTGTAAAAAAGGTGAAAACCTTATTCAGCGGGGTCGTTGTGCTAATCTGCTCGACAAGTAATGACACGAGAAGGTTTAACAAAAGGTTAATCTGTCATAGCAATTAGTTTTTATAATGAAGGTTTCTTTCTTTTCCCCGGCACACACAAAAAATAACAGAATCAGCCTCCAGTTTACACAAGTGTAGGTGACTTACATGCACTTACTTTCTGTATGAAACACTTCCTGTCTTTCCCTTTATTTTAAAGGTAAATTGAACATTTTGGCAAATCTGTTTTTTGGTCTGTTAAAAAACAAGCACTGTTGTAACCAGCAGTACCACTGCTGATCAGACTAAAGCTTACCCAGCTGGGATACAGGAAATGACATGATAGGGTTATAAATGTAATAATGTAACAAATATAATGTAATCCCTGAGTGAAGGAACTGAAATTAAAGAGGCAGATTTCTCATAATGCAAAGAAATCTACTGCGAAATGTTTTCTATGAATAAATGCAATGTGAGCTAAGGACACACACTGCAGCTTCAGAGCCTTAATACAATTTTGTATTCAGGTAAAACGTGCAGCTTCTGCACCTGGCCACACATGAAGAACAGTTTATTCAGAGACCTGAGAGTCGCCGCGCTGACACTTTACTTGTATTTATGCAAATGTGTAAATATTAAGTCGGGAAAAGAAAGGAGCGGGAGCATGAAAGGCGAGCAGGTTGTCATCCCTCTCTCGGCTTTCTCACCATCCCTGGAGTTCTGCCGAAAGAGCCGCTCCCTCCTCTTCCTTCCCTTCACTAATTTCATTGTGGTCAAAAGGCCACGTATCCTCCCAGTTGCATAAACAACTCGTCGTGTTGTCCGCGAGTTTCTCTTCCCTCTCTCCGAGTATCTGTGAAGAAAATCCTTCTTATGTCGATGGTCGTTTCCTGTTTGTGTCACAGCCATACCTTCCCTTCCTTCCTGTAATGCATGAGATGCGTATCGTGTATTATTCATCCCTCATTCCTGTCTCTGTCTCTTCCTCCGTCCCAACAGGCCCAGGCGGTAACTCTAACGGTGGCTCAGGCGTTCAAAGTGGCGTTTGAATTCTGGCAGGCTGCCAAAGAAGGTACGCATGGTCGCTCTTCATCACCACAGAAAATTTGCTCTCTTTCTTCTGCTCTTGGCTTTTACACCCTCCAGAGAGGTCACGTGAAATACTGGAGATCTGCTTGGCTTTCCCTGTGATCTCTCTCAAATCAAATCAAATCAAATCACTTTTATTGTCACATCACATGTGCAGGTACATTGGTACAGCACATCTGAGTGAAATTCTTGTGTGCGAGCTTCACAAGCAACAGAGTTATGCAAAATACAATAATGTAAACAAGCAAAATACAAGAATGGCTACATCTGAAACTAATAAATATATGTACAATATATAATAGTATATGCATTTCTGGATGTGTATACTAAATATTTTTCTACGTGTGTGTGTGTGTGTGTGTGTGTGTGTGTGTGTGTGTGTGTGTGTGTGTGTGTGTGTGTGTGTGTGTGTGTGTGTGTGTGTGTACACATATTTTACAAATTAAATAGAGTAAACAATAAATAAAATATATAAAATAAAATATACAGAGTGAGACATGTGCAAAACAGTGGCGTTACTGTACAGTATGGAGTGCATAATGTTAAAGTTCCAGTAGTGACTGTGAGGTGTCTATGAAGTGTTCAGCAGTCTGATGGCCTGATGGAAAAAGCTGTCTCTCAGTCTGCTGGTACGGGACCGGATGCTGCAGAACCTCCTTCCTGATGGAAGCAGTCTGAACAGTTTATGGCTGGGGTGACTGGAGTCCTTGATGATCCTCCCCGCTTTCCTCAGGCAGCGCTTCCTGTAGATGTCTTGGAGGGAGGGAAGCTCACCTCCAATTATCCGTTCAGAGCACCGCACTACTCGCTGGGAGAGCTTTGCAGTTGTAGGCGGTGCTGTTGCCATACCAGGTGGTGATGCATCCAGTGAGGATGCTCTCAATGGCACAGTGATAGAAGGTCCTGAGGATGCGGGGGCTCATGCCGAATCTTTTCAGTCTCCTGAGAAAGAAGAGGCGCTGCTGCGCCTTCTTCACTGTTTTGTTTATGTGTACTGACCACGTAAGATCCTCAGCCAGATGTACGCCAAGGAACCGGAAGCTGCTCACTCTCTCCACAGCAGCGGCGTTGATGGTGATGGGGGTGTGTACTTCTCTGCACCTCCGGAAGTCCACTATCAACTCCTTTGTCTTTGCGACGTTGAGGGTGAGATGGTTGTCTTGACACCAGTGGGTCAGGGCGCTGACCTCCTCCCTGTAAGCCGTCTCATCACTGTTGGTGATAAGACCCACCACTGTAGTGTCGTCCGCAAACTTCACAATGATGTTGGAGTTGTTAGTGGCCGTGCAGTCGTAGGTGTAGAGTGAGTATAGGAGAGGGCTCAGTACACACCCCTGTGGAGCACCAGTGTTCAGAGTGATGTCCTCGTTGATTCCCTGCACAGCGGTGAAATCACCAGCCAAAGGCACCTGGTTCAGTTTATTAAAGGCAACTTAGTCATGGTTAGAGAGTCTCACAGTTAAAGGTATCAGTGTGAGGAGGGGTGGACAGGAGGATTAGCCTGGGGCAGAGGTGGGGTGACTAGAATAAATCTTCTCTGTTCCCTTTACAACAAAATAAAGACTCAGATGTGTGGGAAGTGGGATTTTTCTCATGTAGTTTATTATATGGAGGAACAAAAGTGCCAAACTGAGACATAACTCAAATGTGGAAGCTGTTAAATGCACCAATGTTTTTTTTTTTTTTTTTTTTTACTTTGGATTAACATTACATTGCAGTCAATTTTCCATATTTTCCTCTGTAAATGCAATTTATTTTGCATTTACTTCACTTCCATGTGCATTTCTGCTTTACTATGCAAAAAGGCGAGTCGCTGGATTAACTGTTGGGCTCTTTTTTTCATGCAAAGTTGACCCCATGACACACTTTGCATAGCAAAGCATGAAGTCATACAGTTAGGTCAATGAGTGTTCGGACAGAGATGCAAATCTTGCATCTGCATACAACCACAGTGGAGTTTAAATCAAAAATCCAGACTTTCAGCTTTAATTCAAGAGGTTTAATAAAAGCATTGCACTGTTTAAAAATTACAACCATTTTTATTCACAGAGGTTAAAAGTTAATTGGACAGGTGACAGATGTTACATGACAAAGTAGAGAAAAGCTGATTCCAAGCACTCATTTTTAGTAGTTGTAATCAGGTAGTTTTGAAAAAATAGTAAATGCACCGAACAGCTCAAGGAAGACAAGTGCATGAAAACAGAGTTGCACAACAACTGCACAGCATCTAACCAAGTCAAGAACACCCTCGAAGAGGAAAGCACATCATTGTCAAAGTCTACATTCAGGAAATGCCTTCATGAATGTAAATGCAGAGGGGCTCAAGGGAGGAAACGCAGCATTTGGTGATGCATACGAGTTCTAGATTTCAGTAAGTCATTGAGTTCAAACGTGTTTCTTTTTAAAAACTATGTCCAGTTAATTTTGAGCCCTAAAAAAATCCCTAATTCTAAACAGTTCATTGCATGTTTTTATTAAACCTCTTGAATCAAAGCTGAAAGTCTGCACTTCAACCACATCTGGACCGTCTGATTTAAAATCCACTGTGGTGGAGAACACAGGCAATATTACCAAAGTTAAATATTTATGGACCTGACTCTGAATGTAAAAAATAAAAACACAGAAAGATTGAGATTGGGAAGATGGCAGTGGGGAAAATACACAAACAGTACACATTTAATACAGAAAAAAATGTATAAACCTTTAGGTATTAATAAAACCATCCATCAATTTTCTAAGCTGCCTGCGACTCTCCATCAACAAACCTGCCATCAAAGCTGAGAAATTCCACCAAAACTAATTAAGAAAATAGAAATTTAGCTGGAAGCTAACAAAGTATATTTATATTTTTGTTGAGTTGTGTTGAGCCTCTCTAAAACCCAGTTGAACAGTAGGTGTGAGTGTCAAAGGAACCGTGGAGGCGGCAGCCAATCAGAGAGCTGTGTGAGGCCGGTGTTTCTGCAGCTCAGCAGAAACATGCATGTAATTTTCTGCACGTATGACTCCAGCGTAAATGAGCAATTCTTGCTACATAATATCAGTTTCTGCATCGGCGCCCCCTCAACCATTTTCTCTAATCTTTACGTATGTATCGCCCTGTGAGTGCTCTTTGAATTTTGTGATTATCCTTTGTCGTCTTGTCTTACACCTGCCTTCCCCGTGCATGCACAGTTTAGTTGTTTTCTATTCCCTCTCCATCCAGATCCATCGCTTCTTCTGTTTTTGGTTTTTTTCCAAAGGAGTGGAGAAGAGCGACTGAGGGGGGTGGGGATGAGGAGAAGAGAGGGGCAAGAAAGCATGAAAGGCAGGGTAGGGAGGGGTGTTTGGATGGCGAGTGTGTGAGAGAGAAAGGAAAATGATTGTGTGTGTGTGTGTATATATGTGTGTGTGTGTGTGTGTGTGTCGGCGGGCGCTCAGCCTCCTGACAGATTCAGTGTCAGTGTCATTGATCCCGTCTCAAGCGACGGCGTGCTTATTTATTCAGTCCTTTCGAGACGCACGCTTGCTCTGTTTGAAAATCCAGCCGCCTCTTTCTTTCCTGCAACATTTCCACAGCTTCCTCTGCTCTTACTGTGGAGATTCCACTGTGGCCACATTTCCATTTTGACGAGGGATTATTTTATTTTCCCCCCATCAAAATCAAGGCCACGGACTCCTCGCCTCACGCCTCTTCGTTTGTCTTTTTTTGTATTTCTGAGTCGAATATTAAAGAGTACAATTTAGTACAGCCTCACTCGCCCCATCCTTCTCCTTCCCTCGCTCTACACTTTTCACCTCGAATTTTTAATGTGGGCGAAGTCGCTTAATTGAACGAGTTGTTATCTGTTCTGTGGGGTTATGGAGGGGAATATATATATATATATATTTTTTTTTTTTATAAAGAAGCCGTGGTGCTCTCTTGTGACAGGGAAGAAGAAAGAGAGATGGGGAGAAGGAAAAAAAAATCCTTTGGAGTCTGTTTTCATTAAAGTTGCAAGACCCCGGGGACGAGGGCAGGAAGGGAGATATCCACCGCATGTCTGTGTGGTTTGCTTGTTTCTTACAAGCTCTCCACCACTACCACCACCCACCGTGGTTCTGCACATTCCTGACCCACATTCCTCTGTATATTACAGATCCCATCTCTGCTCATAAATCTGCCTTCATAGAATATTCACTGCAAACACTACAGCAAGCTTTGAACTGCCGTATCTGTGAGTTGGCTCCATGTTTAGCAGCAGACTGAAAAGTGCACACGTGAGGATCTGCAGGAGAGAAAAAAACGGGTGCCCTGGGAAATTTTTCTAAGGCTGCCATTACCAAGCGACCCGGGCTCATGGGAAATGTTATTTTCACTGCACCAAGAATGACGGTGCGTATAAGAAAGTTGTGGTTGGAAAAGCAGAAAGCGACATTTCATCTCAAGCAGTGAGGGGGGCTTTTGAATAAAGCTCTATAATCTATTTTTAAGACGAGCTGTAGAACTTTATTCATGCTGAAAGTTTGATTTATAACAACCAAAACATTAAACACAGCCTATAAACAAAGTGGAATAACTCAATAAAATAAAACATACAGATATAAAATGGCTCAATAAGTTTAAAAGGGCAGAAAAATTATTAAAAAATAAACAAGCTTGTATATAGAAATGTAAAAATGCTGTATAACAACATGAAAAAGACCAAGTAAATCCTCTTATTAATGAACTTTATTCTCTTTTTTTGCATTTTTAAAACTTCAAAGCTGCAGTTGTTTTTGGTAAATTTCACAACGTGATAATTTTATTTGTTTTTTCTGACCAATTTAATCAAATTGGACTGAACTAAAAATTTTATCGAGCCTTATGGATGTTTTGCCGACCCACAAAAACGGTGGAATCGATAAACCTCGATTCAGGATTCAGAAACCAGATATGACTCACAAATATTTCTTAACAAACGGCTGTTTTTATGAAACACATCAAAGCTGCAAGACTGAAAACTCAACGCAGTCTGCCCCGAAAACAGAAAATCCACAAAATAAATGAAAGCGGGCATCAGTGTTTTTGGCAGAGAAACTCCAAACAAAAACCAGGACGGACACTTAAATGGAAGAAAACCAGATTACAGTGGGCTGAAGAGATGTGGTCATGGGCTGCGCGGTCAATCACGAATCTGTGAATAGAAAATGCACACCTTTCCTCATGTATGACATGAATACACATGAAACTTTGGACAGAATTGCTTAACAAGTGGCAAAAAAAATATTTTGGCTTTCTTAACTTAATCAATCGCTGTGATTGGCCCCAAATAAACGGAGGTGTGAAAATCCGGTAGAGTGATGCTAGCGCTCGTGTGACGACACTGGGCTCGTTGAAAGATTTCTCAAACTGCACACGAGTACTTTCTGTCTCTGCACAGACGGATTTCCGTGCAGTGTTTCACATGTAGTTGTGTAATTCTGATGATTCATGCTTAAACAGCAAGTTTTAAAATATTTTAACACAATTCAAAAACACTTGTGAAACTCAAAGTGTGTGAGATACCTTAGAAAAAGGACTGAGTGAAATCAGTTTGAGCTTGTAGCTGCGTGTACGGTTCTGTAATGTGATGTTGTGGGAAAGAGGTTTCTGTGAGCCGCTGTGCTTTGCTCGGGTTGGTGGATCCTCTCTTGTTCCTCCACATATAGGCCATAGGAGTGAACAAAGGATGCAGCTCAAAGGCGTATCAGTGGAAGCGAGAGATTTCATGTTGCTCATTAAATGGCATGCCAGAGAGGAGTTGCAACATGCGCTTGTGCAAGCTGCAGCAGCGCCCTCATAGAACTGGTGAAATATGTGGTCGTATGTGACACAGCTCAGGCAGATTACTGACTAATTACCGTCTGATGTCTGTAAATATTTATATGGCTTTTGTTGTTGTTATGTGTAAAACCACAGTTTGCCACAAAGTGTGATATCTGTACCACTACTGTTGCACAGCAGTACCTTCAGAGTCCCTCTAGAAGCGAGTTTTGCCACTCTGCAGCCATGTTTCCGTTTGCAAATGCAGAAACGTGCCAGTCAAACAGCTACTAACATGTTTCCTGCTTTGACTGTTGATTGGCTCTTCTGGGGCTGCAGGACAACCATCATCTCCAGCCCCCCCGCATAGATCATCGACCAGGATTTATTTAGTCGCGTCTCTGTTCCTTTTATGTTTCAGGTCAAACTCTGTGTCGGGACAGCTCTGTAAGCCTAATAAATTACTTGAAAGTCCTCGATTCTATTCAGGAGCTATCCTGGAGCTGATCAGATCCACTCGGGTCCACATTAAAAGCCCCACAGAAGTTTTCTGCTTCGAGCTGTACAGAGCACGTGAGGAGGGCAGGAAATGAAACCCTAAAAGATCCTGTACTGCTAAAATGCTTCTGGTGTGACTTAAAGCCGTGCAAAGAGTGGGACAAAGATGTGTCTGAGACATAGCGTCACAGACATGCACCCAGTGCACCCAGGGTTTGCCTAAAGGAAGTGTTTTCTGTCCTCAGCTAACTCTGCATGCAGTTTGAAGTTGTGGCTCTGACATGTGTGAATAATACAGGCCCTGAAACTGCTCTGCTGGACTGAGATTAACAGAAATGTTGTGCAGGAAGTCGCAGGGAGCTGTTGCTTTGCATGGAGAAACTTTTCAGCGGAACGCTCGGGCCAAACACAGACCCAGGCGCTCCCTGTTTAAAGGCTACGGTTACAAACCCTGCTGTAGCTGGCAGATGATTTCAGTAATAGTCTTAACATGTTCAAAGATTTCTCTCCTTTTTTGGGGGGGGGGGGATTGTATAACGTACAGCAGCAGAAGTTTTGAAAAGATTCATTAATTAAGCTTTGAATGAAATCTTTCAAGCTTTTTTTTGCTGATCATTGCTTATAGCCAATGAAAATCACAAATCTAGTGTCTCCAATTCTGAGAAGATCAACCAAACATGATTTTCAACACTGAAATATCAAACGTCTGAAAAATATGCTCATTTATACGCTCTGTTGAAAGTTGTTGCTCCTCGAGGTTTCTCATAGATTCTCTGTGGGGCTCAGGTCAGACAAGTTGGTAGGCCGGACACATTTGGTACTACTGCAAATTTCCTCTACTGATGGGAACAGAAATCTGCATCTCCAGAGAGCTTGTCTGCAGACGAAAGCGTGACGCTTTCTAAAAGCTCCCGGGTCACGCTGTGTTGACTTTGGCTTCTGAGCCTCATCCTCCAGACTGCAGGACCTCAGTTTCCAAACTGCATCTTTTATCTGAAAAGAGGATTTTGAGCCACAGAGAAACCATCATGTTTATTTTTTTTTAAACCAAACACTTCTGATGTAATGTCTGGTTTAGGATTGGTGATGTTGGGAATGATGTGGTTGTAGCTTCCGTCCTGAAAACAACTGTGCGTTGTTGCTCTTGATGCTGTGACGCCAGCCTGAGTCTGCTTGTGTGATGCTCTCCAAATTTCTTCAACTGTTCTTTACAACCATTTAAAGTCTGCGGTCGTCTCTGTTGTTTGTGCACCTTTTCCTGTTGCGTTTGCCGCTTAATATTCTTCAATACAGCTTTCAGGCTCTTCAGCAGTGACCTTCTGTGTCTTACTGTCCTCATGGAGCATGTCGATAATCATCAAAATTGAAGCAAAAGACGCCCTGGGATATTTCACTTTGCACATAATGAATATAGAATTTGTGAACATTTAAAACTGAATGTATGCTTGTTGAGTGAAACTTTTAACCACATCTGAGCTGCATGAAGGCAAACTGTTCTTTGCAGCACAACCACTCTGGCCCTGTGGTTAGAACTTCCTGAATCACAGATTGTCCTCACTGACTGCACTGTTTTCATTTTCTTTCTTTTCCTTTTTGTTGTCCTGCTCTGTGTTTCTGTTCAGAGAAAGAGAAACGAGTAAAGTCGAGCTCAGATGGGGAAGGAGCCAGCAGCTCTCAGTCGGACAGCTCGGCCAGCCAGGGCAGCCTGAAGGGAGGAGGTGAGTCACGTCGCCCATCATCACATCTTTTTCTCTCTTCCTCTTTCTCTCTGTCTCTCTCTCTCCGTGTCGTAGCGATCGTAGCCTCAAGGGACGGAAGAGTGTTCAGCCACTTGTCAAAGGTTGGCCTACAAGGAGGCTGCAGGTCAGCTGATGACAGTCTGCTTTTCATTGGTTACCATTTCTCACTAACATCACAAAAGTTAACAGTAGGTGACTGTTTAAGGCAGTTACATGCGGTGATAATGGTGCTGCTGATGATCTGGTTAATTTGAACACATAAAAGCCACACTGCAGTCATTGTGGATGCATTAAACTGAATCTTGGTTCAGCGATTCCCCTGACATTTTTATGAAAACAAAGGACTGCTATCATGCTGTTATTCCGCCTGACTCTGGAAGCACAATTACAGCCCTGTTTGTTTAGAAAGCATGAAAGAATTTCACATTTCTGTTGCCCCCATTGTTCGATCAGACCCTAAACATCCGCTGAGCCAGACGACCTGAAGGCATTATTAATCCCATACATGTCCGCATCCAGGGAATAAATTACACGAAAAGCATCATGTTGTTATACGATGCTTTATTTTTGTGCATGTTGTGTTTGCGCATGCCTTTCCCTGTCCCGACCCGATCCTTTCGATATTTGTTTGGAGTGGCCATTTTTTTTTTTTTTTTTACAGGAAAGTCTTAAAAACATCAGCTTTGTGCTCCTCTGCTCAGCCAGCAGGCCTCCCGTCAGAGAAGCGCAGCTCCCTAAATGTGTTCTGATGCTTTATTTGGCTCTGCAGTGCTGCACGTGCAGCGCTTCATGGTCAACACGGGCTTTAAAGATGATCCTCTGTGAGAAGACTCAACAAAGCAGAGATTTTGCAAGCAGAGAGGCTTTTTTTGGACTAACATTATCCTACTGACCCTCTGGTGGGTCATTTAGCTGCCAGTGGACTGCGTTTCTGTGAGGCAAATTAGCATAATTTCACAGCAGAGTAAAGCTCGGTGCTCTGGAGTTTTCGCTGCCAGCCCTGAAGCAGTGATCAGGGACAGCAGAGCTCTTACATTTATCTGCTCTTCACTGTGTGGCTGATGCACTAGCAGCGTGTCAGAGACTCTCGGGATCAGTGGCGTTGTCGGAGGTGAGTCAGCTTTATTCGTGACACACGATACCCTCGACTTTCTCCCAGCGCCAGGCCTGTAAATGCCACGTCCTGCCATAACCTGATTGTTGGGGGATTTTGCCTGCAGGAGATGAATCAGCCTCTCAGTCTCTTCCTCTTCACAAGGTTAAAAGTAGAGCTTAGTTTCCTTATAATTTAATCTGATGGAGGAGATGATGATCATTTTCTTGGTTAAAAGTTTCAGCACTCAAGTGTTTATGCATAGTTCTGTGACACGATATGAAGCAGCAAATTAAAAACTTTAGTCTTTATTTCAACAGGAAGTAAAACAGCTGTGATTAAGAGATAGGCAGCATTAAACAAGCATGTGCAGTCAGTACATGCTTATTCCAGGGCTTGACGTATCAAGGTGTAATACAAATTAATCTGGTCCTAAAAGTATGGAACTGAACAATAAAACATGTATTTTAGTCAAACTAAGTTAAAATGCAAGAAGCAGTGTGGAAAAAGTCAACTCTCACTGCTTCTGTAGGAATTAAGAGGGTAAGCAGCAGCCAGGTGCTGCTTGTCAAATGTACTCGATTAATTGATCATCAGCAAGTGTGAGCACATCTATAAAAGGCCGAGTGGAAGCTTTCAGGTGTGGGAACGTAATGCCAAGGAGGAAAAGGAGGAAAAACATCAACAGTGGTCTTAAATAAGCAGGTTTTGCTGCGAAGTGTTACACTTTCAAACAATTTCAAGTCCATCATTCTGCAGTGACAACGATTATTCACAAGCGGAGAACATTCAGGAAGCTGCCAATCTTCCCAGGAGTGGATACCACAGCAAAGTCACCCCAAGGTCAAACAATGCAAAAAGACTAAGAGCCAACAAAACCCCCAAATCACTCCATCTTAGACTCTGCAGGCCTCAGTTAGTGCTTAAGGTTTAAAGTTCATGACAGCACAGTTACAAAGTATAGCTTGTTTGGAAGGATTACTGGGAGAAAGCTTCTTCTCTCTTGTGAACTTTAAAGTATTCCAGAGTTAGATGTGCTTGATCCAAATTGTGTTATGCAACAGGACAGTGATCCCAAACACAGCAGCAAATCTGCAGATTAGCTGAAAAAGAAAAGAATGGAGGTGCTGCAGTGGCCCAGACGAAATCCAGACCTCAGCCTGACTGCAACGCTGTTGTTCATCGAAGAATAGATGATTTTTTTTGTTGTTGTTGTATCCTGATCTATAAAACCTTAGACGTCAAAAAGACGACTGTCAGTTTAAAATCAAAAGAAACAAAAAAACGTTTGGTATCATCTTAAATATTTATCCACTTTAAAAAAAGTTTGCTTGTTAATCACCTTTCAGGTAATTGATTGATGAATTAGTTCTACCTTGTTTGTTCACAGACCTTGTCTTTCACTATAGTAATAAATAAGCTTTTAAGTGAGCAGCATTAATCATCAGATGAGTCCTTCCCCTCCCCGTGAAGGTCTGTCTCACAGTATTGCCTTTTTCATAACAGCAGAAGGTCTGAATGCCTTCTGTTGACACACAGGACAGACTGCATGAAAATCTTATTGCATGCTGACTCAGTTATACGGGACCATTTTCCCTTAAGGAGCATAAAATCTAGTAAAAAGGTCAGCTAAGGACTGAAGAGTATTTATATCCCACCATTAGAAGAGTTACTGTGGTTTTACTGTTCTCAGAGGGTGACATTAGCCTAAAGACTCGACTGAAATTAGTGTTGACACACATTATTGACACGCATTAATCATCAGGCAGGGCCATTACGAGCCAATCCCATTACAGTTCAGCAGTGCCGCCGTAGTCAGGCGTGGGGTTACTGCGTGCTCACTTATCACTAAGTGACGTGCCACATATGGCTGAATTGATGAGATGCATTGGAAGCTTGATAACGAGAAGTGTGGGGGCTGTTCTGCCTTTTTCCAGCTCCATATTTTCATTCTTTGCATGATTCACATTTTAAACCAGCTTTTATTTCATACTGAGCTGCTACACAGGCCCCCGACAAACAAGCTGTTATGGCCTTTACTTTAAATCAACTGTCTTCTGATTGGTTGCCCCTCAGAAACAGAAAGGGGTGGGGCTTCTGTGCTCACAGAGACTGAGATGACCATGTCTCTATGGCCCAAGAAGCTACTGAGGGTCCCTTTGTGTCGCCTGGCACCAGTTTGGCATGGGAGACCCTAACAGGAGCTCTTGCTGCCAGGATCACACCAGGAACCAGGAATGCACAAACACCGCCATTATGATAAGGTGGCGATTCGTCAGGTAGTCATGGTTCTGTACGAAAAAGGTGCGATTCTCACTCTGGATTAGCAGGGAGAGAGTTCAATGATCCTGAGATCTTTGTAACATCTTCGGATAAGTGGGAGATGGACAGATGGATCGCTCTATGACATCATAACAAACTATTTTTAAGGCTGAGCACGTTGATTTGAAACTTTGACCGCATGTAATCTGTTCAGCATCATCTGTGTTTGAGTTCCAACCGCCTCCTGTGTTGGACGAGAGTCTCGTCTTTTAATTTGCTTCTGTGCTTTTTAGTTTATTTGGATATGATTGTGTTCGTCGCTGCCCATCGTCGACCTTCAGCACAAACTTTTACAGAGATCAATCCAGCCCTCGGCCTCGAACATGAGGAAAATCTCATGTGCCCACTTAAGCCACTTGACTTCCTGCTTCTTCGTGTTTGTTGACCATCACAGGTGCCCGTGTGTGGTTTTTAGGAGTAAATTAATGTTACAAACTTTGTTTTGATTTTCAGAGGTCGCCACGGGGAAACTTTTGGATTTGGCTGAGGGAGCGAACGCGGCGCTGACCCACTCAGGAACAAAGCAGACCCAGTCGGATCCCTTTACGGTGCATAATCACGCAACAGAGAACAACAATACTGTATGGGTAAGACGAGAGAAGGGCTGGTCAGTACGTTTCAGCTGTTTCAGCTTGATAAGAAGACTGCCGTGCTGGAAATGGTGATTAAGCGTCCGAGTGATGTACTGTACCTGTTGTATTCAAAGGAGTGTATTCTACAGCCGAGCCGCTGCCGTGATGAAGCACACAATAGCCTATTGAACAGAACGGCCCTTATCACATAACTGGCGAGGGTGTGGGGCTGCAAACAGCATAACTCAACCTCCTGAGAGCATAGAGGAGACTTTGTGCATGTTAATGTATAATAAGTAAGGACTGTTATCACCTCATAAGACAAAAACTCTGAATTTAACCGGTGTGTGTGTGTGTGTGTGTGTGTGTTTTCTGTCTGGCAGGAGTTGGAGGACGGTCTGGACGAGGCTTTCTCAAGGTGAGGAGATGAGTTAATTTGGGTTTTCCCTGAAGCTCAGGCTCTAATGAGCTGCTGTTTTGGGATCAGGAGTCTGTAGTTTGGGCTGCACTTGTAGTAAACACTGCCTCTCCCTCCGCTTGACTCACCCCGGCTCAGTTTACAGGCCCTGACTCAGCTGACACCCTCCTTGAGTCATGCTGCCTTTCTAGGCTTTGATTGCCACACACTGATTTCCTACGAGGGGGGAAAAGAAGACGGATTGCTTGGTATTTATATCCCAAGCCCAGTGAAGATGTTGTTATTTGCAGTATAGGAAAGTCTTTTTGCCCTCACAGCTGATAATCTAACTCTGATATCTTACTAGGTTGGACCACAGGAACATTTACACATGACACTTTCAACAGAGCAGACGTCGGAGTGCATACCGAGCGAGGCTTTTCAAATAGTTCAAATAAACCAAAAACGAAATTTAAAAAAGTGGATGCAGGACAAAAATAGTTAACTGCTATAAAAAACAAAAGCTCTTTGGAAGGAATGAAAATGAAAGGATAATTTGTACTTGGAAAACTGCCTCGAAACACAAATGTGGAGAAAGTTTGTTTAGTTTGAGGCTGTTTGTTGAAACTTTGAATGTTTTCATGACTGTACATCAAACTAGGAACTTGAATATGAAGCACAGGAAACACGAGGTCTTCAGGTTCAAGGTTGACTGGGAAGTCCGTTGTCTCTGCTTAACTTCTGTCTGTACCATCAACAAACTGGTCAGAGTGGAGCTGGAGGCCGCTGTGACTGATGCTTCAATTTGGGCTCCATCGGCAGGCCTCTCTGATAAGCGGCGGTGGTCTGCTGTCAAGTTTGCACTCTGCAAATGTTTACAGCTTTTCATTTTACTGCCATAAAGACTCGTTCAGCTTTTTACGACTGCGTTTATTTCCTTTGGCTCCGCTTTTCATTCCCTCTTAATTCTGCAGTGGGCCTCGCATCCTCTCACTTTTCATTTAGTGGCGGGCGAATGGGCGGCTCAGTCTCTGTAATCAAGCACTAAGAGGCCATTTTCGCCCCGTTATCAGATGATTATTTGTCTGCACACACTGTAATTACACCCTAGCACCATTAGCTGCCCTCTCTGTGATTAACGAGGATGCTCCCAGCATCAGCAGAGATGCATCCGCTAACTGGAAGTTCGGATTCCCCGAGGGAAAGGTCGACTTCTTTGTCTGTCAGGAGGAGCTGATTGTGCTGGTTGATGAGGGGTCAGAGCGAGAGAGTGAAAAAATTAGAGGCAATTTATGAGTCTGTGAATGAGGATGTCACTGAGTAATGAAGTTATTTACAGTTTACAGTTTAGCACGAGGAGTGAAATAAGCTCCAGATTAATGGATTGTTTACAGCACAGTAAATGTGACTTTTTAATCACTGTTCTGTCTGATTAAGAAACAGCTCGGTATTATTTCAGATTAAAGAAACAGCAGCAGCAGAGATTAGTGGTCAGAGGGTCTGTAACTCATTATTAGGGGCGAGCAGCACACGCACCATATGTAGCTGCTTTGCACACAGGCACAAATTAAGAGTTTCTTAATGCGTTAAATAAACTTGTTGTTTGTGATCCAGGACATTTGAACTGTTTCAGGAAAGTGTTATCAATAAACTTTGTTAGACAGTAGTTAAAAATATTAGTCTCCCTGATGTCGATTAGTCAAAGTATTTTCTGGTAAACATTTTTAATTTAAAAAAAAAAAAAAAAAAAAAGCACCTTTGAGTTGTTCCCCTTTCTTCACTGTCAGTGAGGTTTAACTTCATGCTAAATCTCAGAGGATAAGTCAAGTTTTTGTGTATTTTAAAGACATTTTGCTGTCTTAAATAAAAGAAACGCATCCGTATGACTCTTTTGGAACCTTCGTGTTATTTAATAGTTTATCTTTTAGATGGCCATAGGTGATGTCAGTAAGAAGGGTGTAAAGCTGACAGAAGTGCTGCTATAAGTGCTAAATTTATGCCCTATGGTTTGCTGGATTGTTCCCTTAAAGGCCCGTTTTTGATCCCCAGAATGAGCCAAAGTATACAGTGTTGTGAAACTGCAGGATGTTTCACAGTTCATAAAGTAACAAGCAATGCTTGAACTTTTTGTTTCATTTCTTTTTTCTCACGCTCCTAAATAATCGTGCTTTTTACTGAGCTCAGAAACCCGCTCACTCTTAAAGTGAGAGCATGCATTCAGACTCTGTAACATTTCCCACAGTGATGGTTTTTAAAAGCGCGTCTCAGAGTTCTACTGAAGGGATGCAGCACCCCTCGTCGGTGCTCGAGGGCAGTGATGGACGTGTCGTTCCAAAATCTGTTGAACCGATCGAGGCCGTCATGTGGCTTTCACTTGCATTTCATGTCGCTGTGTTGTCAGCCTCCCATCAGCACAGCAGTGTTTCCTGCTAGGCTGAAGGTGAGCTTGTGGTTCTAAACAAAGCTGCCAAGATGCCCTCACACAGAGTAACAGAGCCACAACAAGCTTTCAGAGCTTTCCTTTAATTTGTCACCAGCCTGTCCACTGCCTCTGTTGTCAGCTCTGACTGTTGTTGGGATTTGAGATTCTGCACTGCCCTCTGCTGGCTGGATCAGTCCAGTTGCTTTATAATTAGGCCTTTCAGGAGAGTTTGTTGCCTGACTTGTGATGTTTTCTTTGCACCCTCAGCCGCAGTCTGGATAGCTTTGAATCCTACTCAGGTAATAATATCATGTCACTGGATGTTGTGACCTCATCGTCCTGTCGTCAACCTCACTGTTTAAGCCTGCTCATCTGTGCGGGTAGCCGTGATCAACCACCCCACGTGTCTCCACATCATGTTTCATGACAGGAACCATTAACATAGCACAGAACGGTAGCCAGTCGACTAACTTAAGAGCTCAGCGAGGAGGAAGCCTTCACTCCTTTTACCATTTCACTGTTTAAAAAAAGTATGAGGGACGTTTCTGCCACAGATCCTGATGTTTCCTCTACTTTGTCCACGCCGTCATCACAGATGTTTGAGTGTTTGCCTCACATCCATCAGCTTTAACACAGAGATGGAGAGTGGCACGTTCATACGAAGTAAAAAAAAGCCCTTCTGTTTATGATCAGAGGAGCTCGTCTTAGATTGTTATGGTTGTTTAAATAGGGGATTTGTTTCATTTCCACATCTGGCCACATTGTTATTATTTTCTAATCATTTTCATTAAAAATTTGATGTCCATTTTTATGTTCCTGTTTTTGTGCACGCTGTACTGACCATTATCAAAGATCTGTAAACATTGCAAACAGAAAATCAGATTTTTATAGACTGTATACAAAAGATGGACATTATCCTTTGAAGTGTTCCAGGTGTCCTTTTCTTCAGCAGTGCTTTGAAGTTCCTTCTGGGAACTTCAAAGCACTGCTTCCTTAGACATTCCTTAGACATTCCCAAACCGGATGCGATCTCTGCGGGGAACTCCTCCCAGTTGTGTGGAACCTCAAAAATAGTCCAGGAAGCCTAATTAGACCCCGAGCAAGCTCAACTGGGTCCTATCAGCACAGAGGAGAAACATCTCTCCTTTGAGCTTCCTCCAGACGTTGCCGACTCCATCTCAGCGATTCTGCCCTGCACCCCAGTCATCTTTAGAGCTTCAGATGGAAGCCATGTCCATCTTTTATGTACAGTCTATAGTTTTACCAAAGCCGCTAATAAAATGTCTTTTCTTTTTTTTTTTTTCCCCTTTGTCGCTACAGACTCGCTGAGTCTCGCACTAACCCCCAGGTCCTGGACATTGGGGTGAACCCTCAGGACTTCAGCACTGAAGAGTGCCTGTCCCCCGGCAAATGGGACCAAGAGGAGTCGGACTTCACGGCACAAAAAGACACGTGGGGGTTCTAACGTGAAGCCTCGGGCCAAGAAGGGAAAACCAGGGAAACGAGGATCCCGGTGGTAAACGTGTCCGAACACTGCAGTGACGAAACGGACACTGTGACATCCGCCATGTTCCCCACCGCCTTCCTGCTGTCGTCTTCTCTCTGATGCATGCGTAGTTGCGTGACCGGAGGAGGAAGGCGACACGAGCAGGCTGCTCACAGAACAGGCCAAAGCAATACAAACCATTTATTCCTTTTTTAAAAAAGAAAAACATGCAGTCAGTTAATGTGCGTTGCAGTCTGTGTGTCACTCCTGTGTCTGTTTACTGTTGTGTTTGTGCTTGTGTACACCACGTGTTTGTGTGAATGTGCAGTGTATATGTGTGCAAAGTGAGCCGAGTGCTGTTTGTGTCATAGTGAGGTCACAGAGGGTGCTGGTGAGTGTTTTATATACCTGAACATGGAGCACTGTAACTGGATTCGAGGGAAACTCACTGGTGAGGTTACTACCTGCGTGCTTCAGCCTTTTGTTGGGCACCAAAAGCTTTAAAAAACAGTGTGTATGTGTCGGTCAGAGAGTGTTTGTGTAATAAGAACAAAGTGACAATCTTATTTTTTTTTTTTGTATTGCAAAATCTATTTTTGCACTCTGCATTCATCCGTGTTCGAAAGCACACATTTCATGTAAGGGAATTTAATGTCCACACGTGTCAGCCTCATCATTTAGGACTATATGCAGTGCCTCTGTTCACCCTTCCTCCTCATCCTTAAATATTTGACCCTCGGTGAGACTTCACCATCGCTGAAGACGACCTGAAAACAGTTATAAAAAACAAGCAGTGTGAGAGGATGCAGGTGTTACGCGGCGCTCCATCACCATATGTTAAATTATGTTCACTCCACTAGTTTACTATATTTTTCCCAGGGATGGATCCCAGTGTTATTTTAGCATTTGTTAATATATTCATTTAATTTAATTCATCGGTTTTCAATAAAAATCCAATTATCAGTGTGTGTCACGTTTTATTCTGAAATCTAAATGTTGAATATTATTTTTATGTCATGTCTTCTCCACTGTGGGGATTTGCTGCCTGTTTTCTTTTCTTTTCTTTCTTTTTATGGACTGATTTGTCTAATTCAGAGCTCATAAAACTGTCTGCTTGCTTTTGCATGTATATTTTTTTATTTATAGATAAAACAAATAATAAAATAATCACAAATTGTTTGTAGACATCGTAATAGAAATACCTTTGTTCGCACAGTGGCGTGAGGCAAATCTGCACAAATCTAAAATCTTAATTAAAAAATTGAATGACTAAAAATAAAGTTTATGATCATGAGCGCTCAGGAGAGTTTGATGCTGTTGCTTGTCGGAGTCCTGAGACGACATCTGTCAGCGTCCAAGAAGGAGGGGGTGGTGAGCCTCACAGGTAATATTTGTTGTTTCTGAGACTGCGCGCTCACAGATCGGCTTATTTCAGTGAGTCAACCCTCTTATTTAAAAATATTTAAATACTTGTAGCTTGTAATTGTAAGTTTCTTTTTCCTTAAGACAAATGTGTACGTTTAACTAGCAAAACTCAGAAGGTGGCGCCAAATCCTCATGTTTTTTCTGCATTTGGAGACGCATGCGCACAGGATTACAGACGGATCTCGGTTATTTCACTGCTTCGTCGAGCCAAAGGTCGAAATATGGGTCGTGTATTTACGCCTTTTATTCGTTTACTTATTGTGTGGTCCACTTCTCAAAGAGCTCCAGCCGTCATCCCTCCACCTTTGCCTCCCAGGTGTGCTCTGGTCAACTATCCATGAGCTTCAACCTTCAGCTCACAGCGTGGACAGGAAGAGGCTGCCCGACAGCAGGTGAGCAGTCCACACTAAACACACTGTTAAAATGTTTTCTCTGTGGAGGTCATCAGTAAGAATAAACTCTTAATGACTCACCTTGGTAAAAGAAGCTGTCTCAGTGCGCCATCGTGTGGAACATACAAGAACATACAGCCGATTTTTAATACGTGAAGCCAGACCAGTTTTTTTTTTTAAATACATTTTGAAGGCTGTTGAACTATAAGTTACGTCATGCATCAAATATCCCATATTTTGGAAATTGTTTTGTTAAAGTGGGTGTAATACTGCTTTTAATGATACTACTGTGATGATGATAATAATAATAATAATAACAGTAATTATTATTAACAATGGACGGCTGGAGAGATGAGGCCAGGTATGAGTCACCGTGGGCTCTGATGTTCACAGAAAACATTGATCTGTGCTGAGAGTGGACGGCAGGCAGAAAGGAGAAGACAGATCGAGCTGAAGTAGTGAAAGTAGAATAGTTTCAGTATCTGGTGTCAACCATCCAAAGCAACAGACAGTGCAGGATGGGTGGAGCATAGGGCTGGGCGATATATCGAGTTTTTTTTTTAAATTATCGATATATTTTTATATGAGATATAAGATGTGACAATATCTTTTATATCGATATAGTCTATGTTACGTTATAATTATAGTTGTGGAGCCACAAGTTTGCCTCTCTTTCGTCCGCTTTTGTCTTTACGCAACATTACTCGGCCTCGCCTCTCCTTCACTGAACACAGCTCCCCCTCCTCCCCCATTGCTTCACCTGCAGGCAGCGACAAGATGGACACGGCAAATCTCCGTTAACGAGTTACTGCGCATCGCCCCGTGCGTGGGGCTGGACGGCGTCAACGTGTTAACGAACTAACCACGCTAACGAGCTAACCGCGCTAACGCCATGCACGGCCTGAAATCCTTTCATTTTCTCAAAAATCGACAGCGCGCATTATGTATGAATCTGGTTGTGCTTGATGACCGCGAACCGATTTTATGTGCTACACGGCGCTCAGCAATCTGTCAAAAAATGTTTTAGTAGAACTTTGCTAAGCTACGGAGCTGCACCGGCTTGATGGATTGTCCGAGCATTACGGCTACCGAGGAGCCTCGCGGAGTGATACGTACTGTGCTTCAACGTAATATTACCGTATTGTGTGTATAAGGACCATAAATGGCACCTGTTAAGAGACACGGTTATGAAGCGGATTTCAAACTCCAGGCTGTCAGTCACGAACTTGGGAACAGAGCAGCTGTGAAATCTGCCCTTGTTATTATGCTCAGCGTCTTTTAGTTTACATTTTGACTGCACAATTGTGAGCTCTTTGTTATGCACAAAAACAACATAGTTTTCTTTTATTTATGGAGCATTATTATTTAATAAATGCTCATAATTTATTTTTGAGTAGTTTTTTTCATGTACATCTATGCTGTATGTTAATAAAAGTGCCCGTGTGACATCTGGGACACAGCTTTGACTAAGAACTCTCTTTTTGTTCTTACCTTCTGGCTTTAAAAAAAATATCGAGATATATATCTTATATCGCCACCCAGCTAAAAAATATCGAGATATGAATTTTGGGTCATATCGCACAGCCCTAGTGGAGCAGGTGGAGACGATTGTCAGAGGTAATGTGTGACAGAAGGATAGCAGCAGGTGTGAAAAGGAGAGTTTACAAGATGGCAGTGAGACCTGCTGTGGTGTTTGGTTTGGAGACAGGAGGCCGAGCTGAAGATGATTTTCTTTGGGAGAAACCGGGATGGACGAGATTAGAAATGAGCACATCAGCAGCCTGGCTGTGGATCCAGCAGCTCTCCTGTAGACAGGAGTCTCTCCTGGCATTTCTGAACAGTCCAATTAGACCAGCACTGTATAATCCAACATCCTTTAAACATCTCGTCTCAGGTGCTCTCCACAGCCCGACTCACCAACGTGCTTCGGTCATGCGTTCAGCCTAGTACTGTGGGGTGAGCTGTGGCCATCTGGGAGACGTCCAGTTTAACTTTTTTCCAAATTTCAACCTCACACTTTAAAAAAAAAAAAAAAATCCAATGTAGACATTTTTAAGGACACAGTTCTCACAGTATGTTTAAGGCCTGTTTATGACCTTAAAAAGGTCGTTCATGCTGGAAAACCCTCCAGTGGACCTGAGTTAAAACAATCCTGCAAAGAACAGTGAACCAAATTTCCTCCACAGTGATGTGAAAGACTCACTGACAGTTATCAGTAAATATTTGATTGCAGTTATTAGTCCCAAGGTGCGCACAACCAGTTAGTCTTGTTTTGCTCTATTATGTTGACTCGTCCCTGAAAACTTGACTTTACTTTATTCAGGAATGATTTAAGTGAACATGGCTGAAAAGGCTGAAAATGGGTCAGTGTGTTCACATTACATCACCCTTTTCATGAATTAAAAAAGCTGACTTTGAATGCTTTATATATTGTAATGACATTTATTTTATTTAAACATACAGCGTTAAAAATAAACAAACAAACAGAACTATCCTCACCTACTCCCTATCAGCACTGTGCACCTGTGTGGTTAATGTAGAAAGATTACTGGAGATTAAACATAACTAAACATAATTTATTGCCATGCAGTGAAACTGATGGTTACACAGGGTCTGTAAATATCAGCTGCTGATAAAACTTGTTTAATGGTGCTTTCATTTGTTTACATACTTTCAAAATAAAGCAGTCTGGGTGAAGTCGTCACGTTTCGTCATCACGAGCGAATGATTTCGCCACCCTACGCAGCGGTTGCATCAGGTCATTAATATGACTTTTTTTTCAGAATCCTTCCTGTTTTGTTTTTTTCAAAATAAAATCACACATTAAAGACATTAACTGTAAAATATGTTATTAAAAGGCTACTGGGGGGAATGATAAAGCAGGCACTTTTTGCTGGCTCAGTATGAGTGGTTGCTCAACAGGTTTAGCAGCAACATCAATAATCAAACTCCCACTTCAAAGTTTTGGCTGTTTACAAACCTTAAAGCTCATCTTTAACTCAGTCCAGCACATCTGAATCCAGTCACATATATTTTTGAATAATTAGAAATATACTAAGATTTAAAGACTTTACTGATGACAGGTGACAAATTAAAGGAAAAAACTGTGGCTGAGTGCACGGTCAGTGATGGTAATGGAGACGGTCAAGAGTTTACATTCAGCATGGATGTAATGTCAATGAATGTCATGATAATTTGTGAGTTTTAATGATTTCTTGATGATTGTACAGCCTTTAACAACATTAGGTTTCAATAGACTCAAGTGTAGACATACACACCTTTAATATATGGTTAAATCTAACTTAACAAGTTGTATCCTGACCAGATGCCTTTTAGTATCCATTAACATGCTTCTGGCAAAGTGCTTTTTTTTTTTTTTTTTTTTTTTTTGGTGGCTTTTTTCTGGTTTTATTAGATAATAACAGTGAATACTGACAGGAAAGTGTAGGGAGGGTGAGGGGAAGACATGTGATAAAGGCCTGCTCATCCCGGTGAGCTAAACTGGTGCTTCTGGCATAATTCTGGTTGGATATTTAACAACTAGTCTCCGCAGAAAAGGTGGAGGTAATTGGTTAGTTTCCTGGCATGGACCCGACTTCAGATTTTAAATAAGGTCGTGGCTTTAGCGTTAGCCTTTTTTATTTATTCCAAAACCAGGTTTAATGTGTCCTGTTGGAAAACCCCATCATGTCCAAGTTTCAACTGTCTCAGAGAATTTGAAGGTAGTCCTGCTCCTCTTTGTGTAGTGTGCCAGCACCACTGCAGAAGAACAGCTTCTGATGCTCGACAGCTGGTTCAGTGTTCTTAGCTTTGAAAACCGAATCTTAACTCGTCCAAACATACCACGCGTCATTGATGCCAAAGAGCTCAATCTTTAAAACTCTTCCTGAGACTGCATTTGGCTCGTCCATGTGGGCTGCTGCACATTTTTGAAGCAGGTGCTTTTTATGGTCGCGACCCTCGCAGTCCATGATCATGTGAAACTCTCCAGTGTGGAAGACCGATGACTCCACACATTGACCAATATTCATTGGTCTGAGTATCAGTGGTTCCAGTGAGAGCTGCCAAACAATCCTTATTATGCTACAATGTAGCTTGCCATCACCAGTGTGTGAATGTGTGTGTGAATGGGTGGATGACTGGATATGTAAAGCGCTATATAAATACAGGCCATTTACCATTTATTATGCTGGCAAAGATCTAATCGATCATGATCACTAAAGGTAACAGGCCTTGGGCTCGTCGAGTCGACCTTCAGCAGAACTTATTAAAAGATTTAAGTGAATGTGTTTCCATGTGATTCACATCATTTTTTTATGCTCGTCTAACCTTTCAGTGACTCCCTTTGAGCTGTGAATGAGTGCATCCCCATCTGAGTAGAGGATGAAGCTGATCAGAGATCAGTATGTGTTAGTTTGCAGTGAGTCTTCCCTTTCATGTGTTTTAAATCATATAACTCTCAGCACATTTTATTTTGAAGGCGTGGCATTGAGCGCTTTTTTTGAAGGGGAGTTTTGGTAGAGAACAAAGACGGGAGCTCAGGAAGTTGAGCATTTAGTCACCAGAGCGATGGCTGGAGGGTGGAGGCTGAGCGCTGTGATGCTGCTGAGTGAGTTTTGTGTTAAAGAACTTTTAAAAAAGCTTCCTGGAAGCAGAGCGTGTGTGCTCTTTATGACGAAGGGGAAAGTATTTTTATGTGGTGAATGTCCGTGTGATTGTGAGAGGAGCACGCCGAGGGTGAGATTGCGTCACTTGGTATCCAGTCAGCCTTCGACAGCTTTCACTGTCTTTACTTAAATTTACTCGAGCAGTGATGCGATCTTGTTTTACTAACAACCTCGGGAAGGTAACACTAACATGTTTCCTGTTGTGTAATTGGCACTGCAGTTATTTCCACGTGTCGTCTGTGGCTGGATTCATCGTCACGCCCTAAACTGATTTCTTATCTGTTTTTCTTTAGAGGAAGTTTAGTTTAGTGTAGCAGAGGAGGTTTAGTTCAGATTTTTACGGTTTGGTTCAGGTTGGTTTAAAGGTCTACACACACACACACACACACACACACACACACACACACACACACACACACACACACACACACACACACGTGTGTATGTGTGTGTGCGCTTGTTTGACAACAAAAAAAACCAACACGAGCCAGACGATCAGGCCATATTACATCATTTCCTAGACATGACACTCCCCCGCGGGCCCACCTATCTGTTCCAAAACTTGAACATCCGGTTATTTGACTTTGTCAGTGATTTAAAAAAAAAGATTTTAAAGAAATTGAGCTTTGTACAGAGTGCAGGTTTCCCCAAACACTCTGAGTTATTACTGCTATAGTGACCAAGTGACCTTCTTCATGCGACTGCGTAGCATTTTTATCAGCTGCCGCTCCTCCCACACGAGACAATGTTTACAAATGTTAACACGCCTGACAAATACACAAAGAAGGGACTCACAAGGATCAGAATGACTAACACACTGTAAGCTGACCAAAGCTAAAAGTAAACTAAAACTGATTCACTCAGGTTTAAAAATGGGTCATTCATCTCCACAAGATGTAGTTAATCTGTTAATTGTTGTTATTTAAGCTCAGCAGAGAGCTCGTCTTTGGCATCAGCTAAAAAAACCAGCTTCATAACAATAACTCTGGCCTCAGACCACAAATATAAACTTCCAAACTTTATGCAAACTGCACTCAGTACACTGTTGTATGGATTATGCAAAAACATGCGCCCTGCATAGTGCTTCTTTATTTGATATAAATCAGTTACATGTAACCGTCTCACCTGAGCACACTCTTTGCCCCGACGGTTATATTTAAATGTACAACATGCTTAATAACGTTTGCATTTATTTATAAAGCTCACTGTAATTGGTCAGAATAAAGAAACCCCATCTTTCTGTTCCTAGGTGTGTTCGTGCAGGCTTTGAGCGGGCAGCCAGTGAAGTGCACCGTCTCCCATGATGGTGGCACGACCACGTACGCCCTCCAGACCGAGTTTTCTGACAAGGATGTGCAGAAGCCCGAGTTCTCGTGGTTTAACGTCTCCGTGAGTGACCTCTCACATATATGTTCTCTTATATATATCATAAACTTTAAAGGGTTCCATGTAATTTGTATTTATTCGGGATTTTGTCGCATGACAGGCTGATCATTTTTATTTGTTTTCATTTGCTGACTTTAGAAATACGTCCTCGCCAACCACCTCGATCAAATTGCTGTGGTGATAAGTCGCAGCTTCAACGCTCTCACTGTCAGAGCTTGCATCGAAAACCTTTTCTGTGAAGGACACGTCAACTCCAAGGTACAACCCTCCAAATATGAGAAAAAACTTTATTGCACACTGGAGGGAAAAAACTTGCCTGTGTTATCGAACGTGTTGTAGTGTGAATAGTGCTGTTTGCTCAGGAGAGGTTGAGTTTACTCTGCAAATCTGCTAATCACAAAATAAATATGCAGGGAAAACAATCCTGTCAGCAGTACTTCATCCTAATAACTGTCTCTTTTTGTTTTCCGTAGGGGAAACCTCTCGACTACACGGCCAACTGCACCAGTGAGTATCGCTGCCCCGTCCTCACATTGTGTCTGGTTTTTATTTTCATCAATTTTGAAGTAAAATATGAATTTCTCGTGTTCTTTTGCAGCCGTCTGCCCTCCCGTAGCTTTGCCCGGAGACCAAGGTGAAAAAAACAGTCAGTATTTATGTCACTGTGTCTGTGTGTCACTAAAAGAGACGAAACTGAAATGAAACGTGATTAAATCACAGGAATGTTTGGCAGCGTCTGCATGTTTTCACACGTGATGAACAGGAAAGAGCCTCATTATTAGATAACACATATCTGTAACACTAGTTACAGTGGAGAGATCAAACTTTGTTACATTAGTACTTTTTACCCGCTCTATTTATTTATGACATCATCTTTAAATAACAGTGTTGCATGCTGTGTGACGTCCCATTCAGGCTATTTAAGAGAGGTAATAAACTCTGAGAACGTGACTGTTTTTATTAGCTGTGAATAATTTATTTGGCCTTTAATGCAATATTAAATATTATTAAATCTGTTTTCCTTCTCAGGGAACTCTCATCACTGGATCATCCCTGTCATTGTCACTGTCATTGTCGTGATAGTGATAGCGCTTGCATGCATCATCCTATGCTGCAGAAATGAAAATCTCAGGTAATCTTCTCCCCGTATATAAATCATACAATGACATGCTGTGTCCTCATCTGGCGTGTTCATAACTGCTGCTCTGTTTTCATTGGCAGGAGATGCCGCTGTGGGCAAACCAGAGGACTTTACATCGTCGGGAAGAAAGAAGCAGCAAAGCCAGAAATTGTGTAGAAAGAACAGATCTGAAACGATGATCTTTCCCCTTTTTTCACTTTGAAGTAGAGTGTGCATGAAAAGGTTAATCTCCACCTGTGAGTGGATGCTTTCTGTAGTTTCCCACTGCATCTACACAGTAAGTGTAGATGCAGTGGGAGTGTGGACACTTCCTCTGGACTCATCTTCAGTTTCTCTTTGTTCGTACTTTGGCACAGTTAATGACAGCACAGTGGTGGTAATGAGTGACAGAATGACACTTATGTGACTGGATGCTGGAGACTTGAGATGCTAAACTCTAAGTCATGTGTGACCTTTTATTTTAAGCATTACTTAATAATAATAATAATAATAATAATAATAATAATAATAATAATAATAATAATAATAATGATAATAATAATAATAATTCGTCTCTGAAGCAGTGGGCAGCCACTGGGCGCCCGGGGAGCAGCGTGTAGAGACGGTACCTTGCTCAGGGGTACCTCAGGGTAGCTGTTTAGTGGATTCGAACCCTCCTGTTTTGCATTATACTTGCCAAAGCTGAACCCCAGCTCACTGATTAGTGTTACTGTAACTGTATCCGGTTACGGCCTCGATCCCGTTGTTGATTTTATTCCACTTGCTGGTTAGCTGTGAGGGATTGGTGCACAGGTGAAAAGTTCTCTGGGCTGTGGAAGCTCTCAGACTCTTTGCTGCACCAGCGAGTGCACTTTGAGGAGCCAAAAAGCATGAATACATTAATACAACCCCCCCCCCCCCCCCCCCCGTGTAAACCAGCTGTGGAAGCTCAGAGACTCCTAATGTAATGCACTTTCAGTGTCCTATAGCATTACAGCACATAGTATATATAACATATAGTAATATAAAGATGAATATAGATGACTTACTATCTATATGCTACTGATATTTTATAATATGAAACTATATTATTTATATATAAATATATTATTTTTATTATTATATAACTTATAAAGATGAACATTGTGATCTTAAACTACTCGTCATGTGTCCTACTCTTTACGCTGTCCTTATGAAGTGTATATTTTATGCTGTCAATCAAACATTTGTTTCTGTATCTGTTGTATTACTGTTTCTTTTTTAGTCATTAAAAGCTTCTGCTCAGACTCATGAGCTCATTGTGTTTTTTGCAGCTCATGCTTGGTTTGAGTTTGTTTTTTCTTTCTTCCTGTTTTTCCTACAGGGGCTTTTTTTGGGTCTTCTATCTGGTGATATGTTCTGAGCCAATTGAAGCTGAGCAGGTGGGTTGACACATGCACAAGGAAATGATTGGTCATGTTTGTGCTGCTGCCACTTCAGAACACGATGCCTCTGCACATTTAAGCAATGACAGTCACGAGTCTTGTTCTGGGGTGGGGTGCGGGCTTTTTGATGAAGCTACAGAGGAGTCCTTAAACGTTCTTCATTTTTTGCTGATGTAAAATTTAAAAATGTAGTTATAAAATCCAGAATGCATGCTGGTGCTGCGGGTGGCCGTGTAACTCCAACAGCATTTACTGTGTGTGTACATAACAGGAAGGAAGAGGGCAGAGGGGCTTTTCTAATTCACTACAAGAAAAATCACTGGTGGGAGTTTCCCTGCACATGAACCTGCAGCGACACTCCAAACTCGTTGCTTGTTTATATACAGTATTTATCTTTAGCTTATATTCAGCCACAGACACAAACTGTTTGACCCAAAACATTGACTTTCACACATGCTATGCCATAACATGGTGATGTCACCGTGTTTCCCTTTCTGTGAGGTTACTGCAGGTCAGACAGCAGCTTATGTAACATTACAAGTATACAGAACACGCATGGATGTGGTGTGAGTAGTGTCAGCCAATAGGGATGAAGCCGTCTGGCAGAGCATGCCATAGTATGCAGTCATCCTCACGTTGAGGTAACTAGGCCACAACCGTGTGACCTTACGTGACTGGTGTGCATCGCGGTGGAAGAAGAATTTAGAGATTTCCTGGAGCGTTGAAAGAATTTGCAGTCTCAGAACAAACCAAACCAAAACAGTCTGTCAGCTGCTGTAATCAAAGTGGTTTTAATCCTCATAGCCATATAATGAAACAGCTCGAGATGGATAGATGTTAAAAAAATGTTATAGATATATGTAGTGGTTAATGAAAACAAAGAAAATAAAGAAGAAGAATGAGGTCAAGTTAAGTAACCGTATCGTGGGTTAAGCGTGAGATGGTTTCCAGCCCTGACATGTTGTCTGGTCGTGCTGAAGGGGATTTTTTTTTCTCACTCGGCTCGTATTCGTGCACTTACTTTATTGCAACGCTTCAACTGAAACATTCCTGAAATCTAAAGTGTTGCAATAAACACTTCTGTTTTTTATTATTTGCAGAATGACATTGCAAAATGTTTATATTTAAAATCTGAGAACTGTAATTTTGGCTCTGAGTCTGTTTCTTTGGTTTCCTCTTTCCTTGTGTTTGGGTCAAAGGTCAACCAAATCACAACAGTGTGTGTATAGCATAAACCATGTGGTTTATGATTATTTTTCTCCAAAGCACTTCTTGATTCTCTCTGCGTGGCTGATGTGAGATGACTTTAAAGTCATTTTTGGTCTTTGAGGTGTGCTTTGGTTCATTATGAACTTCTCCACAAACCTGAGGTTGGAGCGTGACTTTGAAGAAAGGAGCACTGCTCATCCTTCATTTTTTTAAGCTACCCAAAAACTTTCTTCCTATTTTTTTCTCATTTCTTTTTATTGTTTTGGCGGCTGAATTTTGCTACGTGACTCCCTGCAATATCCTTTTTCTGGTGTGTTATGATTTGTAACCTGTGGCTGAGAAACGCCTCGGTCTTCCCCCAAAGAGTTGGAGGAAGTAGGTGGAGGAGTGAAGGGCAAGATGCGGGGCCCTGCGATGAATTAAAGGTGTGGTCTCTGTGTGGAGCTTTCAAAAGAAATCTGCAGTTCGTTTCAAGACAGAAGGACTGTGAAGACTGTGAGACACCGGCAGCGATGCTTTCAAGTGAGTAAAGAACAAAAGACTTTCAGTGTGAATAACCTGAGTGAGTCTGCTGCATTGCGTTGTTTCTGCACTCATTTAAAATGTGTTTTCAGAGTATTTTGCATTCATTGTTTTATTTGTGCCTTTTATTTGTTTTCCATGTTAGAATGAGTTCAGTTTTCCTTCAAACACTTAAAGCTCACCTTCACTCCCAGCTTCACTGTTGCTTTGTTTTTGGGTCTTTGCTTCACTTTTTTTTGTTGAAAAAGAAGAAAGCAAAGTGGCACATTTATGCTATAAATGTGACGTTGCAGCTCATTTAAAGCTGACCAAGCATGTGTCATTACAGAAGTCAGGCACAAAGATAAGCATCGCTCTCATTGTTTGAACTTGAGCGGTGTGAGCGTTAGTGGTGTTCCTTCCTGTTTACCTGATCGATAATCAATTCAGAGGCCGAGGAGACGTCTGCTACAGTGTGTAATGAAGACAGTGGAGTTGATTGCTGTGACTGATTACTATGGGCCCCACTCAGATCTGAGCGAGTGATTATTGGTCTAGAATCACCAGCTGTCAGACCTAATATGAAACATGTCCAGACAATCCCGTATGCCTTCAAGGGAAGTGAGAATGTATCAAAAATGCCCCGACTGAAACTTTAACAGTTATTGGAGAAGAAAAAAGAAGGCGGCACAAAGACTGTCACATGAGAGCATTTCCTATACTTAAAGAACCCAAAACACCGCTTTTAAGCTTTATCTTACCTCTAATCTGCAGAGTGTGTTTATTTTTCAAGTTTGGTATATCAGTATACCTGAGCTCGTCACTCCAGTACAGCTGTATGCACGGATTAGGACAATGTCTGTTTTTCATACAAGCATAAAGACATTAATGGCGGTTTTGAGTCTTATTAGCTTGTTTGTGTTTACCATAAATATAAAGATTAAATAACAATAAAAGCACATTTTTGTCCACAGGTAGACTTCAGCTCTCCAGCATACAGGACTTGATGTGCAATGTGTCCCACGGTGGTGGCACAGCCAAATACAACATCCAGAAGTTTGTTGATTTCATGGATGCAAACAGATCCAAGCTCGAGTTCTCCTGGATCACTGCAGACGTGAGTAGGACGACTCAGAGCAGCTTCCCATTTTAAGATGTGGTTAACACTATTATCATACATTTAAGGTCAAGCTTTATTCAAATATATCTGTAAGAACATGTGATTTTGTTGTGTGATGAACTGTTTTTTTAAATTTCTTTTTGTTTTCTGACTTCAGAAAAGTGTCCTCGCAAACCACCTGGACCACGCGAAGCAGGTGATAAGTAGCAGCTGCGACACTCTCGTCACCTCAAGCTGCTACCCAAACGTTGTCTATGAAGGACATGTCGTCTTAGAGGTACATTAGAGCATAAAACACAATCTAAGATGTGAGGGTGAAGTTTCTGTGCTTGCATGGTTTGTGGGCAAAGTGTTTTCGAAGAACAGTAAGGGCGCAGGGGCTAAGTTTAGGAGTGGGTTCGCTTGCTGTGGAAATCTGATAAACATGCTCTGAAGTATCGCAACCACATAGTAAACTGATAAACTCTCAGTTAAATTCTCAGATAAACTGAGAATGTTTCTGGCAACATCTAATGGTCTGTTTATTTTCCACAGGGGACGGTTCGAGATTACACAGCCAATTGCACAAGTTAGTCACCTTCCTCCCACATGAGCAATGTTCTGAATTTTTTCTTTTCATATCATGCGAGGTTTTTATGACTTTTCTCTCTTTCTTTCACAGCTACCTGCCCTGCAAAAGGTCTGTTTGATGGAAAAGGTGGGACAAAAGTCTTAATCTGCATAACGTATGATTTTTAGATCAAAGTTAAAAGGAATTAGTGATTAAGATGCTGGAAATTTTCAACCACACGCATCTTCTGTTACTTGGAGTAAAATTGCTGCAGCTGCAAAACCACAGACAGCTGTCTTTCACTTTCATTGTTACGGCAGAACAAAAGTCATGCATCACAGAACTAGAATTCCTAAAAAGGAAAAAGTGTTTTGAGGAAACTGTTTTTGTGATTTGGTACTAGGGGAGTCCTGCTTGACTGAAATCCCTCCTTTCATGATTGCTTTCATGGTTATCCTGACAGTCCTACTGCTGGCAGGCCTCATGGTGTACCTCGTGCGCTCTAGAAGGTATTCTTTTAATTGTGTCAGCATATAAATGCATCACAGTTACCTGACGTGTTTTAAATAGTTATTCTCTTGTCACTGAAGAAACAATGGTGTGCCCGTGATGCAAGACTCCGCACTGCAGAGGAAAGTCCGAATACCAGCTGATGTGGAGACGGGAAATCCAGAGAGCAGCGTGTAAAAGTTTCTCTGCACATGCTGGATTCAAACTTTGTGTTGATGCCTCTGCAGTATTTTATTAACGATATGCGTCCGTTATATATCTTTGTTTTTCTGTGTTTTTGTCAGGCAGTTACAGAAACTCAGCAGTTTCCACTCAGGACCCCCAGTATAATAAATACACTTGAATTATTATTATTATAAGTCATTGTTTTAGTGCATTAATGTGTAAAATGTGTCCACCGGGTCAGTAGATCAGAGCTGTAATGGCCCTGAAAAAGGCCACTTTCATGACTTTATGGGCTATTCTGCTACTACAGGGTTACCAAGTAAGAGTACGTCATAATTTATGAGAGGATTTAAATTTTTACGAGAAAAAAATCAGCAACTTAAGCTTTAAAATCAGTGGATTGAGTGAATGCTGTGTGCCTCTTTAGACTGACCTCTGCCTGCTGCAGGTACCGGTACTAGAAAGAAGGAGCCTGCAGCAGTTTACAAGAAAACCCTGACAAATTTAAAGTTGCAGCACTTTATCTGTAGATGCACTTGGATCCCAATGGGAGCAGCTGAAGACGTGGCTTTTCTTCACTTTTAAACTATGCATGCAGACGGTTTGATGAAGGGCTTTTATTAGGATTTTAATGTGAAATTTACGATGGCCCAGAGAGATCAAATCCACTGGAACTTGGAGAAACATCCACAAGTAGAAACACAATCATCACATAATTGATGTGAGATTGTAGATAAATGTGTGCTATTAGCTGTTTGCTCTCCGTTTGTCACTTCCACAGCTGCTCCGTCACATTATTGTCTCACTTCCTTGTTTTCCAAAGTTGCAGTGCGTTTGACCTCTCAGGGCCTCCGTGGAAAAGTTTGTAAGAAGAGACTCCTCACTAGTGAGGGTCAATTTCAAGCTGGTTTGCTTTGTAGATGAAATGTGTATTTAACCCAGCTGTATCGCAGTGTGATTTCCTTTTGTTTAAAATCAATAAAATCTTCTGTTTGTGATCATGATTTTGTCTTTATCGTGTGTTGTGGGTGCAACTTCTTTCTTTTTTTTCACATCTTTCAGGGACAGAAGCTTTTCAGATGAGAGGGAAAATTTGGTTCAATTCATTTTTATTTTATTTATTTAGTGAAAATCACAACAACAGTCATCTCCAGGCCCTTAATATTGGAAGGTAAAGATCATACAGCGTATTGTACAGTAATTCAGGGAAACCCCCAACAATCTGACCACTCCCTATGCGCAAGCACTGCTTTGGGAAGATTTTCCTTCCCACTGCCAATCTAACAGGAAGAAGCCTCCTGCAGAAGGAAGGGAGACAGGACAAAAGACATGCTGTGGAAGAGAGCCAGAGATAACTGATGATTAAATGCAGAGTGTTATATAAACACATGGTCAGAGAAAGTGAAACGCTCGGTGCATCATGGAAGTCCCCCAGCAGCGTACGTGTGTCTGCAGAAATGTACGCAGGACCTTAAACGTCAGCCCACTTCCCTTAAGCTGCAGCATGTAGGAGTGTGCACACGGATATATTTTATCTTTGGAGCCATTTGGAGCTCAATTCGGCTCTGCTACAAATTCCACAGTTGCCAGGAGGATGCATCTCAGGCACCAAACACTCTGCAAACTGGAAAAGGCATTGTTCTTCATCAAACTGTTCTTGGATGGTTGGGAGAAGTTGCTTTCAGAGGATGTTTTGGTACCATTCTTTATTCATGGCTGCTTTTTGGCAAAATTGTGAGTGAGCCCACTCCCTTGGATGAGAAGCAGCCCCACACATGAATGGTCTCAGGATGCTTTACTGTTGGCATGAGACAGGACTGATGGTAGCGCTCACCTTTTCTTCTCTGGACAGTCCTTTTTCCAGATGCCCCAAACAATCGTAAAGGGGCGTCATCAGAGAAAATCACTTTACCCCACTCCTCAGCAGTCCACTCGCTGTACTTTTTGCAGAATATCAGTTCGTCCCTGATGGGTTTTTTTTGGAGAGAAGTGGCTTCTTTGCTTCCCTTCTTGACACCAGGCCAACTGTCAAAAGTCTTCGCCTCACTGTGCGTGCAGATGCGCTCACACCTGCCTGCTACCATTCCTGAGCAAACTCTTTGATACTGCAGCTGAATCATCTTCATGAATCATTCTGGCGCTTGCTGAACTTTCTTGGGCCCCCTGAAGCCTTCTTCACAATAATTGAACCTCTTTCCTTGAAGTTCTTGATGATCTGATAAATGGTGCAGTCTTAGTAGCAACCGCATCCTTGCCTGTGAAGCGCTTTTTATGCAACGCAATGATGGCTACACGTGTTTCCTTGTAGGTAACCATGTTTAATTGGAAGAACAACGATTTCAAGCATCACCCTCCTTTTAATGCATCCAGTCTGCTATTCTAACTCAGTCAGCATAACATAATGATCTCCAGCCTTGTGCTCGTCAACATTTTCACCTGAGTTGATGAGGACATTATTGAAATGATCTCAGCAGGTCCTTTTATGGCATGAAATGCTGAATGATGAAATGCAGTGGAAATTGAAATTTTGAGATTAAGTTCATTTTCATGGCAAAGAAGGATTTTGCAATTCATCTGATCACTCTTCATAACATTTTAACTAGAGTACATGGAAATTGCTATGATAAAAACTGAAGCAGCAAAATTTGTGGAAACCAGTATTTGTGACTGTACCACAAGCTGCTGTGTGCCTTCTCTTTACTCTTTTCTTGTATTCAGAGTGAGTCCTTATGTCTCTTTCTAGAAAAGCTACCTGAACTGTAGTAACCCTCACGTCAGTTCCAAGGAGCTAGTCTGACAATACAGTGAAACAATGAAGGGGATTTTTTGCTTTCTCTGTTTTCTCTGTATTTCTGCTGATGAGCTTCTTGGAAGCTTGAAACAATGTGGGCAAGGCAGCGCTCTATTTGATGTCTACTTTAACGTGAAAGCACCTTCTTTACTGCACATTACTCACAGAGTTTCTGATCCTCAACCTTGGTGCGGTCTTAACTTTTTTTTCAGCTACATCAGGTCACGAATGCTTTTAATTTTCTTTCACTCTGATTTTTTAGGGAATTTTATGTTAGCATCTGTTGAAACTGACTACATTTAGGATTAGAGATTAGTTTCTGAGGGACAGGAGTACATGCTTGTACTCGCAGAAGCGCGTGTATCACATTCAATTAGGTTTAATCCCAGCAGCCCAGTGCATAGCCATTCCTCTTGGATCACATCATCAGGACGAAACCCGCTCCCGTCCTGCTGCACCGACTCCCTCATTTTCATGGTATTGTTACTTTACATTTACATTACTCCCGCTTGCATCATCAAAAGTACGAAGTTCCGCTTAGGATTTTTAACAATAAAAGCACAAGCCTAACTTCAATGCAGCAATCTGTAACCATAAAGCACAATATTCAAATATGAGAAATAATAAACTAGCCTGAAGCTGTGTGTGTGTGTGTGTGTGTGTGTGTGTGTGTGTGTGTGTGTGTGTGTGTGTGTGTGTGTGTGCGTGCGCGCAGTAGTTGAAACTACTCTTAATCGGTGCCAAACAAGCTTGCAGGAGCTGCTCCATTTGGATTGAATGCATCACTCATTGCTTTTTCAGCAGCGGTTTTAATAACTGGTCGTGTTTATTGCATTATTATAGATAAATAACATATTACTTTATGGTTTGTTATTTTTAGTTCATCTCAAACACACTCACACACTAACAGGAAGTCCCCTACACTGGATTAAAAACTACACCTGGAATAAAGTGAAACTTCAATTGAAAAAAATAATTTGATTTAAAGACCAATGTTAATCTTCACCCACGTCTGGGAAATAGTGAAATCTAAGCTTCTTCTTTCTAACTTTATTTTGAAAGCCTCACTTCCTGCAACGATGTGAAAAAATGCGAGCACAAGACAGAAGTCTCCAGGAGCTGGCTGCAGGCTCATGAAAGAAGTGGAGATCACGCGCGAGGAAAGATGTTCCCTGCTGTCGCGCTCTTATGTGAGTGACCTGTTAATTAATAACGATAATTAATATCATTACTATTATTATTTTGTTGCTTGGAAACAAAGCGTGAAAGCTGCATGACAGAGAGGCAAAGATTTGGAGCGAATACATGTTCTGACTGTTGCGTCACTCTGTGAAGTAGCACTATCGGCTTTCTTTAAGGACATTTGAATATGTTACAATATAATTATTCTTCGCTGTGATTTTTACCGCTTTATATTTGTATTTGTACTCCTACACTATTAGATTTTGTTATTTATGCAATTACTAGTATTCGTAGTAATTTCTGTAGTATTCTGCATGTATTCTGTATTTATTGCAGAATTAATAGTTCTGTGTTCGCCACAGATGGCGAGTAGTTTGGTTTCATCGATTTTGTTTTGCGTGTAAACACGGTTTACATCTGCGGCGTAACTCACATATCACTCACACATGGCGTCACCAGTCACGAGTATTAAAATTTCGGCATTACTGAGGGAATTCCCGGGAGGCGGGACGGGGCGGGCCAGGGGGTGTGGAGTAGGTTTCCTCGCTGTCACTCGAGTCGGTGCTGTTTGTGTGTGTGTGTGTGTGAGTGGTGCCACTAACCACGTGACCCAGTATTTATGGGACGACACAGCATACTGAAAGTAGTTTGAGTTTCTAACGGGCAGCTTGTAGTAAGTTCACACATCCTGATCTATTCATCTCTTCCTACTGAACCAAAACATGACTGTTAAACTCAACTTTAACATCTGACACAGAAAATGAAACCGTGACCTACTTTGACCTACGTAGTCCTTGACCTCTCAGCATGAGCTTTACCTTCATTGTCTCGTGCACTAAGTGCTGATAAAATCTTCATGTGCATAACTGTAACATAACTTAACTTCAAACTGCATTTTGTTCCCAGGGGTGTTTGTTCAGCTTTGCAGTGCACGTGACATGATGTGCACCGTCACTCACGCTGGCAAAAAGACTACATACAACATCTCAGACCTGTCCCCTGATATACGAAACGAGGCTTCCCGCTGCATGTTTACGTGGTCCAATGCAACCGTAAGTGTGATTAAACCAGAGCAGTTTGATCTGTCCAACATAAGCAGCTATGACATATCAACATGTGTGCAGTGAGAAGGCATTCGGATCTATTATGACTTACTTACAGTGTGATAGTCTGGCTTGTTTTAATATAATGTGGTTGAATTGTTTTCTTAATTATTTATTTAAATTCGATGACTTTAGGATTTTGTGATCGCACACCACGGGGGCCTGTTCCTGCAGCCCGTGATGAGCAGCAGCTTTGGCACACTAATCACCTCCAAATGCATCGGCAACGTTAGCTTCACAGCCACTTGCGTGATAAAGGTATGACTCTTTAAAAAATACCTTGTTATGAACTAATTAAGTCATAAAAAAAAAACCGTTTAAAAATGCAAACATGTGAGGGAGGAGATTTTCTGAGTTATGTTAAGCATTGTGGGGTGAACAGTGTGTTCATAGGAGGGGTTTAATCTGGAAATGATGAGATGAATATACTGTGAAAATGTCTGTGTGGGTTCTCAGTCATCCAGGTCATGGTTGTCTGTGGAGCTCAGAAAGAAAGCGAGTGGACGTCTTTAAGTTTAAAGAACTTAAAGACGTCCACTCGCTTTCTATGCTGTGAAAACAACCTTTAATCACAATCACTGTGTCTTTGTTCTTCATAGCAAAGAGCATATGATTACACAGCCAGCTGCACCCGTGAGTATCACCGTGCTAAATTTAATTAAATAAAATTTTTGTCTTTATTTGTTCAGCCCGTGTTAGAGTTTCTGTGTTCATTTATAAGTCTAATGTGATTTTCTGATGTTGTTTTACAGCCGTCTGCCCTCCACAAGCTCTGATTGATGACACAGGTAGGCATTTGATACACAGGTAGCGTGCTCAGGCCTCAGGTGCCTCGCTGTGGCTCATGTTAGCAGAGAACTGATCTTCAGCACCAGTTAGTGAGGAGATCAAACTTTGATAAACTAGTGCTAAACCCACTCTGTTTATTTATGACTTCACAGATAAATTACAGCATTTATTTGTGGCGTTATTATGACTGTAGTGCAACTGCATGCAGATTTCTCAAGACTGGTATTAAGCTCTGAGAAAATGCCTGTTTTTGTACCTTTGAACAAACTACTTGACCTTTGAGATGATGTTAGATGTTGTTGGCTGTTTGTCTTTTCAGGAATGCCTCCTTCCCAGATCGGTGTCATTGTAGTAACTTTCATTGTCCTGCTGATCGGCCTCGTGTGCTTCCTGTGCTACAAATATAGACTTTGGAGGTATCTATCTGACTGTAACAGCTGTATTTAATGACATGCTCGTCCAATATGGTCTAACTAATGCTCTGTCTTTGATAGTAAATGCTGTGGCCAGACTGGAGGCATCTACCCTCGTGTGATGTTTAAGAAGGCTCCGCAAGCAAAAGCTGATGTGGAGACAGGAGGAAGATAGAGCAGCTTCTCGGTGCACGATAAATCTATATCCATGCTTTCTCCGTCCTTTCCCCTGCATTACTTAAGTAGCAGTATGCTTGCATTAATATATCATCTCTGCGGGTTTGCTTTTCTATATTTTGCCGAGCGGCTTTTTGGGACAAGACAGTTACAGAATGAAATCCATGTTGCAGGATATTAGAGGCTTGATGTGCCAAACTCTAATGTAAGAGTTCCTCCTTCCACACTATTCAATTCAATTTTATTTGTATGAAAGCAAAATGACAACAACAGTTTGAGGCTCTTCTGTGGCCTCATCAATGCTAAAAAACGCTGTGACTGATAAAAGGTCATTGATTTCTTCCCACACAGACAAACCTCAGCTCAGTGTTAGAAACTGTATCCTGTTACAGCGCTGTTTCATTAATTCCACTTGCTGGTTAGCTGTGAGGGATTGGTGCACAGGTGAAAAGTTCTCTGGGCTGTGGAAGCTCTCAGACTCTTTGCTGCACCAGTGAGTGCACTTTGAGGACCCAGTAGCATGAATAAATTAACAATGACCCCCCTACTTCCAGCCAGGACCCCCATGTTAGTGTTAATGATGTAAACCAGCTGTGGAAGCTCGGAGACTCGTAATGCAGCACCAGGGCGTGCACTTTCAGTGTCCTATAGCATTACAGCACATAGTATATATACAGAGCATACAACACTATAAAGAATATTATAAATAACTTATTATCCAAATAATGCTAATATTTATATAATATGTTTATTATTATTTCTATTATATAAGATATAAATGTTTATAATAATTATAAATACACTACCTGGGGTTGAGATGCAATAATAAAGTACAGTGTACTTGTATTGTAGTACTGGATTGCTTGTGATTATGACCAGTTATTATGAATGTTTTAGTCCTAAATAATGCATCATGAATCCTGCCTTATCAAACGTGTGTGTGTGTGTGATCAGGCTCACCAAATCATTTTTCTGTATCACGTTTCTTGTATTTGTTTTTGCTGTTGTCACAGTTTCATGTTAATTTCACAGCTAATGCACCTGCAAAGAATAAAATCACTTTGTCTAAAAGCACAAGTCATGCATTATGCAAATTTGTTGTTCCAGGTTTTATATTATAGCTCTTTGTCTGCTGCAAGTAGTCTACAAGTAACTGTATATAATTTTAACTAGGTAGTACATGAATAAGTACTGCTTAACTTCAGGTATTTTACAGGAAAGGAGTCCCACAAACTTCTGTAAGTAAATTTAAATAGTCCATAATATCAATGAATTAAGTAATTTTAAGTACCACATAGTCTCTTAGTAATTTCCCGATCTTACACTATAAGTATGCTGTACTTTTTAGGGGACTTGCCATATTATTGTCAGGCTTGAGTCAAGTGAGAAGCTCCTTCAAAATAGGGAATTTATTTGCAATGATAGCAAAAACAATTCTACAGTAGTGATACATCCCAATCCCAGGTGCCAGTGGTACTTCTTCCACTCCACTTCAGCTCACTCAGTATTTATAATTGCTCACCACACACAGGTGAGTTTCGTTGCAGGTAACAAAAAGAACTTCAATCACTAGAGCCAGGTTTCACTGAATGCAGTCATTCAACAGTCATTCCAGACAGGCTTGAGCTGGGAGACCTGAAAAATGTTATGGATCTTCATATTGTGGGGCAGGATGAGACAGACAGACACAGGGTGGATCATAGATGAAGACAGGAAGTCGAGGGGCGGATTGTTCCAAATGCTAATCAATCTGTGATATATTAGCTGCTGGTGACAGTGGTTCTTCTTCTACGGTCCTTCTCCCTTACAAAAGCTCCGTCAGGGTCAAAAATATTTTTCCATTGCCTCCCTTTCATGTTTGGAAAGGCCGTAAAGGCGACTCTTAGGTGATGGGACACCAAGGAGCAGGTCTATTCCCCAATCGTCAGGGCGATGAGGAGGGAGAGAAAGAGCGAACTCTAAACACTTCTGCAAGTTCGTGATACAGAAAAGGGACTGAGGACAGATCAGGTAACTCGACCAGAAATGACCGGGTTAAACTGGAACAGAGAGATCTGTGGTTCTTACACAGTTTTGCCCAGTCTATATTTGGATTGTGTGTGCTCAACCAGGGTGCTTCGTGCATCAAACATGAACTAACTAATCTTTCCACATTTTCACCAGACAGGGACAATGACCTGGACTGAGTGTGATGTGTGATATCCAGGAAATGGGGACCATTCAAAGCAGAAACTTGTCCCTGTTCAGGAAGGGTGACAAGTGGGATGTTAAGCTCTTTTGCTAGCACTTGATCAATAAAGCTCTGTTCAGCCTAGGAGTCTCTTAAGGTTTTCAAACAGTGAGTGAGAGCATTAATGATGAATTTGGCTGAAACCATGAGTCTGGGTGGGGAGGAGTTATCATTCATCTTGCCTGCCAGTCTCCCTACACTTACACCCGATCTTTTGTTCGCACAGGGCAGGTGCCAACAAAACGTCCCTTCTTCAGAAGGTGAGAGGTGCACAGGCTGTTTCTCGTTGTATTCAGACCCACCTCTCCCCCGGCTAGGCTCCTCACCACATGGAGGAGAGCCCTCCAAAGGGGTGAGGGAGTTATAGTTGTTCACTGGGAGAAACCTTTCGTCACTCAGCCAGGATACTTTGTTTCTCTGAACAAATTTCTTCCACTGAAAACACAACCTCAAGAAGAAGATTTCCATCTTGCATCAGCATGCATCAAGACTCTTCTTATGTGTATATTCACCCACATGGTTATCCGACCAGATACACATGGAAACAAGAGCATAAAGTGAATTACGGAGATCCTTGGCAGCCAGCTCCTATCTTAAGTTTTCTTCTTCTTCGGTCCGGCTTTGTCAAACAAAATCCCAAAGTCTATAGAAAAACTGGCCACACTCCTCCTACCTTGCTTCAGGTGAAACATCTTATACACCGCCACGTCACAGTTGGATCCTTTGTCAAAAAGATTCTTGAATTTGCGGATAAACCCCTCAAAACAGATTCAGGTTAGTTTTTAAACCACCTGTGCCCACTTTAAAGCTCTCCTCCGTGAGAGCAGAACCATGAAAGCAGTCTTAGCATTGTCTGTCGAATAAGTTATACTTTGTTGGTGGAAAATCAAGGCACATCTGATTTACCCGTAAACGTTTTGGGCGAAGGAAGCGGGCGCTCCGGATGCTCGGGAGGTGGAGGAGGTGTGTGGACTGCACAGATCAAAGAAGCACTTGTAGATAAAGAGGGAAAAGACGGCTGATTAGAGACTTCTCATTTCTGCGGGATCCAACATATCTTTTAATGCACAAATTTGTTGCACAGTGGAGGCCTGCTCTCTGGAAACATGGGTCAGAATTTGCTCATCACGGTTTAACTGGGCCTCCTGCAAAGTTCGCATAGACAGAACGCGTTTAATGGGATCCGAGCCCACTGAGTCCATCTTCTTCCAGAAGATTAGATTAGGTTAGATAAAACTTTATTAATCCCTCAGGTGGGTTCCTCTGGGAAATTCAGTTTCCAGTAGCACAGCACAAACAGAAGTTGCATGTTACAGAGTTGGAACACCAAATAAAGGGGAATGACGGAGTACAAATATAAGAATAAATATAGCATATATACACACATACACATATATAAATGTCACACAGTGGAAATTTCTATTTATCTTTTATATTGGTTTTATTCTGATTTTTAATGCTTATTTATAAGTGTAGTTTTTATTTGCATGATTTTATTCTGTTTGTATTGCATGTTTTTAGTGTGTTATTTGACATTGTTTTAATCCACTGTGGAATGGCTGGGCATGGGACAATTAGCTGACAGGGATCACCTGCTGAGGCATGGGTGTGTCCACAGGTGGCCTATCAGCTGTCTAAAGACCTCTTAAAAGGAAGCTAGCTAAGCACTGGAAGACAGAGGCCCCAGATGGAAACAGGAATGCATGAAGGCCAGGTGAAAAAAAAAAAAAAAAAAAAAAAAAAGAGGTGCCGCATACCAAAAAGTACCACGTACTTAAGAAAGATAAGATACTTTATCATCATTATACAAGAATGTACAACGAAATAATAGTACACTGTCATGCACTGGATATGGACTTATTATGTAAGATGGGGGAATAGGTACCATATAATATAATATATTACCATATAATACTTACCAAAGTTACCATGAAATTGTACTTACACAGTATAATTATGTCTTTGTTTCCTTTAAAAATCTGACTTGTTACCCCCCTTAGTGTGCCTACCTTTAAGGATGTGTAAGTAAATATAATTACATTGTAATTTCAAATTCCATTTAATTACAGGTCAATTATGCCCTCAGTCGGACTCGATTATACCCGGGTCAGTTTTGTAGTAACAACTTTTTTGACATGTGAGACAACAGGTGGTGTCCCCAGGATTGACCTGGAAAGTTATTTTCCATAGACAGTAGCCTGTTGCTCAGGCTTTACTTTCTTGCTTTGGATATTCAAAGAAAAGAAAAGGCGCGGTTAGGACGCAACCAAGTGTCACATCTATGGGGGTGGGGCAGGTGCAGGATATCCTTTGCTTGCCGAGTACGTTAAATCGAGAAAGCTAAACAATGTTTCGTGGTTAATGACAGTAAACACTTTTCTTTCATTATTATGATATGAGATGTGGGAGGGGTGTACAAGCCGGTTTGGTTATTCTGGAATTACACGCCGCCTACCCCTCCTGCTCCCTCACGCATAAACGGGAAATACACCTGCAGTCAGCTGGCAAAGCAGAACACGGTCAAGATGGGGATGGTGCAAGCTGGGAATGCGGTGTCGGCAGCCATGGGGATAAGTGAGTAACTTCATCAGATTATTTGTTAAAGGGTTGACTGGAAACAAACAAACACTGTAACCTGTAGGGCAGAGAGGAAATTGTGTTATTGTGTTTATCAGTAATCCGCGCACCTGCTCAGCTGTTTTATTCTGGTTTGTGTCACCGGCACGTCAAAACTTTTAGCCTGTAAACTTCGGCTCGCGCAAAAAGCGCGTTCGAGTAATCGGCAGTAAATATTCATGCGAGCCCTTCCTGAAGTTTTAGTTGTTTCTTTGTGGTTTTCATTTCCGTGGCTAAAATCTCACAAAGTCTCCGAGACACGTGAGGAGTTTAAAGTCATGGCACGCGAGGGATCTTTAACACCCAACCACTCACCCACACCCGGAAAGGAGCGCAGAGCATAGTGTGTTAATCTGATTAATGTCAATGCTGTAATCTGCAAAGTTATTCTGTTAGTTCTGAAGTTAGTTGTGTCTAAACTTCAGGTATTGTCTGTAAACGTCGAACCTCCAGAGATTCATGCAAAAGAAAATAATCCATATTCACGTGCACAATTATATTTTTATTTTAACTTTAAAACACTTTTTGTTGTCAGGTGTTTTACTTCATCTTGGTGGTGCACACAAGTGCAACGTCACTCAGCGTGATCATGAGACAACATATAACATCCCAGATCTGTCTTATGCTCAGGGTCCAAGTGATTCCAGCTGCGCATTCACCTGGTCCAACGCATCTGTAAGTAAACCGTACCAGAGCAGCTTCACGTATTCTGATGTGTAACAGTTACTACCAAGTCTTAACTTCACATTAGCGCTTCCATCAATATGTATGAAAATGCAGGTTACATGGGGTTGTACTTCATTTACGTGCAGCCTGGCTTGTTGTGATAGAATGTGGAGGGTTTGTGTTTCAGCAAACCGTGGTTGCAACTCACGTTAATAAAATGGAGCCGGTGACGATGAGCAGATTTGGCAAACTTGTCTCTTCCAAATGCATCGGCAACATGATCTTCAGTGGAACCTGCGTGACTGAGGTATCACTGTTTCCATGGCCAACAGTGGTCAGCATAATTAGAAACTCTAGTTTTGATGGGGGAGGTTTAGTTAACAGCAGAAATATAAACATGCTGAAATACTTAGAATACAACAATAAAAGTATTAATTTGAACACGCTGTTCTGCCAACCCCCAGAAAACATTTAATCATTATCCCGGTGTCTTTATTTTTTTCTTCATAGGGGACACCAAAGGACTATATGGCCAGCTGCACTGGTGAGTATCACTAACAGACTGAACACGTTTGACAAGCATTATTCTGAATATCTCCTTCTCTTATTCACATTCTGACATGTTTTTCCTCCATCTTTTAAGTCTAATGTGAACATCTAATATTCTTTTACAGTCACCTGCCTGCCAGAAAAAGAAGAAACAATAGGAGACAAAGGTGAAATAAAAATATCATTTTTTTTAATATAGTCCAAAGTCTCTGGATCTGTATTAGAGACAATACAGCGGGGTTACGTTAGAAGAATGTTTGGTAATTTTGATACTTGATGTTTACATGGAAATCCTAGCATCATGGATATTTACAAGAAATGGCCTCGCTGTGGAGCGTTACAGCATTTATTTGTGGCGTTATTATGACTGTAGTGCAACTGCATGCAGATTTCTCAAGACTGGTATTAAGCTCTGAGAAAATGCCTGTTTTTGTACCTTTGAACAAACTACTTGACCTTTGAGATGATGTTAGATGTTGTTGGCTGTTTGTCTTTTCAGGAGTGCCTCCTTCCCAGATCGGTGTCATTGTAGCAGCTTTCATTGTCCTGCTGGTGCTCGGCCTCGTGTGCTTCCTGTGCTACCAATTTAGACTTTGGAGGTATTTATCTGACTGTAACAGCTGTATTTAATGACATGCTCGTCCAATATGGTCTAACTAATGCTCTGTCTTTGATAGTAAATGCTGTGGCCAGACTGGAGGCATCTACCCTCGTGTGATGTTTAAGAAGGCTCCGCAAGCAAAAGCTGATGTGGAGACAGGAGGAAGATAGAGCAGCTTCTCGGTGCACGATAAATCTATATCCATGCTTTCTCCGTCCTTTCCCCTGCATTACTTAAGTAGCAGTATGCTTGCATTAATATATCATCTCTGCGGGTTTGCTTTTCTGTATTTTGCTGGGCGGCTTTTTGGGACAAGACAGTTACAGAATGAAATCCATGTTACAGGATATTAGAGGCTTGATGTGCCAAACTCTAATGTAAGAGTTCTTCCTTCCACACTATTCAATTCAATTTTATTTGTATGAAAGCAAAATGGCAACAGTAGTTTGAGGCTCTTCTGTGGCCTCATCAATGCTAAAAAACGCTGTGACTGATGAAAGGTCATTGATTTCTTCCCACACAGACAAACCTCAGCTCAGTGTTAGAAACTGTATCCTGTTACAGCGTTGATCCCAGTGTTGATTGTAATTCCACTAGCTGTGAGCGATTGGTGCACAGGTGAAAAGTTCTCTGGGAAATTGTTAATGGACTGATTCTTATATAGCGCCTTTCTACTCTCCTGGAGTACTCAAAGCGCTATGGGCTGTGGAAGCTCTCAGACTCTTTGCTGCAATAATGCTAATAATATAATATAATATAATATAATATAATATAATATAATATAATAACAATGATCCCCCCTACTTCCAGCCAGGTCCCCCATGTTAGTGTTAATGATGTAAACCAGCTGTGGAAGCTCGGAGACTCATAATGCAGCACCAGGGCGTGCACTTTCAGTGTCCTATAGCATTACAGCACATAGTATATATGCATACAACACTATAAATAGCTTATTATCTAAATTTCCTTATTTTTGCTTACTTATTTGTACTGTTTTCTTATTATATAACGTATATGTCATTAATTTAAAGGATTCCTCCTGTAATGCGTACTCTGTACCTGCATGGCCAGTCACTGTGAGTGTTTTTGTCCCAGATTATCCTTCTTGCTCTGTTTTTCTGCTTTATGTTCCCCTATTATGCTGAAAATGGATTAAAAACTGCTGATTAAAAACCTGAGCTGATTTTGTTTCTTTGCATGTAGTGGGCGTCGACTTTTTTTTTTTTTTTTTTTTACATCATATCTGGTGACACCTTAGCATCCAGTGAAGGCTGGCGGAGGTGGGGTGAGCAGCAGGTCCTTTGTGTTATAGCAGTCTGGAGGAGCTCAGGCACTAACACTGCTCTTGTGCCTCTGCAGACATTCAAATACAAAGGTTGAGTCTTGTTCTCTGACTTTATTTGTTACTGACTGGGTGTAAAAAAGGTAAATAAACTGTACTTAGGTAATCCATACTGCATGCTTTACAGATTTACAAATTATCCCGGAGCTCAAACATTATTTAAACTAGTCAGTCACAACATTAAAATCAATATAGTTACCAGATTATTACCTCTGGAAGTGTCATGTGAAGTCTGCCATCAGCACTGACAGGATAAAGGACAAACTCTGGATTCACATTGTGTGAAACATCAAAGGGGTTGTGCTTCTTTTTATCTGCCCCAGAGGCTCAAAAGTCATCATGACTTTCACAGTGTTTTTATTTTTCCACTTCTTTTGTACCCCATGTGTCCACTTCTTTTACATTTTCCAGCTAACATCTCTAACAGCCCACAGCCAAAGATAAGCTTCAGATAGCCTGGAGAACTGTCGCTCAAGAGCACCTGAGCAGTGTCTGGTTTAAAACTTTTGCCATGTTGACATATTAATATTCACCACAACATGAAAATGGTTTCTGAGACCAGACATGACTATTCTGTGTTTATGCTCTTCCTGGAAACTGTATCTATGGTTGGTATCACAACAAGGGTCATGTGATTTATCAGAATATACATGAGTTCTGAGAAGTCCAGTCTGAGGTTTATGATTTCATAATAAGTGCACTTTCTTGTGTCCGTGTGTGATAAAGCAAATAATGCATGTGGGGAAATCCCAGTGAGATATGTTATTGTGATAACTAGACTGGAAAATGTACTTGTTTGCAGACTCCTTTATGTATTTAGACCAACAGTTTCTCCTCATTAATTTCCCCACTGAATTCCACTGTTAAGGCTCCTCTAGGACACCTCTGAAGTAATGTGACGTATGATTATTTGGTGATCTGCAAGAAGTGAAACTGTTAATCTTTTAAGGCTGTTTGGGGAGCTGTGCTCATACTGTGCAGACTGATTGGGCATGGGGGTTGTTGCAGTGCACCTTTGAGGTGTGGCTGATTGAAAGGCGGAGGCCTCTGGGGAAATTCTCTTAGTGTCTCGGGCTCTAGGAAACACTGCTACAATTAAGGCGTATCAACTACCCACGACAAGCCCTGCTGTTGTTATTGTAGCTGTTCTGAATCTGAGCCAGCAGGTTATATCTAAGAATACAAGTGAAACATGTGGTGTAATCTGTTTCACACAATGAAAAGCAAATAGCCCGGCGCAATCTGAGTAATCTGAGTAATATGGTGATGTAACTGTGAAGCTTTGCAGCGCAGTATAAACTATGCTGCCAAGATGTCAGCATGGATCCTATTCTTAATAAAGACTGGTCTGTCAGCACATCAGGGCCGGTCTGCCTCCCACTCTGGACCCCCACCAATTTGCCTACAGGACAAATCGTTCCACCGAGGACGCCATCACCATAGCGCTCCACACTGCGCTGAGTCACCTGGAGCACCGAGGAAGCTATGTGAGAATGCTCTTTCTGGACTTCAGCTCAGCATTCAATCATATCATCCCGGAGATCCTGGTCCAGAAACTGTCTCACCTGGGACTCTCCACCCCCATCTGCCTCTGGATCAAGGACTTCCTGACAAATAGACCACAGTTTGTCAGACTCGGCCCCCACCGGTCCAGCACCATCACACTCAGCACCGGGTCTCCACAAGGATGTGTTTTGAGTCCCCTCCTGTTTACGCTCTACACATCCGACTGCTCCCCTACCCATCTCTCAAACACCATCATAAAGTTCGCGGATGACACCACAGTGGTTGGACTCATCTCAAGGGGGGATGAGTCGGACTACAGAGATGAGGTCAACAGACTGACTGAGTGGTGTTCAGTTAACAACCTCCAACTGAACACCACGAAAACTAAAGAACTTATCTTGGACTTCAGGAAGGGCAGAGCAGACCCGGCCCCACTTTACATTCACGGGAGCTGTGTGGAGAGGGTACACTCCATGAGGTTTCTGGGCGTGCAGATCTCTGATGACCTCTCCTGGACTGCAAATACTACAGGCGGTGGTTAAAAAGGCCCAGCAGCGTCTCCACTTTCTGAGAGTGCTCAGGAGGAACAACCTGGAGGAGAGGCTGCTGGTGACATTTTACAGAGCCACCATAGAGAGCATCCTAACGTACGGCATAACAACATGGTATGCAGGGTGCTCAGCTGCGGACAGGAAAGTACTGCAGAGGGTCATCAACACAGCCCAGAAGATCACTGGCTGCTCTCTGCCCAGCCTGGAGGTCACTGCAAACTCTCGGTACCTCAGCAGAGCTGGCAATATCATCAAGGACCACTCTCACCCCAGCAACCAACTGTTTGAACTATTACCGTCAGGCCGACGGTACAGGTCACATAAAACCAGGACAAACAGATTCAGGGATAGCTTCTTTCCCAGAGCTATCACCGTAGTAAATAAGCACAAAAACAATTGAACCTATTCCATACCAGTCACTGTCATTATATTATGCTGCTATTCATACTGTCATTATATTAATGCTGCTATCCTGTATATATTGTACATACTATTGTTTGAGTACTTACGATTGTTTTTTTGTACTTTTTATATTTTACATTTATATTTATTATTGAAACTTGCACCAAGGGAGTGGCACTCCAATTTCGTTGTACTCTGTACAATGACAATAAAGGCTATTCTATTCTATTCTATTCTATTCTATTCTATTCTAATAAGAGTCTGGGTGGTTGCAAACGTCAAAGTATTGGCTCAAAACTTTCAGATGGTGCACCTGCAAAGTCATGTTTTATGGCTTCTTGCCAGATATTACATTAGCTGGGAATTTCCCGTAAATGGCAGCAGAGCTACACCCCTGTACACCAACTCAAAAACAGAAATTGCTTTTCAGTAAGAAGACTCTATTCTTTCAGACTCTTTAAACTCTCTGTTCCCTCTTATTGCAGTTGCCCTCCTGTTTTGCGGTTTTACACGTTGGACCCACTGCCTGGCTCGTTCTCACCCAGGGTGATTTACAGTGTTGTGTTTTTGTGTTTGTGTCGCAGCCAGCTCTCGTGTGCTACTCACACACTCATTTTTCCCCCTGACAGAACAATAGAAACGCCAGAGCCAGTCTTAAGCCATATATGGTTTCATGAGCTGAGCTGAGTCTAGGTGGTGATTGGGTGACTATGTATCGACTGTTGTTGCACAGGGTACCGTAAATGAACTCTTTTAACCTTTTAAAGCTTATTACGGGAATTGGTGACGCTTCTAAAAATAGAAAGATCCCAGTAACTGTGAAATGACAGCAGGGGTCTGTCCAAATCACAATTGCTGGCAAAAGAATCTGAACTAAACATCTGTCAGCAAGTACATTCAGTTTTCTGATAACATCTTGTTTTTGTGATGCACTTGAAAGCTTTCTTTCTAGTTGTTATTATTATTATTGAGGATGATGATGCCAATAATAACAACAATAATACTCTTATTTGATCATTTTTGTTGTCATTGCTTTACATTTACTGCCATGAATGTTTATAAACTTGTGATGATATAGGATCCTTGTCTGATAATCATCTACATGTTTGTAAACTATGTGTTTCTGCCAATGGGTCATATACAGGAAGTAAAGCCCTGTGACATCACATCATTGCTTTTTTGCTGATACATCACTGGGTGTATATACACATTTATAGTGTGTATATACACTCACTGGCCACTTTAATAGGTATAGATATATACAGGTTGTGTTGACCATGTCTACACACATTAACATCTTTATTTGCATTAATAAGCAGTTGAACACATGCTGGCCGTGTTTGGTTTTTTTGTATAGCATCCAAAGCCGTGTTTGTTAGGTTAACACAGGGGTCTCCAACCTCCAGGCCCAGAGTCACCTCAGATCAGCTCCATCAAAATGGAGGAAAAAACAGAGCCTGCCTTACATGGGGTATGAGGTTTCCTGTGGATTTGTTCTATAAACAAAAAACATAGCAGGTGAAATTTCCTCTGAACTTCCAGAACTTCCTTCTTTCCCTTTCACATTGTTTCCAGCATCGTTGATCTCACCATCTCACTTTCACCACGTCAACTGTTGTCAGTATTGTTTAGCTTTTGCTCTGTTTAGGAAACGGCAGCTGTGCTGTCTGGAGGTTCTGCTCTTCATGCATCACTGTACAAAAAAGTGTTTTAGTGAGGGGAAATGTGGGTGCTGCTTCGGGCTCGGTGGTGCTACGGGGCGTTGTCAGTGGGGGGAAGTGGGCCTCCTTCCTTCTCCTTCTGGGATGAATATGCAGCTAATGCAGAGATGTTTGGGCTCTCAGCCTATCAGAGTTCATGCACAAGCCATACCTGACAATACAATATGATGCCTCCAGACATCCAGACAAGATAAAAGTTATGAGTCTAAAGGGTGGAGGACTTTTCTTCTGAGTCCTTAAATGTTTATTTCTTACAGAAAGACAAAAGCCAGTGTTTTTATTAACCATTCATCCATATTTTATGCATGTTTGTTGAGACACTGACTGACTTTTCTTAAGAAGTCTGTTTTATCTGTTTGATAAAAGGTTTATTAAATGGAAGATTTTTTTTAATCTACTTCTATATACACTAAAAAGGGGGAATAATCTTTCTTCAGTATATGTCATTACCGTATGTAGTGGTTTTACTGGCCCATTTGGGAATATAAAAGGAAGCAAATTAAGTTTGACACCCCAGTTTGAGGGCCTATCGCTGGAATAAGCTGCAGCTTACCCTGCAAGCCTGAGCTGGACAAGCAGTTAAGTGGATAGATGGATGGATGTTTTAGGTGTAGTTTGTGGAAGAATAGGTTCCAGTGGGGGGGATTTTGGAGAGCTGGCACTTTAGGTGCTTTGTGCTTCTTCTCCAGCGCTCCTGGACTCTTTCTGTCCTGCATGGCGTCCACTCTCACTGGTTTGCACTGTGGCAATTCAGGGATGGAAGGAGGGTCTAGATGTGTAGCATCCACCTGAACACAAGAGCTGAGATTTCTCAGAAGAACATTACGGCGTGATTATTTGCTTAGTTGACTTGATTTGATTGACTTGATTATTTTGCTCTTCCTGTCCTTTCTCCCAGAGCTCTGGTTTCTTCCGCCACCACAATAATTAATTAGCTCATCAACCAGCTCTCTCTCACACACGGGATCTGAATTTTAGTATTTAGCCCTATTTAATCCTTCCAAGTTGAATTAACCTCATCTGCATCATCTTCAGTCACCACAGCGTGATTTACCACCAAAGGGTTTCTCAGAAGTCGAGCCTTGTGAGTTGATGTGTCCATGTATGGCAAACAATGCATGTGTAAAATTTCCAGTAAGATTCAGTAGGTTTACTGTAGGTCAGACCACAAAACCATTCAGACCACAAGCTGGTTGAAAGGTAAGGCTTCTGGGAACCGTTCTTAGCACCTTCAGCTCTTTGTTGTCTTCTTTGAACCCTCCTGAGTTGCTTTCATTTCAGTTTAAGAATCATTTGGACTTTTGAAATCAAGGGGTTGAGGGCTTGATGAACAGCTTAAAATAACATCCATAACATCCACCCAGCAGAAAGTTGCACTGCTATGAAATTATTCACTCACATTCTTCACTAAGTCAGGAGGAGTTTAAGTCATGAGATTAAGCTGCACAAAAAGTTACTAATACTATGAGTAACAGAGAGAGTGTATAACAGAGAGAGTGTATAAACATTTGTGGCGTGACTGGTTTCCCAGAAAACAAAGAGGAAGTAATGACAAACAGAAGGAGCCTTGGTGATGCAATTATTAGAGCACTCTCAGCCTGATAGTAAACAATGGCTCCGAGCACACTGCTCATCACACATAATCAAACACAACAGCTCAGAGGTGAAGCTCTCTGTGTACATTATAGGGCACACCGTAAATGTGTGCATTAGCATAGATCCTGTCAGGCATCATATGCACAGCAGTTGTGTGCTGCACAGTAGCAGCTGCTATCACATGAAACACAGTCTGATTTCCCAGATGGGGCACCACTTACATCGAAGTCAGTCATGTGAGTTTTTGCTCACATTTTGCTGCCACACTTACACCCTAATCAAAAACAAAAGCCAAAGGAGAACTCTTTGTACTTGCACTGTACCACATGTATGACTCTCTTGGCTTAAACTTTAATGTATAGATTCATAAAATTACAGAAAACTCGCTGGCAATTTGATCCTGTAATTTTAAAACAGTAAATAGTGACCAAATGTTTTCTGTTACTAACAATTAAAAAACTAATTCTGCCATTTAATGTTTTGTTTTTTGTTTTATTTCTTTAACTCGCACAGTGAGTCAATGTGACTGAACTATAGAGTAATCCCAGTGTAGACGTCAGACATCAGTCTGGGTGATGATTGGGTGATTGCATAAAATCTGTTGTAAGTAAGGTGAAGAGGGTGTGATGTGTCTCAACCAGTGGGGCATAAACAGGAAGTAATCGTCTGTCGCACATGAGCAGATCAGTACTTTCCAGGTTTGAAACACTTTTCATGCACACTGATGCTCTGTCGGGTGTTTTATATTCACACAATTATGTTGTGTGGGTGGTATACAGCCACAGGTCATGCTGCTTTCTCTCTGTTTGTTCATCAAACGTCTGAATCTGCCACGCACCAACACAGACTCAACACCTGACTGAAAAGCAAACTGTAAAAATGTAATGTGATGTTAATCCAGTGACTCAAAATGATTCATGCTGTTTAACTTTGAACATCACAAGGAATATCAAGTTTCTCATAGTAAGCAGACAAGTATGAAAACAAAAGATTTTTATTTTTGTTAAAGAAGGTTAACACAAAAATGCTGGATTCGAGGACCAGACATGATGAATGTCACTGCATTCACTGATTGAACTGCTTGAAGTTTTTCAAAAGGAAAAATGTTTATTCATGGGTAAAGATGGATTTTCTTCTTGTCTGCAGGTAAATCAGCAGTATAATAGAAGTAAAGCTTTTTGTTTTTTAGTATAATTTTGATTATAGTGATCGCTTATATTTTCTGCTCACGATTCCCTCCAAGAGCAGCCAATACTGTTCTGTGAAATCACACCCTGGACTCGGAGAATTTGTCCTGAGGTTTGAAAATCCTGGTCCTTCTGTGGGGGCTGGGAAAGTTTCCAAATTGTGTAACACTTTTCACATCTTCACCTCATATACTTCTTTGACTTTCCACTAATTGACTGGCAGCCATTCACTAACCATTGATTTAGGAATCATTTCTACAGCAACTGCCATCAACCATCAGCAACCACTCACCAGCAGTTTAACAGGGACTACAGATTATTCCTTAGTGGTTGACAGATGGTTGCAGACTGCTTTCTAGGCCTGTGTATTTGGGGCCTTGGCTTTTGTTTGATGAAATTATGCTTGACTGACTCTTTTAGCATCCATTTAGCATTTCATTATGTTTTGTGAGACACCTTTGCTTGGTGGTAGAAAATTAAACAGCGAGAGTCAAACATAGTCCAACTAGGAGCACAGCTGCAGAACCTGCAAAACAGTCATATTAGAAAGAAACTGTACACATAATGTACATGGGCACTATGTAGATAGAGGTACATCTAAATTAATTCCAGTATCATAAACTTTGTAATCCCAAACCCCAAAATAAATGCAAGCTAGAACCTAAATAAGGACATCCAAATGTCCCCTGGCAATGTTACAGAATAAAGGTCTAATTATTATTATAATTGTAAATAAATATTAATTAATTATTAAAGTTTTTAAATCAAAAATAAATATAAGTAATTAACACATTTTAAAAACATAAATAAAGTTAAAGTTATTTGAAGAAAGTTTAAATTCTTGCAACCGGAAGTTTGAACTGAACAGTCCGCCAACCCATTAAGGTCGACTGTTCCCTGTCTCGTGTTAAACACCTGCACGCGGGAGTGAAGGAAGGAAGTAGGGCGGGAGGTGAGAGCTTCAGCGGGTGAGTTTGGTTTGATAATAAAGCCGTTAAATTTAGTTGTTTTTAAAAAAAAATAAAATAAAAAATCCGTTACTGAGTCTCTCAGACGGGCAGCGTACCGCTCTCATCCGCTCCTCTGGATCTCGGCGTCCGCTCGGGGGTCTCGGTGTTGCTCGAGCCGATCCCAGCGCGCAATAACGGGTAGCGGACTTAGCAGCTAAGTGTGCTAATAGCTAATGTTAGCTTTAAGCCATGTAATAAACTAAGCTTTTATAAATCAGCTACCATTATTTATGGGAACTATTTTTAAGTAATATTAAAAAAGTTCTCTTTACTACCTTAAATACACCCGAGGTTTAGTAATCATGAAGTGTCAGAAATGTTTGCCTGTCATCCGCGATAGCTGCAAACATCATTGATTCAGACTTACAAAAGTCATAATTTAGTTTTATTTAATTTTGTTGGTGGTATTCACTGTGTGAAATTTTATTATGTAATGCAGTCATATTCTAAGGTTGAAATATTTTAGCGTTTTCGGTATTTGGTCTTTAAATTGAAGGTGATTGACTCAGTGTAAATGAGCCTTATTACCCTTAATGGGTCAAAATAAGTCCTTTGCCACAAGTGAGTACACACTTTGTTATTTTTTTTGTTTGTTTTTTGGCAGGGTTATCGTTTTGATTTCATTGTATTAATACTGGTAATTGTTATATTTATGAAGGTAGAGCTTGTTTTTTTATTTTTTTTATTGCTATTAATACAATTCAAATAGGGAGTAAAATATCTCCATAGTTGTGGTTTGACCAAATTGTATGTGAAAAGACTGAATGAGATGACTTGATGTGACTTCGATTTCTCAGTGTGGGCCTTGGTAGAGCTTTCCCTCTACACCAGGGGTGGGGAACCTCAGACCTCAATGGCTGGTGTCCTGCAGGTTTTAGATGTGTTCTTGATCTGAAACGGCTGATTCAAATGGGTAAATTACCTCCTTAACATGTCTTACCTTCTCCACATGCCCGGTAATGAACAGATCATGGGCTTCAGGTCCAGACCCAGGGTGATATTGAAAACCTTGAGGCCTGGAGTTCCCCCACCCCTGCTCCACACCAATAGTGTTCCCCCCCCCCCCCCCCCCTTTTTTTTTTTTTTTTTTTTTTTTAAATGTTTGCACGTAAATTTAAAAAAATATGATCTCAATAATAATCTAAATGGTAAATGCCCTGTATTTATATAGCGCTTTACTAGTCCTTAAGGACTCCAAAGCGCTTTACACATCCAGTCATCCACCCATTCACACACTAATCTAAGAGCTCAATAATGGCATTTGTGGCTAGGACTTGTTAAGCTCTCCAAAGGTTGACTGGAGCTTCATGTGTCTTGCTCAGTATTCAATAAGCATGGATTAAATATGAATCAGGGCAAATCATCATCCAGATTCAGTGGGAAAAACTTTTAATCACTTATCCAAATGGTGACTTCAGTGTCAGCTGACTGCAGGTTTCATCAAGCTTATAAACAGTACAGCTGTATACCGGCATGCCTGCAGTCAGCTGAGACTGTGGAAGTTACTTGGATGAGTGATGAAATGTTTCTCCCCCTGGAAAGGCTGCATCCAGATGAACAGAATAAACTTGCTGAGTTTCTAAAAACCTAGAACTTACAAAAAAAGAGGGAAAAATGAAAGAAATTTCCATGGAACAGTTTAAGCTGTATTTTATGTGCTTTTCCAACATGCGCCCTTAACTTGATGTAAAAACATAGAGGCGTACATTTTTTCTCTTCCCTTAAACTGAAGGAATAGGAATCCAGGACACATTCATCACGAGCACAGAGAAGGACATGGCACAAAGATTCCACAGTGAGTCTTGGGGAAATGCTGTTGACACGCAGGAGTTCATATTCTTCCAAGAGTTGTATAGTGTTGCCCATTAATGCATTAAGGAGAAAAAAAATGATGTTAATCTGATATAAACTTCTGTTTGAACAATTATTTAATGACTAAAAAAAAGAAAATGGTGCTTTTTCCGTTCTTTTTTCCAATAGACCTAGATGACAAATATCCCACAAATATATTCAGAAGACTCGGTCCACCCATATTTGACCAGTTGAAACCTTTTTCTGTCTGTCCAGGGATCATCAGTTGTGACCAAAAAGCTGATGTGCACCAGTTAAGACGGCTTTCTAAGCCATTTATTAATTTTAAGATTGAGATCATTAACAACGGCACAAATAAAAGAAAACTGCATGAATCCAGTCCTGACGACTGTTACGTGACCCCATTAAAAAAGCCCTTTGATCCAAAGGCTTTGTCCCCTGACCTGGGGTGTTTTGTGGAATGTTACAGCACTCCTGTGAAAGAGGAATTGGCATCCCCTTTTTCCACATTGAATCCTGAACTGACAGCTAAGACACAAGATGTTGGGAGTGAAATAAAAGAAAGTGTGAGCTCTCAGCTGCTCTCAAAAGATGCAAAATATGGGCCTTCCACAGAAAGAGGAGGATCTCTCGAAAAAGAGACCAAAGCACAAGATCTGATGCATGAGAGGGTGCTCTTAAATCCTTCGCCGACATTTGACTGTGACGTGGATGACATCTTGTGTCTCAATCCCGATAGCCCTTTAAGATTTTTGGAAGATGAAGACTGCTACATGAGTCACAGTTGCCAAATCTTTCAAGATGGGCTGTTTCCCATTGCTGGACTCACTGTGGCAGAAGAACCAGCAGATGAGGTGAAGAGGGAAACGTGTCTCAGTGTAAAAGACGTGGAAGAGGATAAAGGCTATATATCGCTTTCGTTTATCAATGAAAATAAAGGGGCCGGGTTGGTGAACTCCAAACAGCTTACAACTAACTCAGCCGAGGGTGACTATCATCCCCAAACTTCATCTGACCCACGGGTACATGAACAAACTGCAACCTCTGGATGCCTTACCGTCACAGTAGACAATCTGATCCCAAGTAGTTGCGAACCTCTCTTGGAGCACGTGAACACTAATTGTTTGGAAAGTTGTAAATTGGAAGGGGTGTGGGATATCGGTCCTCCAATATTTGAATCCTCTATGTGCCACAGCGAAACGGACAAATTGAAAGCAGAGCAGAGCTGTCAGGTGTTGGAGGAGGTGCAGGAAAATGTGACTGAGCCTGTCCAAAGCACACTGAAGAAAGAAGACACTGCTGTGGAAACCAGCTATGAAGCCACGCTTCCCCTCAAAGTACAGGTATGTTACCTCAGCCTTTATCTTATTTGTCTGGATTACTTTTTAAATATAAATATCAACTGTCATATTGTGGATCACTTAGGTGAATCTTGGACATTACACAAATTGCCCTTTTGACTTTTTTTCTCAGGATAAATCCAAAGTACAGAACTCAAACAGAAGCACCCCGGACAGCAGTGTTGTTTCTGTCCCAAAGACTGAGGCGACAAAGCCCATCAGAACCCTTCAGCCTGGCAAGAGCGCCTCTCAGAGGTATTGTAGTAATCACCACCACCACCACCAGAGGGAGCTATGTTACTGTAACTCACACGTTTTCTTTCTTTCATGGCTTTGTGATTTCAAGGTTGTCTGTATCTGCCTTATTGTTTTTGTTTTTTTATTTTTTTTTTCTTGCAGCTTAATGTATCTTTTCTTAGCTGAGCAGGCTTTGTGTTTATAGTGTTCATAATTTCATGTCTGAATTGTGACATGATTAGATGTTTGAATTGAACTTGGTGTTTTTATTTTCCTTTAGATCCATGGTCTTCGGCAGTGAATTGCAGTGGGAGCAGGAAAAGGAGCTCTATGTGCATTCAGTTGTCAGTCATATGTATGAGAATCCAGGAGTCAGTAATGGTAAGAAGCTGACCTAGTGTCTGCGCAAAGAGAATGGAGCACTCTGATATCTAAATTATCAGGCCTTTCTCCTGTTTACTGTTTAGTTATGCATTCCTTTTTTAAATATCCATTAATTTACACATTATATAGATTTATTAGAACATGATTTTGAGAAGGAACACCAGAGAACAGTTTTTAAATTTCAGCATGATACAGCTATTTTTTACATTTTAAGCTCTGTCTACAGTACTGTGGAGGAGTGTAGTATAGACAATTTAAAACAAACAAACGAAACAAACTAAAAATACTTAAACTATGTAGGGTAAAGACATTTGTTTCCTCCAGGTGTCACATCTGAGCTCCGGAGTTTGATGAGCTGTGTATCAGCAGGCGTGAAAAGCAGAGAGTGGCAGCATCCCTCCGACCTCACCCGCAGGTACGTCGCGCTCTCTGCAGTTCTTTATAACTATGTTGAAGTCTCACTTTCAAGCAATCATTTGGCAGATCTGAGGAATGATGCAAAGCAAGATTAATGGTTTAACTAGATGTTTCATGCAGGTTCAGTGTTATGAAGGTGGCTTTTCTTCCTGGTTGAATGAGCATAGTAAATTATGCTGAATGGATACACTTGTCAGGAGCAGGTTATGTTTACTTGCATGCTGGGGCAGCAGGTTGAAGGATTCCAACAGGGTCCATAAACTGATCTGCAAGGGCAGTAAAACTGTGGGGATGGAGCTAGACTTTGAGTCCAAGTTGAGGACAATGCTGGACACTTCCTCCAACCCACTCAATGACGTGCTGGCCAGTCACAGGAGCAGGTTTTGTGAGAGTCTGAGAATACCTAAATGCACAACTGAACAACACAGGAAATCATTCCTGCCTGTGGTTGCCTCATGGTACAATCCCTCCATGTAAAGCAGAAGTTCAATTCACTTATTTTTTTTACAGTGCCAGATCACAAGAACAGTCATCTCAAAGCACTTTATATTGTAAATTAAAATTTGTATTGTTTTGTAGTCCCTTCAATAATACAACAGAGAACAAAAAAAGTTAAAAACCTCCAGCAACTACACACTGCAGTAGTTGCACACCTGTACTATCTGCACATCCTCTGCAGAGGGGAAAAATAAAGTACAGTAAGAGGGCACCTCAGTGTCAACCCTGTATATTTAACTTGTGTGATATACTCGGATGTTTTTAATTAAAGCTATTTTCTGCCTAAACACACAGCGCTGCTGCTGCAGGAATTTGCATGTGTTCAGTTGGTGATGCAAAAAAAACATGTTTTTGTACTTTATCCCAGGTTAACTCAGTTTAAAGTTTCATAGGTTTAATTTCTGTCGAAATAAGCAGCAGCACTTAAAGTAACTTTATTAAGTCATGAAGTATTACCCTCATCTTATTTATAGCAACAGTTATCGCCTGTGGGAGACATTTATTGTCTTGTTTTTAATAATTAATGTTATTTATGAGATTTATGTGTGGCATATTTGCCTGTTGATTTTATTCAGTCTTTTTATTTGATTTTTATCATCTTTATTTTGTGTTATAAGAATTTACTAAAGACTCCAGGGTTAAAAGACCAGCATGTAGTGGAGCGCCGGGAGCAGACTGCCTCAGACAACAGAATGCTGATAATCACTGCCATGACACCCATTTTGTTGATGTTGAACTTCCTAGTTACGCCGTCTTCTGCCCTTATTTTCAGAAATTACTGGAGACACTTTGGGCCAGCAGCAGCACTGATGACCCTGGATGAATGGCAGGCCAAGAACTGTCTGATGCACAAGCGCTTCGATAAGATACCAAAGATCTTTGAAAGGAGTCAGTGTCTGTAAACTCAGCTTTGTGGTTTATAGACGCGTCAGGAAAAACTACACTTTCAAAACATATTTATGTATATGTATATATTTGAGTATTTAGGTTTTCTTTCTGGCTTTTTGATTGACTTTTCTTTCAAATGCATGCACGTTCCTCCTAATTTAAAAACTTATGCATGTTTTCAGTGGTTTTGTTTTGTGAAAGTCTGAATCACTGAAGAATGTCTTAAACTTGAATTACTGACTTAGATTTTTGGATTTTAGGTATTTGCTACTTCATATTTGTCTCATGTTTACTCTGCATATGGTTAGTTTTTACTCCTTTGCTGTAAAAGCCTGATGGGCCCACCCGAGTGTGTGAATGTGAAAACTCAAGGTGATGTCGGATTTTCAAATTTATACCACAGGTTAATTTACTAAAACTCTCAGGTGACGTTGAATCTCACTGACCTCGGGGACAGAGCTGAAGTCTTCTTAATCTTTTGGAAAATTCAAATGGAGAAAGAAGTCCCCTAAGATTTTCAAAACCATACCATTGGTGGATCTACTAGGAGGCTGGGGTTGGCACTCGTGGCTGCCAGTGTTTTTCATGTGTTCCTGTTAATCGGTCTCCTCTCTGGGGTTGTAACGCAGCAGACAACAGACTTCCAATCCAATAAGAATGAGACTCAATTTCTATCTTTGCTCTTTGTTTTTGGACCTTTTGTTTTTGTGCGTCTTTTATTGCACTTAATTTTTACTTTACAGTAGCGATGATTTGTTACTATGTCAGTTTTACTTACGAAGTAACAAAGAAGCATCGGCACTTTCTAGGTACTGTTCTTTGAAATATTTACTCAGCGTTGGTGTAAATATTTAAAGATTTTGCTCAGTAACTAAAAATTATGAACATGGTTATATTGTTGCATTAAACGTTTTTTTTTCCATGGCTGATTCTTACTGTCGTCTTTGGCCATTTGTTTAAAAAAATATATATAATTAGACAAATTTAAATACAGTCCAGTGTCAGGACTCTAATTTTATTGTTTTACAATACAAACATACATTTGAACACCCTCACATTCACACACCCATCCATACATCAAACCTGCCTACATCATATTCAAATGTACAAATAAGCATAGTTCTCACAGTAATACGAGGAATTGGGGTAAACAAGGTTCTCCCCTCTTTTCCTTCTTTCTCATAAACATCCTTCACCTCCCTAAAATATCTATATATGGCTTCCACATATTCACAAAGTGCCACTGTTTGCCCATGGCAATATATGTTAGTCTTTCCAGGCCTAGAGAGTATTTCCTTCTTCCAGAGTCCCATGGAGGGAGCATCCATACTCCCCCAACATAGTGCAATGGCTTTTGTGGCTTGAAGTAGTCCATAGTCCAGTAATTTCGTCGGGTTTTTTTTCGGTTGTTTAAATTTCCTTGGATATATTCCAAGTACACAGAGTTTACCCTTGAAAGGGATTTTTACCTTTTTTTACCCAGACAGACATTTGATGATATCTTTCCAAAATTCCTGGATTTTAGGACATTCCTATAGACAAAGGAGAAGAGTTCCTTTTTCAACTAAACATTTAGTAAAGATGTCTGGAATATCATTGGACACATGATGGAGCTTGGCGGGTGTTATATAGGTTCTCGTGAGCCCTTTATATTGCAGGAGTTTAAAGTGTGTGTTTATTGTTTGTTTTTGTGCTTTTAAGCAAGCCTGGTTCTAGTCATTTTCATCTGTCCTCCTGGATTTCAAGTCTCCAAGCATCCAGGTTATCTGCTGCTGAGTCTTTGGAGGAAAGCATCAATAAATGATATATATATATTATCTATATATATTATCAATAAATGATAATATATAGAGAGAGGAAACCTTTCCCTTTTGTATTCTTAAAGCATGCCTCTTTTGTTAATGGTGGAAGTTCAGCAATCTTTTGCAGTTTTGATGACAAATAATTTTTCAATTGTAAATATTTAAAAAAGTGTTTTGGGTGTGTTATTAAATACTTCTTACATAACTGATCAAATGTGAGCAACCTGCTATCTGCATATAAGTCTTTAACTTTTTGAATTCCTTTATTTTTCCATATTTTAAATCCTCCATTTTTACCAGGAGTAAATGTTTCATTTCCCCTAATAGGGGTGAATTGCAAAAGCGATGGAGGATCATCCACATGTTTATGTGCTGCATGCCAAATTATAATTGTATTTTTCAAGAAAGGGTTCTTTGTATTCTTTTTTTTAATGTCTTAGTGTCTCAAGGATGTAGAAAAGTGTGTAAGGGAAGATCTGGAACAGATTCTTGCTCAATGTCAACCCAGGCTGGGAGGTGTTGTTGGGCAAAAATAATTGGTGGCTGATGTTAGTTGGGCACGGAAACGCTAACCAATGGTTTAGCATTTCCGTGACCTTTTCTACAAGGGGAACATAATTTGAGGTTATTTGATATACCTTTATTAGTCCCACAAGGGGATGTCCTTGAGGCTTGAGGTGATCCTAGTGCCTAAATATTTAAAGCCTGTTTTAGTTGTTTTAAATGGCCACAACAGGCCTTCTTCTTTCTTCCTCATTAAGAAACATTAACTCTGATTTAGAATTTTTAATTTTGTATCCTGAAAATTCTCCATTTTTTTTAATCAATGTTACTAAATTAGGGATACTATCTTTCAGATTAGTCAAAAAATATATTATCTGCAAATAAAGAAATTAAATGGTCTCTTCCTCCTCCTCCTGATAAATGATATTCCTGTATTTGCTCTCACAGCGATGGCCAGAGGTTCTATTGCTGTAGATTAAAGGGTTTTGATATTTTATTATTAGTTAAAACTTGTGCTTTCGGGTTTGTATACAATAACCGGATCCATTTCAGAAATGTTTCACCCAGTCCATATTTGTGGAGCACCTGTAAGAGATGGTTGCATGGATCCAGTGATAACAGCGCAGTGTCTTACTATTGTTTTTCTCATAAAGTACATTATGTTATTATAGCCTTGTCTCGTTTTAACAAAACCTTGTTGATCATCTATTATCAAATTAGGTACACATTTATCTGGTCTCCCAGAGAGTGCTTTACAAAAAATCTTTGTATCACATCCCATAAGACTAATTCCCCTATAAGAGGAGCATTCAGTAGGAGGCTTATTTGGCTTCAATAAAAGGGACTCTAATTATATTTAAATCCAGAATATACACTTATAGTTATAAAATTAAGCATCAGTTGGAGCGTTCCTCAGATCCCCCCCCCCCCCGCAGAAAGAATCTGATTTGTACCAGTAGATGTAAATTATAATAGTAGTAGTTAAAATTGCTTCCATCATTTTTGATAATTTGCACTGGTTCATCATTTAAAATAGTTTTTTTAGGGGTTATAATTTTGCTTTTCCTTTTTCCTTTTTCACATGCAGCTTTGTATTGGGTGGTTGAGATTTATCGATCCATAATGGTGCACTCTCGCATAAAATATTCATATAACACTAATTGAATAGAATAAATCAGTCTGCAGGTTTTGCCCCTGCACATTAATTTTTTATTTTTAGAGACAGTGACAGTGACATACTAAGAAAAAGGATATTGTGTATAAAGTGAGAAATTTAGTTAATTTCTTCAGTGAATTTGCTATTTTGCAACAACAATTATCTCAAGGTGCTTTATATTGAAAAGTAGAACTCTTATAGTTCTTGACTGAGGATGATTACAACAAAGGTATTGCACACAATAAGTGATATTGTATCCATCCCTGGAGGAGGAGCTGGCCTGGGAAGAATTTGACATCTAGATGAACTTGAGGCTTCCCCAGTTTACAGACCTATTACCTGAACAAAGTCAACCTGGGGCATGAATGCACCGTGTTGCACACAGGAATTATATGAAGTATTCACCCTCATTCTGATGACTTTGTGTTTTGCATATTTGTCATTTGTTTCACATCATAAAAGTTTAGGTAATACAAGTAAATACAAGTAAATTATTTCATTTATGAAAGGAAAAGGTTATCCAAAAAAGTATTAAATTGGAGATAATACATTTTTATTATCAATATTTAAGATTATTAGTTGATTTGCAGATGATCCCTGGATTTATCGATAAAGCCAGATGACACATCAATTAAACTACAGGCATGTGTTAAAGACATGAAGATGACCTCTATTTTTCTGTTTTTAACATGTATTAAAAATAAAGTCAATAAAAGGGCAGTGACATTTAACATGTAAACCGTAACCTTACTCCAGTGTGTGGGTCTAAACTGAAGAGACACAAATAACTATATAGACTAATCTTTTTAAATGTACTTTAAGCCTCTGGCCAATCAGAAGCGTTAGCACAGATGTAAACAACATGTGAGCGTTTTCATGTCAGTTTGTTCACCTCAAATTTGAGCTTTGCAGTGTCGCCTGCTCATTTAACCTTTATGTGCGTCGTGTGTTTAAACACCTGTGCGCGCTACCGAGAGAGGAAAGCGTGTGCGTGTCTAGCAGATTAATTTCCAAGAAAGAGGTGAGTTTTATTTCATGTTATTTGTGTGGTCTTATAGCTGTAGCATAGCCAAAATATCGATGAAGGTAACAAGCTAAAAGCTAATGTTAGCCCTGAGCGTGCGCAAGGACGTGTGTTTTTGAGGACCGAGCAGGTGCGAAGTAAGTTGGGTAATATAAAAAATAACGCGGGGCTAGAGTCTCCAGGCCTAAGGCCAACAAAAAGTTTGTCTTTAACCAAGTGCGGAGGAACGTTTGGGCTCAACTAAACTGATTTCGGCTGTTTGGCTAACCATTTGGCTAACTCTAAGCTAATAAACCGAAACGTAAAAAAAACTAAAGTGAAATGCACGCAAGTGTTTTTAGTGGTGATATAGTTTGTTTTTGTTTTTTTTAGAGAGTGTACAAAGTTCCCCAAACCCATAGCATTATATTTAATTTTCAACATAATTTAAGTTACTTTAACTAACAATATAAATGGGAAAATTATTTTTTAATTAGCTCACGCGTGCAGTTTTACCTACCTGTGATATGACTGTAGAAATCGAACTCAAAGACAAAAAAAGATCAAAACAAAACCGCACAGTTCAAATCAGTGACTTGTAATGTGGTGATTGAATTTCTCGATTTACATAAAGAAAAAGTTTTTGTTGTTGTTGTTTTAAATGTAAATCCACTTTTAAAAAAATTGGGGGAAGCTCAAACCCTCCCTGGGGTGATATTAGAGTTGTTTGTGCATGTTAGTGTTTGGAGTCTTTGTTAGTTTGGAGATTACTTGAGTTAGGTTAGAGTTGCTTTGCAGTTTTGTATTTTCCTTTTTGCTTTTATTCTACCGTGAATATTTATTTTATTATTATTTTTAATTCAAAAGCTACTTTTGGCTGCTTGCTTATTTACTAGGGGTGCAACCATACACAAAATTCACGGTTCGGTTCGATACTTTGGTGTCACGGTTCGATATTTTTTCGATACAAAAAAAATGTTCATGCCTTTTTTAAATTGTCATTTATTAAAATTATAAATATATATTTTAACTCAAAAGTACAGTTTTTAAATTTAACCCTAACCCTTGTGCGTGTTTTTTATTTTGACAGCGAATGCGCACTTGCGGACCACTTATGTGCAGCCCTGGTTATTTAGCTCGTCATATTGCAGCCACAGAAATTCTTTTGTCCATGAAACCATAAAGCTGCACTTTCATTTTGCCTTATAGTCTGATTTGTCATAACTTTTCCATCTTGTGGTAAGCTTTTCTTTGGCTGTCACTTCTTCACCCTGACCTGTCTTATTTGGCTCAGCAGAACTGAAATATATATCCTGCTGCTTTTACACACGCACTCACATAATGCTCAGCGATTCTCTGCGCGATCAACCTCTCACATGTTTAAGCTTGCTGCGGGAGATTTCACTTGTCATGTTTGCATAGTAAGCTAACGATTAATAAGACGATGTCAGAGGAATTGGTGCACAAATTATCATCACTCACAGATCAGTGCTGTCGCTCTCTATACACAGTTCGCACGATTGCAAAGTGAAAGCAAAAAAACAAGCGCAAATTCAAACGCGATTTCAATATGTCACATATTGACAGTGGCTCACCGATGCCAATGACATAATTACCCAGCTACATTTCCGAAAGAATGCAAAAGCATTGACATATATTTTTCCTTCCTACAATAGCCCGACGGGCAGGGAAGAGACAGATTTTGGTAGCCCGACTGGAAAAAAATCGCTAGTCCCGGGACGTCGGGCTAGCGATATTGCGAGCCCTGTATCTGATTGAGGAATCACTCATCTTTGGAAAAGAGAGTTTATTACAGAGAAATGTCTCTTTCCAAAATAAAAGCTATACTATACGCTTCTTCTGGGCTATATTCTCAGCAGCATATTAAACAGCTGTCTAAATGACTCGGCTAAAGTTAGTAGCATGCTTGCTTTTTTTTGTCTGCTTCCACTTGTCTTTGCACTAGGATGATGTCGGCGTAAATGTGCAGTCATATTCGTTGTGTTCCCACTAGTGCTTTCAGGTTAATCTCGTTGAAATGACCTTAACGCCACAACACGGCAAATCTCTGTTAACGAGCTACCGCCGATCGCCCCGTGCATGGGGCTAGACGGCCAACACGTTAACGAGCTAACTGCGCTAACACACTAGTTCCCACCCATGTAATTGAGCATTGCATGGCACATCCAACATACTGTTTTACTTTAGTCCATGACTCGCTTACCTTCAGGGTCATACGTCACATGAAAACCAAAATAATTCCAAACACCAGATCTGAATGAGGGTGGGGGAGGTCCATGTTGCAAGGGGAGCTTAACTTCTGTCTCGCTAGCTTGCCCTGCGCTCTTCCTTCTGACGATGCTGTCTGTGTTGAGCGCTCAGTGGATCTGCGCTCGACAGTGCAGCCTAGGCGGAGTAGTCGAACGCAGATTCACTGAGCGCTCAACACAGACAGCATCGTCAGAAGGAAAGTTGATAAAATAAATTACAAATGTTGTATTGTTCGATACATATGCGTACCGAACCGAAAGCACTGTATCGAACGGTTCAATATCGATACGAATATCGTTGCACCCCTATTATTTACAGGTGGTCGTCAGAGCAGGTAACTCTGCAGGTTTGATCTGCAGCTTTTCACGCCAGAACTCGGGGGGCACAAGCCTGGTGCCTTGTCCTGGGATCAGACCAGGTATCCTGTTAGGTGAATGTGTAAACCATTACACTATGGAGCCACTGGTAAAAATTTTGCATAATAACCTTTAAGAAAAGTTTGAAGATGACACTGTGCTTTGCGTTTGGCTTTGACAGCAACAATAGGTAGCCAAAAGGACAAATCAGGTGGAGATGGCTCATAAAGTCCTGGGTGAGTAAGTGCAAAATTGATTTTAAAACTCACAGCTTATGGGTTGTGTGGACTGCATGATCTCATAACAACACAACAAGACAAGTGACCTTTGTGTTATTTAAGTTTTACTGTGGGATACGACAGTGTATTGGTTAGTTTGAGCAACTAGGAGGACATTCATGGAGGTTGTGATTAATATTTGTGTTGGTGTTGTGCTGGCTAAATGTTTAAAGTTGGAAAACTCTTTTGTTATATTGGAGGTTTTTATTTTCTAAACAAAAATGGGGGAACAAATAAATGGCATAAGGTTTGAGTGGTCAGCCCAGAAATCGTGTGTGCTGGGAAGAAAATAACTGATAATGTTGAATTTTCTTCACCCTCAACAGGTATGGATAAAAAAGCAAGAAATAACGTGATGGTCTGCTGTCTGAAACCACCCATATGCGAAAGTTTGAAACCTCTTTCCATGTATTCAAGGATGACCTGTAACAGAAAGGCTGATCTGCAGCAGTCGGGAAGGTTTTCTACATTTAATCATTTAGAAATTGAGGTCCGTAATAACTGGATAAATAAAAGGAAACCGTACTATTCCAGTCCTGATGAAGGGTATGTTAGTCCGTTAAAAAAGCCCCTTAGTCCACAGGCTTTGTCCCCTGATCTCGAGTGTTTTACGGACTATTACAGCCCTTTTGTGAGACAGCAATCAGCATTGTCTTATCCTGAACCTTTACCTAAAAAGCAAAATGTTGGGAGTGCAGTAAAACAGCCTGTGAACTCTTGGCTACACTCGGAGCACATCAAGCAGTGTGGATCCTCCACAGATCCAGGAGGTGAAGAGGAGATCGTACAAAAACATATTACATCTGAGAATATCCTTTTAAATTTTCCCCCTGTGTTTGACTATGACGTAGATACAATATGTTACCTCAATCCCATTAATACCTGTACTGCAGCAGGTAATTTGGATCCTGCAGAAAGCTGCACAGCTCCACATTGCAACACGTTTCCAGAGAAACAATTTCCTGCTGTTCCTGCTGTTCAACACTTAGAAGAGATGGGAAGAAGAGTTGGACGAGAGAGTTTGGGAGTCAGTGATGATAGAGGCTATGTATCTCTGTCCTCCATAAATGACCATAAAGGAGATGGGTTATTGAACTCTAAACAGCTCACTGGTAACTCAAATCCCCATCTCAGGGTGGTTGAGAATGGCTGTCATCCTCAAAGATCACCAAAGCCACAATATAATAAACAAACTGTGACCTCTGGAGGCTTTACTGTTGCAGTGGATGACTTGAGTCCTGCTGTCAGTGGGCCTTTCATGGAGCCGATGACCTCCGTTGTGGAGAGTTTAGAAGGTGAGACTGAGGGGGTGTGGGATATCGGTCCTCCCACACTTGAATCCTCTCCGTATGGCAAAGTCAGGCCAAACACTGCTGGTGACAGACGTCTGGCATCAGAGTCATCTGGACACAGTACAGAAGACACCAATCTGGAGGACACCTGGGAAAATACCTTACCTCTTCAAGTACAGGTACACTTTGCTCCTGTTCTTTACAGCAGTGCTCTGTATATGTGTTTGTTTGTTTGTTTTTTGCAAGAACACACAAGAACATCCAAATAAATCAAAGTTTTGTCCTGACCCAGGGTCCGTTCTCCCTACCTCGCTAAATAAGTTAGCTGGATTTGATTGTTGACAATTTCGCGTGATCTTGGATCGTTCGGTTCTCCGAAGCTCATCTGGGACTTGCTGTCATAGCAACATATCCGTAAGCGAGCAGGTTTACTTTATGTAAACAAGATTAGATCGCGGCCACGCAGGTATGTCCGCTTCATGTATACGAAAGCAACAGCGATATTTTACCGCTGTTTTTCCATAAATAAATATTATCAATGTAACTAAAGATAATGCAGTACTTGATCCTTTTATTGATTCCATACAGATACATACAGGTCATTTCCTAAAAAAAGGGAAATGTACTATTAATCATTCTATTTCATGTATTTGATTATTTCAGATGTAATTCATATTTCAGAGTAGTAATTGTAAATTACTTCGTGTAATCAAGATGAGAGACCACGGCTATAAAAGCGAAGGTGGATTTGGGAAGCCTGTCGCAGCCATGTCCTGTCCGTATACGCGAGCAGCCCATTGCGGAAGGTGCAAGATTGATAAGGAGAGTCCTCAGAATTCAGCGTATATTGCGGGATAGACAGGATCCTTTAGCTCAGCGCGACAGTGTGCTCATAGAGAGATATCGATTTTCCCGTGAGGGTATTATTCACTTAACCAACTTGTTGACGAGGGGGTGCAGGACCACCACCTGTCTTTTTTTTTGCTCTGCCCTTTTCTTGGTTGCTGTTATAAACAAACAAACAGATTATTTCAGGGTCTCTTTCCAAGAGACTAAAAGCAATATAAGTGATAAATATTACCATTCTGTAGAATATTCTTATATTTCACTTTTACTTGTTCCCATGTTCTAGTGGGTCCTGTCGTGGCTCTAATGTGAAAGAGGATATAATATAATATAATAAATTTACCCTACCGCCTACTGGTGTTGGCCAGAGGGGCCGATGGTGCGATATGGCAGCCTGGCTTCTGCCAGTCTGCCCCAGGGCAGCTGTGGCTACAACCGTAGCTTGCCTCCACCAGTGTGTGAATGTGAGAGTGAATGAATAGTGGCATTGTAAAGCGCTTTGGGTGCCTTGAAAAGCGCTATATAAATCCAATCCATTATTATTATTATTATTATTAAATTACTTACGAGTTTAATTTGTCAGCAACTTTCTGCCAGCCCTCTCTCCTTGCTTTTGCAGCCTTTGCAGTGTTCCCTTGCGTTTTAATTAAACTCTGAAACTCCTGAAATCCCTCAATCAAGAGTTCTTGCTCTGCTGCCGAAAAATACCGAGCGCGCTCCTTCGACATTTTCGCCGACCAATCAAAGGGTTGCCGATCAATGTTTCTACTATCGATGCGTGGCCCCTGTTAAGCCACCCAGTGATCTCACATTACTTCATCCAGCTATACTAATCGTCAACAACAGGTGTGTTCGGAGAACCGGAATAGCGAGCTCAAAGTTAGCGTGATGATTTGATCTTGGATGTGTCATTTGATCTTGGATGTAGTAAGCGAGGTACGAAGAACGGACCCCCAGATAGCAATGAATGTTTGGCCCAGTTTTGGCTCCTATCTCAGCCACGGGTCCATCTCACATTGCCCAGTGCCATAACTGAGCTGTAAGAGCCAAAATAGTGCAGAGAATTGGCCCCAATTGTCCCAAATCTCTCTATCAGGAAGCAAATTACTTCAGTGAGTTCGTGATGCTTTTGAACTCCATTCTAATGCAGCATGCTTTACTAGGGACGTGTGCAGTGGTGCATCTCAGACAATTTGGAAGATGTGTGTTAATTGAAATCTTAACAAACAATCAAGTTGGTATCGTAGCCTAAACAGACTTAACCCCATATAACCTCTTTGTCTGAAAAGCCAGTATTGAATTATAAAATATTGATGCATCTTCTGGATATGAAAGGTGAAGCTTACACAGAAGTGCCTTAAACCTGCCGTCTTTTAACAACCACAAGGGGGCGATAGCTGCGGCTGTGAAAGAAAACTGTAAATCAGTCCTCAGCTGTGAACTCTGTTAACACTTTGCTGATCGTTTTATGTCATGTTGAGTAAAACATTAAGTACGTTTTATAAATTTTGATCATTTTGAGAGGCAGAAAAGGCGGGTTATCGAGGGTATGCTCATCGACTGTGGTTTCACTGAGAGCCATCCTTCACTCATCACAACGTGATTCAGAATATAAAGTTACTTAAGATGAAAATAGATGGATGATGTCATAGCACCATCTATTTAAACTTTTTGCGGTTTAAAAACAAGGGAAAACGTATATTTTAAGACAAAAGTAACGTCTGTCATTTGTAACACTTGGAAATCATGACCCTCACTAATCCAGGGGTATGTTAGCTGAACTGAGCAGATTGTGGTGCACTTGGAGGAATATCTCTGCATAAATCCATGTGTTTGCCATGATTGAGCTCTTTACACAGCATATTGTTACCAATCAGTTTGATCACAGTCGTGGTCGAGGGCATTTCTGGAGAGATAAATGTTGAGCTGCAGTGGATCGACACAGATATTTTCTAAGCTGATTGACATTGGTGAGCTCTCCTTTGTCTCACTGAGGGTCTCTCCCTGGTTTGGTGTCAGGGTTTGTTACCCACCTTCCTCTGGTTGTGAGAATAACATTGCAAGGCAGAATACTCCCTTAGGTCAGCATGATTCCTGTGGCCCGTGTATCCCATCAGCTCCACCTGAATTTTTATTAACTAAAATATATTTGTTTGTGTTTTGTGTCATATTAAGAGTTCAAAGAAAATGCTCTAAAAGTTTTTCTAAAATTAATGATATTTGTAAAGCTAAAAAACTGTGATAACCCAGCAATCATACACAAATATTCTGTGCTTCCTCAAGGTGAAATCAAAAGTTGTTGTTCCATACCAGCAAACCACAAAACCAGAGGAAGAGTCGCGTGCTCGGACTGCCAAGTGCTCCGGGACCCAAAGGTACTGTTACCTGTAGGGGGAGCAGTGGGACCACACTAGCCTCGCTCTGGTTTTTAGAGGCGCTCGGCCTGTTCTCTAGAAGCCTCATATTTACAGATTTGCGGGGCCATGTGCTTTTATCTTTTTAGGCCTGTGATCTTCAGCAGGAGGTCAGACTGGGAGAAGAAAAAGAGACTCTATGTCCATTCAGTAATGAGACACATGCAAGAGAAACAAGGAGCACATAATGGTAAGAACCTGATGTTCTTTTCTCCCATATTTTTTCCTCTTCTCCTATTTAAACATTTATTTTGATGTTTTACCTCAGAGGAAACTGACAGTTAATGTTTTTTACTATGATATTTATGGAAACATGCGTGAAATGGTGGCAGACATCATGGCAATGACTCCCTGAAATGATTTTTCAGTAGTCCTCTGTTGAGCCTGATTGTAGCTGATGCTTTACATGTGCTGTGAGTATGTGCTCATGAATTCTAGGATAAGGTGAAAACATTGTTTCTGACAAAGTAACCTTTAACCTGGATCGGACTTGGCCTGGGCCCCGAATTACAAATCTCCGTTTACATACCCGACATGAATGTCACATCTGTGGTGTTTCACAGATCATGACTTATTCTACAAAAAAACGATCCCTGCGAGTGCCACCTACTCCAGAAATGTTATCAGATGGTTGTTAAAAATCTACGAAGGCTTCAAAAGTAAAAAGTAAAAGGCAACATTCTTGTAAAAAGCACCGGAGATGAATGCTGCAGCACATCGTTAATATGGTGATGTGATGCACAGAGCAGGAAATGATCATTTTTTAAATTCTAGTTAATTATTTTATTATTGAGTGCGCTCTCAGTGCTGTTGTTTTCCTCAGCTGATGGCTGTACATTAGAACTGAAACTTTAAGCTGGATCCATTTAAACATTAAATGCTACTCTCATGAAATCGTTTCAGTTTGCCACATAGCAAAGTGAAAGGAATTTGATTGATAGGCCAAGAATATGTGTGCAGGGTTCTGGTAATTGCAGGATGTTGCACTGATGGCTAGTAATGAAAACGCAACAAAGACGTATGTCAGGCAAGCTGATTGGTCAGCCCTTACGAGCCAGAGATGAAGTTTCTACCATTACTGAGTCACATGTGAAGAAAACTAGCTGAAGTAAGGATTATGTTTTCACAGTAAAGGACGCATTTAACATTTACCTCGAGTTTGCGACTAAAATGTAGACGTGTGTTGGCTGTAAAACGTGATTCTGAGATTCAGCCTGAGCAGCTTCACTTTTAGCCGACATGAAAGTTGATGACGCAGCAGCAGCGAGGATGGCGCTGTAGTTGTTTATGGCAGAGCCTCTCTGACTCCACACACAGCGCGCCGAAGAGAAAGAAAACATTTTTCTACAGTTGACAGCAGCCACGGTTGTTTCTGTAATCTATCCAAACCTTTGCAGGTAAAATGCCAGTAAGAGTGCTTTATCAGATCACACGATAAACAAACTTAAAGGTGAAGGAAAGTGATTCTGTTCGCCTCCACACAGAAATAAAAAAAACTGTCTTGACCTTTAAGCTTGGTGGCGTTTTTTTTTTTTTTTTTTTTTGTGTAAACTTTGCTGCAGGTCGATTGTCAGCTACAGCATGCAGGGGTCTGTCTTAAATCCAACCAGCATGTAGTGTTACCGGTATGACTTATTTCAAAGCTTCAGTTAGTAATAATTTCACAGATTTATTTATTCTAAGTACTGGGCCACCTACACGTTACACCTACAGGAGCTGCTCGGCCATGGAAACCGATGCCATGGAGCTCGCGGTGCACAGTTTTAGTGCTGATGTTAATGGCAATGGAGTTTTAGAGCTCCACGGCTACTGAGTCCAGAGAGCTTTGGCGACTTTTAATTGATTAAATAAGCAGTTAGTGGTACAGAAAGTAATAACTGAGTAATACAGTTACTTTTACTGTAAGTAATGACAGTAAAAGTAATTATTTTATAGATGTAAGTTAACGTGTAAACGTCTCTCACTTGGAAGCTTGTGTTGTGGGGTTTTATTTCCCCCCTCTGTGTCATGACTCTTCCCTTCAGTCACATATGACCTTCAGTTTTGATGTTCTAACATCTGTGCCTCCTTCAGGTGTCATGTCTGAGCTGCTGAGCGTGATGAACCGTGTTGCTGGTGAGAAAGCGGGCAAGGATGGGAAACGGTGGCAGCATCCCTCCGACTTCACCCGCCGGTACGCCACCTTTTTGGATTTTTTTTTTTTTTTTGTGGATTCAGAATAAACGAGTCTGAGTTTTATTTGTCTTTTTGTAAAAAATCAAGTTTAGTTTTAGTTGTCTGGCTTTGTTCAGTCGTCTCAGACTATCTTAGTGAAGTTCATCAAATGCTTCCTGACTGTTTTGTCAGATTTGTCAAAGATTAAATGAAAATATCCTCTAAATTTAGTTTTACAAGCACATAATGTCATGTTTTATATCTAGTTTTAGTTTAGCTTTATTTAAAGTTGTAATAATCTCCATCTGAATCTGCTTAATTTCAGAAATTACCAGAGTCGCTTTGGTACAAAGCCAGAGATGACGCTCCGAGAATGGCAACGCAAGAACTATGGCTCACACGAACGCTTTGCAAAAGTTCCTAAACTGTTTGAAAGATGCCACTGTCCTCGAGTCTAAAATGTCTGAGCAAGAAACACTGTGTGAAAAAACCCTTTACTGTTATGGTGTAATACGGCCCTTTTCAGACATGCATAACCTCGCTGCTGGCAACATTCAGACGCCATGGAGAGAGGCACAGCACGCACAAGCGCTGTAGCTGTAGTCAAGTGTAGCCACGCTTTAAATATTTAGCTCTCTCCACTGATGTCGATAAGAAGGTGCAGAGTGCTGCTGAGAGAGCTGTACTCCGCCCCTCACACACAGAGAGACCCCTCCTCTCGATAAAAGTAATGTTTTAATAACTAAAAAGAAAATATGTACATGTTATTGGTAATTAGTGTATTCATACAAGTGCAGGGCCTCTGGTACAGTGCAGCTGTGTGGATCGGGCAGTGGGGTTACTGAGGAGCAGGGTGTGTGTCTGGAAGGGGCTCGTTTTTCCTTGTGTCAAATATTTGCACTTTTTCTGTTTCTTGGGTGAATTTGTATTTGGTTGCCTGGTTTGTCTGTTTTGTTGTTGCACTTTTGCTTTTTCTTTCTTTCTTTAGATTCTACGTTTGTCTTTTATTTAAAAATTGGTGCATGTTTCAATGTGGTGTGTGCCGATCCAGTACTTGCATCCTTCCAAGTGACATCAGGCCCATCTGTCCTGCTAAATTCTTCACTATCCTACGAGCTGTCACATAATATCCTGCTTGATACGCTAACAAGTTCTTTTTTTCTAGATTGTTGGTTATTTTTAATTAAGTGTTGATTTGTTTTGACGTCTGAAAAGCGTGGCTAATGGCAATTCCACAGTCATCTACAATTTTGAAAACAATGTTCAAGCCTCATCGTCACAGTGAGAAATGCTGATGGCTAACAGATACTCACAACCAAGGTATCTATCTGACTGAGAAAGTTGGCTCAGTACGTCACAGGTTATCAGGGATTTGTCATATATATTTGATATGGGGAAGAAGCAGGAAAACTTTTCAGGCACGTGAAATGTCTTTATAAATGGTTGAAAACTCTGTAATGTGTTGAAACATGTGCTCGCTATCATCAGGATTTGTGAGCAGCTGTTTGCGGCACACTTACTGACGCACTTTTGAGTTTGATATGGAGGCAGGCTGTTATGTCATACCTGCCAGGTCAGTTCACCCACATACCAGCTGTTTCATCTTCGTCCAACATTACCGGTGGTGTAAATGTGTCTGATTGTGTCCTGAATTATAATACTCTCTCTGGGAATAAAACAGTTCTCAGTGCAATTTCTTTTTTCATAATCATGCCTGTTTATTAGGATTGTGGCCTAAACAAATGTCCTTTGTGCTTTCTGTTAAAGACATCAGCTGAAAGTGATGTTTGGGGTTTCTCAGTGTTTGGGGTTTTTTCCTGCACTGTGACACAAGCTCAGGATATCCAGCATATCTCTTCCCTGTCTGGCTTCACTTACTTAAACATCAGCAATCAGGGTGAGCTTTTCAACTCAACCTGGGGTTTGTTAATCCAACTCCAAGCATATTAACCTAAAAGTGCGTTAGCAGGAAGACTGGAAAAGTACGTCTGAATTGATAAAGTTGTAATTTTATTAAGTTTGAAGCTGTGGCGAAAAGCCTGCAGTGTGTAAGGTAACGGACCTCTCAGTATCTCAGTATATAAACAGGAAGGTGTTTAAATTATAGATATTAGTTTAAATTGTTGTTGTTTTTATTGTAAAGCAGCAGCGACCTCTTTGTACTCTTTGCTGCTCGGTGGATTCAATGCACTGTGCTCTCATTAAACCTTGCATGAAAAGTGTAAGTGCCACCGGCTCTTAGCAGAGAACCCACTCCCTAGAGTCAGAGAGTCATCATAATAATGCTCAGCTCCCACTACAGTTGTCTTCCCGTGTTAATGTTTGGTGAATAATGCTGCATTTTGTCAGTTTTATTCTGACAGCCCAGGTGAACACAGGCGGCCCAGAAACACGGAGCAGGGGTCTTTTCCACGAATAATGCATGCGGTTAAAGTAATCCCGTCTGTGCAGATAGTAGGGCAGCCTGTCCCCGCCCGGTCAGCCAGAAGGCAGAAGGTATGTAGGTGTGCGTCAGCATAGGCCTCGTGAAACTGCAGACTGCAGGGCACGTGCGCACTTGGCGCGCTGATCTACACCTCCCAGCTGTGTTTTATTTTGTGTGTTATACTCCCCCCCCCCCCCCCCCCCTCTTTCCTTCGGAGGCAGTAACACAGCTTTGTGTTTACCTGACGTGCCTCACAGTTTTCCTGCAGCTGTGTTGGGAATTGTCAAAACAGACTACAAATAACGAGTCAGCTATAAAATCCCACCGCCTCGTTTCGCCTGCTCAGCCAAACAGTCGAGCCGGCGGTCGCTCTCGTATTGATACATGCGAAAGCAAATGCAGTCTAATGTTGGACTCGAGTAGGCTTCGAGTGATTTGTCGTTTCGCTGCTAAAGCCTCATTGATTTCTGAGCCATTACGAATTCATGCACGTTTTCTTAGCTGCTGACTGGACGGGAAATGCATTCGCCCAAAACCACGTTGACGGCTGAATTTTTCAGCAGGACACATCTCTTTGTCAAACTTTGATTCCTCCACAGCAACCGTGAAACTAAACTGTATTTTTATTTAAACGTAGGAGAAGCCTGTCAGTTGTAGTCTGCTGAATTTAAGCTTTTTTTCTTGCTGAAATATATATTTTTTTCTTTTCTTAAAGCTTAGAAATCACCATCTTTTCTCTGGTGCATTACCAGCTGTCCTCATGGTTTTTAACAATGAGCAAACACACACCTCTATTTTGAAAATATTAGATATTTTATTTAAGCATACACAAGTAAGCATACACCATATTCTTCATAATTGAAGTTGTGTTAACCTTGTGCATAATAGTTAAACCATGCTAGCCCTCATTAAGCAATGACTGCTGTACACTCCATACAATGAATATAAACATGATAGCACTAGTAAAGCAGTTAATTTTTACTAAACCATGCTTCTTCGTCATCCTCATTCCTAAATTTCAAGAATCCCATAATGAAATGGTCAAACTTCATGTATTTCCAGGCATGTTTCTACTCTAAAAGAAAACACATGATGTGTAAGTTGTTAAAATCCAGCGATTGTTGCGAAACGGTCCGTCACTGCAACCGAGCATCGTTTTTTTCCCCTCTTTTTTTTTTTTTTTTTTTTTTTTTCTCAGGCATTGATTTAGCACAAACGGTAGCAGGCGAAAAGGTTTCGGGCCTTTTTTTAATGAGTGGTTTGACGCCACAGGGCTCACGTGGAATGTTGAGTTCGTGCTGTCGTCACCGGTTGTCGAGTGCGATTAAGGAAAGATCTTTCATCTGGCCACCGTTTGCTTAACCTGTTCCAGTCAGAGTGGTAGCAGCTGGGTGCCGCCTTCAGCCAACTTAAATCCCAGTAATCAGTTTTTCAGTAGCAGCAGCGATGGGCTGAGCGAACTGCACTGTCCACTGTCTGTAATGAGTGGACTCTAATTAGATACCCAGATGCCTTCCACTTAATTAGACATGTTATGCCACTGTGTAGCTGTTAAACATGGTCAAACACTTGTGTGTAAAACCAAATAAATAATTTTCATGTATTAAGTTGGAGAGCTCGCCTAGTGCTCAGCTGCTGAAGCTGCAACCCTTAAGGGAAAGGGTTGGCACTTTCAGACATCCACTTGATGGCTTTCTCAGCCATTAGTTAGATGAAGAGACTGACTGCGCTTCCGCGTTTGTACTGTTGCTCGAGCCAGCAACCCATTCTCATTCCCAGGGGGCAAACACTGCTGTTTTGTTAAAACTGCTGGTTTCTCACAGATGCACACAGTTGTTCTTTGGGACTTATGAGGTTAGTGAGACGGAAATTAATTGTAATCATGAAATTTGGACACTAGCATAGGACCCCTTGGTTTTGCATTCACATTGGGACAGCTGCGGATCAAACATTAGACAGGAAAGTGAAGTGGAGTGACCCAGTGCGAACTCTAACCCAAGAAGCTAGAGGAAGTATCCAGCTTTCATTACACAGCTGAAGAGCGACTGAAGAGTTAAACAGAAAGCTCCCAACGGGAACAGCAGACGACCCAAACTTCCAACTTCCTAATGTTCACTTTGTGGGTCTTTAAAAGTGGACTGTTGTGTTCTGGTGGCTGTGGCTGGTGCATCAAGGTAACAGCACCATAGGACATCTTGTAGCATCTGACAAAACAGGATTATTTTCTACCCCAGGATAGCAACGTGCTGGCATTCGATGCCTTACTTTGAGAATGTGTTGGCTGTAATTTAACCAGCTGCTAGGAGAAGTGTCGATCTTCTCGTGTAACTGCAAATTCCCAAAATGTCAAACTATTTATTGGTAAAGTTTGACAACCTGCCACGATAGCCCTACATTTAAATCTTTAATAAGGAATACAGTATTTACAGTGTCAACACAGAGCGTACCATCATCACAACTTTTTAAATGAACTTCATACATTGCTAGCTGACTCGATACCAAAGAGGAGCAAAGGACTTTCACTGTTTCGGGGAATGCAGGTGATAAATATGTTGTTGGATGTTCAAAGAAATCATTGGAGACGATTCTCGTCATTATCCTTCACTGTGTGGAAGGATGCCTATTGATCGGAGAGTCTGCCACCGGGGAAAATGTTCCGGGGGGATAAAACGGATTCAGCCTTCAGCTGAGTAAAGTGAAGTGTTTTAAGTAAAGTGGTGATCACTTCACAGAAAATTTCCCAAAGTTTGTCCTGGCTAGACAGAAGTGTTAGTCAGGAGAGACCTTTACATTAGACAGACTCACATTTTAAACCTTCATGTGACAGCTGCGGTGAAGAGGAAGAAATTGGGAAAGGAGACCGGGGGAATAATGTGCAGCAAATAGCAGGGCTCGCTGCTCGTGCAGGCTCGTGAGTGATAGAAACCTGCCATTGCATTAGTTATCAGTCTACTCATTCTGTTCATTGCTTTTTCTCTTAACTGCCTCCCTTTTCCACTGCATTCAAGGCTGAGGAGCTGGGACCTGTTGCGTTCGCAGTAAAAGACGAGTCGGTGCATCACAGAATGAGAAGCTGCCCGTCGATACGGATTCCCAGCAGCTTGAATGGCCCTCGAACACCACGTCTGGGTGATTATGTGAAATATCCAGGACTTTGTCCCTCATCAAAAACACTCTTCTTTTCAATGCACATAAACAGCATAATGACCTAATAGAAGCACATAACGGTAGAGGAGTGCCATGAAAAACGTATTCAATAACAGGACTTTAACAGCCGTGTCTAAACAAAAAAATTCACTAGCAGTAGCGGTACCCTCTTACAATACGAGACTATATATCTTCCATTTAGTCTTGTCATATTTCATTAAAAGCTCTTCAGACTGATGCTACCAAACAAGAGTGGAATTTTAAATGTATTTACACATTAAAGGCCAGCCACCTCTTCCAGCTTTTCAGACAACAGGGCATCGATCTGTAATGTTTCCCTTTTTCTTTGCACACACATTTAAATACTGGGTGGAAGATAAATATCATGGTGTGAGATACAGGGGCTTCCATCTTATTAGATAAATCATATGGTGTGATTTATTTTTAAGGCAGTACTACTGAGTTTGAATCAGCCCTCGAATGCATCATTTTGCTCCCAGATGTGCCATATACCATTATGTTTCAGCACAGATGTTGACTTTAAACTGGTGAAAAAGTCTGAATAGAAGCCCTTCTGTCTGGTGACAAAGAAATCGTAGGGTTGCAAGTTGGGCCCCATTTAACAAAAAAAATTTTTTTTTTAGTTTTTTTTTTTTTTTTTTAAATCCCATGCTAACCACTGGAAACCAAAGTTTTTACAACAGCGCTTAAGGACGTTTGGGGCTCGGAGTTAATTCCCTCCAAACTGGACGTGCAGTTCATTTGTCTGCCTGAACATTACAACATGCTGAGAGGTCGGGATTTTATTCAAAGAGGCTGCGGCGTTTGAGTCCTCGATTCTGCACTTCCTCTGAGGGCTGTTATTGCTGATATAAGAGATCTCCTGTGTGTCTCTGAAGAGGAAAGACCACTTCTTCCGAGAGTCCAGCCCCTTTTAGAGTTCGTTAATTAGATGAATGCACTCCATTATGGCAGTTCTGCTCCTCTCCATAATGCTTTGAGATTCATCCCCCTCAGAGAGAAAGACACGAGGGAATACTAAAGGGCTCATTCTGGACATGGAATGTAACATTTCAGAATAAAAGCATGAGGGACAAGAAGTAGGATGAAACCTGGCTTCTCATGAACTCTATTGTGAATATTTGTTCAGATCAGAGGTTCCTTTTAAGTGTTTTTATCTTGTTGATCGAGTCCTGGTGATTCAGCTTTGGTAGCAGCCCTCTCAAAAGCTGCTCTGGCGTTGTCACAACACATTTTAGAAACATCTCATAAATTAGCCAGGTGGTAGAGTCTGGATTCCCTGAGGGGGCGAAAAAAAAACAAGTGAATCCACAAGATGGCAAAGAGCTTCTGCCCGAGAGAGGATCAATGAAACAAAAATACCAGAACAACAAAACTGTACTGGTGGCACCTTGTAAAAATTTAAACAACTACACCCTAACAGCCCACTTAAGAGTACAGAATGCAACACGTAGTCAAGTCAACGTAATGATGAAGTTATGCGTGGATATAAAAGATTAAAGCAGAAGAGACGATTTCAACCCAGAAAAGGGAAATGCCCAGGTTTTGCGGTCACTGATAACACACTGCAAGACGCTGAGAAGAAGGTGACAGAGAGAATGAAAAGGTCTCTGGCTCTGTTTATCAGCTTTGGTCCCTGGGGCCTGTTTATCTGCAGTCTCTCCAACACCAGAGCCATTCGGCTCTAATCGCTGCCGCCCCACAGTGCAGTAGTCACTGAGCACGGAGCAGCCGCTGCTTTTCACACCGGCGCAGGCGGAGGGAGCATGCTCGACACCCAGAGTCCTGCGGCCTCGCTCTGGCGCCAGGCCCGAAGGAGAGAAGGCGCTGCCGAGGGGCCCAGAGTCCCAGCGTCATCCTGACAAGCAGATGGGCTTAAAAGGGGCCCGCTTGTTTGTGAGAACACAAAGTCTTTTAGGTAAAGAGAAGACGTCCTGGCAGTCACACTTCAATGATGTTGACAGATGGCATCCTATTGTTGTTGTTGTTGTTCTTGGGGAACTGTGGGAGGAGAGAAGAAGACGACAGGTATGAGACGACCGCAGGACACAGGAGTCGCACAATAAAATTCAATGAGTATGAGGATGCCTCTGCTGCTACTTGGATGCTTTATTGATGTTTGTAGGAGAGTGAAAGGAATAAAGATTAGTTCTGGACTTGTGCTGTCAGCACACGATACATGGTTATGAAATGGGCTCTGTGCATTGATCAATTAGAACTTATTGGAAGCCATGACTCGAGGGCTGCTGCGAGCTGATGCTGCGTAGTCATGCACGTAATGGCGCCATGTTGGAGCAATGTTCAGCTTTAGCCTGACGCTCAGATGACACCATGGGAGCGTATGAAGTGTCAGTGGAAAAAAAAGTCTAGAAGTGGCCGGGACCATTCACCTGCCCGGCGCCGCTGAGGGGGAGACACCCGGGGAGAGGAGGAGGGGAGGGGGGGTGGGTTATACCTTACTGCGCAACAGCCCCCCCGTCGGATGCTCGGGAGTGCTGCACTCTGAGGAGTTTTTGGCTTTGTCCTTGTTGTTGTTCGGCTCGTTGTCTTTGATTATGTCATACTGGCGACAGAAGAGGGCGATCACACCTGGGGAAGAGATGGTTCGCATTCATGATCGGACAAATCTGGGTATTGTTATCGTCTAAACATTAAAAGCTGGATTTTGTGTTGTATTTACAGAAAATTGGGAAAATCGAGTGTAATCCACACAAAGGCCGTGTGATCCTGGTTTAATGAACAGGTTTGTCCTCACCTGCCCACATGATGAGTACCACCACGATGATGATGAGCTCCCCAGCCCGCAGCTGGGTCGTCTGTCCCACTTCCTCCATTGTTACTTCGTCTAAAAAAAGATTTTAGAGGAAACCGGAAATTAGACTTTATTAAAAAACTAACACTATAGAGAATATATATTACAGTGGTACCTCGTTTATCCGCGATAGATAAAATCTGCGAAGTAGCCAACTTTATTTTTTATTATATTATAGATGTTTTAAGGCTTTAAAACCCCTCACTACACACTTTTTACACTTTTCTCAGACAGGCATGAACATTTTCACACTGTTCTCTCTTGTTTAAACACTCAAAGTTCAAACCTTTGTAGAAAAATAAGTCCAGTATTATAGAATGAGACCAAAGACACCTGCAGGTGTTTTTTCGACATTGTTGTGTTTGTTGGGGAGAAAACATACAAACATACAGTACAGCACTTCAGAGTCACACTGCTAGCGATCGAAGATTTATGTAAATTTGAAAAGCTGAATGAATTCTGTACAGGAGTGAACTACGTTATAGCGAGGGACCATGCCTTTCATGCATAGTGGTCACAACATAGGACAGCTATTTCAAAGTATTTCTGTCAGTGTTGATGGTATACTTGCACATAAACCACAACATTAGACACACTGATGTGTCACTCCATACCCTGGTGATGTCTACCTAAGTGCACATGTAATTTAAAAAAAAAAACACAAATGAAAAAATAAAGTTCAAGAATCTTTTATTCATGATGAATAAAGATACTAATATATAAAGATACTAATATCTAAGATATTAGTTAGTTAGTTAGCTATAATAAAGATACTAGTATCTAAGACATTAGTATCTTTATTATAGCTAACTAACTAATATCTAAGTATCTAAGATACTAGTATCTTACTAGTATCTTAGATATTGGTATCTTTATATTAGTATCTTTAAAGATACTAATATAAAGATACCAATATCTAAGATACTAGTATCTTACTAGTATCTTAGATATTGGTATCTTTATATTAGTATCTTTAAAGATACTAATATAAAGTTTATCCTCTGTGTAAAACAGGCCATTTTAGTTCCTTTTCCCATCTCTTTTAGCCAACTTTCTAAAGCCAAGATCAGAGGAAAACTGTTTGAAACAGTGTTTGGTGAGAGCAAGGTCAAGTCTGACCTCAATTGTACATATTCATTATATGTAGCTGCAACTGCAGCAGCTATCCGGAAGCAGCTGGATAGCGTAGTGGTAAGACTACACACCTTTGGCGCAGGAGTCACAAGTTTGATTCCTGCTTGGGTGAGTCTGTATCCAATAAGCAGTGAGGGTTACATTCTATTCCTATGCAATCTTCCACAACACACATGCTATGGCAAGGGGGAACCAGGACGCCAAGACGGGGGATATCGTCCTCCCTGAGGTCGGCAACGTCAGAAAGAAGCAACATGAGTGTTTTAGCTAAGAATGTGAGGTTTGTTGAGAGAGAGATCAAGAATAGCTGAGAGCGCAAATGAGAGTTCAAGTAGTACTAGAACTGGTGGCATCCTTCTAAAGGCTACGTAGTGTTAAGAGACATTACTCAAAAGCAACAGGAGGCTAAGTTAATCAAATTACCTGTGTACTGGATGACATTTTCCAAAAAAAAAAAAAAAAAAATTGTAAAAAAGTATTTATTCTTCTTTTAAGAATTTTTTTCTTTTTTTCTTTTTTACTTCCCAAGTGTTGAACATCCTACACAGGTAATTTGATTATCTTAGCCTGCTGTTGCTTTTGAGTAATGTCTCCTAACACCACGTAGCCTTTGAAAGGTGCCGCCAGTTCGGTACTCTTGAACTCTGATTGCGCTCTGAGTATTCTTAATCTCTCTTTATATATTTGTATATTTTTATAATACTTACTTTATATGTGTATAAGTAAGTATTATCATTCTTCATCATTCATTTGTATCTTTATTCATCATGAATGAATAAACTAGTAAGATACTTAGTTCATGAATGAACTAGTAAGATACTTAGATATAAAGATAATAATATCTAAGATACTAAGATACTTCATTCTTTAAATAAAGATACTAAATAGTATCTTTATTTTACTAAATACTATTTAGTATCTTTACTAAATAAAGATAAAATAAATAAATATATATACTAAAATTATTCTATTTAGTATCTAAATAAAGATACTAGTACTCTTAGATATAATATCTAAGAGTACTAGTATCTACTAATATCTACTAGTATCTTTAGATCTAAGACTAGTATCTTATTAGTATTCATGATCAGTGTTGGGGAGTAATGGAATACATGTACCGCCGTTACGTATTTAAAATACAAAATATGAGTAACTGTATTCCGTTACAGTTACCGTTTAAAAAGGTGGTATTCAGAATACAGTTACTTTGTTGAAATAAATGGATTACACGGCGGTACTTTCCTGTTTCATTTTGTCGCAGGTCAGGACTGTTTGGGTTTTGTTTGACAGCTACGTTCTGTTGTTCCAGGCGGCAGCGTTACGGTTGTCATGGTTACAGGGCGACGCTCTCTCTCTCTCTGCGACTGTGTGTTTCCTGGGTGAGAGAGCGCCTTTTCGTTGTTGTTGTTGTTGTGCTAAGCTAACAGGCTTAATGCTACAAGCATAGCTCTAAAGAATGTAGCATCATGGGCAGTGTAGTCCGTGTTGCAGGGAGAATGGACTGCCATACACGTTATGGGTCTGTGAGCGCGAGGAGGGAGAAAAAGGGGAGTGGAAAGGTACGAGTTGTCATCGAGGAAAAACGGGAGCTGGAAGCATGTAAATATAATAATAACCACTTCAGCCAAGAAGAGTGCCTGACGAGCCCAGTTGTAAGTAAGCTATTAAGACTCGACTGTACACCGTGTTCCTGTTTTCCTCCAAAACAATAAGTTCCGTTGGAGCAGCCTTTCAACGCCTCTCTCTGTCTCTCGCAAGAAAAGTTGACCCACACAACAAAGTAAAGCTATTTTTCGGCTACGAGCCGACAGGGACCCCGCCGTATTAGTCAGAGGTCCCTTTACTACAGTTCGGAGTCGCGGACCTTCAGTAATAGTAATAAATCACACAGCAATAGTACATTCACGTTGTTGTAAAAAGCATGATAATATATTAAGTAATCCAAAGTATTCAGAATACGTTACTGTCATTGAGTAACGTAACGGAATACGTTACAGAATACATTTTGGGGCATGTATTCTGTATTCTGTAATGGAATACATTTTAAAAGTAACCTTCCCAACACTGTTCATGATGAATAAAGATACTTATACACATATAAAGTAAGTGTTATAAAAATATACAGCTGGTCTCTCTCCTAGCTTGGGAGTTAGCACAGCCTCCCCCTGACCTGGCGTCCTGGCTCCCCCTTGCCGTAGCATGTGTGTTGTGTGTTGTGGAAGATTGCATAGGAATGGAATGTAACCCTCACTACTTACTGGAGACAGACTCACCCAAGCAGGAATCAAACTTGTGACTCCTGCGCCAAAGGTATGTAGTCTTACCACTACGCTATCCAGCTGCTTCCGGATAGCTGCTGCAGTTGCAGCTACATATAATGAATATGTACAATTGAGGTCAGACTTGACCTTGCTCTCACCAAACACTGTTTCAGACAGTTTTCCTCTGATCTTGGCTTTAGAAAGTTGGCTAAAAGAGATGGGAAAAGGAACTAAAATGGCCTGTTTTACAGAGGATAAACTAAGAGGCTCAACATAGTCCCACTGGACTGTGAAACATTAAAGGCTACTCTAATCCAAGAATAGAAATATGGAGCTGGAAATGAACACAATAGGTCTTCTTTAATTACACCAGCCTTAATGAAATTCCATCTTTGAAGTCATGACCATCAAGAGAAAAGTCTGCCTGTGGGTGCCTGCAGACATCCACTGAGCAAAACAACAGCACAAACAATTCTTCCTCAATGCTGAGTGCTGAGGAAGTCACAGGCTTGATATAAAGTTCACTGCAGCGTGGAGAGCACTCTTATTAGATGCAGTGTGTGACATTTGGAGGGCCCGGTGTGGCAGGAACCCCACGCTCCAGTAGCTTTTAGCATCAAGCATTTCTGCTGATCGATCGGCCTCTGTTGACTTGTATTAAATAATCAAAGTCCAGCAGCCCTGGGCACCTGACACTGTTGCAAGCTGGCCTCACTGGGGCTCACTGCATTGCTCTAAAACACCTCTGATGCTTTCTGACCAAGATCCAGACACCAGGCGGGTTTTATCTGTTACAGCCATCAATAAGTTCCACTTAGTTTTACTATTTTAGCCTTGTTGGCCTTTTAAAAGTCGTCTCCCGTGGAAAGAGCATTTTGGAAACTAATGAATAGCATTCATTTAAAAGGAGACTGATTTATTTTTTATTTTATTGAGGTCTAAATGTCCATCCTCTTGTCTCTAACCCAGAAATCGGTCTCATTACGCTGTGATGAAGGATCTCTCAGTTTTTTAAATGCATCTGGAGGACAGATGAGAGGGGAGTCTGTAGGAGGAGATGTAATTGAGGACACACAGGTGCATCCTTTGCAGAAGTGTTTTTACCTTCAGTGCATAAAAGAGGTGCAGTGCACAGCTGGGACAGATCAATCATGGTTTAAAAAAAATCAAAACTTTTTCTTTCTTAGTTATTTAAGATGATCAGACTTTCTCATTTTCACTGTCTCTGTGTGATTAAAAAACATTATATCCTGTCACATCTTGCCATGCCGTGAATTTAATTAAAAGCGGCATGAAGTATAAACACTCTTCGACCTGAGCTCATAAAATCCAGCTGTGACAAAACTATTTATGATGCAGACACGTCAAACATTTTATTCACATCACTAAAGTAACAGCTCTGAGGCCAGCACGTCTCATTCTGATCAGTGCCTGTTGCATCGACTGTTCTCCACTCACATCTCTGTCAGGTGAGAGGGACTAACGAGTGAGTAGAAGAATCAAGGATGGGTGCTTTATGTCTACTGAGGCTTGTTGACATAGGCAGAAAGCAGGACGACCACGCTGCAAATACATTTTATTGTTCTGACACCAACGCAAATGGACGTCACAAATTCTGCAGTAGGGAGCTGAAGAGTTAAAGACAGTTTATTAGCAAAAATAGGACAGCGAGCTCCGTGGTAAAAAAAAAAAAATCAGTGGTTACCTGGCAATAGTACTGAATTTGTCCAGCAACTGATTATAGAAGTTGTTTGGGCTAATTATTTTTAATTGCAAGCTAGTTGCCAGTTTTTGTTCTCGTGGGAGGCAACTTGTCTCCAAACAGTTGCAGTCTGACTCAGACTGAGTGCAGTCTCGGAAAGATTATCAAAGTTTTCCAAATAATTGTTGCCAAATTTAGAAATGCAGAGAGATTGTCATAAGATTACACTTGGGACTCGACTCATCTTCTTACCAGTTGATTGCAGTTATGTTCCCATATCAAAGCAAAGTTGCCAAGACGCTGTGTAATTTTGCAGTTAAATTGCCATCATGCAACAACGGCATCATTATATGTGGAGCAATTCCTTAATTTCTGTTCCACATCTTCGAGGTTCCGGCTGGACTCTGAAGCTAAAAAGTTAATGTGAGTTTGTGTTTATGCTGATCAAAACATGTTTGCAAATTTCCCTGACTTATCATACTCGATTGTTATGTTAGCACAAGCAGATTACATGTAAGTGCCAACTTGACCCTATTTAAAGACTAATAGCAGAATGACTTGTTTTATTGCCATTGTAACACACTGTGATGGCTGCAGTTACAGCCACACTGTGGTAATATCCACCTAATATTACCAACAACAACGACAAGGACAAGGACACTGCATTCACATTTTCTTTCTTTAGATATAAGATTTAATTTACAGGATAATAAATAACTGGTTTTGGTTTAGAATTAATTTTCATAACACTGTTCTAAAATAATTGCGCACATTTTAGTTTACACTGTTATTTATGATTGAATCTCTTTGTTTTCTGAGTTACCTTAGTTGCAGCTGCTCCAGTCTCTTCATTGAGGAGCCAAGAGGTGGAAAAGGGGCGGAGCAAGCCTAGATGGAAAACTGCAAATTGGCTCATTCCATAACTTGAGATCATGGGGGGGAATTGGAGTTCGTTATGTTAGTCTCAGTTAGGTTTTGTGTGTTTTACCCCTGTTTTGTGTTTTTGTGGGCTGATAAGCTCACAAATATTTAAGTTTCCCCTTTGCCTCCTTAGGTAAGTAAGTTTGAGTTATCAGTATTGTTTGTTGTTAACTTTGAGTAGAGTTCTGTTATTTTGACCTCTTTTATGGGCCCAAGATTTTGATTTTTTTTTGTATGATTTAACCAACTATGTTTTGGGATTAAATAAAAAAAACTTTTTTTTGGACTTAAACCTGTGCCTGAGTTTCCTTCGCTGCTCGGTCCATCCCACACACCAAAGTTAAGTCCCGGTGGTTGCAAACCTGGCTCCCGTCTTCAAAGCAACCAAAGACTGCAGATTCATTAAACACGCTTGCTATAATTTTGTTTGTGCCAGCGTCTCCAACAACTCTTTTGCCTTGTGTGACTGCAGCTTAAGCTACATTTTTAACATGTGGCTTTAATAAATAATAAAATGTGGTTAGCCTAAAGGATGTAATTACTTCCTCCACCATCCAGTCTTATTTTGTCAAACAATGATTAATTATTTGTTGATATGTCCGGACTGCTGCTGCTCTTTTTTGGCACAACTTAGGAAACATACAGCCTTTGATTATCAATTCACATTATGTAACTATAACATCTCACACTCAATCTTCCCTCTAATTTCTCACGTGTCTGAGCAAACTCCCTGAGCGGTCCCTTGGACCACTGTGAGCAACAGCAGACGTGTGCACTGTGGTCACGCCAGCATCGAATCCACCCAAGTCACATGGTTTATTAAAATAATCAAATTACAGCATTTATGTTAGACTACTTTTAATTAACTGCTTTAGCTCACTTACAATGGAAATGAAAAAAAATCTTGTTCACGATCTGTGTAGCACGTTAACACTATTGGAAGTAAAAATAACTTGAACTCCAATTTTGAAAACACAACTTTCTTTTCTTTTTTAATAAAGCTCTGACTTGTATTATGAGTCTGTGGTCTGGGAGAGAGTCTGTAACTTTCTGTCTGCAAAATACAGTATATAATGACCAATGCTGGGCAATTGATTATATAGTTACTTCTTCAAAAAAGTAATTGAGTTTTGCAAACAACAAAGTTTTTTGCAGCTGTCTACCTAAAAATGCAGCCAAGGCGTTTTTTTAAACAAACATTTCAAACTATTCACAGAACAATCAGCTGTTCTGCATCAAATCTGATGCCACACAATGATTTGTGCCACTCCAAAAAATTATTTCTGTCCACTATGAGATGAAGGAGAACAACAGCCTGATACCTGCAGGCCTGACAACAGCAGATGTATCACTGCTGTAACACCTGTAACATTCAGCAGTCGCCTCATTGTTCTGACACACACAACAAACTATTGACTACACTACACACTAACTACACAAGATTTGCGCTAAACGTCTCAAATCTCTCACATCTCAAAACACCGCCATCACTCCTAAAACTTCCCCCCTTCCTAAACAACTAAATGCCGTGTTGCCATATCATTTTTCGACCAATAGGGAAGCGTGGGTTTTTTTTGGTTTTTTTTGTTTTTGTCTTTGCTCACAGGCTTTCGAGCATTTTGCTTATAAAACGCTGTTTTTTCTTCTCACAGTAAATATAAACAACGATAGTATTCAGGAAAAAAAAAATTGCATATATTTTTATCATAACTCTGGTTTTACGTGGCCTCTCAACACAATTTAAAAACTGGTATAAAGTCCACAGTTTTTCCCTCAATTGTTCTGTCTGTCCTGTTCACATCTCCAATGGTTGTACACGTTGTCATTAACGTGGCTTCACTCCACATCAGCCACGCCGCTTTGCTAGCTAAAACACCGGTGTCGGCACATAAGGACGCTGTCATAGCCTGACAACCACGTTGATTAGCTGCATATATACGAATGTGAATCGCATCATTGGCTGGACTATGGGATAAGGTGGCATCGTTCTAATCCCATACGGGAGCATCCAGTCACTGACTAACACTGCAAAACAGAATTGTTTACGTATTTACTTTCATTTCAATTCAGGTTAGATTTTTTTTGTGCGCAATGCAGATTTTCTGTGCGCAGAGACCGTGCCAGCAGTGCGCAATTGCGCACGCCTGCAGCTTAGAGGGAACATTGTTCACACCTGCTGATGAAAGATAAGTTGTTCCTTAAAGGCTGTGTTTATGAGCAGCTTTTTTATATTTACTTTCACCTCCTGCTCACCTGTTTGCCTTTCTTCACTCTTCACTTCCAAACAGGGAAAACAAACAAAACAGAAAATGGGAAAAGTGGTCTTTTAAAAATTAATTTAATTAAAAGAATTGCTTGTCTCATGTTGTCTCTGATTGATGTCATTTTGATGAAGAACGAGTCAGATTTCTCAGCTTTGGCTTAAAAGAAAAAAAATCATTTCCCCCCCTTTCTGGTTTCCAGGTCCAGGGTTGTGCTGATTACACGATACTCTCAGTTTCTCTGTCAGGTTCCCGCTGCGCAGTATCCAAACACGAGATGGAGATAAAGAAAATGTTTCACTCAAGATGGATCCTCATAAAAGAACAAGCCAGACTTTTATACACAGTCTCATTCCACCACATGTGCAACCTCATATATTTATGTATACATGCTGGGTATATGTTATCATTCTTTCTGTTTCAAGTTTTAAGCTAAGGTCGGCTAAAAACATCCCAGCTTTCCTCCTTAACGCATATAATTTAGCTTGCTATTGATTTTTCTTATTTCATTATTGGGAGGAAAGCAACTGATTGATTTTTGCCAAATCAAAATCAACTTATTTCTATAAAGCACCAAAGCCACAGGATCCTTCTTCTGTTTTATGTGACTCAGTTTAAAATACACCCCAGGAGTGTTTTTCCAGGCTTCCAGCTGAGCTGACGGTTGCTGTTAAGGGAAATATCTTCCAGTATTTTACTGCAGCCCAGTTTTCACGTACAGATCAAAATTCTTCATGACAAAAGAGAATTTTTTTTTAAAATCCTAGGCTTTGAGAGAGAAGTTTCTACCTTTATTAGATCTGAGGAGACGATGAACCTTTTCACCAGAACTTTTTATTCTCCATGTTTGCGAGTTTGTTCTGTAAATTTCCTTGAGAGGTTGCACAGGTACATCTGTGCCCCCCCCCCACACACACATTCTCATTTTGATGTCTTAGTGAGGACATCTAATTGACATAATGCTTACCCTAGGCCCATACCCTAACCCTCAAAAATGCCTTCAAACTCGTGGGGACAGGCTCTTTTGTCCTCACAAATGACTGCTGGTCCCCACAAGTATAGTAACATTTTAATTTTTGGTCCTCACAAAGATATGTAAACAAGCCTACACACACGCACACACACAGTGTGTTTCTGACAGCAGAATTTAATTTTCAGGATTTCTCTCTCCTGTATTGCCGTGGCTGCTTCTGTCAGCCACTCTCCATTTCCCCTCCTCTCTTCCTGCTGTTTTGTGCACAGGTTGTTCAGTCCCCCCCCCCCTTCATCTCTCTCTTACTTCCTTTGATCTCCCGAAGCTTAAACCCATTGTGAAAGAGGAAACGAGAAGAAATGCGGAATAATCCAGCATTTCAGGCTCATCCTTTGCTCTTTCCACTGAGATCAGTGTGATACTGCAGAACAGAAGGGCTGAGCAGCTGAGCGAGGACGGTGAAAGCCTCTCTCTGCTTCTCGGGACATTCGCCTGTCATACAGAGACAAAGGACTAAGAGAAGCACTGAGACGCTCTCCCTCCACACTCTGTACCCTGTGCACTTATCTGCAGTGAAAGACAAACTCCTTCTCTCTCTCCATGGCACATGTTGTCTGTCAGTCATTCTCAATAAGCGAACAGCTCTCGTCCCACTGTCTGGACTCACAGCTTAGCCATTTTTTCTGAAGGGAAATTGGCAGGATTATGAGCGAAAAATGATGTAGTGGTAAATGACGACCATTTGTCTTGTTAGAGAAAGACAAAGTGTTTAATCATAAAAGCCAAACATATCTGGGTGGATTTAAGAAGATCTCTCTAAACTAAAATTACCCTTCATACTAGATACTAGATCCCAAATCCTATCCACAGCGATTTTCTAATAAATTACAAAATGTTGACTGAAGAACACCTTCTCATCTGCCATCAAAGCTTTTATTGTTTCAACACAGCTATACGCTAATTAAACAGACATCCTTGAGCAAGCAGCGCAAATGAGACAGAGACGGATGTGTGTCGTCGCGCTAAACCGTGAAGCTGTTGTTGAGTAGAAGTGAAGGATGATGAATCACAGACGTGCTCTCTGTGGATATTTGCTTTGTGATAGTTTCAAATGTGTGAAGCAGCATTTTTCAGCAAATTAGGGGCTCTGTGTGTGTGTTTGTGCAAAACCTGCAGATTTTTGGATGAGGCAGACTTCCTGCACCCGACTCATTTAAGAAAGCGGGGGGGGTCGCCCTCTGAAACACAGACATGACCCGTGCTTCTTGACCTTTTGGGAAATAATTTGCTCTCTTACTGAAAGTCACACGAGAACACTGCTAATATTCTCTTGTCTGTACGGCGAATACAAAGATTCATCTATCTGTGTTCTGTGTAAAAATCTAACCACATCCACCTACCTGCATTTCCAAAGCTTACCAATTACATCACGCCTGATTAGTCTGAGCAACAACAAAAGTTAATGTGAAGGAAATACCAGCAGAAAGTTAACTCGGCATAAAGACAGGAGCTCTTTCTGTATCCTGAGGTTAAGTTGGGTCACTTTTTGTCCTCATTTAAAATTAAAATGCTTTTTGCAAGCTTTTCAGCTGCATGTAGGAAAACAATTGTAAAGCATGTCCACTTGTTATCACCTGTTTTCAAGTTAGATGTCACTGATTCATCCAGATCAGGAGGTTGGACTGACCTCCTGTTGCCTTTGGAACTGCCTTAATTCTTCATGGCACAGATTCAAAAGGTGAGGAAAACGTTCCTCACAGACAGCCTCAAATACTTGTTGGAGATTTGTCAGCTGCACCATGATGCAAATCTCACATTCTAGCACATCACAAAGGTCTGCTGTTGGACTGAGATCTGGTGACTGTGGAGGCCATATGTAACCTACCAGTTTGCTGGCTGGATACACTGTGATTGGAATTAACATGGTCAGCAACAACACTCTGATAGGGTGTGGTGTTTTAGACAATGCTCGGTTGGTACTAAGAGGGCCAAAGTGTGCCAGAAGCCTAAACTGTTGCTACAAGGCAAGATGAATCCATGCTTTCATGTTGTTTATGCTAACCTTTGATCCGGAAATGACATATCAAACCAGGCAACATTCCCAGTTTTCTGTTGTCCACAGAACTGCTCTTCTCTAGATATTTTACCTTGGGATGATTCTCTGTAAACCCTAGAGATGGTTGTCTGGGAAAATCCCAGCACAGCAGCAGTTTCTGAAACACTCAGACCCGCCCGTCAGACACCAACCACCACGTTACGTTAAGGGTCGCCCAAATCAAGTTTCTTCCCTATTCTAAATAATTTAGATCATTAAGCTTGTATAAAAAAAAAATCAAAATGACCTAAATTATTTATACTGGATTGATACTGGTGATTCAAGTTCTTTAATAGCTTTTGTGATTTATGGATTAAAAGCAGCTGTGTCAACAGTTGGTTCATTAACAAAAGCTATGGACTGACACAGAATTTGACGAGCTTTATTTTTAGTTATAATTTAATAGATTTTTCTGCCCCTGGTGAAACTCAGAGTGTGCACTTGTGGATACGAAGCACTTGTGTTTATTTTGAAGTCATTGTTCTGCCTTTGAGGGTTTTGAAAACAGCAGGAGAGAAGATACGTCCTGACAGTGGCGGTCCTAGCCTGTTTGGCGCCCCGGGCAAACACTTCCTCTGGCGTATTTCTGGGATTTCACACAACCCAGGATTCAAATCATGAATACATAATGGGCTTGGATTTACAACATTATGAACCCCTTTCCACGGGTTGTGTGTGAGACATTAAATCATCAAAATATAAAATATAAATTTTAAATTGTTATTGATCCCTTTACCCCGAGTCCTAAAGTGTATATTTATTTTCTTACTCTTCTTATGTTTATTGTTTGTTTACTTGCACTGCTGTAACTGGAGCCTCGTCGTCTCATGTCTCTATATACTGGACTGTAGCGGAGATGACAATAAAGTTTACTTTGACTTCAGCAGCAAGCAGGCGCACCGAGGGCTCTCGCGCTCACTTTTCGCGTATAGAATTTCGAAAAAACATCGGTGCAAATTACAAGTCTGTATCATGATGTCTGGTGTTTTCGTGTTTGTTGGTTTGTTTTTATTTTGTTTTATTTTGCGAGTTGGTTATTAGACGCTGCTCCAGCCAGCCAGAGAATACCCCGCCCTCTCCTCCCTGTGCCGCAAACAGCAGGTGCACCTCGCAAACGGAGGGCGCCCTTACTCCCAGCAAATGGGCGATAGAAAACCGATCGGTGCCTATGCCATTCCCAATATGCGCTGGCTGATGTCGGGGCAGCATGAGTACGAGCATTTTTTTTTTTTGCCGATGCCCGTGATGCCGCCCCGGGCAACCGCCCGTATCAGAAACCACTACTGCGTCCTGAAACCTCAAAGAAACGAGCACGTGCATGGACAGAAAGAGAAGCAGGCTGCTATGAAAGCGCACAAGTTTATCTGTGCTGTTATTGATTTCTGTAAATTCTTCTCAGCTACACAAATAACACACAGACAACACATCCGGTGCTAATTAGGCCTCGGCGGTGGCGAGAGCATCGCCTCACCGCTCTGCAATGATTGTTTTTGTGTTCTACATGCCTCTGCCAGCCCGCTCACCACCAGAACAGAAGTTCAGACTCTTTCTGGCTCAACACTTTGCGAAGTATTGGAGTGAAGCTGCAGCTCACATGAGACATGAGTGTAAATGAGAGGAAGAATAGTTGGAGAAGCGCCTCAGCCAAAGCGCATCGATTCCCCACCCCTCACAGCTCCCACTGCCTCCTCCCTGCGTCTGATAAATGCCTTTCCTCATTTTGGTTTACAGTGCAGTTGTGCAGAGTGTGTGCTGGGTGAGGCCACGAAGGCAAGTCGATACACAGTGAAGTATGCATCCCTCTCAGCTCTTCTACTCCCGAGTTGTGGTTAGAGGGGGCAAGCTTCAAGAGCACTTTCTTGTGAAATTTCATTTCATGGTTTGTGTTTCTATTGATTTTTATTGGTCTTTGGACAAAATCAGTCACAATGCTGTCAAAAGGCCAAGTCCCTGCTGCAGTCATGTCTGGAAAACCGACAGATTCAGGGTTTTTTTTCTTTTAAGTGTGGACGTGTAGGGTGAAGGAGTGTATTTGTGTGGATGCGTATGCATGTGTGGCGCTGTCACGCTTCACCTTCACTCTTAGAGGCCTGAGTCTCGGCCTCCTTCGGCGTCCGGAAGCGCAGCGGTTCGCTCAGTGGGCTCGTCCCAGACATGGAGATGGACTGGACATGCACAATGTAGTCTGTCTCTTCCTCCAAGTCCCATAATGCACAGGATCGCGTGGTGGTGTTGACTTCCTGGATGAATCGCAGCATGCGCACGTCTTTCTTCTGTTGGAGGGTGACACAGAGACACACTCACACTTTATTTCACTAAAATTTAACTTAATGGCCGTGGCTCTGGGTTTGCCTGTTCATTTTTTATTTCCCTGTACAGTTTTATAATTCCTGGTCACCTCCTTTGACCTCCCGACTTTGTTACTTTTCCATCCTCTGTATCAGTCTTTCCTGCCTTGTTGGTAATTATAATTACAAAAAACTTATTCTTAAAGCACTTTTCTCAAAATTACAAAGTTTTTCACACAAATTAAACATATGCACATCAACCCCCCCTCCCGAGAATACTTAAAAAACAAACAAACAATCAAGACGTGGCTACTCTGATCTCAGTGGTCCCGCTGCTTGGGAGCTCTTTGATTACAAGATGCTGGAATAACCATTCACCAATTTAACACCCAGGCACATAAGAGGTAAATAAATCTTTAATGTACTCTGGAGCAAGGCCATTTAGTGCTTTAAAAGTGATTAGTAAGATTTTAAAATCAATTTGGCATTTAACAGGCAGCCAGTGTAAATTTGCCAGAACTGGAGTGATGTGTTCATGGTGCCAGTTAAAATCCACGCAGCAGAGTTCTGGATCAGCTTGAGCCGGTGATCTGAGCTTTGACTGATGCTGTTATAAAAGGTATTATCTTCTTATATCACAATCAGGATCAGTATCAGACAACTTTATTAATCCCAAAGGAAATGCTTTAGTTATGATGACTGGTGTGACTCAGGAGCGGATCGTCTACTAATCTCAAGGTTGGTGGTGCAATCCCCGGCTTCTGTAGTCTGCTTCTGAGCATCTGCACATCCAAATGCATCCATGAGAGTACGTGTGAAAGCTAGGCACAAAAAAAAAAACAAACACTTGAACGAGGCTTGTTGTAAGAAAGCGCATTTCGTGCTCAAATAAAAGCCAAGTAAAGTATCTGTCCATTTAGCCTTAATCAAGGCGGGTGAAATAAATGCAACTCGGCAGCTGACAAGAATGATCTAATTCTGGAAATTGTTCTTGTTGCGCTAAACCAGGGGGGCTGAAACAGAGATCGGTTTCAAAAACAGCTCCCAGGTTGGGAGCAGACTGAATGAAAAAAGCTTATTTTGGGCCAAGGTGGTAAATTTTTTGGACCAATGACTTATACATCAGATTTATCTTTGGTGAATTTAGTTTTCACCCTTAAGTGGGTAAGTAGATTACCAACACAGCTGGTGTTGTTGGATAGTAGAGTGTTGGCGAAACAGTCGCTGAGAGGAAGTGTGCTTATAAAACAAGAGGGCCAAGGAGAGAGCCTTGAGGGACACCACAATTCAAATTTGACAGGGGATCATTCATTACCTGTGGACACAGACAAAATAAATTTAAAATACATTTCTAAGTTGTTAAACTGTGTTGTTTCTCAGATCTGTCTTCAGCCTGAAGTGATATCCTTACTCACTATGTTTGACCTCCGGATTTAAACATCTGTGTTTTGGACATTTATTGTTAAACGCTGATTTAAGATGGGATGCAAACTGTTTTGGTTTCTGGTTAAGAGATGCCTGGAACAGTTTTAAAATCACAGTCACAAGGACCACAGTTAGCACAGTTAGCATTGGAAAAACCACACAAAACTGTGTGGAGGGAGACGTTGGAAAACCATAAGGACATTTGGGAGCACTTGAGTTGTGCTTGACTTCTGAATTGAAGTTTTAATTATCAGGTGCATTTCATGTTAGTGTTATAGAAAATAAAGAGTGAATATGCTTTTACCTTTCTTGCCAAGACTTGGAGGATGAGTTTGCTATATGATAGAGGATGAAGTTGTACAGCACTGATTAAAACCACCGCCACCCTTTTTGAATGCTTCAAACTTGTCATACTTTAAAATAACACAGCATCTGATATTGTATACATCTCTGTGACTGCAGCAGCTTTGACAAAACGGCAGGGATTTGATGACCAGTGAATGAGAACAGCCTGAACAATAACCACTGCAAAGCCGCTGAATGTCCTCTGCTATTGTTTCTTATTATTAACTTTTATTTATAGCTTTAAACCACACATTTCCCAGCTTCCAGTGCTGCCATCAAACATGTCACTCCAGTCTCCTGTGGACGGGTGCATATGTGTGTTTGTACAACCACGAGATGGCAACTTGTCCCACGTAAATGCGTGGTTGTGCGAGAGATGTGGGTCTAAGCTTGCATGTTGACTTTTCTCCTGTCACACAGCTGTCATAGTCTGTCAGCGAGGGGACAGGCTGTCCGACAGGATGCCGTATCCTCTGATGATTCCCATAATGCATTCTGACTTGGAGTGAGGGAGCAACACAGGAAAGGAAAGTGGACGTGGCAGACAATAACCTGTGACAAGCCACAACTTAATTGAATTAGTTTGGGAGTTTCTTCAAGAAATCTTTTACATGCATTAATGAATGTACCTACATTATAGTACATTTACATGTACACTCAGGGGACACTTTATTAGGTACACCACCAGGAGCCTGAACCATTGATACGAATCAGGATGGAGCCATACTTTTATGTTGTTTTACTCCAAATTCAGGCCCTTTCACCCAAATGTCACAGCAGAAAAGGAGACTCATCAGACCAGGCAACATTTTTCAAATCTTCTATTGTCCAATTTTGGTGATGTGGTGTAAAATGTAGCCTCAGTATCCTGAACTTGGCTGACAGGAGTGGCAGACGGTGTAGTCTTCTGCTGCTGTACTCCATCTGCTGCTCAGTTTGAACTTTAGATATTTGCATTAATGAGGAGTTGAACAGGCGTATCTAGTAAAGTTGTATCTTTAGCTGTAAAATTGTAATATGAGTTGCAACTCATATAAAAGGTTTGGATGATTTTATTCCCTCCAAAACTTGCCTGAATCTGCTAAATGCTTTTCATTTAACAGTAAAACTTTGCTGTTTCTTTGACCGTTTCCATATGTATTTTTTTACTGCTTATAAGCACAGTAATTAGCATTAATGGTTACAGTGGTATAGAGGGGACAGAGAGTGTTACCGACCTGCTGTGTGATGGCAAAGCCAATGACTGGGTCTCCCTCGGGGATGTCCCATGACACCACAGCAGAGTTTGCTTTTACCTCTCTGATGGTCACATTGACGGGAGGCGACAAGCTATCTGCAGAGATAAAGACAGAGAGAGAAGAAAAGGTTATTGTATGTTTTAAAGTACGAAGGAGCAGCTCTGTGAAATGACTAGAATGGCAGAAGTTTATTCAGTGGTGTGAATAAATGGCTCAGTTGAATCCATTATTAGGCCTGAGCACTAAAAGTGCGAATGCCCTATTGTAATCGCTCCCTTTCTTCTTGTTATTATCCAGACAAATGAATTGGCTTTTTGAGGGCTTTAACATGTTTGAAAACTCATGAAACTTTGCACTTTGCCTGGTGAAAATTTACTGGTCTCACTGGTTTGAGACCTGGGCACAGCAAAATGGCTCAGTAGCGCCCCGTACAAAGTGGGGAAAAATGAGCCCCTGCTTGGGCTTTTACGTAAATGTATGAAATTTTGTACACATGTGTAACATCCCAAGATATACCAAAAAGTCTATTGGACCCATGTGCCAACTCACCACCACCATTTTGAATTGAAGGTAATATTTTGGCATAGATTTTGCCATTTCCAGGCGTTGTACTGTTGCAAACTCCTCCTAGAGATTTTACCGGATCAGCTCCATATTTCGTCAGTCTGGACTACAGATCTGAGCCATATTAAATTGTGGAACTTTAGAGTTTTCACCTAAGGGCGTTTCTGTGGCGCCACAGCGAATTTCAATCATTCGCTTTGAAATTATAATTGGCTCTTATTCCCACATACATTGACCGATCTGTACCAAACTTCTCACACGTGAATAAGCTACACCCCCCGAACACATTTCACCTGCAATATTTGACAGTGGTTACAGCGCCACCTACTGAGAACAGGAAATGTCATGTTTTACACTTCGCGCTACAGTTTCAAGACGCTTGATGCCAGCAACCTCAAATTTGTTCAGGGAAGCCTGAAGGAGTTGGTCTTAGGTCACATTCAAAACAGTGAGTTTTCATAAGAGAGTGTGACCTCAGCAGCTTGGTGAATTTTGATGTTTCGCCATGAAACATGAAACTGCTATACCTCAAAGAAATCTAGTCCAAACTCTCCCAAACTTCACAGACATTCTTCTGACATAAGTGACCTCACCTGCAAAAATCTCCATTACATACACTTTAATGCCAGATGAATTCTACTTAATTTAGTTTTCTAACATTAGTAAACCTCACCTGCTAAGACCTTAATCCTCTGACAAGCAGGTCAAAGTTCATTAATGAAAGAGAGAAACTGTGTTTGCCCTGGAGTTCGTTCCCAGTTTGGCTGGTAACACCTCACCTGTGACAGTCCAGGAGGTCGGATGCATGCACCACCTCAGCTGGCTCATTGGAGGAGTAGAGGTTCTTAGCACCTCCCATCTGCCAAAAGATCCTCACCGTCTAAGTCAGCAGTCATAAAGGCTTAAAGGTTTGCGACCATTTGGCTAACTCCAGTTGGTGGGCGAGTTGGCCAACTGGTTGCTGGAGGTTGTTGGCAAGTTGCTTGCATGAAATTGGTCACAATTCTAAGTACATGCTAGTGACCAAAGCAGTTACATGGAGTTTTTGTATACTGCAGCAGACTCTTTGTAACCAATTACATCTAGCAACGCCCAGCAACCTCTAGCAACTACTCGCATACTGACTGGAATTTTTCCACTCACAAACCAGCTGGTCTGCAGGACTGAGGCCTTAAGCTGCATCCACACTGGGAACGACGTTGTGACCAAGACGATACAAAGTGAATGACATTCTGCAACAAATTGGACGTGACCAATGAGAGAAGTGAATACTGATGATGTGACCTGAGGAGATTAGCAATATATGAGAAGGTTAGCTAGGCAGCTGGAACCTCGACTACAAACGCCGTCAGCTTCAAAGCAATGCGCAACAAGCGACTTGTTTTCAGCCCTCATTTCTGCCGCTTGGACTCTCAGTTTCATTCTTTAAGGTCACATTCAGTTACCAAAGTTACCGAAGGCGATGGTCATAGTGAGGGTGGGAACGTAGATCTACCTGTAAACTTTTTCACGCTGTATTTCTTTAAATAAGCACTTCAAAATTACAGTCAGGTGTTGCTACCAACATGGCTGCTGAGTGGGAAGACTGGGTTCTGGAGGGATTGGTTTATGGCGTCATCTTTTACTTCTGTGTGCTTGTTGGACCCATCAGCAAACTGTGACTGCAGCTAACGTGTCTGTGTGTGTGTGTATTAGTCTTGTTTTCATCTAAGTGTCATATTTCATGCTCTAAACACACTTCTAGTTTAATTGGGGTCACAGGCTACAAGATTTGAGAATAATAATTTGTCTCGTTATATAATTAAGTGTGAGCTGTACGTGTGTGTGTGCGTGTGTGTGTGTGCATCCACCGCCTGCTGCTGAATGAGACTGTAATTACTGTACGAGTTCTGAACAAGCACATACCCAATGGTGGCTGTATTACATGAACGTTTGTGCAGATCAGAAGATCAAGGCGAGAGATTAAATAACATCATCATTCGATTTGTCCTGAAATGGATTTTTCTTCACTTTCTTGTTTTATGATCACGTCTCCTTCTATTCTTCTTTCCCCTCAAACAGAGACGCCACACATTCGTACCGTCGTAGTTCAACTGTGCCCTAAAGTCACGATCAGTATACACCACAGATCCATAACTGACTGGAATTCATGTCAGTACAATCAGTTATGACTCTGTGATTTATAATTACACCTGCATCTAGTGCCTGACTGTTATTCTAGTTTGTTGGCTTTATGAACTGGTTTGAACTGCTGAATCTAATATTCCTGCAGATCTTTAGTTGATCTAAAAACAGGCCTTATACAACCAAGTTTTACCATTTACTCTTTATCTTGGTCAACATCAGGACCATAACCTGTCCATACCTGTATGTTCAACTGCTTGCGAATTTAATCGCCCAATCACATGGCAGCAACTCAGTTCAAATCGAGAGTGAGATTGAGGAAGAAAAGTGATTTAAGTGACTTTGAACGTGCTGTGGTGATACCAGACGGTCTGGTCCAAGTGTTTCGGTAACTGCTGGGATTCCCACAGGCAGAAGAGCTTCTTCCTGAAGCACCACAGTACTGTCATCTGAGTACAGGAAACTGAGGCTCATCAAAATTGGACAGTAGAAGATTGGAAAAATGTTCAGTCTCGACTTCTGTGGTGACATTCAGATGGTAGGGTCAAAATTCGGCATAAACAACATGGCATCATGCATCCCTCCTGCCTTGTATCCACAGTTCAGGCTGCTGCTTGTGGCATACTTTGAGCCTCTTGTAGCAACCGAACATTGTTAAAACATGCCACCATGTCAATCCCTTTATGACCACAGGATACCATCTTCTTATGGCGGCTTCCAGCGGGATGACGATGTTGAAGAATCCAGCAAATCGGTTACTTGAGCATGGCCTCCATAGTCACCAGATCGCAGTCCAGTAGAGCACATATGGGATGTGGTGGAACAGCAGATGTCATCATGGATGTGCATCCCTCTAATCTGCAGCAACGGTGTGATGCCATCACATCAACACGGACCAAAATCTCTGAGGAATGTTTCCAGCACCTTGAATCTCTGCCAGGAAGAACTTAAACAGAGGTCTAACTCGGTAAAAGCAAGGAGCTTGTACATTTTCCAGTGAGTGTAGATTAAATCACAAATTCTCCAACTAAATGATGCATCATATCTGGTCCAGCTATCTGAAATGGATGAAGTGGAAACTATTAGAAATGTCAGAAACTGAAAACAAGGGCATTTTCGACCGTGCGTCCCATTAGGGAGTATTTTTAAATTTGTGACATGTTTGGGATGTTTACATTCTTGTTTATGCAAATAAGAGAATAAGCTGCTGAATATTAAGGTGAACAACCTAATGCAGTGTGTCACTGTCCCTCTCTGTTCTCCGTTTTTGGTGTTTATTGATATTTGTAACAAGGACCAGTGAATAAGGATGAGGAGAAGTGGTCCCTGTCAGTGAGGCTAATGGGACATAAATCTAATTCAGGTAATAACACAGTCAGCGTGTTATTGAATAGGTTAACGCTCGCTTGCCCTTCGACGGGAAAACCTCACAGGATGATGAGCTGCTGCGGCACTTGTTTACACCCTGACACGCTGCACGTTTAGAAAGAGCGAAGCGGAGCCAAAGCAGGCCTCTAGGTTACTTGCTTCCACTCAGCCTGCAGCCGATGTTTTGATAAATAGCCCGACTAACAGCAGATGACAGGAAGGAGACCCACTGCATCTCTTCATCCGAGTGGGGGGCCTGGATGTTTGAAGTGGATTTGCTTTTGTTTACTGTCTGCTGTTTGCCTAAGGGACAGGCGCCACGGGCTGATGGAACAGAAGAAATCACAAATCAAAGTCATTATCTTTCCGCGTATTCTCCTCCTCCTGCTTGTGAACGAATGTTTAGCTCCTAATGGAGAGAAAAACACCGCTTTTATTCAGTGATGTGCACCATCACTTTGTTTGCACATGCTCAAAAATATCTAGAATCATATATAAAAAGATAGAACTCGATATTATCCAATTTTATAACGACAATAACCGAGTGGGTTGATTTATGTTACACAGAAACACTTTGAAGGCTCAGTTTGCATTCCTGCACTGCTTCCTTTGTTCTGATGTTGATTAGTTTTGGTTACTTTCATTCAGTTTTTTTTTTTGCAAAATGGCACCAAGTCACAAACCGACTCATCTGCAGGTTTCATCTTCGCTTTGGGCTTCAGTAAATATCAGCATCAAAGGCTTCTGCAGCAGTAAATCTGTACTGTACGTCTGTTACTCACGGCTCACTGCAAAATCACAGTTTAGTGATTAAAGTGGAAAAATACAATAAAATCAACGGTTATTAAAACATACATATACTTGAGATGGATGATAAAACATATTACAGTGGCACAGGTGGTACACTTGAAGGATAAACATGTACAAAATTTTTTTTTATGATCACAAACTGTTTTCATGTCTCATTGCTGGTTTAATAAATAAAGAGCCTGATCAATATTTCTGATATGTTATTTAGTGATTTAAATTTGACATCTAATGTATCAACTGAAAGTTTTTTTCTCCAAACATTTTTTATGTGTAGAAACGGTTTTACTCATCTACGCTCTACCTCAGCGGTCCCCAACCCCCGGGCCTCGGACCGTGAGTCGTTTGGTACCGGGCCGCGAGAGTTGAGGCTCAGGTGTGAAATGTATGGTTTTCAGGGTTTTTATCGGTTTTCAGCGTTATTTTGTTATCGTTTTTATCGCTAACTCGGTTTTCTTGGGTCTTTTCACGTGTGTTATGAATAAATCTTCTTTTTTTCGGTACCGGTACTAGTTTTATTTTGTTGTATTTATCCGCGACACCTTAAAGGCCGGTCCGTGAAAATATTGTCGGGCATAAACCGGTCTGTGGCGCAAAAAAGGTTGGGGACCGCTGCTCTACCTGACTGCTCGGACCAGCTCATCATTTGGGACCTTTGCAGAGTGCCCTCTAGTGGACAAACTATGCAACCCACTCGTCACACGGTTGGAGGTTGTTTCTCCCGTCTCTTCTTAAATTTGTGACTCCCTAAATAAGATGCATTAGTGTTTAAGCAGAAACGCCCCCCACAAAAACAAAAAACAGGTATTACACTGGGTGAATGAATGACCCCAGCAAAACAAAGCCTGTTTTTTTTGCTTTTCTTTCACTAATACTGGGATCCCTGGAAGAGCTGGGAATGACGTCACACAGCCCTGCCATCAGAGGCAAAAGGAACTCATTCATCTCTTGTTAATCAATACAGGTGAGGCTGGTTCATCAAGGCAAATGTCTTTAAAAGATCCCTCGAAATGCCTGCAAGGTCACGTGTGCATGCGATAAAACGGGGTTACATGACGCCTCAGGATCAGAACAAGGACATCAGTGAATCACTCTTGGGTGAGGAAAGTATTAAACATGACAGAAACACAGCTGCTCATCACATATGTGCTTAGGACCCCCCATCGTCACACTTTAACGTGGGATTTTTCAAAGAGCAGGGTGAAAATTTTCTCCGTTGCTATCGTCGCTGATGGGAAGTTATAAAAATGGAGGAAAAACGTACGTTCTAACATGTGGTTAATAGTGCTGTTTTTTTTAAAAAAAGGGTCTGTTTGAAGTCATGTTTTTTCTTACACCTAACCAAAGATCAATCGAAAAGACACAAAAGTTAAAAATGGCCGTACACAGGATGCAAACTGTGTTCTGGGTGAAAGTTAATGATTTATATACAGCCACGTCTCAGTTCCTGTTTTCTCAGGGGAAGCCAGTCCTGACAAGTCGTCAGCTGACAGAGACTACTAAAAAGCAAAAACTATAACTGAAAAGAAAGAAAGGAGTGAAATAAACATCATGTAGAGAGAATAGAATTTAATATTGCAGATGTGATAAGAGCATCAGGCTGGTGTGGCTCTGCGTCTCCTCTCAGTGATCACGGACTAAAGTCTGATCTGTAAAGCTATAACTGTACCTGGTGTCTCATGTCTTTTAAACCATATAATTTCGCACAGAGCTTATTAGTTTTTAATAAAACCTCTAAACTTTGGATCTTGGTGAAGCAACTTTCTCTTTGCTCCTTAAAACGAAGCCGTCTGCTGCAAAGCCCTTTGAAATCAGGAATGTCTTTCCTGCTGGATGAGCTTAAATAATGAAACGCACATTTTCATTGATGTCCTTGACTTACTTACTTTGTTTCTTTCTCTTCTATTGGATACACTGATGACTCACTGTTGCTTTGCATTTTTGAATTATTGTGTTTCAAGTCTGGAAAAAAGACTGTCTTCTTTGTTCGTGAGTCCCAAAGATTAAAGGGTAAAAACATGTCCTTGTAGTTCTGCTACATGAAGTTCAACTCTCTCTTCGAGTGTCCTCACATCCCACAACTTCTGGTCACTTTGTGCCCGTCTTTGGCTCCACTTCCTCATATGACTGCATTACACTTTGGGGACAAAGAGAGGGGATGCTGGCCGTGATTGCAGGTCTTAAATATCCACATGACATTAGAGTCCACTCTAATGAAACACCAGACAGATGTCTTCATAAACTCTCTGCAGCTCACAGTCTGCATCTCCCCAAGAGATGGGGGTGACTTTGAGCAATGACGGATGTGTGTGTGTGTGTGTGTGTGTGTGTGTCATTGTTAGCCTGATGATGATCAGAGTGACAGCTAGTTGTCTACCCCACACTGTGCAGTGTAAAGGGTGACAGCTCCTTAATGCCCCCCTTCATTAGAAAACTCACCAGGACAGAATGTGTGTGCATGTGTGAGCGCACAGTCAAGAGAGGAGGCTAATTTGCTGTTTCACAACACAGACTTGTGTAAACACGCACACACACACACACAGTCTCCATGCATAAAGTCCATCATTGCTTAATGAACACTCTCGTCTCTCCGTTGACCTTAGAAAGAAAATCCTCCCTCCTCCTGCTCCTGGTAGAGATTATGTAATGTTGCATACTTTAGTTTGCTTCAAAGAAAAAATGCTTTTAATTGAATCTCATCTTTTGCTGATGATGCTGAAGTTTGCGCTGAACAGTTAGTTGAGCTGTTTTGTACTTTGCATTAGGGAGCTGACGGGTTAATGACCGGCTAATATCTCTGAATCGTTTAAAATCTGCTGACTTTAGGATTACAACACATCACAACACAGGCCTATCGTTAGTGTTATACAGCACATCTGTACCATGAGCTGTGAGACCTGCCTGTACTGTACACATGCTTTGAAAATGAAGTCTATGAGTAAAACCCGTCTTTCTGCACTACACCATCAGTGTGATACCTGGGCCGACAGCAGGGGCTTTTTTCGAGTGGGAGATCATAAAGCTGGGTGGTGCTCCAGCTCCCATCCACCCCTGTGGCGTGATATTATTGATTCGTACCACCTTATTACAGCTCTGCAATCCTCAGAAATGCCTCTCTCGGAGTTAGGCCTCTGGGCTGGTTCTGCTCCCTGGGATGCTAATGAGTTAGTCTGCATGCTTTTGAACTAACATGAAAACTGCCTGTTAGCTACATCATATTTCACTGTTATCTCGCACTTAAGAGGCAAGTACAGGCCTCAGGTGCTGCTTACTTCCTGTTCTCCTCTTTGAATCACTTTGTGCTTCGCTGCGCTGCTACTAATTCATATTTAGCAAGTTAAAACACTTAGTTCATTTCCAGCTAATAGTATGTAAACAGTCACTTTGTATGGAAGGTGCAACAAGCAGTAGGAACACTTTGGAGAATAATACAGTTTTAAATTAGCACATGTTTATTATCCAGGGGCAAAGCTGACAGCAGTACCGGAGGAGCCGCAGTGGCTTGCTGCATGCCCCTCCATGCTAACGTGTTATTAGGCCTCCGAGCTGCGTGCGCGTCAGGCGTGCTGTGCTCGCAGAGGTCAGCTGGCAGCGATGCCCTCATTCATACTTAATGTGCCATGATAGAGCCATCAGGATTTTGTGCTGATCTTGAATTTGCCCTTGCATGTGTCAGAGGAGACCTTGGCGTGTGGCCTTGTCCTTGCAGATGCACACATCTATAGAAGGATAACAGAGCGACTGAGTGTGGAGGGACCTGAACACAAAGTGTTTCTGTGTCTCCTTTAGAAGCTGAAGAAGCTGATAAATAATTTAAAAGTGCTTTATTCTAACGCATGTTTTACGCTCTCTCGTTTCATAATTGATTGCCATAATTCCTTTTCCATAACTGACAGCTGCTTCCCAGCTGATCCACCTCTCATCCACAAGTCTGCTTTAAATCTTACGTAAGCCACAAACAGGAGCTCACCCTATGGATTTCCTCTTTTCTGCTGCTTCTTTGTCCCATCGTTTGTTTCAAACAGCTGCCAGCGCTGATGGATCTGTATCCACTACCTCCGTGTCAGAGGAAATCCACCACAAACATTTCCTCTATTTCTTCTTTTATTCACTTTTGCTTTCAACACCTATTTTTCTGACAGTAACGGACACTTGGCGCTAAGCCTCCCCCTCACACACACACACCCCCGCATCAGCAATGTGTTTTTGTCTCTGTCTTTTTATCTTTTGTCTGCCTCTCCAACGCTCCTCTCCATATTTCTGTATAGCTACTACATTGGGACTTTTTGGCAGCTCCTCCATAGTCTGCTGTGTACAGCTCTCTGCTACTAACTGACACTTCAGTGGGAATCTGGGTGCAGAGAGGAGATGGTGGGTGAAAAGGGGAGACGGTAACCTAGCTGTGACTCATTCATGCACTGTTCTATTATTGATTAGCCTCACGCTGCTCACACGCTGCCTGCTGATCCGCTGGTTTACTGTGTAGGCAGATGAGCTGCTTATAAATGAAGAGCAGCTTTCAGTGTGAAATATAATCCTCGTATAGCTTTTCCTTCATGGGAAAACGTCCCCGTTTGTAAGATGTAACCCACCGCTTTGTGTGGCTCAAACTGAGCATGTTAGCCATTACCATCTTGGCTGTTAAGAGCCAAAATTAGGTTATAGAGACAATGCAGGGTGACTTAATACCTGCTAATTAGTGCCAAGACCCCATCACACAGGCCTAGACACCAATTGGTCACCATCTGGTAAACACCTGTTCTTTGGGAATGTGCTCTAGCAGGTTTGCTAGCGTGAAACTGGTTGTAAAGAGGCATACAGCACTACAAAGAAAAACAACTCGTGATTGCTTTGGTTATTGGTGATTGCTGCAGTCACCGCTTTCACCTCCAGCAACCACTCGCCAATCTGCATTTGCGACCAGGCTTGCTAATCTAAAAAAACTGAAGCAAAGCCATCTTGAATGGCATATTAATATAATTAAAGAGCTTTAAAAATGCTCCAAAACACAACCGTGATGTCTAGTTTTGAACAGCAGTGACAATCTATAGTTTCAGTATTCAGTGCTCCTAAAAATGCACAGATTAGAGCTTTACAAGTTAACTACAGAGACTAAAACCTTTTCAGATCAGGTCATAAACCTGCTGTAAATATGCTTTTTATTTATTTTAATATGAGAGTCTACGGGGATAGCTTCATGTGATCATTTGAGGGGCTGCTGTGTTTTGGCACTGCTTCATTTTAACCTGAGGGTTTCTGCCTGTTCTGAGCACCGTGATGAGCCTCGTTGTGAGGCTGAGAGCTGTTTTTGCTGTCACCATCTTTCCTTTTTAAAACCAGATGTAACAAGAACAATACACATTACAGGCTACCAACCTGTCAAAGCGTATTCTCCTCTGTTGTCCCACTGGATACTGATGGGTACCACAATTTAGCAAATGAACATCGTGTTTTATTTAATAAGACTTTAAACTCTTTTAAAGTCTTATTAAATAAGCTCATAAACTTGTTATTGTTTCCTGAGATCATAGCCGAAGTGGAGTTGAGGGTCGTTTTCCTCTTCCCTGGCAGACTCATTTTTTTTTGCTGGCCGTTAAGACACTTCAGCACTGGCTTCAGACCATGTCCGTCTTTTATATACAGTCAATAAGCGAGGCCGTGTGGGTTTTCTGCACGTGTGCCTCTCTGTTCTCCGTGGTGCAGTCTGCATTTGTACACAGCGGCTCTGTCAAATTATCACACCTAAGGGTCCTTCTGTCCCTTTGCAGAGAAATGAGTTATTTACTCCAAGGAAATGAATTTTCCAACCGAGCGGACCACAAGAACAGGGAGGTGGGGAGGGTGGGCTGTAAAACTGCATCTCTCTCCTTCCTTTAAGTGCGCACACACGCACATTTCTCTAATTAAATGTCAAAAGGCAGCGTATGAAAATCAATGCAGCATTGTGTTCAGAGAGAAAGCCAGGCAGCTGATTCAAAAAAGCAAAGGAGTGCCGTGAGGCTGATTATTTGACAAGCCCACTGTTAATGAAATCTACTCTCAAATCAGGAGCAAGCCACCCCTCCGGCAGTGAAACAACCGTGCGGTGGGACGGGGCTGACGCTGGGCTCACAGCTTGATGCGACGTTATGAATATGATATTAGCGCTTCATAACATACTTTCCGCTTTTCTCTGTATTTCACTTCACAGTTACTGTAGCTCCCCCTCTCTCCCTGTGGATTTTCTTCCAGCCTTTTAAGCAACTGGGAAAGTAATGGCTACAGTATGTGCCTGCGAGGATTCATATCACAGACAGGTGCAGGGGGCGGGGGGGGCGTGGAGACAACGTGAACAATATGCACCTCCGTGTTCCTCTCCCTTTGCCACTGGCGCTCTCCATGTTCCTCTTTTTAAGTTTCTCTCTCTCGAGCGCCATCTCCCTCTTGCATCCACTCCTTTTCTTTCCTTCCATCCATCACTCTCCGTGTGTGCGTGCTTCTCTCTCTCGCAAATATTCCCGTAAGAGTAGCACATGCCCTGAGGCGCCTTATGGAGGATCGAGGCCCCCCTCTGCCTGAACCAGACTCGTTGCTCGAGTTTGAGAAATTTACAGCATCTTAAACTTTGTGGCCACTCTGGCAAAAGAACAAAAATATCCCCCGACTTATTTATGTCAGACACACTGGGGCAAAACTTTCGGGACAGCAGACAAACGAGCAAAAGTGTGTGGGTAACGGCAGGGCTATGGGGCGCCGTTTGTAAAGTGAAACATGCTGAAATTAACGGCAACATTTTTCCACATTTAGCTCAAAACCTTACAAAAACATATTTTTTCAAGTAATTTTTACAACATTTAGTAAAATATTTGTAACTTTTCATCAAATGTTAAATATTAAATCTAAATGTTAAATATTAAATCTAAATGTTAAATCTTAAATCTAAATGTTAAATCTAAATCTAAATGTTAAATCTAAATGCTAAATGTTAAATGTTAAACCTAAATGTTTAGGCTAATATGCAAATTTATTGTACGGACCAACGGAAATACCAAAATAAAAGCTTCCCGAAAACCTCCGGTGCAAAATTGTGTCTGTTCTCTTCCTCACTTCTCCCCGCCATGTGCTACGTCACTTCTTGCCTACAAGCATGTCCAGCGATTTTGCTGGACATGTGCTGCAGCGATTGTGAAGTGGAGACTGCAGCTGCTAAGAGTGCACTACTGCTGAACCTTTGGATGGCCGACAAAACGGATCTTCCGATGTTTTCAGCTAAATCGCCGGACGTGCTTTCTCATGGTCGGGTTATGGCTGAATTCCAGTGGAATGACGGTCCCGCCATAATAGACGTTCCAGCCATGTGTTCCAGCCCTAAACCTAACCTTATCCCTAACTATAACCTTATTCCCAACCGTTACTAGCAGTTAAATGACGTAAAATAGTGTTTTCCAAAGCGATTTTTAGAAAATGAACGAACATGTGTAGATTGAGTCCAAACGGTTCTCATGTGCTCTCCTTTTTCCGATGCCGTCATTTAGGAACGTGTTGGGTACCCGAAAGCATAAAATGTTGACAATTTGTCACCTAGCGAAAATTATTACGCTTTGGGAGTGAGAACGTGTCTGACCACTACCGGCACACTTTTGCACCGGAGGTTTTCGGAAAGCTTTTATTTTGGTATTTCCGCTGATCCGTGCAATAAATTTGCATGTTAGCCTAAACATTTAGATTTAACATTTAACATTTAGATTTAACATTTAGATTTAAACATAATATTTAGATTTAACATTTAATATTTAGATTGAATATTTAACATTTAGATTTAACATTTAAAATTCTGTTTTAAATATGAAAAGTTACAAATATTTTACTAAATGTTGTAAAAAATGACTTGTTTTGAGCTAAATGTGGAAAAATGTTGCCGTTAATTTCAGCATGTTTCACTTTACAAACGGCGCCCCATACTGGGCAGGTACCTTCCTGTGGGTTCCACCTGTGCCTCAGATTATTCAAATGTAAAAAATACACCATCTGGCCCATCACACATAAAAACGATCTCCCCACAAAACACAGCAGCAAATAAAAATAGTATTTTTATGTTCTGCTGAGGAGAGCTGGGTGAGAATTAGAAATCAAGTGGCCCACGCGCAGTTTTGTGCTTAAATCATCATTTAAAACAGAACCAGGCGGATCGATTTCTGCTGCTCGAGTCCCGCTGTGGTTCTGAATTGGAAATTTGGAACCACAGTACTAAGCGACTGATTACAGACCGTAATGTGCTGTCAGGGATGTAGGCATAAATTATGCATCGCAATCACTGAAGGGATGCATGTCTGTCTTCATTCGGAACAAGGAAATAACTATTTTAAAAATCAACACAATGTGATGACGAAGTTTTAGATTTTGATATGGTTTCAAAATATTAACAAGATAAATGGTTGAACTGTGTAACACAGTGCGCACAGTGTACATGCTAAAAAGGGAATAAGGAATATAAACGTATTTAAACCTAACACTATTGATAAAGATATTTAATCATATTCTATTTTATTAACCCAAGCACCATTCTACTTATTTAAGATATTTCTTACATACTTGTGCATGTTGTAATTTTTAATAGCTGTAAGAAAATTCCCATATTTTGGACAGATAAAGCACATCTTATATTAAATAGCTAGGTTGTTGTAATAGAGGTTGTAGGAAAGAACATAGTTCCTAGATTAAAACCATGATTTCTGAAACTGACATTTCTCTTCACTTTTTTCTATTCATTTATTCATTCAGTCACTACAGCTGCAGCAGCAGCAGCATTACAGACCAGAACAATATAAATGTTTGATTTTGGGTGAACTGGCCCTTTAAGTCTTCTGTATTTTCTTCTGCTTTTGAGTCTTAACTTAACTTACAGGGGGTAAAAAACCTACAGCGACCAGCCGGAGAAAGAGCAGAATGGGGAGATTAAGAAAGAGCAAAGACGACATGGAAGTTTTTACTCTGTTTAGCTTCATGGATACACGCAGTGGAAAGCTAAAGATGGCCAATATCACTTAAACTGGGAATCCATTTTTGCCAAGCAGGTGAGTCTTTCCGTCTGGTGGTGACCAACCTTTCAGCGGCCGTCACACCAGCTAAAAACACCCGTTTGTGGACTGTTGTGGAGCCGAAATATGAAATATCACAGACAGATTTTCTTTAAGCACGTGTTAAAGGTGCCAGTTGTGCTTGAAGGGCATGTTGTACACTCGGGTCAGCCTTAAATTTCATACTAAAGCTTGCGTGGTGTCGTACATATTATCCTGTGTATGAAATGTAAGTGTATTTGCTGATCTTCAGGAGTGCTGGAGGACTGTTTAACCATGTCCCAAACACCATCCCAATCAAAGCTGGGGTTCAGGGAGCATCCACTGGCAATGAGAACAATAAAACCTGGAGATGGTTCCCAGGGTTTCTGAATCATACTGCATGTGATGGTTTTTTTAAACTTTGTTTCCAGACCACTGAACGCATCGAAGGTTGAACATTTCTGGAGCTCTGCAGGCATGTGCTGTATGTGAATGAGCCTGCACGTCTGATGAATCTCTTCTTTGCTCACCGAGTGAACATGTTAGTAACACAGCTTTACATTCATGCCACCAACTCCCTCCAGATGGCAGCTTCAGCCCCCCTCCTCCTCCACCTGCGCACATTCAGACATGATGCTGGGCAGATGACTGACTGCGTCAGAGAGCTATCACTGTCGCGTCAGTTTTTTGGCACGGCTGCTTTGTTCTCCCACGGGCCCAGGGTCCATATGATTGCGCCAATCTGTCCTCTGATGCCCGTTTCATTTCAGTTTTACACTTCAGACCCAGCAGCAGCCACAGCCGGAGGCACTGTCCACCCTATTCTCATGAACAAGAGCTTTCTTCAAAGCCTTCAGATTTGGCACAAGAATGACTTGGAAGACCCGCTCTGATTTTAGTGGGTCAAGGTTTCACATGTGCAGATCTCAATTATCACAGAAACAAACTAAGAAATACTGCAACAACACTTTTATGCTCACTATTCAAGCCGTGTTTCAGGAGCAGAAGGATTGTCACCATATTTCTGAATTTGCTCCCGGCCTAAAGTACTAAATGTCCTCGGGAGTCTTCACAATATGTACAAGTCCAGACAGACATGAGTGGACTTGAAAGGCAAGCAAACACAAGCTGGTAATTCAAGAAATTAGATCAAAGCGACGCTGCTGAACAAATACAAATCTGCTCTGAGAGAAACCTCCAAGTAAAATGACATTTGTTTTCCAGCTCCTGCCCTTTGGTCTCACTCCAAATGCTGCCACCTCTAAAAGCTTCAGTGTGTATGCTGTTAACTACAAGGCCATCACTCTATTCATCTGCATCTTGCAAAGCTGCTGGCGAGCTCTCAAAGACGAACTCAAACAGGCTTTTTTGAAGGGAAGAAGAGGGTTAAGGAGGTTACACCGTGCTGCAGAAAAGAGCAGCAGCATTGTGGAGTCGATACAAACGCTCTGCCGTGCTGCCACTCTGAAACTGGTTTCTCATCACGCGTCCTCTCATTTGCCTTGTCAGATGACAACATGTGACGGGGCGCGGGAAGGATTAAGAAGGATTATCAGGGGACTATTGACAGTTACAAAATGTAACACAACAGGGGAGGATGGACTTTAAGAATAAATAAATATTGTATTATCTATTATCTCACTTCTGTGCTGGAGAGATACACCAGTTCTGTCAAACCAGGCTTATAAATTAGTTCTGTTTTCATCTTTTATATTCTGTTTCACACAAACTCACACTCTAGAAACAAAAGAATGGAAAGTCACCTTAATTATTTGCCAATAAGAAATTATATGAAGTGCTAATATTGCAGCATACATCACACATAAAGATGGTTTCCATGGAAATTGTAAAAAAAAAAAAAATAAAGAAGATAATATAAAAAAAGGGATGTGTATAATTCAAACTAAAGCATGACTTCAGCAGCTGCTGATTTCAGCATGGCTATATCCATCTTTCAGAGGCACTGACGTCTCATTAGTCAAGCTTTTAAAGTTGTATTGGTGCAAACTAATATCTGAAAACCTAAGACATGTTTGGGAAAGTCAGTCGCCCAAGTATTCCTCTTTAGTCTTGTTTGCACGACAGGAAATATATCTGGTTACATGATGCGATCGCTGAACCCCTGAACTTCTGTCAAGTTGGGTTCATGTTCAGTCAGACTGAGCTGGCATTTCTCACGGGTAATGTTGAGAAAAAACTCATTTATTCCAAAGAGGCTGTGATCACTGGGTTTCCCCATTGAAATAAAATGTGGATTTAATTTAGCTGCCACTTTGTGAGATGCAGGGTGTGCCTCCTCCCTACACATGCAGCTTTATGGTGAACAGGGGTGGCTTGGCACTGTGTATTCACGCCACTGTTACATGCACTTGCAGCATAATAAGAGATATCCCTGTCAAGCCCCCAAATCTGATGCAAGATGTTTGTAAGAAGAAAGTGCAGCGACTGTATGGAAAAAAAAACAAAAAAACAAAAACAAGAACGCAGCTTTAAGAGAAAACGTTCCAACTGTAAACAAGGCTGCAAACAGCGAATAATTGCCAACAGCTAATCATGCTTGTAAAATGGACTAACGAACAAACAGATAATCACAGACAAAATCCACATCCCCTGTGAATCTCACACACAAACACACACCTGCCATCCTTCCCGAAGCCCCGTAATGAGCCTATTCAGAAGGAACAGTGATGATTCAACCCTCCAATCAGGTTCCTGCTGCCCCAGATACCCAGCACGTCTATAGGACACAGATTTGAGTAAAATTGGGGCACAGGGGTTGAATCCACAGGACTGAAGCTACAGAAAACAGCTTCTGATTTTAATTTCTACAAACGTGTTGTTGAACGTGAGAGCCTGACACCTTCTCTCTGTTCACGTACAATCACTCACCTAATTTCATGCATGTGACAAAAAGTGCCGTCTTGAAACAATAACATCGGAGCGCTGCAGGTTGTTTTTTCTTTTTTAAATGAATAATGCAGCCCGGTGTCTGCTGAGCAGCCCTTAAAGCATAAACAAGCATTTGTAATTTGAGAAACTGCTACGCGTGATAAATGGCACAGAGAGGCTCTTCCAAAGTCACATCTGTTTTGATTTTGCAGTATTTATGCATTTCTGTGACGGATCGGAAGTCTCATAAATATTCAGAGCGTGAGTTTGACAGTGTGAGAGAGCGCGGGAGATGGGTGGCTTTTACAAACTTTGGCCTCTCTGTGGATGCTAAATGGCTTAGCACCTGACACATACATAATCTACTGTACTAACAGAGAATGCATCACCTGGCAGGTGGGTGCCATAATTTTCTTGGATCTTTTTGGTTTACAGCTCAAAAACAAAAAACAAAAAACAAAATCTTGTTATCTCTTGAAAGATTTCCCTTTTTCATTATTATAAACATCCCTCAAAGACAGAAAAGCGCCTGCAGCTTTTCCATCTCTGTTCACTTTCTTGATTGATTCATTGACTTTTCTTTTTGTTCCTCAAACACAGAACCGTTAGGGAGTGAGCAAAATTGCCTGCAAGGATTTATGGCCTCATTTAGATGAACGTGTTAAGAGAGTCAATTTACATTTTAAATGGAAACATTACCTTTCCTTTCACAGGACCAACCGACTGTTTATGAGTCCCTGTAAACACAGACAACCTTAAAGACGTCACCACGGTGTCAGTTTTACTCCTGCCTGCCCACCTCTCTGCTTCAGCACTGGTTTGGCCTGCTTTTCCTGCTGCAGGCGTCTAACTATGTTTAAACTAAGTGGGAGACAAAAACTTGACTCATGCTGGAGAGGGAATCCAAAAGTGTCACCAAGCATTTTGACTCACTGAGGTTTATAATAGTAAGCCAAACAAATATGAAAAAGTAAAAATAGAGTGTGATGATGTGATAATTTTGAATGATCCTGATCTGTTGGATTTTTATTACAACAGCATCATCTGAGGTGAATCTTCATGAGCCAGCGAGCATGGCCTGATTTATTCTCCTCTTGTAATTACAATAATTTACAAATTTAACTTCATTTTAATACGACTTTATTTGTTGGGCTTAATCATTACTTTTAATATACAAGTGTTGAGAGAGATCACAGAGTGAGGGAGCTGAGGGTTGACCTCGAAACGACTGACAGTCGTTATGTTGCCCCCTGCTGGCCATAAAAAGAATGTAAGTTTTATGTGCCGTCTCGCGCATGTGCACAAGCTGGATTTGTACCTCTGTCTTCATCCATGAAAGGATGCAAAAATCCTCATTTTTTTAGCATTTGCATAGAAAATCGGCTTTTGTGCCTCACATGTTGAGAAACAGAAATGAAAACTATTTTTGTTGTCAGAGAAGTGTTGAAAAGGAAAAAGGATTTTAAATGAACTCAACTTTATAAGATCAGAGGAGAGGGCACTGACAGAGGTTAAAAACAAGCAGAAATCTACGGGAGGTGGCAAAAACTCAAGTTCCTCCAGTGGCCACTTGAGGCCGGCTGCAAAACGGAGTCAGTCTCCCTGTGTTAAACTACCCAACATCAAAGTGTTCAAATCTTTATTTACAGCCTGAAATTAAATGGATGGGCTCGATGGATAGTTTCCCCCCTCATGGAAACTCTGAGCTGGTTGAATTTGTTTACGTCCATCTGCATGCTGGAGTCAGGGGCATGGCCACATTGATAGACAGGTGTCCCTGACAGGTGACGGGGAGCTAGAGCCAATCACTGTCTGCTCTCAACTGCGGTGCTGCGTTTGAAAGCATTTTAATGGATTATCTGACTAATATCATGGCGTGCTGTGTGGAGCGGCCCATTCAGGTAATTTGTGCTTTTGGTGAGTCAAAGTCTGCTCTTTTATTAGTAGCTTCAAAATGTGGCGTCTAAAACCAGTGGGCGATGTTGATCTTGCATAAACCATTAGATTAAATCCAAAGAGGAAGAACCTGCATACGGCCAATCACACCCTGCCTCAGCTGGCCACTTTTAACCACCGCTGAAACGGGACAGTTTATGTATTTTTCATCTCTTTGTCACTCACTATAAAAACTGTGCATGAAAGATCTGAGGCACGGGTGTCAAACATAAGACCCGTGGGCCGGAATCGGCTCGGCAAAGACTCCAGTCCAGCCCACTGGACCGCTTTGGAAAATTATGACGAAGGCATGAATTTTGGTCTTTTTTGCTTGTATCTCAGTTTTACAGCTTTCCCTGGTGATAAAGAAGTCCTCATACTACACCACAGTAATCAAGTAAGAGATAAACAATTACGTTTTTTCTCTAATTTGACAGATTTATTTATTTCATGTTTAAATCATGCTGACACATTTCTCTTATTTTTGGCAGCAGCATTTCTTTCTCATGTAGAAAAATTGAAAACACTGTTAAAAATGATTTCATTCTTATTTTAAGGCGTCTCAGTTAAAAGTGTAGTTAAACTTTGTTACACTGACAGAGATCACAGTGAGCTGTGTGTGGCCCACCATGTTAAATGAGCTTGACATCTCTAGTTTCAGGTATGTGGCAGTTAATGAGAGGAACAAGGCGACGTGTCTCTAGAGCACGTCAAGAACATCCAGCAGAATCTTACTGGCTGAATTCTGAAGGTGATTTCAGCTTTGTTAGGTGGTGGATACCTCAGCCCAGCGTCAGCTATCCTCCACCTCACTGCATGCCCGGTTGGATAAATGGTGCGTTTAAAATTGCTGATGAAAATCTCAGATCTGCTCTGAACTGCTGTGATGAAGCACCCACAACAGGTGTAAGCATAAACAAACACTTGATAACATTTGGAATTGCATAATTGTCTCTCTTTGAATGATGTATTTATAGGGTTAATAAAGGCTTTATAACAGAGTAAGGTTCTGCTGAAGTCCTTCCATCCATTTTCTTTACTGCTCATCCATTGGGAAGTCGTGACAGAGGGACTGGAGCCTATTTCACATGTCACAGGATGAGAGACTACAGAGCCTCAGTCTATTCGAGGACTAACACAGAGAGAAACACACCTATGATCAAATGTCTGTCCAGCACATGTTCGACTAATATTGTATCCAACAGTCATAGCTGTTTCACAAGAGAAACAACAAACAGGGATGGAGCGATTCTGGCTGATATTTAGATTTTATTTTCCTTTCATCCACTATTTCTGCCAAAGAAATAATAAAAGTCTACATTAAAATAATAATAATATTAATAATAATCACTGAACTGTTTGAAGGGTTTAGGCTCTTTGTCGCATCATCGTTCAGCATCTAGCACAAAACTGATGCAACCCAACAGATCAACACTGGCTGCTGACATCAGTCCAGATTGATTGATATCAGCCGATGCAGACGTTCATCCAATATAAATGCAAAGAAACAAACTCATAAAACAAAGCAGTTAAAGCTGCAATCAGCATCATTTCTGCACACTGATGGGAAAAAAAAGTTCCTTATTGCACCTTTAAAGGTGCTGCTGCTTCAATCTAAAGTGCTGCTGTTATTCTCCATCCTTCTACACCAGTTTTAAACCACTGGTGGCATTTTCTACTTTAATGCAACTATAGAAAAATTCACTTTTTGTTTTTCAAGCGTAATATTGTTTACAAGGTATCCATTTATTTATTCATGCATTTTGAAACAGGCATTAAGATAGTGGTTTTATAATAATCATAATAATAGATTGCATTTATATAGCGCTTTTCGGGGCCCTCAAAGTGCCTTACAATTCCACTATTCATTCACTCTCACATTCACACACTGGTGGAGGCAGCTACATTTGTAGCCACAGCTGCCCTGGGGCAGACTGACAGAAGCGCGGCTGCCATATCGCGCCATCGGCCCCTCTGGCCAACACCAGTAGGCGGTAGGTGAAGTGTCTTGCCCAAGGACACAACAACCGAGACTGTCCGAGCCGGGGCTCGAATCGGCAACCTTCCGGTTACAAGACGAACTGCCAACTCTTTGAGCCACGATCTTTGATCCCTGCTTGTCTCACACAGCTTTAACCATCATGCATTCCCCCCTGTGGTCAGTTTAAGCAAGCAAACTAACCTGACATACTTGTCTTTGGACTGCAGGAGGAAACCCACTTGTAAAAGCCCACCAGGCACACGGACACCAAAGACTTGGGAGGGTTTGCAAGCATGAAATGGTTTGTTTTAGTTGCCAAGAAATAAAGAAGAAACTCTACAAATGTGCACATTGTTGACAATACAGAGGTCTTAGAGGCACATTTGTGTAGTCTGTGCCTGCAGGGACCTAAACTGACTTTTACTGTACATCTATTTCTGGAAGTTTAGGAGACAAAAACACACACGACTGAGGGTGTGTGTGTGTGTGTGTGTGTTGTGTGTGTGTGCAGAGACAGGAGCAGGATAGTGATGTATCGTGAGTGGAAAGGCTATGGAGTGGGAGTGTGCTGAGTGAACTAAAGGTGCACTTTGATGGCAGGAGTGTAGTGTGGCACTTCATCACAGAGAGCGGTCAAGTGTGTGTAGTTTGAGATCTAAAAAGCCTGTTTTAGAGATGTGCACACACACAGGGTGAGCTGGATACTTCCACAGCAAGCATCAGAGGGCCCCTGTCGCTCCCTGGCAGTCCAATCATGTATTTATAGTGGCCAGTGGCTGTCGACTACAGCCAGACTTAGAGGGAAGTGTCTGTAATGAGCAGCGGAGTCAACAAACGTCCCTACATATGTCTAATTTTCACACTGGGATAGTTTGCCTGTGTGTGGACATGCAGCAGTTTATAGTACCGACCTGAAATGAGATTCAAAGGTCAGCTTGGATCACATCAATCACACACACACACACACCCACGTACACACAGACACCGAGACACACACACACACACACACACAGACAGTAGCATAGTTTAACCCCACTGTGTCTGGTGATGTGGATCCCTCACCACCACTAACTGTAGCATGTTTAATTAGACGACCGCACAGAAATGCATGTATTGTCTTACAAACACAGCGTTTCCCCACAAACACACCAGACTACGCAGCGTCTCACAATAGCAACACCACCACCAACAACACTGAATTAAATCTGAAGCCCAGCACCAGCAGCATTTCTCTCACACAGATGCCGATAGAGGAATTATTCCATGGTTCGTTTAGTTGGAAGAAAATAGAGATAAAAGCCACTCTGGAAGGTGCTGCTGCGCTGAAATGCGCGGAACATCTTTGTAATTGCACACAATCGTAAACTTACCCGCTGTGACCAGAGACACGCCGAGACAGCTCAGGACGAGCAGGAAAATTCTCTCCATGTTTCTAACGCCAAGAGGACGCGCGGTCCCATGCACTCTGGCCAGGGGAGCCGTGTTAACCGCCGCGTTGTGCTGCTTGGCATTCACGTCAGTTCGTGCGTGTCATCTCGACTGGAAAGGCGACAACGGCGCTCTGTCCGCGGGCTTTTCAGCACCTCGGACAGCGCTTCGGCAACACCTCCGCTCACTCGGCACCCTCCAACCTCAGACCAGCAACCTGCAAACAGCAGGTGAGCTTCATCATCGATGCGTCGTCGATCCTCCAACTGTGCTCCCAAATCCTCTCAGATCTGCTTCTGCTGCTGCTGCTGGTGGTGCTCAGCACCGCTCAGCTGCTGCAGACACAGTGAAACGTGCTGGCTTTGTATATGAGCGCCTGGACTGTCCCTACCCGCCACACTGACTCCAGCGAGAGAGAGCGAGGCTGCAAACCCCCCCAAGGACCCCCCGGCTGCGACAATAACAGCGAAAAAGTCAAGAAATGTCCAAAAACTACAGTTCAGCTTTGATGTTTTTCTGTAACACTCACTCACCGCTTCTCCTCCTTATGACATTAAAAATAATAAACACCCGCCTTCTTCCACCCCTAGTAACCCACCCTCCACGCCTCAGAGCCCAGCCAGCAGCACCACGCTTTAAAGACCGACTTCTCCCAGGCCTCCGAGAGCGAGCACAGCTGATCGACTTGTCACCAAAAGCCTCTCCTCTCTCTCATCCACAGCTTCAGTTGCCCACTCCTGCACTGTGAATTACTGCTGCCCACTCATCGATTAAATATGCATCCACTGGCCCACGCAAACAGTTGCAAAGACAAAGTCTCAGCGGAGCCGCTTTGAATCCTTTCCCCACCACTTCAAAAACAAACACGTGCCTCTCGACTTTACCACTGAGTTGACATCCTCACCACCATTACCTCCGCCACCGCCTCCACTCCCTCCCGTATTCGGCTCACGTTGTTTCAAAGCGAGCAGAGAAGTGGAAAAAAGTCTGCATAATTACCTCAGATGTTTTCCCCTGCAGCGCGATGTGGACTTGAAGCTTTCCGGGATGTTAGTTTGCGTGCGTGGAGGGGAGGGGAGTGTCAGTCCCGAGTCAGGAGACCGGCACTGTCCCCTAGCTGTGTCCCCAAGAAATGTTTTCTTTACCCCGCTGTGCACCTCGATTCATAGCCCGCTTCCTCTGACGTGCTTCACAGCAACACTGCTGGTGGTGGTGGTGGAGGTGGAGGGGTTATTGTGCTGCTTTTTATGCATGCTTCACTCCTGTAGGCTACTGCTCTCCCCCTCCATCTAATATGTGAGTGAGGGAGAGGAAGAGAGTTTGTAAGGAGACAGGGGAAATATAGGCTCCATCCTCACCGGCATAATGTATCTGCACAGCATGTGGTGGAAGAGGTATTCACATTTCTCAAATACACCGAAAACACTCCAGAGCAAGTAGAAGTACTGCGTTAAACGTGCTACTAAAACTGCTCTTTTATGATATGAAAGCTCACAAGTATCAATCAAATCATTCCTCCTGTTTGGCTGTCAGCAGCGACTCTGCTTTTGGTTTTGGTTAACTCTCATCACCTTCAAGCTTTCAGATTTGACCATGCACATCAAGAAATTATCCTCAGGTCAAGACAAAAAAAAAAAGAAAAAAAAGAAAGACAGCCTTACGACAGATGCATCTGTCATGTTTGGAACTGAAGAAAACAATGCCACTCTGCTAACAGCATAAGTATTAGAAGTGGTATTAATTGTGCCATGTAGAGCTTGGTAGTGGGTCCATGCAGAGCACCACCCCTGACACCCTGATGTTTTTCCTTTTCAGTCTGAATGTGTTGCATTTGCATTGCTTTCATGCAAAAGCGGCGTTTTAAGGAAAAAAAATGGTATAAATCTACTTTAACTGCTGACAGATGCAGCTAACAGCTTGTGAACACAGCATGTTCTCATTTAGCGGTTTAGAAGTCAGATTTTTTCCCCCTCAGAAGCTGGTGGAGACTTTCCCTCAGTATTGTTGCTGGTGACAATATTCAGAGTAAAAATATTAATTATGCAGAACTATAGATGGTGTAAAAGACCGATGTAGCTTCTGGGCCTAAAAGTGAAGCCGGCGTTTTAAAGCCGCATTCTTTTAAATGACACCTGTGACAGCAAAAAGACTTCTGGTCCTCTAAAAATCTTAGTGAAAATGACCCTCAGCCCTGACCTCTGTAAACACTTTCCTAATGAGTTTATGGTCTTAGTCACTTATTTCTGACCACCTCCCCCTCAGCACCTCCTTCAGCTCTTCTGGGAGACACTGTGACATCCCTAAACCAGCTGCGTCTGACCTGGGACCTCCTCCAACTGGATGAGCCTGAAGCACTTCACCTATGTGCCCAGGAGGTATTCTAGACAGACTCCTTAACCACCTCATCTGGTTCTTCTCAATCAGTCTGAACCTGAGCTGTGTCTGTCTCTAGCAATAATCTTGCCACCTAAATCACTGGGGCTCTGTCCTGTTCCATGTGCCTGCAGCCAGTTTGGGAAGCTGTAGGCTGGACTACCAGGACCTTTGACCTTGACTGCCCCGCCATTCTACAGTGGACCAAAGTGATGGCGACAGTGAAGACATTCATCTCAAAGCTTCAGAACAGGATGATGCCACTGTGGGTACAGCCATCTTTTATGTGCACAAAGGTATTATATTATTCTAATTACTGATAATTAATGTGCCCATCACTTTAATGCTGCAGTTGGAGCTAATTTACTATTGCAAACCTCTATAATAAAGCACAATTTATTAGCTGACTTATACTTTAGAATATAAATTTGCAAATTAACAGTTGTACCAAGCTGTGTAATTTTTTTCTCTTAAATAAAGCAGGGAGTAAATCAGTAATGCCAGGCTACATTTAAATAATGGGACTGCACTGAAAAAAAAAGATTGAATAAATACTGGATATGTTGCCATGTTGGAGCAGTTGGTCACATCACATAGGCTTTTATGTAATTTTAGTCACAGCTAACATGCATTTGCCTTCACAGCACTGCTTCTTCTCGTGCATTTTATATGGGTAACAGTTCCCGTCCTCAGGCTGCTCAGGAAGCGTCTCATGGTGGAGGTCTGCAGACCATCTTATGGGGGATAGCAGATATTATTTTTAAGGCTGAGCACTGACGGTGCAAAGGCCCCATTGTGTCTGCTCATTTTATCATTTTTAATTATTCTTTTCCTCAATATTATTGCTAAAATTGGGTGAAAAATAATCAGGTGGCTGGACAACCATAAATGCTTGAAAGGACGTAGAATAGATGGTTCTATCTTCAGAAGTGCCTTAAACCTGCTTTCTTTTGATGGCCCCAAGGGGGCGATACCTGCGTCTGCAAAAAAACTTGTGGCCCAGTAGAAGATGATGGAGGAAAAAGCTGCTCTGGACCTCTGGAAACACTTCCCTGATGATTTTAATGACTCAATCACCCATTTTAGTCTATACGGAATAAACATTGATTATATGTTTGGTTATTCTAAGAGTCAAAATGATCAGAGGAGGTTATCTCGAGGCTATGTGCAGCTTTGATTGCTGTGGGTCATAATGAATGTTCCCATCTTCTGGCAAAGGTACATCACTGGGAACTAATTGTTTCATGGCTCTCACAATATCACATTTCCATTTATTATCAGGGCTAAAAATAATAACCTACCCATTATGCATGCATAGAAAAATAATCTTTAACTTTTTCTCTTTGCTTGCGAATTAATTACACTTTATTTTTTCATATATTATGGTTGCCATCAATATCTGGACGCTCCCATACCATTCATTCTGCTAAAGTAAGCAGTAATGAAAGCTGTCATTTCTCCTCTAATGCAGAGATATAAGGTGGCAGCAAACAGAAATGGGCTTCAGCTTTTCACAACCTCCGGAACCAGTTTTGGACATGCTCCAGTCCTCCCATTTGGAGGTCAGAAAATTAACCACTCTGCACTGACAGCTTCTGATCGATCAAAATTAACAGAGCAACATTTGGCTCTAACAGTTTTTCATCAGACTCACTCAGATTAAGACACTGTTGTGGCAAATATGTCACATGACCTGAAATGGTTTATTTGGCAAGCAGCAGTAGAGGGGAAACAAAGCAGAGAGGACAGGTGGTTTTGTGCTTGTTCTTCTCATTTCTAGAAGATAAAATATCACCAAAGTTACATGTGTTCAGTTTTTTTAATTGTGAAAAAGTTGGTAAGATTCAAAAAGGCCACTGGCTGTAAGTTCGGGGTTTACAGAGACATGCTCAGGCCACTGAATTGGGGTCAAACTGAAGCGTGAAAGGATCCCTCAGGGCACAGACATGTCCTGACTGAAAGGACTCGGAGAAAGGAAGGCACACTATGACCCAGAAGCACAAATTGGATGACAGGTGAATTTTTCCACCTGGACACAGTCCTATTTATAAAGTATTATAGCTCAGCAAACATAGCTAAAGCAACAACGTTACCTCCTGCTTTATGAAGCCAAAAACTGAACTGCTTATGGATGGATGTATAAGTCCATCAAGTCTAACAAGGTCATCCAGGTGATGCCAAAGACAGACTTTTATTTTGAAACAATTTTTCAAACAAACAAAGGTTCAGCTGACGGCTACTTGGTGCTGAAATGTTTTCTGGGATGTTTCTGTATTAAAGTGATTTCTAACCCAATTTAAGTTGTTGTTTTTGCGTGTAGTTGTTTGTTCTTTGTGTTTACTCACCCCATGTCCTTTTTCAGGTCCAGCCCACTGTCTGATTACCTGCTCTGTCCTAATCTGCTCCACCTGTGTCTAATTGCTGGGTGGAGCCTCTCTCTGTTGAGAATCTTGGTTTTTGCCACTACTTGCAAAACTGGCCTGAACTCTGCTTTACCTGAAGTTTGAGTCAAGTTTGCCAGCTTTCACTTGAGGCCTGTCCTGTGAAACAGGATTTTATCTTATCCAGGTAACTCCAGGTTTAATCCCGGGTTTTCAGTACTACAGAGGTGGATCACTTCTTGCTGGGGTAGATGACCGCGAATGTTCCAGGTTGGAGATCAACAGGTTTAAAATCACCGCCTGTTGATGGATCAGCCAGTCATTCTTGGAAGCATGTGAAGGCTTTGTTTTTTTCTCAAATGAGCCACAACTTTATTCCCTGAGTGTTTCCCCTCACATTGGCTGCAAACCATTTTTTTTTCCAAAACAGTTTTATTGTTCAGTAAGCATTAATATATCCCTTAACATCATCTTTGATGCATGTTTTTCTACATGATCACTGTTGATTTTTCTCCCTGAAAACCCCAATTAATTGCACAATATAATTTAAAGCAATAAATTGCAAAATAAATACAATAAAATGAAAAAAAAAAAGTCAACTGTAGCAAAAATGATCCAGAAGGCGTCAGAAGGTTCAATAAGAACTAAATTTTCAAATAATGTAAATTTTCTGCTAATTATTTGGTGGTTAAGACTATAAAACAGGTCACCTGTTTATACCATAATGATAGGACACCTCAGTAGTAGCACAGGCCTCAGGTGTCCAGAGTCATGTCTTTGATGCACTTCGTTGTGTAATAATACTGGATGGTTATATAAGCCTGCAAGCATGTGAAATGCACACAAACATGACTTTCTGGCTGATGACAGAAAATGTGCTGCTTAATGGAGCACACATAACGCACACACAGCTAAGGCAAACTGACTTAATGAATCTGAAGGCCAGGCAGCACGTTGACTGTACTGTCAACAGTTTCCACAACCCCGGGAACTCCCAGGGATCTCTGAAAGTCTTGGCCCAACAAACCATTAATAGTCTTTATATTCAGCACTCAGCAAACACACAAAGGACTCAGCCCAGGCGGGTAATTTGCTCCTGGAAACTGGCCTCGCTGATACCTTACAGTCTTCGACATTAAACGCAGATCAAGCAGAAAATCAGCAATAAATCTGACGTCTTTATGGACATTGTAGTTCATCTTTGCTACCGTGAGCTTCAGCCCAGTGGAGGGAGACGTTGTTTATCTGTGTGTGTGCGTGTTTGTGTTTGGTCAGGGGGAAAGGATTTGCTCGGTCTCTGTAATCATTTTTCAAAATGGGGAGCAGGGGGCATGAAGTGGAACGCTGGTATGAAGTTATAGAGGTTATGCACAGCTTATCCAGCTCTTTGATGTGTCCCATCCCCCAACGCTGATTTTATGACGGTCAGTGCCTAACGCGTGTCTCCTGCTTATATAAGAATAAAATAATGGTCTCAAACAAGTTAGCTAGACTTTACTGACAGTGATGTAAAGTATTTCAAATGACCCAAAGATTCAAGCGATAAAGAGATTAGAGCAAAACTTTGTACCTACATATATAATTAAGAATAGAATAGAAGATCCAGATGCAAGAGGCTCTTTAAAGCAGGCACAGGTGAGATAAATGGTTTGTAATCATGAATAAAACTCACCAAGAGTTATCAAAGGTTCCTGGCGGTTAGGGTCTTGGGACTAAAAGCAGTGTTTTTTCCTGAAGTTAGTGAGAACTATGTGACTGCAAAGGTAACTGCAAAGCGTGTGAAGAGGTTTAGTGATGTATTCGTCCCAACGGACACATTAATTATGCAGCGGGTAATGATTGGGCCGAAGGACTGCAACATGGCACTTTCCCTGTTTTATCGACCACTCAAAGCTCGAGGAACATTATTTACTTCAAAATCAGTACCAGTGACCCAACAAGCATGCAAGTTCATCACCCTAACTCCGCCCTGAAGGCCACTACCCTGCAGGGGCCTCTTTACTCTTCAGGCTGGTGTTTTATGGGGACAATTTAATGAAGGTGTCAGCTGAGGACCTGTTAGGTGGCAGTTTTTGTAATCTAGAGACTCTGTTCAGTGCCATAATATCGCAGTAATGGACTTTGCCCTCAGACTGCAGGCTTACTTGTGAGATTTTCCAAAAGCAGCAAGGGAGGCAGGGTGAGGGTGGGATTATTTCGGGGATATTTCTGAACACCTGATGGACAGGTTGAGAGATGAGGTCAGGCTGGAGTCTCTGTGGATGATGATGTCTGCAGATGACACTGGGATCTGTAATGAGAGCAGGGTGGAGAACAAGTTTCATGGATGTAGGGATGGAGGCTATGCAGACAGTGGGTGTGACAGAGGAGGATACCTGGTGTGTGGTAGGGTGACACCAGACAATAAAGCACCAGGGCTTCCAAATTTTATTTTAGTTAACCATCCATGGACAGGTCTCCATGTTGCTTAAAATGCTGTGTTGAGTTGTTGTATATTTTGAGCCTATAGTTTAACCCAGTGAGGCCGGGTAAACTTGAAACAAAACATACGATTATGGCAACAATGATCCACGAGAGAATAACTCTGAGAGAGAAAAGTCATAACAGGAAGATGTACAGAAACTAAAACAGCGACAATAAAGAAATATGTGCAAAAAATAAACAGTTGTAAAAACAGATGATCTGTGCAGGTGAGCAAGAAAACGGAAATGATCTGAGAAAATGCAGCAATGTAATACATCAACAAAAAGGACAGAGTACTTCATGTGGTACAGAAGAAAGTTATGAGAGTGAGAAAAAAGTTGGATTAGTATGAACCAACAAAAAAAAAAAAAACGATAAAACTAAACAGCATAACATTTTGTTTAGTTGATAGTGTCGCTGTAGTGACAATATATAACGTATAAAATCTACTCTATTCAGATATTCTTTGAAATTATACTTGTGCATGTCAGGGGAAAAGGTTATTTCCATAAAGACATATACCTGTGACAGGGTAAACGTTTTAAAAGAAAATTGTATCTTTATTTGGAATGGACAGGAAAAATCCATCAATATATGAATGACATGAAAACAGAGTCCTTCCAGGCTTCCTGGGCCCTATTTCAGGAAGCCGGTTTAGTGCAAACTCTGAGTAAGTAAACCCTGAGTTAACGAAAACTCTGGGTTTTCGGTTTCACAAAGTGAGTTTAGATTAATTCTGAGTGAGTTACTATGACGACACACTCCGTGAAGCTAACCTGCCCCCTAGCAGGTTTACTTCAACTAACCCTGACTTTCTCCGCCTCTTTGTCGGAAACCTGACTGTAGGAAGTGTCAGACATGGCCTGCCCCTTCCTTGAAGAGCCAGTAGATGTTGAAGCCCAAATTCTCCGCAGAGCTCTCCGCCGGGAGAGAGTGATTAGAGCGCGTTTGGACATTTTATCATTTCCTGATGATTTCCTGTGTGAACGTTACCGTTTTTCAGCACAATCTATAATTTATTTGAATAACATCCTCAGGCCTAATATTGCTCATGTGACACATCGCGGACATCCTCTCAGTTCTGTACATATTATTTGTATTGCACTTCGGTTTTTTGCAAACGGGAGCTTTCTGTGTAATATTGGTGACGCTGAGCACGTTTCCAAGGCTACCGTCTGTCGGGCAGTCAGGAATGTTACAGTTGCACTGAAACGTCTCGTGTACTCGTTTGTGGTGTTCCCCGGTCACAGACCCACAAGATTTATCAAAGAGGGATGCCACAAAATTGCAGGTATCAGGATGAGCAAAACTTAATTCATGATGTGGTGATACTTGAACTACTACTTAAATTTTACATTTATTTTCAGGGTTCCCAGGCGTGATTGGCTGTATAGATGGCACTCACATTCCAATCATTGCTCCTTCAGTAAATGAAGGAGACTATGTGAACAGGAAGTCTTTCCACAGCATTAATGTACAGGTACATAGTTCCCTGTAGCATTTCAAACTAACAAATTATTTCATTATAGTAATGGATGCTAATTTGTGTTCTCTGCACTGTGAAGATCATATGTGATGCTGCCAACATTATCACAAATGTGGAAGCCAACTGCTCAGCCTCTGTGAGTGGTGGTGGTGGAGGACCCCCACCTGTTTTTCGGGCCTCCGCTTTTTTTCTAGTGGCTATAACGGGTCACATTTGAGCATACAGAGTAAGCAAATATGTACTTGTAATGTGCTCAGATAATTTCAATGAGTGCTTACAGAGGGGAAATTAATGTAGCCTCTAACTGCAATTGATTTACATCGGACAAACAGACCAAGCACTATGGCTCATAATACAATTACACCTTACCTGTTTGGACTATATTTTTATATTTCATTTTTACTTGCTGCCAGGAACGTTTGGGGCCTGTTGGGTTGCACCTGCGCTCACATCACATCACAAAATAAAATGTATAAAATAAAAAATAAAATATAATAAAATAACGTGTTAAATGGGTGGAAATCCCTAGATCAATGTTTAAATTAACACTCACGCATTGACCCTGTCGGCTTTGTTTTGCCATGCATGCTCCCTTTCTTTTGCAGCTGAGGCTGTGTTACTTTTTTTCCGCAAAATTTGCATGTTATCGGCATATGCTGCCATCAGAATTTCGGCCTCAAGCGCTGTAAGATACATTGACCGCTGTGTGTGTGTTTTTGTGGACCAAATATTTCCCCACTCCCCCACAGAAATACCAATCCCAGTTTCCTTTTCCCATTTATCTTTAACATATAAAGTGTTATCCTCACTGGCACTAGAGAGAGCTTTGTATAGTTTGGAAATGGATTTAGCAGGGGTCATGGTTGGAGCATTTTTCAGGATGTGGGAAAAATGTGACTCAGCATCTGTAAAGTCAGTCAATTTGCACTCATGATCAATATGTGATCTCAGCTGTAGGGATCTGTGAAAATTGTATCGTATCAGGTTGTGTTTGTCTCGCAAGGTCTCAAAGCTGAGCACAATGTTTCTATGAGTAAGAGAGAGGAATGTTTTAAGGCCATAAGTTATCCATGATTTAAAGTTAGAGTCATGCCTGTTTGGAATAAAACCTGAGTCAAAAGCAACTCTTAACATTTTGTATATCCCACAAATGTTGATTACCTTCTGCCAAACTTGAAGAGTGTGGGTTAACCAAGGGTTCCCTTATCTGCCATATTAGAGCAGAGTGCACACACTTGGGATCATAGCTGAAAAGAATCTAATTAAGACAAGGGACTATCAAAATAAAACAGGAAGTAACTAATACGTACAGTGAGACCCAGACTGATACACATGAACTTCACACGGTGACTGAAGAAAACATATGGAGATAAGACTGTTGGTGAAAAATATAAAACTGAAAACTGCCATTGTCATCTTCAGCTGATATTTATTAAATTTTTTTTTTGGTTTTTGGTTGTTGTTGTTTTAAAAAACTATAAATGACCAGAATAAAAAATACCATTATTTCATGAGTGATAAGCATAATCATTTCTGCTACAATTTAGCATCATCATTAGCTTTAAAATCTTTCCACTCCTCAGTAAACATCAATGTAACGTCTCCCAGGGTTCTTACAATTTAACACATATAGAAAGAATATCATTATTTATCAATTTAAAATGTTATTTACAGAAAATGATAAAGTTTCAACACAAAGAAATAAAAATAAATGCAATGATGTAACTATTTGAATGATTTTAGTTTTACATCTCCGCCTGAGACACTTTTGATTGGAAGGAAATTTTACAGCTTCAGAGATCCGACCCTGGAATGCCAACAAGACCGTGAAAGAAGAGCTGGAGCGAATGGCTGAGATTGACAAAATCTTGGATGTCTTGGTGTCAGCAAGTTATTTTAATCCATTACTTCTATAATTGTCCATTCATTAAGTTTTGAGTTAATATTAAATGTACAATCCTGAGTATTCTGCACACCAGGAGCATTAGTCAACGGATGTTTGAGACAATTCATACATTTGAAATTGCTGAGGCATGAAACTCAGTGATTATCACTGGAAGTCATGAAGTAAGAACTCCATCTGACCCAGCATTACGGCCGTGGAGGATTATTAAAAAAAGGCAAAACAGTTGCTAAAATCCACACCCTGATTTAGCATTTCTTTTCTTAAACACAGAATAAAACAGCAACTGCAGGACACCGCGCCATGAATATTTTACACGCACCAATATTTTCTGACACGACACTGGAGCTTACCGTGACTTTCCTGCCTTTCAATATGATTTTGGATTATGAGCTCTGGCAGGTCGCTCAGAGGTGCAGACCAGGACCAGGAGGGGATTTTTTAGAGATTGGGGTGGGGTGGGAGCAGGGAAAGAGGGGGCAGGAAGTGAGGGACTGCAGTCTTTGTTCCTGTTTCAGCCTGATAGGATTGGGACTTTAGCCCAAGGAGAGGAGATACAAACACTGAGCTGTGACAGCAGGGGAAGGTACGATTTAACTCCAAGAGGGAAATAATTCCAACATGGAATAAGCTTAAAAAAAAGCTTCTACCTTTCCTGACCCCTCTTTTGTCTTAGTTTGAAAAGTGGTGATTGGCACGCGCTGTCTGGGGAGGCGAATGCATCGGTTCTGCTGCCACGTGGAGCGGCTGCAGCTGTAGCTGATTGACTTCCTGCTCATAATCCCATTACGCTGCTGCAGATTCACAGTTCATCAGTAGCTTTGGGTGAAGACATGCTCCCGTCTGAAAACGGGGTAAATCTGAACTGACAGCGGCTGACTGTCAACTCAAAGCTTCTTATGGCAGAACGCAGCCGATGAAGCTTTTAAAGTGACCGAAAATTTAACTAAATTAATTTCAACGGTCGAGGAAAGAAAAGCCACATCTGACGGGGAAAGAAATAAAGTGTCTCCTGAAGCAAATTACTTGTTTGTTGGCTTAGTGAGTCTATTAACTGAAAGCCAATTTATCAGTCAACATGCTTTGTTGAGCTGTGGGAATGCACGTTGGCTTCGGATTTACAGAAAAGTAGAAGCAGTGCAGTCTGTCTTCTGTTTCCGGTTGTGTCATTGAGTCCTGTGGCTGAATTTATTATATGCGAGTATAATGACCTGTGGCATCTCCACTGTGTGCACGCTATTCATTTTAGCACCTGTTTTAACTGATCTGCAATTGTGTAGCTCATCATAGCATATTCTAGTGAAACAGGTCTGTCCAGCTGTGGTTTGTGCCACATGTGTGCATGAGGCTATAATAAAGGATAATTCCAAGAATGGAAAATTCAAACAAACCGGATTTATCCTTTAACACATTGAGATGAGCCCCAGCACCCCTTCATCTGATTTTTAAACTGCTGTTATAATTGGTAATCACTGCTTTAGGAACCACAGTGTTAATCAGTTTTACAGATGGTTCAGTGAGGACCACAGAGTCAAAAGAAGACTGTAGTACAAATGACTGTGTTTAGCAGACAAGGCCCCCAGAGCTGACAATACAGTGTGAAAGGGGACATGGGTTGCAAAGCAGCGTGCAGTCGTGCAGAAATGACTGGGAGTAGCTCCAAACTCAACTAATTATTACAGTTTTTCTCGATTGCTTAAACACTATAACCAGGCCTCTAAACTAAAATTTCAAAACCGTAACGCTATTGTTCAAAAAGCTCACCCATTTCCCTGAACTATAAACACTATTCCCTGCTTTGACACATGACTCAAATTTGGTGAACTGTTACTGCAAAACTCTACACACAAATCCCTACATTTTACAGTGCTTACACCATGTAGTCATTTAGAAAGCACTAGCATGCAATAATGTTAACTTAAGTCAGCATAGCTTGAGCTCAATTAGCACACAATTAACCAGGTGGAAACACTAGGAGTCAAAATTTAGCACACACCAATCAGAACCTGCGATGGATAGATAAAAGGGCCAAAGTCAGCTCATTCAGGTTTGAAACAATGGATCCAAAGAGATGCAAAGGAAGAGGACGTGGTGGAGGAAGAGGACGTGGTGAAGGAGGAGGACGTGGTGGAGGAAGAGGACATGGTGAAGGAAGAGGACATGGTGAAAGAGGAGGACGTGGTGGAAGAGGAGGACGTGGTGAAAGAGGAGGACGTGGTGAAAGAGGAGGACGTGGTGGAAGAGGAGGAGGAGGTGGTCTAGGACAACAGGAAGGTGGTGGAGGAGGAGGAGGACGTGGTGAAGGAGGTGGAGGTGGAGAACGATGGCGACAAGGAAGGGGAAGAGCAAGGGCAAGAAGACAGTCAGTCTCGGATGAAATTCGAGCCACTTTAGTTGACCATGTCCTTGTCCATGGGATGACTATGAGGGAGGCTGGGCAACGAGTACAACCAAATTTGAGTCGCTTCACTGTTGCCTCCATCATCAGAACCTTCAGGGAGGAAAACAGGTAGGTGTACTTGCAGTAAGACTGCTTTGTACAGTAACGTTTAAGTTACTGAACTTATGTGTCTTGAGTTTCAGTATGTTTCCATTATTTGCCTGTAAAATGAATGTGTGACAGTTACAGTAATGAGTGCTTCTATTTTTGTAGGACACAGAGACGACCACCTGGTGGAGGCAGGTTAAGGCTTTTGTCGGAGGAGCAAGAGAGGGAACTTGTAAACATGGTAATTGCAAATAATGTAATCCGCCTGCAAGAGATTCAAAGGAGAGTGATTGAGGATGATCATCTTTTTCGAGGCATAAATGCCATCAGCCTCTCCACAATTGACCGCATCCTCCGAAAGAATCAATTCCGGATGAAACAGGCATACCGAGTCCCTTTCGAACGAAACTCTGACAGAGTGAAAAACCAACGTGTGGAATATGTTCAGGTATGAGTTTTGATACTGTATAAGGTATTGTGTACCATCACAGCATGGCAGTTTATGCTGCCATTTCAGCACTCTTGAACTGTGGTTCAGGGTACCGATTGACTCTACTGTGTTATGTGTTTTGCAGAGAATCTTTGAGATTGAAGGACGGCCTGTTCCCCATGAAATAATCTTTGTGGATGAGGCAGGTTTTAACCTGACCAAAAGAAGGAAAAGGGGGAGGAACATAATTGGCCATCGGGCTATTGTAAATGTCCCTGGTCAGCGTGGGGGGAATGTCACTATGTGCGCAGCCATCAGCCAACGAGGGGTACTCCACCGCCATGCCGTACTAGGACCCTATAACACTATGCTTCTCCTTGCTTTTCTTGATGGTTTAAGACAACATATGTTCCAGCTGGACTACAGGGAACCAGCACAGCCAGAGCAGCCTCACTACGTTGTTGTGTGGGATAACGTCAGCTTCCATCGCGCTGCTCTGGTTCGTGACTGGTTTATCAATAACCCAAGGTTTTCTAATATCTTTCTGCCTGCATACTCTCCCTTTCTAAACCCGATAGAGGAGTTATTTTCGGCATGGCGGTGGAAAGTGTATGACCGAGAACCTTATGTCCGTGTTCACCTCCTTCAGGCCATGGAAGAGGCCTGCCTAGACATATCAGTAGATGCATGCCAGGGGTGGATCAGGCATGCAAGAGGATTTTACCCCCGCTGCCTGGCTGGGGCCAATATAGCCTGTGATGTGGATGAGATTCTCTGGCCTGACCCAGACCAAAGACAAGATGCTGAGGTGGGATAATGTTTCTGGTGTGTGTTGTACTGTATAGTACATGAATGACAATGTGCCACTGTACATACATTGGTTGCGTCTTTTGTGTTTATCATGTGACAAGGGTTTTGAAGGGGAGAACCATAAGCAACCTATTTGTTTTGGAACTATTGTTTTGAATTAATTGTACCAGTGTGCAAAACTCTGTTGTAGTGTGTGTGTTTTTGAGGGCTTGTGTTTGATGTCTGAGGGCAAAGTTTGGTTTTTCAGCAGGAGTGAATAGTTTTGGGTGTAGAGCTTCATTTTGACCTGGAAATAGGATGTTTGGGAAATTGAGTGAGATGTTATGGATTTGTGTTTACTGTTGTGAGGATATGAGGCGTAGTTTCAAGAAATGTGTTTTAGCAATCGAGAAAAACTGTAATAAATTGGAAAAAAGCATCAGAGGAGCGATACCAGAGGACAGGGTACAGGTGAGTCTGTTTAGTCACTCAGTGCTGGGTATTCATGAGAGGGGAGAACATCATACTAAAGATGATAGAAAAAACAACAACCATGTGCCGATGCATTCAGAAGTGTGTGTAAAGGTGTTTTACAGACTGAACTGTCTTTAGATCTTTTAGATGTCAAATTTGGGCATTTGAGTTCTTTTACATTTGAATTAAGACTACTGACTACTGACTACCCCTCGGTGGGTTAACGAACTGGGGAATAGAAACCCAAACTGGTACATGGAGGAAATGCAACGTGCACAGAGAAAAGCCCCAGCTGAGCAGCAGGTCTGAAACCAGAAGATGCTTTCTGCGAGGCTGACAGTGAAAATACCAAATCAAAGAAAAGCATTGGCTCATGCGTCACCTTTTTTTGCAATATTCTATAGTTGAAAGAAGACTCCCTATCGCATAGATTTCATACAGAAAGTGTAAATGCACTTGCTGTGTGATTCGCTCCTCTGGGAGATGCCGGCTGAACAAGGTGAAAGCCTGAAAATGACTGAAGGTAGGAGGCAGACCTCAGTCATCTCTTAAGGAGAGCAGAGAGCATATCCAGCTCTCTGTGGAGCAGATAAAAGAAGTCGAGTAAGGGATCCAATTACAACCTCCCTTCCTGTCTGTCTCCTTCCTGTCTCTACCTCTACTTTCTGTGTGTTTGACTGAGGAATTACAGGCTCGTTAAAGACATTCAGTCTCTCCACATGACCACAACGATGTCTTATCTCCCTGGCTTTTGCTGCAGCTCAGCTCTCTCCTTTATTCCCTTTCGTCATGTTTAATGGTTTTCTGCACTGCTTCTGCTTTTCCCCTCCAGTCTATCTACATTTTTTGTTTTGTAATCTTTTTTAAACGGCTGTCTGATACCATCTCCCAGCCTTTAAGTGTTTGCCTATACGAGACAGTGAGATTTAGAGCAGGTCTGTGGGTCAGGGATGTTCATGGTGGCGATCATGTGCTCCCCTCAAATAACGACTGCAATGAATCAACCGGCGAACGAGGCAGCCATTGCATTCAGCACTGCGGTCAGCACTTCTGCCTTTAACTAACCCTGTGAGTGGACGTTAAAAGTGTAGTGGAAGCTGTTTGTGTTGAAATGAGTGTCACAGATGCCTGCTCTTAGTTTAGCCCGGGCTGAGTGATTTGATTTGGTGGGATAGTTACAGTGCAGAGAGAGCATTTCTTCCCTTGGTGGAAAAGTCAATTTAATTGGCCACGTTTTGCATCACGGAGCACAACTGCCGAGCTGTTTTTATTTTATTTTATTTTTTTTATGAGAAGCTGTTACAGGCCTCATTGGAATAAAGCTTTCCGACTCCAGTGCTGTACCTATTCATCAAGACTGCAATCTTTAATGAGGACGAGTTAATGTTTACTTTGTGAAGTCAAGGAAATGACTTGCCTGTTGTAGATTAGAATGAAAAACAAGAATAGTAAGCCATTTCTCTTTGTGCGTTGGTGTGTGCTCAACTTTGTATTGATTTTAACTGCACCATAAGTCCAGATGAGTTAAAGTACTGTCTTTAACACAGTCAGGTGGCTTGATTCCCCCTTTTTTAATGCACATTTTGATTTTTATAACTCTTAGAAGTAAAACTTTGTCGTGTACTCAACTTAAAGTTATAGATGCTGGCCTTAATGATCAGTTGAGCAGAGAAAATTAGGGCAGCTTAGGTAATTCTCTGTGGGAAGCTGGTTCCTCCCTCAGTGAACAAAACCTTTACTTTTCTGGGCTTCTTGGTCAGCCAGACCATGTTCTGCTTACACCCAGCACTCCTGCTTGTGGTCCAACATTCAAACACAAATTGGCATTTGCAAATTCAATCACCCCAGAAGTCTTCATCAAAGCTGCATCAAAATCCACCACTTCTAAAAGCTCAGAGAGAGAGCAGATCATCTGAGATGAAACGGGCGAGATTGATTGAGAGAAATCCACTAAGCTGCTTCTGCATCTGGTTTGTGCCACTCTGACTCTTGATGTGCAATGTCATTGAAGTTCCACCGCTCCAAGAAAGCACTCAGGAAAACGACTGTGGCTGCAGAATAACAGGGGGGGAAAAAAGGCTGACATCATCTTCCTCCGTTTAATGAATATTAATAAAGCAGGAGGAGTGATGAAGGTAGTGGTTGTTAGACACTGCAGACATGTCACGAAGAATTGGGCGGACATGGCTGTCTTTTATCAAAAGATGTGTGCGTGTGTGAGCGAGACTGTGAGTGTATACAAAAAAGAGGAAGACGTGATGAAAGTGTCTCGGTGGTTTGTGACAGGAGGGAGGTCACCGCGTCCTCCACGGCACTGATGCTGTCACATCTCCTGACGTCACAGACTCTCGCTTGACATGCTCACGCACACCCACCAGCACGAAGACACAAAGAAAGTCGTTTTACTGTATTTTATTAAAAATCTTTAATTTACTCCTTCTTTCTGAGAAAAAGAAAAGATTGTGCACAAGTAGGGAGACGTGAAGGTACTGGCTTTACATCTGCTGTCTGGCTGTGGCCTTTCTGTGTGTCTGCATGTGCAGCCTTGTACTTGTGAGGGTTCTCTTCAAGTCTTCCTCCCAGAGTCCAAAGACATGTTTGTTAGCTTAACTGGAATTCTTAATGAGATAAAATCAGCAGGCTAAACTGGCGCACAGATAAACCAACAGCTCTAAAAGGAAATTGTTGAAGCTTGTAAGCACTTCATACACAGAAACAATTAATTAAAAGAGCAATTTATCAGTGCAGTCTATGCTAAGATAGGAAACCATGTGGTGTGCGTTCAAATTATGTTAGTGTGGTAGAAGCTTAAATTGTGTGTTAATTGAATTAAATTCGGCCAAACACATATAGAAAAGTTAAAACCATAATGCAGTGCTATCCTCCTTAAATAGATGATGGTAATGGTGTTTTTTTTTTTTAAATTAATTATGAGGACAAATTAGCAAGCAGCACAGTCGTAGTTGCTCCTACTCTAGTGCTAAAACTGTGGGATAAAGAGTCACAGCAGGTTGGGTGTGGAGGGAAAATATGAAATGAAGCAGACTGGATGACTGATTTTTGTAGAAGAAACTGAAATTAAAACAGAATTATTGTTATTATTATTCTTTTACAGCTCATGAATAATGAAAAAAATGTGTGGTGGGGTTGCTTTGTGTCTTCACTGATGTTGTCAGTTTATTTACTTGTTTCATTGCTGTGACTCCAACTCTGGGACCAGTAACATTAGTTCTGCTTTGTTTGACTTGATTTGCTGCAGCCAGGCCTGTTGGGCTTGCACAGAGTTTACCAGTGCAATGTTGCAGTACTCATCAGCGATTCCCAACAAGGGATAAAGGCACCTCAGGCGATACCTTTGGAACAGACAGGGGATACATGGAAAGATTAGCTCAACTAATTTTAAAAACAAACAAACAAACAAAAAAACTCAAAGAAAGAAAATAAATTTCACAACTGTGTGGAGAACACATTAGAGTAGTTAGCAGCCGACTAAAGCCACTGGATAAGTATTAGAAAAGGGACAACACATGTTAGGTGTCAGGACTTGACTGGTAATCTGACATACTGGGCATTTGCCTGGTGAGTTGACGCCTCTTTTGAGTTATTCGAGCTACTAAGTGCCGATGTACTAAATAGAGGACATCCTGGGCCTTTCATTGATATCTCATGTGTCTGGTAGCTCCAAAGACACAGGAAATCACAAAAAGGGAAGGTTTTTTTCTTCCTCAGTTCTTAGGAGGATATATAATACGTGTATATTTTTTCTTTGTTGAAATAATTATACAGGGTGTAAGCTGCGCACCGACCCTACAAGCACCGAGAGCAGCCCATTCGTTCATTTTCAACACTAACACCGGATTGCCCATTCGCTCTTAATGCAACCTGCTCCTCACCCACTTGCCCTGTGGACTCGTGCACCTTGAGAGCAGAGATTAGTGTGAAGAAGTTGTTGATAAAAAGGAGCAAACAAAAGCAATAACGTGAAGCTGAGAAACTAAGAGAGAAAATGAAAGGGAAACTAGAAATAGCTCCACAGTAGCCATGGTGAAGAGCTGGAGGAAGGTGCAATTAACATAGATGGTGGGAGACGATGAGGGACAGATTCAAGGATTCACATAAAATGAATGGCTGCTTTGACCATGAGCCACTGCTAATAGCTATAGTGTAGATTTTAATTGTTGCACGCTGCACTGCAGTGCAACAATGATGTCCTAACCCAACAACAACTTGACAAACCTGCTTAAAAAGATGAAAACACCAGGGGCGACCGTGGCTCAGGGGGTTGGGAATCGCATCTGTAACCGGAAGGTTGCCGGTTCCATCCCCGGGCTCTCTGTCCTGGTCGTTGTGTCCTTGGGCAAGACACTTTACCCTACTGCCTACCTGTGTTGGCCAGAGGGGCCGATGGCGCGATATGGCAGCCTCGCTTCCGTCAGTCTGCCCCAGGGCAGCTGTGGCTACAACTGTAGCTTGCCTCCACCAGTGTGTGAATGCGAGAGTGAATGAATAGTGGCATTGTAAAGCGCTTTGGGTGCCTTGAAAAGCGCTATATAAATCCAATCCATTATTATTATTAAAATATTGTACTTTCAAAATAAAAGTCAAAAACCTTATCAAAATCTGACACCATTACATTACATAAACAAAAGATGACAGAAAAGGGATGTTTGTAGTTGAAATGGTTATCTATAAATATGGCTAACAGCTGAACTAATAGATAATAGTATGGCAAAAATTTTATCTGTGGAACAGATAAAGAATCGATGAGTTTGGCTGACAAACAGCACTTTTCACAGATAAAAACTACAAAGTGCTTCCCAATTAAACCAGAAAGAACATTGTAAAACAATAACATTAAATCATAAAACAACAAATTCATTCAAAGATTGACTGTTTAAAGATGTCTTCAGTTGCTTTTTAAAAGAGTCAGTGGAGTATGTGCAGCATAAAGACAGTGGGAGAGGATTTGAAGCTAAATCTCTAAAGTGGAACCTAAAATTGACTGGAAATCAGTGAAGAGGGGCCCAAACTGGAATGACGTGATTTTCTGTTGGTGCCAGTTAAAAATCTTGGTGTACGGTCTGATGGTGACCCAAAGTGAAAAAGACAATTACAATTATCCAAACAGTAAGCAATGAATAAGCATCATCTCAGGCTCAGCCTTTGACCTCAGTACTCTGAAATGTTTCTTCGATGATAAAAACAACAACAGTTGATGCTCAAGTGACATTGAACTGTCAAATATTATAACCAAATTTCTGAGCCTTGATTGAACAGAAGAGCCTAAGAATCTGAGATCTTATGGTTGGGAACAATAATAAAAGTTTCTGTTTTATCAGTATTTAACTGGAGGAAGTTGCTTTAGTTGCCTTTTTTTCTTGGAGGCAATTTGAAGACATTGAAGACAATTTATAACTCAGAGGCTTTGAAAGAACATAATAGCAGAATTTCATCAGCATAGAGATGATAAGAAATATTATTGTAGTGTTTAATAATTTGGCCTACAGGGAGTATGTAAAGCAAAAAAAGAGAATCGGATCAAAGACAGATCCCTGAGGTACCCCACAAGGCAGAGCCACTCTTTCAGACAATACTTGATTGATACAAACTAAACAAGAGTCCAAACTTCAAAAACATAACCAATGAAAACTAAACAGAGATAAAAATGTTTATTAGACAGAGGATGAGCTCATGGGCTGCATTGAGGCTAAGTAAAAGATAAATAAGGATGATTTATTAACTGTTACTCATGCAAAGCTGCTCTACTCAAGTCCAAGAATGAAAATATGGGGTTGGAAATGAACAGAATAGGATCCCTGTTATAAAATCCCTGAACAAAAGACAAAGCTGAAGTGGTTGAGTCCATCTGAAACGGGCTTTGGGCTCAGCAATAGCTTTAGATTTTTAAAAATGTAGATAAATAGCTAATTCTTTAAACTACAAACATAAGAGCTGAGTTATAATGAAATAATATTTTCCTTTAAAGCTCCCTCCAGCCCTACATGTGTGTGAACACCCACACATTCACATGTGCACATATTACAAGGCGAGGATTAGCAGAGCAGTGCCGAGGGGCTCACATGGGAGGAATAAACACAAATGATAGCAACAGGAGAATAGAAACACACTCCCCGCGCTGCACCGTAAGCAGTCGCTCTGAGCTTGTGGGGGCGGACTCACTGGTTTGAGGAGCACAATTACTGACACACCACAGCACTCATTTGCCTCCTGAAACAGCACATTGGCTGCTATATTATGTAGTGCCTCTTTCCAAATCATGCTTGGTCTTCCTGCTGAGCTGCTCTGCTGGCTGGGAACTTAAAGCAACGCCCTTTGTGTGTGTGTGTGTGTGTGTGTGTGTGTGTGTGTGTGTGTGTGTGTGTGTGTGTGTGTGTGTGTGTGTGTGTGTGTGTGTGTGTGTCCTGCTCTCTGTGCCCTATTGCTGTAAGACACCATGAGGATGCTGCTGCAGCTGTGTTCTGCCGGTCGCCCTTTTCACTCTGACGGCCTTTTCACTTCACCTCATCCTCTTTCCCATGGCGGACATTAATACACTCACTGGTGGCATTATTTGACCTCCCCACACACACACACACACACACACACACACAAAAATGTCTAACGCTGACATTACCTGGCTTCTGTTCTCCACACAAACTTTCATGCACAACATAGATTTAACATCACTCATCAGACTTGCAGTGTGCAATTTAAGTGGCGTTTTTTACATGTTGACATTTCAGAGATTCAAAACCCTGAAAGCTAACATCCTCACAGATGAAAAAAAAAAAACACTCCACAAAGAAAAGCATCTGGAAAAGCAGCCGTTAAATATCCATTTGCCGTTCCTCTCTGTGTTTCAGCTGTGCCCGCTCTGTAAATTGAGCGCATCTACGCAGTGCTGGAAAGCCACAAAACCTATCGTACTCTGGCAGCAGCATCCCCATCATCCTTTTTCACCTGTCAGTACCTCTCTCAATTAAATGGACCACTAAACACCGATGCTCATCGGTGTTTAGTGGGAGAGATTTTCTTTAAGGAAAGAGGCTGTGCACTTGGAGGGCCGATCCACATGCCAAATGCACATATATGTGCCGGCTGGATTGTTTGTTTTTGTCTTTTTTCTACAAAAGTCACATCGGAACAGCAAATCTGACTTACAAGCCTTTGCGGCGCTGATCTCTTCTCGGCTGTCTAAGCAGGGAAAAGGCCAATCTTGTGTAAGCACTGAGCAGTTTAGGCGGACATGGCGAAAACTCAGATTTGTGACAATGGCTTCAACAGTAGGACTTCAAAGCTGCGTGAAATCAACCGAACAGCTGAGCTGAGGCACGCTGAAGCTGAAATGAAAATCATATCCGATGACACATCTTGGATGGCTTCCTCACAGCGACTGAGCATAATTTGTCTCTTAATATTAGCACCTCTGTCTTTTATTCTCCCTTCCTCACACTGCTCATCTATTTTAGTCATTCTTTCCAGCTTCCTTCTCCAGCATGCATGTGTTTGTCTTTGTGCTTTTGTGTTCAGAGAGAGGGAGAAGCATTTGGATATTGAAGGAAGCCAGCGCACTGGGGAGCTGCAGCGGGCAAAGCACCGGTGCTCTCTTCAAAGTGTGAGTTGAACGCTGGCCTCTAATCGAAAGGCTCTCTGCCTCTGAACACCCCCTCAGCCCATCCTCTGATGTAACAGGTCACTTTCACACACCTACTCTCTTTTACAGCCTGTTGTTCATCCTTCATTGAACTGGAATTGGTCACAACTGCACAGTAGTAGTAGTACTATGAGCTATTCGTGTACAAGTCAGAATTGAAGACGAAAATATATAAGAAAAATGTACCTTGTTTATCCGACTGAACTCAAATTGGGAAGATATCTTTGATTATATAGCTTTGAGTCGTACCAGGTGTAGCAGTAGACATAGGTGCCACGGAGTCCTTAATTAAGATATACGAGAGTAAAATGTTTCTTAATGTACTTTTCTTATAGTAAATATTGTAAACTGCATTGAACACATATCTGCTTTAGAAAAAAGCTGTGAGTTTACGGCCCTGTTTTAGAGATAAAAAGTGTCTCTTCACAGCAGTGGGGCACCTTGTACACAAATGAGCCTCACCAGCGTAGCCTCACCTTGTTGGGACCCAGATCTCCATCCATCCATCGTGGAGGAGTGGTGAATCCTTCCTGAATGACTGAGCTCCTCACCCCATCTCTGAGGGCGAGTCCAGGCACCCTTCAGTTATTACTCAGAGCTCGAGTCTATAGGTGAGGGTAGTCACGTAGATCGATCTATAAATCGACAGCTTCGCTTTCACGTTCAGCTCTCTTCACAATAACAGACCTGTACAACAATCCACCTCGCTCCAGTAAACTGAAACTTAAACTCTTGGTGCACCAACTTGTTCCCAACTTGAAGTTGGAACTCCACCTTTTTCCAGCTGAGAATCATGGCTTCAGACTTGGAGGCAGAGCTAGAGATCTGGTTATATCCTATGAGTCAGTAAAGTAAAGCAAATATGGAAGCGCCTTAAGCCTGCATCTTATGGCCAGAAGGGGCGAATGCTGTGCTTCTTAAAAGGTGTCGGATTATATGGAAATAACTAATATCTCACTCAGTAACATTTTTTATTGAGTTTATGGTCTCAAACACACTTTTTATATCTTATTTAGTACATCCATGATGTTTATTTTGTAAAACGTTGTCCCATTTGAAGTGAAACATAAGACAAATCGGGCTATGCTTTAGGATGTCACTATCTTGTGTGTGTAGTTTGTCATTCAGATCCATCACTGTCATGTGCAGTATCAAATTAATCTCTTTCAAATTAACCAATCTTAAAAACTTCTTTAACTTTTTTCTGTCCCATGAATGTGATGAACGGAAACTTGACTTTACTCTTAATATCAGCAGACTTCCCATATATAAAAACAGAGCTATCTTATTGTTGTTTCTCCCCAGATAAAGAATATAATGAATGTGACGCTAATATTGGTGGAACTCATAAGCTGAACCAGTTTGAAATGTTTGCAGTGTAGCTGTTCAGGGATTAAAAATTTAACCACAGATCTAAATCTCACTGTGACTGAGAAGTGAGAGAAATTAGCAGGATTCATCCTACCAACCCAGCAACAGTTGCTGATGAATTTCAGTCTGAGCCACAGCACACTCTCATGGTTACTAATCATATAGATTATCACGGATTATCTCTGAATAAAGACCAGTAAGATCTCGCTGATTCCAGGATTTTGAGGATGTTCAGTCTTTCTTTTTCTGCAAATGTAAAATGAGTATCTGCCCAAAACGTCTGTCACAAACTTCTTTAGTCGACAAGAACATGCTGCCATCTATCATAATGACTAATATAATGTCCTACTTTTAATATTAATTAACAGGAAACACTTTCAGGACTACTCACTCATAGGCAATCAGAAAATCATTAGTCATGGTGTCAAATCTTTCATTCTGCCAGTATCAGAGTTTACCAGCCAATCTTAATTTTCCTAAAATCACTGTTGTTCTTCGTACCTTTGCCATCGGAAAATTGTTTAAAATCAGTTTCAGGTGTGTCACGTAATGTAATGTGTTAGCTTTGCAGTTTGAGTAATTCTCTGTTACTTTCTTAGATAATGAAATCCTTACTGTGAGCAACTAAAGGAACAGGGAATATTTTCATGCTTCCTTCTCCAGCCCTACAACTGGATCAGTCAGGTCACCTACGCCCCAGTCCTGCAGCACAAGAAACTAGTCAGCGACCCACTGGTACGCCATAGTCACTGGAGAAAAACTGTGTAATCCCTGACTGGTTGGTGAGTGGTTGCTGGAGGTTGCTGTCAGTCACAAAGAGGGTGCTACAACAAAAACCTCTTTGTGATTATTTTGGTCACTAGCAGATTTGCGTGGTCGGCTGCAGTTTGCAGGGAACACTAACTAACCAGGTGCGACTTTCCATGTAGCGATCAGTTGTTGAATGCTTGCAGACGAGTAAGTGTTTATCCATGCAAACGTGTTTGTCCATGCAAACTATCGGAGATAATTTCATTCCACCAGTGACCAAAACAATGACGAGGAGGTTTCTGGTGCAGTGTCATTTGTTTTTTTTGCACCCACTTTCGCCTAGCAACAGCAACCTCCTACAATCACTCACCAAATGCATTGGAATTGACATTTTTCCCCCAGTAACTGGTGGTTTCAGTTTCAGTTTCTTGATCATTAATATACAAAATGTCATGACCTTTGACCAACAACCACTGATCAATGATCAGTGGTCATGAGTACCATTCACACAGAGTTGGGGAATGGCTGCAATCACAGCATTGTAAGATGGTGAAAGATGTAGCCTTAGGCCCCCTCCTCAATCAGAGACGGTCTTTCCCATTTCACATAAACGGCCTCCTTGACTCCGCCCTTAAACCAGCGATCGTCTCTGTCCAGGAACTGACCTCACAGCCCATTATTCATTCAATGTGTTAGTTTGAGTCATTGTGCAAATGTACTGTTTATAAGGTTGGGGAAACCTGCAGTCAGCTGAGAGTGAAGAAGTCACTCGGATGAGTGACGAAATGTTTCTCCCTCTGAAAACGTTACGTCCAGATGAACAAAATCAACCTGGATAGATACGGTTTGGCAACAAAGCTTAGTATTAGCTGATAAATTAACAATCAACCAAATTTGGTAACTTTCATCCTTCCATTCTCTTCCACTTTGTCTTCTATTTAACCAATGATGAACAGATTAGGAGCATCGCAGGGTACTGTATCTTGCTCAACGATATTTTGGCATGCAGACTGGAGCAGCCAGGCATTGAACTACGACCCTTCAGTTTAATAGACGCCCTCCTTGTCTTGTATACCGTCTGTGGCAGGAGAATATTACAGGGCTACCGATTTGAAACCAACGCAGCCAACTATTAGTAAAGCTGGCACTGAGCAAAAGTACAAAGCTTTTTGATGGTTATGTGGTGGAGGGGTTACTGTTAATATAATCTTGGTATGAAACGAGTTAAAGTCAAAACCCTCAGCGTGTCTGGATATATAACCAGCAGGCTAAATGCAGAAGTACAGAAGTACTCTTAACGCATTACATCTCTCTGCAGGTAACACTTCAGTGTAACAGATTACTTTTTAATGGCAGTAATCTTGGACTACATTTTCAGATTGCATAATAAACACTCGTTTGTAAAAAAAACAACAACCAAAAACTAAGCCATGCAATTATGCCATCCCGGTTCACTGTGAGGCCAAACTATCCTCTCTTTGTATCTCTCTTTCCCTTTGTCCATCCCTTTCTATCCTTTTCTTTTTCTCCCATTGTCTTTGTGCCCCCCAGGTTATTCCTATTAGACATTATTCAGCATGAGGCTGACAAAAACCTGTCTGCTCTGTGCTGATAGAGCCACAAAGCTCTGCTCCAGCCTCTCCTCTCTGATGTTATGCCATGCACACACATGCACACACGCAAAATAAATTCTCTTTATATTTGGAGCAGCATGATGTGTGTGTGTGTGTGTGTGTGTGTGTGTGTGTGTGTGTGTGTGTGTGTGTGTGTGTGTGTGTGTGTGTAGAAGAATAAAAACAGAAATAATGGAAGCGAAATAATTTTCTTTGCTCGGCCGGAGAACAAAGGATTGAAAGTTGACAACGGTACAAACACAGATTTTGATTCTCCAAAAGGAGGAGAGAGCCGTGCATTCAGCGGCAGACGAGGGACCGCAGACAGTGATAGATGCACACAGACGGTGGCTGACAGTGAAAAATGAGAGGATGGCAATTGTTCTCGAGGTGACACATACTGATGATGAGAGCTAGCATCGAACAAAAAGGAGGACTGAGCGGAATGTGTAAGATGAGCCGGAGATGTCAGGTGAGTGGAAGTGAGTTTTTTCGTATGACGAACACACAACGACTCGAACAACGCTGAAAGGACTAATAAGAGAGAAACGAAAGCTAAAAAGAGAGAGCGCTGAAAGGCTTCCATTAATTTCTAACTCGAATGTGAGAGATGTTCCTCCTTTTCTACAGATAAATAGAAATCTTCAAGAAAATGTCCAGGATGAGCAGATCACGTCACTGGGTGCATTTACTGAGAGGAAGAGAGTTTCGCTTTTACTGTTAGTGTTTCCTTTTAAATTAAAATAGATCACTTTTATGTGCCTCATTATGAAACCATGAATTCTGCGCACATGTTGGAAAGTGCATCTGCATACTAGTGAATCTCAAAGAAATTTGAATATCAAATGCTTTTTTCCCTGAGAAAGTTCACCTCTGATTCTAAAAGGTAAACTTTCATATATTCTATATTCATTACATGTAAAGTGAAATATTTCAAGCCCTTTTGGTTTTCATTTAACTGACTGCGGTGCGTAGCTCATGAAAATAAGATTTACACATCAACTTCTGAAAAGCTGTTAGTGACTCCACGGTGTCCTTCGTCTTGTCTGGATTTTGAGACGTTCTCATCTTCGTCCTGAAACATCTTTCTCTCTGTAGGGTTCAGGTCAAGCACATTAAAATGACCATTTGTTAGCAGTTTTGGTGCCACTGGAAAAAGAAATCAGCATCTGAATAAAGCTGGTGAACAGATGGAAGCATGAGGTGCTCTAAAATCTCCTGGTAGGTTGCTGTGTGGACTTGATATAGCGGGCCACCCTCCACCAACACCAGCAGGTGACATCGTGCCCCAAATCATGGCTCTGTTGTGTTTCCATTCATTCTCTAGAGTTTAACACATGCAGTCCAGTTCTTCTTCTGCTTATTCCACGTAATATACTTTCGATGGTTCAGGAATTGCTTGATGGTGGTTGCCTCCGGACCTTTTTCTACCACATTTTTCCTTTTTTAGTTAACTTTCCATTAATGTGCTTTTGCACAGCACTCCACAAGCATTCGGCCTTTTCTTCTGCGGCCTACTTTCTTGTGCAGAGTGAAGATGAAGGTGTCATCTGGCAAAAGTCTGCATTCTTCCCCATGACTGTGGTTGCAGGTACTGAATGAGACCAAGAGATAAACAGTACTTATACTCAAACTTGAATTGAAATATTTTAATAAACTGGAACACAGAAATTCACTTTCTTACGTTTGGAATGAGTACGTGCATGTGCAGCCAATGCATTTGTGTGTTTATAAATAAACACGTGCAGATATGATCTTAATGTGTTTCTTTTAGCTTTTAGCTCGTTTACCCTTTTGCTCTCCACAGACAAGCAACACATGGAGCCCAAATTGAGATGAGAGGAAAAAGAAAAAAGTAATATCTGCAGACATTTTAACTTTTAAATGGTGTCACGGAGCACAGTTCACCCTAAAATTTATTTCACTTATTGAACTTTCTCTTTGGCAGCCAGCCTTTAATCTAAATACAGCACCAATATATTTAAACCCTGTTGATAAGAGCCATAAACATCTCCACCCACCTTCTCCATTACGTGGAGACATTTCCTTCAGAAATATGCAAATAAATAGAAAAAGTGCTGAGTTTGATCACATTCCTCAGAGCAAATATGAGGTACATCTTATTTAATGTATCCAGGCTCAATAAAGTGCTCATTAGCAGGTGATGGATAACAAAGGCTGTTCCTCACCACATTAGTCCATTATGAGCCATAAACAACGTACAGCACAGATATGACACCTATCAGGCAGGCGATCAATCTTTCATTCATTCCAAACCACTGAGGAGGACTAAAAGGCACGTCGGTGAAATACTGTGCCGGGCTGTCAGCTTGTCAACGTCACTGGTAAAAATTTACTGTGGTGCACTCTGACTACTGTGTGAATGATGAGGAACCCAATTGCAAAGTGGAACTTGGCAGCCAAATGAGGTTAGCCCCGTGTTACCTCCTTTTTTTGGCTCTGGAAGCTGAAAGAGAGCGATGTTGGCGACTGTAAAGACCACTCCTGTAATTGAACCAAGTGCAGGACACATTCGAAAGGAGTTCTTGAGCACTGCTGATCATGAACAAGGAATGATCGCCTTTGTGACATCAGAGCGTTGTCTTGCCAGTGTCGACGCCCCGTTCATCTTTGTTGTCTTTAAAGCACCGGAAAGCCAAACTTCAATAGATCGGTGGCATCGTGTGGCTGAGTGCCTCGCTGAGTTTAACGAGCATATCTGTCAAAACAAAGCACTTCTTTTGATGTCTGGTTACATTGTTTTCTCACAACCTCATCAAAGCCACTGTTATGTAGAGGTTTGATTGTCTTATTTGATCTGAAGCAGGGCTGTCAAACATGTGGCCCAGGGGACAGAGCAAACCCACAAGGGCGTCCAGTTTGCTCCATGGGAAGTGAAGTCATCAGTTTCAAAATTCCCTGCCTTTCCAGGTCAAATATATTTTTAGATCTAGACACAGTGTTTGAATCATAAAAACACAGAATACTGTTGTTCACTCGTAAAAGCTCCGCATGTGATCGGTTAGTGTTTTTAAATCATGCCACTGTGATGACAGAAGACGCACCGACACATTACAAAATGCAACAGCAAACAAAACGCTGCTCTTGATTTAGACAAATCAGCCACGTCCTCTAACAAAGTGGAGCTTTGGATTCGTTTGAGTCCTTCCTGCCTATCACCGTTCCGCCATCTGCTTCCATCGCCCTAATGAAGCATGTCCTTCTCTGAGGACCTGGGAGATGCCACCTCCACACTGGCCTAATCAGCCCCTGAAAGCCTCAGCCTCTCTGGCGGCAGCTGGTTCAGGCCAAGCCTCGGCTCAGCCCAGATCAGTCATTTCATCAACACCCAGCACTTAATGAACTAGACGATGGAGGGCAGCGAGGGAAGAGGGAAATGAGAGAAAACTACAAGCGCATAGGCTCTTTGTACTAATAAAGAAGTCTGTCCCTGATGAAAGTGGCTCTTTTGTTCCATATTGGGCACACTCAGAGGACGGGACTTAGCGGTCAAGGCGATCTGACCACTTTAACATTCAGCTCTGTGATAAATGGTCAAGTGGTAAATTATTTCTCCCTTTTGGGAGGTCTTTCTTCTCATATGCCAGAACTGTATTAAGCTCTCATTTTAACTGATTGGTTCCTTTGTGCTCGGAGGCCCATGTGGTGCACTTGCAATCTCTCATTTCATGTATGCAGTATATATATATATAATATAATATACCTTTTTTTGCAGACAGCTCTTTCTCCTCTGCATCACCTGAGAAAGTCACTTTTATTTAGCACAAGAGAAGTGACAGAAGTAACGGTCAATTTAAAACATAGATTCAGATAAATATGGATTCCTAAAACGAGCAGACACTTAACTAACGAGTTACTCTGAAACTGTGGTCAGACAGGATGTATCTCCCTTTAAATATGAGGGAAAAAATCACTGAGACGTGGCCTTGAAGAATATTACTTACAGCATAGTTTCAATGTTATAATCGACTACATTAATCATTTATATAACCCCATCAAACACACACCCTGCTCCACCTCATGCCAGACTGTGGGTCTAAATATAGTCCCTCTTGTTCTTCCTTTCTCCTGCCCCCCCCCCACACACACTGTCCACATGCAGTAATGTTCTCAGACTTGTAAGACTTTCCCTGCAGCCATATGTTGTGTCTCTGATTGAGCTCCCAGTAGATAATTCACTTTTGTATGGACACATGCCAGGGGGAAGCCAGTCAGGTTAGAGCAGGATAACTAGCTGTCTCCCTCCGTGAGTGTGCGTCTCTGATCATCTAAAGGCTGCAGAACTTTATGAGGCTCCATTTTTAAACAAACTTGATTTATATGGTTATTTTCGTAAAGTAAGCCCCAGCGACAATGGTGGTGCATTTCCATTTAGAGGAGTTTTACTGGGTTGGAGAAATGATAAAGCAAATGATTTATGAGCGGGGGCGACATGCCAGGCTAAATCTAATCCCGCACGGGGAGGGGGAACCCACCAATTCCATTCCAGGAGGTAAGAGGCCAGTTTGGCAAATTGCAGATAGAGCAATGAGATGAGAACAGTATCTGATGTAAAGAGATACAGACTTTGTCTGCTGAATATTAACACTTTACCATGACAGTGTGATGCATTACAGATCAGAATCTACACCAGCTCGGTGAATGTCTCATCATTTTACCAGCTGTATTTTTATGTAACCGTTCTTCCCTTTAAATACCTTCTTCCAGAGTGTTATTCTGTTGTGAGAGGAGGTTCAAATGTAGTCTATACCCCAAACTGCTTTTTTAGAAGTGCCCCCCTTCATCTAGCATCTGCCAGGGTCTTCTGTCTACTCTGCTCTCATTAGCAGGCAGACTGGTGAGGGCTTTCTCCATCTGGTAGTCCCAAGCAGCACACACTGTACCGGATTCAGAACAACACAAAGCTCACACTGAATACCACTACTGTGCAGAACGTGCAACTTGATATGCTTTCAGTGTATCCACGCCAATGGGAAATAAGCCACACCTGGATATTCAGTTATATATGGATATGCAGCTCACACAGCCTCTGACCAGTAAACATGCACAGTGTGTGGGTAGGTATCACCCCAGTAGAGTGCTTTACTCTCAAACTGCTGGATTACTTCTGGTGGTTCTCCAGGTGAACGCATGATTTTGGTGCACACCCTTTAATAAGCCTTAATTTTGTTTTGTATTCTAAAAAAAATCACTTTTTAGAGCATAAAATTTTGCTCATTTCAAAACTTCAACTCTTCTTTTTAGGGCGTGCATGTCAAAAAATGTGAAACCTTGGCAGTAGGACGGTAACGCTTGTAAATGAACAACAACCACACTCTTATTTTTTAATGCAAGACTCTTCACTCAAAAGCAGCTGCATTTGGGTGTCTGTGTCGACACATTAGTGCAAATGCAACGTGAGCAACTTCCATTTTTTTGCAGTTCCGTTCAAGCTTTTGTTTTCCCAGAGAAGAGAGTTTTAGTTTGATCATAATATGGCACCACACAACCTTTAAAGCGTGCATTTTCAGCACAATTGCTCCCAGTGAGAGGTGAGCCACCCACCCCCAAAGAGCTAATGACAAAAAGTTGCTTCCTAAAGTGTTTTTCACTTGCAAATGAACCATTTTAGAGCTTGGGAAATATGATGCACTGTAGCCAGGAATGCTGAAGAGAAGGAGACCTGCAGATGAGTGAGATCGTCACTGCAACCTGCCTCAAATGAAAAGCCTATGAAAAGGACAAACCGGATAACCTTCCAAACAATTATTTGGATCTGTCAATCCTATCCTTCTCCTCCATTAACTGTGGTATTTCCAGAAGAATTGACTCATCCATGTGAATGCCACATTTTTTCTGAAATACAAAATTTAGTTGAATCAATCCACATCACTAAAAACATTTGCCCAACATCATGTAGGGTGTCTGGCAGTGAGAGGTTGGCAGGGGTCCTTTTAGTCCTGCGATTTGTCTTGTGGATCCGGCTTGTACAGACGCCTGAAGACATTCGTGCTAACATTGCTTAAATGTGAAATGAATTCCAGCACCAAAGATTTTTAGCAGAACATTGCACCTTAATGAGATAATGTTAATTACTTCACCTATCAGTCGTTTTAATGTTGTGGCTAATAAGTGTGTATCAGCTTAGTTGCCCTGAAGCCACAAGGAGTGTCAGATCTCAAAGCACTTTGTGGAAATAAGAGGCACGGTGCAGTTTCACCGAAAGCAAAAGCAGGGCAAGAAGCACAGGGCTGCCCATGTGACGATGTGGAACATTCTCCGTGCATTTCGCGGCACAATGGCCGGATTAGCTAGTTCCCATTCACCGGAGGGATTACATGGAGGAGGCAGCACGAACTATATCATTTGGTGATGCAGATGAGACTTTCTCACATTCTTAAAGTGATTCATGGGAAGAAAAAGGCTGGAATATGTAGTGAGAGAGTCAGAGGAGAAGGCATGTGGGAGAGTGTCTCGGTAATGAGAAAGAAGTTGGAAATGAGGTCGGACTGAGTGATGAGTACATGAAGCATCTATGGAGAGAAGTTCCTAAAGCGTAGAATGGATGAACTCGTGCAGTTCAGCTGCAGGTATAAACATGAGAGGTCAGCTATATATTTCATCTCATAAAGAGAATAATTGCATTTGCAATAATATTCAATCATCTGGATGTACATGGACCTCTGATAGTTGCCCAGCCTTTAAGACAGAAGTTCTGAGCCCCTCCGAAATGATCGAGTTCCTCACACTGCCTCTAAGGGAGAGCCCTGATGGAGGAAGCTGATTTCTGCTTGTACATAGTGGCCTGTATAACTTTATAGTTTCTCTGTTTCAAAGTAATACTCAAGCTAATTCCACTTCACAGTTATTCCATAAAAAAGTAAAAAGCAAAGTAGTAAAACAGTTGAAATGTAAAGTATAGTTCTATATAATATTGTTAAAAGCTAATTTATACCAATTCAGGGGCAGGACATGTGTGAGGACAGCAGCCAGCGGTGAGGTGTGCTGTAGGGGTTACAGATGAGTATTTTGTGGATTTTTTCTCCCTTTGGTGAAAAATTGCTCAAAATTCTTTTTTTTTTTTTGACAGTAAAGATTACCTACTGCCGTACTAATGGAAAAGATCTTTGATATCACTAACACCATTACAAATCATCCTGAGAGGAAGATAACATTTGAGCCGGGTGAGACATTTCACTACATATGTTGGAAGGAGAAGAAAAGTGATGATATTTCATTGGATAGTTGAGATACTAAAATACTGACTGAAAGTCTGAGCCAGAGTGGTGACTGCTAAAGTAAAGGAGAAGAAATGAGCAGTAGTTTGGTTCTAGGCTTGGCTGGAGCGGCCACGCTGACATATTGGGTATTTTCCAAATGAGCTAATGTGCCTTTTGGGGCAATCACATCTGTGACGGTAGCTGGCAGCAGTGAGGATGATGAGGAGAAGGACAGAGAGGGTGTGCAGGGAGAGTAGGATTGGGTGTAGGGAGAAGTTAACAAGGGGCTTTGCTGCCAGACTCAACAATTGTTATGAGAGATGATGATGATGATTAGCATTTGGTTATACTCTGAAGTCGGGGAACTCAGTAATATCCCCTTAGAAAGAGGCTCTGGTGGTGAACAAACGAGCTGGCGTTTGCAAAATTTATGAACACCGTTGCAGCTTTCCCTGTTGAGCTAAAAATATCTTTTAATATGGCTCTGATTTGTTGTCTTATTGGAAGAACGTCATTATTTTGTTAACCACCATTCATCACCATTAACAGTGAGTCATCAGGCTGCGTTTGCAGTTTCGTTCAGCTCTTTTGGGGCCTGAACAAAAAGCTGGTGACTCAGTTTTTGTGTGCCTATTGATGGACAATACACAGAAATTAAATTTACATTTATCTATCTAATGAGCAGCTATTTGTGTTTTATGCTTTTTGAAGGAATTTTGTACATTTACTCCCTGACTCTGTCTCTCTCTTCCTCATTTCACAGCTTTGGTGTTTTTAGTTGATGGTCTACATATTTATAGAAGTGAGATGATGGAAGGTATGTAGTTGATTGTAGTGCTTTAAAGGATGCCAGGCTTTAAACATAAGATAAAAATGATATAGGTGAAAATTCAGCGTGAGTATGGATAAAACTACAGCAAGAAGAAGGCTTCAGATTCCTCCTGAAAGCTGCCTCCAGTGGCATTTGCTCAAGAGAGCTGTCCACCTGAGGTGCAACCCATTTCCCCGCTCGTGCTCTTTGACACATGAGGACAGGGCAAGGTAAAAGAAGAGAAGCTTTGTTAATCCTGTGGTACCAGCCCACCTGTTTCCCAAGCTCAAGAGTGACATGTGCCATTTCTTCCCTGACATTTGTCACTGATAGACGAGCCTCCTCCTCATCCAGTCAAAAGGCCACTGGGCCAGATGGAGTCCTGATGGGTGGTTTCTTATTGATGGTTTCCACACGTCAGGCTCATGGATCGATGCCGAGGAAAAATCAAATGGCACCCACAGGGCTGGCTATTATGTACATTATCTGAATAAATATCAGCTGCCATGAGTGAATGAATGAGCAAATTCTAATTTTGCGCTTTGCACATACTCACAGGTTTAACCATTACTGACTTTCCGGCCCCAGCTGAAATGCCCGCTGCATTTAACTGGCAGAGGCTAATGACGCATTAGCAATTAGAGAAGAGCAGGTCCAATGATGTCATCAGGCCTACGGCATGCCCAGCTTTATTTCATTGCAGTCTAGAGTAGGGATGGGTGTCGTTTAGGTTTTATCCGATACCAGTACCAAACCGGTACTTTTGAAACGGTGCCGGTGCTTAAACGGTGCTCGAACCGGTGCTTAAAGAATGAAGAACACACACTTTGTCCAAAAACCTCTTATGTTTAGCTGTTTTTTGTAAAAAGATAACAATGTTAGCCTTTTCTGCAGCTATAGGGGATATATGGTATCACTCTTGGCTGGAAGCAGTGCTTAAACAATGGAAAACACCAATTTTGTCCAAAAACCTCTCATGTTTAGCTGTTTCCCACTTTTTCTTTGGTCATTTTAGCCTTTTTGGCCAGGGTGAAGAGAGTATCTGCCATCAAACAAGAAGACAGCCACATGTAACTACAATGGTGTTTGCTAGTTCACCTTATGTGCATTAATGTAATAACGTGGTTATGTAACAGAGTTAGAAAATAGCTTAATGAATTTCCTCAAAATTGATGTGCTTTGTGAATAGTTGGAGCCACCTGGTGGACAAACACAGCAACTGCAACTGTTAAGGTTCCAAATTGCTGCACAGCGCATGCCTCAGCAAAGGAAAAAAACTCCCAAGCTGGTGGTAGGTGCTAGTGAGCGATACTGTTGTCAATTTTGTATGTGTATTAAGGAAAACATTCTTATAGTGGTAATTGTCAACATGTATTTTGATTGTAAGCAGTACTAGCATGTATCCTGAAAGTTACAGGCATTTTGATGCATGGGTAGTAACTTTATTCACGAGTAGCATTTTTAGTTAGCATGCTAAGCTAATACTCGTTAGCTAGTCGGGTGCTTTTTGACTTGCACTCAGCTCTAATGCTTCTCTATGAGATTGTAATTGTTCTAATTCTTTTTAACAGAACTGAATGTTGCAGTTGCTTTGCACACTGTTAATGAAGACTGTGTGCTGTTTTCTTTGTACCAGGTAGGCGCTGTTAAGTATAAGTTTTAATTGATGCTGTTGTATAGGAAAAAAATGATGAACAATGATGATTGTTTTATAATAGAAAAGCTGTTTTTATATGTTATTGTTGTTGTTGGTTAGGAAAAAGGAGAAAAATAAATAAATAATACTGCTACTATACGATCACAGGTTTGGTTTCAGCTAGAACTTTTAAAAGAAAGACTTTGTTGATGTTGTGTTGTATAAATATATCTTAGTCATTTGTTAAGTGTTATGTTTGGAAAGAAAAAGGAAAAAAAACTCCCAAGCTGGTGAACTGAATGTTGCAGTTGCTTTGCACACTGTTAATGAAGACTGTGTGCTGTTTTCTTTGTACCAGTTGCCAGAATAAAGAGGGAGCCCAGAGTAAGGGCAAGTCCAGCGTTGCAGTGCCGTCCTTTCTACATGGGCATATCACACCACTTGCACAATAGACTCACAGAACAGCAACAGTTAGCCTACTCAACGTAAATTACACACGAACAACATTAAGCTACTCACGCAGTCATCATTTCTGCTACCTTGGCAGGGCTAGAGGCCAGGACTCTCCTCTTCGGGTTTTTGGGGGATGTTGCTAACTCCGGGTCTGATAACAGGCACCACACCCGCAGTAGATGTGCTCGGTGTGAGGTCTCGCAGCAAGCTATCAAATACGGTGAATTTCTCAGCTTTTAAAAAAAATGCTATGCGTCGCCAGGTGTTTCATCAGATTCGAGGTGTTACCTCCTTTGCACAGTATCACAGTATCACCTTAAAGCACTTGTTGCAGGCTGCTGAGTTTGCATCTTTTGCTGTGAAGTACAGCCAGACTTTTGACCGCTTCGCCTTGGGCATTTTTAATCTGTAGCTCTGCTCTAAAAGAACGTACGTACCTGGGCCCGCCTACTATCTTTGGAAAGGTAAAATGATTGGCTAGAATTCAAAGTGTATGACATCTCAGGGTAAATAAAGCAATGAAATGTGCGCTGCTTTTCGGTCTGGTTACTACCATTATGGCACCGGATACCGGTACCCATCCCTAGTCCAGAGTAAAGCTGTGGTGTGGTGACACAATGCCAATATGCCACTGCCTGAAGGAAAAAAATGCTGCTGATGGAAGTCATAAACAAAGGTGCTACTGTGAGAAATAATTCAACTGCATTTGTTCAGTAACAATCGATGAGCAACCAAACAAGTGGTGGTACTTTATAATCCCATTATTCTGAATCCAGGTGCACCTTATTTCACTTCTGTTGTAAAGAGATAATGACTGTAAAACTTTCTCCTTCTCCTCTACATCAGAAAGTCTGAATAAGTCTGAAACTGACATTAATTACAGTGAACAATGGCACTGTAATAAACTTGTCCGTGGGGCTATTGTAATGTCTCTGCCACTGTTAATTTTTTGAATGCAAAACAATGATATAGTTTTTTACTCATTTTAAAGAACAAGTTCAGCATTTGGGCATATTATAGGAAAGGCAGGCAACTGCTTTGGGCCCCAGGCCAGTGTGAGACCCCCTCAGGGGCTGACAAATCTGAAACTACAGCAGCGGTAATGAGCGAAGTTTGCAGTGACAGAGAGACCCGACTTCCCGTCTGACTTCACTCACGCCTCCTCGTGCTGTTCATGCCTCTGTTTAAACAAACCAAATGACAACAACGAAGGCAAGTCAGCGAACATGAAGAAGAGTAATCCTTCTGGGAGTGAAAAAGGAAAGAAGAAAAAAGAGGAAGAGGAGAGAAACAAAGCAAGTAATTTAATTTTTTCCACTGGCCTCAATGTTTATAGCTTTCCCCTTTTTACATTGTTCTGTTTTAGCAGATATATTTACACTTTGAAAACAACAGTAATGAAAACTTTTGAATTAAAAATAAAAAGTTGGCATTTTGCATCATTTCTGTTGTGTCAGATTAAATTTAAGATTGAAGTGGGTGTCACATTTTTAACGATGAGGTATTATAATTTCCAATTTCTTTTACAACATGTAAATGTGTTCAAAAAAACGTTGGGGTTTTGATGTTGTTTATTTGTGGGCTGAGTTCTCGGTATAACGTGGTATGAGTCGTCTTATACATATACATGTGCAACATGAAGAATTAAGTTGCTTTTCTATGATTTCTATTATTTTGATATTTATTTTGTGTGTTTAATCAAGTTGTGATTTTAAGAGCCGTCTCCCAAAGTAACTACAATACACACTAAGCTATCCACTCAACCTCCTTTAGTACTCAGTACCACCTGATCTCTACTTTCATATATGATGGAGTCACCAGAAGCCTTTTGCATTTTAGCCTCCATAATATACTGCAGGCTACGTTATTTTGGGAACTGAGTGGAAATAGTAATGCTGTCATTCTCGGTACACATTTAGATGATGGGTTGATGTGAGATTTCAGTTGAAACAGGAAGAAAAAAGCCTCTTTACTCACCAGTAACCAAACACTCTACTGCTTCTGTTTTCAAGGAAAGTGTTTAAAATGCTTAAAATGTTTCTGTTATTCTTTAAACTCTTCTGTATTCTTGGTGTCTCCAGTGATTTTTACATGATTTAATCAGCAGTAATTGATCATCGGTGCAATTTTGTGAACCAGTGAAGCACTGGACAAATTGGATGTAATGAACCATGTCTGTTTAAAAAAATGCAAAGGCATGTCCTTTTTCTTAGAACTCAGCCATGGATCATTTCAACCTCCAGATAGTCTTTCTCAGACTTTACCAGAGTAGCTTTGTTTGTTTTACAGTATCACACAAAGCTATAAGTAATTCTTATAATGGGACATAGTGAAGCTTTAAGCTAATAGGGCTTAAAGCCACTTTTTCTTGATCAGCTATCCTTCACAAGTTTAAGTTATGGAGAGCTGGTGGGCGGGGTATTGTTTTTAATCAGCTCTTGCTGACATCATACAGATCTAAGACAAACAAAAAGCTGTCAAAACAGAGTTTAGAGCATTAAAAAGCCTGAGCTTTAACGTCACGGACATGTCTTTTTGGTATCTCGTTATTTCAACCTCCGAGGAAAAGGGACTGGTTGCTGACCCTGGAAAAAAACAAGTGTATTCTCTGACCTGGTTGTGTGGGTTTGCTGGGTAAAGGTGGTTGCAAAAAGGATGCTGCATCAAAAACCTGTTTGTAATCTCTTAATTACTGTTCACTATCAGAGTAATCTGTACAGGCTTGATGGTTGCCTGCAGCTTGCATGGAAGATGCAGATTTGTCTGCAAACACTTGATAATTAACCACAAAGCGGTAATGAAACTTGAAAAAGAGCGATGTAAACCAAACCAGGTGACTTCTCTCTTTCAAAGTCAAACTTCTTTCTGGTTTGTGTTGTTGCTTAGTAGGCGAGTGTTTGTAGATGAGTTGGTGCCTTTTCTGCAAACTACACAGCAATAGTCTAGCAGCTAAAACAATCACGAGGTTTTCAGTGCAGCACCGTACACCACTTTGCAACTAATTTCACCAACCTCTCACTACCACACAGTTACACACTTTTCCCCTTAGCAGCTGGTCATTATCATGGGGTCATGGTTTCCAGGCCTGCATGACTGGAGCAACCACTCACAACCAGGTGGTGAATACTCATTTTTTACTCTTTACTGGTGGTTTGCCAGGTGGTTATCAATCGATCTCCATGCCTGTGTGACGGGTTGCTGGAATGTAAAGGAGGCTGCCACTTTAGGGACTGCTTGGCCAGTGTTATCAAAGGTTTAAAGGGTTACGGTCTCACTACAGTTGTAGATACCACGCTATAGAAAATCCACTGCATGGAGTGAATCCATACATGCATGGGGAGAATATGCAAATTCTACACAGAAAGGTCCCAGCTGGCTGGTGGAGTCAAACTCAGGACGTTCTTTGAGGGCATACTGTTGAACACTGCACCACCTTCTTAGATAATGTTTGCTTTAATTTTGTTTGAGAGAATTTAATGTCTAGAATAAAAGCAGCTTAACACATGTGGGCTGACTGAACTGTGAAGGCTTTCATACACTGAACCAGGAATGTTGCTCAGCTCAAGCGTTCATGCTATTTTTTACCGTTTGTTTTTGCTGTTTTTGCTACCAGGAATCTCATTTCTCACAAGCCAAAAGGACGGATTTTAAAACAATTTTCCAGCTGAACAGCTGTTTACCCACACAGCAAGATTTCCTGGGAAAGAGGCTGGGGATTATTAGCAAGTCATCCCACTCACTGAATTATGCTCTTAACACAGAGATGAACTTACTGTATCATCTTGAAATAGGAAGATGAATCCAATTCGAAAGTGTAGGGGAGCTGAAAATGTACTGATTAATGTACTAACAGATTCTTTTAGTGACTCACACTCATGGAAAACAAACAATGATCTTACAAATGATGTCCTTTTTAAAGCAGGCTATTTGCGCAGCATACACAGAACAATGTTATCATTAAATATGAAATATGTTTCTGGTGACCTAATGAGTGAAATGATCATAATCGACGTTCTCATAGGGCTGTTTTGCATTTCCAACTCCTGAGGGATGTAGCTGGCCTTTTAGTAGCTAATGCTGCAGTATGTTCACCCCATAGCTGCTAGTTTTGTCAGTACGTTGTTTAATGATGGCTGAAATGAGCTTCCTGTTGAATTATAAAACAAAAGGTCAGTGGAAAAGTAGAATTCTCTGTAGGGTTGTCAGGATAAAGATCTCCTTCAGTCATCTGATCCATTTTAAAATGTGCATTATAGGAGCTTTAGCGCTTTATCAGCCACAAACAGTATTGATGTTCAAGCAGCAGTCATTAAATTGACTGAACAATATGCAGTCTTTAGTTGTTGTTGAAATGTTAAAACTAAACAGAAAAGACCCCGCAGAGATTCTCCTAAAGGAAAATCTGTTTTTGTTCATTCCACTCTTCCCTGATGTGTGACTTAGCGCCGTTTTATTTTTTAATGTTTTCCAATCAGCTCTAAAAATCATGCTTTCAGTATTCATGCACTTGTTTATCCGTCCACTTCATTATGTACACCTTTAACTGCTGGATAGTGCAGATATTTAATCAGCCGACCAAATGGCAGCAACCTTTATTATATTTACACATTTTGAAATGGTCAAAAACGACCTCCTAAAGTTCAAACCAAGCATCAGAACCGGAACTTGGTGCCAGACTGGCTGGTCTGAGTATTTCAGAGTATCCTGGGATCTTCACACACAACCATTTCTAGGATTAAGGGCGACCGTGGCTCAGGGGGTTGGGAAGCGCAAATTAATACTTTTTGCATGGTAATCCTTGTATAACACTGAAGTTATTATAATGAATCAACCTAGTACCTATTTTACTCAGTAGCACTTCATAAAGTGGATCTTCCAGGGAACATGTTACAGGGATATGACAGAGAGCTGTTCCAGCCACTCAGCAACCACCCCAAACAATAAGAGGACACTGCGATCGTGGCTCAAGAGTTGGGAGTTTGCCTTGTAATCGGAAGGTCGCCGGTTCGATCCCCGGGCTCTCTGTCCTGGTCGTTGTGTCCTTGGGCAAGACACTTTACCCTACCGCCTACTGGTGTTGGCCACAGGGGCCGATGGCGCGATATGGCAGCCTAGCTTCTGTCAGTCTGCCCCAGGGCAGCTGTGGCTACAACCGTAGCTTTCCTCCACCAGTGTATGAATGTGAGAGTGAATGAATAGTGGCATTGTAAAGTGCTTTGGTGCCTTGAAAAGCACTATATAAATCCAATCCATTATTATTAACAGAGAATGACCTTACAAAGAGAACATATCTGATGAGCAGCAGCTGTCTGCTTTAATCTGATTAATTATTAGACATTAGTAACTCAAATAAGCACTCATTTCTACCAAAGTATGCAGAAGAGCACCTCTGAATGCACAACACACTGAACCTTGAAGTAGATGTGGTGGAGCAGCCGAAGACCACACTGGTTGACACTCAGTGTCAGCTAAGAACAACAAACTGAAACTCCAGCTTTCTGGGATATATTTTCTTGGCACTCTTTGATCCTCTTAGTACCTACTGAGCATTGTTTAAACACTAAGGCCTACCTAACCTATTGTTGCTGGCCATTTCCATGCCGTTATGATCCCAGTGTACTCATCTCCTCATTCACAAAATTTATTTCACTTCAAACTGGTTTCTTGGACATGTCAGTGAGTTCCCTGTGCTCAAATGGCCTCCACAGTAAGCAGATCTGAATCCAAAAGAGCACGCAACAGGAGATTCACATCATGGATCTGAAGCTGAGAAATCTGCAGCACCTGTATGATGCTATCATGTCAACATGGACCAGAGTCTCAGAGGAATGTCTCCAGCACCTTGTTTGAATATGTGCAATAAAGAAATTGGACAGTTCTGTAGACAAAAGGGGTCCAACCCAATACTAGTAAGGTGCACCTACCAATATCTGTGAGGGATCATTTAGAAAATGTACTTTTAAGTAATAATTCAAACAAACTGCAGCAATGATATAATCTTCATGATGAAGGTCCATGTCTACTCAATTTTGCGGGACAGTCCATCACTGCAATCAAGCCAAAAGACACGTTATAAATTTTTGTGAGATGCCGTTAGCGTTCATAAAGTAGCAAGATTTTATAGTGAGAACGACCCACTTACTCATCATCCCAACATATACACCATTTCTTTCCCTCTGGCTCTGTATGGGTCACGTGGATATACATTTTATAATTCTAAAATGAGAATAATGTCAAATTAGTTCTCTCTTTAAAACGTAGCCTGATTCATCTGAATCAGAAATGTGTTTGGTGCAAAAACCGGGATGTGTGTTCCCGATCCGATCGAGCTGGCCTCTGTCCCAGACCTTCTGTCAGCTAATGTTGTCGTTCCTTCATCACTGGCTGTAAGTCAGCACCCATTACCTCTTTGAGCCACCCTTCCACTTTCCCCGGCCACCCTCTCGCCCTGCCTCTAATCACTGCCAACATCAGCACAGGAATGCTAATGGCACCTGTTATGGGACAACTCTGAGCTGACTGTTCCCCAAAATAATAACCGACTCCCACGTTCTCTGGGAGCAACAACAGAGCACTGCCACCGGCATTATTACAGAAATAAACTCATCACAGCAGCAGCAATAAAGGTGCTTTAGTAATGATGAGGGGGCATTTGTGTTGATGCCGAGTTTAGGTCATTAACCCTCACGCCAAAACTATAAGCTAATCTTTTATTCTACAGTAATGCTGGACAGTTCAGTGCGTTTGAAGCCATGCACCATGTTTCCACCCATTCACGGGAGTGTTAAAGGCCCAGACGACAACGCCTTGCTGCTGGAATTGAAATCCATCGATCTGAGGAAAGAAACAGCAACTGAAAGCGAAAAACAGAAAAAACAGAATAAATTATTTTTTTCTGCTGGCACATTATTGATCAGGCATGTTCTGGGGCCTTTCCTCAAAGGTTCTACAGAATGATGGAGGAAGTGAGTAACAAAGAAAGGGAGATGAATTGAAAGTAGAAGTTGGGATGAAACAATTTAAATAATCACTCTAAAAGTTGGGAAAGAAATCCTCTGTGTTTCTATTAATTCCTCTCTCTCACCAGAGTTATTACCGTCTGACTCTTAATTACTTTGTGGACCATGGTAAGTCGATGCTTTTATCCTGAGAAGGACTTTTTTTCTTTTTTGTCAAACATGAAGAAGCTCTTCACACAAGCTCATTTTTTGAGGACCGCTCTAGAGGATAATTAATGGGTGGGGGATAAAAAAAAAAAACATGAATAGTAATGTGACAAATATGGCATTTTCTGAGCACCCTCCACCCTTTTCTCTCCTTCATCTTTCCTCAGGGAGCACTTACTGTGTTTGACGACCAGCGTAATTCATTTGTAGACGGCTGTTAAAAATGGATGTGCGCTTAATCATGGAGTTACAGTGTGAGAGGTTTGTTTATCTCTGTCCTCACCCTCATATGTTCCCAGAGGCTGAACTGCTCTGCAGTGGATGTTCAGGAAAAGAGTACACCCCCCCCCGTCATGTGTATTTTCCCTACGGATGTGTGTACGCGTGCTTCTTCCTGTTTATTCACGCGTCGCAGGGCCACGTTAGATAAATTCACAGCCATTTGCCCAGAATGGATGGCCGCTATTAACGAGGCAGGGTCTAAATCATTTGGCCAGATAACACTACAGGCTGTGATGGCTTTGCCTATTGCATTACTACACAGCAGCGAACCCTGTAATCATCACAATTCTTCAATCGATGAGGCGTCTATTCAGTGCTCCAGTTCACAAATCGACTCCTTAGCCCGTAGCTCACCCATTCATCCCTCTCTTTCTGTTACTGGCCCGACATGAAAGCTGAAAACACTCGGCTGCCTTTGGTGCCGCATTATGTCCCCATTTCCATGGCTTTGGGGCATTCAGCCTTTGGATAGAAAATAGCACCGGATTGTTTAACCTAGGCATTGATAATGTGGCAGATGGCTGCTCTTTGAGGACACCGAGCACAATAATTCCATTAAGTGTTTAGCTCCACATCAGCACAGAGGCCAGCGTTTGCTTCCTCAGCGTCAATTTACCAGAATTCACTGCATCTCCCCGTGAGAAGATGCTTATTTCTGCCTGCGTGGACATGCACAGCAGGGATGGATGATAACCATGCTTCCATGAAAGTGGAGCCGACAGAGAGGATACTTCAGGAGATGCACCAGTGATTCCTCTTTTGTTTGTTGGGAAATGCGAGGTGAAATGCTAAAACAATGCAGTTATGTGGTTTTCTCCCTTTCCCCAATTCTCTGGACATTCATTAGAGTATTTCTATCATTCATGCCCAAACTGGACCATTTCGAATTAACCCATTGTCCTCATCCACATGGACTAATGATGTAGATGCACATCATGCAGATCATGCTGCTATGGGTGATCAGAAACCTCTGAGAGTCCCTGAAGTGTATTGGGAATCAATTGCTTACTCGTCTATATCATGTTCTGTTAGTTTATGCTCTGGAGCGTGATTATGAGCAGGACCTTAATGGAGGGGTGATGCTTTGGCTGTGATTTACAGCCCAGCTTCGTTTACAATAATGGATATAATGTAGGAAGACCCAAGTGAGAAGATGGAGAAGAGATGATGATAAATAATGAAAGTAATTTAGACAGAAAATTACTTTTCTGTTGACTGCAAAATGCAATGTATCGCTTTGCTTTAACAAAGAAACAAAAGAATTGTAACATTCGAGACCACACTCACAGAAATCAGTGCATTATCCTAATTAATCCAACTAGCAGATCAACAAATCTCTGAATTTCCCTCCGTCTGTTCTCTACCCATCTCCAAAACCAGCTCTTCAATCTATTTCAGACTTGGCACGTGCATTCCTCAAGACCCAAATAAGTGCAGTGCCAAATTTGGAGTTATTGGATGAGCGGTTCTTGTGTTTTTGGCCTCCATTGCCAACATTTCCTCAAGAGGGACTGCTGGCTGCTTCACTGTGTGTGTGGGGAAAATCAAACATATATGCAAGCATGTTTTCTTGGCCATCGCAATGGGAGTCTCCATCCACACTAATGCATTCCCATGCTTAACCCTAAATGTTATTCTCACAACTAATCACCAAACCTTTAGCCTATCCTTTATCGTCTTATTTTCAAGTTATTAGCTGTTTTTGGTTTGGTGAGCCAAATGTTACTCAGTCGTGTTGTTTGGATGAGAAGATCTCTGCACAATCTGCACAGCTACATTTTAAGTAGACAAACAAACTGTGTGCAACCGCCGTTATTCAAGGAGTGCTTCCTTATAAAGTGCTGCAGAAGAATGCTCCTGCAGTAAGGTAACAATCTAGTGAAACTTGCACACAGTGATGACCTAATAGGTCACAAACACAAACTGCTTAATGTCAAGGTCATATTTGTTGTTCTACAGATTAAAAAAAATACTTAAAACAAATCAAAGCTTCAATTAGTTTCCTGGCTGGTTTTGCTCATTTCAGTTTGTTTGTCAAAGTTTTATTTGGCTGCTTTAAATGCGCAATACCTGTCCTGTGAATTTTAAAGCCATTAAATGCCTCAAAAACACTTCTGTTTTGTTTGTAGCCCGAGGCTTTTACTTCTCCATTCCTTGGGGGCCAGGGGATGCTTAGAAAAAATGTCATCCCTGCTGCGCTGTACAGCTGTCTGCCTTATGTAACAGTAACTTTGCCTGTATGTGATGCGTTCAGGGGACATTTGTAAGTTATAGGTACTAAAAATAACATTGGTTACACTCGCCAAACGAGCACTCAGTGATAATGATAACAGACAACGATTACTCAGTGACAGGAGGTCATTTTATCTACAGGTGACGGGGTTGTTTTAGGCATTACTGCCACCTTATTTATTTATTTATTTATTTATTTTTGCTTGTGTTTTAAAGATGCAGAACATAATTTTCTTTTTGGAAAAACATAATCAAGAGAGGAATTCCCTTAAGAAGATCAGTTCGTTTAGATGAACCTCATTATTTTAAGTAACATACAAGCATCTGTACACCTGATCATTCATTTATCCTCTTCTGCAGCGCTGAAGCTTCTCCCAGCTGCCAAAGAACAAAAGTTGGCGTACACGTGGACATCTCATCAGTCTATTGTTTTGCTGAATATCAAAGATATCAATAAAGAACCTCAAACTGCCTCAAGCTTCCTTTGGGGTGTGTGCTGTATGAATGTACTGTAAAAGTGCTTGGACTTCTTGTTTAGAAACAAATGTGTGAGCTGTATTCGCATTCGCATTAGCTGATTCTGCTGTTTTTAATGTACTCATCCAACATGGTACACTGCCTATGGCTGTCTTCTTGTGTGACATTGTTTGACGTTAGCAGGTCAGGTGTAACCTCCACAGTGCTGCCACTACAGATGGCTCATTAGACTAGTGTTTGATACAACCTCCCCCCCTACCCTCTTGCGCTCCACTCCAGTAACATCTCCCATCCCTCCATCCTGCTGTCACCCTTCTTTCATCAGTCTAACACTGTACCAGCTGCTGCACGTCTAACAGACACAAAAGTTCACAGAGGGAAAGAAGGCAAGAGCTGTGCAACATATTGCACTACGACAACTGCAAATAAATATTTTATGTTGCAGTTAAATGATGTCCACACCATAGGAGAGTGAAACGCTCACCTATATCACCTGGGTATACATCACTAAATAAAAAAGGGTCATTCAACACATAGTTCTAGTCTAGAGATCTTTAGTTGCTTGATAACTGCAGAGGTCCAGTCAAATTAGGGAAGATTCTGAAGAGCATTTTACAAAAATGACATCATATAAACCAAATAAATGTAATAAAATTACAGTTTTTACCCATGGTAGTTTTCTTCGAAAGGCAGGAAAAGCAGCGTTCAATGACCACAAAGAGTGTAGTATTTTTCCACAGCATGTTCAAATTTTATGGCATTTTTCGAGACCCTTAACGCTCCCAGGCGTAAAAAGGTGTCATGAGGGATTTTATGTTTGCTGACTTTATTAAGACTTTTTTTTTTTTTTAATAAAAATGCCTTTCTTTAACAAATGAAAAAAAAAGGACAATTTGTGTCCGAAACACATCTATTGACCCTAACGGCTTCTCATTTCGCTTTTATCAGTTGCTGCCATAGTTTGTAAATGCACAGTTTTTTTTGTAGAGGCAGAGAAATAATCATATTATTTCATTTTACAGCAATTATATTCATTTTAAGGTGAGTGAGAACATAGCTGTCACACAGAAGTATAGGTTTAATATACATGACTTAAGTGTAAATGTGCAGTTAAAACAACCCAATAGCGACCTTTGAAGGCTGTCTAGCTAGCTAAACAAACTACCACTGGCAACTGATGTTAACCAAATTAGTCCTAAAATGTAAACGAACTCATAACATTTAATTTCTGAGTTTGTCTTTGGTGATGTACTTTAATACATACAAGTTATAAGTATAAAAGCTATATTGGAAAAGGCTTTGAAAAAGACCATGATTTGGTTGAAAATAAATGAGTCACCACTCCTTAAAAAATATTTTGGTTCCAAGGAGCCACCTGTTTTCCCCCCCTAACTCTTTTCAGGTGGTTTTAAGCCACAGTTCTCCAGACCTTCTGAAGTGCTTTAAGAGTTTTTATTCTGCCATTGGCTGTATTTTCACTCAGCTAAGTTTTTGTATTGTAGAGTCAGCACAACATAAGTGCGGGCTTTACTACACAGGAGTGTAGTAAAGTACTGTGTGCCAGGCTGAAGTCGTCACCTAACAGAGGTATGTTACTTCCACTATGGGCTGCATACAAAAGATGAGCATAGCCTCAGATCCATCACTCACTTGTTTTCAGATGAAACCGTAGTTTTTAGCTGCTGCCATGTTGCTGCTATTTTTTATTAGACAAATTAATATTGTAATCTTATATTTTATACCAACAGAAAGTATTTCTCAACCCCACAAAGCAACAGATCTGTCTGATCACTTCTTTAAATCTAGTGAAAGTAAAATATTTTTATTCTAAATAATAGTCTACTTCTCAGGATGTTCCTGATGACTAATTTAATCATTGTTTAATAGGGATTAAAAAAAATGTGAGGTCACTGTCTTAAAACAGTCTCAGTCTAAGAGACTAGGTCCTTACAAATACTGTGTGTATTTAAAGGCTGTTTGAAACCATGAGTTACATTCTTCAGCAGTCCAATCATATTTTAAATGTTGCTGAAATATGTGGCACTTTGCTCCTTAACTTACACATCAGGACATGTGAGTAGTATAACAACAATAAATACGAACAACAGAATGCTTAGAATTACAATAAAACAAAAAAAAATAGATGAAGAAATACTAAAATACTAAATGAGAATAGAAAGGAGGCTTTGACCTTTTTAATCCCTCTCCGGTATTGTTATTCCCTGCTGAGCGAGTGGGCAGTGTGGTTTGTGAATGCGATAATAAGGCAGTCATCTAGGATTGTGAAACTGATGCCATAGATGCATCTACACGTCACCAGGAGGTAAATGGGTTTCCTTCAATAGAGAAATGGGGGCAGGTATGCAGATTGCACAAGTTTGATTCAGATATACTAACATACCCCATGGTGACAAGAATAAAACAGGCTGCATGTTTGATCCCAAACACGCTGCCAACGCAGTAAAAGCATAGCTGGATAGAAAATGGAATAGAAGTGAATAGAAGTTGTAATGTTTTTGTAACTCCTGCTGCAGGTTTGGATGGAAACCCAGAAGACTAACAAAGGAGGATGGAGATGTTTGGAGCAAATGTTATCCCCCCTAAGAAGCCAAAAAAACTTTTTGGAGTTGGTGTGGGCAGCCCTGCAGGACATCACCCTCATTATCCTGGTTATGGCAGCCATCATTTCTCTTGGCCTTTCTTTTTACCATCCACCCAGTGCTGAAAGACACAGTGAGTATATTTAATTTACTCAAAATAAGGAAGGAGTTTAGATTTTTGTAAGCCAGAGTCTCGAACAGAAAAGCACAAAGCAGTTTTTTCCAGCAGGCTTAGCAAGAGGCGTGTGACACTGCACTCATGGTGTATGTGTGTGTGTGTGGTGTTCAGAAGTGCCTGTTCATCAAAGTAAACTTTCAGCCTGTGTATATCCCTGCAGACGGCGGCATCGAGCTACCGTTGTGGAGAATGAAGGTGAAGCAGAGGCTGAATGGATCGAAGGCGCTGCCATTCTCCTGTCTGTAATGGTTGTGGCACTAGTGACGGCCTTCAATGAGTGGAGTAAGGAAAAGCAGTTCCGTGGCCTCCAGAAGTGCATTGAATAGGCGTAGAAGTTCACAGTGATCCGGGGGGTGGGGGCAGATGATCCAGATCAAAGTGTCTGAGATCATGGTTGGTGATATCGCACAAGTCAAATATGGTAAGAAATTTGATTTCACACAGCTGGTGTTGTCGAAGCATGATTTCTACGAGTCACTCACTCCAACACTCTCTTATCAGACCATCAGTAATGATACCAGAGATGTTATTTATTTAATGCTTCACTTTAAAGAATATATATTAACTTTGATTTCCCCAAACCCAATCAGAAAATATGACATGAAAGAATAAAAATCTCTTTTACAGGTTATTTACTTGAACACATGTCAGTCTGTACCAGCAAGATAGTTTTAACATCCATCTGTAGACGAAGGTTGATTCTTAGCTAGTTGAGCAATTTAATTATCTCTTTATATTAAATTTCTCCAATCTGAGTGATTCTGCTCATGCCTGAATTAACAACAGCTAAAAGGTTACACATTATCATAAAGACTAGGTTGGTGCAGAATGTCATGTAAGAAAGTCCAAGACAGCAAAGAAAACTACTTTCGGCTGCTTTCTTATTCACAAGAGGTTTTCACCTGGGTAACTCATGCTTGATTTACTGCGAGTGCCTGATGCAACCCTGAAGGGATTTATATCTCCTTCCAGGATCCAAATGGGGACCTTTTAACTTTTTAGGCAAAAAACAAGCCAAAGACACCAACGAAAAAAACCCAAAACACAAACAAACAAAAAGTTAATCACGTGGCCAAACAGTTATTACCTCTAGGTGTTGGCATTCCAGGTGACCTCCTCCCTGCTGACGGTGTCCTGATTCAGGGCAATGATCTTAAGGTCGACGAGAGTTCCATAACTGGAGAGTCGGATCATGTCAAGAAGAAACCTGACAAAGACATCATGTTGGGGCGACCGTGGCTCAGGGGGTTGGGAAGCGCATCTGTAACTGGAAGGTCGCCGGTTCAATCCTCCTGATCCGTCGGTCCTGGTCGTTGTGTCCTTGGGCAAGACACTTTACCCTACCGCCTACTGGTGATGGCCAGAGGGGCCGATGGTGCGATATGGCAGCCTCGCTTCTGTCAGTCTGCCCCAGGGCAGCTGTGGCTACAACCGTAGCTTCCCTCCACCAGTGTGTGAATGCGAGAGTGAATGAATAGTGGCATTGTAAAGCGCTTTGGGTGCCTTGAAAAGTGCTATATAAATCCAATCCATTATTATTATTATGTTGCTGTCAGGTGAGTCACTCTGCTCTTGTTCACACCAAAATACAGCCAAGATCAATCTCAGAGTCTTCAGTCTTCACACTGGTTGGTACCGGTGAGGAAGGCAATGTGGATCAGAAAAACTGGGGGATAGAAGACTCAAGGTTCCCAGAAGGTAAGTTCAGCAGCAGAAAGATCATATTTCACTCCAGAAAGGAAGTGTACAAGAGCGGCACTGACAGTGTGCATTTTATTCATACCAGTCCTCTCTGACTTAGAACCCACACATGGGTTGTTTTTGCAATAAACTGGTACGTAATAATTGTATTAGCTGGTATATCTGCAGAATCAATCCAACTCATGACAATCCACCAATCCAGTGAAAAAGTGACTGACATTCATTTTATATTTGACTTTTTGCTCGTTTTTTACTTATTAATAATCATGTGGGTCTCATTTAAGCAACGCTGACAAGGCATTTCATGAAAATGCAGAAAATGCATAATAACATTAAGATTATGTTATTATGCATTAATAACATTTATGTAGTTGCTCAACTTAACATAACCATGATATCAGTTGGCTGGCTCATAAGACCTTAGAAGTGAGTGATTGCACATGTAAGCATGATTGGTTCAGATAAACAGACACATGTTTGAAACTTTAGCAAAAACACAACATCAAAAAAATTCAGCAGCCAAAAACACCACCCTCCAAAAACAGCTTTGTGTTTTTTATGATGCAATATATATGTACACATTTTTTTTTTTTAAGCACAGCATGAGTCATTTAATTCTCGTTTGCTTAAAATGCCTGAGCAGTACTTTAACATCCAAGCTGTTCTCACTCACCAGTTATTTAAACTTTAACAGTGATTAAAAAAAATCTTTAGTTTGCAGTCAGTCAACACACATCATAGTGAACACTTCTGTTAAACTCAGGGTCTGAGAGTAACAACCTATCTCTCTTCCTGGTAGGGTTTTAAAGTCAAGAATCAGTGTATATTTAGGCACACAAGGATAAAAAAAAAAATTAAGGGAGAGCCTTTATAAGAGGAAACGTGGAAAAACAAAAACAACAAAACAAACAAGCTGAATGTCTTATTGACATTTCTTTTGTCGACTGTAGCAGAAAACAAGGACGGCCCCGCTGTGGAGATGCAACCACTCGAAACTGAGAGTGAACCAGAGAAGAAAAAACCCGTACAGAGAAAAGAGAAATCTATCCTGCAAGGGAAGCTCACCAGGCTGGCTGGTGCACATCGGCCAAGCAGGTACAAACAGAGTTTGATAAATGATGGAGACTGAGAGTCAGACATGTCAACAGCATATGAGAGCATGGGCCCACCTCTCTGCTAAGAAATAGACCACACATCTATACATCATCATGCTTGTGAATATTTAAAACACACAAAAACCCCAAACTAAAAATTTTATAGAACTGAAACAGCCACAAAGTCTACATCTGATACACATGAGGGACAAATTGGGAGAGTCTTCCCTTGTTCTTGTGTTTGCTTCTTACTCTAACAACTCAGGAGGCAACACAGACGCAGTGGACAGAATAAATCTAAATAATTAATTCAACCAGAAAAACAAGGTAAGACAAAAAAAGGTTGCACACAAAAAAGACTAATATGGCCAAGAAGAAAAATAAACAGGAACAGCAGAGTCATAAGCAACACTAACTAGAGAACTGTCGAACCATGACTGTGATGACAACAAGACAAGTAATTTTGTCTGATTTGTCTCCTACCTATGAGAAAACTCAAACCTAATACGCTATGCTGAAGTCTGCCTTAATTCCTGAAATTCATGTGGAGGACCGAGGAGAGTAAAAAGGCTCCAGGAGGAGCTGTAATCAAGGATGCACAGTTGGGATATACAAACCACAGCAGGATGAGGACTCTCTAAACAACTCATCCTTTTTGTCTCTTAAACTTTTTATTTAAGATGACAAAATGTTTTGCCCTTAGGAGGTGAACTCCTAACTGTTGGCGGGAAAACACAGTCACTGGTCAAAAAGACTAGCCGCTAACCAACCAACTGATCAAACACACGGATTCGACTTGCCTACTGTATCTGCAATAGAAAAGATATGACTGTATAGGACTCAGTAAGAAGGATTTTATAGCTTCTGTATAAGTTTGTTTTAAACCTTGTCCAGTGCAGATCACAGCAAACCCACAACACCTTTTGTACCCTCAGTCAGGTTCACAGACGAACTTCCTACTCTGTCTCTGCCTTCAGGTCTGATCATGTTGGCTCTCACCGTCTTCATCCTCATCATTCGCTTCCTGATTGATACCTTCTGGATCCAGGCTGTTGTCTGGTCCTACGCTTGTGTGCCCATCTACGTGCAGTTCCTGGTCAACTTCTTCATCATTGGTGTGACGATGCTCGTGGTGGCTGTACCTGAAGGTCTCCCTCTGGCAGTCACCATCTCCCTAGCGTATTCAGTCAAGGTGTATTTGTATGTGGCATTACAGTCTGACAACAGGAACTCTTCAGTCTGTTAGACTAAATGTTTTATTTCACATGAAACTTACACGGCAGTGTAATGTTTGAAAGCTCCCAGATGAATGTTTTCACTATTTAGTATTTTTAAAACTGCATGAGTGTGTGTGGGTGTGCTTTTTACAGTTTTATTTATTGTGTTCCTGCTAAGCTGGAACTATGACCCCCACTAAAATAGTACTACTAAGACTATTTTGATGCTCGTTAAACAAAATTAGATCAACCATAATTTCTGCTCTGATGTTTTTGGTTAATGAAATAAAATCTTAAGACTTGGGTAACACCGCTCTCACTTAGATCAGAAAATGATGAAGGACAACAACTTGGTCCGCCATCTGGATGCCTGTGAGACGATGGGCAGCGCCACCACCATCTGCTCCGATAAGACGGGCACACTAACTATGAACCGTATGACAGTGGTGCAAGCCTTCATTGCAAACAGACACTACAAAGCAGTGCCAGAGCCAGACCATATCCCTGCCAACATCCTGGACCTGCTGGTCCGGGGCATCGGGGTCAACTGTGCCTACACCTCTAAGATTATGGAGAGCTGTAAAAATAGCCATTCATTCAAAGACCTTGGTTAACATTTGTAGGTTAGTTTGGAGAACTGCCAGAGCAGGTCAGAACTTATCTGATCACTGCCTCCTGGATCCACTGGTAAAGTAGAGCACAGACAGGTTCAGATATAAGAGCTAAAAAGCACCAGTAAATACTTTTCCGCATTTTTCTCTCTGCTTAGGACTTTCTTGCTGTAAGGCAACAATGGAAATTCAAATATATCGGTGACTAATTTGACATGAGTGGAAACAGGATTATCAGGATATCTACTAATCAGTAGTTTGGTGGTTTAATCCCTTGCTGCTCTGGTCTGATGTCAAGGTATCGTTGGATGAGTAAGACGTGTTCTATAAAAGGTCTTTGAACTCATCAAAAGTTGAACTAATCCTTCCTTCTTGTATGGAAGTTCTCCCTACATTGAACGCATCCCAAACATTAGGTTCACCGGAAATTCAGGTGTTAAAATTTTACCTTTTAGGAGACATTTTAGAGCTTCCAGTGGTCCTCACGTATCGCGTGTCTTTCCAGGAATCACTGACAGCACAGTTTTTGAGTGGAGGCAGGTTGTCGCGGTACAAACGATGGTCCTGCCCTCAAAAAAGCAGATGTTGGCTTTGCTATGGTAACTGCAGTAGATGTAAATGCATATTAGGAATTATTTATACTTTGTTACAACATTTTAAGCACATCAGAAGTTCTGAGAATAATGGCAGGTTCATAAGCTAACCTACACGTGATGGTGTACAGGACATCGCAGGCACAGATGTAGCCAAAGAGGCATCTGACATCATCCTAACAGATGACAATTTCAGCAGCATAGTCAAGGCTGTTATGTGGGGCAGAAACGTGTACGATAGCATCTCTAAATTCTTGCAGATCCAGCTCGCCGTCAACGTGGTCGCTGTGATTGTGGCCTTCACTGGAGCCTGCATCACCCAGGTGAGAGCCGCCTCTACGGTCTGTTTGAAATTTAAATCACAGCTGCTGTACATTTAACCAGCTACATACTAAAGTGCAGTTTTCATGTAAAAAGAAAGAAAGTACTCTTAGCCAGCGGTCCCAAAACCTAATCAGGTGGAACCGGATAATCTTCCACGGCACACCTATGTGCTGCGTGGTTGGGAAACACTGCCATATGTAACGCATTACACAAACAAGTGTTACTGTTTGTATTTATCAAGTTCTCTCCTTGTGGATTTAATAAAATACAAAAAATGGCGGTGGATTTTAACAGAGTAAAGTTCATTATCCACTCTGAATTTTGTACGGATTGCTTTATTCTGAATGACAAATTAATACAAATACTTTATGGCTATTGGCTGTCTTGTACTGCACTATGGCTGTGTGGATAACAGTTTCTAAGCAGTAGAACGCAAGATCCATAGTTTTTTCCAAGACTGAAACTGTTTCTGCCATTACTGCTGTCTGGCAATGAGTTCGATTGTAGATTCAAAGGATTTGCCAACAAAAGAAAACAAATTACATGATCGTAAATTACCAAATTTCTCCATTTACACTGATATCGATCTAATGTTAAAATACATTAATGGGGCTAAAGAATATATCAATATAAGCAATATCATTAATGTAAAGTGGAAAACAGTGGCCAAATGACTCCAGTCTTTATCTTTTTCAAGACAGGCAAGATGACAGATGACTTATGATCAGTGTAACCTCTTAAATGTTGAAGAGAAAACCGCACCCTCTTGGGCTTTGGGACCCTCCTGTGGGCACAGGTGAGATATGAAATTATGAAACTAAAATCTAGCTTTTGTTGTGCTTTCCGCTAGAAGGTGGTTTATTAGTCAACCAGGCAAGTCATAAAGAACACTGTAAACAGCAGATCAGAAAATGCTTCTTACCAAAATACTTGATTAATGAGAAAAATAAGAATAATGACACGGGTCTCTTTACAGCTGATCATCAAAAGACAACAAACCTTCAGGTGGTCGCAGTACACCTTCATGTTAAGGATGTGTGGAGGTACACGATGTGTTGCTGTTGTCTGATAGCTGTAATTTTGTCCTTTTTATCAGGTGGTTTCAACTGTCCCCACTAGATGGCTGAAGTTTGCTTACAAGGGTGACGACAGTGACAGTGTGCTCGACCACGGAGACCTCGATCCAAAGACAGGCAAGGTGCTCTGGTACCATGGCATCAGACATGTCAGCGTGCAGGTTTAGTTTCAGACTTCAAGATGAATCTGTGTGCGATCGTGTTTTTCAAATATAATTCCCTCAACAAGCTCGTTAAGAATACTTTACAAAGCTTTAAGTTTCTACACTGGTACAAGTTGCCTTTTGGACAGGGATTATTATCCAGAGTGAGGATGTCTTAAATATTATATATGGTCCAAACCTTAGCCTCAGATTTTAGGTGAGTGATGGGGGCCTTTAAGTTTGGGCTTTTTTCGGTCCACAGTCAGAACTGAAAAGGTGACTTTTATGTCCTCAGAGGGCAATTTTCTTTTAGACAGCATCAAATATAGTGAAGATCTAATGGTCCTGCAGCATCATCATTGATCATTATGGAAAATATTCAAGCTCATTAAAAAAACAAAACAGAAACAAAAACTTGATATGGTACAATTGACTGCAAAGACTCTAATGAATGTCTGAATCTACACCGTTGAAAGTAAGACCTAGGGGCATGACGGTCTGAGTTAACAGTCTCTCTCTCTCAGATATGTGTGATGAAGGCCTTCGGGGACAGCCTGTCAGTCTATGAAAGTAGGAAGACATTCAAAACTCAGAGCACCATCCAAAACTTGATGGACTGTCCCAAAGACTTCATATACCAGATCCCTGTCAGCGATGAAAACGGGGGCAGGAACAGCCCCTCCACAAAATGAAATTTGTTGGGTGTGCATGCAGGCAATAAGGTGGCCATACATACTACTGAGCCATACAAAAATGGATCACCCTAAGAGAATCCAGTTTTGAAATTGCTGATGAACAGTGTTGCGCCATTTTGTTTTGAACACGTTACATGCACGTCAATAAAGATTTTCATTTTGTTCATCCAGATCTGAAGCGTGATTAAAGTGCTCTCTTATTAATGTCACAGGATTCTGTGTTCAAACTCAGTTCCTCTAAATCAGCGGTCCCCAACCGTTTTTGCGCCACGGACCGGTTTATGCCCGACAATATTTTCACGGACCGGCCTTTAAGGTGTCGCGGATAAATACAACAAAATAAAACTAGTACTGGTACCAAAAAAAAGAAGATTTATTCATAACATACGTGAAAAGACCCAGGAAAACCGAGTTAACGATAAAAACGATAACAAAATAACGCTGAAAACCGATAAAAACCCTGAAAACCATGCATTTCACACCTGAGCCTCAACTTTCGCGGCCCGGTACCAAACGACTCATGGACCGGTACCGGTCCGAGGCCCGGGGGTTGGGGACCGCTGCTCTAATGGTTTCTTAAGGAAGCACCCTCAAGTAACCATTACAGGCACAGTTGCTCCTATTGTGGTCCTCTGTCGTATCATTTTTCATCCTTGGAGGTTTTTAACAAAACCAATAATAAAACTTTATTTGTTAATTAAAAACTTTTTTGCCAGGTTTAGTTTTTTTAATCTTATGGGAGTTCAGTTCACAGCTGATTTAAAAGACTTGAGCACTGTGTGACATGGTAAACTGCCAATGTCTACTGGGGTACTCGAAATACTAATAAAAAAAGAACACAGTTGGTTTTGGACACAGACATGTCAGCAAGAACAATGCACATTTCCAGAGGCCCATTGTCAAGCAGAATCAATCCTGCCTCCAGAGACAATAGCCAACTACAGCCACAAGAGACAGTATACATCATGGACATAGCTTCTGTGTGAGAAAAATTAAGTTAGCTGTGGTTTTCAAGACACTTCTAAGAAAAGAAAAGGTAAATGGAAAACTTCAATTAACAATAGAAATTGTCAGCTCAAGGCTTCAAGATGAGATTTTAGAAACCAGTAGGTGATCTCATGGCAACTTTCACCATCTTTTACAGTCTACGCTTATAGGAAGGCAGTTCCGTGTGCCTTAAAACACCCACATCACATGAACTGAGGTTTTGCTGCGCTTCACCCCAAGTGCAAGCAGTGGCTTACCTGCTGTTTCTTAGCAGGCGAAGAGCCAGCATTTCCAGTTTGGCTGGACCAGTGGAACTTTAATTTTTGATACCATCATTTGTTATTTGTTACAAACAAGAACAGGCTTTGTATAAAACAAAAACCCAGTGTCACAGTATTATTTTGCTGTGGAATGTGAAGACCAATGTAGGCTGTCCATCTGATTTAACACAAAGATCCAAAGTTTAATTAAATAAATACCATTTTATTCAAAGACTATTATAGGCATGAGAGAAAGAAAGACTGTGGGGTGAGTCCATTGACTCATACCAGCAGAGCGAGAGGCACGGTGCTTTAGATTAATTAAATTATGTCAGGACAAACTATGTGCTTTCAAATAGAAAAATAAACCAGGCAGCTCTGACTCCCATCTTTTCGCTTTTTTCTGCTTTCAACAGAAAATGCTGTTGACTGCATTAAGTGACTTCATCCTCACACTAACCTGTTAAAAGCCTAAATAAAAATGCAAGAAAAAACATCTGTTAATTACAGGTGACCCATTTGTTAACAATTCTCACGATAAATGGAGTTCTCCCTCTTTTTTCTTATACTTATAATGACACTTCTGGTGTAAATGTCTCATGAACAGCAGGAGAAAGGCACAGGTGTCCACTATAATCAAAACCTCAGACTTGGACTGAATGACACATCATCCCCGTGTCACAACATATTGCATCCACAGCAGTATGTTGCAAATAAAGTTAAGGAAAGTTTCTTCATCTTTCCATGAGCAACCTCTGAACCATGCGTTTGCTCACATTTAAAATGGTATTGATCAATGTGAAATGGACTTTGGTGACTGGTCAGAATCAGCCTGTGCAACACTTCTGTGTTGTTATTGCAGCGTTATCGCCCTGATACCGACACTTCTAGCTCATAAACGCAGCTTATATTAGGGAGAGCAGTGTGTCATGATTTCTGAAATGACTCCTCATCAATTTGCACATTTTAAACACATTTTAATGATTATGAAATTACTGTGCTTTTCATGTATTTTGAAAGTGTTGTTGTCGTTGTTGTTGTTGTCTGTGATGTATTCTAAATGATGATGCCTGTGGCTTTTTTGCTTACCTATTTGCTGCTATGCTCCTTCCTGGTTGAACTGAAGAGGATGCAGAGGGTGGAGCAGGGTAAAAAACTCCTGACTAAACAGGTGGACCAAACCATCTACTGACAGCAGGAGGGGGAATGTTTTCTGTCTTGTGGTTTCCCTGCCTTTGTGTTTATAATGGTCTGCTCTGAGTTATCCTTGTTGTGTGGGTCAGTTTATTAAGTTTTCCATCTCCCATCTGTTGAGCAGTATTTCTTAATATTTCTTGGCATGTTTTATTGTCCTACTTACCTCTTAAAATATCTTTTTTTCATTCCTTTTTTTGATATAAATGTTGGTACAGTCAAACCCACTTTTTGAACAGTGCACCTGTGTCTGTGTCCTTATGCTTGTTTTCTTACCGCCTCCAGTTTTTCATCTTCTCTCAGGCAATTACTGAAATGGATGCATTTATATGCACATGTACAAGGTGACCTAAATTCAACATAAAATACACGTTATTATGGAAACACGGATTACGGCTGTTTTTTTTTAAATTTCATTACTGCTAAGTGTGATGCCTTACACTGGAGCATGCATTGCTCTCTGTGCGTCTACTAAAGTTTATGACTGTGGAGTCAGTTGTGCATGCCTGCTGTTGTAAACCACGGTTGTGCGTGGAGTGAGTGTGCTGTGAGATATCTTTCCTCCATTTGTTTTTGCTTGTGAGTCTCCACTAATTAAATGGCTGACTGAAATGGGCTTGACCCATAAAGAACCAGGAGGGCCACACTGCCTTATTGCTTCTGCAGCAGCCACCGTAATTTAACACGTAACCCAACACACACACACACACACACACACACATGCAGACACACATCTACTGTACACAAAGCAGTATTTTACAAGAATAGCCCACAGGAAAGTGTGAAAAATGTCATCATGACCTACAGATGCTTTGCTTTTCATGCATGAGCGAGATATACCCTTCATCTTCGATGGAGTGCTTGGGAAATGTCGGGCTCTAGAGGAAAAATAAATTAGAGAAAAACACAAGAAAGGGCGGATGAATGAAGATCAAAGGTGTTTTTTAAACTGGGAAACATCACTGAAAATTTCCATCAATATTTAAGCACGGCTTATTGGCTGTCTGGCAGTGAGAAGATAGAGTGAGGAGCGAGCGAGACAGAATAGTACCGAGATTCTCTAAATGTAGTTTCAATCTTTTTATAATACGTTGAATATTTTATCACAGCTGTAGCAATTAAGCTGCTATAATTTTCCTTCTGCTGCAATTCAGGGTCCTCTTTTCTTCTCTTCTCTTCTCTTCTCTTCGTCAAAGAGGTAAACTCAATATTTAGAGGTAGGTCTTTCCTCCAACTTCTTAGGGAATGCAGTCCAACCCTTCATTCACCTTGAACTCGCCGTGCTCTTACAGATTGCAGGCATGTACGCACTAGGGCTCAATGTGGCTGTCTGTCAGAAGAAAATTACATTAAAATTTCATTTATAACGTGTTAGGAGGCGGTACAACATGACCCCAAACTGCTCAGACACAAAGAGAGGAACCGTCTGTGCCTAAAACAGAGCTACAGAAATGGCCCAGGGGGATGGATTCCCCAGAAATTTCTGTGTCAATGCTCCAAATCAGGTTACATAATTGCTGCATGGAGAGAAGATTTTAGCCACAGAAGCTGAGCCTTTTGTGCTCTTCAGATTTACAGCCAGCTGTGTCTGTTTTCTACGTAAACTCCAACCCATTCTTCTCTTGATTCAAGTGATGTCAAGAGATAAATCAATAATCATTGACCATATATGCAGTTAGGTTTCATTTCCCTGGTGTCTTTTCTCCTCTCCATCTTTTTCTTTCCTAAAATAGGCAGCGGAAGGACATCAAAGCCCCTCTCACAGGAGAAACCAGTGAGCAGCTACTTTAACAGTCACTTCCTTCTCACTTGCAGACAGTCCTGGAAATTGAGTCGAGGTTCAGTGTGTGAAAGTGCAGAGGTGGCTGCGAGAGAACAACACATTGATTTCATCTAAAAGGCTGTGTTGTCTGGGTGCAGGTAATGTGTCTGAGTGCTGGCTGGGAGAGAAGGACTCAGGAGAGGGCTCACAACTGCTTGGTTATGTTGTCTAATGAAAGCTTCATTTTCTCTGATTTTGGATGAGGCTCACTTCATCCATCACCCGGAGCACATCACAGAGAGGTGGTGGGAAAAGAGCGGAGCCTCTGGGACTCTCTCCATCTCATCCTTATCTCTGAAAATGAGAAAGTAGTAATAGGACATAGGTGGGCATTACCACAGAAAGCAGTATTTACTGCTTTTAGTAGGATGGGGGAAAAAAATTGCAATGACCCTGATTTGGCCCTGCTGGAGCAAGATATGGTGTGTTTAAGGGATCAGAAGTGGTTTAATAAAAGGTCAGAATCCACACATCGAACTGAAACTGTTTTTAGAATCCAGTCAGAATAATGTGGACACAAACAGTTGGATCTGAATGTGTGTAATCTACAATACTGTAAACAAGGCTCGATCCACACCTCATGGAGTGTGAGGAAACTCAGATGATCCATCTACTGTTCGCTGAAGACTCATCTGAAATGTTCTTAATGGAAGGATGACTGTCAATAAGCTGTCGTAAAAAAGGGAATAACAAAGGGAAATGTGAGAATTTGCTGAACTTTGCCAAATTACATGAGAACTGATTTTCCAAACACACTGTCAATACATTACAAGCAAACCTGGATAAAAATGCACACAACAAAACACAATCAGTCATAGATTAGCTCATATCAGATCATTTTGACAGGGAACAAAGCAAAAAGCAGAAACATCCCAAGAAGAGCTTTGAATATCTTTTAGGGAGTCTGGAGAACTATTCCTAAAGACGACTTTACAAGAAAGTGCCCAACAGAGTTCAGGCTGTGTTGAACAATAAAGGTCATACCAAATATTGACTTTCAAGCTTGTTACAACCGCAAAACCTCCGTTGTTGCCTTATTTCCTGTTTTTCCATGTGCACATTTCAATGAATAGCTCCACCTATTTCCCATTTTCCTAGAAAATATAAAGAATTGAGAGTTGGCTCAAGGCTTTTTGCACAGTATTGTATTTGTGAAGATATGACTCAAATTGAATTTTGTGCTATAGTATCTTTCAGTGATAAAGAATCCTTACAAAGCTTCCCGGATCCAGACCTGGATTGAATTCAAAGGTTAATTACTTCTAAGCTGAAGTAAGCCCCACTTCTGGCAACATATTCAAATGAAACCAAACTCAATTGAAAGCAAAACTACAAAATCAAAAAAACTAATGAAAATAATGCAACAAAATAAAAACTAAAGTGGAAGAAAAACACAACGCTATAATAACTCTGGGAAAGACAGAAACAGAGCAAAGTAGAAGAAGTTGCAGATGCTTGAGGGAATATGGTGGATCCACTGCTTCACTAATGAACCCTGACTTAGCTGACCTCTCAGTGCTCCGGAGAGCATTAGAAACCACACAAACACACAGTGCAGCCAATTATACCCAAACCACTACCAACACACACAAGACTACAAGGGAGAGAGGGACAAAACCGCTGATGAGTGTGTGTGCTATAAGAAGGGATGGTATTGTGATGAGTCAGAGAATAAATAAAGCTTAATGTGAACATGTAAATAAACACAGACAGTATTTAAAGCTCTGCAGTGCTCTCAGTCTATTAAGCTAACTAAAACCTTACCGTTTACTCTCTTTGCTCCCATCAAGAGGTTGTAGACAGCGATTTTTAGAAACAAAACACAACTCTTTGTTAAACTGCACAATGCATATCCTGTGCTAAACAGCAGATATGAAAAAAATGAGGCTTAAATAATGAAATCCAATTTGAGAAATTACAAAAAATGTTGACAATGTTTTAACAGTTTACTAATGCAACAGATTCTGTATAAAACACTGATGTTACATCCTGGTCTGAAAAGTGAAGTGATTCTTTCTAATGGCCAGCAGGGGGCAATTCCCCTGGTTTCAAACATAGACTGTATAGAACATGGGCATAGTCAGCATGACATGGGACAGCTGAGACAGTTTAATGACTTGAAGATGTGGATGAGCAGAAGTTCCAGCTTCCTGCGTCCAGATACCTGTTGATCGTTGAGCCACACCCCTAACTCATTTATCATTGGTGATACTGTGGATATAGATGAGTTGTTAAAAAATTCACCCCCCTCAAAGTTTTTACGAACATGTAAACCATGCACTGATGCTAAAACCACTTTTGTACAAACCTGTAAATATGTTTTTTAATGCTGTAAATGTGGCCAGTTAACATGGGAGTCTATGGGAAATGATCTGCTTGTGGAACTAGCCTCAGGTGGCCACTCAAGGAACTGCAGGTTTGGGTTTGATAGAAGTGCTTTGTTTGTAAAAGAACGGGAAAGAAAGTAAGGGGAAATTGCCCTTGGCTCCTTTGAGTTATGACCATGAGTTCATGGTCTCAATTGGTAGTTTCAATTTTTATTGAGTACAGCATGAGGTTGGGTAGCATAGACATGTGGTGACTAGCAATGCCACCTCACAGCAAGAAGGCCCTGGGTATGAGTCCACCAGCTGGAGCCTTGTAGAGTTTGCATTTTCTCCCTGTGGCTGTGTGGGTCGTCTCCAGGTACTTGGGGTTAAAACTGTCCAAATCCATGCATGTTAAGTTAATTGGTGATTCTAAACTGTCCATACGTGAAATGTTAGTTTGAATGGTTGTCTGTCTCTCAGCATTAGCCCTGTAACAGGCTGGTGACCTGCCAAGGAAGTACCTCACCTCTCAGCCTGTGACAGTTCTGTAATCCTGTGGTGATCCTGAATTGGATAAGCAGAAGAAAATGGATTACATGCATCATGAACATGAAGTTCATTTTGTAAACTGTGGTCCTGATAGGAATTAAAATGATGTTAAGCTTTAGGGTGACTGACAAGTTGCTAACTTCTGAGCATGCAAGGCATTTTCCCAGATTAAATATTTGGAAACATTGGTTGCGAGGGACATTCAAAGTCATCTCACTGATCACAGGAGGTTAGTGGGGAGGAGGACCCTGTGGAATAAATGGAAGTGACCAGGCTATCTGTACAAGGTCTCAGGTCATATCAACTTCATAGTATGATGTAAGCTATTGGAGTGATCTAACAATTCATTGAACCTCCTACAGGTGGACCAAAATTAATTCCAATGCTTGCGCTGAATTTGTTGCTCTCAGCTTGACAGAAAAGACAAATGTCTAAGTTTAGCTTCAGGGAAGCAACAGAGGTCTCGACACGGCCACCTTACATGACGTATTATAATGAAGTTCAACAGTTTTAATGACTTTCAGTGCCTGCGAAGAACTCCAACGCATTCATTTCTCATTTGTATTCTTTCCATTAAAATGTGAAACAGAAACGGTGTGACGTTTTTTTTTCTTCCCGTGGTTTTGTTTTCTCCTTTGGGTTTTTGAAAATGTAGCAGTATAGATATTAAGGTCTCCTTCACCTCCTCCTCCTCCGCACTCCCCGGGGATCCCTTCACACCCACCGTCTCCCATGGATACCTCAACTCTTCCTCTCATCACCGTGGAGACCCAGCAAGGCGTTCACTCCCCGCAGGCATTGGTCCAGTGAGCGAATCCACCAACAACACTCTGTTATCACTTTGCCTAATAGAGTAATTTAGCTGCTTCACATTCCTTTGAACGCCTATTATGTCCCTGCACTGACAAAAGCCTTGAATGGCTCCCAGGTTCAGTGTTTTTAGTCACACCTTATTAGTGCCTTATATCATTATTGAGCATGGGTTTGCAGTGTTACCGACCTCCTAATTAGCATCCCATTTGAAATCTCCCCACTATTACTGGTAACTTAAAAGCGGCAGGTTGTATTGTTTGATCATATATTCAGCTTTGATGCTTGTTTCTGTTATATTCGCAGCAACCAAACTGTTCAATGTTACAAGAAAAAGGCCACCTTTCTCTGAGGCTTGCTGGGATTTGTTGCCTCCTTTGCTGAAACAGAACTTAGAGGTTTCTTTCTCATCCTGGTAGGCAGTGCTGCCTGCAAAAGATTTGTTCAATTAACCCACTCACCTGTGGGACATTCTGTTGTGTCTGATTTTCCATTGGTTTTCTCACCTCCACCCACTACAGCCTTATAAATCTGTAGCATCACCGTGGGCTTCATATTTATTGGAAACGTATGTAATGTACAAATAAAAAGTGGGTTTTCCTGCATGCTAGCTGCTCTAAATAAACCCTGAAATGATTAAGTCCTGTTTTAACAGTTCGTTTAGCAAAGACACAAAGTCATGGTTGTACTACAAAATCCTTGTATTTCTCCTTAAGCCTCAGTAATCTTCTACTGAGGAATATTTAACCCCACAAAACTTCAACATTTTGTATGGGCTACTCATGTCTACACATACAAGCAATTTTCTCCTGGGACACTTTGCTCATAAGCTCGAGAGCTCTTCCCCCAAGTGCTGCTGTCCTTCTTCTCTCGCTCTCACACAAACAGAGCTGAAGATGCCACAGTTCTCTGCACTGGAGCTGCCTGTGTGTACAACAACGTACGCTGAAGTGTCTAGACCTTGCCCTCCCCGTCCACCTCCTCCAGCTCTTCTGGTGGGACCCTGAGGTGTTCCCAAGCAAGCAGAGAGACACCAGCATGTCCCGAGTCTGCCCTGAGGTCTGCTCCCAGTTGGTCATGCCTGAAACCCCTCACTTTAGAATCACCATGAATCACCACCTTACTGTCGTGGGTGTTTGTGTGCTCTAGTGAACCTGGGGTATGTTGTCTGGGGTAAATGCCCCTCATAGGGTCTCTAAAGGAAAACTGGTGAAGTTCCTGCTGCAAATTTTTAATTATGGACTCAACTTTTAAATGTTTTAGCTTTTTTCTGATTTGCTCTCTTATAAACAGACTGTTTGAACAGCATGTGGGTGGGGCTTCAATGACCACATTAGGGCTATATTCTGTATAACTATACAAATATCCAAGAGAAATACTTTGAAGCCTGAGCTTGTGGCTCGTGTGGATTAGGTCCCCTTAAACATCAGAAATAGCTACTATGTTATATAAATAAAATGGTTTTAAAGTGGATTCTGATGTTTTATAGCTCCAATTAATAATCGCAGAGGAAAAATCCTTCCCTTCAAGTTTGTGTTCAGTGCAGTCCGTCTGCCATGCCTAGTTTCATGAATTTTATGAAACATGGTGGAAAAATGAAGCATGGTCAAAGGCAGAACCCCTTGAAATTGTCATGGGTCACTGGCTTAAAAATTCAAAGACTAGGCATTAACCTTGGTGGAGGACTGAAGTTTTCATTTCATGATTTCACGCCAGTTTGAGTACCGTTCATTCGGTTCACATTGAAACAGTTACACTGCATCCCATCTACATATTGTATTTTTCTATAGATGTAACCATGTTGAGGACAAAAATATGCTGGAAATCATTTTATCCTATCTTTGGGGTGGCAAAGGGATTATCATATTTCCCAGTTCATCAAATCGCTCATTCCTTAACAATGACACGAGTAATCCCTCTGTATCTACTTTGGACAAACAAAGTCAGAAATCTTGCTGTTAATGTCTGCTTTCCATGCACTCTGATATAAATGACACTTTTCCGAAGCTGCCATGATGAGCTCATACGTTACACTCCGCCCAGGTGCCCAGAGTGTGACTGTGATATGAGCCGCAGAAGCTGAAGTGTATTCAAAGCCTGGGGCCCATTTGCTGGTGTCTGATCTGAGCACATGCCTGTTTATCATGAAAACATTAATGCAGAGAAATGTTTTTCTGTATTGTAATGGATTGCATAAGACACTTTCCTTTTAACGGTTGCAGTACAGGCATCCATGATTTATAGTTTAAGGCTTCTGCGAGCACATATGGAGCATGACAGAGAATTACTGAACCATAACAACAGAAGATGAGAGCAGAGCTCACTGTTTCTTTTTCTGGCCGGCTGGCACGAGGCCACTGCAAGACACACACGGCTGCACTAACTCGCCACCTAATATTACAATGGCTCAGCTCCTCTGTCTTATGCAAGTCGTTTATGAGTCAATCTGTAATTTACATTACAGATATCAACAATGTCCTTTTCACCAGCTGTAATTACGTTCTGCCCAGTCGCAGATTGTATTCAGGATATTTATAATAACATCATTTTGACTATTTAAACTGACTGTTTAAATATCTATATATATCTGTAATCTAGTTTTGACCAGTCAAAACAGTTTGTATAATCAGATAAAATCAGATAAACAACATCTTGATTGGTTTTTAATTATTTCTCATGAATATCATAATTGATACTAGCTTAGCACAGCATGTGTCAGTTTGACCCAGTATTTGAGTTGTTATGTTTTGGTTTATTTTTGAATGATGGATTGTTCTTTCTGTTTCTCTGGTGCTTTGTTGGGTTTTATGATGAATCTGTGTTTCAGTTATTTTGGTGTGTTTTTGCATTATGGATTGTTTTCTTATTCTCTTGTAGTGCTTGTGGTGGTGATGATGATGATGATGATGATGATGATGATGAGTTTCATGTTTCTGTTTATCCGTGTTTAACGATTTGTTGTTTCATGAATTGTTTGAGTTGCATGTGTTATAGTCTGTCTGCCTCTCTGTCTGCGTCTTTGTTTAGTGGTTTCTTGTTTCCTGTTTTATTGTGAAGGTCTGTGTCTCATGTGAGTGTGTTCAGTCCTACTGCTCCCCTGTCTCGTTAGTCCAATTTCTCCCAGCTGTGTCTCCCTCCTGTTGCCCATTCCCTGATTACCACCCTGTGTATATTAGCCCTGTGTTTTCCTGTGCTCGGTGTCGTGTCGTCCCTTCGGATTATCCCTGTGTGTTTTTGTGTTCAGTATCATTGCTCAGTTTATGTTTGTTTTCTGCCAACAAATAAAGCTGAGGTTATTTGAGTTACAATTCAGTGTTCGAGTCCTGTGTTTGGATCCTCCTCTCCGCCTGCCCGCACACAGAGCCCTGACACAGTTGAAGGAATGAGTCCTAAAATCCATAAAGTTCTGGTGCATCTGTTAGTGCATCTCAAAAACATAAAATATGATGAAGAATTGGTTTTTTTTTTTTAAAAAAAATATATAATTCAAAAGGGAAACATTTGTATATTCTGTATTTACTCTACACTCAATAACTATTTACATCTAAGTAATTTGATGTCAATTTTCCCTGTAATTTTATTACAAAAGTACAATGTAAAACTTGATATTTAATTGAATTTGATCAGTTTCTTTCCAGCATTTCCTTGAATAATGAATAATTTAATAAATAAACCTTTAATTTTTTTTTCCAGTTGCATTTTAAAATGATTACTTCCTGTTTTTAAGGGCGAACAGTTGGTTTGTTTTTTTTAGTGTATGTGAAGTGAAATTTTTCAAGACTTTGTTTTGCTTTAATTTTGATTATGATAGTTCATGAAAACCAGAAATTCAATAAATTATTAGAGTATTTAAGATCACTCAAAAAAAGATGCCCTTCTAAAAACAGATTACTTATATACTCGGTAGTTTGTTGGGGCTTGTTTGACATGAATCACTGCATCAATGCGGCACAGAGGTGTTACTGATAGAGGCCTTCAGCTCATGTGTATTTTGGGGTGGATGTTTATTATCTGCAATGTTCAGGTTGGAGGAGTTGGTTGGCCAACTGAGCACAGTAATAACGAGGTAAATGGACTGGGCCTTATATAGCGCTTTTCTGCTTAAACACTCGTGCTTTATACATCATTCACCCGTTCATACATAGAAGCACTTTTTTATGTCTAAGTGCTTTGTATATCACAGTCACACATTCCCACTCCACTGAACACATCAGGAGCAACTCAAAGTTTAGTATCACGCTCAAACCCATTCTGCATGCCGAGGATTAATAGCGGACCTGCTCTACATCCTGAGCCGCAGTCACCCTGACATCTGGTAGAAGTTCTGGCATTGTTGGCAAGTTTTTGGAGCTGTTGATCAACGCCTGCTGAAGGGGTGCCTAAAAAGAAAGAATCCCGATAAGATCAGATGCCCAGTATACTTCTGTCTTTGCTGAAACCACTGCTCACACTGCACTATAGAGCTGATACCAAGAGGAACACATGTGAGTAATCCAGTTATCGACAGGATCCCCTCTTTTGTGCGCAGACGGCTCCATAGCCCAATTTCACCTCAAAATATTGAGAAAAAGCTCATCATCAAGGAATTTGGGGTGAAGGAGAGCTTAGTTTTTGACTTCTTCTCCGCATGGGAACCTACAAAAATGTTACAACTGAGTTTGTTTTGCTTTGTGAATATGATGTAATGTTGAACATTAATACACAGATGTAACAGAAATGTTCCAATCGGTGAAAATGCAAAAACAAATTGCCATAAGCTGCTATCGAAAACATTCAGACTATTTAAAGCTCATTTAAGATGTCTCAGATAGGCAATGCAATCTTGAACTGGGGTGAATGAAGACACTGTGAATTGGAATTTTGAGCAGTGAGGAAATAATTATATCTGGAAGTGGAATTGAAACAAGGCACAACTCACATTGCCGATATCTCCAACATAACTGTGGACATCTGTAATCAGAAATGCCATGCATGCCTGTTGTCGGAAGAATGCTTTTACGAATATATGAAATTGAATTTTTGACTAGATATCTGTGATACATGAAATGTTAAACAGGCTTTGAATACATTAATCTTTGGACAATCTACAAACCCTCTCTTGATTCCCTCAGCTCCTGCCCTGCTGTTTTCAACCTTAAATAAAAATGCTTCCATTAAACTGTGATTCAATTTACCCTCCAAAATCTGCTCTTTGTTGTCTTTCAGTGAATGTGAAGAGCTGGTGCAGGGAAGGTGTAAAAGCCCTCTTTTTAACAGGCTCATAAAAACAGAGCTACAGCGTAGTGGGCTGGTTACATTACAAGAGCGTGAGGAGGATTTTTATGAGGCGCGAGCGGCCCAGTGTAAAGCCGGGGAACATACAGAACAATGCCAAGAGCCACTGCAGGCACTGAGAGCAGCTCACGCCAAGGGAGCTGAATCGGTTTAATCCTCAAAGAGATATCTGTGCTGCGCTTCAGAGCCACAGAAACTTTAATAAACGTATACACTGCTTTGACCAAAAGCTGTGCGGGCTAGAAAATCTCCTGCCTACAAGTAATGTGATCTAACACAACAGCTGTGCAATACATCTGACCTTCTGCTGTATGAGAGTACAGTTTTAAACTCATTTTACATTTTGGGAAATAGGCTTATTCACTCTGTTGCTGTCTAAATATAAACACACAGATCTGATCTGCCTGCCGGCTCCTGTAAAGCTCACCGTGTGACACATTAAACTTGTATAAAAGTGGAAAAGTTGTGTACAGGGGGCCTTATTTATCTTCTTCCCATAACTATAAGACTCTTCTTTTAGTGTCATACAGTTATAAATAATTTATCTACGCTCATTCATATGAATACGTTTCTACTTTGGGGACTGCAAATCTTTTTAAGCCTGTAACCCCAAACTGTCGAAAACAGACTCATTACACAAAGACAGGAATCTGGGGTAATGGGTAAATGAGCTAATATCCCAAGCAGTACTTCCAGACTCATATTAAATATGTTGGATGTTCTTAGTCGTGAAAAAACTGTAGGAACACCTGCCCTTTGTAACAACCACCTGTGGTCACGGACTACATGTGCTGATGTCTGGAAAACCATACAGCAGATGGGCATCAACCTGCACCCAGAGAACTCAAATGCACAATTTCAGAGACAAGGTGCAAATTCAGAAATCCAAAGTGTGCTTGCAGCAAAAGGTTTCAGTGAACTGCTCATCAGGCAGCAGAGTCAAAAGTCAGGGTCATGCGCACAGGAAGGGAAAAGATGCTGGAACATTCGATTTGTGATACAAAAATGCTCTGGCACTAAATACACACAGTAGTAGGATGATTTCTTAGCTGCACAGGATCACATGTTTCTGGTTCATTGTGTTTTTGTGCATTTTTGGTCTGCTGGTGTAAAAGAAGAAGAAAAAGAATCAAGGCAGCTTCATCTTACACACAATCTCAGATTACAGTAACTGTGGCAAACTTATTACAAGTGGCAAACTCATCCCTGAGGGGCGAAGGGACGCTCATGGCTAGCTCTGGTACTGGCCATCTTTGATGACTTGCTATGCTATTAGATCCAGTATAAATGTTTTCATGGTGAGGCCCCTTAAGCAAGAAACGACACTGATGGGAAACAAAAAAGAGCAGGAAGTGGAGGATCTGAAATAATAACCAAGAAGTAGAAGAAATTATAGAAAGGGAGCAAAATATATCCTCATTCATTATTGATGAAATCCACTGGGTGTGTAGAAAAACTGTTGACTCCTATAAAACCATGCAATATTATTCATTCATATGGATGCAGTTCTCCTTTCGGTCATTTATATGGTTTGTCTGTGAGCTGTGACGTGGCTCTGCAGCTTCAGTCTCGCAGCACGTAGTCTGGAAGAGTAAGACCATTGGAAGTCAGTGGTTGTGATTGTGTTGCTGCCTGTGCTGCACTGTGGTGTGTTTGGCACAGGTTCTTCTCACAGTGGGTGGTAGCTTGTTGAACTGCAGCTCCCAGCATGGTCTATCCCTGGGATACTTCTCTAACTGCTTTGGATGGATAATGCACCAGTGGACGTCGGCATTGACCGAGTCTTTGGAGCGTTTCTTTAGCCAGCCCTGGTGTCTTTTGCTGTGCACAAGCTGTCCATACAGAAGACGTCTGGCTATAAAAGCCTCCACCATGCAGATGACATCGCTGTCAATCAAAGCTGGACTTATCTCCTTTACACATGCAGACGTCTAAAAAACATATGTTAATTAGTGAGTGAGCGAGTGAGTGGAGATGATTTGGAAAAAGTCTTTATGGTAACATATCCAACCCTGTGTTAGTGTACAGAAAATACTGTAGTGAAAAAAAAAGAGAGGGAAAAATATTAAATAAATAAATAAAAAGCAAAATCTGTTGTCTCTTTTATTTGGTAATTTTCCCCAAATTTAATTTCCCCAAGGAATTAATTATACCTTGTAACATTTTCCCATTTCTTTTTTCTTTCATAATCGTTTTGTAAAACTACAAAGGTTTTATAGTCCCGACCCATGCGGTGTGAGGTTTATGCCACAGCTGCTCTAAATAAATTTCCAAGATGATTTTTTCTGTTTCTGTAATTGTTAATCCATCAATATGTTTATGTTTTTTTAAAATTAAAATTATATTTTTAATGCTAAAATATCATTTTGTTGTCCATAAATATTCAAATGTACTGCTTTACAGAAAAACAGAAAAAATTAAAGCACATTGTGTTTTTTTCTTGGTAAAGACGTGGTCGAATGTTATGCCTGATTCATTTCTGACTACTCAGAGAAGTCCAGTGTGCCGACCAAATGTGGGTATAAAAACACATATCCAGCTTGTTATTTGCCTTACAAATAAACACACGCACGCACGCACACACACACATGTGTATATATATATGTTAGTTTTTAACAACTTTCTGACAGATGTTGTGATGAATTTGTGAAACACTTTATTTTGTTCTCATAGGTATGTTGACAACTTCCTTCTACACACACTGCAGGTTAAACGGTCTCTAGGGACGCCCCGTGGCTTTGCTGCACCACTGGGTGTTTTTCAGGCATTTAACTCTCCCACAGAGACATACTTGATTTGGAAGCTTCCTCTCTCTCGCTCTCCATGCACTTCTCTGTCATCCTACCAATTAACGCAGTAAGAAATGAGAATTATCCATGCTGTAATCAAATACTTGATTGTTGCTTGAATGTAAAGTACATAGAAAAGGATGTAACTCTGTAGGGTTGATGCTGATGCTTGATCTGCTCACAGTACCACATGCTGCTCATACTGTCTTGGATTGGAGAGCCACAGCTCCCCCTGGCAGTAACTGTGGATAATACAGGGGAGACATTTCACAGGAGCCGTGTGTTTTATTGCACTGCAAAAGCCTGGAATGAGTGTTGAGCATGAGCATGCACATGTGCAAAACAAATGCACCAAAAACGCACACAAGCTACGGCTGCTCCAGTAAAATATCTCCACCTCCCTCTGGTCCTTCTTCCTTGAGGTCAATGAAACTGTGTGTAATGTTTGCTCAGCCAAAACGCACCATAAAATAGATGATCCTGAAGTCTGGAAGGGTTCTGCAAAGTCATGGGGACATTGCTGAGCCAGGGCGAGAGTGCTGATGGAAGCACAAGATTGTACACAGATGAATATTCCACTGAGGCTGAGAAATATCATTAATCAGTAACTTACCTTTTCTGTCAGGCTGTGTTCAGACAGCCCCAGACAGACTCAGGCTAAGGTCAGGGAGTGATGACTGATACAGAGCGTTTTACATCCTCTGTCCTTGTCTGTCCATTTTATTCGGTGTAATTTTAAGGATCTTTTAAGGGTTTCTGAGATGAGTTCCATTTTGGCCGCTGAAGGTCAAGAGTAATGTGGATTTGTTGTTTGGCAGCACCTGGAGCTGTGATCACGATGTCCTCAATAGCTCTGGGCTTTTGTAATGTAGCACAAAAGATGCTTAAAAAATAAAAAGGAAGGACAAAGTTAACACAATCATGAGCCCCCCTCGAGCTCTTCCTGTCCTCCTCCTCGTCTCTTTTATTCGCAGAATAAACTGGCAGCAGCATTAAATTACTTCTCAGAGAGCGAGAGGAGGAGGCGAGGTATGTGAGGTGGGAAAGGAGAATAAGGGGCTTCCTCTGTTTTCCCCAAAGTTAAGGATTTTTAGGAAAATGGTGGGTGATAATATGACAATTTACCACCTAAATATGAGTGTGAGCCTATTATCCACTACTGCTCTCAGCAGGAAGAGCGGCTCAGGTTTTGTCAGGGATGTACTCTCACTGTGAAGGTGGATGTTATGGACGTGTGACTGTGATCTGATATGGAAGAAAAATGAACTTGGCTGAATGATGTTGAAGGACTTCTTGAAACTTATTTGCTGTTTTAACTCGTCTTACATAAATAAAAGTAACACTGAGAGACGTGGAATAAAAAAACAACTCCGAGGGGAAGTCGGGTTGTTTACAGAGAACTTTCAGCCGGTGTTCTGTAATCAGAAATGCAAGTCATTAGCACCTGGAAAGCCCGCTTTGGGCCTGTTAGCGCACACACAGGAGGTTCAGCCTATCAAGGTTTAACAGCATTTCTTTAATGCACGCACAAGAGGAAGCAGGCAGGCAGGCACGCCGGCGCAGTCCACCGCTCGTCCCTGCTGGCAGTGTGGTTTATAGTACGGCTGATTTGTAATTTCCTTGTGCCCGCAGGTCTCCTGGGGGAGCAGCTTTTTCTGCTCGCGCTCACTCTCTGCATTAACTCTCATAAATGATTAAGGAGGCACATGTCGGCCTCGGCCAGGACCACTTCTCGGGGCACACCAATCCTATTAAATATAGAAAAGGCACATATATTAGCTGTAGAAATATCAGAAAAAAGAGGGTGACATGTAAATGCAAAAACAGAAATTAAAAGAAAGAGCCAGTATCTCAACAATGTTAACTTTTATCTTCGCATAAATCAGTGGTTATGAACATTTTCATCCACCCTTGTATCATCACACATCAATCCATTATGTTTTTATCATTTTATACATCTTCATGTGTTTAACAATAACGTTTTACTGAAACTTACAGAGGTTAATTTAGTTGTTTTTTATTTTTAGACTCTTTTGTCCATCTGAATGCAACCACTGTTGTGCCAACTGTCTTTGCTTTTCCACAAGGAGCCGTATAAACTCTCTGTAGCTCCTTATATTAGTGTTTTTTCTTTAATGTTCTTTCTTTATTCATTTCTATTATTATTTACGTGAGCACATGTACAATTTAGCGATAACAGAGCTGACAGGCAGGGGGAAAAGAGAAAGGCAGAGAAAATAGGAGAAAAGATCAGAATAAAGAGCAAAATAGAAAAACAAAATTCTGTTCTTTATTTTTATTATTATTATTATTTTCAGATTAGTTGAGCTAAGCTACCCAAGCCCTTTGGACCTCCCATGGTTGGAAATCACTGCTGCAAATAACCATGTGATCTTTTAGTTGGCTGAAACTGTTGCAAAGCTGCACAAACTTTACATAAAAAATAAACATGTAAAATGCATGCAGGTTACAACACTTACAATATTAAACCTTGGGGCCCCAGAATGATCTTTAACGTGCTATTTTTTCCATTATACCTGCACATCATCTTTATAGCGGGGCTCTGCCAAGGTGATAAATTCAGGTTCCCCTGAGGACGTCAATTAACTCGAGCAGTGGGTGAAGCTGCCGTTGGGGATAGAGTACTTTCTTCAAAGGCAGGCTTGTCAGACATCCTCATCCACAGCGCTCTTATGTAACCATGTGCCTGCCTCTCAGTTTGACAACCAAATGTGCCTCATCAGCTGTCTCCACCACTGCAATATTCATGGAGCGAGTGGAAATGAGTGACGTGAATGCACTCAATCTATCCTACATGACTGCTTTAGCCTTCAGCGGAGCACTGAGACGTCTGAGATGGGAGTGTGCGCATGAGTGTGTGTGTGGTTCAAATCATGAATCTGATAAACCTTAAATTGAGTGTTACTATTATTATTGTAAAATGGCCTGTTTGTAAAATGAAGAAAAAGAATATTGCATTGCATTATGATATAACACCTTTATATTTGAGCCTTGTCTTATTTAAGCCCCATATGATGACATGTCAGTATGGAGCACTTAAGGGTGCTTCAAGCAGTTTGAGTATTAACACTAGAGGGCGCATAAATTCCTTAAAATTCTGCCCCTGAAGGCGCTCGCTGCCTCTGAAATGTGCCAAACAGGCACAGTTCTAGTGTACAGAGAATCTGAATCAGATAAAAATTTAACAGCTTATGTTGAGTTTGTTCCCTTAAAGTTGAGATAAGTATACTGACAGTGATGATAATTAGAAAGATTATGGGGGATGAAAATCATCCAAAGCAGAGATTTCTTTATCGCACAATCACAGTGTGCTGATTTATTAAAGGATTACAGAATATACCGGCTGTAGCTTTTTCATTTATCTGTCAACTGATTCCTCTCCTGCAACTGATCACAGCAATCAGAAACTTCTTGAGGACTTTATCTGCAAGCAAATGAAATAGTTGCCCAAACCGATACAAATATCTTCAAATTTATTAAAGTTTTGTTTTCTTAGAAGCTGTAAATCTTTAATTATGAAGTTAAAGATTTATGAGTTCTCAAAACACAGCAATGACCGTAAAATTTATGGCTAAACTAAATGCTAATTTCCTGCTGCAGGCAGCAGTGTAGCAGCCAGGATGCAGAGATCAGCATTCACAGTGGAAGGCCCAGAATATAGGTGATGTGTGCTTCCAATAAATTCTACAGTCTGTGCTTTGTGTCTGTTGGTAAAAAAAAAAAGTGCTGATTCAAAATGCAAAAGAGATGTAACAGAGGATTCAGAATAACCACTGTAAGCGCTGAAAATCCAAGTGTGGTACAAGCTTGAAGGAATATTAGAGTGTATGATTATTGTTTTATTATTTATCTGTGCTATTGTGCAGACATGATAAAATGCCCTCGATAGTTATAACTGAAACTATTCAACAAACAAAACCATAAATGTTAATTATTTAAATTACAAGGAATTATTACATGGAATTACATATTTATCCTCATTATGTGGAAAACAACTTAAAGAATTATGAAAGTACTCAGCAATTAAATTCCAACAACTGAAAAATGTATTAATTAACTGGTTTTGGCCAAAAAAACCTTATTGTTTCATAATTTCTTTTGTTTTGCATGTTAGTTCTTATTTTTAATGTGACTTTTACTTCTAACTGTGAAACTTGTTGCAAAGATATCCAAATACAGCAAAGCACCAAACGTTTAGATATGTTCTTTGAAAGATGGGTCATGGACACATTTGATTATCACCTACTAAACGTGACTATAAATTATTTCTATGTCCACCTCAACCACAGACTGTAAATAAAACCCCTGTGACCGCTCACATTGGGTTGTGGACTACCGCTATTTTGCTTTGTGCATGAGTAAAATGCAGACCAGAGGACTGCTGGAAGCTGGTTTGGTTAGTAAGGTGCATTCTAATTCACTGTAATATCAAATAAGGTAGCTTTGATTGGAAAAGACTCACTGGAGAAATGGAACAGCAGACATCTGTCATAACAGGAGTTGCTTAAAGTAACTTTTAAATGGAAGGTTGTGATTTTTCCTGCACAACCATCTCTTTGGTTTACAGAGAATGATGTGAAAAGGAGAAAATATCCAGACTGCTTTGAGCTGAGGGGATGCAACAGATACTCAGATAACCACGTTACTACCAAGGTCTGCAGAAGAGCATCTCTGAGCCTTGAAGCAAATGGGCTGCAGCAGCAGAAGACCACACTGAGTGCCACTCATGTGAGGTAAGAGTAAGAAAATGAAGTTATAATTCACACAGGCAACCCAATATCTGATGATGGTGATGTTCAGATGTCAGAATTTGGCATCATGATTCATGAAAGCATGAAACTAACCTGCCTGGTAACAATGGTTTAAACTGTTGGCAGTGAAATGGTGTGGGGGATTTTCCCGGCACACTTTGGGCTCCTTGTGCCACCTGAGCATCGTTTAAATATCACACTCTTCCTGAGTATTGATCCCACAGGGTGCCTATGTTCTGAGGGCTTCTTTCAACAAGATAACGTGCTCCTGATGACTTATTTACTTTATTGTTTAAATGAGAGGAAAAAATGCAGTCTTCCTTCTTACTTTACAACTTTACTTTTGAAATCTTTGTGCAGCAAAGAGAAAGTGGTGCTGTAGCAGGCTGTAACATCTCAGAAACAACAGTTTACCAGTTCATTAACAGACCAGTGTTTCTACTGAGGGGCTGAAATGATCAGGTCACAAAAATCCCACAAGTTATAAAAGATCTACCATGTATAATTTTTTAGGAGATTTCCTGACAAATAAAGAGAAAAGCAAGAAAAAAGGAAGATTTTTAAGTAACTAAATAAGATGGAGGTCTGGCAGTTTCTTTTTTTCCCCAGAACTCTCCTCCTGTGAGTAACCACTTCCATGCAGCTGCCAGTATTGATCTGAATGGTTCTGATCAATTTCAAGTGTTGAGCGTGTGATATTTACTCAGTGCAGGATTTGCCCTGAATTGTGCTGAAGGAGATGATGAAGCGAGTGACTTTGAGCTGCAGATGCAGTTCAGTGAATATTGTATTAAACATAATATTCTTCAGGAGGTGATTTCTCCTTTTTATGTGTTTCCACCTTTAAAAAGAAATGTTATTAAGTATGTCAGCTGGTGCCAGTAGACATACTGCAGTCTCACGCAGGCGGATTTAATGATAAACTAGCAAACTCCTTTGGCAGGTTAATGTTCGTGTATCATCCACCCAGCGGCTGAGAAAGTGATCTGATGCGTTTCCCCAGTCTGTTTGTTTTGATCTCACCTCTCTCTCCCCGTGTTCCCAGTATGTGACCTTTCCCCCAGCCCCACCCAAAGCCACGTACATTTTCTTTGGGGACAAAAGCTTGTCCCCGGACCCCGCTGGCTCAGTGGCAGCGGCCCGGTCCCAGGGCTGCGCCACGCTGAGCCCCCTCAGGGGCCCACGTCCTGAGGGCTGCAGCATCAAAGAGGTGTCGGGTCAGGGGGCCGAGTAGAACCTGGTTTAACCCCCCTGTGCCCTTTGCATCACAATGTCTGGATACATTCCCACTCTCTAACCCGCACTTTCTCCGTGATATGCATATAAGATTGTAACCCTTTAACTATTTCATGTGCCCCACCCACTGCTCAGGTTATATATTGGCTTGGATATCCGACCTTGGTTAAAAGAAAATGGGGGGAAAACTAACTAAACTACTATTAATTCCCCTTTAAAGCACTTAGTTATGGCAGAAATAAGTCCACTTTGCTGTGAGTGTGCACGCATTAAATAATCTATCCTAATCTTCCTGTGGCTACAAGCTTATTTCAGTACATCTTTAAAGCTTTAATAAGAAGGGCACTGCTTGCTGTTTAGCAATTTAAAATGTAGCCCTTTTTTCAAACCCAACAAACAATGCATATTCAACCAATAAAATGACGTAAAGTGATTAGGGCCCACAGCGATGCTCTTTTGTCAAGAATCACTCGCACAGGATGATATTTTAGATGGAAAAATGAAGACAGCCCAAACTTTTTCTGGGCAAGCTGATGATCCCAGCAGCCGTATTACTCCATCTATAAAGACGTCAAAGCATCTCAAATCCCTTTATCTCGCCGCCATTTCCACTGAGATGGCGATTATCCATGCCGAGCCAGACACATTATGCAACAGAGTAATAGACTTGCCATTCAAAGCTAATGGGATTATATTTCAGTCTGTGCTGCTCTGACATGTCTATAAACAGGGTTTTTGCTGAAGGGGAAACTTTTTTGCACTCTAAATTTTGCAAGACACAATGGTGCTACATTCAGGAAGTGTGGTTAATCTATTCAGAGGCTTTTTCAGCCACTCACTTTGGCTCTAAGAGGGCAAAAAACCTGCAGTTTGAACCAAAAATGATACATAGTTACAAACTGACACCGGTTCCATTCTTCCCGGTCAGTTTAACAAAATTTAATGTATAACTACGAGTTTACTTTTCGGCGGCCGAGCAGAAGGCAGCTGTTTCCAAAGGGACTCGGTCAACTCAAAAGGCAGGGGAGAAGTGGAGGGCAAAGGGCACAAACTTACAAGGGTTTCCTTTTTCTCCGATGCCCAATAAAATTGTGAAAAGGACTAAAAGTGAATGGCAAGGATGGGGTCACTCAGAGGCACAATAGCGACTGAGGAGAGAGGAAATCTAATCAGCTTGGAGATGCAAATTTTATAGAGCACCAATTAAGGCGAGTTTTTTATGACACTTTTCTGAGAAAACAAAAAAGCAGAGCTGTCTCCTCTCAGCTGGAGGCCCGTGGTCGAGTGGTCCGGTGCACTAGTAAAACCCCTCCTCGCTGCCTCAGCCTCAGCAGCATTGAGTCCAGGCTCTAATGGGATGGCACCTCCTTTATGCCTGCCCTCGCCCACATTGGGGAAATGAGGCAGTGTCTGTTTGTTGTTCTGGAAGGCTGCGTGTCCCGTTTATCACTGTCACATCACAGAAACACACAGAAAGAGGAGGATCGAGGGGGGCTCTGCTGTCCAATCTGTCCTGCTTTGGGCTTTACGACCACGGGCCCCACGTGGCGAGTACCCCACCCCGGACCCATACATCTCCATTTCTGCCTTTTGGGCACCGACGGCCTTTGTATCGGCTCACTCCGGCTGCCAAGATATGTGTCTGCACTGCTAACAGGGGCTTGGGTAAAGCTCCAAACTAGACAATGATTGGGGATCCAAGAGGGCCAATATTTAACCAGTGAGCAGCCCACTCATGCCCTGCCTGGCCCCACAGCCCCCTGCGCCTTTGTGGGCTCAGGGTTAATCTTTTAAAGGCTGGAGCTGGGGCGCACCCCCTCCTGCCCACTGTCCTTCAAATATACTGCCACGCAGTCACTAGAGCTGTACTTTTATGGGACCTTTTGTTTGCTTGCTACGTACTCTGCCTTTAAGTCTACAGCAATTCAAGCGCTCTAATCCTTAAATCATTTTAGAAATTAACACATCATGAATAATAGATTACTTGGAAAGTGGTGCAGAGTGAAGACTTAAAAGGCTACTTTGTACTCCTCAGTGCTCTTTTTTGGTAAACATAAATAAAATCATTAATTAATGACTGCTAAAAATCAAAGACTGCATAAAAGATTATGAAACTGAACATGGCGAGAGCTGACAGGAACAACCAGCAGCTGCTGCAGCAGGTGGGTAGTTATCTGACACCCTGTAGGGCTCTTTTTACATTCCTTTACATTTATGTCTCATTTCCATTTCTTCTTCTTTCCTTCTCCACCCCTGTTCCCCATCTTCATCCACATGGGAGAAATGCTGTTCTCGGTTCTCCCTCTTTAACCGCTTCTTCTCTGTATCGAGTATTTACGGGCCCTCGTAAACATGTATTGATATTTAATGCTGCCCTCAGCAGGGCCAAACTTAGAGGCCTGTTCCTCTCTGAGACAGGAAAAGCGAGACAAAGAATGATATCAATAACAAAGATGCTGTAAACCTACACTCACCCTCATGCTGCTGAGAGGCGACGCGGCCATATGACAGCGAGCTGGCGTGACAGCTGAGAAACAGACGTGTTGCTGTTAGCGGTGAGGGAGAAATCAGAGCGTGTACTTTCCCTTTCAAATAAATATAGGGCCCTAAAGCTGCAAGGTGTCTTTTCTGTGAGGAACTGGTATAGTACACCGACATGTTGCACTGATATATAAAAAAAGTGAAGTTAAACCAAACTGCTCACTGTTTTTTTTCCCTTTTTGTGTCACACCGTCTGTTCCCTGCTTTCTTTAAGAACTTTATTTTTGTCTGCTGTTGGATTCAACCTTCACTAAATAAAGGTTAGTTTAAAAAAAAAAAATGCCACTCCATCTTAAAGTCTGCATTTGTGTCCACTGTCCACATGAGAAAATGTCCTAAAAATAAGCCAAAACATGAAGACACATGTTTCCAGAGGAATTCAAAAAGTAATTAGCAGCCATTTGCTGCTTGCTATGAAATGAACTTGATCCATCAGCCCGAGCAGCTCTATAAAAGCAGAGGTTTTGGCAGTTTGCTGGTCTGGAGCATTCAGGTGAGTGTTAACACAATGCATCCCAGCTAATGGACCTCAAAGTCAGATTGTGCATTGCTCAGACAAACTGCAAAAAACAGAAAAAGACTGAACAAATATGGCTTATTTAAAAGGATTGGCAGAAGGAAGCCTGCTCTCTCTAAAAAGAACATGGCAGCATGGCTTAGGCTGCAAAATGTCATTTGGACAGATGAGACCATGAGGAGGTGTTTGGTCATCGTTTGCCACATGTGAAGAAAACGAAACACAGCACATCGGCACACAGCTGTCAACATGGTGGTGGAGGGCTGATGATTTAGACTCAGGACCTGAGCACCTTGCAGTCATTGAGTTAACATTGTACTGCTCTGTATATTAAAGCATAAAAAAGCAAAGTAAGAGTAACTTTACTGCTAAAGGTGATTCTTTAAACTATTGAATCATGGGGTGTAATCAGCCTCTCACCATCCAGCGTCTACTTTCACTGTATGCCTCTCATTCAATTCTCTGTTTATTCATCAGCCATGTTGTTATTTAGATTCCTGATCTTATAGCTCACGATGGGCAGTAAAGTAATAAGGTTCTCATGGCATCTCATTTAATACTGACTCCTGTTCAGTCCTTATCAAAGAAAACCTGTTGTGTCTTCAATAGGTGAAAAAAAACCGTTGAGACCCATTTACATGATTTCACGAGGACAATGACATCCACGCCAGAATATGAAACATCTCTATTCAGCGACAGCAGCACGACACGGTTCTCAGATCATCGAGACAGGTCAACAACGCCATATCTTTTCATCCCGCTACTGGTTAAACAACAGGAGGTCCATAAACTGCAGGGTCACGGCCTGGTTTTTAATCAGCAGAGCACAGATCATCATCGCCAAGCAGCGCAAGTCCTTCATATCATGTGTCTGCCAGTCAGCGTGTGGACACAGTTACACATCAGACAGTGGAGTGGAAACTGTCCATGTTTCAGCCACTTTGGAAACGGCAGCAGATCTCCTCATCAGCATTCACAACCAGCCATATGTGAATTGAGGTTTAATGTCTGCTCCTAATCGCCCACCTGAGCCCCTTGAGTGGGTTCTGGAGGGAATGTGTCTGTGTGTGCTGTGAAAGGAGGGAAGAGGCAGGGGGTAAAAAGAGTGACTGATGAGATCAAAATGATAGCCTGGGAGCATATGCCAGAATATTAAGCGGTCTAAGATACAATTTCTACACATAAACCTGGACCCAAGGATGTTTAATGTTATAGCAGCACAACTCCACTGGGCTCACAGTTTTTAATGTCCAGACGAGGCGTGTGCTCATTGAGTTAAATTGCAGTTATTCATGTCACCACATCAAGCTAAAAGCCAAAAGAAGTCAATTGCGTGTCACTAACTAGTCTGATGCCTTCAACAGAGCAATACTTACAAAACAGACACGCTTCATTCAGCTGACCTACAGAGGCTGTATAGCAACTACACACATGTGCACGCGCAGACACACAACGCACACTCACACCCCATTGATTGGCTCGTCAATCACTGGCCAATGAGGATAGCCAGTGGCCACCAACACTCAGGTTATTGTGTGCAGTGACCCTGAGGTCAGCGGTAAGTAGCTGAGGACTGAGACCCACACAAAAGGACGGCATCATGTACTCTCCGCATACAGTGGCGTTGCCGCCGGCAGCCTTATGAATAGACACATGGCAGGCCTATCCACAGATGGGATGACGATGAAGAGGGGGTGCGTGAGTGTGTTACCGTGGTGAGGGAGCACAAGCGGCGGTAACGCACTAAAACAATGGTGCTGATGAAAGGCAGGAGTCGTGCCTGGGCTTCGGGGAGGGAGATTATTGGGAAAGCAGGTCCCCAGTTTTATCAAGATGGATAACGCAGAGATGAGGGGGATGGAGGAGACAGGACGGGAGGGGGGGGGGGGCGCAGACCGCTGACACAAAGCCACCCCCATGCATCAGTGAGCGGCCAACTGTTCGAAAGTGTGACCAACACAATGGCAAACAGATACACTTTGTGAGCATCTGTATAGGCTTGTAAGCATGCGTGTGACTTTTTTGACTGATTGGAATGTATTTAAATGTTTTAAGCTCATTCGGACTACTTGAAGCCAATTTTCACGTTTACTTAATTTTATGTCCTTTTGAGCCATGACATGTTATCAAAGCTTAGAGGAACAGAAAGGAAAAAACATAATTAAGCTACCCAGGTTCAGTTTCACTTGTGGGGCTTGCTGCAGAAAAGTTTTCTGAGACATTAAATCATAATTTGAATTAATAAATATAATTTTTGGATCAACCCTTTAAAGCAGAGGGAACGTAGAGGTGCCTTCTGCTTTAAACAATAAAAAGTTTATTTATTTATTTATTTGTTAAATCTGTTGTTTAGTTACCTTGTAAAGGACCATTTCTTTGGGAACCAGAAATTTTTATGTATGTATGTATGTATGTATGTATGTATGTATGTATGTATGTATGTATGTATGTATGTTAAAGTGAAAATGGGTGCAAAAAGGAAGACTTGCAGAAAGCTGTCACCCCCTCTTAAAGAATACCTTCTGCCTATTAAGCCTCACCTATATTTGCTGCACCACCTGGCCAGGTAATAAAATGTATTATTAAATAGAGAAATACACATTTGACCTGATTTCTGCAGCAGAGACCTGAAACATCAGCATATTTATCATAAATATTTACATTCACATATTACATAGAATGTAAACGCTTGCAGAAAATCCTAATGACACATGTCCAAGTCCTTCACTGCGAATCCTGAGACCTGTCAGCCTTAGTAATAAAGAAGAGACAAAACATTAAACCCAGTGCAATTACTTTATTTTTTATTCATGATTCTTAAAATATATAAAATGTTGTTTGCAAGAGTTTTTAGGCCAAGACAGACAACAGTACAATCACTACTAGCTGCACAGATTAGTACAAATACACAGAACAAGTATACTATGTATATCAGATAAAGTGTAAAATACAAAAAATACAACCAAAAATCACCTTAAATTAATTCAGTGAGACCGGCTGCTTAAGATTTAACAGCTGATTCCCCGAGTCGAGGGCTGCACAGTTTTTCCAAATTCAGCATGAAATTTCAGGACAAACAGGAGGAAAGAGTCACTGGGTAAGATGGGAATACAGCAAAAATAGGCTGAATATAACAGAAACTGAATATTCAAAATTAGAAGAAGAGTGGGTGATTCATAACTCTATAATCCCAAAATGAAATAAACTAATAACACACAGCATGCAGTGATCATAGGAGTTAAACCAACAGAAATTTTGTGATCAAAAGTGCTCTTGCACAGTGCAGTTCCTCTAGTGTGTTTACACCCCGACTGCAAGTTTCACAGTTTTGGAGATATCAACATCAATACAGAAATTCAGCCTTCTCTTTAAGAGAACGGAACCAGATGGCATGCGCCTTGAGGTGCTCGACACACCAAAAATTTAATTTAAAAGACTCAGCAGCAGTCTCTCCTTTCATTGCTCGGTTTATCAACATGCTCCACAAATACTGTTATGAGCATTTTTAATGTGTTTCACTATTTTCCTCTTTCACCAGACGTCACCTACCAAAATACCGCTGTGGAGAAGGAAGCACCAAGAGGAACCCTAGGATCATGTTAAACACAAATATACAGGTACATTAGTAGAAAAGAGCAATAAAGGCAGCAATATAACCTAGAATGTAAAAATAAAACTACTGTGAGCCATCAAACTCCTGTTAACTAAAAAAAAACAACAGCTTTTTTCAATTTAAAGGAATAATTTGTGGTTTCTACTCTGAAAAGTCAAAGGAGGTCCCCATCATTTGAGTCCCAGCAACCTGAAGGCCAACATCTGGACCCGATGCCTACAACTCCTGACGATGGTCTGCTCAGCAACCGGTTCTGCTCTGTCCCCTTTCACTCTCTCCCCCTCTCGCCTGTCTGTCCTCCCTCGGTGTCCCCCCAGGGTAATAGTGGGGTAATTTATGAAGTTCTAGCAGCATGGAGCAGGTCGGTGTATGGGACAGCCTGCTGACCGAGCTCCATTCAGCTCCAGAGGAGAGGGCCTGCACTCCTTTCATCCTGCTCATAATCAGCACCTCTCCCTCAGCCCGAATCCCCATCCTCACTCCTCTCGCCCTGCAGCCCTCCTCAGCATGCAATCCTTCATGGCCGCTTAAAGATGAAGGGGAAAGTTATTGGACTCTTTAGTGACTCATAAACATCCTAGGGGATTTTCATAGTGCCTTTGTGTCTTTGTGTTGCGGCCGAGATAATGCAATTGTTTCAGGCAGTGTAAATGAATAAATCACCGAGCAGTTTGTCCCAGCGGTGAGAGATAACAAAGGGCAGCACTCCCCGTTCTCAGAAACACTTGTCTGCCTGTTCAGTTACTTCATGAAACAACTTTATATCTCTCTGCACAGACACCGGTACTGAGAGGGAAATGTTTAGATCCACAGATGAATCAAAACAACCCGATTCCTCGTATCAGCTTCTGCTGAACACTCGCCCCGCTGTGATCTCAGAGTCCTGATGTGGAAGCAACACTGAGACAAACGGTGGAAACTAAAGGCAGCTGTATGTCCTCTACAGGCTCTCAAGCGGCAGATTAAACCCCAGTGTGTGTGTGTGTGTGTACAGAAGATCGAGCCACTGATCCTGTTGAACAATGACCAGCAGAGAGTGAAGGAAGCCTTATGGTACACAGCGCAGGTTTGCTCTCCAGCTTAGCGCTTTATTGAGCCATGATAGGCCCTAATCTTGCCTGATCCTCTGTCACTACAAGCATATGCCTGTGATAATGCCCTCATTTTCTGGTCACCTGAGCACTTTCACTGGAGTGCACCAGAAAGGGCAGCAGTGAGGGGGTCTCTAAAGCCTAAAAAAAGTCTGTCGCAGAGCTCAGAATTGGATAAAGGGCCCTGAAAGGTGGCACCCAGAGAAGAAAGTCAAACACTCTAGTGCAGGGTTAAAAATTGAAGGATTATGTGGACACATGAAGGGTGGCTACGCTTTCATTTGTAAAATGCAGAGATCCTTAAGTCTCTCTGTGTGGCCCGTTGCCTCTGTAAACACATGAATAAGAATAAGATTGAGGCCAAGAATGGGATTTATCGGGCTCATGCATAAAATAATGGAGTAAAAGGAGGACTGATTACACTCGTTACTTGGATAAAGTTCCTGTCGGTGATCCCGATATACATTCTGTACTTTTACTAATACACAGCTCCTGGTTTCAGCTCTATTCCACTGATGTGCTGTTCCTCATTCGTTTCATATAAGTGACATTCTCGCTAATCTAACTTCATGTATGGTTAATAAGTAGCTTGGCACATTTTCCTGTATTTATAGATAATTTATTAAGACTATTGATGACCCACTATAAATCCCTTTCTCCTTTCCTTGTGTGTAAAACACAATGAAAACTGTGGCACAGAACCAGCCATTAAAGGGCCTGAAAGACTGGAAAAAATGAATGAAATCTGGAGCATTGTGTTCAACTCAGTTAATTAGGAACTGACCCAATTAGCAAAGGAGAGTCCAGCAGCCATGTTGGCTCCAAGCCTAACGATGGGAAAATCCATATGCTCCAAATATCTGGCCCATGCTGGCTCTCAAAGTTCCCCAATTATAATATCACTGAATGGTGGCCGAGCCAAAGCACCCTGCAGGGCCCCCCGACGGAGCTGTGGTGGGGGGGTATCGAGAGCCCTCTTGATTCTCGGTTCTAACTTTGTGTGGGTTTGTGAGTGTAAGGGATCACAAGCCCACTGACATGGAGACCAGCAATAGATTTACCAAAATCTGCACATATTTTAAAATTAGTGGTTCTTTAGATTCAAGCTCAAGTGAAGTTGTGTTTCCTCCGTGTGCCCCTGTAGGAAGAAGGAGAATTTAGGCACAGATTATTAGAAGCTAATAAGCACACTTACCTGGAAATGACTGATTCCACGTTGTCCGTTTACTATAAGGGACCTGACTTTATCAGATAAAGGAAGATGATCAGAAGAACCGCATCGTCAGAGAGAAACAGTCTGAATTTCTAACCTGATTACCTCAAGCCTGATGGGCTTAAACCTTTCAAACATTTTTGTGTGGTCTATTCTCAAATGGGGGGGTACTTTAAATGATGCATATGAGTCATGCACAACTCTGGGGAAAAAATCCACTATAATAAGTAGAATAAAGAAAATTAAATAAACCATTTTGCAGTCAGTTTCCATAAAACCTCACCAACACAAAAAGCAGCAAACACAGTTAAGTTCACTGCCGGAGGGAGGCCAATTTTAAGATTATTAATAATAGACAAAAATCAAGAAAACTGTTTTTTGTGGTTGAAATGCTGCAGCAATTCAACCACAAAACAAAGCAAAGAAAATCTGTTTGAACACGAACACGACCTCCTCACTAATCCCTCACCGAGGAACATACGAGAAAAACCAGGTTAAATGAAAGTACAAGGTCGTCTTGGCATCGCTGCATGATCACAAAAGCGTGCGTATTTAGTCGTATTAAACATTGGAAATGTAGCTTTAATAAATCAAATACTGATGGTGCAGTGCTGTGCTGCAGCCCTTTACATGGGCCTTTTTTCTATTCATACAAAAATCCCACTAATGCAAAAACAATCTTACACACACACACGCACACAAACACTCCTTCATACACCAAGTTATTTTTTGCACAATGCTCAGTCTGTTGCACAACCTGCTGTCATTGTTGCACTTTTCTGTCTGGTGTCTTAGTTTTGGGGGGTTTTTGCAATTTTTGCATTTTGCACTTTATGTAGTCCTGTGTTTGCTGGTCTGTTATATGCTATATGTATCACCATGGTCTTGCACATTGTCTCGTTTCACTGTGTACTGTACCACTGCACATGACAATAAAGCAACTTGACTTGACTTGGAATTCAAATATATTTATATTATTCAAAACTCTTCTGAGAACCTCAACTGGATTTTAACTGCCCTCACATTAGTTATCTGAGAACAGTTAGAAGTTTTTGATGAGGACAATGTGGTTGACTCTGTAATTAGTTTGACTTAAAAATATTCTTGTAAAAGAAGAGATGTGATTTTGCACTGCTTTCAAAAGACAATTTAATGGTTGGAACAATTCAATGGGACTCTCGCACACTCTCTTGCTGACTGCTGAAATATTTATTAAACCATACTTTGGTCTGTCATCTCATCAGATAATCAGAGGACTGGTGAGATCAGTCTAACTTTGCACGCATATGGATCAGCAGTGGCATTAGCAGGATATCAAAAGACTCAACATGAGAGCATTAAGCAAGAACAAAAACAAATTTAAAAGCAAAGAGCATGAGATATATGTCATAAATGTTGCAGTAGGTTCATACTACAGCGAGTAAAAGATTTAGATTCATCAAAAGATTCATCCCGCTGCTTACAACGCAGAGAAAGGCAAATATTTTCTTAGCCGAGCAACCAGATGAACACAAAAATCCAGACCTGATGCCTGTGAAATGAACACAATATACTTTTCTATGATGGCTTTTCAGTTGTTGTGCTCCAGGCAAGAATCAATGCAACGAATCAATTCACAAAACTGCGGTTTTTGCCATCCTTAGAAAAGCGTTATGTTCTCAAAGTCCCGGCCCTCCAGCACTGCTTCACTTGGTGCTTTGCTTGGCACAAGGGAGGCAGGAAATTCCTGAGCTGCGTGGTGAAAGCCAGCCTCTGAACACCACGTGGAGGACTCGGCTTGGTCACAGCGCCACAACATTAAAGCAGCAGATATATGTTGGATGCAAAGCCTGGAAGGAATTTTAATGCCATAAATTTAAACGAGGAAGAAAGTTTTCCTTGTGTTCCTGATAGCTAGCAAGATAAAGTAAAAAAACAAAGAACAATAAGTGCCAGTAGCTTTATGGTTGAATTATAGGGAAACAATGCTGCGCCCACTCATTTAGTATCTTTTTAACTACCTCCCCCTGGACTGAAAGACCCCCTTCCAGTGATAGTGATGTGATTTCACAGACTGTTTGGGAAACCAAGTCAAATTTATCTGACCCCTTTTGTTTTGAGCTTCTGGTTGAATTGTATCTAGTCTGCCATTAACGCTGCCCTTTACATGTTTAAGAGCCTCATATGGTGCCTCATACCTTCCTCCAAAGTATCTCATGGATACCATATGTAAATAAGGCCTTAAAGGCATCATCTATCTGGTGTTATGGAAGGGGGCAATAAAAACGGTGGCCTGCTCACTTTCACTTTAACATCCGCGTAGAGAACTTTCAAAGTAAAGTAAACATGTTTTTACAGCTGAGGAAGAAACTTTTGCAGATTATAGAGGTAGATTAATATGAGAAGAATTTTAAAATTTGAGATAATAAAATCATAAATTTATGTTTATTCATCTTTTTTTCTTGGATTTTTTCTATTATTATTAGATTACCTCTCCCCTGTTCCAGGATTACTTTAAAATCTGTGCTGAAACATAAAAAAATATGCAAATACTGCCAGTCTTTAATTAAAGTTTTAACACAGCTCTGGTTAACTCAGCGTTACACAACATGGGATCATACCTCTGTTTGGTTAACGTGCAGGGGGGTTCATCAGCAAGTGGGAGAATTAATGTGGTTGTGGGGAGGTGGACTGGGGGACGCAGGAAGGAGTTGTTAAGAGAGGGGGGTAAAAGTGTGTCCCCTCTGCAATTGGCTGGGGCCATAAGTGTCTCATTATGCGGTGTATTGTTCCTTTGTTGTGTCGGTGGTATAAATACACCCCAGCAGGCCCATGGGGTGACAGTTTAGACACACTCACTCCTGGGGAGAGGCTGAGCATCAGGCCGAACAGCACAAACTCAGGGAAAAGTAAGGCTGTACAAAAACTGCAGGGAACTGAGAGAGTTTGGAAACCTACAGTTCAGGCCCTAAGCTCAAGCTGTCACGATTTAAGAGTTTTGGGGGTTTTTTTGGATCCTTGTTTTTGTTCCTGAATTTTCTCCCTCAGCTGAAATGGATTCCGATGCTGGCTCCACCTGCAGTCGCTCCTCGTCTCCAGACCTGGTGGTGGATGACTCTGCGGGGAGCTTCTTCTCCAATAAGATGTTCCAGAAGTACTGCCACGAGAACAGAGCAGACAGTGAGGCCGGCCAAGGCAGGACGGACTGCTGCAGCGTGGGCGGTAAGAGCAAATCCAGATCTGAGCTCAGCAAGGAAGAGATGCAAGATCAGAGGCTGAAAGTTAACAGTCGAGAAAGGAAGAGGATGCATGATCTGAACCAGGCGATGGATGGCCTCAGAGAGGTCATGCCATACGCACATGGACCCTCGGTCCGCAAGCTGTCAAAGATTTCCACCTTGCTCTTGGCTCGCAATTACATCCTCATGCTTTCCAGCTCTTTGGAGGAGATGAAGAAACTGGTTGGGGACGTTTATGGTGGCAATGCCGCCGTCCAGAGCCGCACAGCTCCCCATCCCACCATTACCCCTGCGGCCACGACCGCCCACCTCCCTCTGCATCCTCTGGCCCAGTCCCTTCACTCTCTGGTGGGCAGCACACCTTCAGCTCTTCAGCATCACTCATCTTCTGCCTCCTCAGCCCCAGCTCCACACTCCCCTCCATCAGCCGGCTTCCTGGGCTTTCACGCTCCAGTCCAGAGCCTCCTGAAGGACCCTCTCCACCTGAGCAGCTCCTACAGACACTTCCCCGGCATGCCGTGCCCTTGCTCACTCTGCCAGCCTCTGCCCACCACTACCTCCACATTACACAGCCTGTCTATGAGCAAGTGAGCAGGTCTCTCTTAAAATAGACTGTCTGGACCACAAACAGGAGACTGATGAAAAAACAAATTATAAAATGATGGCTGGGGCAAAACCTTGTACATACTGTATATTCACATATAGCTATCTTTTGGGATACAAACTGCTGCTATTTTTTTTATTAATTGCCTCTTTTTCTTTTCTTCTTTTTTTTTTACAGAAGTATTCTAAATGTTGTGAGGATTTTTTTTATCAGAGTAGCTTATGTGAAATAAGTGGTGATGAAACACTGTCAAAATGGAACTGTTGTGTCTGACTGGCACAAATGCTATTTTCCTAAATTAAAATGTTGTTTTGATAATAACTACTTCTGGGCGTCTTCTTTTAAATGTGCAGTTGATTTTTAGTTTGTGAAAAAATGTCTCTTCTTTCTCAGCGTCACTATTTTGGAAAAGTTCTGGACAAATACACAGTAATATCACAGCAATACTACAAGGGCATTTATTGGTGCTTTAAAGGACAAACTTAGAAGTGCTAAAGCTGACATTCAGGAAAAAAGGTTGTCATTTGTTGCTAACCAGTTTCAGACAGCCTAACCTCTGAAGAGCTAAAAAGGGACAGAAGGGCGAGACAATACACCAGAACAGAAGCTGAATGTGGTGTTCTTGAGCCTGGGGACCATCCATCTTCACCTCAACAGGGTGTAGGAGATGAAAGGACAACACAGGCGCCGGGAAGGCGCGTCACTTTTGTCTGGCGCAGGCAAGGGACATAGCCATGTCCTCAGCTCTAGGCCAGCCATTTGTCACTGTCTCATAAGAACATGGATATAGGAACACAAAGGGCAGATTTTAAGCAAAGGACATAATGGCGTCTGTATTAAAAAAAAACAGGTCATTTTAATTCATACAGGATGAATATTTCTATCAGCACATTAAGGCATCAAATCAAGTTCCAGCTTTCTTCTAAAAATAAAAAACTGAACAAGCATACGTTCACTTTACACACGCACACTGCCATGAACATGATTTAGTCAAACAGCTCAACAAGGACTAGCCTTCACTTAGCAGCAAATCAGGCGTGTAAAATACATGCTTATCCTCCCACGGCTGACAGATGAGTTGGAGACCAGGGGAGAGATGAAGAGATGTAAATCATTCTCACCCACCTCTCACTTTTACCCCTCCTTCTGCTCTTGAAAGTGCTGAATAGGTTCGAACAATAGCCATGCGTGGGACACAAAGGCCGGGGGAGTCCGAGCTCTCGTGCCTGGGACACAGACCCCCTCCATTCAATCTACATTTCATCATGGTAACAAGCGCTGTCGGGCCAAAAGGCCTGACACCCTCGCTCACCACAAAGGCGGTTAGCTCTAATATATGAGGCTATTGACACTGTAAAGAGCCCCTGTCAGTACTGGGGGATTGTCAGCTGTGGGATGTCTCAGTGGGGGGAAGCAGCTGCCAGCCAAACCAAGCGATGAAGCTTCTGTCGTGGGGACTGGCGCTGCAGCGTCACCTGGTCCCCAGTCCCTTGACACAGAGACCCCCGGTCCTCCCACAAGACCCCCCTTTATTGGGACACAGGTGGGAATGGGAAGCAGAACACATTGTAGAGATTAGTGGGGATCGGCCTCCCTTTGCTCTAGGTAGATAATTAGAGACAGTGACTTGTGCAAAGCTGGTGTTTCCTGATTGGCACCAGATGGTGTTAACCCACAGTACGGCATCGGCGGTCTGCAGAGTGCGCGCAAGTGTGGGTGTGATGACTGCGGTGCGTAATGGATATACCTCTTAAATCATACAATATGGACATGTCCTCTGTGCACCATTATGGTCAGCCGCTGCTGTCACCACAGTGCTCTTTAGCATACGCTAACCAGCAGTGGCAGCACTGCTTTCAGTCACAATGTTGTGCACAATTAACTCCGAAAATTACACACGCTGGTCTATATTAGCAAGGGTGGAACAAGTATTCAAATCCTTTATGTGTCCATTTTCTGCACTTATAATACTAAACAGTGAGTGAAAGTTATGCATTTAAAATATCGCCTAAACAAAAGTAGCTGCTCTGCTGAATGCCTCTGAGAATACATCTGAGAATATAAGATTAATTCTCATTTTACATACATTTGGTGATTTATGTGCATCGCCCAAGGCATGGTTTATTCCAAGCAACTTTAAAGATAGCTATCTTAAAATATTGCATCAAATATGTCCAAAAGACACGATTTTAGGAGGCTGAAAGCAAAAGGTACTGGCAGGAAGGTATTTGACATGCATTTATTTATTCTACCAGGTTAAAAACATTGTTTTCATGCACTCTGGATAAGCCCAAGAACACTAATTTCATTACTGTTACAGCAACAATTAACCGAGGCACGGTGCTCAGAGCAACAGCCTTTAAATGTTTAATTAGAGCCCCGTTAGTCTGGCAACCCCAACTAATTTGACCTCAGCTGTCTTTTTGTAGACTGAAATATAAAAAGTTAAGATATAGAAAGTCATTTGCTCCAGGGATGCAAAACTGTATAATATATTTTGCAAAACAACACTCATAATTACTGCTGATAAGAAAAAATTATAATCATCTATTTTGAAAGAAAGATAAAATGATTTCTCTTCACTTTTTCCTCTCAGTTCAGTGCCATCACTTAAATGACTTCTAACTGATATTAATTTGTATTTTGAAGCTGTTAAATATATAACAAATAAACACACAAAAGTATTACATCATCCTTTGATGTAGCTGTAGACTGTTACACCAGTTAATGCATTTTATTTGGTGTAGTTGATCCAAATGAATGTTTAAATGGATGTTTCAAGCAATAATTGAAGCCTTAAACTCTGCTCTGCACTGAAAATGTTAAAAATACAGCACGTGTCACTTAAGATGAACACAGCAGGTAAATCCCTGAAAACTCACTGCGCTGAAAACAGGTGAATAAAAACAGAATCAGTCAGTACCCAGCTTTTCTTTTTATTTGTACTTTAAAAGATTCATTTATAGGCAAAAAATGTGATCATAGGGTGATTTTTTTCCACATCTGCTTTAAGAAGATCCTTATTTTATATGAAAAATACAGAATATTTAAATGTATCTGATGAATGCAGAGAGGCAGAGCAATAAAAATTGACTTATAAACGTCATTAACTTTTTAAGAACAATACACGAGTCACTGTATTCAGTTACTCTCGTGCCTGGATTTTATATATATATATATATATATATATATATATATATATATATATATATATATATATATATATATAAAAATAATATTAGCCATGAAGCTATTTTGGAAGCCTTGAACTGAATATAAATTTTGATTATAAACACAGTTTATAATCTGGCAAAGACATATGGAGTCAAAAAAGACAGAAATATCTTTTAACAGCACAAAGGATGCACTGATGTTATTACACCATGACCTTTTGTAGATGAAATGTAGACAGATGGATAAGTTAACCGCTTCAGATACTGATCAATAGTGGAGTACTTATCCCAACTTGGCTCAGGCCAACCTGCACTGACAGAGTTAATTAGGGGACTGAAAGACCCAATTAAGAGGAATGAGGGGCCGGATGGGGGACTTGTATTGGAGGACATACGCACACATTGTGCAGACTCTAGATAAAAGAGAACTTCAATTAAGGGAGAGCACACTTCCAGAAGCTTGATGCCTGTTCTTTTTACATTTTATGCTTAGTAAAGCCAAGCTCCCCACCACCACCCCTTTTCACTCAGAATACTGATGAGGGGAAAGCACAGCTGCTGGGGGTCAACACACATATGCAGTATGGTGTGCACATACGCTCACATGTATGCACACAGATGTACAGAGGAGGGAGATTGATGGGGGGACTCAGGCTGGAACTGCTTAATGCTGATTAGTCAACATAATGTCTGAAGAAGGAACGCACCGGTCTGGATTTGATGGGTTTCATAAGCAGCTTATTGGTTAAATTAGTGTTAATTAAAAGAGAAAAATCAGCATATTTTTAAATTATTACTTTCCTCCATGAAAGATCTGGGTTATAGTTTCTCATTGTCTCTCTGATGCACTTCTCCAAACTATGCTGTAAGATTGGTTGCCTGCTTTTGGTCACAACAGCAAGACTATTGTTTCCAAAAATGAGTGATGAGACCGTGTAACTGTCAATAAAAAATTATTTGTAGGTCAATTAAACCCTCCCTTAATCTGAAATTTTTAAATGGAAAGGTTGTGTGATACTTAGGAAAATAACTGGTGGAACATCTTTAAACTAGTCAGTAGGATATTAGGCTATTATTAAAAAAAAATACCATCCAAGAAAAGCAGAGATTTCCAGAAGTAAAGGTGAGGAAAGCTAAGCACTCTTGCTTGCCTGCATGCAAGGGGCAAGGCAAAAACCACTACTGAATGGCGTTGGCTTTTGGGTGGTGAACTAAGGACAGCCAGACTTGGAAATCACTCCACAGGCTCAGGAACACCAATAAGAACATACAAGTTTTTGCAGCATCCAAAAAAGCACATCAACACTTTACCATGTCTGGAAAAATATTAAAAAGGCCAAAAAAAAAAAAAAAAAAAGATCCAGAAACAAAGCAGACTTGTACAAGCCAAAGCTCAGTGAAGATGAATTAAGTGGAAATCTGTCCTGTGTTCTCAGCAAACTTAAATTGCAGAAATCAGGAATGTACATCATGAATAATAAATCTTGAAGACTGTTTAAAAGCAGCATCCATGATGGTGTTTTGGTGCATTTGTTCACATTAACGTTGAACATTACATACAGGTTTGAGTGAGCTGCCATAAATGGAAAGTGCATATTTCATCAATACAAAGCATTGTGGGCCCATGGTAAAAGAGCCTTGGCTGATCAGTTTATTGGCTTCTGCTTGCCCACCTGCATTTAAAGGACTGAGCATAGATTCCCATTCAGATTAAGATCAGGGAAGTTTTCTGGCCATGGTTTCAAAATGTACTTGTCACGAATTATTACTTTTGCCCTGTGCCACGGTAATCCACCATGTTTCATAATGCATAAATTGTCACCAAACTGAAAGAAGTTGATCTTTCAGTATGTTTTTAGTTTCGTCAAAAAAGAAAGGCAGGTGTACAAGCAGAAGCTGTCACGGCTGCAGTGGCAGGCTGTGTGGAGGTAAGATAAGGACCCAATACACAGGCACTGCTGATCTGAATGAGCTTTATTATGGAGAGTGACATACAAACAAGAGTGAGGGCAGCAAGAAAGAGAACTAAGAAAGACTCTAAACTGGGAAAACTAATGAAACAAAACTGAAACCTGAATCCTCAGGAGGACACAAAGAGAGAGAAACTCAGGGCAATAACATGATGTGATACAGGGCCGTAACAGCGCATGGGGGAACACAGATGGACCAGTAACAAGCAGGAGAAAACACGGGGCTTATATACACACAGGAGCAATCAGGGAATGAGAAACACAAGGGAGACACAGCTGGGGTAAATTATACATAACGAGACAAGGGGAAGCAAAATGAAACTCACTGCACGTAGGACTGGGAATATCAAAAATAAAACAGGAAACAAGACACGATTCACAAAGATGCGGACTAGACACTGAGAGACAGACTGAAAGAATATGACACATGTGACACAAGGAAGATAGTGACTTAAACTAGAAACCAGAACAACAAATAACATCGAGAGAACAAAACAATGAATAACCAATAATCAGGAAATTAACTTAAACACAAAAAGCTGGGAAACACCCAGAGCAATGACAGTAGCCCACGTGATGAAGTGATATCAAATGATGGGGCAAGAATGGATTTCAATGAATCAGGGTTTGGCCCAGACTATGCTATCCAAGATGCCACAAAGAATTTCAGAAGTTACTTAAGAAATTGTTATGATTGTTCTTCACTAAATCATAGAAGCAAATAAAAACAATCTAATTTAAAAAATGCAGCAAACTTTATGAAACATAACTGTATTACTCAAATCCCAAACTCTTAAGTGCTAGTCCTTTTTTTTTTTTTTCAAACGTGGTGCTGGCAACAATATTAGCACTTTCCACTTTTGAAAATAATAATTTTGTTTAATTAACATTTCACGATGCTTTTTACTGTAAAAACACGGCTTAAAACATTTATAGTAACGGTCATTTACGTTAAACAGTTTCTGTCAACTTGTGATTTGATTCTGTGCTATTGTTTTTACCTCATTATTGCAGGTACGCCGAAATACATGCGAAGAGAAACTGATCATACGCGCTCCCGAACTGTTTGGTCCTCTGCAGCCACCGTAGACAGGACACAGAAACTAAAATAGTTGTTTATAAAACCAAACATTGGTTTTTAATGGGTTTATTTAATTGAGAATGTGATGTGGACATTGGTATACTGTAGATGAGAAGTCATTAAAGTCTGTGTTTTCTTCTACTCTTTTTTTTTTTTTTTTTTTTAAAGCCACGCTGTCGGGGTGAGAGTTCAGTAAATACTGATGATGTCATCGTGTGAAGATGGCTGAAGGGTGAGAGTGAAGTCGCAAATTATTTTAACTTTTACACTTTAATCTTACAAAGAGCGACGGTGTCATGCATTTGTTTTATGTCTCATTGTGTCGTGTATCTAACCAGATATAGTGTCTTTACTTTGCGTTAACTCTAGCGTGTAAAGCTCTCGGAATCTTTTCAGGAAGTGCGTTTGTTTACCAAAACACAGCCTGGCTAGCGTTAGCATATGCTAGTTAGCTTTTGCTGTTTATCTTTTTAAATCACGCAGTGAGAAACTCTGGGCTGTGTTGACTCATCATTTTTACGCTCAGTGATCATATTTAGCGTTGAAAATCACTTCGTGACTTATTCGAATATTTAATCTAGCAGAGCTGACGTTAGCTTACTCGTTATCTGTCAAAGCTGCGTGTGTTTCTGGAATCCTTGAGAATCTCAAACTCAGATCCTTTGATCGACTACGAACAGACTGTAAATGAAAAGCTTTGGTGCTGATTGTTAATATTTCCTCTTCTCTTTCTGGATTTATGTGCGTGGTCACAGAGAAGGCTGGTGGGGAGGCTGGCTGCAGCAGAGCTTCCAGGCCGTCAAAGACAAGGTAATGATGTCAAACCAAAAGACTTCCACATTATGACAGTTAGTAAGCCTTTGTTTATGTTAATGCTCAGGAATATTATGAAATACTTTGAGGTTTTAATAAAGAGGAAGAGCCAAAATACACCAGACAACACATTTTCATAGAGTCATTGCTGAGTAATAGTGCCGGCTGTTTCTCAGTTTTTCCTAGTGCCTTCAAGGGGCACAGTCTTAAAGTGTTTTGAGGTTGGATGCTGATCCACAAAATAAATCTCAGTGGTATAAATGTGGAACTGTGTGGCAGAGAAATACGCATGTCACAAGCATCTGCTCTAAACCAGATTTTGGGCAAAGCATGTGGTTTCTTAGCACTACTGCAATTTTCAGAAGAATTATGTAAACCTGTTGCTTTCGCACTTTCTCTGGCATATTCTCCTCCAGAAACCCATTCAAATTCATGCCTCACAATTTAATGATTGAATCCTTTTTTATAACAAATAACCAAAGTTGAGTTTTTAGCAGAATAGACAGTTGTGGTCAGAATTTCCATCCATTTATCATGAATATTTTGGTAATTTTAGGCTTATAACGACTTCTTTAAACTGTTCTTTTTCCCAGGGTGGAGTGATTGTACAGCAAACAAGTGTTGGATGCACAAGTTTGAATTTATTTGGGATTTTCTCTAATCCACATGGGATCAAAAGTATACCCCCCAATAATATTTGGTTAAATGTCACTTAGAAAGTTACACCTTGACCAGATGCTTTTGGCACACATAGACAAGCTTCTGATAATTGCAGGTGGATATTTAACCACTCTTCTTGGTGGATTTAGTATAAATTGGTTGGTTTCTTGGTGTAGATCTGGCTTTTAATAACAGTCCACAAATTTTCAACATGGTGAGGAATTTTGGAAGCTCAAAGTTAGTCTGTTTTAGGCTGTTTCAAAGGCTGTTTTGTTGTGTTTTTGGATCATTTTTTCTGTTGGAACAACCAGTTGTGTCCAAGCTTCAACCGTCAAGCTGCTGATTTGGAGAATTTGGAATTAGTTCTACGTCTTCATTATTCCATCTGCAATGCTACCACCACGCTTGACAGGCTGTTCCGGTTGAATACCTCATTGTTACTTCTCCAAACGTACCTCTTGTCATTGTGACCGAACAGCTCAATCTTTGTTTTGACACGCTTCAAGGTATAGGTTTTGGAGGTGGGGCTCTTTTCTTGGTACCTCAGTCTATGGCGACGTAAAACTAGCTTTGCGATGGACAGTGACACTGAGGTTCCAGCAGTTCCCAGTTCATGGCAGGTTTGAGCATCTGAGCCTTGGTGGTTCTGGGTTGTTCTTGAATATGCTAATCAATTTTCACTCACCTGAAGATGACAGTTTGGGTCTTCTGGACACAAAGGAATGACTTTTACTTAAGTACAGTTGTTTGAACTGATGATCTTGGAGTCTGCAGTTGATTAGAAATGTCTCCAAGAGATCTTCCTGATTTGTGTGAATCTACAATTCTTCTTAGATCTTCACTGAGTTCTTTGGACTTTCCCATTGTTCTGAGTATTGGCCTTTCCAGTGACACCTGCCAAACATTCCTTATGAAGGCAAAGAGAAACAATAATGATGACTAATGAAGTTAAACATGCATAGGACTTGTCAGATATTATAGAACCTTCTGCACCATTTATTTAAATGTATACAAACAGTCACTTAAATCTTTTAGCCTATATGGATACTTTTGGCCCTGTGTGGATTAGAGAAAGCCCCAAAATAAATTCAAAGTCATTAAAGCTGTATGGTGTACAATCGTTCCACCCTGGAAAATGAACAGTTCAAAGAAATCATTAAAGTCCCAAATACCCTTGACATTCATTCCTGTCATGAGTGGATGTTGTTCACACCTTTACGAGTTGTAGTTATGTGCTCCACAGTTTCAGAACCACTAATGGATGTAATATGTTTTCAGTCTGTAAGCATCCATTTTGGCTCCTTCTAACGCCTGTACTGTAAGTGGACAAGGAGACACTCAGCAGTACTTTTATTATGGTGCTTCACAAAAAAAACAAACTGTTGTCAACATTCCCTGTTGGACAGGATGTGAGAGGAGAGATGAAGACGGGCACAGTTTTATAGAAGAAATGAGTTATATAAAGCAACAGGGTTGTGTCAGCCAGCATTTGAATGTCATATCAGTATACGTTTAAAAACTCACTTTACTGCAACAGTTTCAACAGTTTCTCCTTTTTCCTTAATAAAAAATGTTGCTGTAAAAGCTGAAGGAAAAAAAACCATGATCTTTTATTTTAGATTTCATACTCCGTAGCATTGTACCACCACTCAGTTTAGATCAACTCAGATACAAAAAGATGAAATGGTTCCAAATAAATGATTTCTTTAGAGTAATTAAACAAAAGACCAACTCATATTTTTAAGAATTTTGCCACCGTCTTGGTGTATCGCCGCTTATGACTTTGATAGGCTGAAGCAGCAATTTCCTGAGAGATATGATAAGGTTGAATCTGGATTTTGATCTTTGTCCTTTTCTTTACAGTCATCTGAAGCCTTAGAATTCATAAAGCGAGACCTGACTGAGTTCTCCACTGTGGTGCAGCATGATACAGCTTGCTCAATTGCTGCTACTGCCACTGCCGTCAGAAACAAACTTGCAGTAAGTGTTAGGCTTTAACTGCGTCGTGTCTTTTATGAATATCTCCCAAATGCCTGCTTACATGCAGATCGATTGTGTATTTATTCTGCTTTTTAGGTGGAAGGTTCCTCTGAGACTACAGAAAAAGTGAAGAAGAGCCTCTCTAGTTTCTTAGGCGTAATATCAGACACGCTTGCTCCACCTCCTGATAAAACTATTGACTGTGATGTAATCACGCTGGTGGCAACACCAGCAGGAACCACAGAAGTTTATGACAGTTCAAAGGTGAGTATTAAAGTGTTTGTATTAGCACGCCCATTAATTCATTAGTTAAAAATGGCTAAACACACATGAGGTCCGAATGCATCATGCTGTTTGCACCTTTTCTCACTTGTTTAGGTCTAGGCATCAAAGGCTGTTTAATGGTTTTGGTAACAGTTGAGATTTTGGTTGAAATCTGCAGTTTCAGTTCTTCACAGGGCCCCATTATTGTTTCCTAAATATGATGCTCACAGTACAGTCAAAGGAAACTTTTTTTGTGACATTAGCTCTGAGAATAAAACAACAGGTTTTGAAGATCTAACAATGAGAACAGGACATGATACATGAGAGGAACGACTTTGGACAACATCCTGACCTGACTCACCCAGCTGTTAATTATCCTTATGGAGGCCCAGCTCCACAAGCAGTGGGTGCAGTTGAGTTTACACTATCATTTTTGCTGAGACTGAACTTAGTATTTTTAATTTTGGTCTCTAGCTGGATGGAGGATCACTAACAGACTGAGTTGTTCTCCTTCAGACTAAATTATATTAACACTGAGAGACTCCCTAAATCCTGTTCTTAAATGCTCCGGGCACAAGTATTACTGGAGCTGCATAGAGTGGCGTAAATTGATTGGAACACTATCATGATAATGTTCCCTTCAAGGGATTGTGGAGGGGAGAGATCCTCTGAATATTGACCTCTTTCTTGCCATTTTCCAATTCCTGCTATGTATCTACATCTCCACCCTCTCCTCTGCCTTTTGCCCATTTTCAACAAGCTTTGCTCCTGATAATGTTTTGGCCACTGTCATAGGGCTGTTTTGGAAATAGAAGTTACCACATATGGTGAATATAGACAGACTAAGGTTGCATGATACAGATAGACCTGGTAAATTAACTTGTTAAAGCTGGAGCACAGAATTTTGTGTGAGACGAAGAGAGAGCAAAAACCTTTTTGCTGAAAATCTTTGAAGGAAAATGCTTCACGTTGCGTTTATCAAGTACAGAGTCTGTCTCCAGTTTTAGTCTCTGTTGTGTTATCAAACTGCAAAAGTGAGCACATGATGTGCATGTGGAAACGAAACTATCTCCATTCAGCGTTTGTTGTTTCCTGCAGGCACGTCTCTACAGTTTGCAGGCTGACCCAGCAACATACTGCAACGAGCCAGATGGTAAGAAAAATCACGATCAACTGGTTGATCTGTGAAGGTCTGCAACCGGTGTTCTGTTGCAGACATTTACAGTCGACACTTCATTAGGTACACCTTGCTATTGGGTTGGAGCCTCTTTAGCCTTCAGAACTCTTTGGAGCATAGATTCAAACAAGTGCTGTAAACATTCCTCGGACACTTTGGTCCATATTGACATAATAGCATCACATCAGCGTGATCCTGAGATGCTGTTCTGTCGATATTTTTTTTTTTGTAATGAGTTATCAGCTCAAAGCAGTCTGACCATTTTTCTCTGACCCCTGGCATCAACAGGACGTTCTCTCCCAGAGAAATTACACTTATTGGTTATTTTCTCCTTTTTTTGGGCCATTCTCCGTGAACTTTAGAGATGGTTGGATTGGAAAATCCCAGCAGATCAGCGTATTCTGAAATATTTATACCAGCCCATCTGGCACCAACAAACATCCCACATTTAAAGTCACTTAAGTCCCCTTTGATCCCCATCCACGTCATTGGCTGATTAGATATTTGTAGTAAGAAGCATTTGAACAGATTTGCCTAATAAATTGGCTGCTGAGTGTGTTTTATTTGTTGGCAGACGTATTGATGTAGTGTTTTGGTTACTCTGAATGTGTGTTTTGTTTTCTCTTATACCTCTGAGAGACCTGTATTTACCTTTTGCGGGGTCTATAAAATCTTTAGGCTATATATTGCAATCTTTTGATCAGATTTACTGGAGTCCTCCTTAAAATCATCTAAATAATGAAATGTTGTTTTTTTTTTCTTTGTCAGGCCCCCCTGAACAGTTTGAGAGCTGGCTGTCCACCTTCAGCCTGGAAGATAAGAAAGGCGAAATCTCTGAGCTTTTGGTCAACAGTCCCTCTATACGAGCGCTTTATACCAAAATGGTATCACTTGTTGCTCTCTTCGAACGTTTGCTCCTCGTCTCCTTTTGAATAAATAAAGAAGATAAGAACTTTGTCTCTTTTGTGCAGGTGCCAGCAGCCGTAGCACATTCTGAGTTCTGGCACAGATATTTCTACAAAGTCTTCCAGCTGGATCAGGTAAACCTGCCGTTTCATATGATTTTCTTTTTTCTATATACACATCTTTCATGCAACTTAAATATTTTGTCTTGGGTGCCACCTGCTGGCCAGTTTTTGGACTTTTCTAGGAGGTTTACCAACGTGCTCAAACAGCAACCTTAAAATGAGCCACGTACACAAAGAACTATTGAATGAAATTTTCTTTTCCAAATGTGAAAGCTAATCCAGTAACACGGTCTGTGTTTGGGCGGGAGGATATTTGTGGTGTTTTCTTGTCATTATGATTTCTTCACACTGACACGAACTCACAGGAGACGAGATTTGCTGAATAACAGCAGCATTCCCGTTGGTGCCTCTTTGTATTCTTTCTGCACGTTGCTCTCAGTGTGAAATAGGAATTATGCTTTTAACGCCTAATTACCCCGTGTGCATTTCTATTATGATGGCTTTTTTTTTTTTTTTCCCCAAAGGAGAAGACGTTCTCCTCTTCCCATTAAAGTTGTTATTCAACACATTATTATGGAAATAAAGGCTGCGGCAGTAAAGAGTACTTTTATGTATAAAACACAATAATTTATTTATGAGAGTCGCTAACATTAGAGCAGATTGTTGATTGCAGTTTTCTCAAAAATTGCACATCCAAACTGTTTTAAAGACATTTGCAAAAGGAAGGCAAATACAATCAGTACATTAAAAATTTAATTATGTTGGAGCCAATGTGAGTTGGGGTTTGTCACTCATGGTGAAACATGAGATCTGCTCATCTGAACAACCCCAAACTCAGCTGATGCTCATCAGTTAGCTACGCTGCATTAATAAACTGAATGGTCACATCAGACATATATCGGCTAATTAGCGCTAAGTAATTACTAGAATTTAACTTAGCAAATAGCACCTGAAGCACAAACTTCTTGTATGGTCTGAACTGCACAGCCGTAAGATTAATCAGATACGTCCATTAAAAAGATCTGAAAAGGGTTAAGGGTTAGCTGTCGATCAAAGAGGCTTTCCTCTTTTTTTTTTTTTCTTTTTTTTTTTTTAAATGAAGGGAACATTCATTTTTTGTGCCAGCTTCTAAATGCTGCTTTTTAATGCTCTAAAGCTGAGACGCTTTGGGGGCCAATGTACTTTTGGAGCCTCAGATGGCGATTAGAAGAACTGTAGATGGTGGCAGTTGACACTGGCTCTGTTTTTTGGGATGGATGGATGCTGCTTGGGACAGACATATAAAGACTTGTTGAATTTGTAATGGGTCTATGATTCACAGATATTGAGAGTATAGAAGCTTTTGTTTTTCTGTGTTATCTAGGAGGAGGCGAGGAGGTTGGCGCTGAAGCAGAGAGCAGAGCAAAGTGCGCACACAGAGACGCTGGGCTGGGAGGAAGAAGAGGAGGGTATGTTCGGGAGATTTAATGGTTATCTGCCAGCTTTGCTTTGAAACAATTTCACTCACACTGGCTCCTGCGTTTATTGTCAGATGACTTCCTTGGTGCCACGTCGTCATCGCAACTCAACCTCACGCCTCCGTTGGACAGCAGCAACCTAACAGTTCCTACAGGGGCCGCTGTGCCGAGTCCCGTCCTGTCTCCGAGCGAAGAGCGTGAAACCACCTACTCGGTCAGCAGCGACAGCGTCAGTCTGCCAACTCAGGTAGAAGTGCGGCCAGAGCCCGTAACCGCAGAGCTGGCAGAGAAACTGACAGAGAAACTGACAGAGGCCAGCTTGGAGGATGTTGTAAACAAGACGCAAGACGAGCAGAGGCCCGGAAACAGTGACTTACCTCCTGAAGCTCAAGTGGAGGCCGTTACCCAGCCCGAGGTCACAGCTGACGGGGTGTCAGCGCGAGCCCCGGCCTCAAAACCGGAAAACTCAAAAGAAGATGGACCACAGGACCTGAGAGTTTTTGAGCTCAACTCTGACAGCGGGAAGTCTACGCCCTCCAAGAACGGCAAGAAAGGTGCGATGACCTGAGGCAGTTGGTCTTACTGTTCCAGTTGAATCGAAACAGGATTAGGTTCAGGGATGTGTTTATGAGTTTTCCACTTAATAGGCTTAGAAGAAGCCGCAGAGTCAAGGTCGTAAAGTCCCAACTTGTTGTGTCTCTCTCCTCCATCTCCAGGCTCGAGCACCGATGTGAGCGAGGACTGGGAGAAAGACTTTGACCTGGACATGACGGAAGAAGAGGTCCAGATGGCTCTCTCTAAAATCGAAGCATCTGGAGAGGTTTGTGGAGGGTTTTTTTTTTTTTTATGGGTGGAATATATGAATAATTCATGTTGTGTACATTCTGCTCACTTTTTTCCCCTCTTCCTCTCACCAGCTGGATGAAGACTGGGAGAACTGGGAGTGAGTGCCTCGGCTACACGAACCCCGTCCCGCCATTAAAGCTAGTTCTCTGCAGACGAACCATGCTTAATGTGTTTTAACTCTTTGTCCACTCTGTCACCATGTCATGATTGTCAGTGGGGGATTTTTTTCTGGCGGGTTTGGACCATATTGGTAAACCTGTTGAAAAGCGCAACTGGAAGACCAAGGCAATAAGAATTAGAGTGCTCTGTCAGCTGTAGGCCTCTAGCGAGGGAAATGACTCTTGGCCATTTCTTGGAGTAACTTCTCACTTTAGAGAGCGTATGACACTAGCGTAGGACAGGTTGTAATCATTCTGACCTTAAAGCTCGAGGGCGAGTCGGAATGTGAAGGGTTTCACTGCAGCAGCCGGGGAGGAGCTGTTTCTCTTTACTTTCTTTATCACATAAAATTCATCTTGTATATGTTGCGAGTGTATTTCCAGGCGATGACTTAAATGCTGGCTGCAAAATAGCCATAAACTAATGCTGCTTGTCTCCTTTCTAAGATGAAAAACTTTAAACGTGACTTTTTCTTCTTTTTTTTCCCCTACTTGAGTGATCATGAATGATGACACTTTTCTTTCTCATCTGTTTTATGCAAGTGAATCTTCAAAATGGAAAAAATATTTTGGCCTTTTTTTTGGTTTCCTTCAGATTGCTTTTCATTTTGGATTCACTCCCGACGCTTGGTGTAAGGCCTTGTAAAACACACAGTAGTGTGACGATGTAATCCAAATGTTTTTGTGATACCATCTGAAACACAACCAGCTGACGTGTCGTTATTCCCTCTCTCCTCGTCGCGTGATTGATTCAGATATACAAGATTTGTGTTGGTGTCTGTCATTTTCAAGTAATTATAAGTTGTTTATCTGTTTGTCATATGTGGGTAGAGGGAGTTTGTTAAGAGAACAGTCACAGTTGACCCAATAAAGAGAGTTCAGACCGGTTCTGGTATTGTGATTCCAGATGCTTTGGTTTGAATTTGAGGAAAGCTCGCAGGTTCAGTCAGAACAACAATCCTATGATTTTTTTTTTTTATTGTTATTTTTTTATTGTTTATTTTTTTTTTTGTCTTCGTTGGTCCATCGTCAGAACAAAATGGCTCAGCAGGCAGTGTGCCAAGTAGAAGAAAGGGTGAAGTGAGCACGCTCCACGCTTTTCCAATTTCCTTATCCATCATCTGTAACGTATTGAGGAAAAATAAGCCTAGAGGTGTAATATTTATACTACAAGAAATGCTTAATTATTGTATTATGTGCTTTAGATTGCATGTCTGTGCAATAACATTATGCAAAACATTGTGCAGATGGTCACTGTTGAGTTGTATGTTCAGTTTCGTTTTGGCTGTTCTTCAGGTTTTGACGATGTGTTGCATGTATATAACTCGGCTGCGTGTTCCCTTCAGAATCACACGTTGAACTAATCAGAGCTGTCGACTTCTTTTTGTTTAACGTTAGTTATTTCACTTTATTTTCCAGGTGATCTCTGTCATTAAAGGATTCATGGCTAACGAGCTCCGTGTCTTGCTTAACGGCATACTGCAGGACGACAAGAAAACGTTTAAAATGCACAATATGTGGAGATACTTTTAAGTTTCCACTACAATTTTGCAGTTTAATTTGTAAAAATTTGGCTACTACAAAAGTACTTATTAGTGTCTCTGTCAGGACAAATTTGGATTTAAGATGAAAAAATCAAAAATGATGCGAAAAGCTGTGAAACTACTTCTAGAGGTTTAAATGTACGTCTGTTCATACATTCACTGCCTACATAATTAGGTGCACTTTGCTGGTAGAGGCAGGCTGTGGTGTTCAAATGATGTTTGGTACCAAGCGCACCAAAGTCCCCACAGCGGTAACCCAACATCAGAAGCCTGAGTTGTTAATAGCAGGCAGGATGGACGTTTACACCAAATTGTGACTCTACCATCTGAAATTCACAGCAGAAACTGAGACTCATCAGACCACGCAACATTTTTCTAATCTCTGGTCCAGTTTTGGTGAGTTTGTGAGTTTTAGCATCACTTTCCTGCTCAGAGCTGACAGGACTGGCAACCAGTGATACTCGCATGCAGACCTTGGGTGTAACGAGTGGTTATTTGAGTTACTGTTACCTTCCTATCAGCTCAAGGCCTCTGACCTCTGACATCAACAAGGCAACCGCTTGATATTTTCTCTGTTTTCAGACCAACCCCAGAGTTGGTTGTGTGGGAAAATCCCAGCACATCAGCAGATAGGTTTGACCTCTTTCACTGTACTTTTTTCTAATCTTTTTTGGTCAAAGTTCTTTGGCCGTTATTTAAATAAATGCGTAATATTAAGACATACAGAGGTATGGAGAAATAATTAAAGCTTCCTAATAACACCTGAGAGTTGCAGATATGTTCGAGCAGGTGTTCTTACTCTGAGGAATAACGGAGCCATCTGTGGACTTTACAGAAGAGCGCTGCTATGATGTGAAAATAAGAATACAAATGACTGAATGTGAACTCAAAGATGTCTAAAATTTGGAGGAAAACACGGGTGAAAAATGATCACAAATTTGAATGTGGCTGGTAAATTATTTCATATTTAGCCTTTAGGGTTGGAAAACCTTCAGTTCTGGCATATGCTACAGCAAGAGCATATGTTTGCACCGACCAGCCCTGCCACCTGATGGCGCTGTTGCTCCATTTAGACAGTTTTAGTCACAAGCTGCCACTCCTTTTCTTTCAGCTGCAGCATCCATCTCACACACGGATCAGCCACGTTTCAGACACACACCGATGTTTTTATCATCAGTTGCATTAGTAGTTTTCCTTCTTGCATTTTTCACACACAGTCTCATCTAATTTGACACCCTCCCCCTCCCCGGATGCCCCGAGGGGGCTGTCAGTGAAACGCTTTGGTGGGTGCTTGTGGTGGCATCTGCTGGGCTAATGTAGGTCACAGTGGAGGGACACCTGTACAGCGTGCTGCCTCTGCAACATGGATGCTGTCTGAAAAGATGGCTACTGTCTGCCTGTGTCTGTATGGTGGGTGTGGTCATGGTGGGTGACTGGTGATGAATCTCCATTTCAGATTTTCAGATTTTAAGCATGGATAAACACAACCTTGAACCTTGGTCTCCTGCGGCTGTGTTGATGGATATAATAAAGAAAGATTAGGCAAATCACATTCAGCTCTTTATAGCAGGAGGGGCCATACATGAATGACCCTAGAGGTGTGTTTGTGGTGCTTACAGCTGGCTCCCAAGGACAGAGTCACCTAAAAGACTTGAACATGTTTACCTGCCTATTTCTTTTATATTATTATTATTATTAATACTAATGATGCTGTTTTATGCTGAAACCAGCAGACTCACAGCGCTGTGGTAATGGGTTGTGCATATGCTGCCCTAACTGGACCTCAAATAACACAGAGTCCATATACATCACATTCTTTCGTACCCTGTTCCCACTCAGAGGCCTTAGTCAGCAGAAAGGCTGTAAAAGAATTTCCTGTCGAAGCCCACCGCTCCCTGCGCCTGGAGTTGCATGCGTGTGTGCTTTGCATTAACGCCGCCTTTCAACAGTGTCATGTAAAGATCATTTTAATAGTGTGTGGGGGAGAGAGGGGTGGGGGGGAGGCAATCAGAGTGGAGAAAGAAATATTCCCCTCCTGAGGATTTCTGCAGCGCCTCCCCCCCGGTAATCCATCCTTCACCAAACTCTTCCTGCTTCTCTTTCTGGCTCTTTGACTTTCTCTCGCTCCCATCCACGGCCACATAGACACTAACCGGGTCCCGCACGTAGACCTCGAGTCTCCAGCAGAAAAATGCATAGAGAGTCAGGGTGAGGTCATTGTCTTGAGAGCGAGTATTATTCTCGACACCCTAAAGGGAGAAACCCTGTAACCCCCTCTGCCTTTCAGTAAGCACAAAAGACTCCCTTTGAGGGAGGAGGCCGTATGGAATGTGTTACCAGGGTTTTCTATAACGTCCGGTCTCCAGATTCACACCCGTTCACCCCTGCATCTTTGTGCTGTCATGCAGGATGTGCGTGTTTTGAAGGTTTGATTAAATTCTATGTCCATTAAGGTTCAAAACTAGCGTTACATAAGCTTTGATGCACGTATGATTCACCTTCCCTTTCACAGTAACTCTGCAAACTACATGTCTAACATACATTAGTCTCCTCCCTTCCAAAAACAGAGAAAATGCAGCCACCATGCAAAGATCTGATCCATCCCTGAGTCTTGTGGGGAAAAAGAAGAAGGAGAAAAAAAGGCTCCTAAAGGACTCTTGAGATGCCTCTAGATTTTTCCATGACAAACCATCGCCTTTCCCAATGCTGAGTGGTGGGAACTGGCTACTTTGTTTGTGCAAAGCGGTGTCTGGGAGGAATGCAGGGTTTAGTCCGGGAGGGGACAGTTGGGGGAAAGTATGATAACTCCCACTCCATTCAGATTTATGGTGAAGACAGAGGGGCTCCTCTGGATGCATGTCAGGGGACCAGCAGCGCACCGCCCCTCTTCTCCCGGCCTGCCAAAGCAAATGTTTAGTCGAAACCCCCTGGCTATTCTTTACATCCTCTGCTGTCTTTCTCTCCCTCTCTCTGCCACAGTATGGGAATGTTAACAGCAGTTTTCCTGTAAAGGTTTTATTCTGCACACTTTGTGTGAGCAGGAGCTTTGAAACCTGAGTATACGTCAAATTTCGATATGATTTTTTTTTTTAAATTGTGGAATCTGCACAGTTCTGCACACATAATGTTGCAGTTCAAAATGATTCAGGTTTCTAAAACACCTTTACCTTTTAAAGGTCATTTTCATTTCATATTAGTTTGATATTTAGGATACCGGCTCCTTAGTTTTGGTGCAGATATCTTCATATCTGTATGCCAAAAACTGAGCTACAGGCAGCAGTGAGTTAGCTCAGTGTAGCTTGAAGGTTGGAAGATGGGAAATACACTGGGGGAACTGCATGAACTCTTTGGAATTTTAAGGTTAACAATCATCCAGCCTCTGAAAGCCACAGATTACAAACAAGGTTGGGAATAAATATTTAAATGTGGGCCTCGCTGCACTATATTCCTGCAAATGTTGAACTGGAACCTGATTTACCTTCTGTGTGTTTTCCTCAAATAAAGACATTTTCATGATAAAACGATGCAGAAATAGTGACAGACTGACTCAGAAATATTCAGAGCACAGGAAAGTAAGTGTTTGGAGAACCACTGACTCTCTGCTGAATGCTTTCACAGCTCAAATGATTTTTATGTCCATGCCTGCTTTATTGTTTTACTACATAAAATTGCATATTTTATTTGGTAGAAGAAAATATGCAATTTCTGAAATCTACCAAAACCCAGTAGACAAACTACTTCTTGCTTCACTCTATCAGGATTTATTTCTCAGACCTGACAGTGCTCCTGTTTCTTCTCCATCCTCAGTTAAACTCTCAGTGACAAGTAAACGGAGGTTAGCGTGTCCCTTTGAGTGGGCATGTGAACCTGCTTGAATGATCACAGTAATATCTTATCACTCTAATCTGTTCACAGAGTCTTTCCTTACACTGTCATCTACTCAGTGAGTTAAAAAAAAAACATTCTTTGTTTAAAAGCTTACTGAGCACAGTGTATAATGTGTGAGTCATTTCACAGCAGAGTGAGACTTTTATGAAAGTTTTAAAAATCCTTTAAAACCCATCTGTTCCCCGCTGAGCCGGGCAGACACAATAGCCCACAAGTCTCCACCTGTGACTCAACTGTGCTCATTTTATCCTCTTCTCCAATTCTTTTTAACAACCAGACCAACCACTCTGAATGTCCTGTTCCTTCCCCTCCATTCTGCCCTCCACCACCTCCTCCTCTTTTCATTACTGTCCCATTCATTCAGTCATCCGTTTTATTCTCAGGCTTCTCCACTGCTCCGGGACACCAACGGACCCATTCATCTTTCTCTCACTGTCTCTCTCCTTTCCTCCCTGCCTCCCACCATCCCTGGTCTAATCACAGGACCACACACTCCCTCATCTCATCTGATGTCTGGTAATTGAAGGTGAGATTGTTTTTGTGGTGGAGGAGAGTTGAGGCACAGCCGAATTTGACTGTCTGCACCATGCAAATTAGACTGTCAAAACTTCACGGAAGTCTCCATTATTCTATGAATATAAGCCGGCGCTAGCTAGGCTGTTACATAAATCTGCCTTGTAAATTGCTGAAACCAGGAGGGAAGCTGGTGCACAGTGTTCTCTTGAGATAAGACAAACTGAGGACTCATAAGGACTCCTGCTGGTCCAAAACTTCACCCTTATAATAAACAGAACAGTGATTTTAATGTTTTTTATCCTTTACTGTTTGCAGATTCAACCAACATGCCTTTAGAGGCGGTGAAACCGGTTGGTTAATCAGGTTTTTTGTGTTCTGTAAGTCAGTCTATTCATATGAGCACATATGAAGTGCCAAAACCAGGAAACATACAGTTACAGTAAGTCTGTAAGTTTTTGGATAATCAACAGTTTTTCTAATTTTGCCAGTACAGTGAATTTTAAATCAAACAATAAAGATGGAAGTGCAAACTTTCAGCTGCAATCTAACTGTTTCAGAATTACAGCTATTTCTATACACAGTCCTTCATTTTCAGAGACTCAAACGTAACTGGACCAACGAAAATAATCCTAAATATAAGAGTTCTTTTTAATACTCGGGTAATAATCCTTTGCGATTATGAGTGTCTGATATCCATAACCATGAACATCACCGAATGCTGTGTTTCCTCGTGGAAACGCTCTGCCAGGCCTTCAGTGCAGCCACCTTTTTGTTGCGTCTTGTTTGTGGGCCTCTGCCTTCAGTTTTTGAAAAGCTGCTCTGTTGGGTTCAGGTCAGGTGGCCGTTGAACAATTTCCCATTTCTCTGTCTCGAGAAACTCTTGGGTTCCTTTCGCAGATTGCTTTGGGTCATTTTCCATTTGCACTCTGAAGCGCTGGCCAATCATTTTTGCAGGATTTGGTTGAATCCGAGCAGCCCCGAACACTTCACAGTTCATGCTTCTGCTTCTATCAGCAGTCACATCATCAATAAACACCAGTGGCCCGGTTCCACTAGCAGCCATACGTGCACATGCCATAACATTGCCTCTGTGATGTTTGACAGTTTATGTGGTATGCTCTGGATCATGAGCTGCTCCTTCTCTTGGTACAAGTTTGGTTTCTGTCCAGAGGATGTTTTTCACGGCCGAGCAGACTGTTAGATGTTTTATGGTCGTTCTTGTGTGTAACCGGGGGTTTGCACCTTGTTGTAAACCCTCCTGCAGGTTTAAAAGGTTTGGTTTGTAGAAACACACTGCATTGGCTCTCAGTTGTGAGGTGTAACACTTGATTAAAAAAAAGATTAGAAGTATTTACACCAACCTGTTCATTTCATCAGGTTTTAGCGAACGTGAGGGTAGGCTGAGCTTGTGGGTGAAACTTTATGCTGATCACAGTTTCTTCTGCAGTTTGCACTTTCGTTTTTATGCAGTTTGTGTATTTGTCAGTGATGTTTCTCAGCACTAATGTTTGTGCAGTGTGGTAACTGAATAAGGCAGAACAAACCGATCAACTCCATCTTATCCCTTTTGTGCCTGTCATCAGTTTCTCTTGTGTTTCGCCTGCTGTGGCTCGTTTGTCTGTGTCACCTCTGTATGAAGACATCTCTTGATGTTGGACCTTGACAATGAATGTGCTTAACCATGGAAATACATCTGTCATCATGCACCTTAGTTCTCTTCTGTGATCTTTCAGGCCTTGTGGTGTTGCTGAGCTGGTCAGAATGGACGTTGCTGTCGATTTGACCACTTCTGTCTTTACTCAGATTTAGTCTTTCAGGTTAAAACCCCTGAGACGTTTCGAGGGGTCCAAACAAACATTTATGCACAGGAAATTCTTGCTATGTTTGATATTGTAAAAAAATGTTATAATGTAAATTTAACACTTTCAATAAGCCATGCATGCTTTCTGTCTCTCTGAGCTCTTTATTTAGGTTTTCTGCCTTTCACTTGTACTGACTTGAACTTTAGATTTCCTACTGAGAGGTCCTGTGAACAGCTACCAAATGCAAGTTTAACACTTGGGAAATAGCAGAGATGTGTAGAAATAGAGACAATCTCAGAGGTATGCGCTTTTTGTGTGTAAAGTAAGAAGGAACACGACAAGCCCGTTATATAGCATCCTCGGATAATCCTAATCCTAGCCTGCTGTTGTGTCCAATGTCAAGTCCTGTGGCAAAAGTCATTTCTAGGTCTGGGCTTAGCCTTGAAAAGGAATTTTTTTTAAAAAAGGAGGAGAAACTGTTGGTTTGCATGCTGCCGAAGCTGCTGCTGGCCCGCCAAACCTGCTGATCCTAGTGCTGCGGCCGCTGGAGGACCCTCTTCCTCCTCCTCTGTCCCAATCCCAGTCCAGGGGATCTGACAGACACTGTGAGAGTGCCATCTGCCCTTTGACAAGATTACACAGTGCACTGGGCCAAGAAATCCGCCAGCACAGCAGATTAAATATGAAATATAGGGCAGGAATAGTTGTGCTGCTGCATGTCTAGATTTAGTTGTACCACGTCCATGATGGTGCTATTAAAACACTTTTATTCATGTCTCCACTTCAGTCTTTTTGTGTGTCATTGTGTGTGTGTGTGTGTGTGTGTGTGTGTGTGTGTGTGTGTGTGTGTGTGTGTGTGTGTGTGTGTGTGTGTGTATCTAAATTCACACCTGAACCTCTTGTCTCCTGTTTTTTAATTCTAATAAATGCAGTCCACCTTTGTGCTGTTTATTTGCTAAAGTCGTTGGTGGTTAATTTCCCCCAGAAATGGAAGCTGAGAGAGAGAGAAAAAAGAAAACAAATCAAGAGACAACTGAGAGCGAGCAAAGACAACCACTTTGCCTGAAAATGGTTACTATAGAAACTGTGCCTTTCTTTCCTCTCCCCTGGTCCATTTGGAGTCGCACATTTTTGTTTAACACTGGGTGCAAATTAGCACCACCCATCCTCCTGTAGTCTGCAATCCTGTTGGTGTTGCCGTAGTTGTTATATACTGTAATTGTTAGATATGCCAGCCTCAATTAGTAGGAAAAAGAATCCTGTTCCATAATCAGTATTACAGTCCCAGTTATGAGACTCCTTGCAGGAAGTCCAAAGAGCCATCGCTATAGCTCACTTGCAAAGAATTCCACAACCGACGTTTGTGTTTTTCCTCTTTGCTGTATGAATGAACAACCTCGTCAAACTCTGAATGTGCCTGGAGAAAGAGGGTTGTGGGAGGCTTTTTGGCTGCCTGAGAACGAGCTTTCTTCACTTCCCTTGGAACAATCCAGATCCACACAACCATAACCCTCACAGTCGGAGCCCTACGGCTCGACACACGATCGGGGTCAGAGCAATGCAAATGCAATGCAAAGCAGTGTGAGTGCACGCATCCTTTTTAATGTCTCATGCCTGGTGAGTGAGTGAGACCGCTCTGATTTGCAAAGCTAATGCTATGCATCACATCACAAAAACAATGGAAAAGTTTTATGCTCTAAGTTTTTTTTGTTATTATTATTATTATTGTGGTTTCTTCCCCGGGCATGAATGATGTTTTTGTTCTGCTTTGCATATTTTTCTGGACTTTTATCTTGCTGTACATCGCATTTTTACTCTTCTTTCACACTCCTTCATCCGGTCCCTCTCCCCACTACATTACCTCTGGCTCTTTAGGTCTGGATGCCAAGCTGTTTTCTCTGAGTGCCCATTTATAGATTACTCACCAAGAAATCATGTGGCACAATTGAATTACCACTGCTTACAGAGGCCTCTATTACTGCTGAGGCATCTGGAGAATGCTCCTTTTAACCAGCCAATTGCCGCCAAACCATCCACGATCCCAGCACACAAAGGGACCCTTCTCTGTTGCCCTCGTTGGCCCTGAGGCACTACTGCAAATTAATACATGCAATTTAATACAGGCATAACAGAACACTGCAAAGGGCACAGAAAATAGGTTACAGCTTGTGTTATATATTTTCTGATAATACATTTTCACTTCTGCACATTTAGTTATAAATCTCAGGTGTGTTTTACAGGGCTGCTGTCTCCCTGCCTGTGTTTTCTGTGACTATTCCCCTTTTTCTTTCCAGCACAGGGTGTAGCGGTTGCTGACTGGCCTCGATCCACAGCTGCAGATGTTCAGTCCAAAGGAATCCACCATAAAGATCTCATAGGCAGCTCTGACTGCTGGTACATATAACTAACAACTGATGTCTGCATGTCAGGAGAAAAGTATCAACGCCTTTTTTTTTCAAGCATACTTTGGTTTTCTTTACCATTTAAATTATGTACAGTCATGTGGAAAAGGAAGACTGTGCAGTCCTGTAAAAAACACCAGGTACACCCCATAATTCAATAGTCTATAGAACCACCTACAGCAGCAGTAACTTGAAATAATTGTTCTCTGTATGACTTTATCAGTCTCTCGGATAGTTGTCAAGAAATTGTGGGCCCCAGTTCAGTGAAGTTTCTGGGCATTTGTTTATGCACAGCTCTCTTAGATTCCACCACAGCATTTAAATGGGCCATTGCTGCACACTGTGTCTTTTCTTTTTCAGCCATGCTGTTATAGATTTGTTGCTGTGCTTGGGATCATTGTTCTGTTGCGTAAACTAATTTCCATTCCAGAGCATTGTATGGCCTGACCTTGGGGTGAATTTGCTGGAATGTCCACTCCTGGGAATTTTGTGGCATTATATTAGCACACACCTGAATGCTTAAGAACAGCAAGCTGACAACACTTCTGCTATCATAGAGGTTTTGATACTCATACTTGCTGATGATCAGTTATTAAAGTGCTTTTATTTTCACAATATTGCCCAGAAACCTTGGAAAACTGACTTTTTTCACATGACTGTATATAAATAATCATATTTGTACCAGAACTGTGGATTCATCCAAATAATTATGTAGGAAAGACTTTTGATAAGGGGTCAAGCAAGCAGGGGAGTAGTTGCTCCGGTGTTCTGATCCAGGTAAAGTAAAACTGGGGGTGGTAGTGAACAGGATGTAAGACAGCAAACATGGCAGGCAAGTATTGGAAACACTGACTTGGAAATAAACAAAACTTGAGCACTGAGTCTAGACTGTTACTGCACAGCTGTTTGTTACAGCTGTGCAGTATACTGAAAGTTGGCGTCTGAGACATGCAGATGAGTGGCAGTAGACCCAATCCTTAAATACAAGGAGGTCTGATGAGTGATGGGAAACAGGTGTGCCAGTCAACCGACAGCAGGCAGTGGAAGGATGCCACGCCCCCCCCCCCCAAGCACTGCTCACTCACTCATATTAGAGGGGAGGTGAAGAAAGAGGGAGAGAGCGAGCACAGAAAAAAGGAGCCAGCACAGGAAGCCAGTGGATCCATAACAGTATGAGGCTGGCAGCTTGTCTCAGTTTGGATATTTTATCATGGAGGACAGCGGAGATTAAACACGCTTTTGAAGAATGTATTTCATTTTGCAGGTATGTCACGAGAAGCCAAAGCATTAAAAGTCTTGTGCGATATTAAAGTGTGTTTAAACAACAGACTGACAGTTTTATCAGAAAGCTCACTGCGTTTCTAGAGAAGTCCCTGACATTCAGATTAATAGTGTGTCAACGTGTTTCTGCATAACTGTTTTGTACTAATCAAAGTAGTAAATAGATGTGTGTTAGAAATTTCACAAAAATGTGGCAGCAGATGGAAATCACCAGTGTTTATGTCCAGAGGATTTATTCTCTCATCAATATTGCGTCTCATCGATCTTATACAATCAATATCTGTACGAAATTTTCCTCATTACCCAGCCTGTAGTTGCTAAAATATTTTTACTAAGCCTGTACAAAATTTACTGCGGATACCACAAATGAATGTACAGAATTTTTGAAAATCCATTCAATAGTAATATGCCATAGTTCAGTCTGGGCTATAGTAGTAGACTCACTGCCCCAGCGTTGCCTTTCATAGAGAATATCTGGTTTACAACTGGCAGTGAAGGAAAGAGGAGAAGAAAGAGATACGAGTGAGAGGAGGAAGTGAGACGTTTTATTACCTGGTCATTTCCCTTTTCGGAATGACAAATTTATATTCATAGTGCTGCTACGAAAATAAATACCAAGTCCTTTAAAGGTTAATAAAATAGCTCTGGCGGTCTCCCACTGCCATCATCGGCACCCGGCCTACGTCTGGCTACTATGGCAACGCTCCCTCTGTTGATTTATGCTGCAGATAATTAGGAGCAAAGATGACAGAGCTCACAGGTGTGAACACAAACACTCAAACACTCATTCATACTTATGCACAAACATATGCATATGCCGTATACTTGCGCTGTCACACGCTGCTACAAAATCTCATTATCGAGTGGTTTTTGCTTCCTAGATTTAATATCCCCTCTAATTTGGCAGCTCCAATCACCGTCCGTCATTCTCATTCAGAGTGGCAACTTGGCTGACTCTCAATGCAGATACTCTTTCTCACACTGTACACAAATGTATGCCACTTGCCAAGCATGAAGCCATGTCTCCATTGCACTCACTGGGAGAGCATCCTCATTTGAGTTTTGACACATTTCTAGCATGTAAAGGCAGATGGCTTGAGCACGATTTGAGGCAGCGGTTTCAGGAAAGCCTCAGAGGGGAAAGATCCCCTTAAACTAATGAGAAGTGAATGAACTGAAAACGGGGAAAGAGGCTGGGGCATGAAAACAAGAACGAACAGCCTTTAAAGCTGGTGGGGTCATACATAGATAGAGAACCGGAAGGGGCGTGTACGAAAATGTGGTCTCGCTCGTGAAATTCAGATAAATCATCTCCAGTCCAGTACTGAAACAAGTGGCGCCTCTTTGTTGTAGAGCAGGAGTGGGCAGTTCCAGGCCTCGAGGGCCGGTGTCCTGCAGGTCTTAGATCTCACCTTGGGTCAACACACCTGAATCACATGATTAGTTCGTTACCAGGCCTCTGGAGAACTTCGGCTGTGTCCCAATTAAGAGACTGCACGCTTGAAGTACGCGCACTACGCGTACTATGTACGGTGCGTACTATAAGTACGAGAAGTGCGGAAGTGAGAGGCTTGTGAAATGGGACGGTATACGCTTCATCGCGCTGTTCAGGTTGCCTAGCAACCATGATACTAACCGCGAGACACGTTACATACAGCTTTGTTTGACAGAAATGAAGGAGAAAAATGTTTTGTTGGTCATTCATTTTTGTCATGACATCACTGTGATTAGTTGAGTATCTGAGGCTGAGACCACGGGACTGTAAAACATGATAGTTGGGCTTCATTTCTGTGCTGAACAGACATTTAAGATTAGTTAGTAAATAACAATTAGTTAATGTTGTTCATGAGACTAAAGTCATCTCACTGTGGCAATGTAAATATAATATGTCCAATATTATAGTATTGTCAGATTATTATGATATATATATATATATATATATATACACATATACATGTATCACTGACTTTCAGCTTGTTGTGTTTGTGGATATATGACTGACTTTAATTATTAAACATTCGCACATAAATAAGTGACGTCATATTCAGTACTTTTGACAGTTCACTCTTCGGCCGCTCCATCTTATTAGGGAAATTCCATATACATAAATGTAAATTTCAAAACTCAACCCCATCATTTAATTTGTTTTTGATTGAAATTGAATATTACTTAAACTCTCTTAAATTAACTTGCAATAAAAAAGGTTTATCATTGATTGAAATTCATTCAGAAATGTTTAACGAATGAGCTGTCACAACTTTCAAGTACAAAGTTATTATGAAGTCTGTCACATTCCCCCCCCCCTTTTTTTTCTTTTTTCTCCTTTATTTATTTATCCTTCTTATTTCATTGTACTGTATATTGTTACTCTTATTTGCCTTGTATGTCTACTGTACAAACTGAACTGGAATGACTGACTGTTTGCTTTATGATTTCAATAAAGTTTTGAAAAAAAACAAACAACCTCTTCGGCCGCTCCCTTCTGCCTTATTTTGCGGCACAATTCTCCACACCCACCGCCGCGCTATGAATTGTGGGATATATGGGACCACGAAGCGTGCACCGGACCACGCTTGATATTTGGGGAAATCGACAGCGCATTTGGAGTATGCATTTGAAGCACACTTCGAATTGGGACAGCCGTCGTCGCGTGGCGGTGACGTAACCGCACTTAAAATGCGTACTTCAAGCGTGCAGTCTCTTAATTGGGACACAGCCTTCAACTACATGTTGAGGAGCTAATTTAGCCATTTAAATCAGCTGTGTTGGTTCAAGGACACATATAAAACCTGCAGGGACACCGGCCCTCGAGGCCTGGAGTTGCCCACCCCTGTTGTAGAGGAAGGTGAAGTCAGTGCACAGAGGTTCTCCTTCTTCATCACTCTGCTATCTGCAGCCCTCTGCAGCTCACTAATCCTGTTCAGAGGCTCCCTTCACCTCAGGGTCCCATTGAGAGTGTGAAACTAATCCAGCCAAATGGATTTCATCAAGTGAAATGGAAAGGTAATGATACCTCTGGCACTTTGGGGCTTTAAATGTCTACTTCAGTATTTTTCTTCTTTTCCCCTCCTTTTGTCCTGCCATGTTCTGAGAGGTTTCAGGTTCAAGCTGAACATGGGTGGAGTCTCTAAAAAAGTGCAACTTAGCGTAGAGCTTTAATACACTTACAACAAACACACACACATATACACACAAATGTGCTTTAGACCGAGGAGAGCTGAGAAGCATCATCCTTCCAGCCTGACAACCCATAACCACCCTCCTCTCTCCCCAAAGGCCTTACTGCAGGGTCACTTAATAGACTACATTTCAACGCACTGCAGGCACAGACGCTTGCAGGTGACATCACCAGATGGATGATGGGGGCCACTGCAAGGCCGAGGGCTCCTCTTTCGTCAGACCAGTTCACCTTAAAAGTGCACACTCCCCCACTGACACGCTCGCCTGGCTCCTCTACCGCCCCTCGCGCCCACTCCACACGGCAAAAACGTGCAAAACCCAAAATTTGCAACCCCAACCGTAAAAATGATGGATGAAGGCGTGAAATGTGACCTTTCTTTTTGCATTTTTCTGTTACACTCTTCCTCCACCCACCTGCACACCTCTCCAGCGTGTCTGATGTGCTCGCTGGAATGTGCTGTGAACCCACTGTTTTTATATAGTATACAAATACTTTGTTATCTGCACTTTACGTCAGTATTTATCAGTCTGACAAATTTTACTTTTACTCCCTAAATTTTAACACAAATATCTACAACTCCACTTTCTACTCCTTAACTTTTTAAAACAGGCCCATCACTTTAAGGTAAGACTTTTGAGGGGAGTTATTAGTTCACGTAACTGCGTGCCTTCAGACATCAAATCACGATGTCTATTAGCTGCGGTCGCAGTATTTTAGCATCTAGCAAGTGCCACTGAAAAGGAGTGCGTAAGTGGCAGCTAATTTCAAATGCTACATTTCAAACAGCTTGACAAATATCTGCAAACACACAGTTTTTCTGTGTGTTTGTGCATATTTGTGAGATAACTCAGAGATGGAGAAAGAAGCAAGAGAGTGGACAAGAGGTAAGGTTTATTCTGTGACATGTGACAAACCTCATTCATTTCAGTGTTGTTTGCAGTACTGTGACAAATATACAGTAATGCAATATCCTGGACTGGTGCACAGCAGCTGTGGTGTTCATAGTCAGTTTGAGGTTACTTCAAGGGCAGCAGATATCACATTATATTTAATGTGATGATGCTGATTAGATTGACTCAGTGAATTCCACATTTATACCAGCTTTACACTGTCTAGGAGTGGGAAATCAGCCATATAGCACAGGTCAGCTGACCACAGCATGTGTACAAAATCTAGTTGAATTCATCACAGAAACTATTATCAGAAGCTATTGACTTATTTCTAAGTGTTTCTTTCCCACACCCAGAATTCTGGGTCTGCCAGAGGCCTCCTCCTGTAAATAAGGAGTTCTTGCTTATCTGATCACCAGGCATTTCTCTCTGATACTGTAGGGTCTTCAGCCAGCTGAATACTGTAAAGACTGTTGTGAACTTGGGCATTATAAATAAAACTAAAATGCAGTTCTTTCGTGTCATTACGGCTTGTCATGAACATTTTGATTTTTGTAACCTAGTGCGTGCCACTAGGTGAAGTGTGCCCGATGAAATGTGTCACTGTTTGCTGCCATTTTAATGATATATTGATATAGGATCTCAGAGACTATCAGCATATAAAGATGGAGATGCTGGAACAGCTTGAAAAGATTTTCTGGAGAAAACATTTGCAAGTGGCGGCACTCTGCCAGTCTGGAGTCTGGCGCTCCTACAAGCACCATTTGTAAGCAGTGATGAGGCTGTAGTGATGCCACGGCTGGTGTGCAATGCAACCAAGGCAGTGACCATATTGTAAAGGTTTAGAATATGCCTATTTGTAATGTTAAACCAAATAAATGGGTACTCTGTGGCACCAACGTGACAAAGTGTCCGTATGTGAAGAGTTAGCAGTGAGATCGACTTCCTTCCTCTGGCAGCTTAAAATGAAATCACATTACATCGCAGATGGAGTAAGTCATAAGTTAGGCGTTAGATTCCTGCTGCGTTAGAGGCATGGGCAAGGAGAGACTTGATGCATTCCTGGGTTCCAGATGTGCACATCAACTTATTGTATTTCCTCAAAGAGGCTCATGCTATCCTCAAAGTGGTGACATTTCATGGAAGAAGATGAAGTTTGGGTTAAAGACGGAGAGTGAAGGGAGCCAAAAATGTGTGAATTCTCCTTCTCCCCAACATACGAAACTACAGAATCACACACTGACACATGAAAACACAGACCAACCCATCAATCACTTGCTAAATAACAGCATACTTCTTTTTCCACTCCTTCAGCCTGCCTCGTGGATGCATGAGTGTTTCACTGGCGAGTTTTATAAATGATAAACAACTGAAGTGGAATTGTATTCACACCAATCAAACAGCAGGCTCAATACGAGAGCCAATGGAGAAGTGCTTTAAGGAGGAAAATTCTCTGATGACTGCTGACTCCAGAAAAACCCAAATCAATATCAAATCCACCAATTTCTCTGCTGAAATACTTTCCTCCCTCAGATTATTTTTGTCTGGTTCCAATAACCAACACATGGCAGTGAGTAAGAAACACTGACAAAAGCATTACACTGTCATTCTGCATATTAATAAAGAGTCCTTGTCAAGGGAGCTCATGCAGAATAGATTAATCCACATTCATGCGCCTTTATATCCATCACTTCTACATATTTTGTATTCTGGCATCATACTTTCTGTGCATTACTACAGTACTGCAGGACCTGGTTAGCAAGCAGGTGCATCATTAGGTCTATTGCAAAGAAGTAGGATCATTAGATCTAAGTAGCAGACTAAGAAAACTAGAATCCATCACACATCCCACAAAAATAATATTTTTTTTGTTCAATAGTGCTCTTATAAATGCTCCAAAACCCAGCATACCACAAACACAGTCAAGAGGTTCAGTTCAGTCATTTGATTGGCAGTGGTTAAGACTAGCAGACAAGTAAGTCCTATTAACTCTGTAAAATATCTAAGCCTTAATAGCATTTAAACAGTTGAGTTATTTTTAAAAAGCCCACTTTAAAGTAGAGTTGGATGTCTCGAGACCGGTCTTGGTCTCGACTTTTACGTGGTCTTGGTCTTGTCTTGGTCTTGACGAACTTTTGTCTCGGTCTTGGTCTCGCTGTCTCGGTCTTGCGTTCTCAAATCAACATAGTGTTCGGGAGATTTGGAGTCAACCATCAGCGGAGCGGGGGGATGGCTTACTGGGCTTAAGCCCGGGTCATTTTTTCAGAAGCATGGGGTCTTTTGGAGTGTAATTTGTTACGGTGTGTTCACACCGAACACGATGGACGCGAACAAAACGCCCCAAACGCCCCTAATTTGACGCGTGCACATTCGCGTCTCAACGCGTGTCCAAAAAAAAGAACCGGAAATGTGGGAGAAAGTTGTGCCAGACGGAATCTTTGCAAGATGGCAGCTGTCGAGCTAGCGCTTGAAGAGAGAGTCTCCCTTCTCTATTTACTGCGGAGAGCAGAGCAGCGGCGTAAAAGACGTCCTCGCCGTACCTGGGTCCATCAGGTCCTCCAGACGCGTGAGCAGTTTGGTGAGTTTCACCATTTGCTCCAGGAGCTGCGCCTGGATGACGGCCGATTCCAGCGATATCATCGTCTGTCACTCGGCCAGTTTGAGGACCTGCTTTCCCGCGTCGGTCCCAGAATCGCCCGCCTAGACACCAATTACAGGCGCTCAATCCCACCTGCAGAGCGCCTGTCCATCTGCCTGAGGTTAGTAAAAGTGTTTAATACGGTAGTCCTTTATTGATACCTGTGCTAATATATGCTAAACCATCCATTTATACACTGCTAACATGGATGTGCTATGCTAACAGTGAATGCTGTTGGCGTTTACTGATAGCAAACTGTGGTACAGAGACGACTGTTTATAATATTTCTAGTGATACTCAGAAGGTCTCAAGTCCCGATTTAATTCGATTTATGCTGTTATCAGCAATGATAGCATGGCTGTGGTGTCATATCAATGTATGCGCTCGGTGTTTGCTGATATCAAACTGTAGCATTAGGACCACTGAGTTAACCTTTGTAGTGATACTCACTCCTTTTTATTTAGACCTGGTTTAATTCTGGGATAGTTGAATATTTGTATATAATCACCGCAGACTGTTTTAGATTATATCTAATATATATCATGTAATTATCCTTATAATTACAAAATGCTTTATGTAAGATTTATGTTTTGTAATTTGGAATTTTGGAATTTCAATAATGTATTTTGTAACTGCAGTACACATAATACTCATTTTAAACAATTTTGTCCAGGTTCCTTGCCACCGGGGACTCCTTCAGGACCATCGTGTTCAGTTTTCGAGTTGGTGTGTCCACGGTGAGCCAGATCATCCCCCAGGTAGCGACGGCCATCTGGGACTGTCTAGTGGACAATTTCATGGCTGTGCCTTCAACTGAAGACTGGCGGTCCATCACAGAGGGATTCCAGGAGCGCTGGAACTTCCCTCTGTGCTGTGGAGCTCTGGATGGGAAGCATGGCCAAAGGAACCCCATATATCATATAGGAGACACACACATTGATATACACTAAATATTTATTCCATTTCTTTTTTTGTGGTGCCCAAATTTATGCACCTGCTTGATTTTGTTTAAACAATTATTGCACACTTTCTGTAAATCCAGTGAACTTCTTTTCACTTCTCAAATATCACTTCGTGTGTGTCTCCTATATGATATATTTAACTGACATTTTTTATTGTAACAACGATTTATACAGGAAAATGATGGCTATTAACAATGTTGCCCAAACTTTTGCATCCCACTGTATTAGTATAGTATTAGTCATTATAAAAATTTATTTGAAATAATATTAAAATATTAAGGCAGCACGGTGGCACGGTGGTTAGCACTGTTGCTGCACAGCAAGAAGGTCCTGAGTTCAATTCCAACATCAGGCCGGGGTCTTTCTGTGTGGAGTTTGCATGTTCTCCCCGTGTTTGCGTGGGTTCACTCCGGGTACTGCGGCTTCCTCCCACCGTCCAAAGACATGCAGCTGTGGGGATAGGTTAATTGGATAATCCAAATTGCCACTAAGTTTGAATGTGTTGAGTGAATGTGAGTGCGAATGGTTGTCTGTCCCTGTGTGTTGGCCCTGCGACAGACTGGCGACCTGTCCAGGGTGTACCCCGCCTCTCGCCCTATGACAGCTGGGATAGGCTCCAGCGCCCCCCGCGACCCTGAAAAGGATAAGCGGAAGCGAAATGGATGGATGGATAATATTAAAATTCTCACACAGAAATACATTAAATATATAAAATATAAGTATTTACAGAGAGACAGGAATAAAAAGGACCAGCTGCTCTCCAGAGCAGGAACAAGGCTGAGGAGGAAATGCTCCATTGGAGACTGTGTGGCCTCTTCAGGGACTCCAGGATGGCCAGCTCCACCGCCGATGGACCGTCCTGGGACCCGTCCCTCATCTGCCTCGGAGCTGTCCTCCTCTGTGGGCCTGTAAAACAGCACAAAACACAAAGCAATGAGAAGACTGCTACTAGATTTTAATTTCAACATCGAAAAAAAACAAACAGGATATAATCAGATTGGTTGTAGACATTTAGTAAAGGTGATCACAAGGGAATCCCACCGAGTAAAAAGCTATCAGTGCTTGCTGTACATCTGATGCTACAATTACATACCTGTGGTGCAGCAGCAGGAGCTCAGGGACTGGGCAGCCAGGAGAAGCAACAGGGGATGCTCTGCTGCAGAATCAGTTGGTTCTATCAATACAGTATTAAATGTTAACAGGTTGAATATAATAATCATAGAGTAGACAGTGGTCCCTCATTTATTGCAGCAGGGGTTGGGGTTCTCAGAATAACTAGCCCCTCACCACGCACTTTATACACTTTTTTCCCCACACACATGAACATTGGTCACAGTTCTCACAATTGATTCTCAAAGTGCAAACCTTTGTAGCTTGCAAAACGTAAAAGTATTATTATGCCGCGTTTTGTCTTCATCTGCCTGCCACTTTCGTGCGCCTTTTTCCCTCACGGTGCAGGTGTCTATTTCCGAATGAGGCTCATAGTTATGGGTGTTTTTGTGCTGTTTTTTCTATTGGACGTGATGGTTATCAAAACCAAACGTGATAAATTTGGCAAGCGCAGGAGACATGACACGGAGCAGATTTGTCAATCAGGCTGCAGAATGCAATGCTGTACTGTGCAGAAAAAAATCAGCGAAAAAGCGAAGCAGTGACGGATGAGCGGGACCACTGTGTGCTGTTTATTAATAAACAATAAAATATATTCCTATATGACAACATGCATAAAAGCAGAACGGTATTTGTACATCAGTGGGAAAATAGCGGTGGCTTGCTAGCTTTTGTGCGGCTTCCCCGGGTCAGTGAAAACTTTCAAAAGGGAAATGAATGAACTTACCAGGTTGCCCGATCTCTTCACATATCTTCCTCCAAGCTCGGTCCTTTTTATTCCTGTCTCGGTACAGAAAGCAGCTGGTGTCGTACAGCTCCGAGTTGTTTGCTACGGCATTGATTAGCCTTCCCTCCATTGAAGTATGAAGGGCTTTGGCTGGATCTGCCCCTTTGACCTAGGTCACAGCCACGTCACCAGGCTCCTGATTGGTTGTCGCGGCGCGATTTGACGCTGGAGTTCAGATTTTTCCAACTCGAGCGGTAGATGCGAAACGCGCGTATGCACAAAATGCAACACAAAAACTCACGCGCATGGTTTTATTCGCGAGTCAAACACGCCAGACGCGCTACACTGACGCGCGTTTCACGCGTTTTGGCGTTTTCGTGACGCAAATCTGCTTCCGAATTTTCACGGGACCCGCAATCGCGTGTCATCGCACTTTTCCATTGAATTTACATGTAAACCTGACGCTCTATTCGCGTCCATCGCGTTCGGTGTGAACACACCGTTAGTTAGATGCCTGACTGACTAGGGCTGCTCAATTAATCGAATTTTAATCACGATTACGATCTGGGCTTTCAACGATCATTAAAAATGACTGAGCCGATTATTAGCCCCTCCCTCGTGCTGTACTCTGGCGCTGCTCCGAAACATGCACGAAACATAAATGTTTACATTTTTCGTTTATTTTTTATATTGCAAACATTTGCACTGTTATCAGTATTTGCACACTATTTTATATTATTTTTTAAAGTCATTATTCTATACATTGTTATTGTTAACCCTTTAAATCCCTGTAGAACTGGAACCGCGTAAGCTAGCGCAATAATTTGTTTTGCATATGAAACCAGAGGAGTTGTACTTACATCTTATGCCATCAGCTTGTCCTTGGTCACGGTTTCCTTCCACATATAGCTTTGCAAAAATTGCATAAAAAGCGCTTGCAGGAACAAAGACATAATATTCCAGAAACAGGCTTTGCCGATCCGATCAGCTGTTCGTAACACTTCCCACAATGAAAAAGACGTCAACACGAACTACCGCATGTCCGCCATTTCCTGTCCGAAACCGGAAGTGACGTCATTTCGCGGAAAATGTAGTTTTTTTACTTGTAGGCCTTAAAAGCCTATACTGGTGTTTTTATAAGTCATGTTTGACTCTATACTTTTCTGAATAGTTTCTGGGATGCTTAGAACTCGAATTGCACTGCTGGAAATAGTTTATTTTGATGCACATGCTGTTCTCTTTGCAAATTTGCATCATAGGATTGTTTGTTGTTTTTCCTGCAGTATATAAAAATTGCTGTATCTCCAAAATAAAACTATGAAGACACTCAAAATAAATTTCCTGTGGTGGGAAACTATTTTTTGCAACTTTTTTGTATTTAAAGTTTTGAGGGATAAACCTCTTAAATTTCCCCAAGTAGAAATATATGTAAAAAAAACAAAAATGATTTTCAATTTTTTTTGTAGTTTATTGCACTTTTTTGTAATTAATGTAATTACTATGGACTTAATGCATACATATTATTAAAATATGGGCTATAACAGTTGTATTGATGTATAGCAACTTGAAATGCTCCCAAAAAATGACACTACAGCATGTAAAAAAAAATATATATATATAAGCTCTGGTGGACTTGGTTCTATGGTAGGTCTTAAAGGGTTAAATAAATATCGTCAAATAATCGAGATCTCAATTTCAGTGAGAGTAATCGTGATTATCATTTTTGCCATAATCGAGCAGCCCTATGACTGACAACTGTATAAAACAAAAACAACACACGAAGCACAGAGCGCACCGTCGTAAATTCCCCCTAATTTTGGTATGATCCGAGCTCAGGCACTGGGCGACTGAGCACAGCACCCATGTGAGCGAGGGGGGGAGAAGCTGCTGCCTGCGAGTTTGCTGCAGACAGAGGAGAGCTTAAGTTTGATTTGATGTTACAATTAAAAAAGTGTTTGTGTTTTTATCTGAAGAGTGTGTAAATATCTGGTTTCAACTGTATATTTGATGATGTTGGTGTTTGGCTTGATTGTCAGCACAAAGAGGGAGAGAGAGGGGGAGAGAGAGGGAGATGGAGAATGAGGACAGAACAGAGATGGAACAAGAGCAGGTGAGACACACATGTTAGTCAAATGGTTGTTTGCCAAAACTCATCAGAACATGTATCTAGTGCCTAGTGTAACTTTTTAGATACCATTTGTTACTTTTCAAATTCTATATTTATTAAGTTATGCAGGCTTATGAAGGCTAAATAATTATATAAACTTTTCTCAATCTAAATAGTGTACTTTGGTAGAATTAAAAAATAAGTGTAGTGCAGGTCTATGATGATTTTTAGTGCTACTATCATCTAGTTTTGATTCTGGTTCTGTTTTGGTTAAGTCCTAAGTAGTCCTGATTTTGAACTGTTGTAGTCCTGTTTTAATTCTGGATCAGTTCTGGGTCTGGTTGAATTGGGGTTTAGTCCCTGTGTCTTGATACAGCCCTGATTTTGTTCTGCCTTGCTGCTTAATTAAAAACTAGTTTAAGGTGTCCTGCATATGTGATATATATTTTTCCCTATATGAAGTCATTCTTTTTTGAACAAAACTCAAAACAGAGCCTATTAATCTTTCAGTCATTTCCACCCTCACTTAATTTCCTTTTGCTGCTCAGCTCTCACACAGTGGCTCAGCTATGTTCCAATCCATCCATATTGTGGCCTCACATGCGAGGATATAGGATAATATCATTATGTGAAAAACAGAGAGGGTGAGAGACGCGACAGTCAAGTGGAGCATCTGTCTGTCCTCTCAGTAAGTGAGTGAGACAGTTGACAGCGGTGAGGAGGGCTGTGCGAAAGCAAAAACACATAAATATGCCTGACACCCGTAAACGTAGCAGCATCTGGCTGCAGTTTAAAGACTTTTTTTGTCTCGACTTGGTCTCGGTCTTGTCTTGGTCTCGGATTAGGCGGTCTTGACTACAAGTCTACTTTAAAGTTATGAGGAGGATAATTAGTTTCAGAGATACAGATGGAATAAAAGATGGACGTAGCGCTGGGGTCTGAAAATCAAAGCTACATGCAAAAGCCAAAAGAATAAATAATTCAGTTCAATTTGCAAATTTCTGAAAGTAGTTTTATCCATATGGTCATTGGCTGATGAGTCACCAGATCTCAATCCGATACAGCACCTTTGGGATGTGGTGGAAAAGAACATTTACATCATGGATGAGCAGCTGACACGTCTGCAGCACTGTGTGATGCTGTCATATCAATTTTGAAAATTTCTGGCAGTTTTTAAGCCAACAGGGAATCCGAGTCCTAGCAAGGTGTAAGCAAATAAGTGGCCAGTGAGTGTACGTGACAAATGAATGTGCCTCCCTGACATCTCGGATGTACTAACGCAGCAGCCTCATTGATGTGGTGTGCAGGAGGGGGTGGGGCGGGGTTGGGGGGGTCCGGCCACACCTGCCAATGAACACCCTTCACCACATCAAAATGCATCACACAAGTAAATGTCTCTCAATTCAGTGGTGAAATATGCAAAGCAACACGTTAAAACGTCTCTGCCCTCTGTCATAGCACATTCCTCATTTTACACTGCAGCCACAACACACCCAGTCAAATCAAAGTGTTCTTTTGTGAACAGCACAACCTCGTACCCAGGGCCTCCCATCCTCGACCACTCCACAGTCCGGAGTAAAGAGCAAGCTCTGGAGTTCCAAAGCAGAGGATTACAATAAACCGCCCCACCCCAAACTCTGGTCCCACGCCAAGCCTCAGATATTTCACTTTTGTTGACAAGACACTTTTCATTCCAGTACTCCCCCCTTTATTTTACTGCACCCCTCATCTCCTCACTTACAAACTATCCATCCCCATGTGTACAGCACTGCATGCATGATGAGGACTTGTATTATGAATCATCACAGATGTTTTGTTGGACGTCCACACTTTAGAGAATTGTGGTTGCGTATTAAGTCCACTCCTTAACATTCCATACACACATGTGGAAGTGTTTACATCCAGGGAAAAACTGTTTAGGGGTTTGAGCCACTCGAGGCCACATGATCGAATGTGGGACGGGGGTGAAAAAATTATTTTTTTTCACACCCGCACCAAAAAATGATGGGATAACTGTAAAGACCAAATTCCCTGTAATCCTATCTTTGGCATTACAACCACTGACTTAATTTCTGTCTTTCTTGGTTTCTTTGGTCACCACCTGTTCATCCAGATCCACCGTGATGAAAAGCATGAGAAATTTATCCGCTTTTGCTTTCTTGATAACCCTCTCCCTGAATGAAATTATCCAGCAGTTCATGTATTTCTTGCTTTGACCCTGTGCTTCTTCATCTTCTTTATCTCCTCCTCCTCAACTGCAGGGAATCTCCAAGATCTCATTACTGAACCGAAATGGCTGGAATACAGCGCCTGATTAGCTCCAACTGACCTTTAGTTTGTTTTCCAGTAATGCAGAGCAGCACTGAGTGATATCCTCAAGTCATATTCATGGCTCTGCAACACTCTGCATGCATGATTTTTGCTCTACAAACCAGATGATGAGCGTGACCCTGCTCATCCACCCACACCAGACTAAATGCATTTATTTAACATGATTTTACTCAGGACTGTTTTAGTGAGACAGAAAAAACAAACGTGTCAGAGAGATAAGCCAAACTGCCTCATCCTGTTAGTATTAGTGTATTCTCAAAAGGCCCACCGCACCCCGGCTCTCTCTTGGCTCGTGGGCTCTTGTACATGGTTGAGATGAATGGGTGGGATGGGGCCCGTTCTCACTCCCGAGGCGTAACATGTCGACGTTTTGTCACGTCCCGCGGCGTTCCTGAGGAACGCAAAAGGAGACCTTCGGCGTTCTTATGGTACGCGGCGGGTGATGGCTGGAATCCAGTGCAATGACGCTCCCGCGGTAATAGACGTTCCAGCCCTGTATTCCAGCCCTAAACCTAACCTTATCCCTAACCCTGACCATAACCTTATTCCTGATCTTAACCAGGACTATAATGATGTTAAATAGCGTGTTTCTAAGTGATTTGAAGAGAAAGAGCGAACATGTGTAGATGGAGTCCAGACGGTTCTCATATTTCCTCTTTTTTCCGAGGTCGTCATTTAGGAACGTGGTGGGTAGCCGAAAACGTAATATGTTGAGGATTTGTCACCTAGCGTAAAATGTTACGCTTTGGGAGTGAGAACGTGTTGGATGGGGAGTGCGTAAGGTGACTTGGATGGCTTTATCAACCGTGAGTAATTCCTCCTCGTCCTTTTCCCCAGCTCCCTCGGTTCCTGATCTCTAAACACTGAATGTAAAGTGAACATCTGTCCATCTATCTATCTCTATCTTTACCTCTCATCCTCCCATTCGCAGCTGCCTTGGCTCCAGCTCTCTTTGGGGAGGAGGTGGGCAATTATGCGACGCAATGAGAAACAAATAACACTTGCTTATAGCCGTCTGCTGGTTTGGATTACACTGATTGGCTGGTGTGTGTGCTCCGGGGCCAAATCTTTGAGAATTTGTTATTAAATTTTTGACCTGTTCTGGCTGCCAGAGGAGAAGAAATACCATCTGCACCTTCTGGAGAGCTTCCCCTGTGATCGGGCTCTGATGTTGGGCTCAAGCTGTGAATTACTGTCTGAGCTGGAAACGAGGGACTCACATGAGCCGTGTTATGTTTTTAAAGCCTCAAACAGCTGTGAGGTAGCCATTTGGAGCTGCCCTTTTTCCCTCAATCAAATTACACAAACTGGAGCTGCTCGGACCTGTTTGGATTGTAAAACGCTGGCGTCCTTTGACATCGGTATCAGCGGGGTTGTGATGAAAAGGAGCTAATTCCATATTGGATATTCTTACACCTATAGATTTACTCTCATCCTCACGTTCAGCGGAAACGAAGCCCAGTGCAGTGCAAACACTCTTCTTCTCAAACATGGTAAAATTTATTATATTATATATTATATTATTTATTATTTATATTATTTAAATGGATCTGTTATGCTTTTCCTTATTTTCTGTCATATTGTGCTGTGCAAAAGTCTTGAGCCACCCCTTGTTGCTGCGTGTTTTGCTTCCAAGGATCCAGACTTGTATCTTTGGGCACTTTGTTACCAGCAGCCTCTAACAAACACATCATTTATTCAATTTCTTTAGTTAAAGTTATGAAAACATGCCTGAAAAAACACAAACTGACAGGTTAAATGATCACCAAAAAGGTGATTCTCAATGAGCTACCAGCCAAAATCTTGGATTATATCTTGGGATGGTGTGCACGCTGTGGTTGTCCAGGAAATTGGACAAAGGAAGACGTTTCAGGCCTAAAAAAGAAAAAAAAAAACAAAAACTATCTACAGCAGATAAGCACTATCTGAAAGTCATGTCCTCAAGAAATAGGAAAGAAATCTAGCAAAGACCTGACAGGACCTGAAATATAGATCTGGCCCTACAGTTGATCCATCTACTGTTCACTGAAGAATCATCAGGAATGGTCTCAGTGGAAGTTTGGCTGCCAAGAAGCCATTCTTAAGCAAGGGAACGAGGAGGGAAAGGCTGATTTATGCCAAATTACGCAAGAACTGGACTGAAAATCAGTGAAACAGGCCTTATGGATGAATCCAAAGTTGAGATTTGTGTTTCAAAAAGCATGTACAAAGTTGTCAGGAGAAAGGTACAACAGCAAGTGTCAATTGTCATCTGTAAAACACAGTGGAGACTTTCACTAGCTGGGCCCACATCCTCTTTTTAGGTTTGGCAGTGTTTTACACTGTTTTACAGTGAATGACTTAATCAGGAATTGTGCTGCGGTTTGGGGAAAGCCTTGATGGGGACTGGCAGATCCCTGTGTACTAATGAGAAGTGAAGAAGTGAAAGAATTGAAAAAAGGGGAGGTTATATCTCTCGGCTGGCCTGGGAACGCCTTGATGTTCCCCCAGACAAGGGGTGAGAGGGAGGTCTGGGCTTCTTTGCTTGGGCTGCTGCCCCAGCGACCCGGCCCCGGATAAACAGAAGAAGATGGATGGATGGATGGATGGATGGAGAGACGGTGGGCACGAAACCGAGAAACAGCTTGTAGAACTGGGGGGGTCATATACAGATAACACCCGGAAGAAGCATGTTTGGAGGCGTGGTCCTGCTCCTGAAATTCAGATAATTTATCTCCAGTTGTGAGAGTCTCAGTCACTGGTTTTGGGGATCTTGTCAAAACTGATTGAATTATGAACGTAGAAAAGTGTCAGATTTTGATGTACCCAACCCAGAACTCAGTATTATTGAAGCAGTCTGGGATTGTTTTGACAGAAATTGGAACAGAAGGCAGTAAACATCCAAAAAACAGCTTTGATTGTCCTTAAAGGAGCCAGGAGTACCATTCCTGAAGACTATGAAAAGATAGTAAATGCCAAATACTGACTTTCAAGGATGTCAGAATTGCACAAATTTTCTTGTTGCCCCTTAAACTGTGTTTACAAGTAAGAATATTAAGGGAATGAAGGGTGGCTTAAGACCTTTGCACAGTATTGTAGTGTTTCGGATGCTAATATTACATTTTTACAACATGTAAAAATTTGAATGATGAGGTCAACATCACAGCTGCCCCACCCTCACATTCAGGGTGAGGCATGCGGGTATAAATAAAATAAATTGGCAGGTAGGGTGGCCTTCAAAGGGACAGAAGGTAAAAACAACCCATGTCCATCAGTGGATGAACTCAATGGTTGCATGAAGGACAGTATAAAGTAGATAATGAGCATCCTGAACTATTAATGATTCAAAGTTACTCTACTAAGAGACCAGGAATACAAACATTGAGCTGGAAATGAGCAGAAAGAGGCACTTTAAGGTCATAATCCAATCACACAAGAGTGGTTTGCAGTCCATCTCACCTTACTCTCTATTCATGAGGCTTATAAAGGACTTATTTTCTTAATGGACATCAAAGGTTTATGACCTTATAATCCACACTGTCCCTCTTGGACAGAGGGACAGGATGGATCTAGCTGCTTTCTAAATGTATTGCAAAAGACAATAGAAGGTGTTATGGTAAGCACCTTACTACACCTATTAAGTTTCATTTTGACAACATCTTCCTGTCACTATAATTTTGAGAGTAAAAGGAAGTGAAGTGCAGTAGGAGAGCCACAAAGATCTATTCAGGGATGAAGTTTGGGTAGATGAATGGATCCTCGAATACACTAAACACCACATTTAACCTGCAAAGTGCTGCAATTCAGATAAAAATGTGTCAATTAAGTTTTTGTGTCAGCGACTAAGTCGTTGCTGCCAAAACGACACATTCCTTCAACAGTGTCTAAACCAGAGTGTTCAACATGTTTGACACTGACAATGAAAGCCTTCTGTGCCAGACTGCTATTTTTCTCGGGATAACTGACTGCTGTTGTGTATCAAAGAAAATATTCTTCAATTTCTGTTTGTTTTTTTGTCTTTTTGTCAGGCAAAAGAGCCTGTAAATGATTTTTCCCTCGTGAGAATTTTTAACTTTTCAAATGTAAATTACTTATTTGTAAATCTGGGTTTTATTCATAGAATTATTGGTGGGTTATATCACCAGTGGGTTCAACATATAAGAGAAATTATTCCTGTGCTCTATATTATATTATGAAAGCTGTCAGTATGGGATGAGATTTAGGTGATTAACTTCTTGCCATACCTCAAGTCGTGTTAAAAACAGTGACATCTGACCTTGTTGTAGTACGATCTGGTTTAAGGTGTTAAATTAAACTGAATTGTATTTACATTGTTTATATTATTTCGTCTAAGATGGTTTGGGGAGCCGGAGGAGCCTGAATTCTTTCTTCTTGGGCACCTGTGACTCTTTGGTCTCATCCACAGCTGGTATTTAACATCACGTCTCTGCCAGATTGTTTTCTATCTCAACGTGGTAATCAGGCTTGCTCTTGGCCACTCACTGTAATCCCATGTACTTATCACTATGCTCCTGTGCATGTTCTAGCACCTTTCTGCTAGACATTTGCTTCTTCTCAATCTTTATTGCTGAGTGTTGTGGATAGGCGTAGCTTTGGGTCACGTGGTGTCGGTAATAGTAATAGTGATTGCTATATCACCTGTTCACGGCCCGAGGGAATTTTTGTGAATGAGTGGGTGATGGGGGAAGTCGACTTTTGCTGACCGCTCAAGCTTGGAATGTTTTTGATCACTGTTTTTCTACGGATTTTAAGGATTTGATAACAAATAAAGGAGTTTTAACCTGGAACTTTGACTTACGTTTTAAACAGCGGGCGCGTCAACATTATTCCCCTATTCAGCTGCTCGGCGACTCAAAGGCTTGACAGTCGCCAATACTGAGGATTCTTTCAAGGAGATGTACCACCTCGCCCTGCCTGTCTGCCCATCCTCCTTTAACTTTCAGACTTCTTTTGGAGAACAAACCAGTGATCCAAGCTCCATCGCCTCCTGCTCCAAGTATACTATCCCACATCTTTGAGACTTTTTTTTGGAAATTGCCTCTTTGTCATCCAACCATTACACTCAACCTCTTCTCTCTTTCAGAAACACTGACCTCTGAGCTTGGACGTCTCCTGCAAGAGTTCAGTTTGTTTACATTCATCCCTGTGCAAAAAACCTCTGTTGTCAATAAATCTGTTGAACTGTGTCCCTGGTGTATATTAAACCCATTATTTGATCTCCTAATTCCATCAGAAGAGTGATTGTGAAGCCTGCAGCCAGGGCAATTACTGGATCCTCTTGTGAACACTCATGGCCTCCCTTTTTGTTTACAGACACCTCTGGTTTCACTCTTGCTGTGTACACTGCCTGAGGATGAAGCTGCTCTGATGACATAAGTCACGTATATTGTGTACAAACAGGTTTTTGTCTCGTCTTCTCCAGAACCTGCAGCCAAAAACTGAAGTCACTGGTTTCCGTTGCTAATAGAGACACTTTTGTTTAGCAGCAGTTGATCAACATACTTGACAAAGTAACTGTAAACTTATTGGTAGCAGTTTAAATCGTGTTTTTATTTGTGGTAAATTCAAAACCATTTTAAACATAATGAGATGACAATAATCTATTTCCTTAATAACGATTTGTGCATTTGCTTGCGTGTACAGTACGCACAGTATCTGAAGTGTCCATGTGTTTGTAGTGCAGAGGCAGCTGTGTGCGCCTGTGAAACTGTCACACAGCGACACAGTTTCGCTGGCTTTGGAGCCTGAGCAGTTTAATCCTTCAGTACGTAGAATTAATTTGCTGTTCCTTGACTCCCTGGCCCAGAACACAGGGCCATATGGCCCAGCTGGTCATTGTGCACAATGACCAATCATAGAAGACACAACTTAGAAGCAAAGGTGAGGCAGAGCGTGATGGGTGCTGTTAACACCCCGGATCAGATCTGTTTGGTGGCACAGCAGTACACAGTGAAAAGCAATAGTGACACTTTGCAACTCTCTGAGGAACGCAGCGATCACTTCTGCTGCCACGCTGGGACATTTTTGATTGACGCCGATCAGCGCTGCCACTTCCACTGTGACAAACCTGCTGTAGTTATCGCCGCTCTCACTTTGCCGAATATTTGAGGCTATCCATAGCTGCAGTCATCTGCGTGGGCGCCCTGCTACAACAAGTGTTGTGTCTGTTTAACACACTGTGACTCACGCATAGTGAATATTTTACACCTGACCCCAGGGCTGGAGGGAAAAGTCCACCCTGAGACGTATACTGTATGCATTACACTGAGACTGCAAAAAGATTTTGCTGTTAAAGCATTTCAAGCGCTACTGCTGGGCTGTAAGTAGCTGCTGGATGGGCTGGACTCAGTTTTTACTACGACGATCCAGTGAGTAGTTGTTGATTCTATCATCACTCAGAGGAGTGCCAGGGTGAGTATTATAAATATAGACACGTTTCAGGCTGTGATAGCAAGTCTTGGTGCTACAGAGATACGTCAGACCATCACTACGACACGTACCTCCCACCATCCTCCTGCGGTGGCTCCTAGCAACAGAATTTTCCTGAATGTCAGGAGAGTGAGAGATGGTGCTGGGTGTCTCATTATGACGGCGCGAACAAACTGCATGCCTAAAAACAATGCAATTACCTACAGTGCGTCATCTCTGTTAGTCATATGTTGCGTATCATGCATCCATCAGTTTGACAATGGCTGCTTCTCTAAAGGGAATGAATGGAAAGTCGGTTCTGTTATTTCATTTACCCACCTCTGTCGTTCTTCTTCTCTCGCTCTTGGGTCGTTTAATAATTCCGTGTGCTTTCCTCCACTGAACTGGAGAATCAATAAAGTCTTTTTGTTCTCCTGTACGACATAAATCATCCCATTAAGAAATCTTTTGTTGCAAATGGCATCTCCTCCCTTTATCTGATACTCATTCTCTCAGTTTCTCTCTTTATCCCATTCTCCTCTGCAAGCAGTCTAAAACACTCCTCTGGGATGCTGGCTATGCTGTAATTCAGAAGTAGATTAAGAGAAGATACAGGGTATCTAAAGGCAGCAGGCCTGGGAGAGACAGCACTTGAGAGACAAAGAAGAGAATGAGGGACAAAGACAGAAACAGAGAGCGGCAGAGATTGATGGCTGCAGAACTCCTAGTATAGTAAGCAAAAGTGGATCAGATAAAGAAGAAAGAAGGACACGAAAAACGAGACAGGCACCCACATCGATAGATTCAGACAGACAGTCTTTGTAGTTGGACCACAGGAGCAAAGTTAGACCAGAGCAACTCAATTCAGACCTCTTAGTCTTAAAGACACTCTGGTGATCGGAAAATTAAAGACTCTACAGTCTCAAATGGATTGGAAAGACCTCATGATGACAGCATCAAACTAATATCTTTGGTTAGTTAGCAATTAATTCACCAATTTACTAAATCTGATGGCAACAGTGAGTATGGATCAAGCAGGCTAATATGAAAAGACAAAACGCATGCTGGGATCAGTTACTTTCATCTGGTTGGAAGCCTTTTTGTTTTTCCCAAGTTTATCTTATTACACAATGAGAAAAATGTGCCATTAAACACAAACTGTGGAAAAAATAATAATTTGGAACAGAACTCCAGAAAACATCAGGATAATGAGTCTGCCGTTGTCCGGTCTCACATGCAGAACACATCAGGAAATAATTTCAGGAGCGTTCTGACTTCTGGAAAAAGTCTGTTTGGATTAGAGGAAGGTGCTGCTTGTTTAGAGAGTGCAGAAAGCTGAAAACCGGACACCAAATGGTTGCTGTGGATTTGTTTAATATCTGATCTGACTTTTGGGAACGAAGCACCTTTTGTCAGGGTGCATGAGATCCTGGATCCCACCACGGATGTGGATTAACTAATCCAGGTTAACGGGTTGTTATCAGGTTAAAATAGTCTTTTATATCATCCAACATACTTGGTTAGCATTTCATCTAAAATAAAGAGAAAATGGTTACTTCTACTCAAGGTATGCGTCATGGTCTCAATTGCATCCTTGATTTCTGAATTGTTTGCGATTTCCTTTGCTTTTCTTTGTCTTTTTTTTTTTTTTTAACTTTCTTCTTTGTTTGTGATGGCCTGTCCCACCTATATTAGTGTTACTTGTGTCCTGCAGGTTTCAGATATCACCCTGGGTCAGCACACCTGAATCACATGATTAGTTCATTACCAGGCCTCTAGAGAACTTCAACACACGTTGAGGAGGTAATTTAGCCATTTGAATCAGCTGTGTTGGATCAAGGACATCTAAAACCTGCAGGACACCGGCGCTTGAGTCCTGCAGTTGGTGTAAAGTTATTACTTCTTATCAGTTTTCAGTAAAGTTGTCTTAAAAATATTCAGTAAAGTAACCTCCAGCCTTCAATATTCACCTTCATTGAAAATTTTCTAATTAAAATGCAACCACACTAATGCAGGATCTTGAACAAGCCCAGTACATAACTCAGTTTGTGGTTTAGTCTATACAAATAACATCTCGGCTTAAATCACTGTTTTTTTTTCAGCTGGTTAATGACTGGTTACAGTGACATGCTTGTCAGACTAAATAATGAGTTACAGTTAGGAATGACATGGCTGTCAAATCAGCACAAAGCATTCATTGGGTTTGTTCAGGTGCAGTAGTTTTCCCAGCATGACTTCTCCTCTCCACCTGCAGCCAAACTAGAAAACCACAATACTTCAACCTGCACAGTTTGGAGCAGCTTGTTTCCAGCTGGCCCGTGAAGCATGGCGTCCTGCAGGGTCCGTCCGTCACTCTGTCGCAGTTCTGTGCGTCTTTGACAGCAGGGACAGGTAGAGAACCGAGTCGCAGTGCAGCACAGTCCTTCTGGCTCACAGAGAATCTTCATCATCCTGAGACACAGTTGGGCTGTTAAACTATACAGCACCAATAACACAACACAACTTTTTGCTCGGTCATCCTCACCTCCTCAGTTTCACAGAGTTTTACCACTTGCAGAAAACACCTGTGATGTTTTCATCTGTAAAATGTTACTGGATAAACTTCCAGTTTACCTTCCTACCCTTTTCTATCCCAATAATTACCAGCTATGGTCTTCCAGATCAGTGCTTTTAAGTGTTTTGGTGGATCTGATGGAGCTGGACATGGGTTTACCTTCCTGAAAGACCTAAGTGTGCTTATATGTGTTATTAAAATTAAAAGCACCATAAGGAATGTGGTGAAGGAGGCGTGTGGACGTTTTTCTTGAGGGCCCCCGTGTTATAGATCTAGTATTTTACAATATTTAGCATTTTTAATATTGTTTGCTGCTACCTTAGGCAGGTCTGCATTTGGTCTCAGTGTTAAAATAAAGTAGAAAATAAATTGGTACTGTGCCTAATTAATCTAAAAAGATGAAAACGTATCTTTTTAATTTTTGTGGAATTGAAAAAAGGACGTTTATGACAGAAGAACGTGACATGAGAGCCGACTCCAAATGAACAAACATTTCAGCACTAAGTGAGAACCATAAATACAGTGCAAAACAATAACACACCTGGTGGTTTAATCAAAGCAGCTACAAGACACACTGCCGAAAGCAGTCCTTATAAACAGTGGAAGTACATCTCAACTGAATTTCAAATCAGCTCAAACTCTCATGCAACCTGGAAGACGTTAGCGCCTCAGCAACATCTGCAACAAATATGAGACAGTTAATCTGCAGTTCTATAGTATCTGTTTTCTTAACCACTTATCCAACTGAGGGGATGAAGACAGATGACTGGAGGCTCAACAAGGTTCTACTAAGGAAAGGGGGCTCACAGCAGATCCCTAAAAAAAAGCAGAACATGAGCAAATAAAAAGGAAAGTAAGAAATGAATTTGAGCTAGGTTATTTTAACCTGCACAAGCAGAACTTTAAATTGGTTTGCACCATTCGTGTGGACTCAAATCCACAACTTGGGAGATCGGGTTCACTGTAAAATCAGGGTTTGGTACACTGACAAAACCAAGCAGACAAAACAAGAGAAGAAACATGTGAAACATGAGAAGACAAAACCAAAACCTCGGAAAAAACGTGATGGTTTCATCTGCATGGGAGTCTTACATTTTGGTATACTCATACACCCTTAAATATGATGCTGTAACTGTGTTTTGTCCTGACTGGTGTCACAATATCCAAGCTGGTTTGATGCTGCACGCTGGTGTGGCCAAAACAAACACACACACACAGACACGCACAGAAAAAAGCCACATTTTTCTTTTTTTCATAGTGAAAGTATCCATATTCAATATAAGTAAAGGTGATGTGATGTCTGCCTGCATGCTGTGTGCTACGCCGTCCAAACATCACTGTATCATGATAACAGTCTGCCCCAACAGGCGGCACCATCCCTCCTCCACTCTCTCTGTCTCTGTGTTTTTCATAGAGGGGGGTCGGCACACCCCAGTAACAGGTTTGATTGGAAAGCATCTAGCCCCCAGCAACCAATCCCCCAGCAGCAACACACACACTCACACATACACACTCACACACACATACGGTTTCCGTGGAAACTGTGGTGCAGGGGGTAGACAGAATGATTCGGTCTATGGAGCGAGCCAGACTATGGTGATGAGGGGACGAGGCCTCCACCACCTCTGTGGTGGTGGGGGTGGCGCTACTGGTTCATGATAGAGAAAAAATAGAGACGAGGAGTTTAATAAGGGAGTGATTTGGGGTCAGTTTAAATGTTAGAATATATACACAACACCGACTTAATTCATTTCTGTCGACTCGCTGTTTCCAAAATGAGGATTTCAATCTCAAAGGGCATTTTAAATCAGAACTGACCTGTTAAACTCTAGACTACTGTTCGACACATGCAGCTGAAAAACCTCCAAATTAAAAATTAAAGTGTGAGGCCAAAATGGGCTCGAAGGATAAGAGACATTTAGGAGAACTTGAAAACTGGCAAAAAACAGCAAGTATATTCACTAAACTGGGGCTCTATTAAATAACTGTAGAGCTATTTCGAGTCATGTAGTGATTGCACAGTTCATCTAGAAGCAAGTGTTGCCACTTTGATCAATCAGAAAAAACCTTTCGGGGTATTTTTTCATGCATTATCAAAATAACCTTAAATGGTTTTCACTGGTCACCAGCACATAAAAACTGCATGTACAGAATTACCCATCAAATCTAAAGTTTTTACAAAAAGCTGTAGTTATATTTCAACCACAGATTTTAAATTCAGAATTCCTTGAGTGGTGCATATCTCTCCTAAAAGTCTCCACTGGTGACGTTTTTCTAATGGATAAGGCCTGGACCCGGTACACCAGCTGTAAGGAGTTAAATAGGAGAAACTACCAATGTAGTAAAAGTGCATTTTTTCAGTACCGCCATCAGAAAGTGTTGGCGTTACTGTAAAATTAATCTCGTTCTTTTTGAACAAATCGAATAAAAACAGGGCAGCGATGGCGAACGAGCTGGCTGTCTGGATTGTTCTACTTGGAGCCGGATGTCATGCAGCTTCCAAAAACCAGGCTTTTTGGAGATTACTGACTCTGAACCAGTTCTCTCTGGTTACTGGAACAGGATTAACTGCTGCTGCTGCTGCTGTGTGTGTGTGTGTGTGCCTGAGGTTTGTATGTTTATGCATGCATGCACATATGTGCATGTGTGACAAAGCTGGAGAGCAAGTGAAAAAAAGAAAAGGGAGACATGGAGAGAGGCCAGCCATGTGTGTGTTTGTGCTTTCCCAGCATCCTTTGTTGTCTGGCCTGATAAATGTGGCTTAGCCCAGAATCGTCTGTTTAATCTTGCCGCCATTTTGTTGTTTGGTGCAGTCTATGGCTCTTCCCTCTATCTCTCTCTCATGGCAGTCATACGTGTAGCGGCGGGCTTAACTATCCAGCATGGTAACCATGGCAACACTGACAGAGGTTTATCAGTGGCCATGGCGACGGCTGATGCACTGTGAGGTGGCTTGCTGTGGTTAGGGGATGAGGTGGAGTCGGTGGAGTCAGAGCAAACGGCTGAGGCGGGGGGCAGCCACACCTTGGTGAAGAAGATGGACAAACACTGAAAGCTCAGTTTTAAGGTGGTCTGTGTGGTTTATTTCTAAACATCAGCAGGGACATGCATGCGTGAGTGGAGGTGGTTTATTTTGTCCTTTTCTGGCCGGGTGCCTGACAAACTCATTAATCCTGCCTTGTTAAAATCAAACCTATAGGACCTCATACATTTTAATGTATACATTTGAATTTTTATTTCATCACATTTTGAGTAAAGAGTGCTTAAATTTAACAGCAATAAATCTCCAAAGGAACATCTCTGAATTCACTGTGCAAGTACATATAAATAGAGACTAATATTAACTCTCAACTGCGAGGGTGCAGAATTTGTTAGCCATGTCTCTCTGCACATACCCAGCAATAATTTTGATATTAGAAATAAATACAGCAGTGAGTCACTGAGCTGGGATTGAATTTCCCTTAACAGCTTTTTAATTATTATTATTTTTCTCCCCTTTTAGTAAACAGTGAGTACGCTTTAGCTATCTCTGGGTGCAAAGTTCCCAAAAGGAAACAAACAGTGAGCTGTTACAATGATGCAGAGTCTTCAGACAGCCATGGAAAGGAGGTTTTACGACACTAGCGATAAGCTGGTGCTTGTCACAATCCTGGGCCGTTTGACCCAGCGCTTTGAATTATAATATAGTTTGATGTTTATGTTTAAGTTTATTTAGTCATCTTAAGCTCCTACGTTTCTCAGTTATACTTCTTTGTGTTATCACCACCTATAATTAAGTCTCCCTTGTCGGTTCGTCATGTTGAGTCTGCGTGTCTTAACCTGTCCTGCTCAAGTCATGCGTCCCGTTGTTTCCTGTTTTATTTTGAAGAGGTCTGGTGTCCCATGTTCATTGTGTTTAGTTTCACTTCCCCTGTCGGGTCATTATGTTCATTCTAATCAGCTGTTTCCCCATGTGTTTCCTCTTCCCCTGATCACCTCCTGTGTGCTTTTAGTCTGTGTTTTCGTTCCTTCCTTGTTCAATCATCTGCTATGCTCATGCTATGTTTTCCAGGATTTTCATGTACTTATGCTAAGTCTTCACCGTTCAGGTGTTCATGTTCATATTCAAGGTTTTTGTTTTTGTGTTTAGCCTTAGTTCGCCCAGTTTAGGTTAGTGTTTAGTTTTACCTTTGCCCCTTGTTTTATAAAATTAAAACCAGCCTTTAATAAACAGCTTGCTTTGAATAAATATTAAGTTTGTTTCCACACTGTGTTTTGTCTGCATTGGGATCCTCTATTCTCCACTCCACGCAGTCTGCATCCGCTGACCGTGACAGCGCTAAGCTAGGCCACAACAACATAAACAAAAATGTAGACCATTTCTAAAACACTAGTCAGTGAAGACAGGCCAAAGAACAGAATAAAATACATCTGATTTGTGACAGTTAACCATGTTACTCATATTTAAGAGAAACAACCTGTGTCCCGCCTCCAAAACTTGTTCAGAGGTTGGACACAGGAAGAGAAGAAGACACAGCTGAACATAATCAAGACAAAACTCTAAGTAAGGACAATCTATTAGTAAGAAAAACAGCAAATGAGGACAGAAATAACCAAAAAAAAAACTCACACTGAAGAGGCAAGAATGATTAAAAACCTAAAAGAACCAAGAAATAAAGACAAAACAAGGACCCGAACTTCAAAGCCAAACTTCAAAAACAAAAAACCCAGTGACCATAGCAGAGGACTTGTTCACAACCAAAAAATTTTTCACTCTCATTTTCTTTACTAAATGTACCTGTATATTGTTTACATGTTTGTTTGAAATAAACATTGCAAGGAAGACAATGGCTAAACATACATAATCAGTTTTTAAAACCTGTGTCTAATTACATGCTCTTCCATCTTTTATCGTCAGCTGCACATCTGAAGCGTAGGTTATACTCATTGCGAAAATGGACAGCGTAAGACCCAATGACTGTTCTGCTGTTCTTGCGCTCTTCAAGTCCACTGGCTTGGAACACGTGTAGCTGGTGTGTTGTGATGTAAATTCTCCACCAATGATTCCACGTGGTCACAAAAAAAATGGGCGAGGAGACATCCGCGTGGACTAGAGTGGACCATACTGGAGTCACAAACGCAGAAATATAATCCCTGCTTTACAGCTGGATGGTGACAATAAAGCACTTAGAAGCATCAGCAATCACAAGTTGTTAGCCAGTGAGCTAATTGCAACTTTGTTTTCACTATGACTTTAAAGGAGTGACTGAGACCATAATTTATAACACGGCCATTTCTCCATTGACTTCTATAGGATTGCAAATCTTTTTGTAACCACAGGTATCACCCCTGGTGGCCATTAAATAGAATGCAGTTTTAAGGCATTTCTGAATGGGCTTCTCTTTTTTTTTAGACCCCAAAGCTACTTTTTATTTTGCGGTAAGATTAGAAGCTGCTGTACAAATAAGAGAAACGTGCAAAGCCAGAGATGACTACAACTGTCAAAAACGAGGTTCATCACAACCTCTGCATGGTAAAACAAACCTTTCATGTATCTTCCATGACAATGTGCAGTTGTTTAACTCCATTCTGGCTTTCAGCGCCTATACCCTAGCTTAAAGGTGTTTGGCAAATGAAACCAGAGCCAGTGCATCATCACTTATCAAGCAGATTAAAGAGAGATGGGATAAAAAGCGTGTCCAGGAGAGAAAATCAATACAGGTAATTAAACCAACCAAGGTTGATCAGGTGGCTGCGAAGTTCTAACTTTTTTATATTTCATTTTCTGACTGATAGATTAATTTAAATCAGTTGTATTTAATAGCCTCCCAAATCCTTTTTATACAGCATGTGTGAAACAGCGTTGACTGGGCACCAATCAGCACTGTCTGGTCTTAAGGGACTCAAATCTTGCCTCTCGACTGAAATGAGAATTTTCAAATCAATTTCTCTTTTTCCTCTCCGTCCACCTCGAACGGATTTGATTTTTTTTCTTCTCCTCCTCCACCAGAGCTGAATTGTAATTTAAAAAGTGTTTGGTGTAAATACTGCTATTGTTGGAGGCGTAATCAAACATTCATGAGAGAGAGGGATCTAGGGAGAGACGGAGAATCTAGGTCACAGAGTCTCTGAGACGGCGGCTTCACCGAGTCTCTTTTTCTCTCTCCTCTTTGTCTTCTCAGCTAGCTTTCCTTCCCCTCTTTCCTCCACTATTCTCGCTCCTCTTCGCCCCCCTCCTCGGCTCTCATTTGTATTCCTCTACTCCCTTTCTCCTTACATCTTCTGCTTTCTCATCTCTCCACATCTCCTCTCTGTCTGCATCTTTCCCAATCTTAGAACCATATTTTTTCCCCTTTTCTTGTCCCACATTTTACAACTCGTGATTCTGATTATTTTTACATGTGACTAAAAACACACCTGCAGTCATGTTTAACCACAGCTGTACATACCTTAGCCAGTAGATAAGCTACTAATGCCCCCCTTGACCATCATCAGTCAAGGAGAAGGTCATGCTGTCAGTGCCTTTTACAACCATCTCCAAGCCAACTGTGGTGCTCTGAGCACCACATTAGCAGAGAGTGACCTTGTGAGCGTGTCCACAGTGTCAGTGAAGACAGAACAGATGCCACCAGGAACATCGGGAAGAGAGGGATGCAAAATTAAAATGAAGGAATTTTTAACTGTTCCTCAAAAAATAATCCAGTCTTGAGCTGGATCATCATTATTATCTGTAACTCTGTTTCATGCATATATTATGCTAGTATATACAAGAGTGGCTTTTTTATTTAAAACACCAAAATCCTGCAGATTTTTGGCGCCTTATCGATATCCTAAATCACACAGAAAGTGCAGACAAGCATGTGACCTGCCACACAGCCATCCATCTAACCTCCTGATGCACACTTTGGAGCTCTTTAAGATTGTGTGTATCTGTGTGACACATCTGCCAAACATGTGACAGAATGGCGGTGTCTGACACCCCAGACTGAGAACACAAAGCAATGAACCATTTAAAATAAGCCTTATGCCATCACAGGTTAATACCGTGTCCGCCTCATAAGCAGTAGATGAGAAAGTTCAACATACAGATGCTTATTTGAGATTCTTATCATCGGACTACTCATCATTTCAAAGGCATTTATGAAAATGTCCCTTTTTACTTGGTGGCTTAATCCAGGAGTGAAGTGGTAATTCTGATAAACACCTACAAGGTGTTGATGCCCTTGGTAGAGATTATTCTTAAAATCTGATTGGAGAAGAGTGCTGGCTGATATCACACTCAGTATAAAAGATGGAGGAAACCTTCACTTTTTACTTGTATTTTTTAAATGCCCACTAGAGGGCGATAGATGTGATACAAGAAGTCTTTTGGCCCTATAGATGTCTATGAGAAAACCACCTTCGACGTAACCTCTCTAAAAGCTTCACTGATGACTGTATGGGCTCAGTCACTCACTTCAAGTCCAACTAAATAAAGCACTAAATCCAGTTTGCAGTTTTTGGTCTAAGTAAGAAGGAGGGATAATCCAGGATATGTTTGCTGGCTGATAACATAACTGATGTCGTTAGCGAATGAGAGTGTGGTTCCACTGTCAGTTTCCCCTCACGTTCACTTCCCGGTTTGAAAACACAAAAATGGTGACTGTCAAATTGAGGTGCCCTGGTAGCTATGACCATTCTTTTTACTGTCTGTGACCGACAGGGAAAAAATAGGTGACCCTGATAAGTAATGACACATTGAGTAAGATGGAAATGTGGATTATAAATTATTTTTTCCATAATGTCAGACAGAATATATGTCCAGTTAATAGCAAGAACGTTTGGAGTCATCACCCAGAAGTTAGCCTGTAAACCTTTTGCTTAAAATTTTTGTTTTAAACACAATTTAGTTTCCAGTTTGGTTTTACCTGTTTCTGATTAGTTTTTAATCTTCGAAAATGTTACATTTCACTTTTAATACAAAGAAGCGGCTTTATGCTGCAACATTTTTATCTGTGCTGGATTATTCTCACTAACTATAAATTTCAGACTCACCACTGTGAGGATGGCCTGCTTTGGCCAGTCAGAGGAATTCTCATTTATACAGTTTTATATATAAGGCAATACTCGGATTGCTGCCTTACTAGATATGTTTCCTGCTTGCAGTGAAAAATGCTGGTGGTCATTCTCTTCATCCGCAAGGTTACCTGTTGCTTTCTGTTCCATTTCCACAAACTGAACTTTGCAAAAGTGCTTTTGTCTGTGTAGCACGGTTAGCTTGGAACGAACTGCAGAACTACTGGAAAATGACAGAATTCATTTTATTAAGTGCTTCTTGAGACTAATTCCACAACATGCAACTGTTGTCATTTTAATTGAAATTTCTTTTTAGTTGTTTTTGTGTGTGTTGTTGTTGTTGCCTGTGTTTAATTGTGTAATTGTTGTAACTGTGAGATACTTGCTGCTGCCAATCTTGGCCAGGCCTGCTTTGAAAGATAGGTTTTCAATCTTAATGGGATCTTTGTGGTTAAATAAAAATAAAGTTTCAGTTTAGTGTTCAATAGTTTCAATGTAAGCTGTAGTATAATATGGCAACACTGATGAACACTAAAACTGTGGACATTTTATGTATAGTTATATAAATATAATTCATTATCTTCTCGCATTATTATCAAAAATCTCGTTTCACTTCATTTTTAGCTAACTATAATAAACAAAAAATGGAATTACTTAAAAAAGGCTGCTGATTAGTTTAAGCTGATTAGGAAATGTTTTTGGAATTCAAACGTTCTTCGGATAAATGTTGCATTTAGTGGTTATTTGCAGATAAATTAAGGCATTTTAATAAGTCAGCCTAAACATTTTCAGTTTTCATGGTGACTTTTGAGAACAAAACATTCTTCCTTAGGTAAGCACAAGTAAATTATCATTAATTACATAGTGTAATTATTGATATTTTAATAGGATGGTTACTTTCTGGTCTCTGCTGGTCTAATCTGTATTGAAAGCAGCTTTGTTCTCCATCTAAACACACTGAAGCAGAGCATCCATTGTTGCTGCTGTAGCCAGTGTATCGTGCACTGCAGGCTGGAGCAGTGGGTATATCTTATATACGGTATGTGTGTTTGCATGTTTTCCTCTGGCGCATGTTGATTTTAATACCAGTCCTGCCATGTTCCAGCTGATCAAGAACCTAAATCCCTCTCTCTCTGTCTGTGTGTGTGTCTCTCTCTCCCACCCCCCTCTGCGGTATTAGAGGGTCCGAATGCACTGGCCGCCGCAGTAGACCCACTGGCATTGAACTCTCTCCAGCTAATCCATTTGTATGTTTTCAATTACATATCGGCGGCTATGGAACAAGTGGACAGTAAGCTCCTGGCTTCTGCCTGGAAAACGCTTTCCCTTTGTGACCTAAATATCAAGCTAAAGAAGAGAGGTGGGGGGTAAAACAAAACAAAACCAAACCATACAAAATAGGTCACATATTTCCCAGTTCCACTCCACAGGATTGGATTGTGCTGAGGAGGAATAATCACGGTCATGTTTGAATCTGACAGGCGGATTGCAGGGCTGCTGCCTCCCCCCCCCAATCGGTCATCTAGGACGAGCCAACTGGCTGAAGGGATGACTCAGTTTTCTGTGGCAAGCTTCGGTGGAGTTGCACACTCCGTTTTGGCTCGGTTGTAACCTCAGACAGCAGAAAATCACAGGGACGTCGTCCATGGTCTTCAGCTTGGTTGGTGCAAAAATGAGTTTACACATAAAAATAAACAGCATGAACAGAAAGACATTACATTACAGCTGAGATGTCCAGGGCATTAAAATGGGATGAACCACATTAGAGGATATCAGTTTTTCCCTCAGTTATTTTCAAATCCCTCAACTCCATTATTATTTTCTCATTTAATTCTCCCTGCTCCTGGAGCTCTCGCTCCACCGTTAAGTCTAGTTTTCTGTCTGGCTTTCGCTCCTCTGTCACCGTCTCTTCTGTTTCTGGTCATTACTCACCATTATCAGGGGAACCTGTTTTCGGCTCAGCAGACCTCCAGCTGAACCTCCAATCCTCCCTTTTCCCATCCACTCCATTCGACTCCACACACCACCACACACACACCTCTGCTTCGTACAACCTGATGAAGAGCAGCTTTGACAGGCTCATCAATAACTCAAGGAGGCTTGAACACACAAGCAGCTGCAGCCAGGGGAGATTTTGAGATTCAAGAATCAATTTTTTTATTTTTCAGCGGTGTCTTTTTAGCATCCCCGGCTGCCTCTAATATACATTCAACATCTCGCCTTCTTTACTCCCTAACACGTCCTCTGCTTTCCCACATCCTTACCAGCTTTCTCTCCATCAAGCAGAAGTCCTTTCATAAATGTCACATCACATCAGGCAGCGCAGCGTCGGTGGAGCAGACAATGCAAAAGAAAAGCGAGACAGAGGAGAGGGGGCACACCAAAGGTCCCCTGCCTTACCCAGTCGTGTCTACCTTACCTTGAAGTAAAATTACATCAGGGAGAGGAAGAGTTAGGTCCTCTTCTTCTTTGGCTTCTCCCAGGTTTTACCTTTTACTGTCTGATATTCCTGTGTGGCACTGAAGACGTTTTAACCCCTATGTCTAATTCAGAAGTTCACGTGTAAAACACAAGCATCCTGACATGCTCATGTGTTCTCCCTTTTAAAGAGGCGGGTGATGATGCAAAGAATGGTGGAGGAGGTGAGATCTTGAATGTTGCAGTTTGGCAACTGGATAAGAAGTAAGCCCACACATAAGGAGTAACAAGGTCAAATGTGCAGGTCTCTTTCTGAGCTTACACATGGCATAACAAGCGTTAGAGTGATAAGTGTGCATTGATGTCTGATTCCTTCCACTTTATGTATGCCTGCAGGTATGTGAGCACATGTCGCCAGCAGCCTCTGTACTTCCGGTGTGCGGCGCATCTAATGTATAAACAGAGACAAGTTTAACCCGGCACGCATCACTGGCTCTGTGTCGAGCACGCTCCACTGAGCAGGGGAAAGTTTTCATGTTTGGCATTATGTCAAAGTGCCCCTTTAGAAATAACTCATGCATCAGTAATTGGCAGTCCTCAGAGCGTGGCTCTGTGGCGGCGGCGAGTTTGACCGATTGTGCCCCATATGATGTATTGCAAAAAACAATGCTTGGGAGTGTGCTGCTGCACTATCATCGCAGACTGAAGGGCTGCATGTGCAAAGTTTGTCAGGCAAAGTTGCCTTTTGTAATAAACTCAGAGGAGAACACGAAAACTTTAAATCCCAAAGGAAAAAAAAATGGTTACTATATTTTGTTACTGAATACTGAATAAAACATAAGTACAAGTACAAGTTCAGCTGTAAACAGTTGGCAAAAGAATCTCATGGGTAGCACTTCAGGAGCTTCTAAACATCCAACACAATCTTCTTTATCATGTTAGCTTAAAAAGTTAAACCTAAAGCAAATGACCTTCCAATTTCAGCTTAAATCAATATAAGTTTAGTTGTAGCATTACTAGTTGATATTTCATTTAGAGATTAAGTTGGTGATCTAAAAATAAGTGCACAGGAAGGATGCATTGTTAATGATTTACTAATCTTTAAACTCTCTGATGATACCAGAAACTAATTGTCTATATAGTTTGTAATATTCTTATTCTCAGTATTTACTGACACTCTGATCATTAGTCTGAAATGTCAAAGACATCCTAGGACATATCGTCACCTTGTTTTTCTTCTCCTGATCAGTCCAAAACAGAAAGCTATTCAGCCAATATTAAACAGAGAAAAATCAGCAGATGTGTAAAAACCACTAAATTGATGTTGTTTTACCTTGAAATCAATAAATTGGTCATTAAAATGACATATTTTCACTTTCGGAACAGTTTGGGTCAAGTTACCTTTAAAAACCTTAAAATTAATTTAAATTACAAGTATATTGAATCCATTATTGAATCCATTATTTCAGAGGATTACCAGTTGAGACGAGCAGCCCATTAAAGTTATTTTTCTCTACCACAAGTGAACAGCTCTCACAATTCTGCAAATGTTATCAGTGGACTGATAACATCCAGTGGGTGACAGTTCCCTGCATGCATCCTGCTATGATGTGGAGTTGAGTAGAGAAACCAAATGCAGGACACTACAATCAGAACTAAACTAAAACTGAGCCTAGACACAAACACAGAAATGAAGTAGAGGAAGGCACAAATAAACTACTACAAATGCTACTCCTAATTTACCTGAAACAAAATGTGAGCTAAAACAAAACTAAAACTAAGCACTGGAATGAAATTAGAAACCAAAGCTTCAAAACCAACACAGCTCAGACTCGCACAAAGGAAAGAACGGGTCGTTCCAAAGAGCTCACTGAATGTCTTCACCCTGATCAGCTGTAAGTGGTGTTACTGCGAAGTGAAGGCCTTTGGGAACCACAACAACTCAGCCATGAAAATCCAAAATAAATTCAGACTTGTGCCCTCAAACTTTGTTTTTTTAATGTCATTTTAAAGTCAACATTTGTACTTTTCAATCATTCCACCCTGGAAAAAGAACAGTTCAAATTAATCATTAAAAGCTGAAAATTACCACGGTGTTCATGCCTGGATGGAAACTTCTGACTACCACTGTATACGATTATATAGAAATGCTAGTATGCACTGGTACAAATGTTACTTTTTGACTTGTTGCAGCAAAAGAAACTGAAAAATATGGTGTTAAAAAACACCAACAGCAAGAAAAAATGGTAACTTTGTGGCACATTAGATCATCACTGTTCGTGATAGGCAATTAAGACGTATCAAACAGCTGATACGAAACACAGTGACTCATGCAACCTGTCATTACTCATCTATGAAGCGTATCACATTCAAAACAAGTCTTCACAAAGAATGACTCATTAAAAAAAAAGTTCTCAGTGTGAATACATCAACCTGACTTTGATCATGGTGAATAATAATGAGTCAGACTCAGAGAGACAGAAGAGCTGTTAATTCTTGACGGGCGTCCACAGGGAACAGGTGGGTCCGAGCGCTGTCTCTCAGGTGGTATCGGGGGGGGGGGGGTCAGGCGCTGGATGGCTGCTTCTAATTAAACTGTCTCAGTGACAAGTGTATATGCATCCTTCCCAGGCCATGCCACGTGGAGCCGGGCTTAACTGAGCGAATAATGGCCGCCTGGCGAGAGAAGCGTGACCTCACGGCCCCTCCCCTCTGGCTACGTTGCCAATTAGATGAACACTAGGTAATGACTGCATTGGCGTTGTTCATCTGGATAATAGATAGGATAGGTTACGTTCGTGTTCTTGTGTGTGTGTGTGTGTGTGCTTTATTTTTGCTCACCCTGATGGAGGCCAAGCCCTCACCACCTGCTCCGGGAACGTTTTTAGGGCAGCCTGTGTCAAATTATGACATTAGGAGTTTTATTAGAGCCCTGGCACTCTATAACAGATACACAGCCTTAGGTCTGCGCTGTCAGAGTGTGTGTGTGAGCCAGCTTTGTCAGCTAAATCAAATTTGTTGCGCTCCATGGATCTTCTATTATAACAGGCTATTTCAATAAAACCTGAGTACCTCCCACCGTGGCCGTTCTGGAAAAACTGGTGCTTAAGTTTATTGCACATTAGTGACATGTACCCAAAAGGTTTCCTCATGGGTGGAATAGCCGTGCAGCACAGACACATTCGCGCACATACATTCACTCAAAATGGCAGCTAAATAGCTAACCAGGCGCTTAGCTGAACCAACAGCAGAAGAAGGGAAAACAAACAAAGGGGTCAGCATTAAATCACCTCCATCCACAACTGTGTGTTACTGGGGAGCTCTGTGAGGAGGCACAGTGCTGATAATCAGTCCCAAGAAATCTGCAGTGTTGGGAAATGAAGGGGGGGGGGGCTTATTGTCAGTCAGTTTGTTGTCATGTTAGCTTTTCATGCGCGTTCAGTCCATAAATATTTGGTTTTTATAGTTTTGCCTCTGTACACCATGAAAGTGGGTTTTAAAACAGCCAAGATGCAACTGAAGTCCAAACCTTAATATTTTAAGGGGTTTAACAAAACTGTTTAAGGCATTATAACCTTTTTTTAGACAACCCCCCCCCCCATTTTCAGAGACTGAAAAGTAATTGAACAATTATTTCATGGCAAACTAAACAGATAAAAGATCTGAAGTTGGTTAAATGTGTTGAAGTCGCACGGTCCATCAGTATCTCTCAAGCTGCTGATGCAAGTGGAGGGGCCTGGTGATGATGTGACTGCTTATAGAAGGTGTGCAGGGCAATACTCTCAGCTCAGACTCAGACAAATGCTGCAAACTGATCAGGCATTGCCTCACCTTGCAAATGCATAATGACCCAAAAGCAAACTGCAAAAGCAAACCAAGTTTCTCAAGGTGGGGAAATGGGATGTTCAATAGCCAAATCAGTCACCTGATGTCAGTCTGACCGAGCACGCTCTTAGTTACTGGAGACCAAACTGAAGGCAGAGAGACCCACAAACAAGCTGTGAATACAGGTGGCTCCAGTGCAGGGCCGGAGTGGGATGGGCCAAAGGACTTTCATCAATATTAAAAACAATCCATACATTTAAAATAATGTTAATTAGTTTGGTTTATTTGGTGCCTCTGAAGATGGGAGATTGTGTATAAAATAACTGTAATTTATTGTTTTAAAAACCACAATGGATGTGTACAGAGGCAAAATTACAAAATAAAAATCCCAAATTTGTGGACCTCCCTGTTTCACACAACATGGGATTTTCTGCAATATCACTGCTGGAAATAATCCTTTTAGTTTTGGCAGTGGGTGATACGACACGACACCCACTGGCTCACTGTGAATTCCCAGGACAATGACTTGCTCTAACCCAATATGTTCTCATCCCAGGGTGTAATATAATGCCATTTTGCTGGATGCCACCTGTGTCACCCTATTCTTGTTGGAAATATTGGCAGCCCAGACACACCTGTCCCATTTTCAAGACCCTGTTTGGAGGTTTGACAGAGATCTTTGCGAGCCAGGCGACAGTGGTTTGTATCTCACTGAGACCTTAGTGTTTTTCATAGTGTTTCACTTTGATTTCACCCAATGATCTGTTTCATTTTCCTTTCACTCAGAATGGAAAAAAAAACCTACTCAGGTTTTGGAAAACATAACTGTGGTTATGTTAAAACGCGCACACTAAAACAAGACGGGCTGGGATTGATGGGCCGTCTCACTAATGCCATAACTCGAAGTGTTGAGCTCTTCTGCCAAAGGAAACTGTAAATGAGCCATGCTGCGACAAAACAGCATTAACTCACACCGCGGGAGCGAGATTGGCCATTTCATGGATTTTGAACATTTGACTGTTTGACTTTCAGCCCAATTGATGGCAGCACACGCGTCCTCGCATACAGCTCACCAGGAAATGTCCAGAAAAGTTCAGAGCTGCGGTGCATGTGTGAAAATGGATTTAGCGAGGCATCGCTGCTGCTGGAAGAGGTGCAGGGTACTCGCCTTACCCTTAGAAGAAGGGGAAAAGAAAACAGCAACTGCAGGATGGGTGGAGAGGACTGAAAGAATGCAGGAGCAGCGTTCCTCCCTTTCCCCCTGACTCCCCCTTCCTCATCACACTCCTCCAGTCCCATCATTCCTTGTGGCAGGAAATGGGGCGTGTGCCCTTTGACCTGTCAGGAATGTTTTCCTCCTCCGTCCCGGTCGCCCCTGACGGTCAAGCCCGTCACAAGCTGATAGAGTGGAGCCTGTGAAACAACACCGTCACCTCCTGCCCTGCCCATCCATCCGCTTACACACCCTTACGTGTGCGGTTTACAGAGAAATGCCTCATTTTTATCTCCACTCAATTTCTGATCTAATCACATAACTCGCTGTGTGCATCCTCTCACAAAGTGTTAACAAAAGTCAGGAAGAGGATACCTATGGTTTGATGTGACACGGAGCCTAGCAGGCTCAGAGAGAGGCCTATCTGTCCCCGTGGCCCGCTGCCAGCTGCAGAGTGAGGTATTGCACTACAGCTGTGGGTGAGCTGCCTTTGGTAATGACTGTGAATGGGCTGTATCTACGGGCCATTACTCTATGGACTCAGCTGAGGCAGCAGGGTAATGCTGACTAATGGAGATTAACTTTTCGGCTGATGAATAGTATACCCAGCCGATGAGGCTCAGCAACAGCCTCTGTCCCCGTTTGCTGATGCTTATTTGTTCGTTTTCACAGCAATGACCATTAAAAGGAAAATTAGTTGGCATAGAGCTGTAGATAAGTTGTTGTTGAATGGAAGGGGAGAGTGTATATGCTCGCCAGCTATTAAAGTGTGAATCTATTAGACTGTATAAACCAGACAGCAAATTAATTTGTGTGTATTTACCTCATTGTAGCAGCGATATTGTTTTTCCTGCAGTAAGCGCTTTGTTAATGAGATGACTGAAAAGCAATACTGGATGCAAACAGAAGTCTCCTTTTATATGAGTTGACAATACACTCAATTACCAATATTTGCCGAGCTTCGGGCCGTGACATTAAAGAGGAATTCTGTGGTTTTAATATTTCATATAGAAACATATCAGGCATGGGCTCATGTTATGAAAATAACCCTCTGTTTTCATTCCTCCGCTGACCGTTTCTGGCAAGGTGCCCTCTGGGGCTTTTCAAGATGGCTGTTTCATCTTATCACCTATTAGATCCAGATGAGACCCAGGCCTCCTCCTTCTGACCGACCCTGTCTCAACAATTCAAAGCAGATGGTGGCTAGAGCTGGCCAAAGCCTCCGTCTGAAGCTGTTGCGCCGAGACAAGATGAGCCCGTGTTAGCTAGCTCGCAAATTCTCTTCCATTAAAGGGAGCGTGATGGAATGTCAGCGGCTGTTAAGCCGAGCTGAAGCTCATATACCGGAATAATCGTTTGATTTAAAAACATCGATCCTAAATGCTGCTTTCCTTTTGCGCAGCAAAAAGTGTCAGTCAGGATTATATCTGCGGTGTGACTGAGGCATGATCTCATAAACGTCCGAGAAACAGAATATGAAACAGAAGACTGATGAGACCCCTCCCTTAAAACACACATCATTGCACCCGCACAATCCAAAGACAAGGGTCACAACATGTCACACACTCATAAAACACTTCATTTTATGTCTCGTATGTTTTCTCCGAGGCCTCTTCCTTGGTTATACAAGATACCGGTTTATTTTTCTCAGTCTTCACTTGAAAGTGCTGTGGGTCAGTGTTTCTTTGGCACCTTTTTATTTGATTTCTATTGCTGTTTAAATATTTTTAGTTTACAGAAATTAAAGCGCTTGCACTTGTTTTTTTGCTTGTTCGTCAGTTGTTGCACCTCCAAGCAAACTGTGAACACCTGAGCTGCGCACAGTGACACTCTGTGAATCTACTGCAGTCTTTTTTGACACTCGCTCACTGTTGAAAAACTAGAAAATGACACACACGCACACATCCACACCAAAAAGGAGGCAGCTTCTCTGTTGTCAGGCAGATTTATTTGCAGTTCAGTCCTCATGTTCTGGAAATAACATCCATGCGGCAGGTAGTAGGTGCTTTAAGATGCTGTTGTGAGCTCTGTTGTCTGATGAAGAGCAGGTGTGCTCCTTTTCTTCTCTTTCTGTCCCTGTTACATTGTTAAAGCTCAGCAACCAACAAAAACAACAGTATCATAAGAAATATAGAATATTTCATTTCCAGTTTGGGTAAATTGTTATTCAGACAGAACAATTATAGAGCATCTCACAGTCCTGGTCAGTGGCAAAATACGAAAGACTGCTGACTTGACAGAGGTTCAGATGATGATCATCGACATCCACAAGGAGAGAAAAATCCTCCTTTTAGATGAAAATAAATTTTATCTTTCATAGAAATCAAGATCCTAGAGCCAAGACGAACAGGGGAGAGGCAGAAAATCTGAGATATTTGAAGTTTGGTGTGACGTTTCGCCAGTCTGTGATGATCTGTTGTGCCGTGTCATCTGCTGGTGCTGATGTTGGTTGCTGATGCTCTAAAATCCATTTTAGAGCATTTCATGCTCCCATCTGCTGACAAGTTTTATGGAGATTTCCTGATTTCCTTTCCCAGCAGGACTGAGCACCTGTCCACAGTATCCAAAGCTGCTGCCAGATGCAATCAGCTTGAAAATTCGCCTGACATGAAGCCCAAAGACACTTTTTGAGGAATCCAGAATCCAGGGGAGCTGAAGGCTGCTATCTAAGCGAGTGTGACAGTTTTGAAGTCTTAGCTGGTTTCCTACCACTGTTCATAAACATCTGCGATATTTTTCTGAATAGAACTTAAAAGCTAAAATTCCAGATATGGATTAAAAGATGGGTATCAGCCCAAATCAAAGCATTCCAGCATGAAATTCCAGGCCTCGTTACCCACCGTGTCGTGTGTGCTTGCTTACCCTCGGTTTCCTGCTATCATGCTGTGGGGGCCTCTCCCCTCTTTAATCTGTGTTTACATTGCCGTCTGTCTCAGTTTGCCCTGGTTCCAGCCCCTGCCATGTCAAGAAACAGGGATTCCTCTCTGACCTTCTGTGACTGGATGACCTGTGGCCTTCCATATATGCGTTCACACTCCGACACCAGACCAGAACTCCACCTTGACAATCTGTTGTGCAGTCCAAGATGCAGCTGCAGTCGTGCTAAAGAGGAAAATAATAGATGGACCGAAAGCAGAGAGAGCTGGGGACTGAATGATTTGCTGCTTGTCTGATTTTAACACGGGACTTTCACATTTGATTTATTGTGTTGTCATCTCTCTGTCTATCTGACTCTCTGTTTTCTCTGCCTTTCCCTCCCTCTCTTCTTTCACTCTCCCATCGCCCTTACAGCAGTTTCCAATTAAGATTAGGCCCCAACATGGAGGAAGGCCAAAGCACTTTTGCACTGGTTGAGGGTGAAATGAGATTTGCTAAATGGCTGAGAATGAATAGGTTATAATAAATAAATAGTAATGAGGCCAATAAAAAGATAGCATGTCATGTGTTTCCATGAACAGAGTCTGAGCTCATCCAATGGAAAACTGCAAAATTCAATCACAATAGAGTCAATTTAGCCAGTAATTTCCAAATCTGCCAGGGACAATCATCATTAGATAAACTTCCTAATATAAAAAGTCTGCAACCTTTTAAGAGTTTATATGTGTGCACATGATATATATATATATATATATATATATATATATATATATATATATATTTATTTAAATTTGTACTTCTGTGGATGCAAAGGGAAACTATTTAATTTAAAAATGCTTATTTGAATGATGGTTTCTGTTTGGATTATTTGTTTGCTGGGAAGTATCTGCTGGCTACCTGGGCACTGCGCACAGCCAAAACATGTAATAAACATGTAATGTCATCAGGTGTTAGTAGGTGGATGTTTTCTACCCTGGGATGTAGCTGTGCTCTTTCACACTCTGCAAAATTTCTTTGTAAACAAACATGAGCAGGCTGTTTGCTGTAAGCTTAGAAATGATGCAATTTCTAAAATTAAACACAAAATCTTTATTATCTTATGACTCACAGACTCCATTTAACTTTTATTGAAAAACAGATTCTATTTTTATTCTCCGGTATGTTGTTAGGTTAGTTTCTGTGGTGAGTTTGCATGCTCTCCTTGTACCTATGTCGGGTTTCACCAGCTACTCCAGCTTCCTCACACAGTCCAAGAACATGCATGCTAGGTTTGGTGAATCCACAATGACAATAGGTGTGAATGCACAGAATTTAATGTTGCTCTCTTGCAGCATGAGGTATTTTGAGTGGTCAGTAAAAGTACAGTGCTAAATAAATGTGAGTCCATATGTCTGAAGCATTATTCCAGCTGCAGACTTGGTGAAAACCTGAAGCCTGGAGTTATATGATCGTTTGGATGGAGCACAAAAATACTGAGTGAAACAGCAGTTCCAAAATCCCTCAAAACCAAAATCAGTGAACTTTTTTCAGCCTCTCTTATAAGCGTCTGAGCATAATTAGATACTTCCCAATTTTAAAAAATTGAATGGATGTACAGTACGGTGCTTTGGATATGAATGTCATTATTTCTTGAAATTGAAATTCAGGGGCACTTATTTCTCCTTCCTGAAGTGCTATTAATCTCAGCCCTCTCTGAAGCCACCAAAATTCAGCCTTGAAATATGCTATTCGTTTTCCTGCAGACAGTTTGGCTTCTGTTAGTGGACTTATCCTGCAGCTGCGTCTGCAATAAATTAAAAAAAGTTAAGTGAAACTTTGACAGCACGGGTTCATTTTCAGGGAACAATTGTAGGCAAAACATAATGTACTGCATAAATAAAATAAAATGAACATTTTAATGATGTTATCTTTTTTGTCATTAACTAGTTCCGCCTCTTCTCATTTCCCAGGTGACAGTTATATATTTTTGAGGTAAAAAAATATACGTGATGTAAGAGCATCTTTAGTCCATCGTAATGAAGACACTGAGTCTCCCTGTAAAGAGATGGCACTGATCAGAGGAGAGACCTGTTCATTCCACTGCAAGTATAGTTCAGTATATTTAGCGTGTGATTGTTTTTAAGAATTCATCTCCTCCAAAAGGAAATCAGACATTTCTTTGCTGCACTGATGTGTCCTAACACTTTGACACATGTGTGTTTTATGAAGTTACAGTGAGGCCATGATGAGGTTGTTGGAGGAGTGTTTTAGCATTTGCATGTTCCCATGTGTGTGCAGAGTCCATTGATCATTCTGTAAGCCTGGCAGCCAGGAGCCAGGTAATGGATGATGCTGCTGAGAGCTTTATGAACTCAGTGACCTCTTACAGTCCAACTCACAGAACGGGGAGCAGCTCAGACAGCAAACAGCATCTCAGAGCTTTGGGACAAGAGGCACCAATTTAATTCAGCTGTTCTCTATAGGGTCAGGTAGGAGCAACTGCTCTGAGAGGGCGACCAGATGAAGGGATGAAAAACTTGGAGGAGGATGACTGACTGAAACTAAGTGGTGGAGAAGATAAAAGGTGGCCTTATGACAGATGCTGGGATTTACTCTAAAATGTGACACTGATTAAGTGATCTTTAATCAATCTATAGCCACTCCAGCTGCGAGAGCTATGCAATGAAATGTGCATTTCTCACAATACAGAGCGCTGGTCACAGCGAAATCCCACCAAATGCTGTTTGTCCATTCAGATCAGATGGTGGAGGAAAAGCAGCCACCCCTCAAGATGTGTTGATGTGACCAGCTCATGTTTCATAATGTTTCTCTGTTGATCTCGCTGCGGCATACCACAGAGACAGCCCCATGGTGGCCTCCATCCCAACTGCCACCATAATGCATTCCACAGGAAAACATAATTGGGACACAGAGGAGTCATGATCACAGAGCACCAGTGCTCCTATCCTACTCCCACTCCTCTGGGAAAAGGTTCCCATGCAACCCTGCATAGACCACTGTTAATCCGGCCATTTTCACAACTTCACTGTCAGTGCTGGATGAAACAGAAATGCATTCCCATCTCAGGGCGTTAGTGTTCCTGCTGGCTTCATACATGCACACACAAAGTCTCTTTTAGGGCTGGTAGCTTGATGTATGAGCCACGGGAGCATCATGTTTAGGATGGAGTGGGGGCGTGCCTTAATGCATCTGCCAAACGCTGCACAACTGACGCATGGTCCGAAATAATGAAGGGAGCAACAGTCAAGTTTATCAGGAATGTAAGAGTCACACAAAAACTTTAAAGATGAAAAAAGACAGAATGAAAGGTACAGACAATGTTTGATTGTTTTTAACACTTGGTTCACTTCATCACTTTGCATGCTATAATTTTGCTCTTCTCTGCATCATGAACCAACAGCATCCCACGAGGGCGATCTGTCTGCCTTTCTGTCCTGGCCTTACGAGCGAGGTGGTAACAGGAAGAAGTCCGTCAACCAGTCGGTGAGGTTTGTGTACCATTTTTTTGTTTCTTTCTTTTTCACTTTATTTATAATTTGCAAGAGACTCTGATTTTGGGTTATGGTATGCCCATTTATAACATGAAAGGACAGTTAGCGTTTCCTAGACATAAGTCCTTGTATGACCAATTTGTAGTGAAAGATGTCGCACTACATGCCTAATCTTTAGATGTTCAGATGTTTTATCAGGATAATGTCTTGGTTTAGTGCTTATAGTTTATAGTTTATTTATTTATATAGCACATTAATGACAACAGGAACATTGACCAAAGTGCTGTACAAGAATACAAAATACCTAGTAAAATAACTTATAATATTGGTACCAATATTATAACTGTACATTTAGGTAGAGCACACGAGAGGCAGGGCACACGCTTGGGTGTTCCCTCTGCTCTTCACACAGTGGTTCAATTAGAAATTACATAAGCTGTGTAGTAGGAAGCTGGCAGGGTAAAGACCATTTAATATCCATATATCCAATATCCATATTCATTCAGACATTTGCATTCTCACATCTAAAAACATTCAGGCTGCAGTGCAGTGCACGAGTGCAAACATGTTTAGGGAGTTCCAGTCGCTCGCTGCGCCACTGTCACTGAGAAAGAGCCACATGCGGAGCCTACTACAGTCACAATTCTCAGATGGTTTCAGTGATTTGAGTCACACAGAAGACTCGACGGCTGTGTGATTAGATCTTCTTCCAACAGCGCTCTGAGTTATCTCACGGGGTTGAAGCCTCACGCGGCACTGGAATATCCCCATTAGCAGCTGGCACATATGGCTGGAAGTTTCATGTGGAGAAAAATCCATTTTACATAGTGAAAACACTGAAAGGGTCCTTACTTCAGCTGTAAATCAAATACACCTGAATCGCCTGCCCTGCATTAAACCAGTATTAAAATACTGACTCTCAAACCACCAGGGCCCCGTGGTGCAGTCCTGTTTGACCATTGCAGTCAGTCTCGAAGGAAATGAGAGCGCCACATTTAGTTTTTGCTGAGCTCATGATTTTCCAACACTTCTAAAGAAAGACACAGAATCTCAAGATAAGAGGGAAGTGATGACAGTGAACTTGCTCTATAGTAAACTTTCTTTGCCTGGCTCAGCCAGTGCAGCATCATTTGAGTGAATTTCTACTGAATGTTATCCATTTTAGACTGTCCTCACTTGGCCCGGCCTGGCTGTGTTGATTGGTATTGCAGAGAGAGTCCAGACGAGACACAGTTATCCTCTATTGATCTACAGATGACTATCATGTAGGGTTGTTCAGTGAATCCAAGCACAGGGGAAGCGTTTAGCTCCATGTGGTGTTTTTAAAATCAAGCTCTTCACTAATACGCTGAACAATTCTTGAAAGTGACTACATGCAACTTTTAAAAGTTAAAAGGAAATAGCTTTTCAATGGTGCACGATATAAATCCTTTTTCCTTTTCATGTTTCATCAATTTCATCAAATTCAAAGGAGTGTCAGCAAAACAATATCAAGAGCAGCAAACCAAAATATGCATGCACGTCTCTGCATAGCAGAACTAACACTGAAGTAACACACTTTTAACGGCGTCATCTTAGCAAACACTTACAATTAATGCTACTTTCCTTCTGTTGCATTAATCCAGCAAGTTTATAGCACAATTCTTACTACTCACTGGTCTTTTCAGTGTTTCCAGATGTACGACTATATTTACTATATACTATAATTTTTGTAGGGTCAGTAGTTCTAAAAAGGTGTGAATTATCATACACTGTCTGCATAAATGTCCATAAAAACTAGGTTAACTAGATTCACAACACCAGTTAAACCAAGGAGATTGCCTACAAGAGGTGCGTACATAAATGGAGCCAACATCAGGAGGGCTTCCTCCTTTAAATCCCTTATCCGGGAGGATCTCTTTTGGTCTGCCAACACAAAGGCGTTGGTAACAAAATTGGAGATTATGTATCGGAATGTCAGGAGTGGGACCACGCCTCCAAACACACTCCTTCCGGTTCTCATCTATATAGGTTCCCCCAGTTCTGCAAGCTGTCATTCTCATTTACAATTCTTTAACTTCTTCACTTCTATTTAGTACATGGGGATCTGCCAGGCCTGGGAGCTGCTGCCAGTCCACTTCGAGGCCTTCCCCAAACCGCAACTCAATTCATGTCCAAGCATTCACCTTTACCTACTAAAACGCTGTCAAACCTAAAATGAGGACGTGGGCCCACCTAGTGAAATAAATAAATAAATTAGCCCAACAGTGACTAGATTTCCTGAGAGTGCTGTGGAGAAATCACATATAGCAGAGGCTGTTGTTGGAGTACTACTGCTCCACCATTGTGAGTGGTTTGCCAGCTGCTCAGTGCCAGGCAGGAAAGCTGCACACAGGGTCACTGACTCCACCCAGAGATCCATCAGCAGGGCAGTGGGCAGCTCCTGGTGTCTCAGCGTGCAAGCAAAGTAATGAAATACTCTTCCCACCCTGTGCACCACTGGCCAGAGGGCTGATGGTACAGATGCATGAAAAGAAACTTCAAAGTAATTTCCTCCAATGAGCCTTCAGAACTCTCATCTCCTGTAACTAAAATGGGCCTTATGAAGATGTAAAACTATTTAACGAGTCATTTTAAGGTCAAAAGCTAGTCCTTAGGGTGTCACATCATGTAATCATGTTGTGAATGCGTAAGCTCTATTTCATGCGTTCAGACTCAGTGCAGTCGTTCACACAAATCGTGTCATGTTGCTAGATAAATTTGAGGCATTTATTTTTTTCAAACAAAGCTTCATTTTTCCCTTTTTTTGATGTGAATCCACACATCTGCTCATTTAGATCACTGCATTTGGCAACAAGTGCACTCATAGGTCAAAACGTGCACCAGTACTGAATATGCAGTGATATGGAGACACAGCTGGACTCTGTTCCAGGTCAGTCAGCTCTAAAATTATTTGTCTGCCTCCTCAGTTGTGGTCCCAATTCTGCTTACAAGAGCTCAAACTGCCCCCTGACATCCTGAAATATGTATGAAAGTGCTTGTGATACGTCTTTAACTCCTGGATCAAACCATGAAATTCTCCCTTGTGCTGTCATCTCCTGAGAATTGGATGAACCCAGAGTTTCTGTTTCTTCCCTTTCTTGTTCAGACACATCAGGACCGGCTCATCACGGCTCAATGCCGACTTCATTTTTTTCAACTGAGTGTTTTCTGAGGACACATTTTCTATAAAAATGCAACACTTTGTTGTATAATGCATATACACACCAAAGTTTGGAACTTAAAAATTCTGAATTTTATGTCGCTTCTTTGCGATGCACCCAGTGTATAAAGGCCCTTAAGCTGATGGTAGTTGTTATTTCAGTTGGGATACATTCATAGATTGGTGCAATTTTAACAGTTTTTAGTGTTCCATACACACATTCTTAATGCCATATTTTATTCCCTGCATCTAAAAAAGAAAAAAAATTTCAGCCAGAAAAGATAAAACTTATTTGTCAAATACTGTCACTTCATTTTGTTTGCCACTTCATATGCGCCAGACTTTAGGGCACAATACGTAGTCAATGTCATCAACAGCCCTCAATGGAAGAGTTGATCCAGAAGCGACGACAGCAATGGTTTGGCCATGTCTGCCGCATGAGCAACAAATGCCCGCCGTACCACCTTCTGCTGCAGCAGCACCCCGCCCACTGGAGAATCAAGCATGACGCGCCCAAGACGACTTGGATCAAGCAAAGTGAAGACGCTCTTAAACCGTCGAGCAAGGAAAGGTCAAGGCCACAGATCGCAAGGCCTGGAAGTGCATCGTTGCATCATGTCAACATAACAAATTAGTGTGTGACAAATGGGGCGCTCCCACAGCCGTAAAATAAATCAAACTTACTTCTCCACCTCGTTTAATTACAGTTTTGATCAAAACAAACACCAGCAACCACACGTTCTTAACAATAATGAATCATTCCTGTCCCAGCTCTTGTGTCAAACAAAACCTCAATGCCACAAAGGAGAGAAACAGTTAGCAGGCTTTTTAAACCCAGTACCCACTATTTTGTTTAATTTTGCTACCATAATTAAAGCGTCATATCCATGGGAAACAGAAGGCTACACACTTGTACGTCAACACTCACCAGCAACACCATTTCAACTATTTCTTGCAGTTTATTTACACTCAGCCTGGGGCTGAAAATTAAATGAAGGTTAAAAGTTTAACAGAGCTGCAATGAAGGCCTTTGGAAGGATTCTGATGTATAGAATTACTTAATTACATTCACAGGATTACTTTCTGTGATTAAAGAACTAATTAGGAACTGGAACAAGCTGAATATGAGACAAATAATAACTTGCAGGCATTGTTTTTCTGTTTGCACTGAGCTTTGAAAGCATTGTTTTCAGTCAGTACTGAAAACAGCTGGAGGGAAGCTAACGGTCTTTTGTGTGTGTGTGTGTGTGTGTGTGTGTGTGTGTGTGTGTACACTCACTGCATGCATTAGTAGATGACTAGAGTGCTGATGGGAAGTTGGGTGTGGCCTGTGTGTGTCCTTCCCCTTTCCTGTGCGACACTAAGCAGTCACCCCTGTGTTTACAGGAGCTGAGCAGCTGAGAGGCAGCAGAGGTGTCACTTCCTGCCACCAAGATTAAAACACATGCACAAATAGCCCCTTGCTTACATAGAGAGGGACACACAACTGAAATTTAGTGCCAACAAAGCAATGCTCATTTGAAAAAAAACCCCACCAAAGACATTTAGAAAAATAAATAATGTTTTGGAGATGTATGAGAATAAATAAATGGCATGTGCGCATGTAGGTGTCAGCACTTATATTAGACTACATAAAGCGCATTCACGCGTTCACACTTCTTGTGGCATTCGCACATATGATGAGGCATCACGAACAAATGCACAGAGAGCTCTTACAATAGAGGCTTGTTCTTGAGTCTAACCAACCAATGCACGATTATTTTAATGATATAAAAGCAATCCCTGCATAGCAGTTATTATATTCCAGCCGTTTTCAGTTTGCATCACTATGAGGTTGAAGAGATCTGGATGGATTTTATTGTCATCTGTACTGTATAGTCATGATATTTAGAGAAGTAATTTCCCTCATTAATTTGTGAGCCAATCCATTTGCTATATTTAAATTTTTTGACTTCTTGACATCAGGCAGCTCACTGGCAACCTATTTGAGGGTTAGGGTTTGACTTTAACACCCACCCTTTGTTATGTTTCTATTTTTGGGGGGCACCCAAAGAAAGCTTTTAGCATATATCTTTATCATATACCACACTACAGGTGGTTTTTAGATGATTTCCAATACATTTGGCTCCATTTTGGCCACAGAAGGAATCCTGAGATGCTGCACGTGTAGAATCAGGATAAATAAAGTTTAATAAGTTGGACACCATATTTGCTGTTGTAGAATTCAATTTAGGATTGTTTGTGTGCCATGTCTCTCTCATAATTCCTCTGGTATAAAGATGTTGCCTTTTAGCGGGTACACTGAACTGCAACATGGGTGCAGCCTCTTGCTACACTTGCATAAATGCATAAACCCACCGTAGTACACTGTACACACACTTTAATAATGGGTCATTTCACAGTGAGCTTTTTTTAACCATGTCTAGTAAGAGCAAAGTTCACAATAGGATGCCAAATCCAGTAACTAAGCATCAAGCAGACACATCAGTCTGGGACTAGATTAAAAGTGCTGACTTTAATAAGTGCGCTTAAGTAGAAATCTCTGCAGCGTGCATGGATAACATCCCCTGAATGGGTCATTGATGAGCAACCAATGTGCTATTTACACAGTCATGTGCTTTTGTTCAAAGCCCTTTTCATCTCCAACTTACACAACTACTAGCATGTATAATAGATTCATCTCCAATGCTCCATATTTCTAAAATAGACATTCAGAGCACAAGCAGAGTGTCGCTCACTTCTTTCCCCTGCTGCGACAAAAAAAGAAAAAAAAGATGATCATAAAGCATTTTACGTAAGAAAGAGATTGAGCAGGATTATGACGATGGCAAATGTACACAGCCTTGCACATAAACACATGGTTAGCAGTGGACGAGAACAATGGCACAAGATCACACACACGCAGATGTGATTTGGGTCAACCAGCAGTGGACCAAGGTTTTAATTCTGCTAATGACTAAAATCTGTCTGTCTCTTTAGCATGGCTCGCTTCTGCCAAAGGTCACCATCTGAGGACGCACTCATCAGTAGGCTGCTAGTTGCCTCTGCTTTGACTCTGATGAAAAGAAAGATGAAAGGGAGGAGGGAAGGAGAGACTGAGTGTCTTGTTTCCTCTCTGCCAGTGGAGGAAACTGATTGAGCAGGGGTGTGGGAACGCCAAAGCCAACAGCTAGGGGCTCAGCGGGGCGCCGAAGGCCTCCTTGGCAGGATGCAAGCAAAGGGGATTGTGGGAAATTACACGGGATTAGAGCGGGCGTCTAATGCTCTCATCCAGCGGGACATTTTCATCAAGAAACAGGGCTGTTGGACAGGCACAAAGAGAGAAAGAGAGAGAAACCTCAGCCGACCCTTTTCTCCAGCTCCCCAGGATTAGACTTTACAGAAAGATTCTTTCTTCTGCTTTGTGGTGCCTCCTTACAGAAATTGTCAGTGTGCATGGGAAGAAGGGAGCAGACAATAAGGAAGAGAAGGAAAGCATTAAGGATGCTGTTGGGTGGAAGTCCTGATGTTCTAGTTCGAGGTTTCACTACAACTATACCTTCCTTTTGACTCCAAATGTTGTTACAGTGTTCTTTAAGCTTTCTGTCTAATGTTATAAAGAGAACAGAAAGAATCAGATCAACTGCTCGATCCAAAAACACTTTATTTGATAAAGTGATCAAATGCAGAGGTTTGCTGGTGGCAGCTGAATTACCACACCGACAAGCAAACTTCCTTACTGGTGGACATAAGCAACAGTCGCCTGGTTAGGTTGTAACCCAGCCTGCTAAAATGACATTACACTCTAAAGTCGGCAAGGTGGGTGGCAAGAGGAGAAAATGCAGGTAACCTGAGAAGGAATAATCAGATTTAAAACAAACACAAAAGATAGTTTACTTTCCTTAAGGTTTAGAAAAATGTTTTCATGTGCCTTAAGTCACTTTGTTCAAACGTTATTAACGAAGACCATCACCTTTCTTTCAAACAGAATTACTCTGCTTTCCCTATTTAGTCCTCTCTTCCTTCTCTCACCCCAACCGGTCGCAGCAGATGGCTCCATGCCTGATAATCCTTCTGTGTGTAAGGAACAGTCAATCCAAAGCTGAAAATGGGGAAAAAGGGAGAGGAAAGAGAGCCAAAATGACTTGTTTAAGACAGGATGAACTGAGGGGCAGTAAAAGATGAATAAGAGTTGTTTCAAACTGTAAATAATGGAAAAGCTATCCCATCCATCCACCCATCCTCTGCTTCATATCATCATATCCCTACTCTCCAGCTGCCTCCTCCAGGGGGACACTAAGGTGTTCCTATGCGAGCCAAGAGATATAATCTCTCCAGCGTGCCCTGGCTTTGTTCTCCGAGTTTGACATGCCCAAAACACTTTGTCTTGAAGATGGAGAAGCCTAAACCACATCAGCTGGCTCCTTTCAATGTGAAGTAGTAGCAGCTTTACTCAAAGTCTCCCCGGAATTACAGAATTCCTCACCCTACCTGTCAGGGATAGCCCAGGCACGTACTCTTCATCTCTGATCTCATTCTTTTGGCCACAGGTGGGGGTGGTAAACTGACAGCTTCATTTTCACACCGGTACACCATCTGCATCACTACAAACATGGCACCATTCTCAGGATGTCACCATGTAATGTTCCAAAAAAGCCTGGCACTTGGGAAACATTAAGGGGAAATTTAAGTTGTAGGAATATAACCCAAATTTCAAAAGTGTTGGGATGCTGAAATGTAAAAATTATAGTAATAATAAAATGAAAACAGAATCCAGTGATTCACAAATCTCACAAACCTGTATTTTGTTCACAATAGAACATAAAAAAAACAAATCAAATGTTTGAGCAAAGGTATTTTACTGTTTCATGGAAATGATGAAGTCATTTTGAATTTAATGGCAGCAGTATGTCTCAAAAAACTTGGGGCAAAGTCAGCAAAAAGCTGGAAACACGAGTGCTTTAAAAAAAAGCAGGAGTAACATTTAGTTAATTATCAACAGATCGGTAACATGACTGGTTATAAAAAGGGTATCTAAGAGAGGCAAGGTTTCTCAGATGTAAAGATGAAAGCAAACACAGAATGATATTTGTTTCCTTAAGGATGAACTATTAACTATTCTGCTTTCCTTCATTCCCACCCCCAAAGTATCCACCAGTACTAAGGAATCACCAGGATCAAAGGACCTTCTTCCAAAAATGGAGTGGAAATCTATCTTCGACCACCTGTGACTATATCTATTACTATGTTGGAAATGTCACAAACACTCTGTGGGGGAAACGGGAAACACCCTAGGGACAAAACCGTATGCCCACCAACACCACACAAAGCGGGGCCCAAAGACGAACACCACACTATTAAGACATTTTCAAAAGCATGGACTTCATAACCATAACAGCCAATGTTTTGGAGAGCAACATGAATACCTACGTGAATTCTATTTTTTTTTAAAATGATGTTTGTAAGTGAAATGCTTATTGTTTATGAAGAATTGCCATATTATTATTATTTTTTTTATTTTGTATTTTTTGTGTTTTTATCCTATTACTAAAAGGTTTTTAAATAAGTGTTATTTGTGATTTTTATGTGGGTTTGGTAAATGTTTTTTACTATATGGTTAGGGAATGAAGACTGACTCTTCCCCCCTCAGTCGAAGGCAGGAAGACGTGCACAGTCCATCCCTCAGGTGACCCGCTGGCGCGCCCTGGGCGACACTGGCTTTTCCAATAATGCACCAACATTCATCCATCCTCATCATCAAAATAACCCATCCGGGTTTGTGACTTTACACTTATTTGTTGTTGTTTTTTAATTTTTATTCTGTTGATTTTTGAAATATTTTTATTTCATTTTATGTTATCTAGTAATGATAAATAAAACAATTTTAAATGAAATTAAATGTTTTTAATTGTTTTTATAATAAATTGAAATAAAATAAACCAACAGAAAAAAAGGTCAGTAAAATTAAATTAAATGTAATTAAGTTTAAATTTGTGCCGTCGTGACGTTTCGGCTGTGAAAAGAGGCTTCTTCAGGCTATGGCACAAAAACAATATAAAAAAAATACTTTGTGTCTCTAAGGCTACGTTCACACTGCAGGTCTTAATGCTCAATTCCTATTTTTTGATCAAAAATGCGTTTCTCTGGCGCTGATAATTGGCGTCTGTCTTGTGCCAGTGACGTAAAAGATGTATTTAATGCGACATGACCGTTCAAACAGCAGTCGCTTTCCAAAACATCAGGTATGTATCGGATTCAGTACCACATACGAAAGTGACCCAGGTCAGGTTTGAAAATATCTGATTCGTGCTGTTCACACTGTCATACCATGATCGGATATGGGTCGCATAGGGTCAAAAAAGTCGGATTTGATACGCTTGAGCCTGCAGTGTGAACGTAGCCTTTGTCTCTGTGTTGCTGCTTCGGTGTTTTAAGCGAAATGCCCTCATTCTCTGTCATGCTCCTTTTATAATCACTGTTCAGTAAAGTTTCACCTTTGCTTTTTCCTTTCTCATCCACAAGTCACAGAAGCCCATTATTGTGTATGTGGCCCCTTTCATTCAATTTTAAATAATAAATTCCCCATGGATTACGATATATTTTTATTTGTAGTAAATTTTTATACCCCCTCATGTTTACACATCATATTGGCATTACAAATTTGTAATAAATTTTTTAATATGGAAAATTTTCTTCCCAAATTTTTACACGTGTTTTAATATGTATTTTGTACTTGCAAATTTTTATACCCCCAAATCATGTTTGCTCATCATATTTACATGAAAAATTTTTAATCATAAAATTTTATCTTTGTAAATATTGCAAATTTTTCATTCTAAATTTTGAATATTTAAAGACTTTAACAGACCAAATTTCTAATTCCCTCCAACAATTTTATCAACCCTACATATTCTCCAAATTTATAAATTTTTAATTTTCAATTTTTAACCCCTCCATCCTACTGGAGTTAGGGTTAGGGGGGATTAGGGTTAGGGAAATTTTCAGTGACACCCCCCAAATTTGGCCTAGTAGCCAGATATTGGTGTGGAGTGGATGGCTACCAGGTAATACACGGGCTTACACGTGTCGCTTATGGGTCACTTCCGACATTGCAGCAGGTGCACAGAGTTTGATTTTGGTAATTTCTTACCACTGTGGGGTATTTTGCCAGTGGGATCTACTTATCCCATTCCGATAGTTTGGCCCTTACCAGTAGATCCTGGAGACTAGGGTTTTTCTTGTATGCTGAAATTATTTTGCAGTTTTCCTGCATGACCGACCCTTGAAGTGTCCTATGAAAGTTCTGCTTCAAGACCTGATGTGCTTTCACTGCGTAGGAAGAATAATTTGAGATGATCAGGATTAGTTTTTGTTTCTCCCTTATCCGGGATTCATTGACCGTTCTTTGTGTTAGACTTTTTCTTTATCTGCCTCAGTAGGGATTGGGGGTAGCCCCTGCTTCTTAGGGCTCGAAACAATGTGGCGGTTGATTGTTCTCAGTCTTCATTCCATGTTCAGAATGAACTCTGAGTTGAGAGTAGACAATGCCCTTGAATGTATGTTTCGGATGGAAGCTTGTTTTGTGTAATAGTGCATTGGAGTCTGTGAGTTTGAAGTATATTTTGATGTCCAATTTACGTGTTCTGAATGTGGTGGTGTCCAAGAAGTTGATTTCTGTTGGGTCTAGGGTTGGTTTGAGTTTTATTGAAGGGTGGTGGTTGTTTAGGGTTTGGACAAATCCCTCAAAGTCCTTGGCAGAGTGGGTCCAGATACCCCAGATATCATCCAGATATCTGAGGTAGATTCGAGGGAGTCTGGAACATTTGAGAAAGGCAGATTCCTCTCATTCTGCCATAGACGTATTTACATAGGCCAGCGAGAAACGTTTGCCCATGGCCGTTCCCTTGATATGTAGGTAGGTCTTTTGGTTGAATACAAAGTCATTACAGGTTAGATTCATGTGTAGCAGGTCCAATATGTGTTCATCTGGTCTTTTCTCATCTGGGTTGTTTTGCAGAGTTTTTCATGCCCGTGTGTGTCGATGTTTGTGTAGAGATTTTCTACATCCATGGAAAACAGAAAACACGATTCAGGTATTTGTGTTAGGGATTTCACTTTTTCAATGAAGTAATTCGTGTCCTTGATACAGCTCCTGTGTTTTACGGAAGTGGTCCAGGTATTCCGCTGATCCGTATGATTCGCTGCCACAATCTGAGATGATTGGGCGTCCTAGTGGGCATTTCCCTGGGATTGGCCAGTCTGTTGGGGGTTTGTGTATTTTTGGTAACAAATAAAAGAATCTGGGTCTTGGGGGGCTTTTAATTATTATATTTTCAGTTAATGGGAAAAGAGAACTACTACTTCAGAAGCTATTTTGGAACAACTTATTTAAACCAGTAGTTGGCATATATAGTATGTCTTTGGAGAAAGTGGAAATCTGTTTGACTAGGAGGTCTAATAGAATAAATGGGGCTTTTATTTGCTGATGAAAGAGGCCACAATGATCAGGGACATCAAACTGGGGTTGCTCAAAATTGTTTTCTTTCTTCTGCTGGACCAGATAGCATTATCTGAGTTTCATATCTTTAAGAGGAAGTGCGAGTGATTTTGTTGCATTTCTTCTCATCTTTGAGGTAATATTTGATGTTTATTCTAGTTTCACATCTTATTATTTAGTCTCTTAGGAGAAAGAAAAGTGAAAATGAGTATATATCTAGGTGTTTGGACTGTGCATGTATTATTCATTTCATGCATGCTATTCTTTTTATGGCAGTTTTTATAGATATTTTACTTAGCGCTCAGTGCACGTTTGATTCGATGGCAGTGGCAGTCTCTAACCGTAATGGCTCCCTGTTCTTCTGGATATCTCTGACCCTGTAAGTATCCATTATAAAAGCACAATCGATGGCAGCTTTGAAAATGCACCAACAGGCAGTGCTTTCCCCTTGGCTGAACCGTCGGGTGTACGAGGTAAAGAGAGTCCATAAAAGTGACAAAAGAGTCCAGTCCCTGCTGCTTTTAGAGACAGGCTGTAAACGCCGATGAGTTTATTTCCACTTTGCTCATCCTAATGATTCAGGACATTTTTACACACAGAGGAGAGAAAAACACAAAGCAATCATTAGTATACTTTTCCTATGGTTGGAAAAACAGGAAGCATGCATCTTTATAGGGAAAAATAAAACATTAATAACACCTTTTTAATATTTGGGATGCCAGGTGCCAACTTCTCTGGTGTGCATTTCCCCTTTTACTTTACTTGTCGCTGTTGAGTGCAGTAGGAGAAGTCACTGCGAAGCCAGGTTTAGATGCCCATTAAATTTGGCTTAATCAGCTCCAATACAGCCGTGACTGCTTTGTGTAACTAGTCGCGCAGGCATAATTGGAATGATATTGTGTACAATCTAATTAAAAGATTCAAACTCCTTCATTTCTGCTTTTAAGGTTATCCATAAGTCATATAATTTCATCAACTATAAAATGTGATTTACATCAGAAGATCCGATTACTTCTACTGCTATGAATGCCACATTTCATACAAACAGAGGAAATGTCTGCGGCCCACTGCAGAACGAATTATTTTTCCTTTCTACTTAATTTATGTCATAAAATATTTATTTTTGCCCTTTTTACCCTACAGCGCTGCTAACGTCACAAGAATCCTAAATTCCATTTGCTAACTTTCTATTCAACTATTTTTCATTTGAGGATTTCGAACATCTGTCCTTCATCTATACTTCAAACCAGTGGTAGTACAATTAGCACTAATTCCCACTAATATTTTGTTCAATTTGGTGCCAAAGGGCAGTCTTGGTAGAGTCGAACACCCATGGGGAGTAAGTCCATTCACCAAGGAGTCTGTGGACCCCTGTTGTCTCCTTGGCTTCAGTAGAGCACTATTCAGGTTGATTTAATAGCACCACAGCTCTATACGCAAATGAAGCAACACTGTTCCTCATAAACTGGCACCTGAGTGTGTATCAAATATGAACACAGTGCTATTAATGTTTACTGTGATCCACAGCTTTTACAAGCACTTTGTTAAATACAGCACAGCCTATAAAGCTGTACTTTGAATACCACAGATAGCACGTTGCAACTGCCAACCAACACAAACTGGAGGTCACATGATTCTGGTCTACTAATCCTTCTAAGAATCAAAGACTGCAGGCAGCAGGACTTTCCAAAGCTGAGCGCCACTTACACAGAATAACCACAAAGGAGGAGAGGGTACAGACAGTCTTGGTGTTCAAACCCAAAGACTGTGGTTCTCGTCTGTCTCCTGAGGGGCTCAGAGGCCCTGGGGTCCCATTTTGCAACCCCACCCCACTAATCTCTGCTCTCTCCAAGAAGCTGCAAATTCTCAGTGTAGAGCTGTGATGAATAGCTTGTATTTTATGATGCATAACAAGAGTGATTACTCACAGAGCTAATTATTCTTTTTGAGAAGTGCAGGGGGGAGACCGCGGCTTTGTCAGGAAGCATTTTTTTTCATTTATTGTAACCTCAAGTAACCCAAAGCAGGCAGGAAAAATAAAGTGAAGTGGTTTCTGTGTGAAGAGATTACATACAAACAACATATGGTTCTTCTATTTTATTTGGGTGTTTCCCTGAGTCCTCCTCTGTCATCTGGTTACCTCAGTGGCTTGGTTTCCCTACCTCACAGCTCGTTTGTTTAGCCACGAGTCAACACACACACACAGGGTGTCATGTATAAAGAAGCCATTAGATAAACAGCGTAACTTGAGAAGTGCTTTCCCCCGCCAGGTTTACGATGTCAGCGGCTCGATATCAACAGTTTTAATCTTCAAATTACTTCACTTCTTCCACCTTTCATCTACATCCAACCTCCCACCCACCCTCAGGACACAGGGGATGTTTCACACATTCAGCTCAAAACTATGCCACTTCATGCCACTTTGCATTGCTGCTGAGCAAGTGACTCACATTTGTGCAACAGCTTCGAGACAGGAAGTGGCAGCGTACTCAGCGCTTACTTAAAGTGTAATAAAGTTTATTGGTGTTCACGCTTCACTGATATTTTTGCTGTGGAGATTTTTATTATGCACAGAAGCTTCTTTAAAATTATAATTTTTTGAAAAACGTAATTTAACTGGGCAATGAATGAGAGATAAGATCCAGGAGAGTTTGAAGAGCTTTGGCAGTAACCATAACAAACTTTGGCACAATAACTTCACACACAGCCACCGGTGAGTGCACTAAATATACAGCCTGTCCAGTGCAAAATCAACAGTGTCACAGCTGGCAGCCTGTTTGCGCTGCCCAGACAACCGTCAGGCTCTATAAACAATGCCTCTGTACTGCCCCTGCCCCAGCTCGTGCACCCCACCGCACCATTTGTTTGCATTGCCTGCTGCATGACATCACCACCTGGGGTCAAAACCCCTCCAGCCGATTGGTCAGCTGCAGCAAAATTGCTGATCGGGTCCAAAGATCACAAAGTAGTGCCAAGAGGTGACATCAGCGTGTGGAGCTTAGCCAGTGACCGAGAGATGCCTGTTGGACTCTAAAACAACACACAACATACGATGTGGACCTTCATTCCATCCAGCAGATGAAAAGGATGTGAAGCAGCTGAGATTAAGTGTGCGGTAAATCAAAAAATGTGCTGTGGTTGTGCTTTGGATCGTTGTTTCTTACTGAATCACACATGCAACCCCCCCCCCCCAAACTAACTTTTGTCCGTCTCTTCTTTATGCACATTAAAAACTGGTGAGTAATAATGCATGAAATGTGTTGTAATTTGTCTCATCAGATGTACTTGTGAATCACAACCGACTACTGTTATATTCACGTATTGTTTTCCAGGCCCACAGTAATTACAATGCAAAGGGCCTGTTAGAATTCCTTTTTATTATCCGTCTTCATTCATCCATCCATTCATTTTCTGTTGTCGCCAGGGTTGCCATCAAAGCAATGACACTCAGACCTCCCATCCATATGTTCCCAAATTATCTGAAAGATGTAATCTCTCAAGCGTGTCCTGGGACAGACCTGTGGGGGGGGGTCCTCCCTGTTGGACACGCCCAAAACACCACAGCGAGGAGGCAACCACAAAGTCAGATGTTGAATCACATCACCTGGCTCCTTTTAAAAGACGCTTTTATGCTTTTTTAGGGCCTGATGCTAAAAAATTTATTAAATCTTGAACACATGTGCAGTACCCATGATTAAAATGTATATATATTAATTTATGGGTACTGCACACAGGGGTGTGAAAAACTCCATAACGCCTCTTACAAAATTGCAGCAAAGGAGCCTGACCACTGTTTCACATACATGTATGAAATTTGGGACACATGTGCTACTGTCCAAGATGCTGGCGCTATGTCCTAGGATGTTTTACAGAGAATTTAGATGTGTCGCTACAAAACCAGTCAAACCACAACCTACTTGCCACAGGAAGTCAGCACTGTAAAACTAGAACCCCTTTGATGATATGGCGTTAAATTTTCTGAGCCTGAATTTTTTTTAAAAGCTGAAGTTGTCCATTTCAGACCCTTTGACCTTCACGCCTGCCTTACAGTGATCTTGGCCATTTGGAAAGTTTTATAACACCCTAGGGGTGATTTTTGACACCTTCATATTTGATAAACAAATAAATGCTGTCGTCAAAGCCAGTTTCTCCCAGCCGATGGTCCTTGTGAAGGTTAATGGTGCGTTCCATTTGTCTTGGAAGTCAGATGCTGGAGCTGGGTATGACATCATTCCCAAGTTGAGCGCATCCCAGTACCTGCTTGGCTCAACTCGGTTTTTTGGGGTTTCCATTAGGTGGTAGGAACTTGTTTAGTACCTACTCGGACAGGTTTCCAAGCAATATTGGTCAATCAAAAAATGTCACATCAGCATACCACATGCGACCAATTGGCCTGTAAGAGGTGTCACTCAATGAGTCATGGGAGCGACTCCTTCACAAAAATCCAGACCGATGAGGGAAATGACTCCAGAAAACCAACACCGTGGTCCCGAGTCTGACAAAAAGCCACAGACCACACAGCAGGTCTATCACCGCCTCAACGTTTTTCATTGTTGTGCTTGTAGTGCATACAAATTACGTTATTGAACTTTTATCTATGTTGCTATAATATCCCACACCAAGTAGAGTTGGAACAAGCAGCCCCTTCACATTAGGACCTCATCAATACTCGACATTTTCAAAACCTGCCTGAAATCTCATTTTTATTATTTGGCATTTAAACCAGACTGAGTGTCGGCTTCTGCTTTTTATTTGTGTCTGTTTATTTATAGTGTGTTATTTTGACTGTTTTGCTTTTATTCCTTTTCTTTTAGTTGTGTAATACTTTGGTCAACTCTTGCAGTTTTTAAATGTGCTTATAAATGAACTAGCAGGATTTATATCATAAATATCAGCCGATACACGTGACAGCTCCAAATTATTACATTATCTGTTTTGTTTTGGGGGGTTTTATCCATAAAAACACCACATATGCAGATTTGTGTTTGTGTGTTTATGTCCAGTGTGCTCCAACTGATTGAAAAAAGCCAAAATCTCCAAAAGAAGCTTTATAAGTGAGTCACCTCTTGATGGACTGCCCTTCACGAGCTTTGGTCCCTACAAGCCAGTTCCAGGAAGAAAGTCCTTTATCAGCACAAAGTAGGTCTGTTTTCCAGTCATTGCTGTTTGATTTTTCATTAGGAAACAAAAAACTTAAACTCCCCCTCAACATGACACTGATGAATCAGTTAGCTTTGAAACTATGTTTAACAATCTTTGACTAACCAGACTCCTGGAGAGCTTCCCACAAAGACTCACAGGGAGCACAACAGGAGGCCGCATTTACTGCTTTAGCGAAGTGGATAAAAGCTGGTCCCAGCAGCAGCTGTAAGACTCCACATACTCTCCTGGGCTTAAACCTTCCCTAAACTTGACTGTGTTTGGAACAAAGACCCTGATGCGGCTCAGCTACACCGTTTTACTGACTGATGATGATGATGGGGAGCGTGGCTTAAGTCTATAATCTACTGTTCACTATATAAAGCTCGTACTTGAATGCAAAGAGGGGATCATCATTTTCTGTGCCTGAGATTCTCATTTTTAAATTGTGACATCGGTGACCTGAGAGTGAGGAAATCCTTAAGTCCTTCTAACACCAGACCTTTCGGCTGTTGTGTTAAAAAAAAAGTGGCATTTGGGATTTGGGGATTTTCGTAAGCCACTGTGTGCTTTTTGTCCTTGTCTGTCCCCTCTTTTCATACGACAAAGAAAGAGTAAACTGTCTGTAAATCTTTGTTAAATTAGGGACTCTTTACTCATAGACGTAGCTGGATTACCCAGTTCCTTTTCTCTGTGAGGCTGGGAAAGGTAGGGGATTTTTTTATTGCTTTTACTGCACCTATCTGTAAATTCCTCAGTAAAGGTGGAAAAGAAAAGCACTTCTTCTTTTTGCTTTCAGTTTCCTTTTTCCCCCTGGTCTAGCAGTGCGTTACACAATGAGTGAGTGTAAAACAAACCTTTAAAGCGAAAGACACTTTGTTATTGAGGTGGTGACAGACGTTCTGCCCCACATTTCACAAGAGAAGTCATTGTTGACGGCTGAGGGAAACACCACGTGTGGTAAGTCGGTGACAGGGCATAAGAACAGGCTTGTGTTAGTCATTGTACATTACAGTTAATGCATCTGACAACCTGGCACTGAAACCGCTGTACGAGAATCAGCGTGAAATCCCATCAGAGTGTACAATTATATCTCACACACATTCATAGATAAATACAGTCATGCCGCAGTTACACGCAACCTGTGCCCTTCTTGTGCAGGCTGGTGTGCCTAGTGACAGATAAGTGCTGGGGGAGGTGCCTGTTTGCTGTCTTGTCTGCATGGCGGATGGGCTTTGACTCAGTTATCTGGCTGGTGGTGGCTCCTTTGAGGATGTTCCTCTGACAGCGAGAAGCCTGCATGTTTCTGTTATTACCAGTAAAACAGTGACGTCTCTGCAATAAGTCACAGCGGTTATGTGTTGCTTTACTTGCGGTCTGTGGTGCTTAGACTTTGCATAATCTTAATACTATAGATGCAGGGTTATACCTGGATAGATACAATGGTATCCAGTTGGACAGATGGAAAAACACAACGCGAGGAATTTTAAAGGTTCACGCTATTTCCTGGTAAACAGAGACATTCTTTCATTTTATAGAGACCTGCAGAGACATGGGTGAACGTTATCAATCACTATAAATGAGGCAACTCAATTTGTTCTTCTCACCCTCCCCAATGTCACTCTGTAAGGCAGCATTGATTCCAGTTATATTCCTGTCAACAGCAGCTTCATTCTGCCCGAAATGAACAAGTTACTGCACATCACCTGTTTTATGTATCGCTACGCGTCGTCGCTGCCACCAAAACTGTAACAGCGCGAGGCCTAACTGAAAATGAAAAAGTACTTCTATTAAGTGTGATAATTAGCAGCTCAGTAAAGTCCTGGTGGAATATGATGGATGGCATCTGTTAGAACAGCACTGCGTCTCTGTCATCTGTTTTAATGGGTTTTTTAACAATATGCAGGCTCCTTGGTTCAAAACAAACCTGCAGTGCAGACAGTAGTCGGCATATTTTGGTTGCAACTTTTTGTTTATGATACCTTCAGAGTGAGATAGTTTCCTTATTGATAATGATCTGAAATCAAGCCTAAAACTTTTCCGGTGCCTGTCATTTATCAAAACTTGTTTTACCAGAGTTAAATAAAACACTGGAATAGCCTCCAGCCTCCACTGGCCATTAAATTACAAACTGGTTGGTGCACCTGATGCTTTTGGCTCCAAGTACAATAAACTTTTTTTTTTTATCTGTTTGGTGATAAAAATCTCTGCCCTAATACAATTTTGCCCACCAAGATTAACTGCATGGTGAAGCTTCACTGTATAAATTTATTAGAATACACCACAGTCATCGCTCACCTCAAATGCTCTTTAAGTCAAGAGAGTGATGGATCTTTCCTAGGTATGCTGTTTTTTTCCCTAGTTCTAGTGAAAGAGGGTCTGCGGTCTGCAGAGGCTCTGAATCTACCAGCATGTACATCAAGTCTGAGCAAATATCACACTAGCAGTCATTCATGGGTTTGAGTCTAGTGCAGGAGTCTTGCCAGTGTGATTTTCTTTTCTTTCTCCATGACAGGATGGATATGTGGCCCTTGTTAGGTGGCCTCAGGCTACAACTGAAAATCTGCTCTGTCATTTCCTTTTGTCAAACTTCTTGAAATAGTTGAGTCTACAAATGTACCATAAGGAATCTGTGAGGCTGCACTTACAGCAGCCCCAGCATTTTTTTTAGTTTTGATGAAGCACTGCAGTTTTCTACCTATGCCAAAAAATAAGTGAGGAGGACCAGTTAATTTAAGCTTTAAAAAAATATTTGTTCTACACATGTGACTACAGTTCAGGTAGGGTTAGGTTTGTATGGCCCCTCTTAATCCAAAGTCCAATTAGAATATAGCATATATATAAGGCAGTGAAACAACCAAGCAGTTTATCAGGACAGAGGCATCCTGACAGCTTGATCAAATCACACTTAATTTGGTGTCAGCACATGAAACACTTGCACAGATATTACCTCATTTCCTGTTTAGCAACTGTGCCATTGATTTTCACTGGCGATAAACAAGAAACAGGTTTTGAAACTCTATAACCAGCTACTTTCTCACTCGTGAACAGTACCGAAAGATCAGAGAGGTGAGGTTCCATGTTGCCAAAGCCGGTTTAAAAAGACAGGCCTCTGCCTTTGACCTCTGTTCAATCCACAATACACCGAACCGCTACAGCTCCTCCTACAGTCAGTGAGCCTCAAGGAATGTCTGATTTTGGCACCATAGGCTAAGGTGCTCTCAAAAACACCCCGAGCCCAGGCTTGGCTCCAGGGTGGGGCCCCAGTGTCTTAGCTTTGTTGGAGCTTTCATCATAGGGGTCTTTTGAATCAAACTAAGTCGATGCCCTCTCCTCCTTCTGGGATGCAACTGATCAAAACTGCAAATGTAAAATCAAGTAAAATCCAGTTCCATCTGTAAAGTTTGGATTTCATGTAAACCGGTATCGATGCCCCTTTGAAATTCAAGCGAAAGAGAAAAGAAAGGGAAATATAACTGACAAAACAAAACTGTGGCTCAACACTTCTGTGTTGAGACATCATGACAATTTCTGTGGTTTCTTTCATTTTTGAAATACGCAAAAAGAAAATGACCTTGGTACTTCCTCTTTCCGTTCTTCAGTTTCATTACAAAAAGTCCGGGTCACTAGTCGCGGCACAATTGAGGATTTCAATTATTCTGCAATATGATGAAAGAAGAGAAAAATCTGTGGGGTTCCCATGCACTTTCCTGGATTTGACCATCTCTTTGCTCACTCCATATGAAACTCTCACACACGCCCTGTGCAGAGCATGATACTGGAGAGTGACAGCTTTTTATGTGTGGTTATTCTGTGAATAATTTATTTTAACTTTAGTTTAGAGTCAAAACATGTTTCTGCGTGTTTCTGGAATTCAGTTTGAGCTCCAGTAACATGGGCCTATATTTTTCAGCAGGCTTTGATATTGAGAAGGCAGCACAGTGTTTTGACAGCTTTTAGAGTATGATGGAGAGAAAGGGGAGGGGGATGGGAAAGGAGTAGAGGAGTGTGGGGAGGTGGGTGGGTGTGGCAGAGAAGGAATCCTGGGCTGTCCAATGTCACATGAAGGAGGGCTGCAGGGAAATAAAAGGAGGATGGGGGAAGGTTAGAAGGACAGGCTTATCAGGATGTTTGTGGAGATAGATGGGAGCAGGCTGGATGTCTGAACCACAACAGGATGAGGAAGTACTCCAAAGGGCAGGAGCTCATGGAGATAAACACATAATATGTACCGCACCTTCTTGCCAGGCTTCTCTCTTACACACATGCTCGCATAATGTCAAGTAACACTGCAGAAAGGCTCGGGGTGTATGGATATTTAATGAAACACCCCCACTCTCATCCTCCAATAAATATCCTCACTAGCAAGAGAGTCCAATGGAGGAGGAAGAGGAAAGTAGGGCACGTCTGCAGATTTAATGAGCCCCCCCCCCCAAAAAGCGCTGTATGACAAGCTTATGTTTGCTCCTCCAGCAGAGCTATACTCTCTTCAAACGACAAACTCCATTCTTCTGACATACAGAAGAAACGCGGCGTTATTGAGGCCAACCCATCCGATTTCTTTCAATTGTAAAACATGGTGGATTTTGTGGATACTTAACAGCGGGATGAAGGCCAGAGAAATGAGTCCCATCTACTGCGTGTCACAGCAATCATGTTTGATTGTTTTCCGAATGTAATCCCATTGAGTGGGCTTACCCTGCATTAAATCTCAAAGCCTGCTTTTCATTTCCGAAGTGCATTAGTTCGAGTCACAATGCTATTTTTCGCCGACAATTATTCAGAGATCATTAACTCAAGAATTCTCCTCATATCTGGAAAACAAGAGGAAAAAAACTGGGATGCACTGGGGATGTGGGAAAAAGGCTAAAATTAGCATAAAGCACAAAAGTGACAAAGAAGAAGTTTTGGGGTTTTTTTGATGGTCATTAGGCCTCAGGGTGAACCAGCCTGAGGATCTGTGGTGCTAGTACCTGCATGGCTTTCTCTGATGCAGCTCTGAATGAGACTCTGTTTTAGAAGAGTTGTGCTCAGGCTGATTTCACCTGAGGAGATTCTAGATGCTAAAACAGATACGTAATGTCCCTTTGGTATGGCTAAGGAACACACCCAGATGCAAAAAGGCACAAATGTAAATACTTCACAGCAAATGCACATACTTACCAAGCAGGCAGCACTCGCCAGAACCAAGACAAAACAGGCAGCCATGTATCCGGAAACAGCTGAATATGTGTCTAATTACATCTTGAGGTAGGTCAGAGCTCATATTTGTCCTTCCCCCACACAAGACCTTATTTACCACTTGCAGCCTCATGCTTTATGCTAGCACTACACCAAGTCATTGTGTCTGTAATTGAGGACATGGGTTGTTTTCAACAAGGACGCCGTGTTTTACTGACCCAGGGTGCGGCGTGTGGCGAGGTGACTCAAATGTTTGCTTATTGGATGTCAGTAAGCAGGTTTTTGCAGGAAGAATGTCAGTTTGTTTGTTCGCATTCTTGCTGCGAGGAATCACAGTGTGACAGTTTGGTTTGTGATCACGGTGACATTGATTCAAATAAAAAAGAATTATAAAAAAAACAAGTTGACATTTTTTTAGAAGACCACAAATTAAGAGCAGATTTTAATTATTGCTAGCACAATAAGCTCACCATGTGTTTCTTTGGTGCTTTTGATGGGATTGTTTTGCTTCTGTGTCTCAAATTCCTCCTTGAAAATGTAACGACAAACCAGCACTGCTGCATAAAAAGTCTCCTTCGTGACACAATTCCTTTGTTCAGTCTTGTCAATACCTGTTTCTTTTTCCAGTCTGAAATGAAAAAAAAATGCAGCTCATCACGTTGTCTCTGAAAGTGTCTGTCATTTTCACCTTGTGTGAGACGGAAGAAGGAAGGGGGCACGGGTAGCAAAGCAGAGGGAGAGAAAAGAAGGATGGATGCTCTGCAGAGTATGTTTGATTGCTGTCTGATTACAGCTGCTGCTGGAGGGAAGGGCTGAGATGTTCTCCCACAAAAACCTACGCACACATCAGCAAGTTCATCTGAAGGCTGCTGAAATCAGATAGCTGGCTGGTTGGGACTGGGTCACGAGAAATAGGCTATAACCGCCACAGAGACAAATCAACTAGAGACGTGTATGTCTGTGCTCGTCAAGTGGCAACATTTTAAAGTTATTAACATGTGAAATGTCTTAAATAGCCAATGTGACATCACCAGCTCAGTTTGTGGACTCTTTTTTTTCCTAAACAGGGGTCATAATTTACAAAATAAGCATGATGTATTTATTTAAGTTTAAACCTAATGATTGAGACCATAAACTCATTAGGAACGTGTTGGCAGAGGACATAAATCGAGTTAGCAGTATAGTCTTTTTCTAATGCATTTCTATACAACAGGGGTAGGCAACTGCAGGCCTCGAGTGCCGGTGTCCTGCAGGTTTTAGATCGCACCCTGGGTTAACACACCTGAATCAAATGATTAGTTCATTACCAGGCCTCTGGAGAACTTCAAGAAATGCTGAGGAGTCATTTAGCCCTTTAAATCAGCTGTGATGGATCATGGACACATTTAAAACCTCCAGGACACCGGCACTTGAGGCCTGGAGTTGCCTACCCCTGCTATACAATGTGGCTTCTTCTTGCAACCTGGGAAGCTGTCCCCTGCTGGCCGTTAAAAAACGTTTTAAGGTGTCACTTTTCGACACTTCTATTTTTTTTCTTTTTGAAGGAGGTTTTATATATGTGTGTGTGTGTGTGTGTGTGTGTGTGTGTGTGTGTGTGTGTGTGTGTGTGTGTGTGTAACACAACATACTAAGGCTAATGCCATGCAGGCCTCTAGGTGTTTAGATGGAGTGGGGGTGAGTGGGTGTCGGGTCTGGGGCCCCTTCCATGCCATTTTATCCCCAGCGGCCCCTCTAAAGTTACCCACTGTCTGTGACTGTAGCCAGCAGGTCTCACATCACTATATTCACAAAAGGCTCTCTGTAACTAGATAGCCTTAACTGGTCCTGCATTGCTGTCATATTTTGGTCAACATGCATACTGTGTCAGTCACACATATACACTCTTCCTCTTTGTGTATCCTTGCACCTCTTCTCCTTGAGCTGCTTTTACCACCTCTAATCCTCTTTCCATGCCAGAGCACAGACTAGGTTATTACAGTTCCACTGTGGTTAATGAGAGATGTGAGGTGGCTACAAGGTAAATCACTCATCACTTGGCTGAGTTGAAACTGTGACAAAGCTGCTAACAAAGAGCAAAAAGTGAAGTGTAGGGTGGTGGGGAAAAGGGGAGTTTAATTATTTTTTTGCTTTCTGTGGGCACACTTACATACAAAAACAAATATCTATATGCCATCTTTTTAAACTAGACTGAAATATGTACAGACTGATCAGTGTGTGAGCTCCTGCCTTTATGTCTGTGATTAATTAGGGCCACACAGCTAGGAAATGAGTACACTGGGTAATGCTGTGGCTGTATTGATTTTCTGTCTGCCTTCGTCTCTTTCTGCTCTTCTCTACCACCACCTCCCAATCAAGGAAGCCTCAGCTGAGCCTGTATAAGCCCCTGTACGTGAGGCGTTTCTGGTGGCACAGAGTTGCTTCTCCACCCCACACCAGGGGAAGGGAGGCTACTGGTGGAGTCCTCAGAGGTACCAGGAAGTGGAAGCTGCCTGCAGGAACACCGTCGACACAGTGTGGTCTTTCCTGGAAACACTGGCTTTTCGGACGTGCCCTCGAGTCTAAACGCAGGCTACTGCCACCTCCACACTGGTGTGAGTAGACTGTTGATGATGGGGAGTGTGTGTATATTTATGTGTCTGCTGCCATTGTTTTACAATGCGCTTGAAAAGTCTGATTTTGAAGAGCTTCTTCTTAAGTTGAAGCTGGCCGTCAGCACTCCAGCAGAAGTAGACGACAGATCAGCGAGGACTCAATCAGCACTCTGCCAGCATATCAGAGGCCTGGTGTGGAGCCACGGTCAGGAGCTCTCAAGGCCACATCTTCTCTTAGAAAGCCTGTGTGCACAGGATCACCTTATCTGTGACCGCACTGACCACCTTCTGTCATTATTGTGGTTATCACTAACTGATAAGATTGCATGAATCACTCTGTGTCACCAGTAACCCACAAAAACAAAAAAGGACTGCCCTAACATAGAGTTTTAAAAATATTCCAGTTTGCTAGTAACTACATGCCTCTCTACTGCTACAGTAACTTTTAAAATGTAACTCTCCAGAGTTGAGACCTTGAAGTAGAGTTGCAGTCTAAAGCCTGGATTGCAGACATGGATAAGGATAGCTGGAGACACCACAGCCGAGTAGTCAATCCTGTTACACTTCTGTGAAGTCCACTGCCGGGCATATGCATAGTTTCTGCATTCTAATGTAAATTCTCCACAAATGAGTCATGGTCCACCAGGGTCCCAGTGGCATAAGATTCATTCAGAAAGTATAAAACCCGTTTTATACAGCTCTCTCTTCCTCCCAAAACCATAGTGACTGCATCTACTACCAGACCATCAAAAGCAACATAACAACCTCAGCTACACCGAGGAGTAAACGAGCTAAATGTGGACTATTAAACATTCGGTCTCTTTCTCTTCTAACTCCCTGTAATAATAACTGATCAAAATACTGATTTACTCTGCATTACAAAATCCTCATTATAGCAGGATGAACGTTAATTTTAATGAATGTCCCTGAGTCACGCTGTCAGAATCCCTGAAGCACAGACCAAGGAGGAGAGGCAGCAATCTTTCACTCCAGCTTATTAATCAACCAAAGACCCAGACAGAGGTTTTAATTTATTTGAAAGCCTAACTCTTAGCCTTGTACAGCCTAACTGGAAATCTCAAGGGCCGGTTATGTTTGTCGTTATCGATCGTCCACCTGGCCCTTACTCAAAGTTTCTATCTAATATATCTGACTTTTCAAATCAGATTAGTTCAGATAAAATAATCATAGTGAGTGATTTGAGCATTCATGTAGATGTTGAAAATAATAACCTCAACACTGTATTTAATTTATTATTAGACTCAACTGACTTTTATCAAACAGTAAATGAGATATAGGGCGATCGTGGCTCAAGAGTTGGGAGTTCTCCTTGTAATCGGAAGGTTGCCGGCAGTGGCGGCTCCTGAAAAAAATCTCAGGGGGGGCAATTTTTATGATATCGACTAAAATGACCCATTTAATGAGTACATCAAACAACACAATTTTAATTTGTTGCTAGGTGATTAACTCATACAGTGATACCTCATGCCCACTAGATGGCAACACACAACAGAAAGCTTTCCTCTAGCTACATAAGTTACAGGTAGAAAGCGAAAGAAATTAGCATCCAGTAGCCTTTAAGCAAAAATGAATGTGTCCACTTACTCATTACTTAGGCTACATCAATCCAATGTTGTGTGGTGTAATCAAGCAACAATATAAAGCCGGCTGCATCATATAAATCAATATGCACAGCCTGTCAGCCACGACTTGCGCTGGAACCAACTCCGACAAAAAGTCCTGTTGTATGCTTTTGACTTCTCCTTCGTTGCCTGGGTTAGTTGAATTTCGGGCTTGTCAGGTCCCAACTCTTTAACTTGCAGTTTTTCTGCCATTGTCCTTCTGGCAAAAGGGTAGGTTAGAAGCGATCTAACCGAATTTGGGGGAGGCTGTGCCTCAACCGTTAACAATACCGCTGCCATCGTCTCTCTCTGACCTTATAGCTCACTTAGGCTACTGACTGAGGTAAAATTCTAGAACAGCAAATCTTCGCGCGTTTTCTGCAGGGGCGCAATTTTAAGCGCCCCCAAACCATTTAATTCAGCGACGCTGATAGGTCAAATATTTATTATTTTCCCCTGGCAACCATTTAATGATAGGCTATTTCGCTGCATATCAAGGGCGCTTTGACGAGCGCCCCAGAAGAAGAAAAACTTTGTTGGTTGACAGTCACTGGTAAAATGTTAAAATCGGGCTGTATATGGGCCAACAGATAAAACGCATTGTGTTTTTTAAAAATAATATTTTACTCCTCCACATTGGGGGGGGAGGCCGACGCCCCTGGGCCAGCCCCACGGTTGCCGGTTTGAGCCCCCGCTTGACGTCTCGGTCGTTGTGTCCTTGGGCAAGACGCTTCACCCTTTCCTACTGTTGCGCCATGTCCGAGCAGCCTTCGCCCCTCTGTGTCATTGCGCCCCCAGGTGGCTTTGGCTACAATGTAGCTTGCCATCACCAGTGTTGTGAATGTGTGGTGAATGGTGGATGACTGGATGTGTAAAGCGCTTTGGGGTCCTTAGGGACTAGTAAAGCGCTATATAAATACAGGCCATTTACCATTTACCATATATGCACACTTCAAAGCATTCCAATCCGTTGCAAAGAAATTGGGATTTCACAAATTTAGAAGATCTTTGGCCTTAAAACAGAGTTTTTCACTCTATGAAAAATCCATTTCTAAAGCTAGGACATCTTATGATTTGTCACTGACAGGGACAACCCCAGTTTTCTTTTCAGCACTTTGTACTCATGGGAAGCTTTCTTCCCACATGAAAGTTATTCACAGAGTACTGGTTCCTTAGGCAAAATGATGGAAAAACACAGCATACATTTTCATTGCTATGCAGATGATACCCTGCTATATTTTTCCATGAAGCCAGATAATACAATTAGCTAAGCTACTGGCATGTGTTAACCTCCTAGGACCTGGCGTCCACATATGTGGACATCACATTTTAGGTTATTTAGACTAAAATACTTTATAGACACCAAAACCGTTTTTTACCCCTAAAACTGGGTATGTATTTTTTCTGTGGATACTTGCTTTCAAAAATGCAGTTTTCAGCACTTCAACATTAGCTTCATTTTTCAGAGGTTGTGTCTCTGTAGTTTTGCAAAAATCTGACCAAAAACCAGAGTACTGAACAAATTAAAAAATTGTCCTGATCTTCACTGCAGTTATTTAGGAACAAGAGCAAAAGCTAGTAGAGGTAAATCCCCTGTGGACCATGAAATATAAAAAAGTAATAAGGTAGTCCGTCGTATTTGCTGAGATATTTGAGAGTGGCACAGCGTGGTGGACCAAGTGAGGGCGTATTAACCCAAAGGTGTAGATACATGCAGCTAAAATTATTATTTTAATCTTGTAGGCTGTAAAGGAAATGTTTACAGACACATAGCCTTGTTGTATAACCACACATGAAGTACCACACTGACCCCCATACCCATTTTTTTTCATCACTAAATTGTCCATTCCCAATCCCCCCATCGCCAACCCAATATTCTGTTTATATAAATATCCTCTACCCCTCCAGCTACCACATCCCTCCACGACCTAGAGGACATGACCTAAATGGGTGGACTTAGTAATGGTCTCTATGCCCCACAGCATCTTGTTGTCATGACAGCAGAATGGTTGTGACTATCGGGGTGCGTCTGCCTGCTGAACTGATTGAGGCAATTGATATAAAAGCAGAAGAAGGGAGGGGTGAAAAGAGGTGCGATGGCACCAGTGGGTTTCAAGAGAGAAAATGAAACAAGTGAGGTGAAGACTAAATCATTGAGAAGCATTTCCCTGCAGCATAGCGAGACAGAAAGAAAGAGGAACAGGCACAGGGAGTGAAAATGAAAACGTGAGAAAAGGGGAGAAAGTTGGAACCTTGAGCAGATGAACAAAGTGGCCTGGCACCACTGTGAACCAAGAGACTTTAGAAAGCAAAGGGGAAAGATAAAGAGAGATATTTAGAATAGAAATAGATGATTTTGAATGAAACGGAGAACGGTAGATGGTTACAGGGGAGAAAATAGCATGAAAAAAAGAAAGAAGTGAAAAGAGAGAAAAAGCCAGGGGGCTAATGGGCTTGTGGCTAATCAATCCTGAGTGATGGCCACTTTAGAGAGAGCCAAGCTGACAGATGGAGACCATCCCTCTGCTTTAACTCTCCCCTGACTCCTAACTCACCACACCAGGGCACATCAGAACCCCCCAACCCTAACAAGCCTCACCCACCCAGAAGGCATGTAACATCACGCAAATTCAACACACATACGGAGGCGCACTCGGCCCAGCCAGCGTCTGTCAGATCAGCCAATCCATTTAATGTGTGAGAAATGGCCATAAAAGAATCCTTACTGTTATTCCTGATGTGGATGAGTTTGAATCAGTGCAGCATCAGTTGTCAATTGATTCTCCATAACAACTGATTGGGCTAAATGAGCACTGGGATCGATCGCTGGCGACAGGAGGAGGGTATGGTAAATGAGTTATTACTCATGTGGCCAGGCACGTGGTACTTTTATACACTTGTTCTCAGTGAGCAGAAAAAGAGACAAGAGTGTTCCCATTTATTCAAGACTACTGTGTAAATCAGTCACGTGCTACCACAGCAAGAAAGACGCATATTTTCCACATCGCTGTGCAAACCCACAGCATGTGGACAGACATGGATAGCAGTATAATGAGTGGAAAAAATGGGAAAATGGATGTTATTTAAAGATCCCCGGGATGCTGCGGTTCTTTGTAAATGCACAAGGTTTGTGGAAGGTCCACCAATAATACTTAAGAGTATTTTATACTATGATATTCAAACTGGTGCTGAAAAATAAAGCCAACGTGGAAGGGCCAAAAACTGCTTTTCATCTATTGGCTCCAAAAGTGAGTCAATCTCCAGACTGTTGTGTTTAAATGAGAAATAAACATGTTCACAGCCTGATACAACACAGAAAACAAAAGGTTTTGCTCTCTAGCCAACACTCTCATTCATAACTGTTTAAATTGTACTAAGAGTCATGCAATATAGGCTTGTGGCCACTTTGGTTTTAACACAGGCAGCTGTCTGTAAGACCTCATTTCCGCTAAATTGACTGAAACTGGCATCTTGACTGTCTTTGCGGTCTCTTATAAGACCCTAGGATACATACAAAACCCGAGGACTATGACAGTGACTTCACAGTGGCTACAGCCATCTTTTATATACAGATGTACCATATGATGGAGAAGACAACTTTGCACACTTTTACTGTCCCTTATAAAAACACAGCAGTTCAGAGCACAACTGCCAATGAAATATTTCAATTTAATCCACAGCATCAAAAGTATTGCTTCATCATTAGAAGTTGTTCACAATCCCGTCCTTAAACCAAGCCAGAGCCCAAAGCAGTGCCAAACAAGAAAGCAGCGTCATAAATTGCACTCTGCTGGCCCCGATAAAAAAAGATTAAAGGGAAAAGAAGAGCAATCCAGCGACAGGCTGCTTGGACAAGGGTTGGATGGAGGGCTGCTATCAACTCCTGAAAGACAGCAGGAGGGAGGGAGGATTAGGGGGACAGTGCTGAGGCCTCCACTGATAGATATTCAGCAGACAGTCGCTTTCTGTCCTCACTATCAGCAGGGATGTTGCCACTGGGTCATGCTCCCAGGCACACAAGCTTCTTATGCATCAGTGTCAACAGCTGCAAGACTCCAGTTGCTACTGTCTGCTCGTTTGCAACTGCATATACATTCATTTCTGAACATATGCGTGTGCCACTCACATTTTTGCTCCCTGTACCAAATCATACAATCCAGCGCACTGTCTGGTCTGTCCTTAGCCAGTCCTTTCGCCGGGGAACAGCTCTGTTTTCCTCACCCAGCTGTCACGTCAAAAGACAGCCAGTCAGTCAGCCGGCGAAGCAGCAACAGTATTCTTCCCCTAGACGAAGCTATGGCTCGGATCCTTTACTTCCTGAGCCATGGAAAAGGGTCAAAGCACAAGCCACAGATGGCAGAACTTGGGCCATGCTTTGGAGAAATCTAACTCTGTTCAGAGCTGGAGAGCTAGAAGGTCAAAAAGGCAGAGAGAGGGGAAAAAGAAATGGATCTGGCTAGAAATGTGCGAGGAAACGGAGCAGAGACAGGCCGTTTGTTTCCACAACCCAGCGCTCACACACTGGAACACATCCATTAGGATTAGGCGAGAATCTTTATTGCTTTGCAGATCATGAGGTATTCTTTCAAAGCATATTCATTTTCATGCGTATTCATAATTTTCAGGCTCAAGTTTTGACAGTGTTGACTTTGCAGTGATGTATGGTACTAAGATCAAAACGTTCCTAGACTAGACATCTTTCTTAGCAATGAAAAGCACCTTTGAGGGGGGAAAAGCATCTAATCCACTGACATTTTAAAACTAAAGTCTGGCCTCTTTGCACTGTGAGAAAATCACCTGCTGAGCTCGGTAATTGAACGTCTCTGTTCTTCTATTATTATCCTGGTTCACCTTCGAGACGCTGACATGCTTAATAATGAAGTCTTTGTTAATTAAGTCAGCTGATTAGGGACCTGATATATAATTAAATTCTCAGAGAATAGTCGAGAGGAATATCTCAGTTTCATTGTTATCCCTTTTGGTCTTAATCTATGGCCCCTCGGTATCTGCTTGTTAAGTTTGAAGTAAGAGCCATTTCCGGAGCCAAAGACTCCTTCAGATCCCAAAAGTAAACAAACACCGAGGCACCGCTAAGGATTAAAAAGTGCCTTAATTCTTTCATCTCCAACAGAGTGATTAGCGTAGCTGTTTTGCCAGGTGTTAGAATCAAGCACATCCAAGAAAGGCAGGGTGCTGAGCCGTGTTAGCAGTAAGTTACCCTACTAGTCAAAAGTCTGGCCTGTCTCACGCCTGTGTGAGTGAATTAAGCAATAAATTGGGGAAGTCATAAAAAAAGTTTATACATTACTTTTCAGTGCCATCAGCTCCAAAACCTCACCTCTCCATGTTACAGTAAGTTCACATAAAAGTCTTTGGAATGAGGTGCATTTGGAAAACTTCACTGTTGGCATGAAGGGCAGCAGGAGGCGAATGATTCAACTGTGCTTTTAAAAAAGCTATAGGTTCACAAGGGCACTGGTATTGTTTGAATGAAGGATTTTCCACCTTTGTTTTAAAAAGTATTTCCCTCCAAATGAAAACAAAAACTATGTGAGGCTCTACCAAGAGGACATCAAAGTAACCCTAACTGCAATCTTGGCCAATAAGAAGCCTTCACACAATAACACGGCACACAATCTGATAAAAATGGCATCCCACACACAGAGATGCCGTTTCTGACACTCTTTACCCTGGAAGGAGTTTTTTAAAAGCTAAAAAAAGTTTGCATGCGGACAAAAGTCATAAAAAAACGTTAACAAAATATCCGTGCACATCTGGGCGGGGACATAGTGAAAGGAAAAACGGAGAGAGCTCGGAGAAGCGTGATTTCATGGTACATTTTGAAAATATGTTACTGTAACTTGACTCCATCCGTTGGCTGGACTCCTCCAAAGTTAAAATTTCACTTCTGAAAGCACCATTACAATTTATGTTGAGCGTGTACATGCAGCTTTTCGGCAGCACAGTGGTTCAGTGATTAGCACTGTTGCCTCACAGTAAGAGGGTAGTGGGTTCAAACCCAGGCAGGGTTCTTCTGATGGTGCTTGTGTGGGTTGTCTCCAGGAGCTCCAATTAATCCTGCACCAAGAGAGTCTCACAAAGTCTCTTTCTCACTCTAATTGCTCGGTCACCCTGGAGTGAAACACGACAGGACCTTCCTTGCGAGCAAGAAAAAACTGTCATTTAATTGTAACTAACTGCCAGTCATGTGACCAAGTGTATCTATTCAATAACAAATATCATAGCATTAAATTTATTAGGCTGTTATTATTAAACTATGTAACATAAATGGATGAAAATGTATATGTACATGCCAAATGTCATTTCTGAATGTCTGAGTTAGTTACTGATTAGTCACATACAATCTCTTTGTTTGCCCAAGATTGGTGGCACCTGCAGGTAAAGAGGGTCATTAATTACAGAACTGCCAGTTGTAGTGCCATCTCCCCATGAGACCGATTATACCAAAGTTTATCTTTAAAGTCAGAGTCCATGCAGGAGTAGAAAAGATATCAGCTTACACTAATAAATGACGCTGACTGTGACAAATGAGGTAATCATTAAAGACTAAGAAAAAAAAAATCTGATTAGTCAAGTGCTAATGCTTGACAAACACCCTTTTCGTCACACTCTCTAATGTTGCTCACTGAAAAATGATGCCGGGTGGTAGAAGGCGGTGTGGAGAACAGGTGACAACACTGCCTGGCCCCTCCCTTTGATGGCCAGTCAGGCTCAGTTTACTGAAGAAAGTCACACGGCAGATGGTGTCCAAGGAAGTGAATTAGCACCGAGATGCCACGTCCACATGCACCAGATGGGGGTAGAAGGAGAGACAAAGAAACTGGGGGAGAAAAACAATGGCATAAAGGCAGCGAGGGGTAGGGGGATGGGGCAGTGAGGATTTCTTCTGGGCTCATTTGTTTGTTTGCTTGTGGGTGTTTTAGCCTTTGTTGGGCCAATGCAGAGCTTGGCCAAGTTCACGAGCCTGTCAACTGTGATTACACCCATTCGGGGACTCATTTAGAGTCCAGATCTCATGTGTAACACCTCTCATTTTCATGGTAATGTTACATGTGTTGTGCAAAGCAAAGCTGGTCAAACATGCTAAACTGTGTTTTGTTTTCTGGTTGAAAAGGTGGAGATACCGCTGGCACTCAGTGAGAGGGTGCCTCATGTGAGTAAGAAATAACAACCGCACTGGTGTTCGCCCAAAAATTGTTTCTAATATCATGTTTTTCCCCTCTGATCCCACTTTGCAAACTTTCTTGTCCTGTGGGGGTTCTTGAAGGCTCAGAGTGACCCTAGCGCCCAGATACTTGATACATAAACATTGTACGAATGGCAGATCGCTATTTAGAAAAACAGAAATAAGTGCAGTCCTTTGTGTTGGAGCTGGGGAGAAACAGCCATGTTTTGGTCAAGGTAATCCCACAGTGTGAGTGCTTCAGGAATGGGCTCAGGAATGTTAATTAGGGAGAAAAAGGGCAACATGATTTAAATGCCACACAGATGTGGCCTATCGGTGATGCAATCTTGCAAGGAAATGAGTTGTAGCGCTCTCAACCGCAGGGCTGTGTCCTGACTGTACACAAGGCTGTGAATGGAAATGTCAGAATAAAGTTGTTCTGTAACCCAACTCTGAAAATGTCCCAGGCTATCTTGTTTTTCAATCTCGCTCTCTGTCCACACCCCTCCACAGCCCATCTGGCTGTGATTATTGGCCGTGGCCTAATCCTGCACCGTGTCCCTTTTTCACACAATGGGGAGGGCCAGTTCTCTATTGTGTCACTCATCCCTCTTCTTCTACCTCTTTTCTTTGCTCGCTCCCCTCCCACCCATCCACCTCGCCCTTTCTCCATCTTTCTTTTTCGATCTCTGTCTGTTTTAACTCTTGTTCCTTTTCTCCTCTTTGCCTGACTGCTGCTGCATCTGTCACTAGCCGAGCGGCAAGCGTCTGTGTGGCCCTCTGCCAATGCTGACAGCTGGGAGAGAGAAAGAGAGGGGAAAATAAATGGCGGCGGGGAGAGAGGGAGGGAGGGCGAGCAGAGTGGGGGTCGATACATATCAACACAAGTCAAAAATTCCAATATCACCTTTCTGACTGCGCACAACATTACAGAAGTTGCAAAAGAAATCAATAATAGTGACAGATAAATAACATTAAGGAGTGGAGCAGCAACTGCATGAGCAAGCGTGTGCCAGGCAACCTTTTGTCCTTTCGCTTTTGAGAGATTACTTTTACTTCTTTTCTGTTTTTCACAGTATTCAGTTCCTTTGCCTTTGGCCACACTGGAAGTGGTTTAAAGAAGTCATATGCCCCTCCGTCCCTTTCCCTGCCTTCTTTTGGCAGGCGGCCCTGTTTCATGACACTCGGAGAGCTGGTCAAGTGTCTCTGAGTCCACTGTTCTATTTTATTGACCTTAGTTTGTTTACAGGAAGAATAAAATAATCACCGGATGGCTTTTGTGTCCAAAACTACAGCATAAGCCTTGCATTTAAGTCATTATCCCCCAAAACAAGTCCCTCCAATTAAACGACATGTACTGCTGGCATTTTTCCAGAAGCATTAGCATATTTAGTATTAAATGGTAATAATTCAGATTCAGGTGTAGAAATCATGTGAACCAGCTGTTTGCATCTTCTTGGCTCATTTTCAGGGCATGGTGCTACAGTTTACTGCTTCACATGAAGAACAAGGACCAAAAACATGAAAATAGACAACCACTCACTGCTAGTAGTGGTTGATGCTGCAATTTAGGGCCAGAATTGCAGATACCAATTCAGTACTTTCAAATAATAAAAAGCATTATTCTTATTCTCAGAGAATATCTTCAGAGAGGTCAATCTTTGGATCTTTGTAACATTGACCTCTACCTCTGTGCTCGGGCTCTGGGTGTGTCTAAGGGATTTACTTCCTCATCAGTTCGTTTCTTTTTGCTGCTGAGTCATGTGACTGCAGGACAACTAAACACATCAGAGCGTGAAAGAGGGGGCGGAGCAAAGTGTGCATGCATGTTTGCACAGACATGTCTACTTTCCGATAAACAAGAGCAACACACTGAAGTTAGAAAAGAGAAACAAAGTATTGATCCTAATATCAGTCCAATACCCGTACCGGCACAGGTATCAATACTATCAATATTTGGATCGATCCGCCTATCCCTACAAACTCGCTCAAAGTAGGAGGAGAGGAGTGGGTATGGGAGGTATTTCTAACCTTGACTACGCCACTGAGACCATCACCATGGTCGAGCTAGAAGTGATTATATTTGAATAAGGGGATGCTAGCATGTTTGGTCAGCAAGGAGCATCCCCAAACAGATACCTGCCTGTTAGTGCTAGGTAGTAAACTGAAAATAAAATCACTCTTTGGATGGTTTGTACCTCAAAGTTAGCCATACTGTTTCTGAGATAACTCTGTATCAAATGTATGGTTGTCATGGATGTATAAACATGAGCATTTTATTTGAAATTAATAGCTGTGTTTCCATGTGTGTGTTGAATAACTCAGTACTGGTTGCAGACTTATATATGTGCACCCATTTTTGGGGAGGGCTGTGTTTTCTTGAGAGGACAGTCTTCATTACATGGAGTGGTTTGCAAGAGAAGTCCCAAGATGCATTGCTTCACTCAACATTCTGCTGAAAGACAGACTGCAGCAGGCTCGGGTGGGCTTTCGGGTGGTCTGACCCAAAGTATCAAGTAGCAAGACTTTGATGCTGAGCTACAATATATGTTTACATAAGCTAATACGGCAAAACGAGAGTTGGTATTAAATTTAAACAGTTGTGAGAAAAACTGCAGTTAATACAAATTTACAGTGTTGTAAAGTGGAGCCCCAGCGTGCTAAGCCTTCAAAGGCAGCAGATTAGTACATCGCCCACTCTCCTGATGCGGCATCGCTCGTGTGTTTGTATTTAATCCCGCGTACGACGTCAAGGGGAACACACTGGGTGACCCATCTTGTAAATATTTTGCAGTGTGTTTATTTGGCAGCACAAAACTACTCTCTCCCTCCTCTGCCTGCAGTTTAAAAACAACACTGGCATGTTTATAATATATACATACCAATATACGAGAGCACTAGTGGAAAAATATTTCTGTATTTGCCATGCAGGAATCTCAGGAATCACATGGTTCCTTCCTGAGATAACAGAGGAGAGCACTGCAGAGGGGATATGGGAGTTTGGAGGGTGGGATGAAACCAGAATGCAGTATTCCAGCAATGAAGAAGGATCGTTGTTGCACTTTTTAATACTGTGTGGTGAAAATAAATATGCTGCGGGGGGAGAATGGAAGAGATATATCGGAAAGATAAGCAGCAGATTGTGAAGGAAGAAAGAAATTAGGAAAAAAGAAGAGTCCGGGATTTGTTTCCACTGAGGTTCTCCAACATACACGACAAGCAATAACACTCAAGAGAGATGAAGCTTTCCCTGCGCAGAATACTAAACGGTTCACTCACACTCAGGAATGAGCAGGCTGTAGTAAGTCTGATTAAACGGTGGGGGAGGCAGGCAAGCAGAGAGCGAAAAAGAGAGAGAAAAAAGGAGTAAATCTCCATTTTTTTCCATCTGGAGAATGTATGTCAGTAGGCTGCACTATCTGCCTGGCCCACATCTCTCGCTTCCACTTTCTAAGCCTTTGGGAGAAAGACTGATTCAGTGCAGTGAAGTACAGTAGTCTGTTGCCAATGCAGTCAATTCATATTCAGAGTGCGTACTCCACACTGTTGCACAGCTCACACTGCACGCTCACATCGACTGGCTAATGGATAAATTGAAGAGGTCTATCTGGGCACCACTTGGGCTCCATGGTACCAAATGGGCCTACCTGAGCATTTTTCTGGCCATGTCCATCCCATTATGACCACAGTGTACCTGTCACCTGACAACACAAATCTGGAGGAACTGTGTGATGCTCTCATGTCCATACAGAGAAAATCTCTGAGAAATGGTTCCAGCATCTTGTTCCTTCTGTGCCATGAGGAATTAAGGCAGTTCTAAAGGCAACAGCATCAACCCTACTGGATAACCCAGTCTACATCCTGAGCCACATCCACCCACAGCCAAGTACCAGGTTCCCACAGTTTGGCCCATTCTTAGTGCCTGTCCCATCAAATTAAAAGCTCAGTTTTTCTGTCTGCTAGTTACTGAAAACTGAAGGAATTCTGAAATCCTAGTTCTGGGTTCTTTAATGTACTGGCCCCAACTTAAGGGCATTTTTTACTTTTTATGTCTTTTGCTGGAGCACACAGTTGAGGGACTGCCACACATTAACAGGTCATTGAATCAGGACTCAGTAATGCTCTGTCTCTTTTCCTGACCAGCAGCAGTTACTGTGTTACTCTAACAACAAGGAGCTAGTAAGTAATATATAGAAAGCCATGCAAGCATTATTTATGCTAAGACAACAAAATTTCCTTCACTTTCAATTTTTATTCCCAGACTGTTCCAAACCCTTGAGCAGATTTCAAAGCGGATATTGAAAAACAAGGAGCATCCTGTTGTACACTGACACTGGAGCCAGAGGGGACATTCATCCCCACTTCATAGATTCAGAGATGGGACGCCACTCCTCGTTACCACCAATTATCTGGCCGTCTGTGCGATCAATGAGACCTTGGAATGTATTTCCTCAATAGGTAATGAAATTTAAAACTTTTTAGATTATCAACAGCACTTGGGGGAATATCCCCCCAGCACAAACACAATTACCGGCATATGCGCACGCTCCCCGCCCCCAGACCTCCCCGTTATCTCAAATTGAATTAGAACTTTAATGAAGAAGTTATTTACCTCTAGTCTGTCTAACCCTGAGAAAGCCAGGCAAAGACAAAGCAGACGTAAAGATGCACCACAGCCTCTTGACTTATCTTAGTTCTTGTGTGTGAATGTTTAACAGACTCTGGTGATGAGGAGCTGTGCTTATGCGTCTGAGAAATGTGCTCACATTCTGTTTCCTGTGTTGTGGTTCCAATGCCAACAGCTGTAGGGGAAGTCAGAGGGTGTTTGTGGCTTCGGCACTTGTCTGTGTATATATACACAACCTGCATGTGTGTGAGCGTACGTGGCCTGTTCCTCCACCTCCCTGCTGGGGCTGTTCTGTTTCCTGGTTGCAGGTGCTGCTGTGAGATCACTTCCTGCCGACTCCCCGTTGTGTGCGTATTCATGGGCTCCAGCCATTTCCTGTCCACAGGGAAGAGGAAACTATAGGAAACAGGATGAGCATCCAGGGCGGGAAGGGTCACAAAGAGCTGGGTGAGGTGGAAGAAGGGGGTGATGACCCAGGAAATAGTGGAGAGGACCTCAGATAAGTGGAGAGACCCAATCAGGGCTTGTTTGCATAAGAGTGAATATGTTATTTTCAAATAGTTTAACACAAAGGCTTAAATGAAGGTGGCCTAACCACGTACTGTGCCACGTACTGTGCCACGTAGTGTGCGACACAGTTTTTATTTGGTCCCAATGTCTATGTCCAGGTAGATAAAAAACATTAAATGTGTCTTTAACTGCATGCTTACGTGATGATTTCTTTTCTACGAAGAGCTATTAGCTGGAGATTTGAAATATCTCAGTATAGTGTGCAGTGTATCCTTTTAAAAATTGAGGAGACTGGACAAATGAAGCTGCAGGCCTAAGCAAAAACTACTGATAACAGATGAAGAGCATAGTTCATCTGAAAGTCATGTTCTTATGAAATGTTGGAAAAGAAAAAGTGAGCAAAGATCTAACACAGAATCTGACAGATGGATATGGCCCTTCATCTACTTACAAGAAATTACAAGAAAGCTGCCTAAGAGAGTTCAACACAACTGAAGAATAAAGGTGGTCGTTCCAAATACTGACTTTTAACCAAGCTCATTAGAATTGTGCAAACTCAGTTTTTGCCTTCTATATTTTATTTCCTTTTTTTCATTTTTTATAATATGTTTCACTAAATCACTGAATTTATTTCATATTTTCCAAGCAAAATATAATGTGAGGTGGGGCGGCTTGAGACTTTTGCACCGTACTGTGTACCTTTCTTACTGAATAAGGCCACTGGGTCCATGTTACATCAGCCAATAATAGCAAAACATTCAAATGTTCACTTTTCTTTCACCATTGCAGACACCAAGAGATAATGACAATAAGTGCAATGATGAATCAGCACAGGACTTCTTGAATAACCAGAAATGACTGGAATCCTTTATGAACAGCCACAGTCTATAACCCCGTCAGGATGAGTAAAGGTCATGAGGCAGGACGATGATGAAGTGAACCTTCCTGTTTGTTTCCCGTCGTTAACTCTGTCATATGATTTCCAACTGGCACCAAACGTCTCTTCTTACCTGGAAGCTGTCAGTTGGAAACTGGTGACGGGGGACAGATGTGACTCATGTATGATCACATACTGTATCTACTGCCACATACACTAACCCGTTCATTACCCACAGGCAATGTGAGGCACGAGCCCGGGCAGGCCTCTCATTTGATGTTTCTGCTATGCTTCTCGCTGTCTGTCTTACGCTTCTTCCCTTCAGGGGCAGAACTCTGTGAAACACATTGTGTGAGCTTTTAACGATGTTCTGTGTGTGGGTGTTGATGTACAAGGCAGCAGGTTCAGGACTTCTTCAAAGATATTTCTTCACTAACATTGGAGGTTATTGTGTCCTTTATGGACTCTCTAAACAGCCGGTCAGATTCTGGTCAAAATATAATTGCCAAAGAGTTCCCGAATGTGCTATAACTTTGAAAGGGCCCTTGCGATAAGAATCTTTTTATTATTACAATCAACTGCCCTGCATGTGCAGTAAAATGTATTTTATCTTCAGGGTCACCTTAAGCATTTACTCTCTCTCTCTTTCTCTGTGTATGAGTGAACAGAAGAAAAGGAAAAACTGAGATACCCAGAATGTGATCCGCATCTTTCCAGGAAATTCCTCTCCATCTTGCAGCGTATCTCAGCTCCATCTGAAGATGAAGAGGATTCATCCGAAGTCAAACAATGATCCAGTACATATTTTGTCGAGCTTTAAAAACAGCCGCACAGATCCTGACTTACACTTAGCGCTCTGTTGACCTCTGACCTTCACATATCCTTCCAGAAGTTGTTCTATCTCTGAAACACTGCACTTCATCTGCCCAGCTCTCTGGTTATGCTCTGCTCTTGTGTGTTTGCAAGATTTATGAATGAATTGGTGGGCCAAAGCCTGGCAGAGTTTCCTGTCTCACTGGTGTGTGTGTGTGTGTGTGGATGGATGGAACTTCCTGTGAAAAGATGTGTGATTTCCCATGCTCACACAGCTGGGCTGTGAGGCAATCTGGGAAAACACCCTCTGCTATAGGGAATACTAACAGGAAGCTAAAAATCACTCACTTGATATGATGAAGTTTGACGTTCCTGTTCTGAAGAAATCCTTCATGAGGAGGAAATGAAGATACCTCATTTAATTCTCTTTTCAAGACCCTGCTTGTTTTCCATGTGTTGTTGGAACTCCTGGAGATACGTGACAAAGACAGACAGAGCGTTCTCAAAAGCACATGGCATTCATTGGTGTACTGAAGCATTCCAGGAATGTAAAGATACACAGGATGAAGGATGGAGATGGCTTAAATGCTTCAGTTCTCAAAACAGCTCAGTATGAAGCAACGAAGCTTCATGCCACTCAATTTCCAGAAATTAAAATGGATATTTCCAATATCAATATATAAAAGATATCAGCTGCACTTTTGTTTTGTTTGAGGCTTCTGTTAAACTAAACACCCCCCTGATCTCTCACCTTTCCCCCAGAGTTGCGTCTTCAGGAAAAAATGCAGCTCCCACTCAAAGAACATGATGTGTATATGTGTTGAGATAGCTAGAGTGATAGTCATCTCATTTTCACTGTGAAAGAATGAATAGCTGCCTTTTAGAGATCATAGATAGCTATGAGCCTCAGACAATATGAACGATCAGATGAATATCTTTGCACTAAGTGCTTCTTGCTTTTGATATAAAAGCATTTTTCAGGCATTGCATGTGCAGCATTAGTGATTTTATTAATCACATAGTGGTGGTATCTATCATGCAGATGTCATTTTTACGTTACGCTGATGAAGAGCCAAGTTATGCATGCATTTGTTGCAGTACTTGCAACAGACCTTGTGATTCAGAGTGTTATTAGCAGAGAGTGCAGTGACGTATGACCAGATATTTGAACATTTAGATCTCTACACCAGCGTGTACGTGCATGCACAGGCTTTTTTGCATTAGGAACAGTTATATTGTATCATAAATAATGTCTTGTTATTATATAACATATTATAAAATAAAAAATGCAACTGATCAGAAAAAAGAGAAAAGCGTAATCAATGCAGTTATATGTAAGAATAAAAAGCGCATCCACATAGTTATAGATTAGCAGCAATTTGGTCAAATTTGGCAACTTGTGGTTAAAATAACTGCTAGAGACATGAAGTGGGTGAGTCCCAAGTTCTCAACTTTCAGGAGAGAGACTGAAGTGACTTCCAACAGGGGTCAAGAATACTTCTGGTTGACTTGATTATGATGACGGGGTTGTAGCTGAAAGAGTCAGATCACGTCACTTTTATTTATTAAGCACATTTAAAACAACAGTATCTGACTGAGTGATTTATAGTTAACACAAACATGTTAACATTCCAGGTGTCTAAAAGCAAAAATACAAAACCCCAAAACCCAAATAATCTAAAGTCTAACAACTATAATGAAAAGCAAAGTAAAAATTACACTAATTTTAAAAATGTGAAAAATAAATAAATTAGTGCAAAACAAAAACTGGGTAAAATTATATCATCTGAGTGTTGAGGTTTTCTTGATTGTGCAGTTTTTGTCTTATGATTTTCAAGCGTTACATTAAGTCTGCCGTGTTCGATACTATCAGTTCATTGGAAACGAGTGATAAAACTTCGATTATTTGAATCTAGCCTCATGCTAGATTTGGGAGACATGGTAGTTAGCACTGTTGCCTCACAGCAAGAAGGTTCAGTTTTCAAATCCAGTGGTTGGCTGGGTGAAGATAGAATGTTTTGGCTGTGTCTGCATGGGCTCTCTCCAAGTCTTCCTCAGTCTAAATACATGCATGTAAGGCTAACTTGCAATTCTAAGTTGCTTCTGGTTGGAAACCAGTTCGGGGTATACCCTGCATTTTGTCCTATGACAGCTGGGATTGGCTCCTGCTACCCTGAAATGGATAAGTGAAAGAAATTCATGGCCCGTATTTGATACGACACAGAGAGAATATATAATGTTCTTCCTCTACCCCCCCCCCATTTTTGCACATGTCGAGGAGCATGTCAGGCTACATTTCACTGTGTGTTATACTTGTATAACTATGCATGTGACAAATAAAGAACCTTGAACCTTGAGAGAAGGATTGTGTAGATTCAACCAATTCAGCACAACAAGCAAGAGCAGGATCAGTGAAAGTAAACAGCTACAACATGCAGAGTTGGGTCATTGGTGGCAACTATAGACTACGAATGCAGTAACATGCTGCGACCTTAACACGCTGTGTTAAAGACTAACAATCCCCCATCCTCTGTCCTCTTCTTATTTACGAGGTCCTAATTGGCTGAAGGCTGCCTTTAGGAGGCAGCCGGGATGGGGTCGAATTCATGATGCAGACTCCTCTGATCTCTCCTGGGGGTGGGTTAATGGGGCAGGAGCAGACAAACACACTGACTGGATATCCCCCCAGGAGGAGTGTGTCATAGGGCCATTAACACTTTCACAAAAATATCTAGATTTATATGAGGTGTTAAACCTGAAGGGACAAAAGTCAATATCCTGTAAAAAAGTACAGACAAGAGAGCATCCACACCAAGACAGTCTGTATGTTCTATGTGCTTTATGTAACTCTGCGAACTCAGGAATGATGATGAAAGATGATTAATCTGCCGTTCAGGTATGAGACTGTGCTGTTAGTCTTAAGTGGAAGCTTGTTGGTCATGAAAGGATTTCCTGTAAGGAGCCGCAGCGTCTGCAATCTCAGCCACATACCCTCATCTTTCATATCTCCAACTTCACTGACCCTACTTATCTGTGTGGTTAATGTGTTTTGTCGCTGAGAATAAATGGCCTGCTATCAGTGTTTGCTCTTCAGAGTCTCATCAGTTTGTGACTCAGCGTCAGCACATCCACTATTACCCAATATTCTCTGGTCTTCTCAGATTCTGCCGACGTTGTGAATTCTTTGAGAGTTTATCAGCGTGACGTTCCAACTCTTCAAATCTCTCCCTGTCTCGCTCTGACAATCTTTTACACATGTGTCATCCAGTCACGTCTCTGGGGAAAACGTGTAAAGGCACTTCCTGTGAGATGACTGACCCAGCATCCTGTGTGTGCTCCGCCGCCCAGCGGGTTACTGTCACTTCCTGCATGACCTGAGGGCACAGAGGGCTGAAGTGAACCAAAAGTGTCTGAGAGGGTAAAAACAATCTAAATGTGATTCAAGGTTTGAGCAGCGTTCCAGGTGTTGTGCGCGCCTAAATATAAATCTTCATTATGACATGATGAAGGGATCATTTTAAAATCCCCAAAGAGGCTGAGAGGGAAAATAATGAGTATGCAGTGGCTCATTAGTTGTCCATTTTCATTCAGGAACAGATCCAAAGCTTTTGTCCCACTTTGTAGCTGCGGTGAAGCTATTTTAAAATGGAAAGAACTTGCTTCCTGTTGAAGCAAAAATACTAATTATAGCAACTAATAATTGACTAAGTACCCTCTTAATGTGCTATAACCAATTAAAATGAAAAAATAATAAAGTAATTCCACATTCAGGGGTTGAAATAACATTGCAATGTGCTTTGCAGATCCAGTATGTCTATGTATATATAGTGGGGGCATGACTCACAGACAGATGATAAAGCCTCGACTGGACCTTTTATACTGTTTCTTATTATCTGTCTTATGCACACTGTTGCATTGGTGTATCCTTAAATGAAACATGACCGATGTTTTAAATAATGAGGCCAGCATACGTACATGTAATAACTGTGAGCAAAACACTCAGTCACCCTGAATGCTTGGGTTCAAACAGCTGTTTCCAAATCTGAGTGCTTTGTGATGTCAGAGAGGGCGGGATATTTCTAAGGCCTCAGTCACCCTGGCCTACAGATGAGTTGGCAACCTCCTGGCAATCACAGGTCACCGGAAAAAATGTGTTTCCTCTGACAGGTTGTAAGCAATTTCACCTGGTTGCATTTCTGTGGTTGCTGACCCAAAACCCTTCTTGTGAAAGCAGCTCACCCATAGTTTGCATGGAAGATGCTGACTCCAAACATTTGCCAACTACTTTGTGAGATTCTGTTAAACGTTAAGAAACTGTCATGCTTGGTGTAACCAACATCTTGCTCTTTTGCAACTTTTACTCTGTGATGCAAACCAGACCATTTACCTTCAGCTTTTCAAGTTTCACTACAAAGCAACACTGCTAACGACCAGACATTGCAAGGAGGTTTTGTGTAGCTTACTGCCAAACTCTTTGCTGCCACTGGCTGGGAGATACACAGTTTTCCTTGGTGAGCAAGTAAGCAAGCAGTTTTCGACAAGCAAAGTTAGCTGAAAAAAAGAGGGGATATAATGGCTAAAGTGCTACACCAAGGCTCCAAAGCTACTCTGACAAGAACAAATATCTCGACTTGGAAATTAACATAACAGGCCCCATTAAAGGATTTGGAGATAGTTTACTGAAGTGTTTTAACTGTGTTTACATCATCGGAGAGAAACAGCACAATAAGTTCAATAGCAGCAAATATGGTGGAAGGATTTTTATGAGCTTGGTGTCTAAACAATGAAAAATGATCCAGGAAGTTGGAGTAATCATGTCATGTTGTTTCAAAGGCTGGAATTTTAGTTTCTGCTTAGAGAACTTTGTTTGTGTACTGCTGATAGTTATTCAGCAAGATGAACATTTACACCAGGAATGAAATTCATGTTTAGGGAAAATCAATGACTGAAACATCCTCCTGAGGCCTTTCCCCCTGCTTAGTCAGAACCAGCCTCAAACGTTACTTGCATGTCTCCAGCTGCAGCCATTATGTTTGGCAAAGATTGAGGGGAAAAACTGCCTCGGTTCTCTAGTGACTGTGTCAGCTCCTCGTTCTCTTAAATTAAATAAATCAAAAATGAGCACAGGGGGTGTTCCTGAAAACCTAATAAAAATCGGGACGACTTCTTTAACAGAACAATAAACAATGTTATAGTGCTCTCTCATCTAATCTCTGGTTGTAAATGATTTAGAGCTTTATTATTTTTCTCATAACTTGATAGCTGATTGTCAAACTAAAATCTGGGTGAAGCAGGAGGCAAATATCAGAAGATAAACAGAAAGTTGTAAACGGGAAGCAAAGGATCAGCTGAAGTTCAGCAATGACAAAAAGAACAGAAATGTAACTGGCTGAGTGACGATTAGGTGAAACTGTTTAACAGAAGATTATAATCACAGTGGAAAACAGGCTGCTCTAATATAGTGCGTCATATTAGAGCGGCACTGGGTGGGATTGTTATCCATTACCAGAGGAAACACTGGGAAATGGAGTAATAAGGGGACAATATTTTACATATAGACATATTTTAAAATAAAAATGCATCAGTGCCTTTGGTCTAAATTAATAAACAGCAACTGCTCACTCAAGTTTATTAACTCTAGACCTTTATTTAGTTTCATTTAGAGAAGACTAATTATTTTTTAGCAGGAACTTATATTTGACTTCCTCCTGACTGTTCAAAAAGGGCCGACCCAGCAAGACAGCATCAGTGACAACAGACATAACACTGATTTAGTCAAACTCACGAGAAGGAGGAACTGGGTTGCAAAGCAGCTTGTAGAAGCAGCAACAACTCTAACTCTAAGATAAAGAAGCTTATATACTTTGCTCTTTGTGTAATCACTAACTGGCACCGTGGGCTGCGCTTGTCTCTGTAACCTTTTCTATTTTTCTATTTGATCTGTATGTGTAGACATGGCACCAAATGTACAAAAGATCCTTACACTAATTCCTGGATCCATATCCTGGCTTGACTCAAAAGGAGTTTTCATACCTGCAATGATTGGTGCGTTGAACTGAATTTGGTGCAGTTTAGCAATTTAGCAATTGCACTGGACCAAAATAACTGCCCTGAGAGCTCCTCCTCTGAAGGGTCTCGGTGCAGTTTGTGTATGGTGTGACTCCTCGATCCAACCCAACTACCAGGTGTACATTGCAGGTTTAAGCTATACACCGTCCCATAGCAAAGGTCATTAGGGTCTAGTAACTACCGGTGAAATAAAACCTACATTTTCCATGTTCTCCAAAAGTCCCGAGCACAGCAGCTTCTTGTATTTCCTGTATTTCCTTTACTTGATCTCCACAGAGACACATCTGACCAGTAAGCACACTGAACATGCTCATGTGGCTTATAATGACACATTACAGTTTGCCCCTCCTTTTCCTTTGTTTAACCTGCCAAAGGAAAAGGAACCCTACCACCTGTAGACGAAACTAGAAGCTTGCAAACTCACCGACTAATTCGAGGTCTGTCCCTCATTTTCTTCTTCTTTGGTAAAGGTTGCTAACTAATAAATGATGGAGGTGATTTTTTGCACATTAATGGGATTAAGAGTAGGATGTAGGATTTCAGGGTTGTCAGGGGAGTTTCCACTTTCCACTGTTTACAAACTGTGAGTGTTTCATTCGGGCGTCATCTACAGCAACTCCAAAGAAAGAAAGAATGCACTTACAGATGGACAGTATAATTACTACATGGTTACTCCTCTTTGCTGTAAAAGAAAATCCTCACTGAGTAAGTGAAGTTTACAGATTTCCAATCTTAGCGAGGAAGTGCCACAAATGACCCTCATTCTGACTCAAACCCGAGGAAGAATGCAGTCAGGCACGCACATGCCCTCTATGAAAAGTGGCACCCGGAAAAAGTGTCGGATTGTTTGCACTACAATGTTATCAGTGGTGTGGTGAGTTTATGCGCGTTTTGCATGCATGTTTAAACAGCACCTCGCTCATACCTCTCATAACTCAGATTCCTCGGATTTTGCATGTTTACAAACAGCTGATACAGATTCTGCTTGTCCTCCTCCATCTTGAGATGAAGCTGGAGGAATGCTGGGATTTGGATAGTGAAGACATTTAACAGAAAAAAAGAGTTTTCTTCATCCCCTTCTCAAAGACATTCTCTAATCGTCATCTCTCCATCATTAACCTTTTTTAAGTTTTGCTTCTTTATGATTCTCTGTGCACAGGAGGGAGTAGAACTGTTTTAGTTGAAGATCACAGGACTCCACAGAAACCCATATACATGTTTGTGTCCAATCCAAGTTGGAAAAGAGAAGCTTTAAATGGGCGTAATTGTTCCCTCTCGCCATTCGATAAGCTGCTTGAAATCCCAAAAGCCCAAAAAAATCATATTTAGAGCAGTACCTTCCAAAATATTCATGAGTATGACAGAAACTCTGAGCTTCAGTGTATCATATCATATTCTAGCTCTGCTCGTATCTTTTCCCAGTAATGCATTCAAATTGTTACCAATTTCTTTCACACTGAACTCCATTTTATGAAAAAAAAAAAAAAAGATTCTGTAGCATACAGGACAATAGCGGACTGTGACTATCAGTGGCACCTTTTGGGAAGACTAAACCTCTGATCTGGAACTTAACATGTAAAAGATGCTGAGCTTCTAAAACAGTGGTCTGGCCCTCATTTTATAGAAATGCCAAATGTCATTAAGGACGGTGCATGTAATGTCACGCTACAGCCTGACCACTTGAATATGATGAAAAATGAAACCACCAGCTCAGTAATGGAAGAATAAACATTTCCATCAGTGTCACGTCTACATTAAAAGTTCCTTTTAAAGAACATCTGGTGATTTGCCTATTTACATAATGCATCTGTATCCGAATCTAAATTTAGCTTCTTGCTTAGAACAAATTTGACATTGCTGCACGCTGCAGCAGTGAGGATGATGCATGCAGTCATTGGACTATGCAGTGAACTGTCTGCCAACCTTAGTTATTTTCCCCTTTTTATACTGCCCCTGCAGAGATTTTAGAAAAAGAGGAAATTAGCTATTTTCTCATAAACCTTTGCTTTTCCTAGTCAGGATATTTTCCACATGATGCACCCCAAGCTAACAGTAAACTCACTGAACTATTATCTGCAACATTCATATATTTGAGCTATCCAACGTGATCTGATTTCATCAAACATCTTCATTGTCACCTGCATCTCTGTCCAAGATAACAGTGAAAGTGGTTTTATTAAGATTATGTGGAGTGGTCAGTCTCATCTCCTCCTTCCGTGGGAGAAATGCTCTTGGTGTGCCAACACTGGCTTTGGTTCAGAACAATGAGTAACAACTCCAACAAGTGAAGCCTTTGCAGTTTAATAAACTGTAGTTCCTTTAGTGGCCACTTGTGGCTGGTCAACTTTACAAGATTAAAAGGCATTTTTAAAACCTGCTTAAAAAAACAAAACAAAAACTGTGGATATCTTCAGCTTTATAAGAAATCTACAAGACGGGATTTACCTATCAGGATAATGGATACTGGCACTTGACATTTGTCTGAACACAGGCTGCTAGAGCCTCACCTTTGATGCTTTCGAGCATTTTAAATGTTATTATCTGACAGATAATATGGTGGTTAATTGTGCTAATAGCCCCTCCACAAAGTTTGTGCCCCGGTTTTGGTGGGTGAATTTCTTTATTAGTCTGTTAAACATTTTGTGTCTGAAAGTGTGGAATATTAAACCAATTGGTGACATCAAGGTAGCTGTGTTGATTTTTTTATACACAGTCTGTGAAATTCTGTACATGACTTTTTTTCCACTCGGAGAATAAAATTTATTGTATCTGGTGATCCTCTAACCTTTTCTCTATTAGCATTTCAAGGTTTGCATTAAATCTGTGACATCTCTGTAGCTAAACAATGGATTGGCACAAAGTTTTAGCCAGAATTTAGTGTTTTATCAGATGAGACTGGTGACTTTGAATGATCTTCGGTGCCACCATGAGATAGTCATTTTGTGGTTCTGAGTGAAATGTTTCAACAGCTACTGGAATAAATATCATGAAATTTGCAAACGAGCAAGTAAAGTTTATTCTGAACACTCTGTAAATACAGCACTTACTATACTAGACTGAATATTACACAAACACATTAAAAGCATATCTATTTTAGGCTGGAATAGTTTCATGTTTCTATCTATTAATAAGGTTTTTTGTTTTCAACCATGCAGTATACTAAACTGCTGATCTTGCAGCTATCAGTCGTATTTTGCAGCTTCTAACTCTTACATTTTATCTTTGTTTCCAATGTTGACTTCACCTCCCCTGTTGAGCCCCCATGTAGTGCTCAGGACCAGCACTGAGTGAAGGACGACATCAGACCATATTAAGGGGATCGTGTTTCCTTCTGATGACCCAGGGGACAGGGGAAGGGGGGGTGGACCACTTCCTGTGGCCATCCAGCAAGCACCAAAAACGCCAAACCCTGTAAAGGCCAGATCAAACAGATGGACTGGACACAGTTCAGGAAAATGAATTTCCGCTGTAACTGAAGCTCTTCTGCTGTTCTTCTTTGCAGACTCACATTTCCTTCAATCAAAGTTTCACTTCACCATTTCTGTTCAGCTTGATATGCTTGTTTCACGAGGTTCATTTACTTTTTGCCTCACTTGTATCCAGTTTCCTTCTGTCTTTTCCTTCTTGTCCACTGCAGCTATATTTCTCCTTAAAGCTCACACCTCATTTCCTTTGAACCCACTCCACATTCATCTCATGTGTCTGCTCACACTGTTGACATACAGCATTCCCTCACAGCGCTGCCACGATGTAGCCCTGCATCTCTTTGCTCTCCAAGATGAGACAGTTGTGCGACAGAGGCGTCAGATCTCTGACTATGAACATCTGGAGAATGTTAATGTAATCAACACAAATCAGATTCCTCTAACGGCCATTGGCAGGAGCTCCGGGCTCTGAAGGCAGAGATGGACTGGGGAGAAATGGAGGTAGCAAAAAAGGAAAGGGAGAGTGAGTGAGTGAATCAAAGAGGAAAAGGTTTGTGTCCTAGAAATCTAAGCTGACATGCTTTAGAGTATATAGCGCATTCCTTTTCTTCTCTCGCTGATGGCTGTGGGGTTTTGCTGATACAGAGCAAAGAGAGAGCAGAGTGGAAACACTTACATGGTGAGAAAATGGGGCCCTCTTCGCAGCACAAATGAAATTCCACCCATGAGATGTTTGATCTTGTAGCATGGAAGCAGAGAGGGTTTCGGGGTCACATATGTCTGTGTGTAATAGAGAATGTGATTAGTTTGCCTGTTGAATGTGAGAGTGAGCCATTTGTAATGGTAACCTCTGACCTGGGCTGTCGTAACTACGTTTCCTCTCCCTTGGGTTAGTGTTTGTGTGTGTGCGTCGCGGGGGAATCGGATGTACTTCCTGGTGCACAGTCTCCATGTATGGTGACTGACCGGGAAAATAATGATAATGCAGGAGCAATGAGGTCATCCAGTTAAAGGGGCTCTCTCTCTCCCAGCCGAGTGACCCAGATTGCTGTAAGCAGATTCTGGCCCAACCCCTAAAACCACTCCACCCGCATCAAGGGATTGTGGCCCCCAGGCCCACATGTGAGCCACACACTCGCCTCTTTTTACTTGTTCTTATAGTGAGTTTATCACTGTGAAACCCTCACTGTGCACTACTCCACTGTCCACAACTAACCATAATCACTAATGTCATCCACACATGGCTGCTACACCATGCTACAACATGCTACAACATGCTACAGCTGCTACACGACACATAAATGTCAACCTGTGCAGTCTGCTTCTGAGGATGCACACACACAAAAACATGCCATGTAATATATATAGCATGTTTATTATCCTTTGTGCAACCCCCTGCATAAAAAGAGACCTGAAAGGAAGGAAGGCAGACAAAAAAGAAGAATCGAGTTTAGAGAAGGATGTGAAGAACAGGATGAGGGAAAAGGAAAGAAAGATACTTGGAGGAAGCCTGGAGAAGGTATTTATACCCTCCTATTGAGTCAAGAGACAGACAGCGAGGCAGACTAACAAGCATTCAGCCATTAACGAGGCAGAGGTATTAGGCCAGGTGGCTGAACCAGACGGTATGCAATCAAAAGTGGAGATGGAAACATCAAGGGTGAAATTTTTAGGCACCTGAAGAAGCTTTTGTGATCTTAAAGCAAAGACAGGCATCGTGTAACAGCTGGCAGCAAAGGGCAAGTAAAGGCTGTCTGATACAGAGTGGAGGGAGGTGGTGAGAGTTAACAGAAGGAGCTGTTCTTCTGAGTAGATGGCAATAATGAGTAACAACCAGCATCCAATTCCTGTGAGATGAAGCCCTGCTTTCAAATTTTCAGCAGGGATGTTTTAAGGATTTTCTAAATGGGGTGGCACAGTGGGGGATCAAGAACTGTTTGGCGAGGGGAGTGCAAAGGAAACAGGAAACAGTGTGAGAAAATTTCATTTTAAATCAGACAGACCTCAAGCATGCATGAACTTGCATGTCTGCGTTGTAAAAGTACGGCAGCCACATAGATGCACAAATTCTAACTGCAAGGTGAAAGAGGTGACAACATGTATTTTGGTTAGAGAGGTAAATATGCATTATTTTATTAGGTGGTAGAGTTTGGGGGGGTAGAATCCTTTGCAGAGTGAAGCAACTAGGATAGAAAGAGGGGGAGTCTATTTATCAGAGTTTTGTATTGATTATGACAGATAAGCAGTTAATGAAATGGATAGGTTGTGGTTAAGGTGTGCTCGAAAAGAGACTTAAATGCTGAACACACAGGCAGGAAGAGCTAAATGAATAGTGACATTTTTATAAATGAATGCAAAGGGGGGAAAAAAGTAAAACAAAATAAAAATCCAAACACAGAGCGAGAGAAGCATAAGAAATGAGAGACAGACACACGCGGATGGAAAAGGTAATCTGACACAGGTGGAAACAATCAAAGACAGCTGAAACCAATGAGACGATCACAGAAGAGTGAAAGCAACAAAAACAGCACAGCTCACAACAAACTACTCCTGTATCACTCTAGGCTCCCTCTACACATGCTGAATGGAAACTGCAATTAGTTCTAGTTGAACTGAAACATACGTTTTTTGCATTTTTTGTGATGAAACATAAACTGCACCTAAAAAAGCCTCCAGGCGAGTGATAGCTAGAGGTAGACTTGAACAATAATTCAGGTGGAATGTATCTGTATATATGTGAGGGGAACCAGGCTATCGTATAAACTTAGCCACTATGTTTACCTGAGAAGAAAGCTCCTGGTAAACTGGGTCATTGGTTAGGCTGACATCATGTGATTGGACATTAAAAGTTGTTTAACGTGCCAGCTCCACGTGACACTAGTGCTGATCATTTTTTAGTGACTGCTCCTCGCAACAGAGGAGCAGTCACCTGTCACCATGTCTCCTGCCTCATTCATGCTCTATCCAGGCAGCACGCTCATCTAAATGCAGTCCTTTCAATAGTGAAATCACATCTTAAGCACACTAACTCTGTTTGTGTATAAGGTAAGCAGATGCCCCTGATTTTTGTTGGCTGAAAATCTGCTCAGCCGTGGTTCCAGAGGACATGTGCCTATGCATGCATCCTTATTGATACCCAAAGACGACTAACACAAAAACAGCATCTCAAATAACTAATAGAAGTCACTGCAACCAATAAAAGGTATAAATGAATATCCGGTGATGATAAAAACAAACTGTAACCTCGATTCATTCTAATAAGAAGTTGAAAAACTTGAATTCAAATGAAGTACAGCATATTTCTTCTTCAGTGTGTGTCTATGTCAAAGTTTCAAACTGTCTCTGTCATAAGCTGGGTACACATCTATAATTATATAACATACAAGCATAAACTGACTAAAACGAACTTATCCTGCACATTTTAGAAATAAAATAAAAGGCAGAATTAACTCAAATGTTCAAAAGACTATATTAATAAGGAGGAGTAGACTCGATGCATGGATTGCTTCGGCTCAATCCTGCTTGCTCTACTATTGCTTGTCCTGGAAATATGCCGCTGCTCCCAGGATGCTGTCTGTCCATTGCAATAGCATTATTTTTATGATGTTTTTGCTACTATTAGCCCTTATTCCTGTAGATGTTACCTTTCATGTTATTTTAACACTGCTCACAAGTTTCTGCATTCCAATCACACCTCCCCAGCTGATTTACTGCTGGTGTTTGACTACTGCGACAGCAAATAACAACAAAGTCCCATTCGCTGGAGAATATAGGGAGCTCTACATTTAGTATAGCTATAAGCATTTGACAGAATAAGTCAAAAATAATATCAAATATGTAATGTTGTGTCATTTTTGTGGCTTTGAGGGATTGATTTTGTTTCATCTTCATGTGGGGCTCTTAGAGAAAAATCTGACAGCATATTAGCACGCATTAAGATAAGCCTGGTTGGATTTAATAAGCGAGGGCTCGAGAGGACACAAAGTTTGCAAGGCAGCTTGATTGCTATGCAGACAGATACAGCAATGTCTGTGATGGTTTCAGAATGTAAGTAAGTATTTTCAAGAAGTTAAGGTTTCCTTGTGTAGAGTGGGTTTTTTAATGCATTCCCTGTGGTGAATCTTTCTGAGAGGCTTTGTATTTGGTGGTGGTGGAGGTCTGTTTTGTATGGATGGAGGCCAAAATGCAGAGAAAAAGATGCTGTTTCCAATTTATCTCCATTATTGTTGACATGGCTTCAGCAGAGCTCAGAGGGGGGAGAGGGTCAAACTATCACCTTTTTCTGCCCCCGAGCTCTCCCACAGCTGCCACCTCCATCCTAAATAATTACTGTCAGAAGCCCGTGTAACTTACTGCACACCCTTTCTTGCTCACGCTCATCAAGCACAAACCCAGACCAAGAACAAACCAGTAGAGGATGGAAAGATGTTGGCATTTCTAGAAAAAGCAACCCTCAGGCAGTTTTACCACTTGGCAGCCACTTTTGTAACGCCCCTGGCCAAACACAAAACCAAGGCCTTATTTAAAAGAATGGTGAGACAGCCATAACGGCAATTTCAAGGGTTCCCGGGACATAAAACATGCATTTATAGAGTCACCAGTCAATTTATAAATAAAATAAATGTTTAGTAACTTTGCCCCAAAGTAAGGTTCACTGTTACACTAAGTAGTAACATGCGTGGCTAGATCCTTCCCTGTTGGGTTTTTGAGGGGGTAGAAATGACTTTTGTGTTATGCATCAACCAGTTTGGCATTACATAATTTTCCCATAGTTTTCCATTCAGGATTCTTCCAGCGGTTTCTAGAAGAAGCCACACATTTTATAAACTGCTGACTTTTTAAACCCTCTTTCACTGTAGCCCAGGAAACCTTCTGTAAACTCCATCGATTTACCGAGGCGCACTTGTGTGGTGCTTGTGGCAGCTCTGATAATTGCAGGCATGCTGTGGGGCGCTTGAACCTACTTTCATGAACTTATTAAAGCGGAGTCCCAAAAAGCCAGAGACCAGGAAAAACCAGGTTTGATTTTTGGTCCTGCTTGATGAGATGCAGGACTTCCATGCCTACTTTAGTATACTGTCAGTACTGTTTTCAGAGGTGTGGTAAGACTTGACTGATGCGCAGAAGCCAGTCATAATGAGCCATAAACTTAGCGCGGGGCGCGTTAATCAGCTTAGAAGTTTGTGACAGCGCCTGAGAGTCAAATGGCGGGCTGCGCGGTAAAACCACAATGCATTATGAAATAAAGAGCTAAAGGCAGCCACTAACACAGTAATGTTATTGAGTTATCCCATAACAGGCTCAGCCAAATCCGCCTGCTGCACTTTGCTTAATGTACAACAGCTGGTGGCAGCTGGAGCCTGTGGCGGCCATAATGGATATGATATCATATCACAGTTCCCGCCCACTCTAACCTCCCATGATTCCTCATCTGTTGTCGGCTGCAGGAGAGTAGGGAGGGTGGCAGTATGAGTGGTGAGTGTCTGCAGTGTAGATATCATCCACAGCTTTCTGCCTCTTCTTTTATTTATTTGTTTATTTGTTTGTTTGTTTGTTTAACAAGAACAAAACATCGTAGCTGTCCCATTCAGTGTCTCTTTGTCAGCATTCATCATATCTTTCATATTTAAGCCTGACACTGTCACTATTAGCACTATTACCTCACAGCAAGAAGGTCCTGGGTTCAAATCCAGCTGTGGAGTTTGGATGTTTTGTCCAGGTGCTCCAGCTTCCTCCCACATTCCAAAGACATGCATGGTTAGGGTAAGGTTAATAAGTGTACCCTGCCATGCATCCCATGACTTATAGGCTCCACCAAAACCATGATTCTGAACTAGGTAACTGGGAAAAAGTGTATGATGCAGGGAAGTGATGCAATGTTATGTATTGGATTAGACCCAGTTGCCTAATGCACGTAAATGTTTTCAGCAGCAGGTAATGAGTCCAATTTCTCTGTACAGAACAGCTTCAGCTCTAAGATGTTTGCTGGTTTCCTCACATAAACTGTTTGTTTAGGACTCTTCCTGACCTTTTGTGTTATATTGTGGTCAACACTTTGATTTGAATATTCTAAAACATCTTTATCCCACTCTGCTCTCTTTCCTAGGTCATCATTTTACTGCCATGTTTTCTTATTTATCCAGAAAGTGTCACCTGGTCTCTGTACTGACCATGAACAATATAAAAGATGGACATGTCGTGAAGACAGACATTAGACTCTGCATTTTGAAGCTGCAACATAGCTAGTAGTTAGATAGTTTGGTTACCCCAAGGCGGATCTGCATCTCTGGCTGGTATCAAACCAGCAACCTTTTACGTAGCAAGCAAACCACTGCAATATGGAACCACTCCCTATATTAATATTAAAAAAGCATCTCTGAGTTAATATAAAGACTAGAGTGAAAAATGAAAATGTGAAAATCTACAAAACCTGAAGGTGTTGGTGTTGAATCTCCAAAATGCTGGTGGCATTCCTGTCCTTTAACATGACAGATATTTCTCCAAAGCCATTACTGCTGTAGCTGCTGTGTCATGACACCAACACCAAAGGACACTTTGTGCATAAGAAGGAGGCATCTGACAAAGAGTTAAACTACACCCGAGGAAGAGACCTCATTATTTTTCTCGTGTGCTGAGTGCAGCTGTCTGTCTTTGTGAACCACTGTTTATTTCACAGACAAGTATTTTGTGAAATAAAATACTTTCCTTTTGAATTTGCAGGTCTATTCAAAATTTGTAGCTCTTTACTTATGTTGAGCCATCTTGGCCCATATGTAGTACAACAGGCCCAAACCATGATACTACCACCGCTATCTGCACAGATGGGAGGCAAAGTTTCTTATGCAGGAAAAATGGATCATTAGCACTCAGCTTACAATATTGCTAACAGATGCGGAAGACTCCAACACAAAAAACAATCTTCTGCCAAAAAGACACTTTTTTTGCTAGAAAAAAAAAAGTTGTGTGAAACCTCCTGTGATTCCAGACGAAGATGCAGCTTTCCTGCAGTGAAAAGCCACAGAAAGCTTGAAAGTTAAAATGCTGACTCTGTGACTCAGTAGGCGACCGTGAGTCAACCTCAGCTTGGAAGTTTCATGATGGAGATCTGTGTGTGTTTGTTTGAAAGACTGCTGGTCTACTTTGCCCATCTATTCAAAGCCAGCAGACATGAAGTTCATCAGGTTCAAACTTCTCCATTCATGTGATCCCCATGCCAAATGAATTCCATCACTGTCGTCATGGTGTTGTCCTGGCAACCACTTAAATGCCTGTCATTGACGCTGCTGCTCAGTCAACAGGGAAAGTGAGCACAAGACAGAGAGTTGAGGTTGGGGGAAATGCAAAAGGATGGCAGGAGGAGGTCGAAAGGGGGAAAATGTGGAGTCAGAAATAACTCTGGGAGATTTACAGTAAATGACAAGATGAGAGTAAATATTTGATACGAGCTGACCATTAAAACATTTTCAATAATGTAGGGAGCCTGCGAGCACTGGCTGACATGCTAGTGACTTATGCAGATCCTGTTCTGTTCACATGAATGTTGTCCCCACCTCTTTCCCCTGCAGGAATACTGGAAAAAAGCTGGGATGCACAGCAGGTACATGGTTTATTAATGATTATGACTCTATTTTTGGACTCTATGTGAAGAAAGATTGCCTTAGAGGGCAGAAAATGTCCGGATCATGGACTTCAACTTATATCATGCAGGTTACATGGGCTTCATTCTTCTCCTTCTCATCGTTCATAATGCAGAAACATGAACAGATGCAATTTTTGCTTGCTCTTATAGCCAAATTGTCTTTCCTGTTACTTCTTTGCATTCCCCCGAGCTCCCAGTTCTTACTCATATAATCTCATAATGAAACAAATCTCTTTTATATTAATTTTTTGGCTTTGTTTTAGTTTTTTAACAGCTCACAAATGTAGCTACACATTCATATGCATATTTCACTTGTGTCGTGACATAAGAACGCCACTCTGCCCTCCCCTCAGACTGGGAGCTACAAGAGTAATCCATTTGCACAGCAGCGGAGGGGAGAGAGGAGCGACCAGAGGGACCAACATCTAGAGAAAGGGGAAAGGAAAAGGGCTGTGAGAGAATAAGGTGCACCCGCAGACGGTCAGAAATAAAGACGTAGCTCATAAATGTTCTACACACAAACAATTATTAACTCAGTATTTGCAAAATAAGTAAGATGTTTGTGTGTGCAAAGGCCTGCATGGCCTCTGCTCTTTGATGAATCAGTGGATGATATATGACATGTAATGATGCAAGCTGATGAAAAAGTGAAACGCGAATGTGCTTCATGCCTGCAGGGAGCGTGTCAAGGGTGATGAGAGCTGTCTTTTCTATATGAGGCTACTGGAGAGAAAAAGTTACACTGGCTGATTCGATTGAGGAGTTTAATTGGGTTGTCACCTCAGTGGGGTCAGCGCCAGATAAAAAAAGAATCAGCTATAACAGAGAGGCATTTAAACCAAATTAATTCTAGCTGATTATAAACGCAATAACAGCTATGTGACTTGCATATGGCATAGATACAAGAGCGTAGTTAAGTACACATTTGTGTTGCATTTCCACGCCAGTAAACCGGAGGTTATAAATAAGATGCACAATAATTTGCAATGAAGTTAGCAAAGCAGGAGACATTTCTATATAATTAATCTAAGCTTGTACACTTTCACAAGTTACACAACAAATTAAAGCATAAACAACAACCCCTTAAGCCCAATTAACAGCCTGTAATGCATAACCATTTAAAAGCGCCACGCTCATCATTTAATGTCGCAATAGTTACAAAACAGCAAAGAGTAAAAAACCTGTCAAGGTGCACAAATGGATATATGAACTCATGACACGCTGGGACTGATAAACTAATGAATGACTTCTTTCTAATTCCAAAGAGACCTGGAGGTATGAAGCAAATATCAGACACTTATCCCACACACTGTCTTCCTCCAGTGTCAGGATGAAGTGTGGAAGTAAACGAGCAATTAATAACCAAAACATTAGCTTGAAATTAGTTGTTAGTGCCATGACCTATTGCCTGTGTTGGTGATGTTCCAACAATGTCCACATCAATGGACTTTAATTGTGAGTTTTGCGACTTTTTAAAGCTGCACAGAAAATGCCCTCATTAGCATTGCCCACGTAATGGCTCTATCTGCCTCGTAATATAACTGACTGGTTGGTCACATCACATAGGTGGTAGCTTTTAATTGTGTTGGCTAGAAAAACGCTTTAAAAGGCTCTGGCTTCATTTTGCATCACAGGCTTCTCTCTTTTACTATGAAACTAACCAATAAGCTGAACACTGATGCTGCACTTCAGACAGTGTCTGGGTTTTGGCACGTGTCAAACTCGAGGCCTGTGGGCAAAATACACCCTTTAAAAATTTCCTTCCAGCCAGCCCTTCAATTTAGGTTCTAGCTGTCAGCACACAGTCACATAGGTCCCATGCACCAAAATGACAGGCACACTTCAAACATACCTGCAAGTTAACATGCCTGTTAACCTAGAATGCCACCAAAAAGCTGGTGCTGAAGGGAGACAATCTCAAGAGCGATTTGAGACTGAGTATTTGATAACAGAGTGTAAAGTGGGACCCACAAGATATCTGTTTTCCAAGAAGGGAATTTATGCCAAGATATGGAGCCATAAACACTGAACAGAGACTTAAAAAGTCACTGAGCTAAAGAGGCATGCAGCTACAGCAAGCTAAATCTCACAGTGATGGGGCTGAAAAGGATTTTTATGTGCAGTAAATTTAATGGCAAAAGGCCAGGATGTATGAGACAGGCAAATTTCTCCTTTTTATGTTTTTAGGTAACACTTTATAATATGGCCCATGACTATTACTATTACTATTACTATTACTATATTACTATTTTACTGGAAATTTACCAGAAAAACAAACAATATTTCCCAATCTCGCGCTGTTTAATATTTGTTATGTTAATTTGTAAGGCTTTTATACAAGATCAAAGTTCAAAATTTCTATCTTTGTTGATGAAAAGGCATAACTGTCATATTCAGACAGTCAAAACCAAAGTTATGATGGATTTGCAGCTTTGTTGATTGGTTGAGAGCTTTCTGTGGACTTCATTATATATGCAAAGTGTGAAATGGATTTTCTTGTCATTAAACTGCAGCGTACTATGTCTGGCCCTTGATGTGATTCTCATTTTCCAGTGTGGCCCTTAGTCAAACCAAGTTCGACACTCTGGGTTTAAGGCGTCTGTTTCCAAACCTCAACACCATTACAAACACCACTGATCAAACATGTAGTCTGTTTAAAATCCCACAACTCCCACACTGGCTTTCATCAGCACTGCCACATGACTGTCTGCGTAACTGCACGAGAGGCTCGGGCCAAAGCAAAGACGGGTATCTTTCCATTACGGCACTCTGCTCTCATTCGTTATCCTCATCTGAAAGGTGCATCTTGCTATTGATTTCTCCCACCTGCCAAAAGCTTGGTGAACAGCTGCTCAGTTGGACGGCCACATTACTCATCCTGGACACTTAGCAGATATCAATAATCAGCCGTTTCCCTCTTCTCTATTTGGAATAACAAGGCCATACATCAGGCCTAGCAGTCACTAGCTTGCTGCCAAACTGCTCGAGACTCCAAACTCTCTCAGCCCTTATAAGGTAATTCAGTCTCTGGTCAGACAGGGAAGAAGATGAGTCTATAGGTTGGGACGTTAGAAAGACACCCATCATCGAGAGCTCTTGTTTGTGTCCAGCTCTAAATGCTGAGACATTCAGCTCGTTAAGTTTTATTTCTCCCCATAGGCGAGCCATTACGGCCCTGAAACACCCTCTTGTTACACTCTGACACAGCAAATTCAGAAACACCCGTGCAAATGACACGCTTGTCGATCAAGCTGAAGAAAGTGTCCTTGGCCAACCTTGAGTGTGTCTGTGTTAGTGCAGTGATGTGTGAGGGGGGTACACACAGGTGCGTAGTGAGTCTTTGTATTGAGTTGGATCCGAGCAGGACCCTCTGAAGATTTGAGGCGTTTAATGATAGCACTGGGGCCGAGATAAAGCCAGTCAAAGCGCTTTGCTGCCAGTCGTTAATTACTCTGGATCACGCTGACCTTGACGAGACCAGGGTCACACAGCCCATTAGGAGGAGCGACTCGCCTCCACCCAGGCAACTTTCCCATGACACCCCCATAAATCTCCCTAAAAGAATCCCAGAGAGCATAAACCCAGGCTCCGCTGCACTGAAGACGCTTCTAACTGTCTGCTAAACATAACTCGGCAACTGGTGTCAGTCAGCTTGATTTCCTTTCTCTGCCCACTCTCACACAACTGCATCATAAAAGTATTATGGTTTTGGTTACTTTTAAATTCAGGGAGATAATCTGACTCCATGGAATGTTTCAGGAATGAGTCCCTTCAGGGCAAATTCTTAAGCGTATGAAAGAGGAGCCGCTCCACCATTAGCCAGAGTGACATCCATCATCAAATAGCCTTAGCAGTTCAACTGGCCCTGAGGGTGCTATACGCAAAAAATCAGCGCACAATGCATGGCGATCAAATCCACCCCTGCTGTTTGATCATCTCCTTGTGACATGTGCTTATCGCTGCAGGCATCTAGAGGCCAAAATCCAACCATGACATCAATAAAGAGCTGACAATCTCATCAAATTATGAGCTTTTTTCTATCTTTATCTCACTCTCCGTAGGTATACGTATATAAAGGTGTCAATCATTTTTATTGTGTTCAAGCAGATTATATCTCTGACAGTCCCGAGTGATGCCCGATTTGCTTATATGTTGGGTTACACAGCGCCTGATCAAATGGTGCAGTTGGTGCCCTTGGCCCAAATACCACACCTGCTGTCACCCCTGTCTCTCCTGATGCTAAGAGCTTTATTGTGGACAGACGCTCAGGGTCTTCTAAATGCTTAACCATTGATCTCCACTCCCAGCTCATCACTGACCAATAATAACCTAGTTAGCAAGCCCCAGAGGGACATCACACAAAGACAGGATCTCCCTTTGGGGGAGTCAAATGCTCTTTTCTTCCCTCTGCTGTTGTTGAAGCAGGTGTCTTTCATATTGTGCTTGTCATAAGGAGATATACTTACACCATTTTGTTTTTTATGGATGGTATCTCAGCCTCTGACAGCGAGCGAATGTATGAGAGAATAATATGGGCAGTAACAGTAAATCTTACTCAGCCTTTCGCTCATTTTCCAATGATACCCAAACTTAAATAATGACCCACTGCACCTACTCTCTTACCTCACTACACTTTCCTCCCTGTCCCCTCTTTCAACCAATCAATCGCCGATCAATCACGTGCAATCGCTGTCACAGGACGAGCAAAGAGTTACGGGCTAACCATTCTGTCAGACAGTTAATGCAGACTCAACTGGGCAGTTTGGTCAAGCTAGCACAGATCGATGCTACCTGCCTCAGCAGGCCAGTGCAGATGAGATCAGCACGCACAGCCAGGCGGCTCTAGATTAATTCACGAGCCGAGGGGGGAGAGGTCCGCTGGTATAGCAGGAGCTAATGCAACTGGGTTTCCAGTCTGATGATAGAGCTGTGAAGGCTGGCTTGAGGTCAAAGCAAAAAGGCAGGGTGAGATTTTGACAAGTTGCAGCCGTTGTCTTTGTAGCCTCGGAGTCGTTAATCTAATTAGGAGAGGGAGCCGTACACTGTTACATCCTTCAAGCTGGAGACTTCTAACCTCATTTACACAACTCACATCTGAGGTCTTAAGAGCAATCGCTCAAACCTACAGATAGACCAGACATTTAAACTGGTTTTAATGTAATCCTCTTCAGCTCCATATTTCTATTCTTGGACTCCATTAGACATTGTTCTCTGGCTTATGCTGAGCCTTGGTGCACCTTTTCAGTTCATTCAGTCTGTTTTAGAAGCTGGCACACTGAAGCAGCCATTAGAACAACATCAAACTGTAGGAGGTGTATGTTCAGATCTTAGCTGGCAGAAGCTTCCTATGTTTGATTTCAGAAGCACATAACAATAGAAGATAAAAGGCATCATCACTCTAGTTTCTGTTTGAGTGGAATAATTCAAACACACGTGTACGTACCAGGAAAAAGTCATATGCTCAGAATAAACTAAGACCGAAATGTGAATAACCCAGACTCAACAATTCACTTCTTCTCCTGAATTATTTAATAACTCACAAGGACTTTCGCGGTTCACAGGGATGTGCTTTTATGTAACCGTGTTTTGATAAACTGGACGGGGACAAGAGAGGGAATTGGGGGCAAGAGATAAAGGGGGCGGTTATAAATAGGTCACTCACAAATACGCCGCAATGATGCTCCATGACAACCCAGCTGCAATGGCAGATGGATAAAATGGAAAAGTGGAGCAAAATGACAACCAAATAATGAACCGTGCCAAAGTGGAACAAGCAAGCAAAAGAGGAGGAAAGCATGCCACCAAGTCACCGTAACTGTACCCACACTTAGATGTCTGCGATGGGTGGGCAGGCGGGACAGGCCCATTTTTACATAATTAATCCTGTTTTTACAAATGTTGGCTTATAAAAGTTAACAGTGGTAATAATCCTCAATTGGCAAACCTCCTCTTATGGGTTAAGAGCGTAGTTGATTGTGATCAAACGGCGAATGAGGAGTCAACAACAGAAGTGAGCTCCTTTTATTTTAAGAGGTGCAAAGTCAATGAATCCGACCACACGCGGCTCATTAAAGCACAATGGCCCAGGGTCGACTCTAGACATTTATTTATTTTTGCTGCAGGCCTTTTTCTGCACTCTGCCATCTCTACCATTCCTGCTGTGTGCGTGTGTGTGCGTGCGTGCGTGCGTGCGTGCGTGTGCGTGCGTGCGTGTGTGTGTGTGTGTGTGTGTGTGTGTGGTAAGAAGGGTGGGGTATATTGTTAGAAGCGGGCAGCACGATTTGACTTTTTGCCCCTGTGCTCTGAGACAGGATTGCACTGCAGCAGCTGGGATGAGCGTGGCCATAGTCGAACCTGCAGTAACAACAGCTACACATACATATACACACACACACACACACACACAGACACACACACACTTGGCAAACCTGCAGAAAAACATAGCAGACTCTGTACTACAGTTTTTGTGGGGACATTGATGAGCTTGATGTTTTACGGCTTCCACACGGATTAATAAAGAGCCATTTGCAAATAACGATCACTATTAATTTTCCAGTTAGTTTGACATGGTATTAGTCCATGACAGAGAGAACAACAACATGACCTCAGTGACATTAAGCTCATTATGTCTAGACAGAACTAAACGCCGCTGAACATCCTATTCTTCTCTGGATGAGATTAGTGTTGCATGGAGATGCGAGGAGGGGCGTGTCTGCCATCTTTTATTTCAAAATGATGATATCTAATGTCTGAGTCATGCGTAGAGGCTGAGGGGGAAACCCTCGAAGTTCTTTCTTCATCTCTTTTCTCTCTCTTCTCTTGGGCTCCCCTCCCCCCAGCCCACGCCGGGCAGCCCGCTGTGCCTCAGCGGGCTGCCAGGTCATACTTAACACTAACCACAGCTTCTCCACAAACCTCCTCTCTCACCATCCCCCACCCGATTCTTAAATCTGCATTACAATAAAGATGGTAGAGAGGAAAGGAGGTGGGGGTGGTTTGAGCAGCCGGCGGAGAGAAAAAAAATGATGGTGGGCTCAGAGAGAGTGATGATCTCACAGATTGGTCGAAAAAAAGCCCCACATAGCGGTTAACCCAAAACTGAGCTAATGAGTGTATCTGTGTGTGTGTGTTGGGTGTCTAGCAGTTGGGGGTAGATTCATTTGCATGTGGCTGCACGCAAGTGGTTGTTGTCATATATATTTCTTTGTGTACAGCAAACAAATTGCACTTGTGCTGTCAGCTATTCCTGAGCAGCAGGGAAGATGTCCGTTTGATTTTGTATCAAAAGCAGCCCTTTTTTATGATATGCACAAAAGCTGTCACGTAATATAGCTTATCATGTTTTATTTATCCACTTTCAGCAGTGTGTCAGCATGTCTATGCTTGTGCTCATGGGATTTCTGAGTGTCATAGGTCAGCTGACATTTTGCAGTTTTGACAGGAGGAGGAGGTGTGGATTTGACTTTTCAAAAGCTTCATCGAGCTGCCTTCTGCCTGTTTTACACTGACAGCTTTTTTGAGACACACAAGGGCCATTACAGGAATAAAAAAACACAATAGCCCAATTTTGTAACATCTAACGCACAAGCCTAGACATCACAGGCTTGTGCCATGTAATGCCTATACTGCAAAGATCACATGTAATGCTGTCAAAGCTTTAATACATAATAATTTTGCATGCCTGTCACTAGAACTTCATTCATTCTAAATTGTGTTTAAAGTGATAAATTGTTGTTAGTAGGTGAGACCTTCTAATAAGATCCGCACTGTGACATTTATAGAGCAGCGTGTTTATTCACACTTGAGGCTGACACATTAAATGGTTGTCAGCTCAGCTGAAATGGTTTTCATGTCTGAACTTTATTTCCTATTTTCATGCTGATTACTGCTTGAAAAGGGGTTTCAACTTTCCAAGAAAGCCCACTTTTAAGTTTAAGTATGTAAGTCGCTGATACAGGGTAAATATAAATGCTGCTGAAGTCGTAACAAAAGCTCAGATTGCATTAAAATAATTGCAAGAAAGCCAAAGGAGACATGAGTATGGTACTGGGTCCAACTTGGGCACTAAAACAATGATTAGATTATGTGACAAACAAGCCATAATCAGTCACAGAAGTGCTGATTATGCACATATCCACAGCATCAAATAGGGCCCCTGGCATGGATAATTTATCCAAAAGGAGTTGTTTGGAGTGTGTGACGTGATGCACTGGATTATGGCATAAATTAAAGTGATCAGTCACTCCGAGTGCAACCCACATCACAAAAGATCACGGGAGAAAAAGCCAAAAGAAAAACATCAACTAAGACCCAAAGGCTGTCTCCAAAAGTCTGGAAAGGTTCTCACGACCATCCGTCCAAGCACCTTATGGGGACTTCATGTAGCTGACACACGGTTAGCTGACGTATTATCTGCTACACAGTGATAAGCTACAGGTCTATGGTTTGGCTAATATAAACATATTAACACAGGGACAGTAATGCAGGATGAGGGTTAAACTGCTCTCAGCTAACATCCATGGTAAAGACAAACACCATCATATGGAAAGAATAAAACAATGAAGATGGAAGAAACTAATATGTCCCTGCATTGTTTGGGTTACTTCAGATCCCAAACGTAAAGAAATCTTTTGAAAGTTTTAAACAGCTTAAAGATACATGTATAGTATGTATCTTATACATATAGAATGATCACTGAGTAGTTTCTGGAGAGGTGCTTTTGTCTAATCAGTTCAGAATCAGGAGTTATACAAACACAGCATTTACCAATATACTCTAAAATATAACGCTAGCATGCTCATATGTTCAAGTTTGCAGTGATAGCCCTGCTAAGATTTATTTCTTATCAGAACACAGTAGCATACAAACTGACAAATTTTAGCCCTCCAAGAGATTGCAGACCTGTCCAGAGTGAACCCTGCTGCTCGCCCTATGACAGCTGTGATAGGTCCCAGCTCACCTGGATGGATGGATCCGGTTAAGCTGACTGCAAAGATTTAACGGTAAACCATCCAGGTGTTGGTGTAATATTTAGAGACCATCAAATGTCAATGACATTCAGCATCTTAATGAATAAACAGTTAACTCTGCGCCTCCAGAGCAGTTTAAGCAACTACCAATAGGAGCTCATACTGATTGACATATGACAGGGAGGCAAAAACACCAGAGGGTAAACTAGGCAACCCGAGCCTGGATTATTCGCTAGCAACCAACTGTCGGTGATGAAGCAATGCACATGATTCCTTTGTGGACATCTCTTTGAAGTTAGCCAGCTTCAGCATAAATGTGAATATCTGCAATCTTATAAACCAAAACGTATTCTTTATGGAGAATCAATTGTACGTCCTGCTTTTGTAAATTACTTATTAATAAAAAAATTAATTACAGACTCTGAAATGATCAACCTTGGCTGTTTAGGCTGATTTTCCTTTTGTCTCTGAAGCTTGGACGAGGAGAACAATCGAACCATAATGTGGGAGGGATGAAGAGGCAGAGCGGAGGAGGAAGAGCAGGTTGTGATAATGATGAATGAGATGATGGCACACTGACCTAGTAATGCAGCAGCTTCATTGCCAGTGGGGGTAAGCTGCCCTACTACTACTGTACGCCCCTGTCTGATACACACACACACACAGCCATTTTTCCCTCTGCCTCACTCATCAAGCCTTTCTGCTCTCCTTAACCTCTCACCCTTTCCTCTTACTTGTCCTACCATCTGTTTTATCTCTCGCTCCCGTCGTACCTGCCCTGCATGTTATGACAACAGACAGAAACAAGGCACCGTTGGTGGAATTTGCCAAGAACTGTTCAAGCCTCGAGATCAGAGACAAACACGGGGAGACAATGAACAGGAGTCAACAAAGACAGAAAGAATTTATGATGAGGAAAACCAAAATAAAGCCTGATGGGGAGGTGGGGAGGGTAGATGTTAAAAGGGAACCACGCTTGATTTCCCTGTAGTCACAGAGAGGCTGAGAGTCTTGCCTGCTTAAATTGTGGGAGTCATCTCAGATAAGCAAACCTCGGCAAAATGATAAGGCAAACAAACAAACAGAACGCCAAGGCCTTCCCTTCTCCTGCCTTTCCACTGAACTGTGTACCTCTGTAACATCGGCCAGAAATGTTGATAGAAGCAGCAGTTGCCATGGTAACCGACTCTGGCCCCCTGTCTGCACGCATGCAGAAATGTAGGGTGGATTGGGGGGGGGGGGGGAGTTTGTCGCGTCATGTCTGCCACCTTAGGCAGGGAGGTGTGTGTGTGTGTGTGTGTGTGTGTGTGTGTGTGTGTGCGTGTGTGTGTGTGTGTGTGTCTACAGTAAACACATCCACTGTTTCTTTCCCTCCATTTTTAGAGCTTGTGTTGTTTTCCAGGCTCCCCCTGCGATGTGAACGACTGTTTTATCAATGAGGCGAGTCAAACATGCAAGCCTGGCTCAGCACTGGACATCCCTCCTGCATCCCTTCCTCCTCCTCCGTCTCCTCTGAGAGCGACTGCCAGACCCTGCACAAGCCCCTGGCCAAGATGGCTGCCATGTGCAGCTTTGTGGTTGCCTGCTGGTGAGGGCCTTTTTGCAGTCAATAAGCTAGTTGATCGAAATAATTTGCATTACAATGGGCTTTCTTTTAAGTCGACACGCTCGTATTCATGGCAGTGAAGAGGGCTGTGCACCTGATTGTCCTTGTAATTAGGTGCTTGGCAATGCAAATGCTGTGTTTAGGAGAGACATAAAATCGCATTTACAACTCGGCGTATAAACAAAGACGCTTGGACGCCACTTTTGAGCAAAATTCAGTGTTGCATTAGCATTTTCGATGCTTTAAATAATATTATTTTCTACTCTGAAAGGTGCTGTACGATTGCATCAGTTATTTAGGTACTCGAGCTCTCAGCTGTGAGACAAACGTGAAGTAAAACCAAAGGAAAGCACACAGGAAACAGCCTGCACTCTTGTTTTTGTGATTTTGTATGCATGGATTGCTGACAAGCTGAGGAACCTTGGGAAATTACATATTCATCATGCTGATCTGCTCAAGTAATCTGTTCAAGGTGACTGTCATAAAGATAACTTTTTCTCCTCCCAGAAGCAAAAGGAACTCCAGAGACGTGTTTCTGATGCTGCTCCCTCGCTCCAGCCCTCCTCTCTCTTTTATTTTTTTATCCCTCTATCTTTCTAATTGTAATGCGCAGTTGGCTTGCAGGGAGCGAGAGAGACAATGGGGGCTTTTTGGTGAGAACTCATCCCATGTCAGGGCATGAAAAATGGCCAGCAGCACAAACAGGGGCATTGACCGGCTCATTGGGGGGGGGGGGCACCACGTTAAACGTGACAGAAATAAGCAGACAGGTCAAGACCAGGGGTACTTCTTCAGCCACATTCTCGTTTTTCTCAAGGAAATCAGGACTTGTTATCATCACAGTCTGCATCCTACAAGTGTGCGTGTGTGCTCTGCATAGAAAATAAATAGTAAGGCCTCCATGTCAGTGCCTTGGCTTTTTTTGTGCTTATTGCACTCTTAACGGCACCATTTTTCATTTTTAAATGGGTGGTTGGGAAAGGCCATTGCACCTCATTACCTGTGGGAGTTGTATCTCTTTTCCGTTTGCTGGGAATGAGATGAGACGATTGATTCCACATTCAAACCTGCGAACCAATATAGAGCGACGAGCACTTTAAAAAGTGGGGAAACAGCCAGCGCAGCTCTCTTCACCCTGAAAACACTCCAACGTCACTTTTAAATTTGCCTAATAATTTATGACCTGTTTTACCTCTGCACAAGTGGTTTCATAAGGACCCACATCCTTAAACTCTCATCATGCAACCGCAGCTATTGTTTCTTTCTTTTGTGAGTGGGTGCAGGGACCTTTACCTTTGGACAAAGGTATAGATGTAGGCTAAGCAAAGCCTTAAGTGCTAAGGGGGCAATGAGGCCAAGTAGGTGTAAAAGAAAGCATGCAGAGGATTTTAGAGAGAGAAAACTATTTCTTTTAAAGCTGAACCCTGGTGTTATAAGACCCGCTAACACACTGTGTCTTTTCAAAGCAATAATGCTCATGTTTGTTTCCTGACTAGGAACCAAAATATTACACCTACTCTCAAGAACCTTTAGTGATTTCAGCCGTTTTGTGTGGGTTCTTCTTTCTCATTGCCAAGGCTTTCTCTGGTAATCAATTACACTCCCAGTACAGCTCTAAGATGTCACTTTGCAGTCTTTGAAAAGCCTCCCAGTCAGTACAGAGCGCCTTATAATCTTATGTCACTTTTAAAACTGCCGATCAACAGTCTGCTTCCTGTTTTTCACCTGCACATGCATGTCCAGTGTACATCTACATACAAGTAGAAAGATCCCTATATTAACGTAATATTAAACTTTTGTATACGCTTTCTTCTAATACCCAGGTCATAGTGGTTTGTCATGTGATACCAAAAAGAGGAGGGCCAGAGTGACATGCAAAGTCTGCTGGGAAACGCTTCAAGGGATCAGAAAACCACCTCAAAAGCATTGGATTGAAACAGAAGTTGGTTTGTGATTATATTTCTGTTTAACAAACAACACTGAAAGCATTCAACCTCTATTAAGTACGGCTTTGTTTTATTTTCCTTTAACAGTTTGCAATTACACAATCTTATTAGCTACAGAAATGCAGAAAAAACATTCAGATATTGGATATTGATTCTATAAATAGTGAACAAGATTACATTGTGTACTACATACTAAGCAAGAGTAACGTCTCATACTTGGAAATAAAATACTCATTAAGGGGCATGCGCCCTCTATAAGAGAAAAGAAGGTTAAATATATGTTAATTAAAATAATCATTACAATAATGGGAGTAGCTGTAACAATAGTTGTTGCTTCCACTGCTGATAAGACACTGTTATCAATCTGATGTAGGCAAGACTGCGAGGGGGTGTGAGAGCAGGAGGCCCAAAGGGGCAATTAACCTGCCTTTATACCCCCGCCCCACCATCTTTGAAAGTTTACAGATCAAAGTATCCCCAAAGTTTAAAGCATTCCTGCGTACTCAGAAAACCCACATGCAAAAATCAGGCCAGAAGAATATAGAAATTTGAGGTTTGTTTGAGTTTTTTCAAATTAAAGTTGACCTTTAAGTTTGTCACCCAGTAAAACACTTTTTTTCTCCAGCCAGTGACTTTTTGACCTTCACTGCTTTTGAAATAAATCTGGGCTGACCCCGCCCCGCTAAGCTGCCTGACAGGGACTTGTTTGGATATCGTTCCTGTGCTGAGGACTCTGGGCCTCTTCCCAGTGTCTTTCTCATTTTTAATATTCTTACCTAAGAAATTTCTTATTGTTAATATAAATTTTACTCCCTCTGGTTCCAGATGCTTGATGCCAGACTGAACATAATTCCCACAGCACCACCTCACGGGTACACCTATCCTAGTGTTCCATATCAGAGCACTGAAAGGAACAACACAACCATAATTGAGCCATGAATCAACTGAAAGATGAGACCGGGAGGGGGGGGGGTTAAAAACATCATGTGTTTCTCTTTCTTGACTCAGTTTGGGAGAATGTATGGAGGTCGGTTAGCTGTGACATGTGTGTGTGTTTGTGTGGAGGGGGGTTGTTCTAGTGGGTGAACAGGGGGAAAGAGACGAACCCACGTAGGGATGCTCTAAAAGAAGGAGGAAATCATAAATTGCACTTAATGAAGCAGGAGAAGGGGGCTCGGCGCCGTGTTTTTGTTAACGTGAGGGATAAATGATGGGAAAGGAAATTTGACAATTAGGTTTAAAAGGAAGAAGCTGGTATACAAAAGCATGTATGCAGGATATAGAAGCTTTCCACTGGCTTTCATAACTCTTAAAACACATGACCCCTGACCTCTCGGTGAAAAAAAAACCGCAGTGTCACTGCAGCGACCGTGGGATGCACGGTTCTAGCCAACGAGACCTCATTAATAGCCGACAGTCTGATTCACTGTCTCGGTGTCTGTGTTGGTGACAAAGCGGCCCCAGTGCCATCTCAAAGTCTCTTCTGAGTGCGCTGCGTGTTATGTAACAGGTTTTCTCTTGGAAAGCCGGGCCCTGTCACTCAAATTCCAGAGGAGGCCATTAAAATTCCTCGCTTCTCATTGATGTGCTGTTGTTCTGCGATCATCGAGTTCTGCGGAGGGCCTCTTTGAGATAAAGGATGTTGCCGGGAGGCTGAACAGCAGATTAACGTGGGACACCTCAGAGAGCTGGAAGTCCTAGGCTTGGAATAATCGAACTTTTTTAGAGGATTTCAAAATGTTTATCCATAACTGATGGCTTACAACTTCAACCATTCGGCTACTACTCTGTTTACCAGATATTCAGTATGCTAGTGAACACAACTGCTTCAACTCCATATTTCTATCCTTAACTGACAACATCCACTGTTAGCCATGACTTTGGTTAAACAGCTGCATTTTAGCTACAACTGTAACGACTCATCACCGCTACAGATGAAAAGGAACAGTTTTACTTGCTTGTGATGGAATAAAATGACTGAAATGCAGTGTGTTTACATGTTCGTGCTTATATGTTTACTCGTTTCTTCTTTCATCTAGCTGTTAAAGCTGAATCTGCTTTTCATGTGTTTTGTCTTAAGACACATTTTATGTTCATTTTTCATCTTCAGGCACACAAACACTGATAAAAATGCTTTTAGTGTTGACTTTTATGTTACCTCTGTTTTTTCTCACAGTTTATTGAATGGTTATGATTTACTGATCATGTCTTAGACATTATTTATTTGAGGAGAATATAATTTTCTATCCAATGGGTGTCATATATTAGACTTTTTAATCAAAACAAGAGACACATTCACATTTAGATTTTAATTTCAAATAAAAGATAAAACGTCTGCTTTAAAATGCTTTGCTGCACTTCTTTAAACTCTTTCATGTGCAGCAGTGATGCTGTGCATGTACTCAGGACTTTTATTAGAAGTATATTTCCACTGCTTGTTTTTACCTTCACTTAACTTTTCTGCTCACCTGTTCGGGTCAAACCTCTAAAACTCGTCTTGTTTTCCAGAACAGATGAATGAATTTTTCAATTTGTGCCAAATTATAAACAATTCACAAGAGAACAAAGTTTAAAATGTGTCCACAATCTTCCAGACATCTGAAGCAGCTGGAAAATAAAGTCTTGCTGATGCTCCAGCTGAGTGGCAGACTGTGGCAGTGACAGCCCGGAGAAAGAGGCCCATCCCCCCGCTGCAGATTGGACAAAGCCTGGCCGCCACGCCCAGGGGAGGGGTCTCCGGTCGATTTTGAGGCGCGGTTGAAATACTCACAGCCGTCTCCCTGACATCCTTTAATTTGAGCTCAGCCTCCGTGGGGTTCACACACACTTGAGGGGGGGTCTTCTCGTTGACAAACCTTTGTAAGGGAGAAGGAGATCCTGTTGGATTTTCACCTCTGTTTTTTAGGCGGAAAGCTCTCACCTATCCCAGAGCTGGATTTTTAAATCTCAAAATCTCGAGGGTTTTCTTTTTCGATTTTATTTTTTGTTCATAAAACTAAAGGAAAGACAAAAATGGGAGCCCAGTTGTCCAAGGGTGGAGTAGCTGTTGAGGGCAAAGGCGCCGCCGACCCTGCTGCTGCTAAAGCCAACGGCCAGGTGAGTAAAGCGGGCCCGGTGCGCCCGAGCATCAGCGGGGAGCCACATGGCACCCGACGCCCACTAGCGGCATGGGTGCCGCGGTGGGGGGCTAGCGGTCGCTCCTTCGTGTCAGGGTTCGTTCATAGCTGTGGGGGAAAACACTTAAAACTGAATTTAGCCTAAAATGAGGGCATCGGGAGACCTCCGGCTGGGCAGCCGTCGAGCAGCGCGCAGTTGCCCGCCTGCCTTTGTTAATTCCGTCTGCTGTCCCACTGGGGAGATTTACGCGCACATTTCACCCGAGAGCGTCGGATTTGGGTCCCCGTGTGAGTTTTGAGCGTGTTTTCTGTCATGAGTTGGGCGGATAGTCGCTCTGAGCGTCGAACAAAAGATGTGAGGCGAGCGGTGCAAAGGATGCAAATGCGCTCTGCTGGAGGCGCATTTTGCGGAGTTGCAAACAAAGCGCGTGCAGGCGCCAGTTCTGACCCCATTTCCCCCCCGGCTGTTACCCACACACAGTCTCTCTCTCTCTCTCTCACACACACACACACACACACACACACTGTGGAGTGGGTTTCCGCGTAAACTTTGAACAATTTAAATATGTTAGAAGTGAATTGTGCGTTTCGATTACTGGTGTGTGACTGATCCGGTCAGGATACCCGTTATTACGGAGATGCCCAGATGAACTCATGTGACCCACTTCGAGACATGTAAAAACGCCCCTGTTGCTGCTGTTGGTGAGTGCGTGGACTGATTGTGGCTTTGTCTGAGCTGAAGCTGATGTGAGCTGTCTGCGCTCTTGCGTGGAGCTGGTAGATGTAGGATGAGAGCGCAGAGCAGGTTTCACGGGGATTCCTTTGTTCCCCAACTTGCTGGTAGTGTTGATGTTTTTGATGTAGCACTACTGCCCCCGTGTGCCAGCTCAGAGTAATACAGACAGCTGTTAAATCCCCCCCCCCCCCCCTCCCACCACAGTCAGAGCTGCTCTCCTGAAGAATAACATGGATTAACTGTAGGCATAATTGGGCTAATGTTAATGTGTTTACAGTGCGCTCATCTCATTATGCATAAATAATTCTTCGTTTCCACAGGCAGTGTGTTTGCGTTGACCCACCTCCAGTGTTTTAATCCATGACTCTCTCCCTCTCTGCAGGAGAACGGCCATGTCAAAACCAACGGCGATGTTTCAGCCAAACCCGACGGGGAAGCAGCGGCCGTGGATGGAAATGGAACCGCGGAGCCAGCCAAGGAGGGCGAGACCAGCGCCGGAGACGCTATCGAGCCCGCTCCTGCGGCCGAGGGCGAGGCAGCCAAAGCGGAGGGCGAGGCTGCCAAGGAGGGCAAGAAGAAGAAGAAGTTCTCCCTGAAGAACTCCTTCAAGTTCAAGGGCATCTCGCTGAAGAAGAACAAGAAGGGCAGCGAGGAGGGCAAGGAGGAGGCCACCTCCCCTACGACCGAGGACAAGCCCGAGGAGAACGGCCATGCAGCCAAGGAAACCAAAGAGGAGACGCCGGCCACCGAGGCCAAAGAGGGCGAGGCCGCAGAGGCCGCTCCTGCACCCGAGGAAGAGGCCAAGGCCGCCGAGGAGGCCCCACCAACAGAGGCCGCACCCGCCGAGGAGGCCCCTGCCGAGGACACGACACCCGCAGCCTCCGAGGGCGAGGCCAAGGCAGAGTGACTGCACTCCAGCACGGCACCTGAACTGATTTTCCAAGATTAAAGTATATAAAAGTATATATGAGAGACTCGTGCCACGCTCTTAAAGTTATAAACAAAACTACAAAAGAAGACAAAGGATATATCACGTTTGCTGATTCAACCACCAGTTCACTGCCTTTTATTAGTTCTTCGACAGACGGAAACTCACCGGGCCCTCTCATGATGAAAGCGTTGGCTGGCGTCGCCCCCTCATGGTACACACAGGGACTGGCGTGCGGCGAAGGTAATGGATTGGATGTGGAGCGAATCAGGAATACTGACTTATTTTCCCAATTCATGGAGAAGCATCCTTTTAAACAGCGTGGCAGCCCTATAACATCTTATTTTTCTTTCTCATCTTTTTTTGGGATCTAAAAATTGTCACCGTCAGCAGAGCGGGGCAGACCGTCTCCTTCACTCGAAATGACTGATATATGGACACATAAACCTTTCAGATCATCTTATTAATTTTTAGAATTCTACATTCCTATGTTTTACCCCCAAATTTCAAGTATTTTGTCATGTATAGGGAGGAGAACATCAAGGAGGGGAGGTGGAAAAAGATGTCTTTGTTCGTGCATTTTGGTTCTTTTTCTGGCTAAAACCACATTCGAGCTTCTTGAGTGTTGCAGTGTTCACATTTCAGAATTTATGGCGCAGGGGTTGGGATTGTGTACAAAAAAATGTGAGCTTTTTATCTGCAAACTGTCTCTGTAAATATGTTTTGGCCAATATTTTTGGTTCTCTTTATTTTGCTATCGTTTGAAGATGTTAATGGTTTTACTGTAACTTTTAATAAGGGTAAATAAATGTTTGATCCCCTCTGTCTGTCTTCTGCCTTGTGATTCGCCAAGACCGGAAAATCTGGCTGCTTAAACCTGCAATCTGGACTGATTGCAGTACCACATATAGATGGGATACTATAAACTGGATTCAAACACATGATGGCATATTGACACCACATGAATAAATATCAGGTGTGCATGTACAGGTCATGACAGCAGTAGACACCCTGAGAAATTAAATTATTAACAAAAGGAAAGATTTAAAGCATCATTGTCATGCAAACATAACCTTAATGCAAGAGCTGCACGACCTCATGAGTTTGTGGTCATAAAGCATGCTGAGTCACGTGCAGCAAAGCAAAGCATAAATATATATATATCCTTACATAACTAATTAACGTTAGGACGCAACATATGGGATACGCAGGCACTAGATGCCATTTATTTGGCGACCCTCTAGTTGTAATTGGTGGTCTTTATCTCCCTCTGCTGGAGCGACTGCTGTACTGCAAGTGCCTGTGCCGCCTGTTGCCTTCCGGTTAATCATGAACGTTTCGTTTACACGTTGTTGGTGTTTGATGATAAGTCGCAGTTGCAGCCTCCTCTTCCTCACAGCTTTGGTAAGCCTTTAACCACACACACACACACACACACACACACACAGATTTAAACCGATCAGCTCGTCGAACATCGACGAGTCCACACAGTGGCTGCCACCCACTCATATGTCAATCAAGATTATCCTTCGCTCCTATTGGTAGTTGCTAAGTTGAGATAAGTTTAACTCAGCCCACTTTGTTACGTTTACTTTTTTGGTTTTTTTTGCAGACTTTTTACAGTGAAAGCCGTATTTACTGTTAGAGTGGCGCAGAAACAAAAGCGAACATGGCGTCAAACGCTTTAGCTGCCCACCGTTTATCTATGTATCATCTTTGCATACTGGTCCCGCTGATGTCCAGACTCAGTAATATTCGTGCGGGGTCACAGACGAGGTGGCCGAGTGGTTAAGGCGATGGACTGCTAATCCATTGTGCTCTGCACGCGTGGGTTCGAATCCCATCCTCGTCGCAGTGAATGTTTTGTAGGTAAAACCTGAAATGGGTTTTATTCCGTGTGACAGTTCGACTCGGATCCTTTTTCAACAACACGTTCCGTCTTGAAGTAAAGAGACATTTAAATTTTTTAAAAGATCCGTCGCCCTTTTTGGCTTTTTTGTTAAACTGCTTTGAAAAATTGGATGAAAACCGCATTATTCTTGTCTTTTAAATTCCTTGTGCAACAGGGGTGTCAAACATCAGGGTTGAGGGCCAGAACTGGCCCACCAATGTGCAATTAGACATCTTAGCAATGTGCTAAAACTATAGTGAAGTCATGTCTTTTTCTTTTTTTTTTTTAAATGCATTGCTTTCCTTTTATTGGGTCTGGCAACATTAAAGATGAGTAAAAACATAATAAATTTAATTAATTTATAAATCCTGACAGGTTTTTAGTTACAAAACATGTAATGTGTCTATTTTCATGTGGATGCAATGATATTAAATACTGAAAGTAAACAGTTTAAAAGATGTTAAAATTTATTTTTTTCATGCTGGAGTTTTTAACTTCATGAGCTGTCTGTGTTTCATGAAATAGAATTAAAAGTCTCACAATCATCATGACATACCGCTGGTCACTTATTCGGGCAATTATATTGAAGCATTGCCTGACATACAAATAAAACTGTATGTAGTTCAAACAAATTTGAAGCATTATTGATATTAACTTTAACTTAAATGGTCATAAAGTGTGCAAATATGCAAATAAATGTCACATTTGTTCAATTTTGAGAATGCTGCTATCTAGTGGTAACATGTTTAAACTGTTATTGTTCCACATTTTGACTTTTTTTGCTCCGGTTTCAGTCAGATAAATATGACAAATGGTGTATTTGTGAAGTACTCTGTGTTTTTAATGAAAAATGAAACCTTTATTTGCTGTTTAAGCAACAACGCAGCAGCATTGTAGGATAATACTGCACATATACAGCTTCATTCCTGCAAAGAAAAGACAGTCTACACAAACAGTTTATAATCAGTTTCTTTTTTATTACAAGCAGATAAATATATCACTGTAATGTCAACAGTGAATGAACAGCCTGTTACTTATATAAAAAATAATCTTGGACCACAGCATGTCATTCCAGCTGACTCATAGTCAGAGCAGAAGTGAGTGCGAAGATTAAACTAGAGATTAAAGTAGACATGTCTCGTAAAAAATCACACAAAGACAGTAGCTAAGGTTCACACTCTCCACTTTAAATAGTAAAAATCTAATAACCGTAATTAAAGGTAAATTTTAAAACCTGATGACTAAAGCTCATCTTAACAGGCCACACAGCAAAAATGTGTCTAAAACATGTCTCCCAGGTGCCCAGCAGATCACTTGTGTTTGCTTTCTAACCATTCCCAAACTTCAGCTCTGATAACGGTTAGTGAGAGTCGGATATTTTCTTCTTTACTGTAAAACTTTGCTACCACCACCTGACAGCTACTCCGACTGACTTCTTTCCAAAAGTGGGATAAAAAAATGACTTAAGGATCATATTTCAAATTCTGTGGCCTTAACTTAACTCTTGGACCCAACTGCAGTAGTGGCCACAATTTGGATATCGCAGTCCGGCATTTTTGCCTGAAGGTCAAAGGGCCCAAGGCACAGTTTTTACACCCATCTGTTGCCATTTAGGTACCACCAGATTTGATAATCAAGAGCAAGCACAGGAAAAAAATCCATCCATCCATCTGCTGCTCCAAGCTAACCACAGGAGCCCATCCTGTCCCTGCCCTTGTTCTAATCTCACCAGTGTGCCCCAAGGTTTTATCTCATGCTCCTCACTTAGAAGGCACCTACTTGGCACTTTAGTCTAATGGAGAGACCAGGCGCCTTTTCCACAATCTAATTTTTGGGGCATAGATGAGACCATAGATGATGGTGGGAGTGTAGATCGATCAGTAAATCAACAGCTTTGTTTACATTTGGCATATTTTTCTGTTTAAGTATCAGAAAAGTCAGAAATAAAAACCACACCTGATGTTTTTAACTGGGGACAGACCTCCTGCCTCCATTGCTGCCCCGTGACATTACGGTGGCCTTATTAAAGCACAAGATTCAACCACCAGATGATGGCGCTAACAAAACGATAAAAATAGATGTGTCTATAATTAACACACATTTCATTGAATATTATTTTAATCTTTAGAATTGTATACAAAATTGTTAGATCTTTGTCAGGGTTGCAGTTTTACTGCAAAAACTGTGCATTAAATGCACCGTAGACCTCAGATCAGAACAAGCCGGGTGTATCTTAGTGTAAAGCAGGAATCTCAAACTCATTTCACATCCTGTGACACATCTTAAGTGTCCGAACCAGCCAAACACCCCTTTCTGTCAGTGTAAAGATGTTAAACTGCGCAGTGCAGTTTCAACAGTGCAGTTTTAGATAGCAAGTGTTGTAATCTGCAATATTTACAATGGTGTGAGACAATTAATTAAATAGTCGTTGGATATGCAGATTCTTAAATCAATAACCTAAAATTAAATTCCATTTAATTTATCTTGTTGATACGGAATAACCTGAATGTTTGTCCTCGCATCTTTGTGACATAAACAGTGAAAAAATGCGATGTCGGACCGCTGACAGTCCTCTTCTCCAGCAGTGTTTTCTGGTCAGCAGCTCTAGGTGCCATTTCTTTAACCCAGCTGACATCATGAACGTTTCATATGCAGCTGGATGAGAGGATCATAATCCACAGGAACTAGGGATGGGTACCGGTATCCGGTGCCATTATGGCACCGGTTCTGTCATAAACGGTAGTAACCAGACCGAAAAGCAGCGCACATTTCGGTGCTTTTTTTTTTCCTGAGATGTCACACACTTTGGATTCCAGCCAATCATTTTACCTTTGCGAGCGTAGTAGGTGGGCCCAGGTACGTACGTTCTTTTAGAGCAGAGCTACAATTTAGAAATGCCCAAGGCGAAGCGGTCAAAAGTCTGGCTGTACTTCACAGCAAAAGATGCAAACTCAGCAGCCTGCAACAAGTGCTTTAAGGTGATACTGTGCAAAGGAGGTAACACCTCGAATCTGATGAAACACCTGGCGACGTATAGCATTTTGTTAAAAGCCGAGAAATGCGCCGTATTTGATAGCTTGCTGCAAGAGCTCACACCGAGCACATCTACTGCGGGTGTGGTGCCTGTTATCGGACCCGGAGTTTGCAACATCCCCAAAAACCCGAAGAGGAGAGTCCTGGCCCCTAGCCCTGCCAGTGTAGCAGAAATGATGACGGATGATGATGGCAGCAGCAGCCGTTCTTCTCTGCGTGAGTAGTTTAATGTTGTTCGTGTGTAATTTACGTTGAGTAGGCTAACCACGTTATTACATTAATGCATGTAAGGTGAACTAGCAAACACCGTCGTAGTTACATGTGGCTGTCTTCTTGTTTGATGGCAGATACTCCCTTCACCCTGGCCAAAAAGGCTAAAATGACCAAAGAAAAAGTGGAAAACAGTTAAACATGAGAGGTTTTTGGACCAATTTTGTGTTCTCCATTCTTTAAGCACCGGTTCGAGCACCGGTTCGAGCACCGTTTAAACACCGGCACCGTTTCAAAAGTACCAGTTTGGTACTGGTATCGGATAAAACCTAAACAATACCCATCGCTTACAACCCTTTTTGATCAGTTTCAGTAGTCTTATTGGGTACTTTCTGTTCCTGTTGGCGAGCCATGATTGCAGCTTGCAGAATGCTAGAGTACTGTAGTTTTAGCATCCTTCCTCTTGCTTAACTCCAGCTCGCTGTCAGTCACTGTCGGATCTCTCCTGCTTCTGCACTGAGAGCGTGGCGGAGCAATGGTAGTGAGCTCGTGCTGGTCAGCGAAGACGAGCCTCTCGTTCTCATGTCGGATCTTTAATATTTTCATGATGCGCTTGCCGATGAGGTAAATCATTTCGAGGATACACATGAGGATGCAAACCGCACTGGAGATGACCATGAACAGCATGAAGATCTTTTTTTCCGTCGGACGGCTGATAAAGCAGTCAACGGTGTTGGGGCACGGCGACAGCTGACACTTGGACAACCTGACAGAAAAGAGTACAGCAGGTTTTAACGAGTTCAGAACAACACTGATTCATTTTAATAACAGTAAGTTACCAGCATTACCTGGGCAGGTCATATCCATGATATAACTGAAACAGGATATAGAGAAAAGCTGAGTCAAATCCAGCTTTGAAGATCAAACTCAGCAGATACGTCCACCATAGGCCTCCTCTCTTCTTGCCAGGGTTGGCGTAGAGGTGCGAGCCCTGGTGCAGCTCGACGTATTTCCTGTCCTTTCCTTCACGGAGTTTCACGTGAGCCATCACCATCAGAGACGGGCAGGTGACAAAGATGAGCTGCAGCGCCCACAGGCGGATGTGGGAGATGGGGAAGATGTGGTCGTAGCAGACATTGGTACAGCCGGGCTGCAAAACAAAGTCGGGGTCGTAACTCGCTTAAGTAGCTCGTCTCACGTCTCAGATGGAGAAAATCAGCAAGAGCAAAGGATTTTTGCATTAAAGAGAAACTTGGAGAAAAGAAAGTGGCTGTATTTTTATTTTAGAGTACAGCTAATGCAGATGTCATATGATGATAAATACAAACAGAGGGACTATTGTGGTGTCAGAATGAGAAGCTGATGCAGAAGGTTTTAATGCCTCTGTATGACGCTAAAAACTGACGATGCTTTGAAACCAGTTTCTGCTTTTAGGGCATAAATATAAAACAAAAACAAAGTTTAAGACAAAAGATACAAAAAGAACCAGGTTAGTGAGACATGAAGTATTTTGCTTTTCTTTACTTTTTGCTTGCTTTCATTTATTTGAGAAGATATCCTATAATTATAATATGCTGTACACAATATGCTTTTAATACAAGGCTTTTAATGTAACACCAACACTAATTCAGTCTTACAATCTAATTTGGTAAATACGTGACAAATGAAAGGAAAAGCTCAAACAAACGAGTGGCTGCAGAGGCTTTCACCGAAGTGCACAACTGAATTAACATTCAGTCGAGGTTTAAGGCAGGCATTGGAAATGCTGGGTAGGTTCTGTATTGATTGTGAGAGGAGAAGATCCCACTGATTAAATGGAAGACAAATAAATCGCAGCGCACAAAAGCTGCAAAACTGGCTCCTGTTTTAATAGGAACAGTGAGCAAAGGAAGGTTTGCCTTTATGATGTGTGGAAAAGTCATCAATAATCGTTTTGTGGTCACGTTCAGTGGCTGTGATGCTCGTGCATTAGTGTGAACAGTAAGGATAAACAGACCACAAGGTGAAGGTTCATAAACCCGTCCTATTGGTGGCATTTTTCGGCGCACCTGTACTCTGACAGGGAAGGATCAAATCACTACATTAGTGGCGTCCGGTGATTCTTGGAACACAAGAGATGGATTAACAGTATGAAAACGATGTGAGTCATATTTATGAAGTTACATTTGTTTTGTTCACGACCGCCGTTCATGTCGACTGAACTTTTTTACGATCACTTCGTTAGTGTCTTCCTGATGTTCGGTTCAACCGTGTTGTCTCGATGTGATATCTGTCTGTTGTTTTGACTTTCATCGCAGTGTTCGACTGTGTCGTGCTGCACATCACACACAGAGCAACACAGTCAAATGACATAAGACTACATGCAAAACAGAGCGCTCACAACACGAGACCAAAGAGGTAAAGCTGCACTGACAAACCGAAGTCACTGCTGGGCAATTTTTCATCTTTTAGTTCATATGACAAAGTTTCAGCGTTCTTCATTATATAACAGTTTCAAATTTAGAATAAAAAGTTCTGTATAGAGAAGACTGAAACATTATATCAGAAAGCTGCACTGAATTTATGTAGATCCCAGCCTGCCAACATATTGTGTCTAAGAGGGAATTTCGTCTTTTGCAGTTACCTTTGTTAGAAAAAGTTAGATGCATTCACTGAGTCATAGTACTTTAACAACGTTCTGAAAGAATTAAAAGTTCAACTTATGGGATAATATAATTAAATAAAATTTTGTATCCTTTAAAAAATATGCAGGATTACAGATTTCCTGCTACCGCGAAGGTCAAATATAAGGTCAGTGTAGAGGTGAAATAGAGGCTTCATTAGATTTATGATGATACTTAATCTATTTTACATTTCATTAAACTTGGATGAAGAGCAGAGAGGCCGTCTGAAAATGAGGAAGGTTTCTTCAGTCCATTCAGGTAACGGGGTAATTAACCCTGGATCCCTCCCAATATGCAAGGACATGTCAGCGTATGTTTGTGAGTCGTCAGGAGATGAAAGGACAGAAAAAAACAAGTTCGTCTCAAAGACGAAACAGCTAAGAGCGAGCTGAGCGATGCAGTCACAGCTCGATTTGTGTGACCTTAACGTCTCATATGATGGCAAGGTGTGGCCATGGCTCACAGACATGTTCTGCCACTTTGAGATGTGTTGGCTACATCGGTTTCAGAAGCGCTTTGGCTGAACATCAGGATGCTTTGACAGGTAATTAACCGTCAGGCACGATGTTTATGTGGGTGGAAAACAACCTTGTATGCGGAAGACTTGGTGAATCAAACCTGAGGAGGAGTGAAGCTGTTCTGGGCTAACATCTTTGTTTTCAGTTAAATTTCTTCACAGAGGCTTTATTATAATCCAAAATGACCCAATTAGACCATCCAAAGGCACTGTATGTGTGAGTAAGTCATTTGGTACCTGAATCTTTTTCTTTAATCAACCGCTGGTTGGTGATAGTTTCTGCATCAGTAACCAACACAAATTCAACTTTTGAGGACTGCTGACATTAATTTTCAGCCCATTTTCTTTTCATTTATCTATGCTTTGGACTGTAAAGCACATTCTTTCAAACCAAGACCACAACCACCATCACCACCTCTGAAGTGACTCGGGCAGGTTAACTTTCCAGTTTTAAAAATGTCTCTATATTGAGTGTAAATGTAGAAAATCAGTGGACCAGATTTCCCTGAAGGGCTTATGAACCAGTGCCGTAACATTCTCAACAACTCTTATTTCTCCCTGTCACTGAAAAACATTGGAAGGTGGGGTTAGTGACAGCCTTACCTGTCGGGTGTTACACACAAAGTCTTTGTTTTCGTCACCCCACACCTTCTGAGCTGCCACCACGAACACCAACACCCGGAACACGAACACCATGGACAGCCAAATCCGCCCAAACGCCGTGGAGTACTTATTGACTCCGCTCAGCAGATTCTCCAATCCTGACCAGTTCATCCCTGTCGCTGCTGGACTGGCCTTGGAGATAAATGCTCTGTGAAGAAAAACAAAAATACAAGTTACCTTCCCTTAGATTTAGCTTTGCATTCTATTCTTATTCTCAAATTAGGTCTTGCTATCGTTAAGGATCAGCTGCAATGTGGGTCACTTAAATACATGTCTAGGCTTGCATGAATTCATTCGTATCAGCCAAACAGGAGAGAGTACACATTTAGAAACACTGTAGGTTTGCACAACAGTACAACTGCTGATTCCCTTCAATGCCCAATAAATCATTATTTAGGCTTATTCATCTTATCGGGATCCTCACGAATGAAACTGCATGCTTCAGTAACTGTAACAAAATGTAAACAGTTAAAATAAAATAAAATAAGGGCCATAAAATGATGAATAAAACAAATCTACCGTTTGTTTGCATTTGTCTACATGTAGAAAAATGTGACCACCACAATTTTATGTTAGTTTAAATTAGCTGTGACAGCTGACATCCTCTGAGATTGAAGCATTAAATCTGGACAAACGTGCCAAAAACCAGCCCCAGAAACAAGTCAGGCCCTGTGGACTTAGTTTAAAAACCCAAATTTAGAGCAGAAACAAGCACACTTAAGGCCAGCTCATTTTTTTTCTTTTCATAACAAATACTTTTGTTTAACGCACCCATTTACAGTGTATACAAGGCTTAAAGTTATGTATTATTGTGGGCGTGGTTCCCTTGGTTGACAGATGGGTGCCTGCGCAAGTGGCTAACGCTCTTTATCTCATAATGGCGTTTGTCATATTGGTGCCTTTTGAAGCTGACAAGTCTGTGCTCCAGTTTTATTGGTTCTAGTATTAGAACAAGTATCTGATTCTGAATGCATGCAGTTGACAGAAGCAGCTTACTAATGAAGCAAGTGTTAAAGCAATATGGTCACATGTCCTTCAGCAATGTTTTTGGGCTGGTTAGAGCATCTAACCACTTGTTTACCTTACAAAATGTAAATGGAGCACTCAAAGTGGTGTATATAACATGCCTCATTCACAAAAGCATTGTTTTTTGCTTTCTAGCTAACATTCACACACATTCATATTCCGATTGATGCATCGGAGAGCGACTTGGGGTTTGTATCTTGCCCAAGGACATTTTGCATGCAGACTGGAGGAGCGAGGGATCAAACCACTAACCATCCAGTAAATCTTTGACCTGCTCTACCTCCTGAAATGCAACCAACACATTTCTTTTTTGCAAAATGGATTATTGCATCTTTCTTAAGGACAAAACAAAGCATCACACACAAATGTGCAGGGAAGCTTGTGAAAATCTTGAATTGTATTTGAGTTATTGTGCTAATGCTTTTTTATTATAGACATTTGAGCTTCTCATATTAGAAAAAGACTCACGCTCTTCTCAGTTTGACTGTGTATGATGTCAGTGGCAGTGGATATACCCAATACGATCGTCACAGACACACTGCTCTGGCATTAAAACCTTAAAGGCAGATGAACTGGCTTGTTTCAGATAGAGGATAAATTCAGAGGCTGCCTTAAGGCTTGGGATAAGCCGAATAAGACTTATTTTGAGCAATGAATCCTCCAAAGTTACTCTACTACGGTCCAAGAATAGAAATATGAAGCTGTAAATAACTGAAGGTGTTTCTTAAATATGTACACATATAATCTGAGCACAACAAGACTGTATGTCTGTGTGATTTTAACACCTAGAGAGTCTTTTATTAACACTGTGCTCTTGGATCCTATGTGCTCACAGGTTATTTGTCAGTATCGACTGTCTGCATGTTTGCTGCTGCTGAATGACATTTATCAGTGAACACCCTAATGACATGCACCCCAGCTTATCTACGAGGCTATGGTTTCTGAACACTGTGCAGTGTGTGCAATCAAAGTGAAGTTTTCTGAACTCTCAGAGTTTCCAAAGCTTGCAAAGACAAAAACATGCTTTTGATGCTTTTTGCTACATTTCTGCTTAGATTTTTATGTGCTTCAGGCAAATGTTAAATGCAGAAATATAGGAGAAGAAGCTTAAATGGAAGGTGTGGGTGTATTCTTTCAAAGAGAAAAGGATGAACTTTCAAAGTACTGCAGTCGTTTAGACTGTTGTAGACTCCCCTCTACAACAGTGGAAGAAAGAAGGAAATAAAATCCATATGGTTTCTGTAACACGCACAGGCCTCTGTGGTTTCTGGCGCAGTAGAAGGTCAGTCAGTGTTTAGAAAAGAGTTAAATATTTGGAATTTACGAAAGAGCATTGGCTCAGTTTGGAGGAGTTTTCTCTGTTAACACTTTAAACTCCAGATTAACTCCTGCAGCAGAGGCTGTTTATGTTGGGGTCAGTATTTTTGAATTGAAGGCGTATTCCAGGATGAATTTCCTTTTTTTTAAGACAAATTAAATATTGTTTTAAAAATAAAGAAACTGTTAAATCTTTGTAGAAACGGGGCAAAAAGTATTTTAAGATTCAAACTAAGCAACAAAAAGGTCGATAATACAATGCATGTGTAGATCGTATTGTCATTGGGAGTGTACGGTCAACCTCTGACAAGCACAGACCAGCAAAACGGTGACCCAACTGAGACCATGAACTCAGGTATGGCCATTATTTTGGATGCTCAACACTGCTTACAATCAAACCTTTGATAGGTAAAATGCCACTAAGACACCTTCACCAAAACTTCCAGTTCAGCCACTTTAACACCAATGGTTTACTCCTGGTGGATGGGAGTGGCATGCGTGGGAATGCAGGGAATGCAGATGTTCAGAGCAGCAAAGTGGACAGAAACAGGAAATAACAGGAAAAAACAGCATGAAAAGCACAGACAGTTCTTCAGTGGACATTTTTCACTTGAGCTACTTGTATGTTATCATTTCTGTCGTCTGCAAAGTTAGCTTAATACGGAGCCCCGCAGGGGACATGGGAGAAAAAAAAATTAAGACGGACTTTTGCGAGATCTCGCAAAACTATCTCGGGATCTCGCAAAACTTTTGCAAGATCTCGCAAAAGTTTTAGCCGCATTCTTCCCGTTAGCTCGACCTACTACAGCCGGGAGGAACACCGCTTTCCCGGCACATCGTGCCTCGACCTCCCGGTCGGCTTCGAGCCGGCATCCGAAGAATGCGGCTAAAAGTTTTGCGAGATCTCGCAAAACTTTTGCGAGATCTCGCAAAACTTTTGCGAGATCCCGAGTTAGTTTTGCGAGATCTCGCAAAACTTTTGCGAAATCCCGAGTTTGTTTTGCGAGATCCCGAGTTAGTTTTGCGAGATCTCGCAAAAGTCCGTCTTAATTTTTTTTTCTCCCATGTCCCCTGCGGGGCTCCGTAGCTTAACGATCAACCACAGCATAAGAGAGCAGCCGACATGGAGCGGTTTGTGACGCTGCCCCCTGGTGGCATTAATCAGTTATAACATGTAGGTGACAATCTGCAAAGCTGTCCATAGGCTCTACGTAAGACCAACACACAGCCATTATTAGCTAAACCATTGCTCTGACTTTTTGAGGGTCCAGTAGGTTTACGACATGTAGAGTAGCCAAATTTCATTCCCAGAGTGAAAACGTTTTTAACTTTTTATGAAATGCTGTTGCTTCTTTTTTCTCCAAAAGGATAATTTCACATTTAATTGTAGCTAAAATGACACAATTTTTTTAACAATTGTAAAAAGAAAAAATTGTATTTAAAAATTATATAACCATTTTTGTTATACAAAATCACTGATATCAGTATTTTAGCTGTGTGGAAGTGAAGAAAGGTTTGAAAGCTTTTTGGGACCTGTTGTGCTGTTGGACAACAGAAGCAGAAAAACATAAATGAGAACAGCTTTGATGGGATTTCAGCTGTATTTAAGTTTATATGAGCACAGAGAAGAGGACAGAAGCAAACAGCTTGTAATGTTAGCCGCGCTCTGTGCTAAGACTAAACTTAAAGGGATTTCCCAATTTTTGTGGGACAATTATTGTTTAATAAAAGGAATCAGTAGTGGTTTCTACTAATGCCACTGTGGACGTGCTTTGCTCGTAGCTTGTACAGTCTAGTTTAACAGTAGTGGACTGAGAAGCAGCTGATTGTTGGTGGCGGGCATTCTGACAGTTTGTCAGTGATGCAGGAAAGAACCAAAAGAAATACAAACGAGCCATCCCAGGATCCTCAGCAGCAGTGTTTTGTACCATAGACATATATTTGGTTACAGTCATGTAAGAGACTAAAGCAAAGAGAAAACCTAAAAGACATAAAGGAGGCACTTTAATAGAAACTTTATGTATCATCGGTGGCTACATGGAAAGTTTTTACTGTAATGTGAACCCCGCTCCACCACGCCTCGGTCTTTTTGATGAACCTAGAGTTGACCACCATTTTTTTCCCCTCATATTCTAACACTTAGTCATAACAAAAGGAAATGTTTGTTCCATAGCTGGTTATTATTTTAAATGAGTTTCCCTATTTTTCTAGCATATAAACAACTCGTGTTCACCTTTTGCATTACTTTTAAAAAGAACAAAAACATACTTTAGCTTGGCCAGGGGAAAAATGACAGACTCCTGAATACAGTTTCCATGTTTACCGCTCACTTCTGACTTTAGGATACAGTAAAATTATTGAAAACCAAACAGAGAAAGGAACTTACTTGAAAGTGAAACGCCACTTAAACACCCCGTGTGCCGACACCAGCAGGCGAAGACTAAGCACTGAAGGGAAAAGCTACTTTCAGCTTTTCAGCTCCTTTCTTTCCCCTGCTGCCTCTGTCTACTCATTCTTTCCTCAGAACGCCTGCCAAACCAGATTCAGCAGCGACGTCATGACAGACGCACACATGAACATCGGCTGTGTAGACTCCACTCCCTAGAAAACATGTAACCTAACACGTTATAAATAAGTAAAGCAACAGACACAAATTCTTCATTGAGAAGGAAGACAGAACATCCAGCTATGTCAAACAGAAAGCCTGGTGTGTGTGTGTGTGTGTGTGTGTGTGTGTGTGTGTGTGTGTGTGTGTGTGTGTGTGTGTGTGTGTGTGTGTGTGTGTGTGTTTGGGGGTTGAAGAGAGTAACTAAGAGAGAAAACGCCACACCCTGAAAGCGGACAGCTTGTGGAAACTAATGCAAATATCCTCAGATGGCAAACAGCTTAGCAGAATCATAGTATATCAAACAGGGTTGGGAGCAGATTGCAGCAGTTTATCTCAACCTGTTTAATGATTGTGACACACAGTAGATTAACAGAAATGAGCACTGACAGCCTGGATCTTTGATCTGGATAAACCTTTCAAGTTTGTGTAACCACGTGCGATAGGTGGCTAATCAAAACAGTTTACAGTATAGGAAAAGCCTGCTTTTTGCCCGTCTCATCCTCCAGTGTGATTTTCCTTAATAAGTGTTAACGTTCTGTTCGGTCTGTCTGTGAAGGTTCTCAGTCATCCAGGTCATTTTAATCTTAGCTTGGAAAGATAAGCGTCTGGACTTCTTTAAGTTTCTTGAATTGGTGGAAAGACACTCCCATAGGGCTTAAATATGAGACTCTCCACCAAGCTTCTCGGATGAGAGGTGAAATGTCTTCAAGAAACTTAAAGAAGTCCAGATGCTTTTCTTTCCAAGCTCCTTAAATTTCTGGTGTGACACTGGCATTTGTAATTTCATTCCTATAGCACATTGCATTACATGCAAACTCAGTGTGCTTAATAATAAAAACATAAAAACAGTTTGCATTTTCTGCCTGCCTCTGTTATCAGATCACAAGCAACAGGGAACCCATATTCACTGCAGGTTTTCTCCATGTTGAACAAACCAAACAAAGATTTGGACTAAGGGTAAAATAAATTTTCTCAGAACAGAACAAAAATCTGTTTTTCAGCCCTGAAATTTCCATGTGGATATCCTCTTTATTTAAGACATTGTGAGGGCTGGAAAAGGTACGCTTCTTGAAAAAGGTGCCAAATTTTAGTGCAACCCTGTGTAGGTACTGTATTTTGGAAAAATAGTATATTGTATTACATATGCTGAGATTACCAGAGTGAAATCGATTCTGAGGGGATTGAGTCGAAACCTTTTTCCAATTTGACAGATTTTATATGAAATAACCTGCATACAAAACAAATAGCAGGACATTTAGGTTTGGGGGAAAAAAAATTTTTGTTTTTTTTTTTAAACAGAGGAAGTTAAAATACATGTTTTTCTCTAATAAGTTATTTTAAAAGTAAAAAAAAAAAACCTGTGTGCATGATCACATGTTTATTTATGGTTTTGTCTGAATACTGGTTTTCTGCAGGCCAGTTGATAGGTGGAAGGCTTCATGATAGCATAGGTGGCATAAAATCATATAAATTTGATGTTGTTGTTGTGAAATTAAAATAATGTGATGTTTCGATGCAAAGGGGGGGTGAGGTGGCACCAATGCTTCACAGCAAGGAGGTCCCAGGTTTGAATCCAGTCTGGGGTTTTTCAACTTGCAGTCCAGCTTCCTCCCATAGTCCAAAGGCCTGCTTTGGGTTAGGTTATTGGGCTATTCTGAACTGGCCATAGATGTGAATGCTTGTTTGTTTCTATGTGTTAGCCCAGTGTCAGTTGGTGATCTGTCCACGGTGTACCCTGCCTTTTGCCCCATGTCAGCTGGATGGATGGACGCTTTTGTAAGGTGTTACAGGTGCAGACATGCTAAGGTTGGGTAATTTTAGCCTATTGTCAGTGATTGTTATGCAACAATGATTTCATAATACAGATAAGAAGCCTCAGAGACCTGAGACCTGCCAAATTTACCTGTTTGGCAAGTTTGGCTGCTCAACTCTGGATCATGTAGGAAGAATTCACAGTAAGATCATGGTAACACTCATGTATTATAATGAACTGTGTTCCAGTTAAATCCAGACGTGAATTTAAGTCCATACATACACAGTCTTAAACACTCAAGCCCTATCATTTGTCAAAGACCACATAGTACAAAATTATCTTAATAGAGCATTTTGTTCTGAGACTACTGGCTTACTTTCTAAAAGGCAGAGCCTTCAGACTTTCCTTTTTTTTTATCAAAAAGGAAAGTCTGAAGGCTCTGCCTTTTAGAAAGTAAGCCAGTAGTCTCAGAACAAAATGCTCTATTAAGATAATTTTGTACTATGCTTATAATCAGTTTATAATTAGGGCTGATCTGGTGAGTCTGAACCAACCCTGGGGCTGCGGGATCGGCTTCCAATGATGCACTGAGCCTTTCTCTTCCTCTCTTTTCCTGATGTACTTATATGCTACTACTGCATGCCATCACTCTGTCGGTTGAGTTTTGTCCTCGTTGTGTTCATAGCCTACCTGCCATTAACTTTTTCCTTCTTTTTTTCTCCTGACCACCCAATCAGTTGAGGCAGATGGCTGCACCTCCCTGATCATGGTTCTACTGAAGGTCATTTCTTCTTAGAAAGGTCTTCCTTCCCAGCATCGCCAAATGGGGACGTTTGATTGCTCTCTGATCTGGTTTTTAGCCTTACAATATAAAGTACCAATTTACCTGAACTAAGTTAAAATTTGTTATGTATTGTTTTGTATAAGACACAATGTTGAGGTAGAAAGGTGTCAGTTGTGAGGAAACACAGTGGAATGTGAACGGAAAAGTATGGATGGATGGAGGGAGAAGCATGCATGCATACAGTATCACTAACAGAAGAAAAGCAGGATTTGCTTCTGAACAAAAATCCACTTTTTACCTTCAGTTTTCTTGGCAAATGTGAGTCTGTTATCCAACAATAGTCCTAAGGACAAAAATCATCTGTTTCAGTTTTATAATCCCACTGTTAAGTCATCTGACTGTTGGGGTAGATGCCCCGCAGATATGGAGAATGGTGATTTATGACAACTTTTCAGCATCTATTGGAGACCATAGACATACCCTAAGGAGTCAAAATCTATAGAAAGGGACATATGATGATGATGATGATGATGGTGAAGTACTTGCTCAGAGTGGTCATCTGATTGTTGAAATTCTCTCTGTATTATTGTAGCATCTTCCCCCACATTCCCACGCACACCCACTAAAAACAGACCTGCAATAGACACGTATTTATTATCAGTGAATAATAAGTCTGACCATATTGAGCCCACACACACTGATAACAACACAGCAGTAGAAATGATGACGCTGGCACAGTTTAATGTGGAGCTGGAGTCTGTTTACACACCGCGAAGAGCAAAGAGGCGGAGCTTTTACTGAGACAGTGAGCTCAGGTAGAGTGAAAAAAACAGCAGCTGTTCCTGTGACCACCATTAAACCCTTTACTGGGAAAAGGCTAGTGGAGTCCTTTGTCAAAGCACCTGATCAACAAACTGACACGACCAAAAGCAAACTCTGTAGCTGCTCCATCCACCGCTGCTCCGTTTGTTTTACACAGTCGAAATCTGCAGTAAGAGTCCAGAAGTTGTATTAAAATATGCAGATGAAATGTTATTCATACAGCGTGCTGAATGCTGACAATAGCCGTCCTGTTTTATATGGAAGCGATACCTGCAGCAAACAGGGGTGAGTATAAAGGGGGGCATTGGGTGTCCTAGACCTTATTAATTTCAAGGCTTTTGTAAGATTTTTAACACTGTAAGTGAAATAATATCAAATATTGTGTTAATTAAAATCCATTAATATTTAAAAATATAGAAATAAGTTTTTTTCCACAAGCCAATAAAAATATAAATGGGCTATTAAACTCTGGTCCACTGACCTGATGGTTGTTAGGTTGGACACTGAATTAATATTAATATCTACACTAACATAGCATCTGTTTTCAGCAGCACTTGCTTCCTATTAAAGCCAGAAAGCCTTCCAAGAAGACAGAGTAAAGGTGCATTTCTATGCCTTAGTTTAGTTTGCATATATATCTTATTTTATTTGTGACTTTTGACTGTACTTGATATTATTTATACATTTTACAATTTAAGAAAATGTTTTCTTTTAAAAAAAATCTAATTTATTATGACATGTACATACAATCAAAGGGGTTTAGTTGTTTTTTGTGTTTTTTTTGACAGATGTTATATGTAGTTAAACGTGAAAAGATTGCAATTTCTAAAATGGAAAACAATGAGCAGTTCATTTTGAAAGACCTGTGTTTTTTCTCCTTTGAATGTTTATGATTGCTCATTAATAAGACAAAAATATTTCTTATTGGATTACTCAGTGAATTGATGGAATAATCTATCGATTCATCGTTCACTAAAATAATTGCTAGCTACATCCCTAGTCTTTCCCCTACAATATAAAGCGACTCGAGGTGACTGTTGATGGCCTATGTGAGAAAATACACCAAAAAACAAAACACCAAAACAAAAAACATTCACTTATCCTTTGGCTTTTAAAAGTTGACATACCTCAGCTGTTCAGGCTCAGGTTACTGTTTTGTATCAGTGGGTAGATTTAGTCTGTAATACATGATCATCCCTTTGTGGATGATAAGCATAGGAAAACATACTGAAGAAATAAATATTAAACAATCTACATTTGGTTATGTGGGATATTAAAGCTACAATTTGTTCATCTGAGCCATGAGCTAACTCCTATGTATTTGTACTGTGTTGCTCTGCACAGGAGGAAACTTAAATTAAATATGCAAAAAGAGCAAGTCGTCAAATAAAATCAAACCAGTTAGCCATTATAATGGTCTGTAATTAATGGTCTGTAATTTAATTGAGTTTGTGTTTTTTATGGATAAATATCCAAACCATAACATCAAGGTAAAGGAGGACGAGAAAATGGAAACTTGTTTCTAACAATTAAATAAATTAATAAAAAATTGCAGAAAGAGGGAAGTTGAAATTTTGAGTTCTTTCAAATTTTTGACTTACTGACTATTTCTAAATTTCAAGATACATCAGATACAACACACTTTTTCCTAATTCACAAGGTGGTCAAATTGGAAATGAGAACATTTCTTCAAACACAACAGGTGCTGTTCAGTTTTGAGTGAGTGATTATCATTAAATTAAGCAAAACTCATATAAAACAACATAGTGTCATTGAGCTTGCGAGCTTTCTTTTCATTTTTTTCTTTTTTTTAAAAACAGGCTAACTTAAACCGGAACATGGGTCTTCAGCAGTTTTATTTTGGAAAGACGGTGACCGGTAGTCATCATGTCCTACGTTGCTAACTTGACGTTTTTTTTCAACATGTCTCCCTCGCAGACTCTCGTCCATTATTAGAAGCTTCTGGATATTTTGTAAAACTGCTTCGTTTTGTAAGTGCTTTTGTTCACGCTGTGCGTTTCAAATCTACGCTATAGCCGTCGCTATTGTCCGGCTAATGTTTCGTGTGTTAGCAAGGTCACTGTACTCGCTGTTATTGAAAGCCGGTGAGCGTTTTAGCCTGGAAATGTTAGCCTGCTTTTTATTCTGCTTGTTGACCTGGTTTCTAACTGACCTGTCTTGCGGAGCATTTAATGACAGAAGGTGCTGTTGTTTAGTTCAGTAAGACAGTTTGTAAATAATATGCTGACATTTTCTCTTAATCTGCGTGTGTCATAATCGCTCTATATGTGCCTTAAAAAAACAAAAAAGCCAGCTGGCTTCTCGGTAATTTAACTGTAACTGCCGTGTAGATTAATTTTAAACATGGATGCTCTCGTACAGGTATTTAAGTGATTAGCCTAGTTAAGTGTCATGCTTCCCGGTTTATTTTTCGTTTTTTTTAAAGTCATATTGCGTTTGGTTATTGGAATATCAACATGTAAGCTAAAACGCAGCAGCTGAAGTCATCGATAAATATCGACGTGTTTTCTTCTTATTCGCTGCAGGTTAGCACTAAGCTAACGGGCCGTTAGTCAGCCAGGACCCAGAAAAACAGCAGCAGCATCATCATCAATGGTGTGTCTACATCCCGGAGCCGTCACATTTTCCTGTGTCCGCTCAATGAACCATCTCCTCAGCTCTCATCACGGTGAGTATATCACCACGCTGCAGTTCGTGTTGGACTCGGGTGACCATATTTCCAGATAAATTACATCTGGGATAAGTTTAGGGCCGGCTAGAAACATTATGTGGGCAGCTTGGAGAAGGTAAGGACGGGAGATTAGCGCATCCAGCTGGTAACCTGTTTGTCTCTGTTCATGTGCCGGTATCTCTGACATGAACGTCAGAATGATCTCTGACAGAGGTAAACAGAATAAACAACTTGGTTAGGCTAATATTAGATACACGTCTGTGTTTTAGGTTTGCGGTTTTACAGGCTGAATCATTTGTTCTCTGTAAGAGTAACACAGATGTACCATGAGATTTTGGGTCAGGTAGGAAGGTCAGACCAAGACAGCTACACCACTGAGTATTTCATATGTCATTATTTGTCATCCCAAACTATTATCCAGATATCAGCTATCATGCACAGGTAGCTTTATTAGCTTTATTAGGTAGTCAATAAGCTTTATTCATGTCATTAAGCTTGTTATGACTATGTTAAGACTACATCTCTGACTATAATCCTTCAGTGTTCACAGTGGCAGTTCACCTATCAGTCTGCTTGATCATATGAAGGATAAATATCCTGTATTTTCTTTCCCAGCCTTCTAAATAGAAAATGAAGCTACATTTTTTTTCTGTACTTTTGAGGTTGAAGGAAAACTCCCAAAAGTGCCTTAGTTCTAGACTTTTCTCTACAGGAGCACAACTAAATTCTCTAAGGTTTTCACACAAATGAATTGATATATTTTACTATATTTGGTAGTTAAATTCTCAGATATACTGGAATAGATTTTGCAAAAAGTTCAAAACATAACCAAGCTGAATAGGAGATGCTACGTGAACTCGGTGGGCTCGGGGTTTATCCATCTGCTTGTAAAACACAGCAAGAATATCTTGATGCACTAAGGAAATACCAAACTGTAAAAACACTCAAGACCGAGATCGCAGATTTCACTCTAGTGTTTGCATGGTTGTGTGTTCTCTCTTTGTTCTTTTTCAGTTGCTCCTCTGTCTCGTGTCTTTGCTGGGTTTTAGTAGGGATGAGTCTATGTATCACTTTATTCTTTTATGAGCCACGTGTTTTTTGTGTTCACTTTTATAAACCATTAAATGGTTACAGGAGGACAAAGGGTGAAAATGTTGTGCATTCTGGTCTCATGACTTCATCTCTTCTTCATGTCTCGCTCTCAGGCTGCACATGTATGGCGTTGGCGAGGCTTGGAGGGGAGTTTTGCCAAGCCCAGCACCTGCTGCTTATTGTGGACAAGTGAAAAGGAGACGTCAGCTAGGCACACTCACTGCCATTCACGCACACAGGTGAGTGATAAAGGCAGGCAGTGCCTTCATTTGAAACTTTGAGGATAAAGTCTAGTCCTTGATGTGTTATCTCTACAGCATCAAAAGCTTTACTTCTACAGCCTGGCACCCATGGCTCCATTTTTGTACTTTTGTTAATTGTACCATATTAAAGCTTAAAGTCTTCACTTCAGTCTTATAGTCCACTGTGGTGAAGATCGTCATGCAAATTCTTTATAAAAATGACTACTAACCATGATTTAAGGAATGCTTATTTTTTAAAACCATTAAGTTTCTCCTGAAGGTGAATGGGAATCAGCTGCATGCACAGCATGAATTCATACGCAATCCCTTCCTGAACTCGATGTCCCAATTGTTTTTAAAAAGCTGTTATGCAGCCAGAGCATGAAAAATAACTTGGTTCAATGTCAATAAAATACATAATTATCACACAGTAAAACAGTTCAGAAAGGTAAAAAAAAATGTCACTCAAAAAGGGGCTCAGTTAAACAGGATACAATGAATAACCTGTTTATGTTACAATAAGGAGCTTAACTATAAATGATGAGGTGGTAAAGATTTTCTGTATCCGTCTGTGTGGCAGTGGAGCTGAAACGACTTTAAGTGTTCAGCTGCATGTCCAGTAAAATGTGAACAGGACAGTCAAGCTAACTATCCACATCCGTTTACCACAGCCACAGTCCCATCAGCTGATGTGGGAATCCAATCAGTGCGTTGATTCAGATAACAGTCCCAAATTCCTTCAATGAGCGATACGGACGCGCTCCATCAGCTGGCAGTTCAGTATTTGCAGTAACATGTCTGGGATTGCACTGCAGAGATTAACGTCTCTGTTTGTTTCAAAATGGGGCGATTGTGGCTCAAGAGTTGGGAGTTTGACTTGTAATCGGAAGGTTGCCGGTTCGAGCCCCGGCTTGGACAGTCTTGGTCGTTGTGTCCCAGTGTGTGAATGTGTGTGTGAATGGGTGGATGACTGGGGTCCTTAGGGACTAGCAAAGCGCTATACAAATACAGGCCATTTACCATCTCTGTTTGTCTCAAAAGTCCTGAAATCACAGAAAATTCACTAGTAGACACATAAAAACTTGAATTTATAGAGACTTTAAAAACCATTTCATCACAGTAAAGCAGAATATATATAAGCATCTTATTTAGATGAGAATTACATTTAAAGTTTACCAGTAAATAAAAAGTCACAGCAAAGCTTTTTTGTTTTAAAGTGACCTAAAATGGCCGACCCTTCCTGTCCTCATAGGTCCCTACTGCCATCCCGTTCAACCCTTATGAAGAAGAGCCACCCTGCAGTCTGTGAGCTGTCTCGGAGAGAGGGGCAAGCATTGGTTTCAGCCTGGGAGTTTCCTCTCTGCTCTTCTTCTTTCCAGCTTTTCCTCTCCTCCTCTTCTTCTTCTTCTTCTTCTTCTTCTTCTGCTGTGATTTATACAAGTCTTCTCTGAATGGGCTAATAGAGTTGAAAGAAAAGGAGGAGAGATCTGATCTTTTTCAGTCTTGATTCAATCCGCCAGAGTTTAACTCTTGCCAAGCCAATTTTACTTTTACTTTATTGCCAAGGCAATTTACTTTTCTATTTCTCGACCAAAATTTTGTATTTTCGTGAGATTGATTTAGTAACATTCACTAAAAAACACAATTGTTTTTCTTTAAGTGGGAAGATTTTGTTTGTTTGTTTGTTTGCATTTTGTTTTTAACACTCAGAAGGGTTTTTCCTCAGACTCTGTTACTCCACTCTTTGAAGCACAGTACTTTCCAGACTTTTATTCTTTATTAATAAGCTTCTCTGGGTATAAAAATGAACCGGCCGGCTCCAGTGGAGATCTCCTATGACTGTCTGAGATTCCTCATCACGCACAATCCCACCAATGCACAACTCGGACGGTTTATAGAGGTAACACGTGTTTAAGATCTCTGCACGTTTTCTCCTTTGGAAGACACAGAAGCAGGGTGTGGTGTTAAAATGTGTGATTTGATGTGTAGGATCTGAAAGCATTCGGAGTAAACACCTTAGTGCGAGTGTGCGCTGCCACGTATGACAAGACACCGGTGGAACAAGAAGGCATCCAGGTTCTGGTAGGTGATGCGTAGCAAACAGTACTTAGGCGGCTGTAAATAATGACAAGGGCAATTTGTGAAGAGAGAGTCACACGTTGAGTTTAACGCAGCTGCTGTCATTAATGGATTACGCCAGCTTCCAGTACCAAAGTCTAAAAACACACAGAACCTAAATCAAACAATAGAGTGGGCTGAACAGTGAACGTCAACCACAAAGGGTGGAGTAAGAACATGATCTGCAGGGTAGTTAAAGGATTAATGAGCCGAAAGAAGAAAATTAACCTTCAGGTGACTGAGTTATGCATTTCACTGTCCTGCTGTGATATTTTCCGTGCATCCATGAATCTGTTCTCCCTCTTATCTGGTTCAGGTCATAGTTGAGTTGGAGTCTATCCCAGCAGATTACGAGTTTTTCAGTCTATTTTTCTACAGCTTTTCATGGTTTTTTACATGTACTGGTATGAAGAGAGTTATGGAAAGGTGTGGGTTTATATATATTTTTTTAATATTATAGACTTTGATTTTATTATAATGTCCCACTTCTCATCACTACATCCTGATGTTTTCTGGTGAAATGTGGCTAGACCAGTATTGAAAGATATCCTAAAGAACCTGTTCTTTGACACCTAAGCAGCCAGAGCAGACGTACAAACTGCAGATTGTGCAAAGATGGATGTAGCCGTGCTCAACAGCTTTAAAAAAATATTACAGTTTCCTAAGTTGGTATAATGTTCTGTTCAGTATGATGTAAAATGTGTGACCAAGGGCATAAACTCATCAGGAAGGTTTTTATTGAGGTGTCAGTTCAGTCTGAAGTCCTTTTTTTTTTTTTTTTTTTTTTTTTAAATTCTCCAGCATCTACTGCCCCCTTCTGGCCATACAACAAAGAATGAAAGTGTTAGGCTCTTCTACCTTGGCTTCACTTTTCAGACCCTGTTTATGTTAGTTTACTTTAGTCTTACATCACAGCGTTTACAGCTTTAGCTGGTTTGCAAAGCTCATTCTTAGTTGGGTCTTTAAAGCACAAGAAAATCAATGTGTTATATCTCGCTTACAAGACCTAAGACATACCTGATGATTTCAGGTATATTTGTACAATGTTTGCAGTTCAGTTACCCAAATACTTAAAGTCTTGTGCTGAACACAGTTTCAGAATGTTTTTAAAAAACATAACTAATAGCATAACATTTTGGAATATCTGTAATAAATAATGATAAACAATTTAAAAAGAATATTTACACACAAATTATTTTTTAAAGAGAAAAATCATTTGTGTGTAAATTAATCCAATACAAAAAAACCCACTTGGTCATTTTAGTAGCTAAAGCAGGCTTGGTTTTCAGCAAAGTATTCACAGCACATTATCCTCACATACACTATAGAGCTATAATTATAGAAACGTCTCGTGCATTAAGGATGGTCACTAAAATAATTTAGAGGTATTTTAAAAACCTACGAACGCTGACTGGTCTGCAGTAAAACTGAGCTCAAGTTAATGCTTTACTCTTTTTCAGGATTGGCCATTTGATGATGGATCCGCCCCCCCGGACCAGGTGGTCGATGATTGGCTGAGCCTTCTGCAGACAAAGTTTCGAGACGAGCCTGGCTCCTGTGTGGCTGTGCACTGTGTAGCTGGATTGGGACGGTCAGTATGAAGCTGACACATGATTTATTCTGATGTTTAGTACACAATAATTTTATATAGAGCACAATGTGTTGTGCGTGTTTTCAGCTGCGTTTACTCTTCAGGTTTTGTTTGGTTAGTGTGTGTCTGCTTGATCTTTCCTACTTCTAAGCCTTATTAAACAGACAGCAGCCACTGTGCTCACACTTCAAGATAGTAGTTCCTATTTTGGTAATGAGCATAATATAAACAGTCAGTTTAACACACTTTAAGGATGACTGCAATAAAGTGACAGCTGACAAAAGCATTCATTTTGCTCTCGCTGTGGTAGTTTCAATTATTTCCCACAAAAAACCTGCCAAGTAAGTCATACAGGTGTCAAATAAATCAGAGCTCTGGAAACCTTTACAACTGGCTGGCTTGTACTTGTGTGTAAGTTGGAGCCTAAATATATGGCAGTGTTTTTTAGCTGCAGGCTGCCCTTGGTGACTCAAAGCTCCAAATTGTCCGTCAGTAGTTGTCTTAGCTGCCATAACTTGACATGCAAATGTAATACACATTGTGTATTTGACTGGAAGGGTATCAGAAGAAGTAACACAACCAGAAGAATGAATCCCACCCTACTCTTAGCCACTGTTTAGGCAGACAACATGCAGACTAAACAAAAGTATAAATATTGGCAAAGGCATTGTCCACTTGTGAAAGCTACAAGTGTAGGCTCTTAAAAGTTACTGAGTTGAATTCTCTTGGAGGCAAATGATTAAACTAGGAAAATATCACCCCCAACAAATGCAACTGAGTCACCTGTTATATTCTACCACCAGTCACATACAGGGGTTAAAGTTTAACTAAGGCTTCCTCTTGTTTGTCCTCAGAGCGCCCGTGTTGGTGGCTCTGGCTCTAATTGAATGTGGGATGGAATACGAGGATGCGGTGCACCTAATAAGACAGTAAGCTTTGATTCTGCTGCTCCTCCTTTTCTTGCATTGTATTTCGGAAACTGAGCCTAATGTCTCCTCCATTTTGCCAGGAAGCGCCGTGGCGCTTTAAATGCCAAGCAGCTGCATTACCTGGAGAACTACAAGCCTAAACTGTGTCTGCGCTCCAAAGATGCCAACGGGCAAAGCTGCTGTGTACAGTAGGACTCTTTGCAAAAAGAAAGTGGAGGTTTTAAAGTTTTTATTTCCGTTTCTTTGGTTTCAAACCTCCCCTGAACATGTAGCAAAAACCCACAAATACTTAAACAGAGATTTAAAAGCTTGTTTGTCTGTAATGTAAAAATAAAAACCCCCAATAAGATGTGATGAATAATGCAGCTGGCAGTGTGTTTGACAGTGTTCTATAGTCTGCAGCTTGATATTTGCTCTAAGCTAAATGCTGAATAAATAGAGGCTTGTTGGTTTATTGCACATCAATCCACACAGTGACTGAGAGTGATTTATTTATGAGTCTGTGCTCACTGATCAAATCATTGTCCTGCAACCAGAATGCCAGAAGAATTCAGTTTGAAAACACACAATATTTAAGATGAAAACATATGATGACATGTGTTCTCAGTGTGATGCAAATGTTAGATTATCTACTTTCCTTTTATGTCCCAAATCAGTCATAAGCTTCTGTAGAACAAACTTGTGTTGGCTATAAATATTTGGCGCTGACCTCCATGGAAGTGGACTAACATGTGGAAGAACAGTTGTTGAATGTATTAACAAAGGAACATGTAAAGGCTTTGGTAGATTATCCTAGTAACTGACAAGCATTAAGAACATAATTAAAATCGTCCAAATATTCACATTTCTTCCACTGCATCATACACGTTTGTGGGCCAGTAAACAGTATGGGGTATTAATCTGCCCGCTAACACTAAAGCGTGGATAATCTGCTCGATGAAAATCTGTGATCCACTCTCGGGTCCATTCAGACGCATTAATGTTCACTATTAGACGTTAGGGAATAAGTTAGCAACACAATCATTCAGATGATTTTAGAGCCAAAGTTCTTCTCATCTCTCTGATCAATAGGATAATCTCTCAAATACTTTATGTGTTCCTGTTGCAACAACCATGTAACGGCACTGTGGAGCCACAATGGCTGCCACTGCAAACATTACTGGCCATAGTTCTCATCAATCTCTGGCTCCACTTAGCTCTTCGGTCAGTGTTTGTAAGATGTATCTGGTCTTTGTGCCATTATTTTCTTATAGATTTTATTTTATCTGTTCCTTCCTGTACCCTGTATCTGTTTGTATCTGTTATTTATTGTTTCTTTGTGAGATGTTTGTCTGATGGATGGGGGGAAAAAAATCTTAGTCTTGGAAAATTAAAGTGTTTAGTAATCTTAACTGTTGGTTTTTGTATGTTTTGATGCAAAATGAGGCAATTTTGGCAGTCCCAGTGTTATTGTGACTTAAGAAAATACATTTTTTTAATTGTCTTTGGTATCAATTGATAAATTTGACAAATATTTAGAGTGATAGCCACATAAAGGAAACTGTAATCAGACCAAATTATCCGGGGGGATGCTGTGGTCCTGATCATTTCAGCCACACGTATTTTTTTTTGTTTGTTTTTGGCACAAATATATTTAAGTTTAATTAAATAAACCCTTGATCAAAATGATATGCAGAAAATCCCTGCATTGTACGGGTTTAAAATTTTCAGACATATTAATAATTTATCCTCACAAACCTCTGGCCATCTTCTGCATCAGTTCAGCAGTTGGACTGTTACCCACGCCTGATTACTATGAACTCGCCATTGCACAAAGCGAGCCGGCCTCCGGCTGTGGTGGTGCTTGTCTGAGTGGAATCGCAGCATCACGTGGACCCTGTGGATGGCTGAAGGTTGATTGGTTTTATTGACTGACCTACAAAAAGAAAAACATGCACAGGAACTGACCTTGAGCTGACGAGCTGCAGCTGATTGATAATAATCCACCAACCGCGAGGGCCGATTTATTAGGTACAGTTTACTAGTAACCAGTTGGACTGGACTTTGACCTTCAGGACTGCCTCAATTCTTCATGCTCCAAATATGCTCTGCGGGACTGAGATCTGGTGACAGTGGGAGCCATTAGAATACAGTCTAAGAACTGTACTCTAGTGGCTCTGTACTCTCAGATAGTATGAACACTCTCAAAGTGTGCTCATAAAGTGGGACGTGGGAGGGATCCATGCTTTCATGTTGTTTGTCTTAAGCAACATGAAAGCATGGATCCTACCATTTGAACACTGGAGCCGTGGTGGTTCTCGCGTGCCTGGAGCGCTGGGACCCTCTGCTCGCACCGGGGTGGGCGGCCTTTACCAGGGTTGACTGCCTGTCTCCTCTGGGACTACCACTCCTTGGTGTGGGCGCCCCATCTGGGACCTCCCTCCTCCTGATGGGATGAGCGTGCAGAGACGTGTGGCCTTCTGTCTTTAGTACTCTTGGGGGCTGCGGATGGCCCGGTTCTCCCAGACCCATCTCTTCCTGCCTCTGGCTCCTGGGGGACGCTATTACAGCTTCCCACCTTCATTCCCAAGTATGTTTCATAACAAAGACACACTCACACTCTGTCTCTTTCTGTCTCTCTCACACACACACACACTCTGCCTGTCCTAGCTTAGACATTGTCATACTGTGTACCACATATAATGTGGTACAAGAGGAGCCTATCCGATTGTTATCGTCAGACTGAACAACCAGATTGAGAATTTATATAGCTAATCTTGGAAAAGCAAAATATGTTTAGCTCAGATCATAATTCTGATTGCAAAAGCTGCCAGACAGGATTTAAAAAACATAAATAAAGAAAAATAATTAAGTCATTTTCACTGAGATTTAAAAGAAAAACCACAAGATGCACTTTGTAAACCTTCAAATGCATTTAAAGCTTTGAACATGAAGGTAATTTCTGTTTACAAGTGATTGACCACATCACAGTAATAACAGGTTTTAGTTGATAAAGACCTACAGCGTGTCAGAGGAAGCATTTCAATAAACTTAGGGCAGTAATTTAGTCGTTTATGACTTTAAAATGAGCATCATGGCTCATTGAGGACATAAATACACACAGGCAGACAAATCGTCCTTGGCAGCAGAGGACAGCTCTGTGATAATCTGCTGAATTTATGGCAGCTGAGCATCTCTAAGCTCAGTGTAAGCTATATAAACTCTGTGTGTGAGTCCACGGCGTCCTATGTCGTCGTTTTTCCTTCTTCCCGTTTATTTTTAAAGGGGACGGATCTTGGATTGAAAAAAAAACATCTTGCCCAACAATTCTGCTGTTATAAAAAATTATAATTTTGCAAAACTGTAAAGTTTATTCAATATTTTAATTGATACTGTAAAACTGTTTACCTAAATGTTTTGTTTGTTTGTTTTTTGGTTAGGTCTGCAGAATGAGCTTAAAGAATCTTAGCTTTCAGACTTAGCAATTGAGACTCTTTATTCTGTATCCATGTACTCTCTTTCAAAGGACCAGGAAAACTGACTCCCAAGGTGTATAATGGACATGTTATTTCTTACATTAATTAATTAAACAGTCTGGCTTCTATTCCAAGCGGGGCATCTGGTATTTTGATGTTGAACCGACACCAAAGTGTGATCAAAGGAGAAATGTGAAACCAGCCATCTTTGGGCTGCAGCAACAAGAGCCACCAAGTCAGCGGTTTGACTAAAAGTGCCTACATGTCCACAGAAGATGGCTCTAGTGGATGATCGCAGGATCCTTTCCATGACTGAAAAATCTATAAATAACCCTTTTCAGAGCAACCAAGCTAGAACACTCTTCAGGTGGCAGGCATATCTTGATGCACACCTACTGTGAAGATGAAAGAAAACACAAGTGATTCATCAGCTGCAAGAGCAGAAAAAGAAATGGAGCCAGAAGTTCTTTTAATGGTTGAAAATCAGATTAAGATGAAATCAGAGAGAAGAAATTAAATAAAAGGCCAAAAGATCTGAAGCCTACATCACTTTCTGTCAGACAGGCATGGTTTCTGGGTCTACATGTCAACTGAATCCTGATAGGTTCATTTTAAATCCAGGTTTCTGCCATATTTCTGCTCTCAGCTAGAAAACTTTACGCTATATCCCATAGTACATATATCTGCAAATTTACTCGTATAGTTCCATCTCAGACTCAACTTTGAAGTGTTGAGCCCATCACACATTTTATAGCGTAAACATGAAGAAGTGAATAATTTTGTTTTGACTAATAAAGCAGAGACATTGTAAGAAAGAGATAAACCTTTTAAAGGCTTATTTTATGGCAGAAACCTAGAACACCAAAGCTTAAAACAAAAAATGAAATATGACTGGTGGTTCTTTACATGCAGTTTTAATGTTCTGGTGATCACTAAAATTAAAGTTAGAAAATACTTTACAATACCTTCCCAAACAAGCGTTTCTTATAATGATGACACTGGCTTTGAGAAGTATTTTTACTTCAGTTCAAGTTAAAGCTCAGCTAAACCAGCTATAACAGTATTTTACGGTTTAATGTGAGTACTTTTAAGTACCACAGTGCTTCATTCAGCACTGTACGTTCAGTGGAAATACAGGCACTGAAAAGTCCGAGTCACCGTGAATATACCTCCACATATTCTGCGTAGTTAGGCGAGTTTGCAGGATCAAGGCAGAAGGCACTCTGTTTGTAGTGTGAAACTTTTTTTGTTGCTCATGAGGCCGACAGAGGGCGCTCGCACTCAAAAATCAGATGAATTAACGCAAAATGATATGAAGCTTTACTTTAACGATTGTTCAGCCACCGATTTTTACTACAGGACTACTAGAAGAGGAGGAAGAGGAGGAGGAGAGCAGGGGTCAGATGGGAGGGATGATCAGGACGGTGACCCAGTTCACCCCGCAAACCAAACCGGACGACCGCCCACAGCTGATCAAAGGATGCAATTAGTGAGATTTTAAGGGTGATTCCAGTTTATAAAAACATCCAGCTGCATTTCCCCCTGGAGAGAGAGAGAGAGAGAGAGAGAGAGAGAGAGAGGAAGGAAGGAAGAGGGAGGGACTGAGGAGTAGAGAGGAGCTGGAGTTTTAGGTTTCCCAAGCATCTGGATGTCTGGGAGGGAGAGACGAAAAAAGGAAAAGGGCTCGGATTTATGGAAAACTGTCCCGAAGCAAAGGTAAAAGGCAGAAAAAGCACGCGCAGAGAGGAGAGAAGAGGAAATTAAGGAGGAGAAAGTTGTTTTTCCAGCGGGACGGGTGCAGCATCGCAGCGAGCAGCAGGAATGTTACCGGTGAGTTTTCATTCATGAAAGGTTCCAGGAGTTTATGGATATGCAACTTCTGAACTGAAGAGTCGAGCTGAGGCAGCAGCCTGGAGCCTACAGCTTCAAACACACGTCAGACCCTTAGAAATAAGCTCATTTCACTCCTGCAATGTATGTCTGGATGAGGGTATAGTTTGTTTCAGTTCATTTATTAATTAAACATTTTTAAACGTACTGTGTGCATTAATTTAAATGTGCCAAACCTCAATATAAATGCATGCTGAGCTTTCACTTGCTTGTGCAAGTGCAACTACTGCTAGGCAGGATAAGGATAAGATAAGATAGGCTGGGATTGAATTTATTTATTCTAAAAGTTTGGAATTTCCTGTAACACAGCTGCCAAAATATTAAATACTACCTCTAACAAAATAGTTGAAATAAGGCAGTAATAGGTCATTAAGGTATTGATACCTAATAGAAAAAAAGAAATCAGATTCAGTGGGTTAAAGGCTAAAAAAATAAAAAATAAAAAAAAATATATAAATAAATATATATAATATATAATAAATATATAAAGCTATGTAAAAAGTTTTATTTCAATGCAACAAAGTGGCTCCATAGTTGGACTCAATAAAACTGTAGTTTTCTAATACACGAGAAGCTCAGCGTGTAAAGTGCTGTGACAGTCCAATTTTTACCCTTGTTTTCCACTTAACTGTTTAATTTTCAAGAGCGGCACCAACTTGGAAACCAACGCTCAGTTTAGGAAACGCTTTGAGCACTTCCCATGTCATCTCCAGGAATGTTAGCGGTGAATTTTCATTCAGAGACAAGGAAACAAAGAAATAACTAAACTGCTCAGCACTTCTCACATTCCTTCAACTTTAGTGAGTGCATGTCACACAACAGCCAATCATCAGCCAGAACCAACAAGACAGCTGATTATGTGACTGTATCCTGATATTTTTCACCATGTTTTTTTCCTAATATTTAAACATTCGTTTGGAATTGTGGGAAACATTTTTACACCAGACTTCATTTAGTCTGTTTGAGCCAGATGACTGCAAAGTGACTCAGTGCAATACTTCATGTAATTTTAGATTTTCTTCCCATCTCTGAGGGGGTCTAAGGGCACATCTTTCACCATCTTACCATGCTGTGATTGCAGCCATTTCCCAACTCTGTGAATGGAACTCACGGCCATTTATTAATGGTCACGACAGGATTAACAAATATGAAACTGAGATCGTGGTGCAACTGTACTGTTGCAACATCAGATGATGTTGAAGAAGTCATTGAAGACGTTTTTGACACTAAAAACTTTCCATCCAGATGAACAGAATCAAGTTTCTGTGACTTGGAGGAAAAATGGACATGATGACAAAATAAACTGTGGTTCAGTGGTTTTGTGCTGAGATTTTCCACAGTTGTCCCAAATTAACTCCTATCAGTGTCTTCCTATTGGTGTCTAAGCAAAAGTCTTTTAACCATTTATAAAGCATTAACTACATCTCATTAACCCTTTATGAACAGCCTTATCATAATGTGGGTTATGCAGCAGACGCTGGAGGTTCTCTGTATGTACACACAGGAAATATCTGCAGTCGAGCGCAGAGTGCCTGAAGTGTTTTTGTACTGCCAGGTCCATTTGTGCTGGTTTTTGGTTAGGTGCCTGAAGCGGGGTCTGTGTTTAGCACCAGCTTGACACATTTTCACATTTTGTTCTAGAACATATAATCCCTGAAAAGATGAAAAAGTGCATTTTGGAACTGGTATGTGCTCTACAGAGGGCGTGTGCTAACGAGGGGCGTAATATTAGAGTCTTCTCATCATCCTGCTCTTTTCTGGTCCACTGATAGCGTTGCACTTCTTGCATTTGCATTTATATTTGCACTTCAAACATCACGACAGTGGCACAAGCCGTTAGCCAATGAGATCCACCCTTTGCTTTTGGTATCAGCTTTCAAAACACCAAGATAGTGATGGCGAAAACAGCCATCTTGAGGCTTGAAAATGAGACTTCACAAACTTAATGGGTGATGTGACAGTAGCCACCTCCATTCACTGTCTATAAAAAGCATCATCTGCTTCATCTACTTTGCTGAAGGTCCCGACCAATGTTATGTTTCCATTCACACAGTAGAGTTAATGTATATATATGTTTGCGTTCGTGCTTGTGTTGATCTGCATCTTTTAGAGAAAAAGTCTCAAATTACCAACCCTGAAATCGGTGGACATTAGTATTCCTGTTTCCCTTCCGTCCTTCCTCCCTCTATTCCCGTTTCTCTTTATCTCTCTCTCTCCCACATGACACATGGCAGAAAACACTACACCTCTTTGTGGCTGCTGTCAGCTCCAGACAATACTCTGAAGATATACAGAAGTGTTTACTCTATAGAGCGAGGCAGAGGAAGAGAGGCATAGAAGCCTGCTACCTTGACTTTTGACCTCACCCTGAATTTCCAGTCCTCCACCTCGGTTCAGGCGCTTTCTCTAACCTTTGATCCAAAGTACACCATCTCCTAGCTTGTTCTGGAAACCAGCCACTGTTCACTGTATTGTTTTGACAATTAAAGCTCTTTTGCCCTCGTGTCTCCAAACAGGGGCAGCTCACAAGACTGACACAACAAATTCAAAACAGAGCATGATATCATCTTGCAACTTCTTCTGAAATGTTGAGCAGCCGGCACATATTTTCCTGGGTACAGAGCCGGCAGCACTGCCGTCAGTATCTTCTTTTTCCATGAATAGAGAAGCTACAGAAATATTACAAACGCCGTACAATCTCTCATTTACTTTATTTTATGTTGAACTTCATGAAAAATTTTGCATCTTCCTCAGAATTTTTGTTCAAAGCTTTAGCACAGAAAACCTATACTCTTACCTTAAAAGACTCATTTACAGCTCCATATTTTTGCTCAAATGCTGCTACTAGAGTAGCTTTGCATGATTCAGACTCATATATTGACATAGTAACCATTGGCGCTTTTGTTTACCTTATAATATGAAATTGAAAGGGCAGAGTATAAGAAAAAGCTCAATAGCTTCCCCTTAAAAACATGTCTTTACTTAAAATGTAATGGTAAATACAGAGGGGGCGTGCCATGTTGTAGGCGTGCCATGTTGGTGACAGAAGTTACATGTAAACGTCACGGAGCAGAGTCATTTCTATTGGTTTAGGACGTTTATGTTAGAATTTAACTCAAAGTGCTGCTGGATCTAAGTTAAGCATCAGAGACACACCTGAAATGCTCTAGGCTCTAAATATTATTTTATCTTTATTCGTGTATTTTTAGCAGTAGCAAATTTAGCATTGTCCGTCGCTAATGTCTGTAATACATCACGTCTGGATTGGAAAAAAACAACATTTTAAGCTTGGTGAAAATATTTGTAAATGGATCAAGTGGCTTTTTGCTTTGGAGTATTTATTTATTTTAGTCAAATAACTGTGGTATTTTGTGAAAAGTTGTTATGCATAGACTTTGTAGAAAAAGAAAGACTAAAGAAAGTCCATGAAAATAAATGATTTATTAATACAGCAGCAGATACAGTGTATTGCCCCCCAAGTGTGAGAATTGTTTTGCTTCTCATTGAGCTGGTAGCTCATGTTTTACTCAATGCACACAGTTCCTATAGAGACGGTACTGACTGTTCTGTGGGTGTGTGGGTGAGGGGGTGTGGATAGTGAGAGTAGGGTGGCTGAAACACAAATCACCTTCAGCTGTCACTGTGGCCTACTCCCCCCCCCCCACACACACACACAGAGGCCAAGATCTGGCAGTAGGGAGGCTGGTGTGACTCTGGGATTGTTTTTGGTTTTTTATTTTATTTGTTGTTTTGTTATTTGTTGTTTTTGCTCCTTGCTTTTTTTTATTTAGAAGCTTTATTCATTTAAGCGCAACACACCTTTAATAACCAGTTGAAACATTTTTGGATGCAATGAAACCAAGCAGCAACCTCCAGAGCTAAAGAACAGTCTGAGTTAAAATGCCAAAACATGCAGTTCCTGTAGTGGCCACTTGAGGCTGGCTCCAGATTGAGTCCCCCACCCGAATTTACATATTTAACCCATATCAAGCACATTTACAGGTGGTACCACAAACGGTTTTGGCCTTTACAGACAGGTTAATCCTATCCATAAAGGCACCTTCTTAATATCACTCCTTCACCTGGATAATTGCCTTAGAGGCGTGGCCACATTCATTGACAGGCAGCTGGAGCCGATTAGCAATTTCTTGTTTTCATCTTCACTACTTTGAATCCTAAAACTGGACTTTCTCACTATATTTATGGTGTTAGTGTCTTTAAAATCATTTTTGAATTGAATTATCTGCGTGCTTCAGTTTTAGTGAGTGAAATTCTAGCATTGTATTAGTCCTCTACCTAAGTTACCCAGACAGTTTATGAATGCTTGCGTTAGTCGATAAATTAACACTCCAGCCATTCGTCCATATCAGGTAACTTCTGGCTAAAAAAGAACAAAGGAAACCCACCACGATGCTCCATGGAGCTTCTTTTATCTGGTCTGTGGTTAAAATCTCCAACTTTACAACAAAAGTGTTTTATCTGCAGAGGTTATAGCCTCTGCAGGTAGTTTCCTATCTGTCTAACAAGTCTACAGGTGGCTGAAGGACACCATAAACTGTATGATAGACGGACATCACACCATCACTTCACTGTTTATTGACGTTGTGGTTCTAAGAGTTGAGCGATTTGAGTGTGCAGTGTTCTCAGCTTTTCAAATTGTGACTTTGTTATCAAAGTCACTATGTATCCAAACAGAAATCACTTTTTTAAGCAGAAGAGTCGCCCCCTGTTGGCCTTTAAAGAGAATACAAACGTGGAAGCTACTTCCATCTTTACATCATCTGTTTACATGGTTTCATTCACCTGGATATTGGATTTAAGGGTGTGGTGTCCTGACACAGGCAGCTGTAGCTAATTGCTGTCTGTTAGATTTCACGTTGCTAATGGAAGCCACTGAACTAGATCTCTACGTCTGTTTTGTGCTGTGGGCACCTTTTGGAGCATTTTTAACAGTTTGCTTAATTGTATTTTTGAGTTAGCTTAAAATATGTCATCAGTCTGCCCTCAGTGAGCGCTGCTCCATATCTCCTAGTTAAAGCTTTAAATCCCTCCAGTTTAACAGCAGGTGTTCCTTGAAGCTGCCTCTCTGGAGGGGCCGAGCTATTTTCTATTCAGTGTGCAACACTTTCCAAATTTTCTCCCCACCCACGTTGGCTGATTTATCCTTTCATGATTCATGATTAACAAGTAAACGCACTGTCGTTTGAAATATCACAGAAATTTAATTTAAGTTGTGTGGGCTGCTGCAACCAGCTGCTCTCAGATCTTCTTCCTGATTTAATTTAAGCTCCTAGACCAGAAAGATCTAAGGTGGAGGCAACGATGTAAGAGCAGAAGCAGTCGCAGGACATGCAGAAAAAAAAAAAAAGTGGAAAATGCTGCAAAACTTTGAAGAAAGGAACCACCTGCAAACCATTTCACTCCCCGGAGAACTTCTCTCCATGAACGACTGGTAGAGCAGGTATAGGAACACTACACTCCCACATCCCCAACACAGTTTATCATCATTCAAAACAGCAATGCAACAGCAGCCCAAACATCATCCAGTCACATTGGTTACATAATTCACAGGAAAACGACACACTTCCTGACACGGCCATTATGCTTGGTTATACAACTAATGCGGTGAAAGACAGACTCACAGTCTGTAAATACAAGGCCGTCTTTGTAGAAACTTTATATGTCGTAGGCATTCTGAACCATCGAGGCCTAGATTCAAATGAAATATGAACTTTCAGCTTCTTTGGAAAAGATGATGAGGAGGATTACATGGACTGTGGACCAGGCTATTTCTTGGTTGTTGGCATGCAAAGAAGTCATGCTCCCTCACCACCAGTCGCTTGGTCATAGACTGATGGCCCCAAAGCTAAATCAGCTGCAGTGTGAGGTCTGTTTTATTGTCTCAAGTGGTGGATTCCAAGTTTGATTAAATATTCCCAAAGTGAGTTTGATCCTTTAGAGATTTTATAGGGAAGAGAGGCTGGATTTCAAGTAACTCGGAATCCTATTCATGATTAATGGGGAGGGGGAGCATGAGGTGGAGCGATGGATTAGTGTGGAAATGCAGGCATTTGCTGTGGTGAAGAGAGAGCTGAGCTGGAAGGTGACGATTTCTTCTTAGCAGTCCACTCTTAGCAGTTTCCTCTGAGATCAGCCTTAGACACTGGGTCAAGAACATCTGGTGGGATTAGAGCCACTGCTCCATATTGAAAGGAGCTGAGGTAGCATGTACATGCCTCCCGGGTGCGTACTATCTGTGCATACACATCTGGGAGGACACCCCTGGGTAGACCCAGAACCTGCTGAAAAGATTATATATCTCATCTGTCCTGAGAAAGCCTTGGGATTCCCCGAGGAGGAACTGAAAAGCATTGCTGCAACCCCAACCTGACTTTGGTTAACTGAAAGGTAACGGAGGATGGAATTCCCTTTTTTGGGTTAATATTATCCTAGTATGATGAATTTTACTTTTTCCTCATTATTTTAAACAAAGAAATAATGAAGTTTATAACTTTCTTGTTTGTTTTAAAGAAACACATTGGTACATTAGATCATCTAGAGGCTGAAATAAAGGTGAACCTGTGGCTGGATGTACGTACGTTCATAAAATTATTTAAACAAACATACTAAAATATTCTGATATTTACACACTCAGTCATGCAGTACTTGCAAACAGACACAAGTTAGTTTACACGGTATTAGCTCACTGAATGATTGGAGCTGTTTAAGAACTAATTGTAAGCACTTGTCCTTCTAGTGGACAGCTGGTGATGGCTGATAAACATGCCTCAGTGGTTTCTCATATGCCTTAGTGTGACGTGCAAACATGCACACTGCAGTCAGCGTACTTCCTGTAGAGCTGTAATGGACGAACGGTTGGAAAAGTGGGTGTGAGAGAGCCCGGTTGTCTCTGTTCTGTCCCTGTATTGTATGTTGTAGGTGGTTGTACATCACTGTCCTCTTTAGGAACTTGGACAAACATTTTGTGTATTAAATCCAGTTCCTACAAACTCATAGTAGATGTTCGTTGGTCTGAAGGCCCTGATAATACACGTGGCAGTTGCAGACTGCTATCATTTATAAGAAAAACACTGCCTGCTATGTGATTAAAAGTTAATCTTTCCACTTATCTATTAATGACACGTGTGACTGATGAAACGTCTTAATGATGCTCTTCACTTTAATTCGAGTATCTCTGAATATAACTCTTTAATCAAGAAAAGTCCTTCTCACTCATCACTGCCTGGCTCAAGTGTCTCCAGGCAGCAGCTGCAAAGGATTGTGGGGCATAAATATCAGTCAGAGTCACATGATAAATAATCTGTGTTGAAGATTTCTGATTATGCGTGTGCAAGAACAGGAGGAACAGTAGATTTAGTCACAGTGCATGTTAATGTAACGTCTCTTTTCTACTGAACTGTGTACTGATTTTCTGCCAATAGCTGCCGCAGAGACAGAGGGTATCTGTGTGTGTTTGAGCACATGCACCCAACATGTGACCTTGTGTGACAGGAACAGAGAGCGAGGGGCGAAGCTCTTCTGCCAGTGTACCTTCTGTGTCCTATCTGTGTGTGTGTGTGTGTGTGTGTGTGTGTGTGTGTGTGTGTTAGTGCAGTCATGCTGCAGCATATCAGTGCAGCCTCTCTAATCTCTGCCCTCCAGCTTTACCACTGCTGCTGCTGGACAGCTTCAATCCACACCACAGCTCAAATAATACAGATACGCTCATATTTCTGCAGATTTGTAGTTTATTAGGAGGTGGTGTGGTTTCATTGTTATATTTAGGTGTTTCTCTTAAGTTGAGGTTTTTTAAAAATTTCACTTTGCAGTAATTGTTCAACAAACATTAAACTGACTGCCCGCTTTATTAGTTACACCTTGCTATAACCAACATTTACCTCCTTTTTGCCTTAGAGCCGCCTTAATTCTTCATGGCATGGATTCAACAAGGTGATAGGATCACACAGCTGCTGCAGATGAATTAGCCACACATCCATGATCTATGATTTACACGTGTTCAAGATAATTTGAGCTTTGTGAAATGGCGTGTTTTCCTTGATAACCTAGCACCAGGATAACTGTGGCCATAAAGGGATTAACATGGCCAGCAACAGTACTCTGGTAAGCAGTGGAGTCTAAATGACGCTCAGTTGGTACCAAGGGGACCAAAGTCTGTCAAAAATATCATGCCATTACCACACCACCAATCTGAACAGCTGATACAAAGCAGTATAGAGCCATGCTTTCAAGTCATTTATGACAAATTTTGAAAATTATCCAAATGTTGGAGCAGAAATCAAGACTGAAACAACCAGGCAGTCTTTATGGTAAAATTTGTAGCCCCAGTTTCCAGTTCTTGGCTGAGAGGAACTGCACCCTGTGTGCTCTTCTGCTTCTGCATTCAGATATACTCTCATGCATACCTTGGCTATACTAAGTTATTTCAGTTACTGTTCTCTTCTTCTCAGCCTGAAGTATTCTGGTCTTTTTCTCCCGACTCTGGCATTAACAAGGCATTTTCAACCAGAGAACTGCCGCTCACTGATAGTTTCTCTTTTTCAGACCATTCTCACCCTAGAGAGGGTTGTGCAGGAAAATCCAGGCAGATCAGCCTGTCTGTCACCCCTAAACGTGACACACTTAAAGTCACTTAAATCACCTTTCTTCCCCATTCTGATGCTCTGTTTGACCATCAGCAGATCGTCTTGACCATGTCTACATCCCTAAATGCACTGGGCTGTTGCCACGTGATAGTTTTTTTTGACACGTGAGTCACAATTGACAAAACTTGGAAGAGCTATTAGCTATTTGCTTGGAAGGGCTAATAGCAGAGTGTTAGGAGAGAGGGTTAACTCACAGAGTTGAGCTTTTTGTTCTTTTATAACCAGTTAGCTGAAAAGTACAGTGAGTAATAGACTTTATGCTTCCCTAATACACAATAATTTACTCATTAGACATAAGAATTACTGCAATTACAGCAATTAAGTCAAATTAAAAGCTCATAAATGAGAAATTTATAACGTGGAACAAAGTCACATAGTGACCTCATCCTTTCCTCATCTTCTGATTTGCTCTGCTTCTGTGTGCATGATTTAAAAAAAACAAAAGGTTTGATCACATTGTCCTAAAGAGAAAACATGTCATTCATAGTGCAACACCTGAGGTTATAAAATTCAGCTGTAGTTTTAATTAATCTAAAACAAAACTATCTGTGATGCAGCTGTACCAAATACCATCGTCTCGATGTCTCGAGTCCTGCCTGCTCGTACTTTGCTCCCTCTCCTCCACCTGCATCCACGATGAGAGGGACAAGAATCAGGGATGGTCTTTGTTGTCTGTGTTCCTTCTTGGCTCCATCATCTATGTTCCTGTGCTTCCTGTCCTCTGCATCTAGCTACTTGATTTGTTTTTTTGTTACTTTTGTTTTAACATCATCTTTATATGACTGTGGTTAACAGATGTTCTTTAAAATAAAGCTCTGTTTTGTTTCCGTCAGGTTTAGTTGTATTTAAACCAACTGCAGCCTTTCACAGCAGCTGGAAGTTGGTTTACTTTTATCATGAAGAACTAAACTTTCACCTAAAACTGATTGGAGACAAGCGTCCAAGTTTTACAGTCAAACCTTTGACTCAGTCACCGACAAAAAAATAGAACCGCCCCCGTCATGCCAGATGTGTGATGAACATATAACAATATCAGCTCACGGTCTACTCCCACCAACAGACACAAACAGAGTCTGGCCTTTCCTTTCTTATGGCTCATCTTCCTCACCCCCTCTCCTTATATTTACTGAAAGCCGACTCCCTTCCCTCCTCCCTCACTGACACCCTCTCTCACATTTGTATTCCCTGCTCCACGTACATTTCAAACACTCTCACCTACAGACACACTACCTTCTCTGTCTGACACCATCAATTATATATCTCACTCTCGCTCTCAAACACACACATGCACGCACACACGCACACGTGTACACACGCTAGTGTGTGTGCTTCTGCTCAGTGATTTTCCAATGAGGCGTTTTTGGGGGCTGGTTTTGGAGCGGCTGGTGTTTCTGTCTGAAAACTTCAAACTGAGTAATTGCAGGAAACAGAAGAAGAAGAAGCAGCAGCTCCAAACCAGGAAAAGCAAACAGTGGGTGAGTGAGAGAAGAGCTCCACTTTGCTTTTTCATATATGTTCTTCTCAGTCTAACATGATGAAGTTAGTTGTGTGAGTTTTATTTAGTTTTTGCTAGGAAAGGTCTGGACGGAGTTTTCTGTACTTGAGTTTTGGGCCCTGATAGAGGCTAACATGTTGTTTTAAAATGACTAATAAAACGAGCATTGATTGTTTCCTGCAGACACTAACACGGGCTGTTTGTCACCCTGGCTCACTCTTCCTCTATCTGACTTTCTGTTTTTTCCTTCTCTAATGCTGAAAATAGCCCGAGTCACTCCATTCAGCCCCACAGGCATTTCAGGAACTACAGCTCAATCTGCCTCTGTGTGTCTCAGTCACTGATAGCTAGGAAGGAACTGTCATTACTGTGAGGTCATTATGTTCACATGATCAGTGAGCACTAGTACAAGTGATTTTACTGATCCTAACATGCAGTCACGGTGCTTTTGAGTTTCAGATTCTTGATGAACATTTTTTTAGTTTGGGTTTATGTTATTATTCTAACGGTGAGTTCTGTTACTAAAGCTTTTATTCCTGATCTTTACATTGTGGTTTTCCTAGTAAGTTCTGGTCCCCGTGAACTTTATTATTATTCAAAGGTTGACTGTCAGTTCTTTTGGTTTCAGGCTGACTCTGCTTTAAATGCTTGCTGACATTAGGAAAGTCACTAAAGGTCTGTTAACTTTAGAGGTCTGCATGTGCACAAAGTATAGAGTTAAAGTTAGGACATAAATGTGCTGCTGCAAAATAGAAAATTGGAATTTCTGGTTTGTGATCTTTTGCTTTGTGTCACTGATACACATTTACCTGTAACTTCATTGGGTACACCTTGCTTGTACTGAGTTGGACCGGCTCCTTTTTTTTCTTCCAAGCTTTCCTAATTCTCTGTGGCATAGATTCAACAAGGTGCCAGAAAAATTCCACAAAGATTAAACTCCATGTTAACAAGATTGACAGACAGACAGATAGATGGTGCATCATCCTGCTGAAGCTCTGTGGTCATACAGGGATGGACATGGTCAGCAGCAGGTGCCCAAATTGTGCCAAATGGTGAATCTACAATCCAATACAGCGCTATTATTATAACATGGCTGTAGGTATAATATATGGTACCTGGGACTTTCCACCATTTTTTAGAAATGAAGAAGCCTCTTACATGGGAGGTGAAACGATATCATGAAACTTAGATATTTCTTAACAAAGTGGCTCACAAAATCTTTTTTTCTTTTCATGCTTCAGTTTGACACCATAATAAGGTTTTCAGTTCCAGGTAAACTGTAAAAGAAGACTGTAGTTTGGACGGGGATGCAGGAGTTATGTGAGGACAGTATGTTAGACAGAGCTGGGACAGAATTTGGAGGTAAAAAGCTTTCTATTGTACGCGTCAGCTCGTGTTTTTATGCAGTGTTCATAATAACCCAGAAGAAGCTTTTGGAAAGTTTAATGCAGGACGACATCAGCGAAGTGCAAAGCAGTGTTTGTTTTCTTCTCAGACATCGTGTCCAAGCCTTTAGGTTTAACGCAGCTGGTTAACGTGGCAGCCTGTGAGGGATCCGAGAGCTCAGCTTTACCTTCATGCGATTGAACTGCTTCAGCAAATAAACTGATTTATTTATTTAAAGGATGAATTTGAGATCTCCTTTAATTGTTATGGTTTGAAATAATTTTGATACAAAATACAAATCATACAACTTACTTGCTTAGACCAGCCTGATCTGATTGTTTAACAGAAAATACAGTTTCATTTAAACCTTTAAATTATGCTTGAGTGAATCGTGTATTGCAGGATGCTAGCACCATAGATGAGCTGGAGGAAGCTCACCTACAGTGAAGCTACAGTATTTTACTGTTTTTACATTATGGCTTTGATTTTTATTCTTTGCTGTAGACTTGGTTCCCTCAGTGTTTTCCTCTCTGTTCCTCACTCTGTCTTTGGTCTTTGTATTTTGGTTTCTTTGCATCCCTTCTCAGGAAAGTCTGAGTTCAGATGAGCAACAGTGAGGTTTTAGTTCCAGAAAGGCTCATCAATCAATTCATCTTCTCTTTGTCTTTTATCAAAGCATCTGTTATGTTCCTGTCTGTGTTTGCTGCTTTGTTCCTGTTTGGTTTTTCTGCATATTCAGTGTTCTTTTGATTCTGGTTCTGGTTGGACTTTTGTATTTCATTTGAGACTTTTGATCAGCCACAATAAAGGCCTGCCTCATTTTTTATAATGTTTGTGTTATATCACTCGGCACGGTCCCTCATTTGACTTTCCTTTGTACATCAAGACTGTAGATTTGTAATAATTGAAACAATTTCTCGAGACACGCTTAAAATATTTAGATTACTAAAAGATCTGAAAGATATAACTGTTAATATGAGACGCCTGATTAATTACCAATAAATGACATTAAAACCAAAGACCATGCTGGGAAATAAATGATCCCTCACAGGCCAAAGTTTTAGGAGAAAACAGATTGTCTCACACCACGAATTTTCCAGTTTCACAATTAAAAACATTACAGGGCCACATGTAAATAAATAAGTGATCACACTCAGTCACTCGAAGGTCAAAATACAAGAAAATGTGCTGCAGACAGTGTTTCAAATACAGCATTTATTATTAGTGAAATTCACCGACAGCGTGTTTGCACTGCATTCGTCTTTGTCTGCTTTGTGTAGTCTTTTTTTATTAAATCACTTAAAGGAGAAAAGCACACTGGATGATTTGATGTTCTTTTATTGCAGCCAGCACCCCGTGAGTGTAACAAATGATGTTTCTGACCATGTGAAAAACATAACAGCGCTTCTGAGGCCACGATTAGCCTACTTTGAACGATTTGTGGACGAGTAAAACCCCTGGTGTGTTTGCAGGGTTTAGGAGTTTACTCGTGGGTGTATGTGTGTGTGTCTAATCCAAGCTTTAGAGCCCGTGTCCCTGCTCTGTCCGTCTGCATGCAGCCAGAGATTACTTGACATGATCTGGGACAGGTATATAGAATACTGAGGATTAGTGTACAGAGTATACTTTGAGCGTGTGCATACTGTAGTATCTGCACAGGAAGACTGTGTGTGTTTGTGTGTGTGCGTGAGAGAAAAAGAAAAAGCAACACTGAGATTAAAAAGTGTATATGTATCTGTGAGCGCTGTGGTGTGTCGATGCACTCCTATCCCAGATTACCCTAAATTTATCTTTCGACTGCCGGCTGACTATCTGGCGTGACATCACCAGTGACATCACTGACGGTAACACAGGATGTCCTTTTCTGATTGACATTTTAATCTTTTGGCTGCAGAATTTACAGGATTTGATAACAAAATTATTGAGAGGGGATCAGTACTCCGCAGATCACCTTTAAAATCATAAAGTGCTTTTTCTGTTTATGTTAACAGAAATAAACGGACACTAAAATGAGAGTGAGCCCACGGTTCTCAGCTGGAACAAAGTGGAGTGCCCACCCTGGTTGGAGTTCAAGTGATCTGGAGTCTTGTTGATTGGTGACCTGGGGAGGAAGTGGCAGATTGGTGCAGCAGTAGTAAAGATGATCTTGCCCTCACCTATCCACAAGTTTTAGGTCGTGACCAGAAGAATGAGATCATGGATACAAGCAGCAGAAATGAGCTTTTTCCAGGGAAAGTCTGGGTTCTCCCTTAGAGATAGGGTGAGGTGCTCAATCATTCTGGAGGGGCTCAGAGTAGAGCTGCTATTCCACATTAAAAAGAGCCCGTTGTGGTCATTCATCTGACCCGATGTCTCCTACGCGAGGTGTTTCAGGCAGGTCCCAATTGGTGGAGACCCACAGGCAAAGATGGAGGAGATACCTCTTCTTTGACTGCTGCCCCAGCGACGCAGACCCGGATAAGCAGGATTGATGGATGGATGGATTAGGCTGGGTTTGCCATTGTCATAGAGAGAATTGGCCGTGTGTGTTACTCTGTGTACAACCAGTTATGTGTCACAACTAATAGAGTAGGACAAGATTCGAAAACAAATTAAAAAGTCAGTCTTTACTGGGCCAAAAAGTAAAGAGGACGTCCATAAAAATCAGACAAGCAAACCCAACAAAGAGTATTCAGAGGCAAAAACCAGAAAACAGAATTATAACACTAAAAAAAACTTCACATGGAGTACAAAGAGAATCTGCCACTGAAAGAGGGGAAGACACACATTAAACTCACATTAAAAATGAAAGAAAAGAAACGCCAAAATAAAACAAGAAAAGACAACAAAGAAAAACAGTAACTCAGGATTCAAAGTGAGACCTCACAGTATTGATTTTGTGAGGTTATTAAGCTGAGATCAGTGTTGTGATGACATGGATGAAGGACTATATCATGCTTTTGTTGGACAAAATCTGCCCCTGCTCCTTGGTCACCTTCATATCGCCCAACATTAACATGTGTTGTTTTTTTAATACATTACTTTTGTATTAAACTTATTTTTCACTTGAATATCACAGCTGACTCACCTGTTGTCTGCACATAATGAAACCCAGCTGCAGAGGTGGTCTTGACTTCATACTGGGATTTTTAGCTTTGAATGTAATCATCGCTACCAGCCACAATAACTCCTTCAAAATAAGAGTTTAAATATGGCTGATAAATTAGTTATTTAATCAGCATTTGGAGATTGGTGATCTGATTCCAGCCAGTGAGTCATAGGAAACAATCTTACTGAGTTTGGGGGTCCATATAAAATAATATCTAAGTGATATTAACCTCATTTTTCTTTGATTGCAGGTGATCCTGACAGTTTACCTCAATGACACCCAGCAGATGCTAACTGAGGTCCCTGTCACTCCAGCGACCAGAGTTATCGATGCGGTGGAGTACTGCAAAGAGGCCGGTGAGGGGGAGTGTCACCTAGCTGAAGTATGGAACGGGCATGGTGAGTCCATTCATTGGTTGATAATGCTTATTGATTAGTATCACTTAAGGAAAGCAGCACATGCTGCAAATGCAAGACATTAACTTCATGAAAGCTTTAAAGTGGAGACGCCGAATGCATTATTCAGCAGCTGCAGATTCACACACGGAGCTGAAAAGTGGCATCATTTGATCAGTGTCAGTGGCCCTTTTAGGTGCTTAAATTCTGTCACATCTCTGGTCCGGTGGTGGATGCTCATATTAAAACCAAACTTTCAAATAAGGAGGTCAGTGTAAGTACAAATAACCCCAGTAAGCTGTAAGCTCAGTTCTGCTCTGTTTAAGTCAGGTTTTCTGCTCTCGCCTCAGTGATGTCAAAGAGAGGGGATATCCCTAATATATCCCTAAAACAACCTGCTATTCATATCTTCTGTTAACTTATAATCATAATCCATCCGTCCATCTTCCGCTTATCCGGGGCCGGGTCACAGGGGCAGCAGCCTAAGCAGAGAAGCCCAGACCTCCCTCTCCCCGGCCACCTCCAGCTTGTCCGAGTGAACATCAAGGCATTCCCAGGCCACCCAAGAAATATAATCTCTCCAGCATGTCCTGGGTCTGCCCCGGGCCTCCTCCCAGTGGGACATGCCCTTGAACACCTCACCCTGGAGGCGCCCAAGCTTATAATCATAATCAGTAAGAAATCTTGACCAAAGTTAGAAATCAGCCAAGACAAGACAGGATATTACATCTAGAAAATTAGCTGAACGGGACTGGACTATTCTCACAGTGCATCTCTTTATCCATACACTCGTTAATCATAAAGAGTCCAGCTCATATAATTACTACTGGCAGTCTGTCTTTGGAGCATTGGAGTACTTGCATGATTATAATCTTGCATTAAGAGACAGGATAATCGACACGGCGTAACTCAGATCTGAGTCACTTGCTGTGAAGCTAATTATAAACCGAGTCAGACCTACAGCATGTTGCGGCTTCAGCTTGTGAAATCAAGAGTGCTGTGTGCTCCAAGTTTACTATATGAATAGACCAGCCCATCTCATTCACACACTGAGGGCGTCCATTAAAGCGTGGCCCACATTCATTCAGTCATAGCTGTCGACGCGGTGAAGCCCGCGCAGTAACGGCGGTGCGTTTGTGCGGCTTTGTGATGTGACTGAGCGGCCAGACAGGATATAAACGGCTCTAATACTACACCATGTCTTCGTGAGTGTCTGTGTAAAGCAGCACATAATAGATGGCGGCATAAATTGTGTGCCGAGTGTTGGTGCGTGACAACAGGCTGTGCCTCAAGGGCACAGCTGGCTTACTTCACTGTGAAAATATTGATTCTCTGGGTTTTTTTCTGGCTTCATTTTTCCACACTAACATTTGTAAAAAAGGGTAAAAATAAATCCTTAAAGCCCCGCTCCACTCAGAAAGAGGTTTGGGGTTTTGTGCGTTTCACTGTCACTGTGCAGACAATGGTGATAGGTTGCTGTCTTGCATATGCTGCATATATGTTGCAAACCTTTCAATCCTACATGTGTGGCTTGATGTACAGCCAACAACAATACAGCTGCAATTTTGAATTCTTATTATTTATTCCAAAGCAAAGATTATTCATTCTCTTATAAGGAGCTTTTGCACAGTTTGTAAAAAAAGACATATTTTACAGTATCTATGTGTGGAGGATACGTTTATAGACAATTTTGGCCGTACACGACGTGCACAGGTAATTTTTTGAAACTAGTCAGTGAAATTATACATGTCGACCTGATAAAATTGTAAATGTGCTGTTTAACAAAGTAAGAATTCTGAATTATCTCTTTCTAGCTCTATAACACAATAGTGTGACGTTATGTAATTAGTGGGATCTTTGTCAAATGTTTTCTCACCCTTCGTCTGTTCTCAGAGCGAGTTCTCCCTCAGGAGTTGTTATTGTTGGATCTCCTTCAGCAGTGGGGAGCCAGGAGGCCCGAGGTCAGCTTCTACCTCAGACACTGCCCTTCCTGGACACAAGGTACAGCAAAACAAATACACATACACACTGAATTCATTAAAGCTCTCAGTAAAAACTACGTTTATATCCAGCTGTTGGTGTTAAACCAAAAAAAAAAAGGATTTGGGGGTATTATTGAAGAGAACGTGGGAAAAACACGGTATAAGTGCTGTGCATGAGGTTTAGAGGTGAGTTCAGGGTCTCGGTCAGTAATTAGCCAGATAAGATGATTAGAGTTACATAATGGCAGGGGTGTGACGGCGAGGGGGCAGACAAATGCTGCTGAAACGCCAGGCGATATTCTGCCAAAACAACTCTTTGATGTGCTGGTAGACATAAAGAAGAACTTTGTGAAACCAGGCAGGCGAAATGACCCGATTTTCCCCCGTAAACTTCTTAATCAACGAATGAGCGATTGTGTAACGTTTGTTGAGAGTTACCGGCCAAAGCATTCATCAGCAGGCATGTACTGGCGTCACTGTAGCGCTGGTGTGTTTTTGTGCCTGCGTCTGGTGCTCCCCACGGGGACGGGACAACCTCACCACCTGCTGGTTCCCGTCTTGCCCCTCAGTCATTAAAAAGCTCAATTATCATTCATTAGAATCTCATTATTATCGTCTGTTAGCGAGCTGTGAAGTCTTTTCAGAAAAATGAATTAATCACCACCAAGTTTTTTTTCATCTTGGCTCAGCCCATTAAAGCTTTCTCGTGTCTGTTGAGATTTTTTCATTATGGTGTCTGGATCTCAGATTTTATCCAGTCACAGTTCATATGCCAGGAGATCTGTGGTAACATAAAAAGAACAGCAGCTCATTTGGTCTGCTGCTGTGGAGCGCTTCTCTCTCCCTGTGGTCCGCCTGCTTCTTTAGTACAGATGTGGTTTTGAGCTGTGAGCGCACGTAGCTACAGAAAGAGTAACATCATCTGTGCTTGTAAGGGATGGATTTGTTGGTGCAGCCCCCTGCGGCAGCCAAACTGTCCCACACTTCTGCTGCCAGCTTGTGTTTGGCTCTGCACCTAATACAATAAAACAGCTTCTTAAATGAGCCAATAGCTCTCCAGGGACTGGAGCATCACATTACCCTAATGCATTACCTGCTCCTAGGCTAATTTAGCTTCATCTGCCCTCAGTGCCTTATTGAAGGTGCCTGTGGTGAGTTTGCACTTCCTGTGCAAGGATATCACTTTCCATCATCAAGACTTCTGTAATTAATCCACATTACCTAAAAATTATTGGTCCGTCCATGGAGAGCAAACTGGTCTTATTTGAATGGAACAGAGGTAACTTAATAGAAGCAATATGGCCCACAGCACAGACTGTATATGAGTGATGGATGTAACCAATGTGTGCTTGGTCACATCCATGGTCCAAACAAATATGTTTGAAAGAAGGATATAGGCTAACGTTTGCAAGATGCATGCACAGGCTGTGAGTATCACAGAAACACGACTAGAATTTCATTAAGCAGTTCGTTAGTTCAGGTTAGCATTCAGAAAACCAAATTATTTTTAGATATCTGTATTAAACTCCACCACTTGGTGCAGTCATTCATTCCCAACCCAGAGAAGCAACCCTCCTCACCTCAAAGGGCGCCATAGCTCATCATCAGACTAGGATACCTCCTGGATCCCTCTGTGGTGAGGTGTCTCAGCATGTCTGCTTAGTAGGAAATCCTGACACTTCTGGAGTGATTACATCAAAAGGAAGGTCTGAGCATTTCTTCTCAGACCGCTTTCCCGTGATAAGAGTCAGATTATGGATGGACTGATGGATCGATGTCCCACGGTGAAAACCAGAGTGTAGAGTACACAGTATATTTAGTTATTGATCTGCTTGATGTGAACTTTCTCTCTGCTGGTGCTTAAATACAATTTTAACTACTTTATTGAATGGGGAGTGCTGCTGTGGCTGCTTTATTGGCTGGAGGTGAAAGTTGGAGCTGCCTGGGATTAGCCCAGATTGAACCTGTCTCATTTGAGCTCAACTCTTTGAGCGATCGTGGCTCAAAGAGTTGGAAGTTCGTCTTGTAACCGGAAGGTTGCCAGTTCGAGCCCCGGCTCGGACAGTCTTGGTCGTTGTGTCCTTGGGCAAGACACTTCACCTGCCACCTACTGGTGTTGGCCAGAGGGGCCGATGGCGCGATATGGCAGCCTCGCCTCTGTCAGTCTGCCCCAGGGCAGCTGTGGCTACAAATGTAGCTGCCTCCACCAGTGTGTGAATGAATAGTGGAATTGTAAAGTGCTTTGAGGGCCCCGAAAAGCACTATACAAATGCAATCCATTATTATTATTATTATTATCTTAGTAGATCTAAGATGAATCCTGCAATTAATAGATTAAAAACAGATAAATACAGAGCTACATAATTACATGTAATTAAGTTATTTTAAGGTATTAGTAAGAGATCCAAAAATGTTGAATGATCAACATTAACATGAGTATAGATTTTTCCAATTTTGAGATGAAGAGGAGCACATCATCAGCATACAAAAAAATATCTTGTAGGGCACAGAATCTGTTTGAAGTGCTGTTGTACTATTATGGTTTCTTATGGCCAAAATTGACAAAATTGATAAAGCCCTCTCCAAGTACAAACTCTTCTAAGACCTCAAATGAATAAGGCAACTCTACCCGATCAAAAGCCTTCTCTGCACCCATGGACATAATAAGCTCCTGTATCTTATTCACTATAGAAAACTGGATAATTATAATTTTCTCATGTTTGTAAGAGGTGCTCTGTTTTTAACTAAACCAGTCTGGTCTGATTTAAGACCTGATTTAAGTCTGAGAGGGAGATAGTTCTTGAATCTTTTAACCAGGATTTTGGGGAAAGTTTTGCCGTCAACATTGCTTAAGCTAGTTGGGCGATAAGAGCCTCACTCGTCAGGGGGTTTATCTTTTTTGGATCTCAGGCTATAAAATTAACTTTGATAAAATCAAGAGCAATGCCAGTTGGTTTTATAGTAAAACTTCACATCCATCTGTTTCCCCTTTCTTCTGGACTGACTCTGAATTGACACCTTCTTGAGGCACAATTTGACCAGAGTGCAAAAAGAAAAAAAAAAGGAAGGACCTTACAAGATGGATGAATCTGACAGCTTCATGAATGGGTAGAATAACTCTTATAAAGATGAATATCCTGCCAAGATTACTTTATTCTGTTCAGTTGTTACCACTATATATTTCTAAGATAGCAAAAGAGACTGAAAAAGACTTTTCTAAATTTATTTGGCAAGGGAGAAGACTGTGCAGCTCTCTGTAGAGGTTTATCCTTCCCTAACATTAGACATTATAATTGGGCATGTCATGGCAGGCTCATCCATGAGTGGCTTTACTGTTATCTTAAACTCCTTTTGAGAAATGGGGATGTAATGCCTTTGATTTAGTAGGAGAGCTTACATGTAGAAAATAAACCCAGCTTCAAAACGAAAGACAATCCAATTCTTCCAAACACAATGATAAGATGGCGAGATATAAACAGACATAAATTGGTAGGAAGGATTTAGTTACCCACATTACACCTCCTCTCAGCAAGAGAGATTTTCTCCCTGCTTGTATTTGGATCCTGGTGCAGAAAAGGTGTCAAACTAACAGCAGACCTGTTTGATGAAAATAACAAACTTATGACCTTTGCCCAGTTTCAAAATACCTTTGGCCTTCCTCAGAAAGATTTTTATGCATATCTTCAAATTTGTCACTATGTGACGTCGCAGGATTCCTGCTCACTTCCAGGCTCCATAGAAAATTATTGTGAAGTTTGCTTTAAATAAAGGTTTTATTTTGGGTTTTTACAACATCCTGCAGAAATAATATAATCACAATGCTGGGAATGTTCTCAGGATGATTTACAGAAAGCCTATGGTGAGGAGATTTGAGAGGTTTAGTGTAAATGATCCCATTCCTTATTTCTAAGTAATAAATAAAGGAATTCAATATAAGATAATACATGGAAAATATGGTGTCCTGTGGTGAATCAAATACATTCCAACAGGTCACCCCCTAGGAATGTGTATTCACTGTTTTTGGGAATGCCCTTATATTTCCAAGTTTTGGAAATATGTAGTTAAAAGATAAGTGGAGTTGTAAAAAGTAAAGTTTGTAAAGATCCTGGGCAATTTTTATTGGGGCTGCCCAGTGATCTATGTGCTGACTAGGGATGGGTATCGTTTAGGTTTTATCCGATACCGGTGCCAAACCGGTACTTTTGAAACGGAATGGAGAATACCAACTTTGTCCAAAAACCTCTCATGTTCAGCTGTTTTTTTGTGAAAAGATAACAATGTTAGCCTTTTCTGCAGCTATGGGGCATATATGGTATCACTCTTGGCTGGAAGCAGTGCTTAAACAATGGAAAAAACACAAACTTTGTCCAAAAACCTCTCATGTTCAGCTGTTTTTTTGTAAAAAGATAACAATGTTAGCCTTTTCTGCAGCTATGGGGCATATATGGTATCACTCTTGGCTGGAAGCAGTGCTTAATCAATGGAAAAAAACACAAACTTTGTCCAAAAACCTCTCATGTTTAACTGTTTTCCACTTTTTCTTTGGTCATTTTAGCCTTTTTGGCCAGGGTGAAGGGAGTATCTGCCATCAAACAAGAAGACAGCCGCATGTAGCTATGATGATGTTTGCTAGTTCACCTTACATGCATTAATGTAATAACGTGGTTAGCCTACACAACATAAATTACACACGAACAACATTAAGCTACTCACGCAGAGAAGAACGGCTGCTGCTGCCATCATCATCCGTCACCATTTCTGCTACACTGGCAGGGCTAGGGGCCAGGACTCTCCTCTTCGGGTTTTTGGGGATGTTGCTCCGGGTCCGATAACAGGCACCACACCCGCAGTAGATGTGCTCGGTGTGAGGTCTCGCAGCAAGCTATCAAATACGGCGCATTTCTTGGCTTTTAACAAAAACGCTATGCGTCGCCAGGTGTTTCATCGGATTCGAGGTGTTACCTCCTTTGACAGTATCACAGTATCAGCTTAAAGCACTTGTTGCAGGCTGCTGAGTTTGCATATTTTGCTGTGAAGTACAGCCAGACTTTTGACCGCTTCGCCTTGGGCATTTTTAATCTGTAGCTCTGCTCTAAAAGAACGTACGTACCTGGACCCGCCTACTATCCTCGGAAACGTAAAATGATTGGCTAGAATCTAAAGTGTATCACAGCTCAGGAAAAATAAAGCACCGAAATGTGTGCTGCTTTTCGGTCTGGTTACTACCGTTTATGTCAGAACCGGTGCCATCATGGCACCGGATACCGGTACCCATCCCTAGTGCTGACATCCTTAAAGGAGAGCTTACATTCAACTGAAGATATTAATATGTCATAATAATTAATTATGACATATAAGGACAGATAAGTGGATCCCTTTTTTCTTTTTGGGTGCAAAAAAAGGATTTTCTCTCTTTTTTTTTTACTATATTGTTATTGTTCTTTTTGTGAACACCAATTATGTCGTCAGTATTTGCTGTAAATATTCTCTATTTTGAAAATAAAGTGTTAAAATAATAATAATGATTAGTATGCGGTGTACGGGAAAAGAAAGCAGATTTTCACATCCTGTTCGTTTATCCTTGCGATAAGGCGAACACGCGCGCTTCGGTGGTTAATTAAGGCCAAGGCTCTGTTTCTGTGTGTGTCAGTCACATGTCTGCCAGGTCACAGGGCTCAGCACACCCAGGTCCAGTTTTAATATGCTGTTTCAATATCTCTGCACACATTTCTTTTCATTGTTCATTTATATGCAGGAAGTCAGCAGCCTTTGGAGCAGAGCTGGACCACAGCAGCAACAGCAGAAAGTGCTAATGACAAGGTTGGTACACACACACACACACACACACACACACACACACACACGCGCACACACACACACACACACACACGAGGAACACGACAGGCCACGTTCTGCATCTCCAATTGGCTCAACCTCAACATCCAGGCTTTCATTGTCTCCTGAGATTTTGATTCTGTACAGTTACAGCATGTTTATACACACAGTCTATGTTTTGTATATGTAACTACAAAAAAATATATCATGCAGTTATTTAAGCATGACATATCAGAGGTTTTATTTCTAAAACTGCAGGATTCATACTGATGTGCATGCACCAAAAGAATATTCTGATTTATTAAACTGGGATTGTTTCTGTTCCTCTGAAGCTCCACGTTAGGTTCAGGTTTGTAAAATTTCATCAAAACACCTCTGTTATAAAATTTGAAGATGAGGACTCGGTGAAGAGCTGCAGCACACAAACAAACACCCACAGCTTTGAGACCATCCATGTCAGTTATGACTTCCTTGATTCCAGATAGCACACGGCCTCTTCAGGCCACAGCTTTGGGCTGTCTGTGGTTTAACCTGCAGCCAGTTTGGCATAGCGCCATCATGGCCTGTGGGTTTTGTCATTGTGAGGTTCAGGTTATTTCTCCTGGTTTAGCTTCTGTTTAAGGTTTTGTGTTTTGCTTGGATTTTGCGTTCTTTGAGTTATTAATCTTCTCCCGCATCTTCTTCGTCGTCATGATTAGTCTCTCGTGTTTTGTATTTAGTTTTACTTCTTTTGTATGTGATTAGTTTTAGCTGTGCCCCATTTCCCACCTGTTTCCTCTTCCATTGATTGCATGTCTGTGTGTTTGTATATAGCCTCAGTTTCCTGTTGTTTTTGTGTGTGTTAATGCCCTGTGTGTGCTCTTTCCAAGAGTTTGGAGTGTTATTTTTGTTGACTTAATTGAAGGTTAGTTTTCATTTACTTTGTTTTGTCTGCGAGTCCTGCATTTGGATTCTGCTTACTGCTAGAAACTGTGGCAAGAGCAACGACTGGAAAAGGAGGGAAATCGTGGCCTGTAAAGGTAAAGTATACTAGCACAGAGGTGACAAACATGCAGCCCGGGGGTCAAAAGGTCACCTGGATGTCTTTGCAAGAATGGAAAATGCAGTTTATTCTCATTTGTTTGTTTTTTTTAATAAGCTGCACTGCTGCTCCTGGTGATGTCATGTCAGCAGTCTTTTGCATACATAGAAATATCTGGAAAGTCAATTCTAGATCTGAAATGGTTAGAACTCAAAATTCAAAGTCAACATGTTTTTGCTTTTGCAGATTCGCTGTGATTTGCAAATGTAATAATACATGCTGCTGAAATTAACTACTCGGGCTGTTTTTGTAAAATGATGAAGAAATGATGTAAGCATTAAAAGACACTTTGGTTATCATGCAGCAGTTTTACAGGTCCGGCCCACTTGAGATCAGATTGGACTGAATGTGACCCATAAACTAAAGGGATATCTGGCAATCTAAAAGGGTTAACCAAGCTTGTTTGTACCGCACATATTGGTGTTTCATGCATGGACCAATAGAGATACACTAAGTGTTTATTGGTGAGCTTTAAAGGTGGATTTGGTTAGTCATACCCTCTGTTTGCACAAATGTTCCTATAATTTATTTTGATAGCTTTTGGGTTTGACTTTCAAAATAAATGCAAGAAATAATCCCAGTCAGCGAAGGATAAAAGACATCTGGCTCTTTAAACTTTCCTTAATAGCATTTAATTTGAGGAATACAAAATAAACCCCGTAGTCGCAGCGAAGTAATTGTATGAGTGTGTCTTTGTGAGCCAGTATTCCCACACGTACAGCACAATGCATGTGCACGTTTGCGTGTATGTATTTGTCTGTGTGTGTAGTGCAGCGGATTAGCCGGGGGATTAGTGACAGTGATGATTGAACTGTTCTACCAGGAACAACCATGCGAGCACACAAACACAGCACATGCACTATACATGCACACTGTAATTGCTGTTTATAAATTCACAAAGAGAAAAAAAGGGTAATTAGTCTTTTGTCACCAGCCTGAGTCAGTCCTTCAGCTAACCATGTTTTGCTTTGCCAGCGTGCCTTATCCTGTTATCTTGAGGTCATGCAGTAAAAAGAGCAACTGACCTCATGTTTGGTGCTTTTAATTTGTCACTAACAGCTATTTTGAACCATGCAAACCATTGTGTTTCAGCACAAACTGCACATTTGCTTTGTATATCTGGGTTAGGCCTCGGCTAGCCAGTCATAGACTGTTTTTGTGCGTATTGGTGTTGGTCAGTCTGCTGGATGGTCATCCTCTGTGTGTGTGTGTGTGTGTGGGTCAGTCAGTGAAGGTAGGATTAGCTTGGTCCCATGACATAACCAGGCTAAGAGGATTGCTAGTGAGCCAAACAGCTCCTCCTCCCTCGTCTCGTCTTCCTTTCACCTCACACACTCCTTCACACTCTTAAGGTCTCCGTGTTTCTTCGTCTTCATCCTTGAACATTTGCTTTAAAGCAAAAAGATCTGAGGCACAACAAGACAGAGGGGGTGAGTTTTGGTCCATTTCTTTTTATATGGGTGTGTGTGTGTGTGTGTGTGTGTGTGTGTTTGAAGCTACGTTGATGCGATTTCCACTTTTTTTGACCTTTTCACTTTAGATGAAACAGTAGAATAACTCCACCAAACAGAAGCCAATCTGAAGGTGACTTTGAGCGAGTGAATAATTGTGTATAAGCTTGTTTTCTCCTCCTTAAACTTCCGAGAGATATTCTCTGACTCTGGTTGCACTCACACACATTGGCTGGATACTTTACGAGCAGTTTGTCTATGTGTCAGGGTGGAGCGTTTGGCCGTGTGTCTCTCTGTGTGTCAGTGAATCAGTGTGGTTTACATCTTGTGAAAACAGGGTGTGGCTTCTTCTTGCTTGACTGTGTTATTTTGTCTGTGTGTGTGTGTGTGTGTGTGTGTGTGTGTGTGTGTGTGTGTGTGTGTCAGCCTTACTTTGGGATTTGGAAGCGTGTCTCCGAGTTGGGGTGTAGCTGTTGGCGCTGTGTAATCATATCCAAAAGCGCTCACTCACTTACGCACACAAACGCACACCAGATGCTGTTTCTTGCCACAGGATGATGTAAAGATGACAGCGATGTGTGAAAGAGATCGGTGTGTAGTAGTTTTTAGAATTGTTATTCACTGATGAATAGTGATTGATCCTTTAAGTTTTTGACTGCAACAATCCAGGATAAGTGAGTATTCCCTGTTTTCTTTAAAAAGTAGACCAGACTTTGTCATTCTCCGACAAAAAAGGACAAATACACGAGCTCCAAGAGCAGCCTAGTAAAGTCAGTCGAGTAAAGACTAATTTATATTTGATGGTTATATTTTACAGATTGTAGTGACATTTTTTACCTGTATTTGTGGTTCCTGGATGATGATTTTAGTTGTGATATTTTCATCTACGCCACAAGGTTTTCAGTCTATCCATCATTACGTGTGTGCACAGCTACAGAGAAAATCATGTAGAGTTTCATTTATGCCTCAAACTGCTCAGATTTTTTTTAAGTATTTCTGAAGACTTTACCACAACAGATGGATCCACATGTTTGATTTGGCACAGATTTATTGTTATATTTTTTAGATGTTGGATGCCATTCTGATGCAGCATTTTCATTTATCTGAATTTGGGACCTGCAATAGAAGATGACTGGCTTGTGAGGCTGGGTTTGTGTCTCCTTCTGGTCTGAAACTGGTATTAGGCCCCAATCACAGGAGTCTAGAGACCAGCCAGTGACGCCTTGACAATCACCAGTCATTAGGAATAAATATGTATTCCCCAACTGGATTTTGGTGCTGGACTTTCCTATCAGTCACTAAGTGAAATTGGTTGCAAAAAGGTTTGTAGTACAGCAATGAAAACCTCTTTGCAGTTGTTTTGGCCACTAGCAGATTCACCTGGTTGCCCACAGTTTGAAACACAAAAACACGACACGTCAAGCAGTAGTGAAACTGTGAAAGGTGTGATGTACCTTTTGAATTGTGTTGATTGTAGCAGAAAGCCACACCTTTCTCTGGAGCTCGGAGAGTAAATGGCGAGCGTTTGCAGACAGGTCATCGTATGGATCAATGTGGATTATGGATCGATTTTACCTGGCCAGCAACCTCCTGTAGCCACTCCCTGGTTACCGAATTTCACAGTTTTCCCCAATAATCTTTGGTGGCCTGAAGCCTTAACTACTGCAACACGGAGCCACAAGTCAAAAAACACTGATAGACATTTAATTGTAAACTGAAAGTTTTTGAAGTACTAACTCTGTTTGTTGGTAGCATATAATAGTTATTAGCATACACCAACCTGGTCAGGACCCAGCTAGTTTCTAACAATATTAGGGAAAGGAGGGCATGGCTGTCTAATGACCAGTCCAGATGGGGCTGGTTGGGAAATGTGTCATATTTTTATGCTCGCATCTCAGGGAAAAAACAAATCAAGAGGATTCCCTCTGACACATTTGGCATGGCTCTGAGTGGTGCATTTTGTTAGCATATACTGTCCTGCTGTTAGCCAATAGTACTGATGCATAATAAATTACAGATGAAATTAAATTTTCATGCTGACATTAACTGCATCAGGGAGCCGTCTGTGTCCTCAAACTGTGCCGCTCTTTGAAGGACTGACACATACTCTAAATTAGAGATGGTCGCTGTGTTGTTTCACTTTATTCTGTTTAGGAAAAACATGTTAGCATATAGTTTCTCATCTGACTGACACAGTGCTAGTTGGTCAATAAATGAGTAGCTGTTACTACTTAATGCTGGTGTCTTGCAGGTCTTTCCCTTTGCAGCACACCCTCTTACAAACCTCGCCCCTGACCTCAGAGTAACCACGAGGGCCGTCACACACTTTGAGTTAAGGCACAGAATTCAGTTTGCTGATCCTGCTCTGTGTAACTCAACTCCATCCAGCTGCATGTGGGAGCGCTGCTGTGGGATATATTAAGCAGTCAGGTGTGTCTGAGCGCTCTTGACCAAACACACATCAGGGGATGTGTTGATTTAAATTAATATGAAGCCTTTCAAAGTCCAGGGTCAGGGGCGTCTGCGGACTTGAATTGCCTCCTGTGACGCAAGTCCAGGTGCTGCTGTGCCGAAGCTTCCTATACTCTTAAATTAAATGCTGTTAACTGCTTTGCCCAAGGACACAGTCGGGTCACATGATGGACAAGTTCAAAGATGAGCTCTTTCAGTTATAGGATGTTTGCAGCCACCAGGCCACCCTGCTGTGTGGATGTTGGTTACTGAAGCTCTTCTGATAACAGAGCTCTCCCCTTTGGTCCGGCCTGGGGCTTCAGGAATGTCTGAAGGCTGTTATTGTAGATTTAGAGAAATATTTTTACTGGAGGTGCACAGCAGATGGGCAGGGGATGGGTTTTATTACTGGAGGGACCTATGATCAGAACAATGTGTGTGTTTGTATGCATAACTTTGAGCACTGTTGAGAAAGGCAGTGTGCACACACTAAGAAGGTCAAATATCTCCATGTGCTTCAGATTAGAGGCACGATTGCACCATGAGAAAGTAGTTTACAGCTGAAAAACACACACTGCTCAGGTTGCCAGGGTTGTCTGACACCAAATATTACTATCCAAGCCTCAAAGCCACCCCCTGCTGTCATCAAAGTAGCCCAATTTTGTTTGCCCTAAACTAGGACTTCCCCACCAGTTAGAGCCAACAAAACTGACAACTGAGCAAAGCAGGTGAGCACCCACATGGTTGAGATCAAAACCCAGATCACACACTCTACTGCCATCCAGGCATGTAGATGTTTAATCATTTTTTCAAGAAGGAAACGTGGCACAGCATAAAAAGCACATCAGAAACTTCAGTCACCTTCAGATCACTGTTTTCCACGTGGACCATGAGTGAGAAAGCAGCTCCTCTGTCTATCAGGAGTCCACGGCACAAATTGCTCTTTTCCAGTCTAGAACCGGTTCCACATGTTCTCACCAAAAACAAAAAGTTGGGTAACTTCAATGAAATGAAAATCAGGACAGATAAGTGGATCCAAACTTCTATTAGTAAATATTTTGTTCTCGTTATTCTGTAAATGTGGGCTGTTTCTGAAAAGACACCAAGACAGAACTGGCTCTGCACTGGCACAGCAAAGTGTTGGTGGAAAAGGGTTTTGACAGCCAAAATGTGGATCCTGGAGCCAAACAAAGCACCAGAACACCTCCATCTAAAAGCAAAGTCCAAATATGGATCTTTGAACATCCTAATGTTGCATCTATAACACTGTATCCACAAAAATATTGAAGCTCTTTATTGAAATCTTTGTGTTATGCATTATTAAATGAGTGATGCAAACCTGAAACGGACTATTCACCTGCTATAAAACATTTAGAACAACAATACAACAATGCAGGCCGCAAAAAGAAAACACTTTAAATGTAATTGATGTTTAGTTACAGAAGTAACTAAGTTAAAAGCTCTGGTATCTCCCTTAAACTTACCCAAGTTAGAAGAATGCCCTGTGATCCTCTTCTTAAAGTGGCTGCAGACTGAACTCATTGATGGCACCGGTGCAATAGTTAATGTTCTTGGTGTTTCCATTGCAGTCTGCAGATACTAGCGTCAAGATTTCCATTTCCTTAAAAACCCAAGTAATTTTGCCAACCTTCCTGGAGTCACTCATAGAAAAGAGGTCACGTTTTAGTCAAGTTTGGAAAAACATTGTAAGAATTAAATTATTGGGAGATCTGAACTTCAGCTATTAAACTGTTAAAAGTAACATTTTTGCTATTTCTTCTTGGATGTGTGCAAAATTGTCATATCTAAAATGATTTTAGTGTTGCTCTGGCAACATATCTGTTGGCTGTGATTTCCATTAAAAGCCGGAGGTTGTGAGAGTTTTGATGTCTTTGAGGAATAACTAATGTGTGTTTGTCTGTGTGAAAGATGAAAATGTGCGATGCAGCATCTGAGTCACATGTCACTGTGTGTGTGTGTGTGTGTGTGTGTGTGTGTGTGTGTGTGTGTGTGTGTGTGTGTGTGTGTGTGTGTGTGTGTGTGTGTGTGTGTGTGTGTGTGTGTGTGTGTGTGTGTGTGTGTGTGTGTGAATGAAAATATGACGCAGCAGCAGTCAGCTGTTAACTGTATAGTGTGTGCGCCATGCATACTACCACAGCCATTGATCATCTTCACCTTTTTTACACCACACATCTGGAGCAGGAGGCAGAGGTTGATGAGAGCAGCTAGTGCCCCATCAGGCTGTGGTGCAGTGATTTTCCTTCTGAGAGAAAGTAGGAGAAAGAAAAAGGGAGGTGTGAGAGGAGAGAGAGGGAAAGAGAGTGAGAGAGGATGTCGCTGCAGCAAAAAGCCAGCTGCAGAGAAATGACAAGGACTGAGAGAAAGAGAGATGAAAGAATACAGATATGGAGAAAGATTGGGCTTAATAAGCAGAGAGAAAAGTGAAGGAGGAGTGGAGACGAATAGATGAAGAAAAGGTTGAGGTCGAAGAGACTGGAAACTGAGAGCAATAACAGAAAAAGAGGGTGATACTGAAAGAAAACAGAAAACGAGGGCGGCGATGAGTTCCTTCTCTCGTTTCGCACCTATTTGTGTTTTTTCATGTTTACTGTGGCAGTTGAAAGCGGTGTCACATCGGTGGGATTTGCTCTCTGTAAAAACGTCACATGAGAACGCACTAATAATCGAGAGTTTTTATGAGAGAGAGAGAGAGAGAGAAAGGAGGAGAAAGGAGGGTGTGTGGGCCGAACGAGTGAGGGAGAGGAAGAGCGAGTGTCGTAAATCTCAGCACATCACCAGGCGGACGAGAGGGAAAGTTGTGATAAGGATCGCTCTCATTTCCTCCTCTTTAAGCGGTTCTCGTGCGAGCCTCTGGCAACGCTTTTCCATCAGAAACCATTAAGGTCCGGCGTGTCTCTGAGACGCTTGTGAGGATGGAGTGGAATGAGGTAGATTTGGTGCAGGAATTTACTGTTGAAGGACAATGCAGCAAAATTAAAGTCCGCTCCTGCAGGATCACATGGGACAGCCTGCAGGTAAATACAGCACAGCGGGATGCTGGTAGGAACTGCATGTTAACGTCAGCGGGGGGCTCGCAGCAACACAGTCTGCAGGATGTGTTAAAGTGTCTTAACAGCATGAGCGGCATGACACTGTGGCTAAGTGTCAGGTGAATTTTTAACTTTCCTGTAGCTGGAGTGCATGTTCCCATTTGAATCAGTGGAAAGCTAGAAGCTGAAGCATTTAGAGGACTTCAGTGGCAGGAAATCCCAGGAAAACTGTCTCACACACTGCTTTGACTGACAAGCGATCCTCAGCCTCAGTCCTGCAGACGGAGGTTTTTAAACTGAGGAAGTCAGCAAAACTGCTCAGGGTGTTTACAGAGCAATACGTATCATGTTTGCTTTTCTGAAACCAGCTGCAGTCGAATCTTCAGAGGTTTTTCTAGATGCTTCTAAAATGTATTTGCGATGGCTCCAAAATGTGAAAAGTGCTGATGCATTGCAGGGTTCTAGTTTAGTACATTTTCAAATAACACACACGTGTACTCCTGTGCAAACACTCGTGATACAAAAGCAATAGAAAGAAAACAATTACTTTTCTTGCTTAAAGGTAAAATAGGAGCAGGCTCGGCTGTGATGGAGAGCAGAGGCAGAAAAAAGATGACAATATAATTTAATGAATAACGTGAAAAATGGAACAAAAATCATACACGGCAGGAAAAATTTTACTAAAACATATTCAAATGAACAGCTCTAAAAGGTCCTCAGTGCTGGCAGTAGTAGGATTGTTATGCATGGAGCATGAGGAAGAATGCTGGCAACTCATCCAGGTGACTGTACGGGCATTAAGCTGCAACTGGAAACGAGTCCATCATCATGCATGACTTTGAAACTGACTGCTGGTCACTAGTGGGCATTTTAGGCTCTGGTTGCCTTGGTAAGCCACTAATGTATTTACCATGAGGTCATATGTCAATCAGTGGCATCCTGCACTCTGTGGAAGTTGAGAGAATTTATCTCAGGTCCTGCCACATTATGTCACTAGGTGCCTGAAATCTATATATGGTCTCTGGACAGCTTTATATCAGAGTAAAAATGAAGTGTATACTCACTTTAGGTGATCAGAGCTGTGCCTGAGCATGTTTGACCCCCAAAGTCAGACCATCCATCCGTTCTGCCCTGTCTGACTTTAACAGGTGGGTCCGAGAGGACATGTTGTGCATGTTGTAACTATGTAGAACTTCAACATTTTGGCACCAACAACAGCATTTCTGAAGTTTAACTGAAAATCGCCATGTTAACAAATTCATAAATCAATAAGGCAACGAGAAAGGCCGATGTGAAACGACACCAATTAAAGCATAAATACATAAACTCATGAATCTCACGATGCTCTGCAAAAGCACTTTTCTTCATGATAAAAATGCAGAGCGTGCACTAAAAGAACGAGGAACTGAGAGGAGAGAGAGAGAAAGGAGCAGTGGTTTCAGCAGTGGACAGAAAAGACTGAAGCATGCTGTTGCGCAGTTTTAGTTTAGTCTGTGTGGAGGGGAGGCTATCAGGCTCAGGCATGGCACAAGACAAGTGTGCCTAGTCTGACTGCATCCTTCATCAACCACGTATGGTTACTGCATGTAAGCATAAAAACTCCTTTTTGCTGCTTGTCTGAAGCCCCACCCTGTAGTTCCATCTATGCATTATATACATTTTAAAGGGATATCAGACTGAAAGGGCTTAAAAAATATAAAAAATCTTAAAGTGTCTTATGCTGATTGGCTCTGATATTACTCTTGAGATATGAGAAAACAATGCAATTATTGTTGCACATCAAAGTGAGGAACCACAGGATCCCAAAAGTCAGCAATTAGCTAATGATATGTGGCGACGCTGCCTGGAAAACCTTGTGTATTGTGCATAATGTCACTGTCTAACACATGATGTATTGCAGTGGAATACACTATGTGTGCATTATGTTTTATGTAGATTTACGTAACTCAGTCCACGGTCTATAGCACAGTGTCGCTGTCAGGGCTATTAATCACCAATACTGATATTTAGCATAGCACTAGTGCTGCCAGAGTTAGAGCTTCCAGTAGTTAAATTGATGATGATTTTAATTTGTTTCACTGATTTCACAACTTGTGTCATAACCCAAGGGCGCTGTTCAGGGTAATGGAGTTATTCATCAGCGCCTCCCTTAGTCATGGCACATCTAAGTCTCCACTTAGACATCAATATTTTTTCACACATTTAACAAAATTTGCAGTGGCCTCTGTCCTCTTCGACCCTAATTTAACGTTTGGAAACTATTTCTGTCTTATCACTGGGAAAAAAATCATTTTTACTTGAACTACTCAACCCTTACTCCAAGTCCCATTAAATGCCAGCAACAACAGACTCTTCTGTCTCCAGTTTCTGTGTCCGATAATCGGAGCAGTCCCCAAATTCAGGCCACTGAAGTACTGCCAATAATCATATTCAAGTCAAACAGACACCAATGTAGCTCTCACAGAGAAGACTGTAGATTATTTAGATAAAAAGACTGATTTGGGATTTTTTTTTCCTTGAGCGCCATCAAAAGAAAAACCATCCATGGTTTCAAGCAGACATCTGGCAAAAACCTGCAATGATCAGAACTCAGAACTCACATAAGTAAAAATGATTTTAGTGCACTGAACATAGATGAACTGACCCTTTAAAACTGTGTATCCAAAGACTGAGTATAAAGAAGGAAGTAGCCACTGTAATGTCAGCCAATAACATTGTAATCGCTGGTTTCTGAAGCATTTTGGCCATTACCATTTCAGCTTTTTGAAACCAGATGACACAAGTGAAAACACATGACAAAGAAACCGAAGGACATTGCATACTCAAGGTCTCAGGGTCACTAATAAGGACCATAATTTATAAAATGAACATCATGTTTTATTACATTGGACTTGAAACTAGTGATTGAGCCCATAAACTCAAGAGAAAAGGGTTTACTAAAGTAATCACGAGTCAGTTGCCAAGAATTTTATCCAATCTGTCTTGTTCTTGAGCAACCGCCCCCTGCTGGCCTTTACAAGCGATTCCCATTTAAGGCCCATCTGCACTGGTTTTACTGTTTAGACCTCTGTTACTGATACTCTGATACTCACTGTTTGTGAGTATATCATTTATACTAATAACCATCTTAGATTTTGCCATACTCGTTTATATTACTTATAATGTTGTCCCACTACAATCTGTTAACTCTGGTATTCCTCAGGGTTTCATCTCAGGTCCCGACTGATTCCTTTTAGATGATCAAACTGCCCTAATAGATATCTGTGCCGTATAAGTAATCTACTATACTAATCATATAGTGTTTCCTCGGCTGACCAAGGAAATAAATACTTCTTGGTGATGTGATGCAATAAACTAAGCATAACTTAAAAGTTCGCAGTTTTTTAAAAATTATTCACAACACACATTCTCGCCCGGTGATGTGGGCAGATGGCTCATCTGTTAGGGGTTCAAAATTGGAAACAACAGTCACACGACGAGTCTTAAAAATGGAAGATGTTGATGGGATCAAATTTCAATAGATATCAGTGTACAGAGTCTTCATCTTTAATGCTCATGTATTCATTTGCCCATAAGACAGTTTCTGTTTTTGTAGAACATCATCTGAGTCATTTTGACATTTGGAAAAGCTTCAGATTTGGGATTAACTTTGCATAAGAATACAGTTGCAGCACAATAGGCGGAGTTTGTTCAGCCCAAATGGGAGTGATGGATGATATTCATACGTCAATGTTACTCTGGATGGGGGGTTAAACTAAATGAAGCTGTAAGCCTGTCTGAGGTTTAATAGTATGATCGCATTTTTAATCCCAGGTTGAAACTCCATTTTCTCTGTCCTAGGATGGCTTAAGTTGATGTAGTGTATTATGTCATAATCAGCCATTCACACGCTGATAGTAAAATATCTCCAGAGGCCAGACCTTTCTGGTGTTGTAGGAGTCAAACTGTCAAACAATAATTATTAAATATTATAATACTGTACCACAGTCTGTTGAAAAGTATTGTAATCGTGGAGCCGTGTTCTGATAACCTGGCTATTAAAGGACAGATGTAGTCATATCCAGCTTGTCTGACTTCACTGTGAACTGGAAATGAATATAACACCCCAGGTGCAGTGTGTGTCTGTGTGTGTTCATAAGTAAATGTGCACAATAGTAGGATGTAGCTGGGTTGAAACCTTCCACTGTTGTCTGCTAAAGGCATTCCTCCCCGTTTCCCACCCTCACACGTACACGCAAACACACATCAGTCTCTAGAAAGATATTCCTGAACAAAGCACTCTCCCAGAGATGTTGATATCTGTAAGGAAATGCTGTGAGGGAAAGGGGATGATTCTGGCGATTTTTTTTTTTTTCTTTCTTAGCCCTAAACTATAATTCTGTCGCTCTTCCAGAGCCACCAGCTGCCTGCCTAATAACATTCAGTGAAGCTGCTCAGTGACCTAAAATGTGAGGTGATATATGTGTGCAGCTGTGCTTTATCTCCTGTCACAGTTTGGGTTTTCATCTCGACAGCAACAGTGAGACGTGTAATGGATGGAAACTGTGGGAAAACACTGTCTGTCTCTATGTACATAATGTATTAATGTATAACCCCTGTGTGCCGGTGTAGGTTCCCCGTGTGGAGCTGACCCTCTCTGAGCTCCAAGAAATGGCCACAAGACAACAACAACAAATAGAGGCTCAGCAACAGATGTTGCTCGCCAAGGTAAAACACTCACTCATACTGTACACGCACACAGAGCTGCTGGATGGATTGCCTGTCAGTTAATGTAAGGTTAGCTACATTAGAGTCTGTCTGAAAAGGTCGGCTTTGAGGCCCCTGGAGCCTCAGATGAATGTGTGTGCGCATCACATCACATGCATCTTTTTTGTGTGTGTGTGTGTGATTGAGTTCAGGGTTTGAGGAACGACGTGAAAGATTGGCTCTGGAGGAGAGATGTCGTTTTCAGACGTAGGCTGGGGAGAATTGAGTTAAGACTTTTTCCGAGGCTGCAGTTTCTTACATGCACCACACAGGAGATAGTCTGGTTCAGAAATACTCAGTGAGGTTTACCTGAGGGAGCTGCCTGGGTGGAGCGTGCAGGAGGACGCGCACATGACAGCTGCTCTCCAGACTATTACCAGCGCTCTTCTCACATCAGCACAAATCGATGAAAACTCGCACAGTTGAAGGTCACAGTAAGTTTGTGCTGGGAAGTTTGCACGTTAACCCCTTAAGCCCAAGGTGACATGGGTCAAAATATTGCTACGCCCAGATTAAGTTTTTTTGTCGTTGTTTTTTTCAAGTACATATATATACCCAGTCAGTTGTAGATGTGCACACGTTGTTGATGTTGAAGGGAGACAGTTTGAGCAGATCTGAGAGACTGGACAGTGTGGGTCTTTACATAGTGCGTCTGTTTTGTCATGAAAGAGTTTCTGTTTTAGAGCAACATAATTTGGGTCGTTTGAACATTTGGAAAGCCTTCACATAGGAGCTGAACTTAAAAATAGGAACGCAACTACAGCACCACAGGCTCAGTTTGTTCTAGCCCATTTCAGAGTGTTGGAACTGTAAACGCAAGTTTTGTTTTTCCTTGCAGCCAGCTTTGTTGCAGAAGACTGAGCTATGGATTTTTAGCTAGGCTGACCATCAAAAAGAAGTTAGACTTGTAGAAATGTTGTTTGGTGGACCGTGCTAGTGCTGAGATTTTGGTCCATATTGATGTGATAGCCTCACACAGTCGCTGCAGATTTATCGGCTGAACAACCATGATGCAAATCCCCATTCCACTACATCCCAAGCATGCTATAGTGGACTAAAAGTGAACTCATTGTCATGTAAAAGAAACTAATATGAGATTAATTAGAGTGTGAGATAAGTACACTGTGGTCATAGAGGCATGGACATGGTCAGCAACAACGCTCAAGTAGGCTGTGGTATTTAAACAATACTCGGTTGGTGCTACCGGGCCAAATGTGTGCCAGGAAAATATCTCCTGCACCATTAAACCACCACCACAAGCATGAAGCATTGATACAAGGCAGCATAGACCCATGCTTTCATGTTATTCTCTCCCCCCTCTTTCAGTCACTTTAATTTAAAAACTGTGTAATTTTAAAACTGTATATTCTGTGTATTTATTGTCTCACTCTTATTGCTTGTTCTTATTGTCCTTCTCGTCAACGTTATGCTGCTCTGTTGTATGTTAATTGCCCCTTGGGGATAAACAAATACTGCCTGGATTCAGAACAGAGGTCTTTATCAAAGAAAGGGGTAAAGATGCTTCTTTTTTGATGTGGTGTGAACTCGACTTTTTCTCACTTTTGACTCTTTTGGCTGATGTTTAGAAAGCTTCAGGGCTGCAGCACATGTGAGAAAATATCTGGAGACACAGATCATGGTCATTCAGCCCCATCCCCAGATTCAGGAAGTGGCCTTCTGAGTTAGCAGGAAATGAGTTCAGCAGGGACCTACAGCTGCTGGGAAGTTTACCCAGTATTGTACTCCAGGAAGGAGACAGGAAAGTGAGCCAAACGGCATTCATTTGGTAAAGTTTTCGATAAAATGCATCAACCACAAACTTTTATTTGGCCATTTTGAGTTTTTCAAGACTGCTGTGGAAGTGATTTCTTTTGCCTGTCAGTTTAATGCTGATATCCAGCTTTTTTTTTTAAAGCAGCAGTTTAACTGCTTCTGTAATTTGACAGCTATTAAGTGTTTCCTTCCAGCTTGCTCAAGCATTTCCTTGCTGGATGAAAAAATTCCCAGGCGCTGATGTAGAAACATTTTCTGTCTTCTCAACATTAATATAACGAAACGTAGATTGATGACTTCCTGGAAAATAAAAAGTCGAAAACATAAAAACTTTTATTCCTGCACTACGTCTGTAATTAAACACCCTCCTGTAATGTAAACAGTGTAATGTGTTAGCAGGGCGGCTTCCTGCCAACATGCCCTTTTCTCCTCCCCTTTGTGTGTGTATGTGAAAGAGAGACACACACACACACATGCACACACACACAGGTCAGCCGTACTATGTACCTGCAAAATACAGAGTGAGTGGTATAAACTGCTTCAGTCAGCATCACACATCACAGCCTTTCTCTGTCTCCTCACTGTAGTTTATTGTGTGTGTCAGATACATAGATACACACAAGCTTAAATGAAAATCAATAGCAGCTGATGGTCTTCGGAGTTGGATGTGATGATCGGGTGAAAATAAACTGCATGCATGGCAGTTATTATAATATTATGCTGTTGACTAAGGATGTGCACGGCCAGATGATTAAGTGTTCCTGCCCTCACTATTCAGCACTGAAAACACTTCTCGTTTAAATGAATAATTCATATTTTATGAATGCATAAGACCAGCTGTCTGTTAGGTCTAACTATGGGCATCCAACATGTGGACCACGGACCAGTACTTGCACACCAAAGGGCCCAGTTTATCCCACTAGATTTCTTTGCAATTTGTGGAAACTGTACTTAAGTCATTAAGTACTCCAATTCACTGTTGCTCCTGGTAAAGTGATGCCAGCCTTTAATTAATTCCTCATTAATGAGGAATCTGACATTCTGTTCTTTGGTAAAATATTAGACGAGTGGGGTAACTGGTGTCTCCAAGTTTGACTTACAGTTTCAGCTTTATTAAGATCTTAAGGCTCAAGTAAAGGTTGAGGTTGAGATAGATGACGGCTGTGTGAAGCTGCAGATGTGATGGTCCAGAAAATGCATGTTTTATGTAGAGTAAAGATAAACACTTAAACACGGCAATAAGCTGCTGGTGCTAGTGCTGCTGATATATATAATCTGGTATTATGTGTGTACAACAGGATGCATGGTATGAAGCGGCACACTCATCTATTTCAGCAACATTTGAAATAAGATTTTATTCATGAAAAATCATGCAGGTGTGCAAAATGAGAGGGAACAATGTGAAAACACATGCATGTGTTCTCAAAGCACCAAAAACCAGGAAATATTATCCATCTTTCCATTAATCTTCTTAACCACTCAACCAATTCAGGGTTGCAGTGGGGGTCTGGGGCCTATTTCATCTGTCACAGGGCGAAACGTTGGGCACTCCCTGGAAAGGTCACAGAGGAAATCAAATTCATGAGCACCGTGAAATAATTCTATTATCAGTGCATAAACTGAATGTGATTTGTTTTTCACTGAGAACTCATGAAATTTTTGAATGACAGCTTGACAGGCTTTCAGGTTCTCCAAGTGAAAAAGGGCTCAACCTCGCTAAGTTTAGTTGGTATACCAGATAATCTTATTTTTATAATATAAAAATAGTACTTTTTAGTTTTTTTTCTGGCTGGGTTTGCAAAACATGATTTAGTTTCTTTAAAACTGAAAATGCCATGCCACTTTTCAAATGAAATAAAAGAAAGTCTGGAAATGACTCTACTTTCACTGTACTTTTGTTTCCTGCAGGAACAGAGACTGAGGTATCTTCAGCAAGGAGGCAGATCCAACCAGGGACAGTCACAGGTGCGATCCACACCTCTGTTAGTCTTTGAGTCTATACAGCACAAGGACACCCTATTTAAAGTTTGCTTTGTTGCTTTACTCACAATTGTGTGAGCAATATATTCATCAAACTAATACAGTTTAAAATACAATAATCTGCATACTGCTTCCTTTATGTGGTTTATATCTAATAATGTGACTGCAGTCTAACCTAGAGGCCAGTTCGCTGAAGGTTAAGTTTCCTGTTTGTCTGTCGGAGGGCTAAATGTTAACAGGTGCTGAAGCTCTGTCTGTTGATTACTGCTGTCTGCAAGTATTTTCCAAGTAAAGCAAATACCTGCGCTTTCATTGGATAACCTTCAGAATGCATTTGAGCATCTTCAAATTAAACACATTGTAGGCATTTATTCCTGAAACTGAGACAGTAAATAATCAACTAAAACGTGTATTTTTCTGCATCTTGGGTCACAGTTTAGTTAAATTACAGAGCAGGTATCCTTTCAGTATACCTAAATGACTGGAACTGCCACCACCTGAGTGTATGGGGAGTTTTTAACCACTTTAAACACTGACTTCTCTTTTTCAGTCTGAAGCTGAGAAGCTGCAGCGGCTCAAAGAGCGAGTGGAGACTCAGGAAGCGAAGCTGAAGAAGATCCGAGCCATGAGAGGCCAAGTCGACTACAGCAAACTGATCAACGGAAACCTCTGTAAGCCTAAACACTCTGTAACACTGTAGAGTTGGTGACTGTGGATTACAGGCCCTGAAGTAAACGACTGCATATTAAAAGACCATGAATCTAACCTCATAAAGCCTTGATGCTGCAGCGTGAGGGATTTTTTTGACCATTTACTCAGTCACTTACAGTGTGCTCGGTGTTTATATGTATTTCTGTAGAATCTGAGCACTAAAATCTTAATAACTACAGCGATGTAATTTCAATCTGACGTCCTGCTCTCTGTGTGTAGCTGCAGAGATTGACCATGTGAGCAGCCTGTTTCAGGAGAAGCAGGCGGAGCTGCAGACTGCGGTGATCAGAGTCGACCAGGTACGAAAATTTATTTGGTTTCTATAAACTTTGAAGCAGATTTGATTTGATAAGATATATGTGCACATATATGTATTTAATTTTGGTCTAACAGTTGACTCAGCAGCTGGAGGATTTGAGGAGAGGACGCCTGCAGCTACACTCTGGTGCACCAGGTCAGGGGGCACCCACGGGACCCCAGGGTGCAGGCACTGGTCATAAGGGATCGCCTCTTTCAGGCCCTGCAGCTCTGGAGCTGAGGAAACTTTACCAGGAGCTGCAGGTAAACTATACCCTGAGCAAACACTTGGCCTTTGCCAAGCAATCTTTACGGCTAATTGAAAAGATGTGTAGTAAATGTTTATGTCTCAATCTGGTTGGAAAAACAAAGGACACCTGTTCTTCCTCATTATCTACCAACACCTCCGCTGCACCACCAAACCATCTAAGCATGTGGGAACAATATGTTTTAGAAGCTCATGCAAACAAACAATGCAATAAACACTGTAAATGCCATGAGGTTATACTAGTTTGGTACCTACAGTGGATATAATGTGGCTGTCTGATCACAGCTATTTTAAAACCAATCAAAAACATAATAAAAATGTTGCAGAAAAAAAGATGTTTAGTGGGACCTTCTCCTGCCTGCTTTGGGTGTCAGAAATCATAAATGTGAGTAAAACGTTTTGGGGGGTTTTTAAGGCTCGTAACCGGCACAATCTGGAGCAGAGCAGCAAGTTGGCCCAGAATAAGGAGCTGCTGAACAAGAGGAACGCCCAGGTGACCGTGATGGATCAACGCATCGGTGACCTGAGAGAACGCCTGCATAAGAAGAGAGCAGAGGTGCAGTCTGCAAAAAAGTCTGGTCTTTCTTTATCATGTTATATGAGTCTCATTCTGGGTGTCTGTGTGTGTCCACTTCAGTTAAGTCGTATGAATGGAGGCACTCTGTCCTCCCCTCAAAGCTCTTCCCACCCCGGTGCTGGAGTTTCGGGTCGAGTGGCAGCTGTCTGCCCCTACATCCAGGTTCCATCCGAGGGGAGACAAGAGCCAGGGTACCCGCTCCCAGCTGACCCACCGCCCAAACCCACCCCTCTCAGCCACATTCGCTCCCTCTCAGGTTGGTGGATGTTTATTTTGTTTTGGTTTTTTCCCCCATTTTAAGTCTCTGTGCTTTACCAGACTTGGTTTGTCTTTATCGCTGTCTGACCTCTAACTTGCTCTTCTTCCATTTCTTTCTCCTGTCGTGTTTTTTCCCTCTTCCCCTTCTCTGTCGGTGTTGGTGTTCTCTCCAATGTTCAATGATTTAATGTGGTGGTTCTGTGATTGCTGTTTTGTAATGTGTTGTGGTGCTGGTGTGGGTCTCGCTGTTGTTTTCGTCATTCCGATGTCATGGTGGTGATGTTTACGTCTGTGCTGTTGTTTGGTGGGTGTTATTGTCTCGTGGTTGGTGTTGTCTGTGGTGGTGGGTGTGGCCTTACAGAGGAAGAGAGGAGTGCCATCAGGAAGCCTCCCAGCCAATGGAAAGAGTCAGATTTAGACATCGTCCTGTCAGAGCCCACTGAGCGGTGGGAGGGGCCTCTGTCCCCTCAGGGGGGCGACAGTAACAGTGAGTCCAGGAGAAACCACTAAACACACTTACTCACCGCTGGGTTTATTGGTGATAGCACGATACTAGCAGCACCTTCAGCCTTAACTCCTCGTTTTTACACAAAAAACAAGTTGCTCAGTTGCCAAAAGTCACCTTACACAAATCCAAATGTAAAGTATCAAAACAGTGTATGGGATAGTAGTGAAAATTAGTTTATAGGTTATAATATTATTTCAACATAGCACCACATGTTTATGTGAAAAAGAAGGGGATGACCACTCGAAAGATTCACTTAATAGATTTTTTGAGCGGACGTTTAAACATTCTGTTATCTAGAAACTGCTTGTGTGAGTTTTTTAGGGTGAATATTTGGTAGTATGGCTCTGTAAATAAATGTAAAAATTCTAAAGTTAGTAGCATGCTTGTTATTTTTGTCTTCGCACTAGGATGATGTCGGCGTAAATGTGCAGTCATATTCGTTGTGTTCCCACTAGTGCTTTCAGGTTAATCTCGTTGAAATGACCTTAACACCACAACACGGCAAATCTCCGTTAACGAGCTACCGCCGATTGCCCCGTGCATGGGGCTAGACGGCCAACACGTTAACGAGCTAACTGCGCTAACACACTAGCTCCCACCCATGTAATTGAGCATTGCATGGCACATCCAACATACTGTTTTACTTTAGTCCATGACTCGCTTACCTTCAGGGTCATACGTCACATGAAAACCAAAATAATTCCAAACGCCAGATCTGAATGAGAGTGGGGGAGGTCCATGTTGCAAAGAGAGCTTAACTTCTGTCTTGCTAGCTTGCCCTGCGCTCTTCCTTCTGGTTGCACCCCTAATATATATTAGGGGTGCAACGATATTCGTATCGATATTGAACCGTTCGATACAGTGCTTTCGGTTCGGTACGCATATGTATCGAACAATACAACATTTGTAATTTATTTTATCAACTTTCCTTCTGACGATGCTGTCTGTGTTGAGCGCTCAGTGAATCTGCGTTCGACTACTCCGCCTAGGCTGCACTGTCGAGCGCAGATCCACTGAGCGCTCAACACAGACAGCATAGTCAGAATAGTTAAAATATATATTTATAATTTTAATAAATGACAAATTAAAAAGGCATGAACATTTTTTTTGTATCGAAAAAATATCGAACCGTGACACCAAAGTACCGAACCGTGAATTTTGTGTATCGTTGCACCCCTAATATATATATATATATATATATATATATATATATATATATATATATATATATATATATAAATTTCTTTTTTTTTTTTTTTTTTTTTTTTTTAGAAAGATCCACTGATGGTGCTCATACAGAGAAAGATGTTTTATTCGATTTATAAACCATCCCAGTCCAGCAAGAAGTTATTTTTCTGTCCAAGAATAAGTGTTTGTGTGTGTGTGTTTGTGTGTCAAAAAAACATGTTCGTGAGCAGTTATCATAGACTGTATTCCTGCTAATTAGTGCAAGTTAATTAGGAGGTTAGTCCAGCAGTCTACATAGCGATCACTGTCATTTTCAGATAATGGATTTTAAAAAGATTCCAGTATGTCCAAAATGCCACAGATGTAGTTGAGCGGTTCAGTTTAAGGAACTGAGTTTACTAAAAGTTGACCTCCGTTATTGTCATGAAGGGGAAATTTAATACAGAGAGCTTAAAATTTCTGTGTGTGTGGTTCTAAATGTGTTCATATCTGCTGTAAACTTGAACATTTTAACACGGGAGTTTATAGGGACTGACTCACTTTTGGAGCCAGCTGCAAAGACCCAAAATAGAAAAGGGCATTCACAGCACACATTTTCTTAATCTGACTCCCAGAGTGGATGCATTCAAACCGAGCACGCTCGTGTTTAAACCGCTATGCAGACCAGATGGTAAAGAGACAAAACATAATTGAATCAGCTGCTCAAAGGACCCTAAATTGTAAAGGTCGAGTGTACAAGGGTGCAGACATGCCATCTGATAGCCAACAGCTGCTCAGGGTTAAGAAGCACAGCTTCAGAAAATAAACCAAAGTCTGGCTTTAGACTCGAGTTTATTTATTCCGACATCTCTTCCTACACAGTGTGGAAAAACACAATTTAAACTGCCGATATCTATTTTTTTTCACCTACACTGAAGTAAAATAAAGAGTCTTCAACCAGCTTTGTTTTAACACCCATTGTGTTCTTGAATCCCAAAGCAAATGCCACAGTTCTATTAATGTCGCTGCTTATGTAATGCGGAAAATTCGTAGTTGTAAATCAAATCAACAGTCTATTGGGCAGGGGGCCATTGCACATGAATGAGAGAAAGCCTGAATTGTAGCTATCTTTAGTACGTGTGATGAGTGTGTGAGGGAGTCGGATAACAAGAGGTTTTAGGTGAGAGGGTGATGTCATCGAGGAGATTAAGCCCAGAAAAAAAGCAAAGCAAGGAATCATTTATTTGTTTAAAATATGTTAAACAAAACTGGCTCATATTTGCTAGAAAGTGCTGAAACGATGGATATTTATTACACTACTTTTTATAATAATTTTATATTTGGATCTAAAGCTTTCTGTTGTGCATCCTGATGGTTGGGTGAAAGATGTCGGATCTGTTTCTGGTGAACTCCTTCAGTTCCTTCTCATTACGTGAGGCCATTTGTAAGCAGTTTTTGTAGTGTGACTGTATATGAAAGGTGGCTGTTGAGTCTGGCTCTGAAAAGTTTTAAAACTGCATTTTTATTCATGGCCATCAGGGTGTGACTTCTCCAGCTGTAAATAGAAGTCAGATTATATAAAAGTCTGTGAGAAAATGATCGTGATCCTCTCTTATATATGACCTCAATAATTGTGATGTGTTTAAAAAATTGTTTTTCTGCGATTCAAATCGATTTTAGTTTGGAAAAATGCAATATTGATTCATTAAATCCTGAATTGATTTTTGAATATAAATGTATTTTGCAAGAAATGCCAGCATCTCATGTTAAAGCTCACAAAACTATTTCAACAACCAGCAGAACTATTAAAGAGCAGGTAAACGGATTCCACAAAAAGATGTAAACACAAAGTGTGGATCATTCACCTGACGGCACGTCCACGGACACGCTGTCGGGGCTGAAAGCTGACATCTCACAGATTCCGAAACTGCAGCTTTGGTCTCTCTCCGACCAAAATTCACTGAACCAGCAGCAAAAGAAGATCAAAATTACGCTTCACGTTTCAAAAACATTGTCATGAATTCGCTCTGTTTTTAATACGAAATGATTTTATCTTGTAAAACATGTTCGCATTTAAAGAAAAATAGACTATAAATCAGGTTATGCTTTAGCATGTGTGCCTGTTGATTTCATTACTGTATGAGCGTGCAGTTTTTCAGCCAAACCTTTATTTAAACAGGAAGTGAAATCTCTCTTGTGAAAGCGTCCTCACAGCATCAAATTAGATGTTTTTAAATGGAGAGAGAAACTGGAGCTCACAGGGGAGAACGCAGAAACAGAATGGTCTGCCTGGAACCACAGAGCCACCATGATGGTGTTCAGATACAGAGCTGGGCTGTTATCTACGTCAAAGGCAGGAGGAGAGATTTCTCAGCAGAGCATTGCATTTAATCATTTGTTTGCATTAAATGCTGTGGCTGCTGATTATTGCAACATCATATTTTACAGACAGAATATCAAACTCAAACGCTTAAAAATGGTGAACTAAAGAGACTTGAGTGGTGAGGCTGAAACGCTTTACTGCATGACCCGTTTGTCGTTTGCACCAGGACGTACCGTGACTGTGCTGTAAACTGTCTTTCCTCTATAACACTGAGTGACTGCTTCTAATCTGGGCTCTCAGGGGCAGGCGGCCAAGTTTCCACCTCTCACAGAACTGACTGCTTGTTTCCTGTCGTGACTGTTTTCTTCCTGAGGTCAGCAGGTTAAAGCAGCCAACAGGTTTTGCAGTACAACTTACTGTACAGACTGCGTGGCTCCTGGGTTGAAGAGTTAATCAGTATTAGTCTGGTATGAGCCAGGACTGTGACGTGACTGGGCGAAATGGTTAGGTAACAGTTTGTAAATGGCTGCTGGAGTTTAACATTATGTGGAATTTTATTTAGCAGCACTTATTTAGCCATTTTAGCGCCACGGCTTTGATGGTGGATCTCCATCAGTCATTTCTTCTCCACTTCTGCAATACCTTGGAAGATCACCTGACTTCTTCACAAAGCTATTTCCTGTTAAATGTCTTCAAGGGTGTGGCCAAGTTGCCATGAAATTCCAAAGCATTGAGCTAGGCTGTTGACCTTAGCTGTCACAGACAACAGTGGCTGAAGATTTACTACTGTGACTCTGCACTGAACTGAGCCAGTTTATTATGTAACAACACCTCTGCAGAGACAGAGGCTGAGTTAAACTTCACATTGTAGAGTTTTGTTCTGTTTTAAACCCTGATTGTAGCGGCTTCCTGTTTTTTAGAGGTTTTATTCTTCTAGTAAAAATAGTTTAACTGCAGCCACGAGTCATTTTCTGTGACCGCTATTGTCAGTCACTGTGCATTATTACAACTTACATTATATTGGCTACAAATTTTAAGTATTGATGAGTTACCTTTACTTAGTATTGTTATTTTAGATGTCCTTTTCAACCATTCATTCTTAATTTTCTCACTTTTTCTTGCTAAGACCCCTTTTTTTTAAATTTAATTGTAAATTGTAACTCTTGAAAAGTGAAAGGTGTAAGCGCCTGGAGTACGCCTGGTTGGGAATCAGTGCATTGTCCGCTTGGATTTATGTTGCCGAGTAAACTACAGACATGCTCTGTGTATGCTATTTTAGCAGCATTAAAATATACATGTATATGCAACAAATACACATTATATACACTCCCTTTAACCGATCATTTTTTTAGTTACTTAACCGTTCATAGTATCTTTTTTCATCTGTCTTTTCCATTTGGATTTATTTGCTTCTTTCTCACTTTAATTTCCTTTCCTGTTTTGATCCCTTCCTCGGCTCCCTGACTCTCTGCCGCTTTCTCCCTTCAGCCAATGAAGCACCGTGGCCCACCATCACTAAGAGCGTAACAGACTGGAGGACCAACAGTCCAGAACAGGTACTGGTGTAATTCTCAGTTATATTAGTTATTCTCATGAATTCTGTGATCATAATAAATAATTTATTGCACTGTAAGCGCTGTTATAGAGGTATCAAGGCTCGCTTGAGGCTTCTGCTTAGCAGTGAAGTGATGGTGTGAACTTTTCAACTCAAAATGTCTAAGGAGGAAAATCTCCATGGAAAGCAGTCATGAATGTCTCTGGGTGAGAAGAAAAAAAAATAGGTTATGCAGTTATACTTCATATCTGTGTCTCCCTCCCACCAGCTTCCCTCTGGTTATGGTACGTACCCCAGTGCCACCCACCAGGCAGCTGCACATCACTGCGCCACGAGCTCCCTGCCTCGTTCTGCCCCTGGTACACTGGGTTGGCCTCGATCCGGTGCCGCCTCATCCCCCCATTCATCATCCCCCTCTTCACAGCAAATACAGCACCGTATTTCTGTCCCTCCTAACTCAAGCCAAGGTAATAAATAGTTTTATTTATTAAAATAAAAGCTTATCTTCTTCTTCTTCTTCTTTCAGTCCTGTTGATTGTATAACTTTGTTTTTCTGTTTCTGCACTTAGGTTCTGCCACCACCTCCCAGCCCTCCCCGCTGTCCCCACAAACAGAGCGGACAGATCCCCCTCCGGCGGTGGCCGTACGTCCCTACGTCCCGGACCATCCCTCCAGGCCACAGTCCCCCAGGAAGGGCCCTGCTACTATGAACAGCAGCTCCATCTACAGCATGTACCTACAGCAGCCTCAGGCCAAAAACTACGGATCTCTGAGCAACAGGGCTACTGTCAAAGCAGGTGATTAAACAGCAATTACTTGTTTAGACAGTTTGACAGCTTCTGCAGGTGAAAACAAACCATAACCCATCCTTTTTCCTGTCTCTCCACAGTCTACGGTAAACCCATCCTCCCCTCCTCCTCCACTTCTCCATCCCCTGTCTTTTTCCTCCAGGGGGGAGGAGGAGGAGTAAAAATATCAGGGGAGGAAGCTACAGATAAAGATGGAGGAAAAGGAGAAGGAGGAGAGAGCGGCGAGGGCCAAATTCAACCTCCACCCAGTGTGGACAACATCCCTCGTCCCCTCAGTCCCACTAAGCTCACCCCAGTTGGTAGGTGCAACCAATCACCAATAAATGTTACCTTTCTTTGTTAAAATGTTTCTCCTGTATGTGTTTAATACCAGAAAACACATTTTGTGTTAAAATAAGAAGAGTGATAAAGATGCTGAACGCTGGACCTCGACAGGAGGAAACGAGAAACACCAGAGAAAAGATTCACAGATGTAATGAAAGAGGACATGCAGAGGGTTGGTGTGACAGATGATAGCCAGGGATAGGATGGAGGCAGATGATGGAGCAGCACTCAATGCACTGTCACATTTTAGGCCAAACTTTGTGCTGAAAAAAAGTATATTTGTCTGCACACTGAAAAAGATGTCACATCATGTTAAATACGACACTAAGGATTGAAAAAGCTCATTTCAAGCAATCTAGATATGCAAAAGATGTATAAATTAATGCTCTTTGAACTATAAAAAATGCATTTGTTTATTTTCTGTTTGGGTGTTAAATGCATGTCTACACACTTTAAAGTTTATTACAGTAACCCAGTCACTTAGTCACACTGGCTGCAGAAATATTACTCACATAGTTTCATAAATTTCCCGTGTCTTCACTGGTCTCTTTGAGTGATACTCTTCTTATTAGCTTTTTATTCTTACTAAAGCAGATTCCAGCCTCCTTCATCATTTAACCACAAATTTTATGTCAGTTGTTCAGTCAAGCATTGATTTCCTAGGAGCAGCCCTAGAATTGAGTCAGAGGACCTTCCTTAGAAAGAGCTAAATCAGCCATTCTCAAACTGCAGCCTGCTTCCAAATCTCCTGAAACACACCCAAACCTTTAATCACGTGAGCCAAATAAAATATATTTAATTCTTTCTTTTTCCAATGATACATTTAGATCTTTTTGTACTTAACTTTTTCCCTTGATACAAAAATAAGATGCGAGAACATGTTAAAAAAAGACATTTAAAAAATCTATCTCTCTTGGCCCGCTTGAATTGTAGCCCACACCTTGGAAATCATTAAAAGCAGGACCAGATTTTTAAATCCCAGAATATCACATTTATATCTTTTTATACTGTAAGTCTTAAAGAAAGTTCTCATTAAGTTATGGTAGTGTGCTTATCAGTCACAGATCACGCTATCCTGAAAAGCTTTTGGGAATAATTTCAGCAAAAGAAAAAAGATACAATCTCAGAAACAGGAGCAGAAAAAAATACATTTTGCCAAGAACAAATGACAAAAGAAGAAAGTAGCTTTAAAGCTTTGTCCCCCACAGCCCACTCTCAGCTCCGATACCAGAGCGATGCAGACCTGGAGGTTCTCCGCCGCCGCTTCAGCAACGCGCCGCGGCCCCTCAAGAAACGGAGCTCGATCACTGAACCTGAAGGCCCTCAGGGGCCAAACATCCAAAAACTGCTCTACCAGAGGTTGGTGCTACCACATGTTTAACTGCACCAGGACAAACAAAAAACTTTCAGGAATTTAAGACAGAAACAGAATCAAAATGGAAAAATGTAATTTGTTTTTGCCGGGGTTTTTTTGCAGGTTCAACACATTAGCAGGAGGCATGGAGGGAAGCTCAGGTAAGACACCGACATATGATGGTCAGGTGACATCTGTGTACCTAAATATATATAGATTTAAGTTCCTTCTTTAATTCTAGGCAACACTTTCTACCAACCGGACTGCCTTTTGGGAGACATGGACAACATTCATTCAGCTAATGGAAACGTAGAACGTGGAGATAAACAGGTCGCTGCAGCAGCCGCGGAGTGTGAAGCCCAAAACCTGAATTCGGATTCCCGCCGTTCGTCTCCTCCTGCAGTTACGACAGAATTATCCAAAGAGACAACAGCAGCGGCAGAGACTGGCAACGGCGTCTCACCATCGACCCAATCAAGCCCGATTCCTGTACCTGAGAGACCAGAGGACCAAAATAATAACAACCAGAGAGGCTCTAGTCCTGCTCAAAACTCAGTTGGCCACATCTCTCCTTCACCATCTCCTCCTGCCCCGCCCACTCTGCCTAAGGTATGTATACGACAACACAAAGCATACACATTAAACCTGGGCATCTGTCACACAACAATACACCAGGTTCATTTTCTTTACTGTTTCTCTTATGCTGTTTGCTGCAGGTAAAGCGAACCAACCTGAAGAAGCCGTCATCAGAGCGAACGGGTCACGGCCTGAGAGTCAAGTTTAACCCTCTGGCTCTTCTCCTGGATGCGTCATTGGAGGGAGAGTTTGACCTGGTGCAGAGAATCATATATGAGGTAAATCAGAACATGATGTTGTGCAATTATAGTGCTCTTATAACACAGTCTCACTTTTCATACTTGCAAAGATTACTGTGTTGCTTTGCAAAGGTAAAATTAAGTTGAATATAATTTATTTCTATAACTACATCAGCCATAGTTCCAAATGATTCCTAAACGCTGAAGCTAAAACAAGAAAACTGACTCACAGACATTTGAAAGCACTATTTTAGTTTCATCACTCATCAAAGTGACCTCAGTTTGGCCGTCGGTTTGGATGATGCTCTTACCTGGATGATTGAGCAGGCATCAAGACAGGTCTTTGAGGACATTTTTGATGTGGTCAGTGATTAAAAAGCAGAAGCACACCGACTGTGATCAGGTTGGAGCACTGATGAGACAGGAATGGATCGCTATCATTTAGGATTTGGGCCAGAAGCCGATATCCAGCATCCCACTGAGCCCAGAAGAAGAAGAAACTTATTGTAGTGAAGACACTGAAATGTGTCAGAATGAGTGACGAGGCTTGAGATATGCCGTTACAGTAAAGAGACAGTAGGGGTTATCATCAACAGAGATATGATCTGCATCTGGAGAATGACCTAAACCACAAATCTTGTGTCATACAACAGTAAACTTAAAAAAATAACGAGTGCATTTGAACTCAGAAGCTGTCCTGATGATATTTTCTTTAGTCCTGTTGAACAAATAGTCTCTGAAGTGCGAGGTAGCAGCTGGTCAACTGTGGAAAGTTGGCCTTCTTAGAAGACAAGGGAAACTTCTGCAGAGCCTTCAGATTTTGAGATAATTTTTAAGCAGAGCTGAAAATCATCACACAATGTGGTTACACTTGTAAAGGTTACTTTTTTGTGTTGCATTAAAAAAAACATTGGGTTATGCAACAGTGTAATATTTTTACATGCCAGTAATTACACCCACATGCAGACTGCCTCAACAAATTTGCCATTTACCAGGCAGTTTTAAAGCATTTTCAGTACCTTCCTGACAATACTTCCCTTTAATCTGTGCCAGTAGAGAGGAGGTCTCAGCAGGGAACTGTACAAGTTATAGTCGGGGATGCACTCTGTAGCAGCAGAGAAAACAGAGCCTCACATCTTTCGATGGAAACCCTGCCATCACTCACGGGAGAAGAGAGTCCTTACTGACTTCTTAGGCTTTAAACTGAAGTTAATGTTCTCAAGGAAACAGTCTGATCCACAAAAAGCTCAGTTTGATATTATTACACTCTGAGGCTGTGAGACTCAACAGTTTTCAACCTGCTCAAAACATGTTGTTTCCTGACTTTTGCACTGAGATCATTCTCAGCTTCTCCAGGCTGATATCACCATTGTGGAGGTGAGCAGCTAATAACTTATTCCAGCGTTCTCCAAGTCTAATATTTCTTTATACGAATCTCTTTTTATTTCAGGTGGAAAACCCCAGCATGCCCAACGACGAAGGCATAACACCTCTTCATAACGCCGTCTGCGCTGGTCATCACCATATTGTGAAGTTCCTGCTGGACTTTGGAGTTAACGTGAACGCAGCCGACAGTGACGGATGGTCAGTGCCTTCATTCGGTCTGTGTGTCATGCAGTAATACAGAGACCAATAACAGAGCAGCGGCTGCATGAAGGACTTGAGGGAGTTTGAGTAATGAGCACGCTTTGTGGTGGCGGTGCTGGAGCTCGGCTCAGAGGCAGCAGTGACAGAGATAATTGACTCCAATTTCATTTTGACTCAGCTGCCTTAGCAGTATTGAAGGAGGAGATTACAATATGCAATTAGGGTCTGTATCCACAAGTTGCTTGATTTAATTACTGATGCATTTGATTCTTTCGTGGTTAGTTTAATTTAAACTGTAGTTGTTTTAAAATGCATTACAGGAACATCTTTTCTTTCTTTCTTTGATTGGAAGTGAATGAACTTTGGTAAAAAGAGAAATGTTCATGTTGAAGGAGGACCTAATCCTTTTCTTTATTTCCTCTCACATGGAATGTGCGCAGTGCTGTGAAAAAATCTAGCCCACGATTCAGTAGCTTGCAGAACCACCTTTAGCAGCTAAACTAAGTAACCTGGAGAAATCGTTTTCTGTAGGATTTCATTACTCTCTCACATCAGTGTGGAGGAATTTTGACCCAATCTTTTTTTGGAGGTCTGGACTTTGAATGGGCCATTGCAGCTGTTGTAGATTTCCTGCTGTGCTTAGGATCATCGTGCTCCTGCATGACCTAGTTTCAGTGACGCTTCAGCTGTCACGTTTGACTCTAGAATACTTTGGTATACAGAGAAGCCCTTGGTAACTCATTCGTACAAGGTGCCCAAATCATCATCCCTCCACTACTGTGCTTGAGAGCTGGTACAAGGAGTTTGTGCTGATATGCTGGTGTCTGGTTCTGTTTTTATAAAGGTGCTAACACTTACCCTTCTAATTCCTATGGAAACAAACGGTAATGGTGTACTTCATTTTTCATAGGACTGCATATACTGACCGAATTGCGATGCTCATATTAAACATAGGCAAAGTTTCAGATTTCAGATACTGCTCTAAATGCTTGGTATATGCAGTTTTTTCTACTTTTAGCTCAATATGATATCAAAAAGAGGGGATAGCCCTAATAATAAGGGGAATTTATGAGCCCAATACTGGCTTATAAAGCTGGATCAGACCCACCTATGGGTGAATCTATTTGTGAAGGAAGCTAACAGCAAAGGGACAGCAGTTTGGTAGTTTTGGATATCTGCTATGCTAACAGTTTTTTTTTTTTTTTTTTGCTGTTAAGTCACAAACTCTGCCAGTCATACAAAATTTGATCAAGTGAGTTAAGGCAACTAAAAACTCAGCTGACTCTGCTTTAGATCTACACAAGATCTTTATTGCAATTACAGTAACATAATATATCATCAAATTTCCTTTTTTTCTTCCTTGCAAGGTCCCTTTTAATGTTGTTGTCTTCACAGGACCCCGCTGCACTGTGCAGCTTCATGTAACAGCGTCCACCTCTGCAAGATGTTGGTGGAGTCAGGGGCGGCCATTTTTGCCACAACGATCAGCGACGTGGAAACAGCCGCGGACAAATGTGAAGAAATGGAAGAGGGCTACACCCAGTGTTCCCAGTTCCTTTACGGTAGGAAGATACAGACGCACTCACCTGCGTGCGCAATTACCATAATCGCACAGGTAAACGTCTAAAGTCATCGTTGTGTCTCTCACAGGTGTGCAGGAAAAGTTGGGTGTGATGAACAAAGGTTTAGTCTATGCCCTGTGGGACTACACAGCCCAGCAGTCTGATGAGCTCTCCTTCAGCGAAGGTGATGCTATCACTGTGGTGCGTCGCCATGACGACACTGAGACAGAGTGGTGGTGGGCGCGCCTGAATGACCGCGAGGGATACGTGCCCAGAAATCTGCTGGGGGTGAGAGAACCGAAACCAAAAGAGCGACTCTGGTGAAAATATTACAGTGAGAAAGTTGGACATTAGTATAAGAACAGGTACAACTCAAGGACAAAAAGAGAGAGAAAGACTTCAAAGGAGTCGATGATACTGTGAGTTTTATCTCCTCAGGCAGAGTAGAGTGACCCTGATGATATAAACACGATCACCTTACTTTCACAGTGCCAGGAGGACCCAGCTGAGGATCTAAGCCTGTAAACATATTCATATGGTGCCAACAGTTGTGCCATGTAGCAGCAAATCATAAAATCAACTCTAAGACATACAGAAGGCCAGTGGAGAGAAGCCAGATTAGGGGTTATGTGAAAGTAGGAAGTGGAGATGCTGCTCTGTGGGAGGCGAGAGAGAAACTTTTCATGTGTACCACAAAGAGCAGAGTTGCAGTAAATTGGTCAAGAAAACAAAAGTGTGGACGACTTGCTCCAAGTCAGATTTTTAGAACAACAGTTTAAGTTTGACAAGGATTTTATTTCAAAAAATAGTCCAGTTTTATTCAAAGGTTAGGGCTGACTGAAATTCTGCTCTGAAGTTTCAAGCAGCTGGTTTCATGTTAGCATATAAGACGTCAAGGACACTTAGAAAAGATGAGATTTCTGATTTTGAGCTATTTAACTGCAGAAAAGTTTGCCCCATCCAACTCTTGGCGTCACATAGATGGTGTAAAAGAGCAGCAAGAGTATGTCAAGTACCTGTCTGTCCTATGTTTTGTTCAGTTTATACCACACAGAAAACATGCAAATGCAGGAAGACCTTCTTCCCACACGATGCCCCTCAGTCTGCTGGCCTTCAGATGTTCAGGCACCTTGAGAACATGTTGACATGATGTTGTGACCTCACCTACATCCTCGCTTGCTCTTTCTAGCTCTCTGTGTCTGTCTTGTTTTCTCTGCAGCTGTATCCAAGGATCAAACCCAGACAACGCTCACTGGCATAAAGCCCAGATCAGGAGCCTCATGCTCGCAGAGGGGGCATGCACGCAGGAAAGAAGAAGAAGAAGGAGAAGAAGGAGCAGAATGAGGGGAAGACAAAGATGGAGCCACTTTCTTCTATTTGTGTGGATGCAACAGAGCCAAATCGTGATAGATGCAGTGTGCATTTTCACCGAGATGTTGCAGAGCTGACGTAAATTCATAACTCAAAGTGTTCAGCTGCATGAGAAATGCTGAATGAAAAAAAAAAGAGTATTAAAAAAGCAATTTAAGCTTTTTTTAAAGCTCCACACAGCTTAAAATATGAAACAATGAGCTTGGAGTCATAAAGCTCTGTCTGATATTCTCCAAATATTCTTTAAATGTCGCTTTATTTTTGTACTGTGTTAATTTAAAGAAAAACAAAACACCCAGATGGGTGTTTATAATGCCAGCCTCATCAGCGACATAGCAAAGGAATGCGCTCTTTCTCAGCTACAGTGGAAACACCTTCACGCTGCACGGCGTGAAGGTTTGTAAATGCAGTAAATTTACAGGCTGAAAGTACGTGTGAGATGTGAAATGTGAAAGTGGAGCTGGAAAGAGGAAAGTGAGGGGAGGGTAAACAACGTTAACGGGAGTCAGGTTTCGGCAGAAAATGAATCAGAAAAAAAGAGTTGGAAGTGCAACCACAAGACTGTGACACGTGGAAGCTGGGATCTGCATCCACCCACGCACGGTGAAGCAAAAAGGTTTGAAGTCAAGTCAGAATAATGGGCTGTTTCTGAGTTCATAATCTGACATTCAAGCATTTGTCAACTATTATGGGATGAATGCACGCTCTCACATGTACATGTGTTCAACTGCCAAAATGGTTGTTGAGGGTAAAGGAGGAGAAAGGGGGAAAAGAGGAAGGAAAACAAGAATGAGGAGAAAAGGGTGTGAAAGTGAAGGATGGGTGATACTTTTATTTAGAGGAGATAAAAAAAATGCTGCTAGTTGTTGCATATTTTTCTTCAGACTAAAAATACCGACCCTCATGTGAAAACTGACGATTAACCCATTAACTAAAAGCTACTCTGTCAATCTGCTGTTAAATGTGTTACATTAAAGCTCCTGTGGCTGCTCAGAAAGGTGGCTTCAAAGAAAGCCCAGCCTAATTCTGGCCTGGGAAAGAGAACCTGTGTCAGTGTTAAAATGGGGCTAAATCAGCCGTGAGTGAAGGAAGAACTGCTTCCACTGCTTCTGCTTCTGGCCCTGATTTATATTGCTTTATTTAAAACAAAACATTGCTTTCTATTATTATTTTTCTCATTACTAGCACACACTGCTCCTGTTTCTTTTCATGTGTCAGTGCTGGTGCTGCTCACTGCTGCCACCTAGTGTACAGGAAAGGTTTGCCACAAAATAAAGCGCCGTTTTCTTCAGCACGAGCTGTGTAAAATATGAAGCAATAAGATGAGTGATGTTTGGTGTGAGAGTGAGATATTGTTCTGAGAAGTGCTTACCATCACTTTGTGTATATGCAAACTGTAACTATACAGCTACTGTACAATATTAATAAAGAAATTATAATCCCTACAGAGAAAAACAACAATGACTCAGCTCGCTTTTTTTTTTTCAACAATGCACAGCTGGAACAGTTACAGGCAGACACACGTGAGCTTACATAATTACAAGCCTCAAGTAATAAACCGTGGACTTTAGATGGGAATTAAAGTTCAAAGGTCATTCAGGAGAGCCAGCACCGACAGAAAGCTCTTCAGTCGTAAGTTTTTTTTCCAGATTAAAATCCTAAATTCAATCACTGTGGCGTTTGTTATGTAATTTAACTCTAATGCAGGAACTGAACTACAGAAAACTGTCAGCCTTTTATTTTGTAATTTCAAAATAAAAACACTTGGCAAACCGATCTGTGGGGAAATTTCAAAATCAGTTGAGTTACTTGGGCAGTTTTCAGTTTAGTTCTTATTGTTAAACTGTTCACTTCAGTTAGTTTTATTAGTTGGAGTTTAGATTGTATTCACTGTGAAATGGATGTTGTTTGATGAGTTCAGAACTGTACAAAATTACAAAACACTACTAACACTCATACTCATGTAAAAACCCAGTTTACATGCGTACCAAAGCTGGCTCAGAGTTGGTGTGCTGACATAGTTGGCGAAACTGACGAATTGTTAAGACACTTTTTAGACAATTATGTTATTTAGTTTTGTTATCTTGTAATTTTATTTGTCTAAAATGCTTTTTTTTTTTTACACTTAGTTTAAGTTTATTTTAGGCAAACGTCATATAATCTTGTTTCCAGCAGTAAATTCACTTTAAGTTTCTACATTCATTGGTTTTAATCAAACACTTATTTTGAAGCAGTGACCGGAAGTAGTCTTGTTACTATTGGATACTTTTCCGGTACAATGTGCTACATTCGTATGTAGCGTAGCGTCTGGTGAAACTGTAATACATTTTCCAAAAGTAAACAGTTGATTATTTTTTGTTGCGGGGCTCATTCACGAAGACATTTTAACCGAACGTAAGTCATGGTTTATATAATGGTTTGTATTTGATATCCCAAATTACAACGTAGCATTTTGGACGCTTTATGTTAATTATTGCTTTGTTGTGTTAATAAAGTTCCGCTGGCAGACATGTTTTGCTGCCACAGAGGCGAGAAGATTCAGACTTTGAGTGTATTTACCCCTAAAGAGAGCTGCTGAAGATTAAAGTGAAGAATATAAATACCTGATTTTCCACTTTGGACATTTTATTTTATTATTGAAAGCAACACTGCCCATGCTTGGTACATAATTCAAACGGTGATAGTAGTTAATATTAAAAACGAACCCATTTACAGTGTATTTACACAGGCAATAGACCAGGCATTCCAAGAGAAATACTAAAGAATTCACACATTGGGGTGTTTTTATGTGCTCTGGCACGTTTGGTGTCATTGGAAAATGTGAGATTAGGTTTCGAAGGAAGCCAAGGAAAATAATTTAACACTCGGGTTTATCAGGAAAGAAGCAGAAACTGAAGGTGGCAACAACAATGGAAGGAAGGAAGGAAGGAAGTGAAGGATGGTGGTTTTACAGATTTCGGTGGAAAGTGGGAGAAATGATTTGTGCAGTAAGAAACAGAAGAGATGAGATTAGAAAAATCAAAGTTACAATATTCACAGTAGGTGAATACAGTACATAGGGGGGGGGGGGGGGTGATATTCTCATGGTTACTAATAAAATATGATGCAGTTGATTTTAAATCAGATCAGAAAGATTAAAGTGAAATTACATGTGAAAGACAGTCTACCAATGAAAAATGACTCAAGAGTTCAGTGCCTTAAATTAACACAAATTGTGCAGAGGCAGCTTCTTTGTTTCTTCTCTTTCTTCAGCACTGCAATCTGAGAGCTGGTGATAGTTGTGCTCTGACTACCAATAAACCTAACAGAAGACGAAAATGTGTATAAAAGATGAACAACTTTTCCACTGTACCACCCACTTGCACTCTGTGGAGTTTTTACTGCTTCTCTTTCATTGGCATCTAGGTGCACCATGGCAGAGGTTTTCCACCTGAAGACACCGCTGCTGGAGAGCATCAACATGTCCAAGAGGGTGGGAACCACTGTCTATCTAAAAATGGAGAATGCACAGCCCTCTGGTTCCTTCAAGATCCGTGGCATCGGGCACCTCTGCCAGCAGGTGGGAATCTTTACAGCCCCCCTCACGCGTGCTCCCTTTCTTCAGATCCACATTGTCACACAGTGACTGTTTAATGTGTCGTTGCAGCTCGCCAGACACTCCAAAGGAGTAATCTGCTCTTCAGGTGACTCTGTCCTGTTAAACATCATATTCTCATTACAATGCAGTGTCATTAGTGTGTTTCTTTAGTATTGAAGGTGGTGTTTTTTCAGGTGGTAATGCAGGTATGGCTGCAGCATATGCAGCCCAAAAAATGGGCGTGCCAGCCACCATCATAGTTCCCTCCTCCACTCCTCCATTGGTGGTCCAGAGACTCCGTGATCAGGGTGCTACTGTCAGAATTGTAGGCAAGGTGAAGCTCACTGATATGATGGTTTAAAATCCAGAATTTAGATTTATTTTATTTTTTTAAAGAAGACTAAGACTCTTATCTTTGCAGGTTTGGGATGATGCCAACACAGAGGCTCTCAAACTGGCAGAAACTGAAGGGCTTACTTATGTTGCTCCATTCGATCACCCCTTGCTATGGTAGAGAACCTCCTCATTAAAGCACAGAGCACTTTAAAGAGACTCACTTTCAAACTGTACCTGTGTCCACACACTCACCCATACAGGGAAGGCCACGCCAGTATGATTGCAGAGGTCACTGCCTCTCTGGGTCCCAGCGTGAAGCCCGGAGCTGTGGTGGTGTCTGTGGGCGGAGGGGGCCTCCTGTGTGGGGTCATCCAGGGCCTCAAGGATGTGGGCTGGACAGACGTGCCCATCGTCGCGATGGAAACAGTGGGGGCACACTGTTTCAATGCTGCAATTAAAGCGGGGAAGTTGGTCACTTTAGATGACATCACCAGGTTTGACTTTAAAGGAGTTTAAAAGTTTTTTGCAATGAAGTGTTTCGAACGTACCCTCATCCATCAAACCTACTGCCTCTCCACAGTGAGGCTAAATGTCTTGGAGCGAAGACGGCCTGTAAACAAGCCTTCGACTACAGCCAGAGCAGCGAGCTGACAATCATCTCTGAGCTGGTGACCGACCAGCAGGCTCTGCACGCTATCCAAACATTCCTGGGTGAGTGTTTTTTCCTTGCCTTTAAGCTTGGTGATGAGTGTCAATTAATGAATCTTTTAATAGTTTTTTTTTTTTTTCATATTTCATCACATTTATTCTCACCAAATGCTATTAAGTCAGTGTCCAAATCAGCATGGTAGACTTTTGTTTCTATCCTGTGCGTCCTAATACCTCCAGTTTCCACGGTTACTTTGATAATAAGGAGTATAAAGAAGGGTTTTTGCAGAAAATTAGAATGAGGTTTTACTCTGTAAAAGACTTCCTGTACATAAATGCTTTCGTTTTGCTTCCCTGTACAATGTTTTTCTTCACTTCGAGCTGCTGGACAAGCATGTCTTTATGCCCCAGAATGAATGAAATTAACTGCAAACCATACAGGCCTGTGGAAGCCATTTTCTGCCCTCTTGTGGGCAGAGAAAGTCTAATGATTAATGATAGAGCTACAGCTAGGGGAAGGCAATAATTTATTAGCACATTTATTCAAGCACTATACTTGTTGGTACTTATTATTAACTTATACTGAACAACATCAGTTGTAGTTAATTTATCTAATACAACAAAACATATACTAATCTTATATAGCACAACACTTTGTGAAATATTAGACTAGGGCTGCTTTGCACTATAAACTTAAATATGTAACTAAAGAACACAGATCTGTGCAGCAATACTTTAAATTCTTCCCTCTCACATTAATCTTCTCATATTAATCTGGCAACCTCCAGTGCAGCCTGTCCTCTGTGGTTTGCAGTAAAATGCTGCCTAAATTTCCCTCATAAAATGATGCAGTGTCACAAAAGCCCCTAAACATACTAATTTATCATTTTATAACAGAACAAACACTTCTCCATTGAGACTTTAGAAACATTTTGCTGTCGGTTTATTTGAACTTCATATCTGTATGAAGTCAGGAGCCCTACCCAGCCAGCCAGTCAGAGGACAGTTTAGGCTTTAAAGGGTAGCAACACTTTCTGTTCTTCCTGGAGATCCTGAGGTATTCCCAGACCAGATGAGATGTATCGTCTCTCTAGCTGTTTCTGGGTCTACTCCAGGATCTCCTCCCAGTTGGGTGTGATTGGAAACCTGCAAAGAGAGAAACTAGGGAGGCATCCTAACCAGAGGCCGGAGCCACCTTCACTGGCTTCTACAGAGGAAATGTGAATTGTACAAAGCGGGTCCACTTTAAGTTGGTTTTTGGATGATTCACGCATGCAAAGAATTCAGGTGAAGGGTCTGAATACCTCTACCTTCAGTAACTATGGCAACAATGTTCACACCATGACAAAACTTTTTCATCAGTAACTTTTAAGCCTGCTGCTTTGTGGCTTTGCTGAATAGTGGAAAATGTTTGAAAAATTATGCACAACTAAGTGGAAATTGCACCAGAGTTAATGTGATGGCATGCCGGTTGCAGATGAGGAACGCGTGCTGGTGGAGATGGCGTGTGGAGCAGCGCTGGCAGCTGTCTACAGCGGTATCATAGTCAGATTACAAAATGAAGGTAAGTCCTCACCTTCCTTCTGTTTTCTTCATACTGAAGCAGCTGATGAGTACTTCAGTCCATCAGGCTGAGACAGTTGAGACCTTCTCAGTTCAGAGAAATGACTACATCAGTTACTGCTTCTCCTCATTTTAGGTCGTCTGCCAGCTCTCATGGGCCCTCTGCTGATGATTGTGTGCGGTGGCTCCACCATCAACATGGAGCAACTGACCAACCTGAAGCACAAACTGCAGAGTTAAACTTTTGTATGCGTGCAGGTGTGTGTGTGTGTGGGCAGGGTGTGTATAACGATGAAAAAACTTCAGTGAATGGAAGGAAAAATAAAGAAATGTGCAGTTTTACTGTAAATTTAAAAGCAAAAGTCTCTTTATATAATTTAAAGGAAAGTTTATAATATTTTAGTGTGATTATATGTTAAGTAACTGAGCTAAATCTTTATAAGTTATTAAGTGTTTTAATTTAAATGTCATTTTGAGTAATTATTGCTTAGCATGCAGTTACACAGTTTTGTCACATGGTGGTGTCACAGCTCTCTAATCAAAAGTGCCTCAAAGTTAGAAACACTTCAGACAAGTATTAGCATCTTTTTTTCCATTTTGTTTGTCAGAAAGCCCGCAGTAAGTCTCAGTGAAGTGTGACACTGTGTTTACCCACATGTGTGTTGACAACAAAATGAGTATTGGTTGGTGACTCTCGTAGCAAGAAACGGCACTTGCTCACTGATAGTATCTCTGCTCTGATCCCTGTGGTGTTCGGCATGAAAGGAGAGAGCATCAAATGTGGGCAGTTTTGACTACATGCAATGGAAAAAAACAGTATAAAACCCAGAGCAAAGCAACGAGATAAAAATAAAGTGTTTGCCATGCATAACTGAATTCATGGGTCATTCATTGAAATATCCATCACTGCCTTGTCCCCCCAGAATCAGCTGATAAGGACACTACACTGCACTGAGGTGTCACAGTTTAGTAAAGTGCTATGTTAAACAGAAGTGCCAAAATAGCAAATTGCAAAGAGAGGCTTGGAAGTTTTTCATATTATGAATAAATACTAGTCATGTGCAATGCTGCATATTTTGGTATCAATCCAATAGCGATGCTGACTTGGTATCGATACAATCAATATTTGGATCGATCTGCCCACCACTAATAAATACCTATACATCCATATTCTTCTGCTTATCCAGGTCAAGGTAGTGGTTGAGGTGGAGCTTGTGATAGGGTGAGGGTAGGAGACACCTCAGAGAGGTCACCCATCTTTCGCAGGCCTCACAACTCGCACTGTAAGGCCACAGTCAGTTGGTGCATTCAAACCCTCACTTGCTGTGAGGTGGTGGTGGTGCTTCGTTGCCTTCCTCTGATGTGCATTTCCGGCACTCCCCCGTGCATTTTGGGATACTCTGCTGATTTTTCATGCACGTGTTACTGCACATGAAAAATCTGCTGGTCAGATTGTTTTTGCGATCGGATTGGTTTAACTCTTACCTCTAACCCTGACAGCTGGGATCAGGTCCAGCTTGTCACAGTACTGAAGTAGACACGCAGTAAAAGAAGATATTAGATATTTTAAAGGGCAGGATTTACTATATTTTACATTTTTGAAGTTAAGGTGGGGTTGCAGGGTGGTTAAACCCATGCAAACCCCCCCCCCCCATTATTTCCTAGGCTGTTGCTTTGATTTGCTTTAAGTCAAAACAACAGACTTTGTTGTTCATGTCACATTAAAATTAGCAGTCAGGTCACTTTGTGTTGTGTGTAGGCGGCTATTACTATGGAAACAGCTCCTCACTGCTCTGTGCAGAGTTCATTTTAACAACTTGTAGATAGTGTTTGCCTTCTCAGCTCTCAGACAGTTGCATAAGATATCAGGTTCTTCACAAAGAGCACTGGCAGATAATGGGCTTGATGTGAACACTTGCATAATCCTGTGTATTTCTCTGCATTGTCTGTTCAGAAGCAGCCCGAGCGACAAAAGATTGAATTTTAAAATAAGAACAGCTCCACGTGTAATCTTGTGGAGGTGAAAATGGGAGTTTTTTGTGATGATAAAATGATATTTATGATAAAGGTGCATGTTGCAGCGTGTGTTCTGGTTCAATCTGCATTTCAAACAGCCTTTGAGGCATTTGTTAAAGTTTTATAATGAAAATATTAGATGGTTTCCTTTGCAGAATAACCGGCAATATTAATAAAGACTTATGCAATTTGAATAGCTGCATAGACAGAAGAAAAGCCTGGAAAATAAAAAGGCTGTGGCATTGTATTAATGAAAAGTCTGTATGCTACAGGCCAACAAAACTGCTCCTTTTACAGAGATGATCATGCTTGATGACAATCAGTTAATCAAGTGCATTTGGTGACCAGCACCTGCCTGCTGCTTATCTTATTAATTCCCTTAGAAGAAGTAAGCATGTACTTCATTTTTTAAAGCATGACTGAATAACAGTTCTAATAGCAAAACACCACAATGTCCACAGTGTAAAAGAACACAAACAAACGTTGGTGCTCGGGGGGGGGGGGGAATCTGTTTTCTGAAAATTGAGTGGCAAAAACTGCATTTTGGGTAACCATTCAAACATTGAACATTCAAAGGTCATATCATCCTGTGGGTTAGATGGCTGATCAAAACAAGCTATAGCTGGAGCTCGGTCCCAGATCGCAGCTCTCACGCATGGGTAATGACCCTCAAAGCAGGGTGGGTGCAGGACCAAAAGTGCTCATTGCCCTTTTCATTTGGTGCATTACTCAAAATTGTGCAACACATCAAAAAACTAATCAGCACAGTGTTTTTATTATTGAATATGAAATAGTGGAAAATCGTCTTCCTGTTATGCTCCTCTGAACAACACACTGCTTGGTTTTTAAGGACATCTGTTGCTGAAAATTTTAAAGAGGTTGAAATCTGCCATCACGTCGTCCCTATCGGATCTAATTCAGTAACAAAGGAGCAAATATAAAAGCAGGTTATCTCAGGATTAGCACAGACAACATTAAAGTATATGCTTCTCATTCAGCTGCAGTCTCTGATTGAAAGCAGAAACCAGTTTATTCCAGCAGTAACCCTGAGCAGTCTGGTTAGACTAGGTAAATCCCAGGAGCGCAGTCGACACTTCGCACTTCAAGGTCACACATGGTGCGGACATGATTGTGTTGTAAATGCTGCTCACTGTGACACAACAGCCTCACAGTCCATTCAGACGACCGGGAGAAACCGGTACGTGTCGCCTCACCTGCTCACCTGCTCTGTTAACGGCTGAACAATTTTCCGCTCTGTTCCCACATGATTAAAGATTCTTGGTCTGCATCATCCATCTACCTGACCTGCAGCTGTGCTCCCACCTCTGGTGGATGTGATCTGGGAAGCGGACTGACAGAGGAGCTAATGGTCGCAGCAGCCCATTTCTATGACAACAGAAAGCTTTGATGAGCCCAGCAGAGGGCATTTGAACAGAGCTGCGGCTATAAATAGAACAAGTAAACAAGTATGAGCAGAGGAGGTGGCGAGAGCGGTGCATGTCTGTGTTTATGTGTTATGCACATCTCTACATATGTACATGTAATTTGCACATATTTATTTATGCGATTAATGTCCCATTTATCCTGTCCGTGAATCCCCTCCATTTTCCCCTGTCAAACTCTTATCCCACCTTATGAACACAGTTTCCCACATGTGAACAAAGTGAGTGTAGAAGTATTCTTACAGTATATACTCACCGCATCAGCAAAGGATGCGGTTAGAGGTGACTTCACTTCCACTGACTCTAAAAGAAATTATTTAACAATTTCTCACCGGGATGAAAATATATTTCTAATTGCAGCTGAATACACAAAGAAAGCAAGCTTGACATTTTGTCTACTAATTCTGTATGGGCTCTCTTACTTTACAAAGGTCTTGCAGCCTGTTTGTCACGTACTGCATGTGGCAGTGTAAAGGTCACAGTGAGTGGTCAGTCCTGCTGGGCTGAGCCGGCCAGTGATCAACATTTTTCACCCCTTTTGTTTTCCCATTGTTGAATGTACCCTACATGCACAGGCTCACTGCAGTGAATGCACTGTAATTGATGTTCATGTCAAAGAGCGCGGTGTCCCGCGAACACGCTGCTTTTAACTCATGCCACACGCCATGAGGCATCGCTCCTTTTTTGCTGAAAAACTGTGTTTCTAAAATTAGTAAGAGGAGCAGAATGAGGATGCAGAGACGGCGTGTTATTGATGCCTCGATTTGGGAATGTTTGCTCATGTTTTTTGACAGGGAATCACAAGGTAGAGCTGAGCAGCTGCTGCGTGTTCCCAAGGCAACCTGATGACGGCATAGGAGCATATACTGAATCTTAATATGAAGCTTGATGAGTTGAGGATTTCATCATGGCAACAGGTTCCTATTAAAATACTTGTTATTCAACAGCTGCTCGGTTTCATGGGCTTCAGGAAAACTCAGATACTTTTTGTCCTATCATCCTATACTTTTATACAGGATGATCTTAACTACAGTTTAATTTTGATAAAAATGAATGAAGGTTGGTTGAGCTTCATCAGTAAACGGGGCGACTGAAGCCACACAGTGAGCTCAGGTTAGATCAGATACCGTGGCCACTTTATTAGGTACATGTTGTTTGTAAAAGATTGGCTCTCTTCTGCCTTCAGAGCCGCCTTAAGTCTTCATGGCATAGATTCAACCCTCCTCTGGGATTTTGGTGCATATTGACATGACAGCATCACACAGTTGCCCCAGATTTCTCAGCTGCACGTTCACAATGCAAATTGGATCTGGTGTCTGTGAAGGCCGTTTCAGTAGAGTTTACATCAGTCTGAGATGATCTGAGTTTCAAGTGCCATGGTGTGTTAAGAAGGTGATGAGTACACTGTGGTCATAAAGGGATGGACATGGTGAGTAACAATGCTCGGGTAGGCTTTAAACAATTATCGACTGGTACTCAGAGAAGAAAATATCTCCCACACAACCCCAACAGCTTGAACTGTTGATATAAGGCAGGATCGATCAATTCTTTCATGTTACGACAAACTCTGATCTTAACATCTGAAAGTCATAACAGAAGACTCATCAGGTGAGGCAAGGTTTTTCTAATTCTCCTATCGCCCAGTTTTTGATGAGCCTCATTTTCCTTTTCTTAGCTGACAGGAAGGACACCCAGTGTGGTATTCTCCTTCTGCATTCAGAGAAGCTCTTCTGCATACCTTGTTTATAGCAAGTGTTTATTTCACTTACTGTTGCCTTCCCATCAGCTTGAGGTAGCCTGACCCTCCTCTGGACCTCTGACTTCAACATGTCATTTCCTTCCAGAGAACTGCTGCTTGCTGGGTATTTTCTTCTTTCCAAACCATTTTCTGTAAACTCCAGAGATTATTTTTGGGGAAAATCCCAGCAGGTCAACAGGTTCTGAAAAACTCAGACCAGCCAATATGTCACCAACCTCCATGAAACATTCAAAGTCACTTACATCACATTTCTTCCCCATTGTAATGCCCAGTAGTGCTTTAGCAGCTTGTTTTGATCATGTCTACATGCATAAACGCACTGAGTTGCTGCCATTTGATTGGATAATTAGATGTTTGTGCAAATGAGCAGTTCAACAGATATATCTAATAAAGTAGTCAGTGAGTGTAAAGTCTTTGGACCAGCTGTAGGTCACAACAAGCTTAAATTAGTTTAGGTAACACCATTAACGATGCTCTAAAAAGCCCCAAGGGGGGTGCCTTGGTTTTGGAGCACGCCTCAAGTGGTCATTAGAGGAACTGCAGTTTTTGCAACTTCTGGATTTCAATTCTCAGCTCCAGAGGTTGTTGTTTATACGTAGAAGTTTAAAGCAGGGTATTTGTGGCTTGTAGGATTGTAGTACAATAGAAAATTACAGTATATCCATCACACCCCAGGCAGCAGTGGTTTTCATTTCAATAATGCATGCTGTATGAATATTTCATCTCAGTGCTGTATTTAATACCTGACCTTCAAGATTCACACCGCAGGGAGGCAATGATTTCACACTACACTACACTGCGTAATTGTGTTCTGATATCTCCTGGAAACTCAAAAGTGCTTTTTAAGTACGCTAACAGAAATGATCAGCTTGCATAAAAACACTGGAAATAACTTATTGCTCTGCGACTGCTGTACCATCAGTGATGATACTGATACCTGCCACTCAGGTGAGGGATGTCAGTGGGCTGTGTGTTGAAAGAAGCTCGTTCATTGTATCTGAAGAGCTAAGACAAACACTTCATGTCAGTGTCAGTCTGTTCTTAGGAACCAGAGCCCTCCTGCTTTACTTTTCAACCGTCAGCAATTGGTGATTAACATCTGAGGTGGTGGGTGAAGCAGCACTGAGTCACGTGAAGCACTGCTGTACTGAAAAATCAATTTACCTGCAGATGTATCAGAAAAAAACAACACCTAAATATTTAAAATGCAGAATATTAATATCCATTCTTTACACTTTACATAATATTTAAGTAAATGGCATGCGATAATTAGCAGCTGTCAAACCAGCTTAGAGGTACATTACAATCATCTACAGTTGACACCTTTTTTATTGATTTCCACTTACTGACCTGTGAGCCACACCATTCAGCAGGTGGAGTCTGATCCACAAATAATCAGTCTTCAGGTTAATCACTTCAGGGGCTGAACTATTCAAAATATTTCCTACCTAAACCATCTAAACTAATCTGTGCTTCCTTCCTTCTGCAGGCCTCCATCAGCATCAGCTGAACATCTAGTGGCAAGAAATCAGATCTCAGCAGAGAAATGCTAAATAAACATAATCTTTAATCTGTGCTTCCAATTATACGTTACCAATTACATTTATAAATGACTAAAATGAAAATCTGTGACATGTTTTACTGAGTTAATGAAGAGGCCCTTAATTACACACTTCTACAGTTTGGGAGCTAAAAGCACATGCTGCAGCTTTTCAAAGCAAAATTACTGTTCAAGCTTGTTTGAGTCAGGATTTCAGCTCTCAACAGATCAGGGTCTCCTGTGCTTTTCATGCCGACATGTTTCCATTGGATGACAGTTCAGGACTCCAGGCAGATGAGTATAGTATAGTATAGTATAGTCCCTCGATACAGAGGAATGTGTGCAGAATGGAGAAATAAGTAATAGCACTGTCTGCAGTATCACAGCATATTCTGTGCCATATGTAATTACCTTATACGCATGCTGACTTTTTGATGTGCAGTGACAATAAAATATGACTAATTATCATTAAGGTCCAGTTGAATTATTATTTGATTGGACCAAAGGGCAGGCTTTTGAATATCTATCTTTTGTCTTTGGACTGCTTTCAAAGCTGCTTTTCAGCTTTGTCTCTGCATAGTTTTCTCTGGATTTCCTGAATCTTTCACATATTTTAGGGTCAAAAGTACCGAATTGTCTTAAATGTCTGTCAGGGCCTGATAATTCAGGAAGAACGATATGAAGTTAAATTCTGGACTAAACAGGACTGCAATTCTGTTTATAACCATGTGCCAGTGCAGTATTTCAGAGTGAACCCCCCTCCTGTCTTTCAGCGCTACCAATTAGGTTTTCCATTGCACTGAATGCACTGACGATACTGTTACCCAAGCATTATACTAATAATGGCTCATTTATTGTATGCGTTGCCTTAAAGGGGGGGGGGGTTGAAGCACACTGGAACATGCAATAGAAAAATGTCCGTTAAACTAAGATGATGAAATACATTAAAATGATCGAAGTGAAGTTTATATCTGTCCTCATTCTGAGCACTGCTGTACTGCCAGCTTCTTTTTTACTTTATAGATGCTGAAAGCCTTAAAGGCAAAAGTTAAAGTGGATAATCTCTTTAGCAGGATTGGAAGTGTTGCATAAAATGGAACAAATGGGCCAAAACATGTAGAACGCACTGCAGAGCTACATCTAAAATATCTGTCCCATTAAGCAGCCTGTCTGTGTCACTGGGATCTGCTGCACTGCATTCTTTTCTATTTTGGAGTTCTGCTTCTCATTTTTATTGACCTTATGTAATTTTCTATTGAGGTTAAGCAGCACTGCTTAAGAAAAGATGTAGGAGGGATTTTTTTCTTTTTACTGTTTAACTAAATTCCGGAGCTGCCACTACAGCACCTCCCTACTTTCACTGCATTTCCATCGCCATGCAGTGTCCATCACATTAAGTGCTGTTCCAAGCCAACTAGTTTTAAATGTAAGTGGGTTGTAAAAGCCCTCCAACAACCAGTCTGCATCAAGGCTTACTAGAATAAGCTCACAACACTGACATTGCTTTCATGTCTCAGCAATGAACAAAATGAACCAACTTTCAATATTTATAAAAAAGAGTTCGTTTGAATCTAATTTCTATTACTAAAGATAAAATTAAGACAAAGCAGGGTATGAATGAAAATTAATTGCAATAGATAAATTTTCAATAACTGATGATCTCAGTGCACTATCTGATAATCTAAACTGCTCAAGCTGCAGAGAAAGTTTCTGTTTGCATCATAGAAAGGCGAGGACATCCCAAAGCGTGCCTCTGTATTTCTACCACAACACCTTTTAAGACTCTCCAGTGGCTGCATGTGTGACTCCACATGGAGTGGGAGGGTGTAGGAGCTGGACTGGAACTGGACCTTCAGCTGCAATCAAAGAAAGTTATTGTTCAAGGCTGGACGTTATGGAAAAAGGTCTTTCCATTTTCAGGTATTTTTTAAGAAGCTTAAACAAGCTGGTGTGTCTGTTACATGAAAACATGAGAGTGAGTGAGAGACTGATATCACTGGAGTTATCACTAGAGCTGTATATTTCAGTTTTTATATCTACTTTATCTTTAAAATAGACCCTTCAAATCAAAGGGAGAAAGCCTCAGTGATCAAACGATCCCATGTCAACAGCACTATGGCAACAGTGGGAAGACAGAACTCCATTTTAACAGAACCACACTCAGATTGGCATCAGTTGAGGGGATAAAAAGACAAAAGAGAAGCATAGAGAGAGAAGGACAACAGAACATAAAACATGAAAGAAGAAATTCTGAAATTCTTCATGACTGTTTGTTCAAAACTAAAAGAATCAGTGACATTTATTCTGTTCTTAGTTTTTATGGACAGAATTTCGCTGCGTAGCCAAGTGACTCTCAGCTGGCCTGGGAACGACTTTCTCCTGGACAAGCTGGAAGAAAGGCTATCCTGTAACCCTGTCCCAGATAAGCAGAAAAAAGATGGGCCGATGGATGGAACAGTTTAACGTAGCTGGTTAAAGGAAAGGGAGCTGATAGCTGAAGGCTCTGGTTCTCATTTAGTTTCAAAAACCACAAATAATCCTGTGATCTGTGTTCTGTTGAGATGATGTGTTACTGTAAGGTCCCTAAGATATGACAGAGGCTGATAGTTAAGGAAGAAGGAGATTACGTTATATTCTGGATTTAACTTGGGGCCATTTTTGTTATATACACAACTTTGCATTTCATCATCGTTTATTATTGATCTCTGGTACTTTTCCACAGTGTTTCTGCAGTCCTCTCTTCCTCCCCTCACCCCCATCCAGTCGCGGCAAACTTACCCTCGATGAGCCTGGTTCTGCTGGAGGTCTCTTCCTGTTAAAAGGGGGTTTTTTCTGCCCACTTTCGCCAAGTGCTTGTTCATAGGGGGTCACAGTGGGTTTTCTCTATACTTTTTAGTGTCTTTACCTTACAAAATAAAACACCTTGAGATGACTGTTATTGTGATTTTGTGCCGTATAAATAAACTGAATTGAACTGCGCCTGAGCCAAAGTCCCTGTTGGCACTCTTGTGCAACCTGTGTGCTGCTTTGATATTTTCAATCGCAAATATGTTTTCTACCATATATTTGTCAGTCTGTGATTTTATTGTAATAGCTGCGCAGTGAACCGCGGCTAACAGACGCAGACGAGCGAGATTTCTTCCTGCAGAAACCTTGAGGCAGATACTTGATGCCCAAAGTGATGATAAAGGCAGTCAGTCATTTTTATGTGAAAGGAATTAGCTCCTTTCACATAAAAATGACTGATGATGAACATTTTAGTATATCTGCATAGAAGCAAAGGAATTAATATGGGTATGATAAACAAGCAGGGCAATTAAATGATCCCATTCTACCATTTTAGCCCCTATAATGTGTTGTGAACCAGAATAATTTATATTAACACCACAGATTTTAGATTCAGATGTGTCAGGATCTGAATAATATTAATATATATAATCTAATTAGTCATGTTGGGCGGACTAGCAAAAATCTGATAAGTAATAGAATTCCTGATCATATGATTCAGCCTGTATCCTCTCAGCTGTGTGTGGTATTTGTGCAGCAGACATTCAGCTTCCTCCCCGAGCATCTCACGGACTGTACCACACCGTGGGTTCCCCCCTTTCCTCACCCTTGCAGTGGGCCGCTCCCCCTTCTTTACCGCCCACTTTGGTTGAAGCCAAAACAGAACATCATGGCGATTGATGGTAAGTAGGCCAATAACGGCTCTCCTCTCCTTTTAATTAACTTCAGCTGGAAATGATACGTGTCAGCGGTGATTTGCCTCTGCTTAAAAGTGTTCGTGAGCTCAGGAGATGAGTGCTTGGTTCGCTGGAAGCAGTGAAAGTTGTTTTTCTAATTTTCTTTAAGGCGGTAATTTTCCTTTGCAGTGTGATAGAAGAGAGGCAGGAGGAAGCTGGAAGCGGCGCTTGCTCTGTTTGTAAAGGTGGTGCTGAAAGGAAAGCTCCACTCCGCTCTTTAAACTGCATGACATTCATTCAGACCGAGCGTGTGTGTGTGTGTGTGTGTGTGTGTGTGTGTGTGTGTGTTAATTTCACGGAACTCGAGCTGTCATTTGGTTTGCAGTCTCGCTGCTGCACGTCTGTGCTTTACAACTCGGAGCAGAGCTCACACAAACCACATTAACGCACTGTTAATGCGGATAATGAATGCGTGATTTCTATTCCAGTGTCCACCGTGTGCTTTTACTGCTCACCTTACTCCGATTATGTAACTTTGCAGGTTGTAAGCAGCTTTGGTGCTTAGTTTGTTTGATCACTTTGGATCCCATGCTCACATTGCTGCGATACATTAAATGTCACAGGAAGGCAGACATACCATAGCTTAATGATAGATTTTTATTATTTTTTATTAATATAGAGTTCCCTTTTTTGTGTTGATAAGACGTGCTGAATGCGTGGTATGAAATACTGTATGAGTGTGTGCGGATGAGCATACAAGCCAGTGTACTCCAGTGTGGAGTCTTTACAGGAAGTTGCTAACATTTTTTTTAATTGCATTATTTGAAACAATTCTCTATAATTTTTTCAATCTCAAACATAACTCTAACATTTTGTTACAACATTTTTCCGCACTGACTCCCAGGCCATTAGATCAGAGTTTTACTAGCTTCTAGTAAGTACAAAAAAGCTCATTTAATTGCTTTACACACTGCTGGTTTAATCAGCACAAATATTTCAATGGTGAAAATTCATTAAATTAAATTCCTATTCCAGTTTTAGACTTGTCCCTGCAGGCATCGCTGCTAAAAAGAGAGGTGGGCAACTGCTCTCAGCCTGCGGCAAAGTTTTTGTGTCAGATTTATACAACACTAAAAATGCAGTCATTTGTAAATCTGACAAACCCAGATTTTATCCAAAGTAAAACATAGAAATCAAATCAAACGACTGTGAAAATCTATCATTGTAAGAAAATATGAATTTGAATTTTGTATCAGGCAAGAATGGGACACCTTTCTTCTCCCAAAAGTCCAGCAGGAGGTCTCCTCAGTTCCCAGACTGTCTTGAATGGTAAACATGGCCGGGCCCCAACTTTATTGAGACATGTTGCTGCCATCAAATTCAAAAATGATCTTTTTTTCCAGTCTAATCATTTGAAATGACTTTTAAGTTCTGCTGTGAATAAAATCTGGGTTCATGAGATTGTCAAATCATTGCATTTGGTTTTTATTGATATTTTACACAGCATCACAACATTTTGGAACCAACTTTTCACAGGCATGTTCACAGGTGCAGCGGTGCTGAAAAACCCACGCAGTCTATGAAATGCAGAGACAATAAGTCAGTGTTAGTCCTTTTAAATTGATGTGTTCAGCATTTCATTGTGTGACTGTGTGAATATATGCTGGAGGATTGATTTCAGTTTAGTTAATTTAATATGTTTGATACAGTATCCTCTCCTGCTGTGTTTCCCTTTTGTTTAGTATGTAGAATATCAGAGTTGGGGATGGAAATTCAGAAATGTTGCCCACCTACCCGGGCAGTATCCAAGCTTATCGATTCTTGATTCTTTGCACAGTGCACAGAAGATAAGAAGCCGGATGCTTTTTATCTTTCTACTATTAAACCTGTAAAAATAAACATATGTGGACCTACGTTTTTCAACACAGAAAACTGAGGCAACATAAAAACATCACTGATAATGGCACTGGTGTCATCTAAATCTTATTATCTTAGCATCTGAAACTGTAAAGTTATAAAGTTCTCGCTAGTCTTTGGAGGGAGGTGATAAAATAATAGGTCGTGAGGAATACAGGACAGCAGAGATCACCTCTAGAAAACAGCACAGTGACGTGAACTCCAGCTGTAATCTAGGCAAATAGACCATCCATTCTCTTTGGGCCTTCGGGCTCTGATCAGCACATAAAGTAAAGAAACACTTTAAGCGTGAGAGTCATTCATGTGTGATGGAAGAGCTAAATTTGCTGCTGCAGCTTTGTCTATCAGTTTGCTTTTTTATGTCTAAAATTTTAACAACAGGTTCAGACTTTAAACAAAACAGTCACGTGGATGAAACATGTCAGATTTCACTTTGAATAATAATCAGAAAACAATTAGTGGTCACTAAATATATTAGAAAGCTCTCCACTAAGGCGTAGGTCACCGGCTCTGTTCTGCCACCATCATGCCTCCTCCTTCATGCCATCTGACATAGAGCTTTATTCAACCACACCCGTAACCTCAACTTCCTCACTAGCATTAGTCAGCAAAGTGCCGTTTCCTGAAGAGTAGTGGTTTGCTGGAGCTAGTCGGCCCTGCTGAGATTTATGGAGCAGCTGTGGGGCTGACTGACACCTGCAGCATCCAGGGATCGGTCTCTCGGCACCAGTGGGAGGCTGTGTTTCTGTCTGTACTTGTGATGTTAGGTTGGGTGAACGTCACGAGGTGTTGGAAAACACAAGTCGATTAATTTCAAGGCAACGAATTGAGCTGTGGGGAAGGCATTGTTTAGATCACAGCACATTATCTAATTTAAAGGGATATTTCTGATGAATAATTTACGAGCTTTTTAAAGGAGAATTAGCCTCTCAGTAAGAAACCACTTAAAACTGAGCACAAGCTAATGGACCAGATTAAACACCGGCCATGCTAATATTGCATGTGTATCTTAGATGAACGTTTTCAGTAATCTCTGAAACTTGCGGCATTCGTGCTGTTTATCAAGTTACACGTGCACAATGTCAGCTACGTTTGCAGACTGGTGTTCAGACACCCGCGCAGACTCTTGTTACTTGTCTCTCTGCTCGCATTATGCAAGTTTTACTTTATATCACCAACAAACAGTCGCTCATTTTCTGCATCAAAGTGTACCGGTTTGCACAGCTGTCATCTACTTTTCAACCCTCCTCGGAGAGGACGTGTCAGCAGCCTGTTGGGACAGCAGCTCCAGCTAATGGCAGGAGATGGTGTAACATCTTAGAACTAAAAGGCAAGCAAGGCTGCTGTGCTTCAATAATATAGGAAAGATTTCTTCAACCAACTGTCATTTCTGGTGCAAGATAGTAGAGCAGTGTTTAAACTGCTGGTCGAGGAATGACGCACAAGTCTTAATATCAAGATCACTGGCCAGTGAAACTCCTTCTGTGCTGTCAACCCTTTTAATAATGTAGTGTATAAATCACTTTAAACCGCAAAGACATGCAAAGGATTTATTCTTGAATTAAAGATTAGAAAAAGTGGTGAAAAAAACAAAAACAAATTTAAATTTATTTTCAGTTAAATGTCTAAAAACAAAAGAAACGAAGGGATATCAGCAACTTTACTTGGGCAGTCTGTCTGTGTGTATTAACACCTATCCGGGTATATTTTGCAGCTCACGTTAGCTTTTTATTTTAATGATTAATCACTGGGTAATTCTCTTTCTTGGCCTGCAGCTGACTGGCCTTACTGTTTCTCCTCTCGTGATCTGCATTAAGGAGGAGGGTCAGTCTAACCACGACCTGCTGCAGGTTCAGAACTGGTTCTTATGCTGCTCCATCAGTTTTACCAGAGCAAAGCAAAGATGCACATGTTGCACGTTGCAGAGAAGAATCAGTTATTTTTAAATCTTTCATTTTAGAAAGCCTGTATGTATTCAGCTTCTCATACACCCATCTCTTCATCTATAAACACAATAGGAATCTGTGGGAAAAGCAGCAAATTCTCACATTTAAGAAGCCGGAGGGAGTCAGCATGCAGAAGCTTTTGCGCACTTGAATGGGAGATGAATTTAAAGAGGAAACTGGCAGGAACATTATAAGCATTGTTAATTTTTTCATTTTTAGCCTGAAGGCTTGAGTGAAGTGCGGCTCTCCAATTTCACCTACCTTGATGCCTAAAGGCTACTTTAGAGAGTACTGGGAGACTTTAATAATGTATTCAGTGACATTCAGCTTTGTCATCAGCTCTGTTTATTTTACTAATGCGCCGCTGAATCGTCTTAAATCACCATTATCAAAGCCTGCTGCTTCCCAAATGTTAGAGCTCCTAAAGCATCACTTTTGGACATGCCCGGCACGCTGTTTGTGAAAAGATCACTGAGCAGTTTAAAGGAGCTTGTGAAATTTTAAAAATCTCTGAAAGTAGTCTTTAATTTGCTTAAAAGGGACCAATTTTGCAGAAACCAAATGTTATGTCGACAGGCTCCACTGCATGCATCAGCTCCTGCAACAAGCTGTACTCAGATCGACTGGAAAATGGATTTCACATATCCTGGTTAAGTCCGGCTCTCTGGCTGGCAGATCGAAAGCGGGCAGCTCGCGTGCGTGCTGTTCTGTCTGCGCGGCGTGCATGAAGACTTGTCGAATCCTGAGCTAGAGCCAAGTGCAGAGTAGGCAGGCCAGGGTGTGTTGAGCTGTGGAAATATTATGTGTTAAGTGGAGCTCTACGTGCTGACATTTAGACTTCCAAATCGAAGTGAAATCCCTGCCAGGTCACTTTGCTTCTGGCACCTTTTTTCCACCGGTTTTGCCAGTTAGAAATATACGGCTGTCCCATATGTCATTTTAGATCTGATAGACAAAACATCTGAAAACATTAGGCCCGTGCTTCCTCTGGACTGGAGACTCCATCTCCATTTTCCTCTCCATCTTCATGACATGCCACTGTTTGTTATTGCAGAGCGAGAAACAGGATGTGAGGCGATGATTGCCAGTATCTGCCGACCATTTGAGATGAAACAAGCTGTGAGACAGTGTAGCTGGAAAAGAGCACATGCTCCTTGGAAAGCAGTTATTATTGTTAATTCATTATATGATGCTCCAATTAAAGTTCATCCCATATTTTTAGAAAAAACTGGATGAACTGACCACGTGAGGTGTTGCATGCAGTGAGAAACCTGTGGACAATTTTCACCTGTTGATTTGCTTTAGCTGTTTTTGCTAATTGGTTTGTTTTCAGGTCAACTTTAAGATGCAGTGTTTAAATCTAACGGCATGAGGATTTCTGTTGTCTCCACGAAACATTTGAACAAATCTCTGGTTAACACAACTCAGCATTACCTGCTAAAAATATCTCCCCCAACAGCTGGTAGAGTCCAAAATGAAGTTTTTTGGTCCATATTGACATAATAGCATCACACAGATACTGCACATTTGTCAGGTGCTCATCCATGATGAAAAACACTCAGACCAGTCCATCTGGCACCACATTCAAAGTTACTTAAAGGAGCAGTCCCCAACCCTCGGGCCATGGACTGGTCCCGGTCTGTGAGTCGTTGCGAGAGTTGAGGCTCGGGTTGACATTTATGGTTTTTATTGTTTGTTTGTTTTTTAAATCGTTTTTATCATTAACTCAGGTTCCCTGGGTCTTTTCCTGTGCATCATGAATAAATGTTCGTGGTTTTTTTTTTTGGTATCAGCACTGGTTTTATTTTGTTGTATTTATCTGCAACACTTTAAAGGCCGGTCCGTGAAAATATTGTTGGACAAAAACCGGTCCGTGGTGCAAAAAAGTTTTAGGACTGCTGACTAAAGTACTTTTTTTTTCCTCCTGAAAAGAAGGAGGAGAGGGACCTGCTTTGAACTTCAGCAGATCATGTTGACCAAATCTACACGCCTAAATTATCTGATCAGCTGCCATGTGATTGGCTGATCGGATATTTGCGTCGAAGCAGTTGAATGGTGTACTGACTGAAGTGGCCAGAGAATATGTTTATCTACCTATTTTCAGAGGTGGGAAAAAGAAAACATCACCTAAACTGCCAGCTCAATTGACCGAGCAAAGACGTTGTATTAATGTTAAATTGTCATCTTCACTGTTGGAGTATTCAGCATTATATATTTGAACTTTGATGGTGACTGATTTTGTCATTTATGGTACGTAAACAAAAGTTAAAATTGTTAATGAGCGAACATAAATAGTCTATCTGGACTGAGACAGGCTGACAGGAACTTTCTGTTAAATCTGTTTAACAGATTAACTAAATTAAACTCACTGGTTTGATTAAGAACACTGTCAGGTGTCATTATCAGCTTCCAAGACTTGATTAATCCTGGACTAAAAGGAAAGGCACTGAAGGCTTCCACAGAAAAACTTTGACTTGTTTATATTGTAAGATGAAGATGAAATGTGGACACAGACCTCACTCTTCTGCGTGGTTTCAGACTCTTGTCTTTAACTGTTTATCTCTCGCAGGATGGGAAGCTTTTAATGAGCAAGCAGGTTTTTTCCAGAGTGTATGTTTCCCTTGGATGCGCTCACGTGGTCCATGTGTTTTACCCACTGGCACAACAAAGATACAAAGATGGAATCAACAATGCTTTTGCTGTATATTTGATTTTCCTGTCATTTCAGCGCTTGTTATCCATTTGAGGCAGACTGAGGGATTTGTTACTGGGAGGATTTTGTGCAGTTTAGCGACTGATTGGCTGTCCACTTGGCATAGGACCAACGAGGGAGGCTGGCAAAAAAATAAAACCAATTATAAGCAAGTAGAGCAAATGTTAATTCATAGCTCATTGTGACATCGACAGACTTTGTTCCAGCAGCAACATCCAGAGACAGATTGAGGTTTAAATCTAACAGCTGTGGGTTGATTTGGAGTTAATTGTCTGTCATCTTAATTTCATGTTCAAGCTATTAACATCTTATGAGTGACACTAAATTAGACAAATCAGGTCTAAAAATAAAGAATCAACTTTAGTATGTTTAAAGAAATGTTTCCATCCGCTGGGATGTTGGATGCTACTGTATTACGAAGCTGTGATTTCACACCGGGAAGGAAATCCAGTTCAGCAGACCATGCTGTGGAGATGTAGGTATGAAGGAAACTGGTGCTGCTTTGCCATCTTAGAGCTGAGCTGTTGGTAAAGTAGGCTAATCTTTATTATACTGTATCAACCAGCAGCTAATTGGCTTAGCTGGAGCTTATTCTGAACTCATCGCAGCACAAACATGTTTCATGAACAGCCTGATGTGGCACGACTTTCCCTCCTGGAGCTTCAAGAAAGACATTTAGTGATTTTCCTGCACGTGGCTCAGTTCCCTATGTACACTCAGTTGTACTCGCCTATTTTTGGCTATTTGTTTAATATAATTTATTAATAAACGAACCGAAAGAGTCATTCAGCATTTTTTCACATACACATTAAAAAGTCAGGGGATTTCTGGTGAATAAAAAGAAAATACACCTTCTTGCTACTTGTTCAATTTCAAAAATTTTTTTTTATCAGGCATACCAAATATGACTTTGATTGTTAACAAGAGAAACACAACAAGTTTGTCTCCCTGAGTTTTCTTTTCATAACACTTCCTTTTCTGCACCGACCTCAAACAGGAAAAATTATCTGTCCGTTTTTGTTTTAGCTGAACTTTCTGTGCCGCAGCCTGAGTTCATCCATCTCTCCTGGCCAGACACGTACGCCTCGGCAGCCTGATTACAGGAGGCAGGTCGAGGAGATTCCTTAAAAAATCTGGGACAAACTCTATAAATGCTCCCAGTCTGGCCCCAGACGTCTGAATGAGGAAAGACTGGGAAGCCACAGACTTCACCTTGATTTAGTTTGCAGTAGCAAGACATGCTCCCTGGTGAAAGAAGGGGGATAAACAAGAACCCAAATCTTCATGTGTATTAATGACAGCAGGCAACTTCTTTGGAGGTCATGTGATCATGCGAGCTTCCATGTAATGACAAAAGCCTGTCTGTCCTTTTACATCATCAGCAGACCTGTAAACTTACTGCATAAATCAGATTTTTTCTTCTCATTTCTGAATTGCAAAATTAAAAGCAAAGTTTACACACTGAAGCTTATCTGGAGTCTCTTATCTTCACATACGTCTGATTGTATGTGAAGAACTGGGGAGGAATTTTCCTCAAAAACTCTGTAGCTACATCATCCATCGTTTATATTGTCGACTGTGCTTGTCATGAGTTGCGACAGGAAAAGGGAGATAATAATCGGACTGGTAGCCTGTTAATATGCTGCTTTGTTTTTTTTGCTCATACTGAATAAGCGCTGTTGGACTACAACCCAAATTCACACACATTGATGCAGAGCTTTATCGAAGCTATTAAGTCACTTTAATGTATCACAGAAACACTGAAACACCAGTGGATGCACAGTGGATTCCTGTAATCTGCTTTGTAGTTGGTTTGTAAAGGTTTTGCTTTGTCATGGAGAGACTATAGTCAGTTTTGTGACATGAGCATTGGAATGCAACAATGCCAACTGAAATGGCTGTTTCAAGTTTTTATCAGCTAAATATTTGGCTGGTAGCGCGATACGAGCAACCAGCACTGTGGACTGGCAATGGGGAAAATCTGTGAGAAAGTCTGTGTGTGTTTATTGTGTGTGTGTTTGTGTGTGAGATGAGTGAAGGAGGAATGAAAAAGGAGCGTCCTCCCACACACAGCTGCCAAATCGAACAGCAGATCCGTCCTCGGCTGCTTGTTTGGCAGGAAAGATTTCAGGCGCAACTTTCTTAAGAAGCTGTGTTTACATGCAGTAACTATCTGTCACACACCGGCTCAGGTCTTCAGGTTTTATCAGGTTTTCTGTGGCATTGGGTTAATGGATAGATAGCACTTCCTGAGGCTGTTTGAGCAGCGCTGAGTTGCTTTCATGTTCACTGAAAACTGATGGTGGTGCTAATGATGCTGCGTGTTAGCTGTAACAGTGTGAGAGCTGGATGTGGCCATGTTAGGAAGCCTGAGGTCTTTACTGTGAATCGATTTCAACATAGCCAGGTTATCTCGATGCTATCTGAATTCACTTACCATTCAAGATTCAAAGCGTTTATTGTCATGTGTGCACAGAAAAAGCATTTCTCTGTAAAATGAACAAATAGATAAAATACAAATAGCATGGATAAATAAATGGAGACCAAAAAAATTGAATTTGAAAATAGATTTATGTGCAAAACAATGGCAATCAAAATAAGCGGTGACACTGTTCATAACTTTCCTTCAACTCATTCATGTCACCTAAAAGGTAAACCTGTTTCTCCATCACCTGTTCAGCTCTGATGATTCAGTAAGGACATCTCCTGGTTTCATCTTCATGTTTCCCTCTCACCACATATCCAAACCGACATCATGATCAGCAGCTTTTACAGCTGTGGCTCCAGCAAACATCAGCTGATACTAGAAATTAATATTAAATAAATTCTAACAACAGCTGATCAAGCTTAAACGCGCTGCTGTTGTTTAGCGCGACATCCGCTGGTTTCCTCTTTCTGGCGCAAAGTGGGCGATAAACAAACAAGAGAGAAAAGCCGATCAGCTGATCACTGATCAGTTTCATGATTGAATGAGAGAAGAAGAGGCAGCTGTGCTCATAAAGACGCAGAATAAATCCAGCTTTGTGTCTTTTTTCATTGTAGCTGAAGTCCGGGACAAACTGTGTTCCTTTTCACCTCGATACGAAATGTGTAATATTTTCTCTGAATACGAGACGATTCCGTTTTTTAGGGGACGGGTCACGGTTGGCAACTCTACTAACTAACCTTATGAATAAAATAAAGTTCACTATCAGTAAAATCATAGCACCCACCCAGCTGTATAGAAACTCCGCCATGCTAGCCAGTACACAGTACGAGTTATTGTAACTGACGGTAAAAAGTCAGCAAAACGAAAATAAACTCCACCTAAACTTGGTTTATATCTGACCCAGATAGACTGCAGGTCATAACTTCTTACATGAAGTTCAGTTCACCTGACACTCGGACCGGCGGCTGCCTTGGGTCTCTCCTCCTCCTGCCTCCCCTCTCCCTCATCCACCTGGCCTCTTGTGGCAGCTCCGCCATAGCCACCACCAAACAGCTGAGTTATTTTTACATTTATACTGCCACATTTATACAATATACTGCCATTTATTTATACTGCCACTGTTCTATCGAGATTTACAACGAATGGCGTCTTATGTGGATCTCATTTTTCTCAGAAACAAAAAACATAAAAAAAACAAAGAACTTTTACTTTTGTACACTTTTATATTTTATAATTTTGGCATCCCATTTTAAAGTAGCCTTTTTTCTCATTTGTTGGATTTAATTTGATACGCTTTGATAGTTTCACATCTTTTTCTTTTTTTTTTCACTGACAAACCGACCTGGACTTTCCACCGTTTCATTGTTAGCTTGGTACAAGTAATGCTCTGAAGTAAAGGTCTAGATTCTTTGGCTTTACACTGCTGTGATGCCTTTTGTTTCAGTGCTTTCAGCCTTTTGTTGCCTTTGTTCAGCCCTGTACAAACCTGTCTGAATTCAGCCAGAGCTGCTCAACCTGTAGGCAGATCCCAGAGGCAGCCGTTGAGCTCAGAGACCGGGAGGCCCTCACAAGTGTGAGTAATAGTTCTGAATTACAGTCACCGTCTGAAAGGCCGTCTGCGGCAGAAAGCTGCTGTGAACTCTCTGTAAAGAGTTTGAAAAACGGTGACTGGGTGTCTACCTCATGATATACTGAAGCTTAGGTGGGTGCCCACTGCTGAGCTCACCGTGGAGCTGCCATCCATCGAGTCCGGCCCACTGGGCTGACAGAGTGTTGATAAAACTCAGACCGACAGAGAACGTCAGCGGCTGAACTGTTGTCTGATGCCAGACTTTCAGATCAAACTCCCTTAACTATTTGTTTGGTTGTTCCCATTTTTATTATGATTGAATAACAGCATGAGATACTGTATTGTTTATGCAACAATCAAACTGTGATACACGAGTGTGTGGTTTATTCCAGGATATGCAGAGGGATTAAAAGACACCCTGTGCTTCCAGTTTTTTTTCTCATGGATAAGGATCAGTGGTGCTTTGTGCAGTCAGATCCATTTTCAATCCATGTTTAGTGAGCCAGCGAGCTGCAGTCAGATGGATTTAAGGATGTTTTAAAATGTTGAGCCTTTGTTTTGCACAAAGATACACAGTTAAATATCTTACAATCTTATGTTGTGGGCTTTTTAAATGTCAGAGGGGCTGCAGACTGACTGCATGTATACTCAGGTTTGGCTTTGAAGGTGATTCCTTACAGGTTTAATGCTCCCTAAAGGAAAAGTCTTTAGAGTTTTGTTGTAAGCGAACATCTTAAACCACTGCACATTTCTAATGTTGTTTTAATATTCAGTTAGTATGTTAAAGTTTGTATAAATAAGGACGGAATGATGAGTAATGATGATTGATTTTTTTTAGCGACTGAAATAAATAAAGGAATAAATAATTTATATTATGGCTGAAATGTAAGAAAAATGCTAATGCAGTCATGAAATCAAACCAAGTTTATTCTCCAATTGGTGTTTTCAAAATTTTAAGCACTGTCCCTTCCACTGCGACCCCTCAGCACAGGTATTTAAACTGGTATTTTTTTCTCTTAAACTCTTCACTAAAGGTGCAATCGTACCCAAAAAATCAAAATCAAAATCATGTTACATCTCGGAAAACTCGTGTTGGAAATAACTGATTGTTAGAGGCTGAAAATGTACACAAGTGAAAGCTTTTCCCCTTTTGGTTGATAATAATAATTCACATTTAACTTTAGAAGATTTTTTTTATTGAATGATGATACACAGTGAACGTTTATCATGAAGGATGGTAAACAATGAAAGGATGACATATGGGTTTAGACACTGAAAGCTGGTAGGTTATAATGATGAACCAGGGAACCCAGTGAAAAGTACTCTGCAGCACACTTAGCTTAGCATAAAGTCTGGAAGCAAAAAAACAATTTCTACCCATATAAATTAAATGAATGATAAATATTGTGTTAATTAAAGATAGAGCTGGGCTGGAATAGTTTGTCCACTTTAAGGATTCGTGCTAACCCTTCTCCTAGTTTTGAACAGTTGTTACATATTTACTCATTTCTTTTCAGTTCTTGTGTTATTTCCTGTGCTTTGCTTGTTCAGAGTGAGACTGTGCAGGTAAAGTAGATGATTCAACTCTGGGCAATGTGCTGTAAGCTCCACACATGTATGCACACCACACACTTGTGGTATGCACATAAGATACACAAACCATGCACATTGCATGCAAAAATAATAATAATGTAAATACTGCGAATCCATGTACATGTTGTAATTACTCTAAAGGCTGCTCTTGTATCAGTGTAAATGACCCTGCTACAAGTGTATGTGTATATATATGTTGTGTGTATATTTTGTATATACATACGCATACTGTTTGGACTTTGGATTAGATGGCAAACTTTCATTGTTTTTAGTAATGTACTTTTCAATGACAGTCTGACTGAATGAAGCCTAATTTAAAAGGTAGTGAAGTTGAGCTGAAGCTCACATAACCAGTTATTGTGCATAATTGTGCAATAAAACTTTAATAAATGCAAGAAGGATGTTTCTGTGTTAATCGTCCACATCCAGCCGTCACCATCCAGTCTCTGTCTGTGTCTTCTATCCGTGTTATTCCTGTCCTTCTGTGGAAGTGTGTCCGAATGCGTCTCAACATATTTAAATGTGCGGCTGTGATGTTTTTGTCTTGTGTTCCCTCCATCGCAGCGTGGCTCATTGAAACTGCATTGTCTTTCCAGGTGGCGAGCGTAACTGTGGAGTACATGAGCTGATCTGCGTCAGAAAAGGTAGGGCAGATCAGAGCTCTGGGAGGTTGACCTTTGACCCATGCACTGCACCTCCCCCTCCACCTGTCTGATCATTTATCACCACTGAAAAACATCTGTGTGTTTGTTTCTGGCTGTTTCGAGTCGTGTTTACTGTTGGTCTGCTGTACTGTTTCGTTCTGTGTGCTCACTGCTTGTTCATGGTGTTTGTAAAGCTTGTAAAAGGTGATCAGTTAGAATTATCTGATGTTGCATCTGTGATGTATAAATGCTTGTGACACAAGAAGTCGCCTTTTTATTTCTATAAAAGAATTCTTTTTTTTTAACAGGTATGTTTGTGTTTGTCATAGTTAGCGTTTCCTTTATGTATGACCAAGTTTCTAAGATGCTCCAATGTCATGATTTATGGTTTTTATACATTTTTCTGAACAGAAGAGTTACAGTATGCTAGCATCGTTTTGACACTGAACTAGATAAACTGTTGTCATGGCAGCCACACAGCAGTCATGATGTCACTTTTGCTGCGTGCTTTCATTTGTGATGGTAGCAATTTGCAGCCAGCTTTATTTCAATTGCAGTGAACAAAAATAATGCTTGCAGAGCTGTAGCATTTTAAACATTTGATGTGTTTGCAAAGGTTAAAGCTAAAAGCTAAAATGAGATACCCAATTATGGAATAATTACCTATAAATTATAACATCCGCTTGTTGCTCTGATAACAGAAGCATTTAAATTCCATTTTTATTTAACTAATTAATTTTTTTTTTAAATATGCATGACAGATTTTTTTAAATTAAACAATTAAAGCATTGAAAAAAACAATTCACCCTTCCAGTACTCCAAGATGCCACGATAGGTTTACTTCTATTTCATATTAAGCAGTCAGCTGGTCACTCAGAAGTTCAGCTTTACCTCTAGTTAACACTTTGTTTTCATTGATCTAACACAGTTATTCACCGTAATATCACAAACAGATTGTATGTAATTGCAAACTTGACTATATTCAATTCCAAATTGATAGCAGACTGGCTCCATCTTATTTCCATTTTATTGCCGTCTCAGTGCACTAAAGCATTTTATTGTATGGGGAATGAAATGTTTAGAATAAATGCAAATAATGCTTAATTAGAATCCAAAAAATAATGTTTTGTTAAGCAACAACTATTAGATGGGATTTCAATGATACCAGATAACAAGTTACTGTATTTACATAATTGCATGTAAGGAAACACCAAAGTTAATGTTATTATAAAGTTATTACAAATTGGTTTTCTGTTCTCTGTTCTGTTTGTCTAAAGAATTTCAGTAATGAAATTGGGCGATTATTAATGTAATCAGGGAAGTCTTCATGTGGCGAGCAATTTAAATAATCTGAAATATTTTATTTACCATGTTGGTAAAGAAGTGGCAAAAAGTCCTTGTAAAACTCTACAGTATTCAAGCGCGGGGATTTATTGTTCAGCATCTGGTGGGTGTAACCACAAGCTTTTCTTAGTTCATCTGCAGTGAGTGGTTTGTTTAAATGTAACTCACTGAAGGGAGCTACGAAACGTCAGAGCAGTGTCAGACGATAATATAAAAGTACATATATGTCGTTACACTGACTACATCATGCGTACATAAAAAATGGGAGGCAGGCCATGAAGGTTTGAGTGAAAGTATGTGTGTATTTGTTTATGACAGAGTATGATGGGACATAAAAACAGCTTCTTGAACATTAGTTTAGATTTAGTGTTGGATGGTTCAGGCTTTCAGAGATTTAGGAGGAGAACGTCAGGGTTCCCCTGTATTTTTTAGAAACAAATAATAACAGATAAGGAATAAGATGAGTTTGTAGCTGCCCAGTTTTACTCATATTTTTCTATAATTTTCATTATTAGAAAATAAAAACACTGTAGTTTGTATTCTGTAATCAAAATTCTTGAACCAGTATTGTGCTGTAGTTATCAAAACAACAAATTACTACTTCTGCATTAATATCTTATTTGCATATGAAGAGCTTCTTTTCTTTTCTTTTTTAATAATGCTTCTATGTTCTGCTTCACTTTAATTGCATTGGAAAGGTTGTTGTTATTCTTATTAAAGGTTATTATCACTGAATGAAAATCATATTTCAAAAATATAAATTAAGGCACTTAATTTGTTGTTTAACGAATTCATCTTTTAGAGCGAAACCTCTACATGCGTCTTTTAGCGCATTTTCCACACAAGTCTTGACGTCCAGGAGACGGTTTCTCAATCAGTAAGGAAGCGACCGGAAACATTAGAAATGATGAAAGCAGAGTTTGAAATGAAACTCTGAACAAACTGATAAATGAGACTTCACCCGTTTAAATGTCACCTGATACCATTTGCATCTTCTTGGTGGTTCTGTGAACATCGTGGCTTTTCCCAACAAAGGGAAGTGACATTTAAAGGTTGGATATGACCTTTATAGTAATAGAAATCCTCACACTTGTGTCTTGGAAGAGGCTAAGGATTTAGCAGGGTGATACGTATGCTATCTACTAAGAGCTTTCACTGGATATATTTCGCTCATTTTTTATCCTTATATAACAAAGACATCAATTGATTTGGTGAAGAATATCCGAAGTGAGAGGATGTTGCAGAAAAAAAAGAGAGAGGTGTGCACAGTGTTGCCTGAGGAAGCTCCTAAAGATCGATTACTTGGAGCCAAGAAGTGTGCAGGCTGTTTTTGTCTTTTTTGGGTTACCTAAAAGAAATCCAGGATGCTTATACCCTCCAATGCGTGGTTAACCTTAGTAATTATTTTTCACTGTCATATATTAATAACAAATCCTGCTCCTAGTCATTTCTCGGTGAGCAGACATGGTTTGTTTTCGATGCAGCTCATATATTGACGTTCCTGACTTCCTGATTTTTTATTTATTTATTTATTTTTTTTGCATTTTTACACACTAATAAATCAAGTTAACTAGAAGAGCTGTAACTTGGCATGTTCAGTGAAAGTACCGAGTACTTCTCTTTTACCACGGCATACTCGTGTTCATAAAGAAAGTATTTCAAACTAAAAAATAAATATGCACAAGTGATTGCAGAAGGCCCTGATCATGATGGAGGGGGCAGCTGAGTGGTCTGCTTGTAGAACTGTGTGTGTGTGTGTGTGTGTGTGTGTGTGGGTGTGTGTGTGTGGGTGGGTTTAATGTGGGTTTAATCCATTTGTTTGAAACTACCACAGGTGTATGTGTTGTGTGTTTGCATGTGTGTGGCTACTCTGTGGGTAATGTGCTTCAGAGTATGTGTGGGAGTTTGCATGGGAGCGCTGAGAGTGCTTATGAGCTGCCTGTGGAGTGTGTGGGTGTCTATGTGGATTTGAGGAGGTTTGGTTCTTGATGACAGTTGGCATGTGGACAGATCAGACTTTATCCAGCAATGTCCTCTTCCTCCTCCTGGAGCATCACGTGAGATGTAGTTCATCCACTGTGTCCTTTTAGAAAACCTGACATTGTAAAATGAAAGCTGAGGACACCTCTGGCTCTTGCTGTCATTGCATTGAATGTTAAACTATTAAAAAGCTTTTCTGGTTGTAATTCTTGGTTCCCACTGGTGTGAAATGTTGGCAGCTACAGGAGTTTTATTTTAGACGAACATGAAAACTGTTGGATCTCCCCAACCAGGGAGGTGGTTGTCATCTTTTAACTGTTTTTTGAGGAGTTGAAGCCAATTGCTTTTCTTACACTGATTAAAGCGAAATGCAATTTTCATTGTGCCTTTTCTTTTGCATTCACCAGTGACTGGAGAATCAATTTTTAATTAAATCTAATTAAATCTCTGAATTACTGCTGATACGGAGTACCCATCCAATACCAGAATTAAATTGAGCTTTACTCCTCACTCTGAGAAGGATAATGGGAGCCATTCAGTTTTGCCTGAGGCAACATGAGGCATGGCTTAAACATTTCACACGACAAAATGTTAAATATGTGCATTACTAGTAAAATCTAATTTAGTTATTTTAGTAAAGCAGGATCAAGAAAAGTAAAAGAAAAACATTTTGCTCCACTCATCACACAGAAGGAGTGGAGCACATCTTGTTGTCAGAGGAGAATGGCCAATCTGCTTTGAGCTGTTGGAGAGGGAGGACTAACTCAAACACACGTTTGTTACAACTCAGACGTTGTACCTTAAAGCTGATTGGCTACAGCAGCAGAAGACCACACTGGATGCCACTTCTGTCATATGGGAACAGACACAGGAACTGAGAGTACATCTCACTCAGGCTCAACAAAAATGGACAGTAGATGAATGATTTGATCAGAAATCTGGCATCTCTTAGTACCAACTGAGCTTCATTTAAATGCGACAGTGTACCTGAGTAATTCTCCTAACCATATCCATCTCTTTATGACCAAACATTATGTATTTTCTGATGGCAATTTAATGCACCAGCCAAGTTCTAATCATCTCAATTTGGTTTCTTATACATAGCAATGAAGACACTGCACTCAAATGGCCTCCATAGGCATCAGGTCTCAGTACAATAAAGCACCTTTGGGATGTGGTAGAATCGGGGGGTCACATAATGGATGTGTTGCCTATAAATCTGCATGCTGTCATGATAGCTGCTAATCTATGCCATTAAGGAATAATACAGCTCTGAGGGTAAAATTAAATTAAATTTTATTTATACAGCGCCAAATCACAACAACAGTCGCCTCAAGGAAAAACTTTTAACAGGAAGAAACTTCCAGCAGAACCAGGCTCAGGGAGGGGCGGGGCCATCTGCTGCGACCGGTTGGGGAGAGAGAAGGAAGACAGGATAAAGACATGCTGTGGAAGAAAGACAGAGATTAATAACAAGTATGATTCAGTGCAGAGAGGTCTATTAAAACCATCTGAAGAGGTCTGACGGGTACTAGCAAGGTGTACCTGATGAAGTGGCTGATTGTATATACATATATGTAGCTAATGAATTCATTATCAGAACGATATTCGATCCAAATATAGAATCACACGATTTCTCTTCATTTGTAAACATGTAAGGGAGCACAGCTGTGGGTGAGCCTGTGACCCACAAAGTGTTGCAGTATTTATATATTTGCAGCATTATAATCTGTGGTGTCATTTCTGGGGGGGAATCACTATTAAGAGGTTTTATTTTCCATTAACAGAGACATCTGTTAATTCCATAAAATCTTTCTCAGTTTGTGAAAACTGCACATACAAGTTTTTGTATTTTTCTGATACTCATATTTCTCTAAATTTAATTAGGAGTTTAATCCTGAACTGATTTCATTGATCTGTTGCCATGAGGAGGAAAGTATGAGTTATGCTGCAGGAAATGCCAAATATGTGTATTTTCTAAAGTACTTGGTTGAAATACTCCCTGTTAATTCACTTCACACATTAATTTTCAAAAAGTGGCTCTTTTTAAAGGTGTTCGGTACATTTTATAGCTGTTACAGGGTTGCTTTCCCACATAATTGTTCTCTGTGCTTCTTGTGTAACACAGTCGGTTATTGTTTAATCGTCCGGTGAGTCATCAGTCAGTCCCACACACGGGGCTATTCTCAGTATTTTAATGGAATCTGGCTTATTTGGTGAAGTAAGTCCAACAGGAAAATGATAAATGATGTTAGACAGCTTATACCACACAGCACCCACACTTTCACACAGCACCAGTTTTGCTGTGGAATTAAAAAAACATTTTCTTTGATGAAATATTTTGTTTTGTTTTTTAGCAGATGAAAGAAGTATGATGCAGTTTATGTGTAGATAAAATAAAAATATATAGTAGTTTGAAGTCAGGAGTGAAACTCACTGTAGATCTCCACGATTTAATATTCTTTTCCCTGTTTGAGGCATTTGGGGAATTATACAGAGCAGGATCCCTCCCGCTCCATCTGTGCTGTGAATAATTCAGTCAACAGTGAGAAGCTGGTACAGTGTGAGCAGACAGGCATTCCCATGAGAGAACGCCTCCTGCTCCCTTAGCGCCGTGTGACCAGACACTGAAAGCTACCAACAATAATCGGCTCATTACAGACAAAGAGGACAACAAAATTAAAATCTGCCACCTTTCCTGACATGCACACATGTTTTAAGGCTAACAGACGAATATCAGGTGGAAATAAGCACATGGCAGGTTATGTAACTGTCTTCTGCTTCTTTAGATGTGAAAGAGTCTGGTTGTTTTGTGTAGCAGTCTTGTTGTTAAAGCAACAATTACTTAAGCTTAACTGGCACAATGTTATGCGTAAAATAAGCTCCAGATCTGTATTTTTCATTTTGAACTCTAAAAGAGTAGATTTGCATGATTCAGAGTTCAATAAACATCTGGGTTTAACTTGTACTGGGCCTTTATGCAACATTGTGAAGTCCTTTTTGAAAGCCTTCAGATAAGAGTTTACTCGTTGCCACATACATATTTTGAAAGTTTATGTCAGGAACGAGGAGAGGAACTGACTGCTAACAACTTGTCAATAACAAATTAATCACAAGTCATGAGAGCACATCACAGATAATAATACATTTTATTTAAATAGCGCCTTTCAAAGCACCCAAGGACACTGTACAACAGATAAAAACTGGAAATATACACAATGGTAAAAATAGAAGATAAAAGTTAAAACATACAGAAATTTAAGAATAGGCAATTTTAAACAGATGAGTTTTGAGGGTGGACTTAAAAAGAGAGAATGAACTAATATTTCTGAGGTCCGGGGGTAGGGAATTCCAAAGTCGAGGGGCAGAGCAGCTAAAGGCCCTCCCTCCCATTGTGATCAGACGAGCAGAGGGAACAGAGAGAGAAAGAGAAGATGAAGATCTGAGGCAGCGGGATGGGAGCTTCATCTGTAATAAGTCAGAGAGGTACGGTGGAGAGATAATCCTCCTTTCTGAAACAGAATGATCAAAATTTACAAAATGGTCTCATTGTTTTTATTCAGTCCAACCCAGAAAAGTCACTGAGGCCATAAACGCATCAGGAAAGTGTTTAAAGTCTAGGAGCTGTTTCCCTAAAGACTTATATAGAGCTGGAAGGCTCTTTGCATCCAAAACTGTCGCCCTCAGTCTCCCGTCCATCAACCCGAGTCAGTTGTGGCAGACGGTGCCTCTCCCTGAGCCTTCTTCTGGTTCTGCTGGAGGTTTCTTCCTGTTAAAGGGAGTTTTTAGTTCCCACTGTTGCCAAGTGCTTGCTTAGAGGCAGTTTTCTGATTGTTAGGGTTGTCTCTGTATTATTGTGGGGTCTTTACCTAACAGTATAAAATACCTCGAGGTGACTGTGCTTTATAAATAAAGACTGAATTTAACTACAGGTTGTCTGTGTCTGCCTTTGAACACACCTTTTTCTGATTGCTGTGCTTTGTAAACCAATGGTTTGAAAAGCTGGTGGGCGGGGCTTCCGTGCGCACAAACAGTGATAGTAAGCGAGTAGTAAGTACATGTGGTGATCTCATTATTAGACGCTTTGGCCCTCTTTAATATGAACACCACCACCTGTCTAAGATGGAAATAAACACCAGCTTGAAAAAACTAAAAAAAACCTTAAAATTGGTAAAAAGATTTGTTTTACCTGGTAAGATGATTCCCAGTGATGACAAAATACGATCGACCAGCTCATTCTTGGCTGTAGGAATGATGTTAAGTTGATGCAGAGTTCTGTCACTGGTGTAGGCCGTAAAATGGGAAATAAACCCCACTGCCTGTCGCTGCGTCTGAGGAGATGCACCTATCAGTTAGTGTTAAAGCACATTGATTAATTTTGCTTGTCAAAGCCACTGGGGTTAACAACTTCCTGGCAGAAACTCTGATCAGTGTAAAATATTACAAAAGTAAGGACAAGCATAATAGTTCCCCTTTAAAAGAACAGATGTATTTTTCCTTCAAACCTGGAATGAACCTGGTTTTATTCAATCTTGACAAACACACAATAGACTGAAACCAGTGCAAGTTCTTTCCTCTTGGTGCCACTAATGGCTAAAACCAGTTAATTGTTACAGCCATTATATTGGAATTAAAAACAGAGAACCAGTCATCATTGCCACTAATGGAGAAACACGTCTTCTAAGTACTTTCTTGCCAGATGGGCTCATTATCTCCCATTTGTAAGAAAGGCAGCAGCTTGGTTTAATTGAACAAAATGGACTTTTACATGTAGAGCTGCATTCATCATGGTAAATGAGCTCAGCAGTAATCTAAAGTCTCCCATTGCACTTGAAAACCTGTTCCATCTCTCCACTTTTGTGACTGTGCATGGAATATTGTAAAGCAAGTGCTTCTCAGACGTTTACTCTTTTACGTATTGGCTGCTGCTGAGTACCTCTGCCACCCCATCATTCATGGGCGTATGTCAGTACACCCATGATTCTTTGGGTCAAATAAATTATTATGTATGACTGGTGAAAGATGTGTATCCACATACATTGGGAAAAAAATAGGTGGACTGTTCTTTACAGACCCAGAACTAGTGCTGCATTTTTTTATTTTACTCTGCACAACTTTTCCCGCAATTACAGTTTAGTTATTTTAATCAGCATTTTCTTTTGTTTTTACAGTAGTCAGTGTTTGTACACAGGAAATACAAGCTAGTTGCATGCATTGTAACTCATATAGAGGCATCCAAAGAAACAAGTCAGGGAAACGGAGAAAAGACACTGAAGTAGTCTAATAGTTGTATCAAAGTTTATTGCATTGAATTTTAATGCATGCTGGCTTTTACATTTTGGACTTTTGTTTGAGGAAATGTTCTCTAAATGGACCTCCTTGATCTGTATTTGAATGATGATGTAGATGATAGATGTAGCTTTTAGATCTGAAGTCAAGTTGATGCAAAATGGCCTTAAATCTGCATTCTTTATAACGACCACCAGGGGGCGATGACTGAGGTTGCAAACACGGGTTCTGATGCTATAGAAGAATATGGGAAGAAAATGTTTTATTGATGATTTGATGGGCTCGGTCACTCCATTCTGATCATATCAAACATGTTAAGTTCATTTTATGTGTTTATGTGTATGTGCATTATACGTATCACTAGGATTATCTAGGACATGTTATAGGTTGTGGGTTCACAGTAAAATTTACAACCCACCAGTCACCTTTGGTTTTAAAGCACCAAAATGGAACCAGTGAAAATACTCATCCTGAAGCTTCTTAATGACATTCAAAAACAGATGGATCCTACCACAGCAGCTGGATCCATCTTTTATACATCTATAAGTAACGATGCCATTGGTTGCATAATGTGAAACAGGAGCCAGGTGTAGGTGTAGCATGTTAAACCCTTTCAAGTTTTGGAAAGAACATTGAACATTTATTTCTCATTCACTGCATCCTGGGTTCTAAATTCTTCTCACCATCACCACTGTGCACCACTCTGTATGCTCACCAGTATTCAGGTGGATGACAGAAAGCATACAGACTGCTGCTAAAGTTTTCTCTCTGTCACAAACTTTCTCTGTGTATGAAGTGTTTGAGCGAACAGCTTTCAGGGGTAAAATCCCCTGTTCGTCCCCACATGTTCTGAATGCAAAGCAATTCTGCAGGACTGAGGAAACATTTGATTCCATTAGACACCACACTGAATCTGCTGGTTTTATCATCCATTGATCTGTTCACCACAACCAGCAGCCTCTTTGCAAAGCTCTGTAGTGTAAGACATAATCATTCTGTAAGAACATGCGTCATACTTATTAAAAATGGCTTTAATGAGTGCCTTTAATGGCTTTAATAGGCGCTTTACTTCCATTGTAGTGTTTATTGTCTAATAGCACTTCTGATTAGCACGACTGCAGTCTGTTGTGTCACTAAGATGGTTGATCTATCAGGCATCATAGCTGAGACAATTCTGAATGTTTCTCGTTATGCTGGGGAAAAAGTAGAAATTGTCCCTCATTTTAAATTTTGACTTCAGCGATGTTTTGGGATTAGTTTAGCTTGTTAACAGGATTATTCAAAACTGTGTTTCATAAACATTTCAGTAGAAATCTGGCTCGGCCCTGCTTAGAACTGACTAACCTTTGAAGTTGATCTGGATCCAGACACCTTTAAAAGGGCTCTTTATCATCAAAACCTTTAAAAGTTCCATTTTTTTCCCCTTTAGATGACTAAACAGAGGATGAGCAACAAAATGAGGAGGAGAAAATGGTCAGGGGTGGATTTCAACCTAAGATTGCAGTCTGTTGCCAGAGTTGCCAAACAGAAGTTGGCATTTTAAACCATATCTAAAAAATATACACTTACCAAATACTTCACTTTTTACACTGTGCTACAACCATGCTATGTTTCTCAGAGCTTGTGTTGTCAGCTAGGTGAATTTAGAGTTCACCCAGCACCTCGTAGGTTTGAAGCATAAATTCTGTAAACCCTCCAAAATTAGTGACACAATTACCAGAATAACCAGAATACGACAGCTGTCAATCAGTTGAGCTGAGTCCCCTATTGCCCTGTGGCACATGAGTTGCGCTCGCAACATGTTGGCAATGTAAATGCATTTGTCTGTGCAATTGCCTTGTGATTGAACGACTGTTTTACGCTCAACATCTGGATGACCAGCGGGTTGCTGCAACTACATGCAGTTGGTTGTTGAATGCAAAAAAAATTCAACACATTCACTGGTCAACCACCTATTTTGTTGCATGGAGGTTTCCATCCTTGTATTGTCCGTGTTTTTATATTTAACAGTTATAACCGCTCACTTCAGGCAGACAGTCCAACAAGTGAAGTGAACCCTCTGGTTACAGATGACTTGTCCTCAGTGAAATGCTAAAAAAATCTTCTGAACTGGCTGCAGGTGGTGACAGCAGGTCTCTGAAGGCTGATTGCAGCTAAATCTGACAATCAGCCTTCATTAGTTTAATGTAAGCACAGTAAAAAAGTGGTTTAGGACAAAGATGATAGGCTTATTTGATCACTTTGATGCCACTGATGGAGAGAATAGAAAAGCATCCTGACGTTTAACCGTCTGTGATGGCGTTGCACCTCCATCCTGATGCCATAAGGTCATACATGTAGCTGAAGGTCATGCATTTGTATTGTCACCAGTGCAGTCAGGATACATGTATCACCTGGGCCGGTTCATTCTGGCGTAACAAAGCCTCGCTAATGATGTTTGTGTCCAGACCTAACTGGATCTCCTGATGTGCGGCACTCAGTGCTGCCTTTAATGAGATCTGACTCGCCCGTGCGTCTGGGGGTCCGTGTGATGCTGCACCTGAACCTGTCACTATGGCAACCAACAGGTTGCGTTTCTACATTGACACAACCCCTCTGAGTGTCTCCTTCACTCCGGTTTCTTTGCCTCTGTGTCTCTCATCTTCATTGTTTGTAGAAGTGTTTTTTTTGTCAGATGCTAAATACTGACACAGTACAGATGTTTTTTCTGCATTGTACCCAGCGAAGGTTTCAGCTGGAGCCAAGATGTGTTCTAACTGTACAACTAAGATGTTTGTGAATGTGGACATTAGTAATTTGTTTTTATTTTTAACAACTGGTTAATATAATTTGTGGTCGTTTTCAAAAAAGTAACATATATCACACGTTACTTAATAACTGATCTAAAAATGATTTATTATGTTTTTTTTTCTCTACTCACCAAGAGGACCTGAAGATTAATCTTAAGATAACTTCAGTCTCTTAGTCCTACACACTGACAGGATTCCTTATTTTGAAACACATGAAAAACTCTGTCAGTGTAGAAAAGTAAAAAGTCAGATGTCACGTCGATTTTATTGTAGAAATAGATACAGATAGAAATTGAGAGTTGAAGTTGGACTGCTTTTTTTGGCACTTATTCTGTTCCCTGTTAAATATTTGGCTCATACATTCATCTGTATCATCACTCTACATTCTTTGCTGCTGGCTTTGTGTTCACCTGCTGATTTTGCAGATGTTTTGCAAAGAGGTGATGTCCTGTTAGCATTAGAGGATAGTTGTGTTGTTTCTGGCCTGGACCCAGGTTTCACTTAACTGTCACTTCTTCTGAATATTTTTTTTTAGCTCAGAAAAAGTGAAAGCGGGTGTGAATAAATTATTACCATTATTACCATTTCTTACAACATGACAACCTACTACATTAGATTTAAGGCTAAAAACAGCTTAAGTAGTCACGTTTTGATATTTAAAAATGTGTATTTGTTTTCTAGTCTCTCCAGAGGTGCTGGGGTTTCTGACAGCCATCGGACTCTTCATCATCCTCATGACTTTCCTGTTTTGGTACCTCAACAATAAGTTGGCACTAGAGAACCCAGGAAGCCTTCAGTGCCTTGATGAATTCAGGAAAACCACTGAGCTGCAAGGTGAGCATGCATAAATTTAAAATGAAAGCACATTCGGTTGTCTTTCTTTCACATCTGATTTTCTTTAGTGCCTTTGATCCCAGCACGAGGCCCGGCCTCTGCATGGAGCCATTTTCCACTGACACTGGCCTTTCTCAGCCCATGCCGGGATTACTGTTACTGACAGCTGTAGGACTGTTTACTTGTCATCTGCCCACGGGGGCTTCAAAGGTTTAAAAGGTTGGTGCCCCCCGGGAGCCCACACAGGGAGTTTGCTCGACTCAGAGAAGCCATCTGCAGAAAACAAAGGGAGGCAGTGTAACGCAGCAAAGTGACTAATCTCAATGACCTTCTGTGTGGACAGATTTGGAACAGTGGCTGTTTTGACAGACACATGAGACAAATATTAGTTCGAATTGTTAGCGGTCTGTTGAAAAAACAGTTTACAGTCTCCTGATTCTGTTTGTTAAAGATGTATGTATTGAAGACTGCATGTTGTAAGTGGGAATGTATGTTGAGTTAGTGGGAAGGTTTGCAGAGCAACCACGGATTGGGTTATTTTAAAAGCTGTGCTGCCCCCTGCTGGAAAAAATACAAAGCTACAGTGAGAGAAAACTAGCTTCCTGACTTCACTTACTGCTCTGATCAGCTACATTTTTATTCTCTGCTTTATTGTGTTTCTTTCCCTAATTTTAATTATACCCTCACTGAGGATCTGTATCACAGTGAGAAATACCTTCTTCTAATTGAGAGGACGTGTAACTAACTATAGTCTTTAAGTGACCACTTAGAGCAGGGATGTCCAACTCCAGGCCTCAAGGGCCGGTGTCCTGCAGGCTTTAGATATCACACCTGAATCAAATGATTAGGTCATTATCAGACCTTTGGAGAACTTCAAGACATGTTGAGAAGGTAATTTGGCTATTTAAATGAGCTGTGTTGGATCAAGGACACATCTGAAACCTGCAGGACACTGGTCCTCGAGGCCTGACTTAGAGTTTGAATATTTATGGTTGGCAAAGATTAAAAAAAAAAAAAAAAAGTCTTTTATGTTTTCCATGAATAGTTGTCAGCTGTGTAACAACTGTGCACAGAGAACCATGGCAGCTTCATTATTGGAAATAATCTTCATTACTGTTTAAACAGCCTCCACTGTGACTTCAGGTTGCTGCAAACGTTCAAAGTTTAGACTATTGAAAATCTTGGTTCACTCAATCTCAATCTGTCCTCTGTGTGGAATCACACGTTTGCCTGTTTAAGGGTCTCTTAAATGGTATTGTGAAAACGCAGCAGCTTTTATTGAGACGCCCTCGCCTTCCTGCAGTGGAAGGCAAATTGGCTCTGGCAATTTGTGCTTTTGTGTTCAGATCACGTCCATTAGCTTTTGTAAAACACACCTGTTACAAATCTATCCAGTTTCTTTTCAACCTTTGTCGTAGTTTCAAAACGTGTCACCTGTTCAGCTTTTAAAACAACAAAAATCTCATTTTGGCGCGTAGGAATGGGGCGTAGGAGAACACCTGGAGAATATCTCATCCGCCGTTGGCCAGGCTGCCAGTCTGTCACGGCACAGCTAATAAATACATTTGGAAGCTCTTTTTTTTTAAAAGCATTGATGAAAGCATGTTGTTGTTGTGACTTAAAAGGCATTAATTGAAAGTTGCATGATTGTTGCTGGATTGATACAACCAAAGCAGGTGAGCAGATTTTGCTAACCATCAGTTAACCGAACTAAATGAGTTTATGCATTTGACAGATTTATGACTCGTTTAAAGGATGCTTTAGTCCATAAATGCTATCGAATTTAGAAGAGATTTAAATTTAATATGTGATGAAGAAAAAGTCGCATTGAGTGATAATTCCAGTAGAAATGTTGTAGAACCACTTGGCAAGATAAACAAGAAAACCCATAAGAGTATATGACATCAGAGTAAATGACACACAGACTGAAAACACAAGCAGAATTTTAAACATCTTGTAAATTTCTCTGAATTCAGTCACTACATCACGCTGGATGTGTGATGGAGGTAATTTGGTGGAGGAGAAACCAAAAGGAGAGAGTAATATCGCAGGATGAGGGTGCAGATGTTCCTTTTTAATCACAGGGCTCTTCTGTTTTCACTGCAGTGACTTATCAAAGGCTTTTCTGAGCGATCACGAGCTTTCTGTTCAGAATGATCCAATAAGCTACAGCTGCCAGAACCAGTGCAATGATTTTTTTCCCTCATTGATTTTATCTGTTGTGTCCACCCATACAGTGTTTATTTTTATATATAAAAAGATGCTTCTTAAAGTGAAGCCAAAGTAAAATTGTCTTAAACCTGAATTCCATCTAATAGCCAGCAGGGGGCATCTCCTCTGGTTTCAAAATGCTGCCTATGGAAGGACATCCCATCAGATCAGCAAACATGTGGTGCTTACAAAACCTATTAGACCATCACCCAGTGTGAGGTTTAATCCTCAGATGTTTTAAATTAACGGTATTGGTGATTCTCAAAATCAATTTTATGTTTTTGTAATGGTTACTCCACCAGTGTGTGCAAGCTCTTTAATCATATTCTTTCATGCTAAAATATAAGTATTGTTGTTATCCAAACATTTTCAAGTTTACTCTTTTAGAAACAGCAGAAAAACAAAGTAATGCACATTATTAGTTTTTGATTAAGATGCCAGATTTTCCATCATTTATTTGCTTTCTTGAACAGAAAAATTACTTTTGGTGGTTGTGTCCGCTCAGATTTGGGTGTTAAAACAAGAATTCACTTTGTTTTTTACCTGATAAATATCATTTTTATTTTAAACGGCTTTTTAAATAACTTGTGTTTTCTTGCTTTTATGACAGGCGGTCTAATAAATGTACCAAACACTCGACCTGATGAGCTTATAGACTTAATCTCTTGTTTAAAGCCTTATTAAATACAGTGCAATGTTCATTTTGCAAATTATGAACTTCATTGACCTTCATTCAGCTACATTCAAATCCTTCATGACGTCCTTCAACCTTTTGAGCCTGTCATCATCCACTTTTGTCATCTTCTGTGGTTTTTTTCAGCTCGTCCAGTGAATTCTTCCTTTTATTTAAAAAAAAAAAATGAACTAGTTTGTTGATTTGGTCACTTCTAAAGGTTCTTTGTTTTTGTTTTGTTTTTTCAATTGAATGATTAACGGCCTCCCTCACTTGTATCGACATCTCTTTGGGTCTCATATTGAGAGCTCCAGCAGACAGCTAGTTCCAGATCTTTTATCAACATAATTTTTATTTCTATGACGAGGTAACGGGCTTCACATGGCCATAAAACAGTCAGTCAGTGGTCAAGTTACTTTTAAGCCCCTCAAAATGTGTGACTGTGTATAAAACTTCCTAACATAAAGCCAGCAAATTCCTAAAAATACCTCAAATTAATGCTAAAAGTCTTCAGTTCAATCACACCGCTATTGTTTTTGTTTTAATTTAATACACACTGTGCGTTGAATCATGTCTGAAACAGTTTTTGTGATATATAAGACAGTGTGGAGGGAAATGATTATGGAACTGACTGTATTGTCCTCTATCCCCAAACAGATAAGGTCTACTCCGACGCTGACTTGCAGGCTTCATCGTCGGACAGCGAGGATGAACTGATGGGTCAGTATCAGGAAGCGGTCAGCCGCTCCCAGGGCCTCAGAGGAGGAGCCAAGGTGTCCTCTAATGCCAAGCACACTGGAGGTTTCAGCTGGGAGAGCCGGCAGAAGTACAGCCCACTTACTGCTGATTATGATGGGTACAGCAGTGAAGCCTCAGCTGATGATGGTGGGTCCTCCCACATTTGACCGTCTTGTATGTTTTCCGTGTATCCACAGATTTGACACAGTGAGAAGTTTAGATATTTCCTTCATATTACCTCAGGGAGTTTTTGTTAAATGCTCACAGTCTTCTGCAGCTCTGTACCAACAAACACAAGAACACCATATGTGTAACACACACACTTATACACACTGTCAGTTAATCTAGAGAGGTGATCAAAGCGAGGCTGCCGTTCAGCACACTCTCCGTGGGAGGGTTGTGAAACAGTCAACTGTCTGTACAATGTGCACAGCCGCAGCCTCGCACTCTTCCTTCTTTTTTTTATCACACGTCTATGTTTCCCTTCTGCCCGACTCGCCATCGCTGCGATTGTTCTTCACCCTTGTCGAGGTGGGTTCAGTCACAGAAGAGCGCTGGCACTGACCTCCTTGGATTAGTTTGTTATTCATCTGACACGTTATTGGCCAAGAAGCATATCGTGTTGATTTAACGCTATACAAAAAGCCACTCTTGACTTTCTCCTCAGTAAATGTTTACCCAACTTTATGCTTAAATAATAGCTTTGCATGGCATAAATGACAAGACTGGCTCCGCCTAAAATGAAGAGAATGTGCACGTCACCACTTACAATGGACGTTTTTTAAGCTCGTAGCTTCCTGAGGTGCTTCTTTCACCTCTACATCCAGCCTGCCATCTAACCCCGTCAGAACCATTCTACACTATGCCCCTAAATGTGAAACTAGCCCTTTAGGGAAAGCAAATAAGCAAATGTATCTGTTGCATAGAGAAGAAAACTGTTACAAGGAATGTCAAATTCATCTAAAAGTCCCCGATTGACCTGTTTTTCCATCCTGCAGAAATATATCGGCAGTGCTGTTGTTGCCTGTTTTCGTCACACCCAGACAGGAATGTTTGTGTCTGACAGTATTTTTCAAAGACAAAAACAATCTAGTCTTTGCCAGGGTCCTTGATTGGTGAATCACGTCTGAACCAGTTTTTGTGTTATATAAGACAGTGGGTTCAAGTGCCGGGTGTCTGGCACAGTCTATTTAAAGCCGCGTTTGAATGCGTAGCTGGGGGAGAAGTAGTACATGGCGTGCTTCTGACTCCATTAGCAGAGAGGCAACGGGCTGCACAAGGTTGTTGTTGAAGAAAAGCAGAGCGTCTCCTGATATCCACTAGATGGTCTCTGTTATCTTCAGATGATGCTTTGAATTTTTAGGTCACTATAGAAAATAATCCCACATGGGGAAATGAGTGCTATTCAGTAATATTATACTCCAGGATTTTCAGGTAACTCTTACTAGCAAAACTTTAGAATGAATTTATATTTAATCCTCCTTCATTTAGAGACACGAAGGAGCCAACTAGAGAATATTGTCCCAAAGGTAATCATTGAAATCTGAATTTTGTTTCTGGTGCCTCAAATGTAAATGTCAGTGCAGTATTTCCTTTGCAGCTGTGATGCTTTAAAGCTTACTTTGAAAATACTGCACTACATGTACTCACTGGCCACATTATTAGATACACCTTGCTAATACTGCGCCTTAACTCTTCATAGTTCAGATTCAAAGATGCGCTGAAAACATTCCTCTAAGATTTTAGGTTAAATTGACACGATAGCATCACACAGTTGCTGCACATGTGTTGACTTCACATCCATGATCTCCTCTTCCACCACATCCAAGTGCTGCTCTATTTGATTGAGGTCTGGTGACTGTGGAGGCCATGAGAGTACAGTGAACTCACTGTCATGTTCAAGAAGCCAAGTTTGAGATGGTTTCAGCTTTGTGACGTGACCTGTTATCAGAAAATGATTACACTGTGCTCATAAAGGAGTGACAATAATCAGGGAGGCTGTAGACGCGAACTATGCTCAGTTGGTTTTAAGGAGCCCAAAGTGTCAGGACAATGTCCGCCACTCTCCAGTTTGCCTCCCAGCCATTCTCTACCTGCTCAGCCATGTCTACGCCCACCTGGACAAGCTGACGTGCACTGTGGGAATCATGTTTTTTGAACTTCTCCAGTGCTTTCAGGCCAGCTCTACTGGTGGTAAATTGACAGTGACGCAGGTGGATGCCTCCCTAGTGACCTGGATAGTTTGCTAAGTGACTGGCAGACCACAGTATGTGCGCCTGCAGCACTGTGTGCCGGACAGTAAGTGTAGTAAGCGACACGGGATCCCTGCGGGGCACTGTCCCCTCTCCCTCATCTTCCCCTTTTACACCATGGACTTTAACTCCTGCATTGAGGCCTGACACCTTCAAAAGTTTTCTGATAACTCAGCCACAGTGGGCTGTATCAGGCTGTGGTGGGTAACTTTGTTATGTGATGCAGGCAAAAGCATCTGCAGCTTAACTTGGGCAAACTGTATGTGGATGAGAACACCGCTGACTCCTGTTTGCATTTATGGGGTCTGGGTGGAGACAGTGGAAGATTACAGGTGTCTTGGTGTTCACAATGACAGTAAAATAAACTTCATTAAAAACACAGAAGTGCTCTCCAAAAACTTATCAATTTCTGAGACGACTGAGGTCGTTTAATATCTCCCCGATGGTGCTCACAGTGTTGTATGAGCCTGTGGTGGCCTGTGCCATCATCTGTACTGTGGTGTGCTGAGGCAGCAGGTACCAGCAGACTCAATAAACTTACCCACAAGGTCAGTCATGCTGTGGGTGTGGAGCTTTTAGCGTCTTTGTTTTACTTATTTTTTAGTAGAGAAAGTTTACATCCATCCATCTTCTTCCGCTTTATCCGGGGCCGGGTCACACCAAGGCGTTCCCAGGCCAGCCGAGAGATATAATTTCTCCAGCGTGTCCTGGGTCTGCCCTGAGGCCTCCTCCCGGTGGGACATGCCCAGAACACCTCACTCAGGAGGCGCCCAGGAGGCATCCTTGTCAGATGCCCGAACCACCTCAACTGGCTCCTTTCGATGTGGAGGAGCAGCGGCTCTACTCTGAGCCCCTCCCGGATAGCTGAACTTCTCACCCTATCTCTAAGGGAGAGGCCAGCCACCCTTCGGAGGAAGCTCATTTCCGCCGCTTGTATTCGCGATCTCGTTCTTTCGGTCACTACCCACAGCTCATGGCCATAGGTGAGGGTAGGAATGTAGATTGACCGGTAAACTGAGAGCTTCGCTTTTACGCTCAGCTCTCTCTTCACCACAACGGATTGGTGCAGCGTTTACATTTTCTTTCATATTTATAATTTTTAATTGTGTGTCGATAATTAAAAACAATTTCCCCTGCTGGATTGATAGTGTTTTGATTCTGATTATACCTCATGCAGAGAGGTCACCGCTTTTCACTTCTCAGGAACATCGTCTGTGAACGTCAGAGGTGCTTGTGTAGGATCAGCAGTAAGTCAGCTGTTTCTGCCTACGTGGCACCAATAACAATGTCACATTCACCCCCCCCACCCCACAATCGGATGCTTAGTTTGCTCAGTTCATGATGTCATTGTGACCATGTCTAGATCAGTGCAAACAGTAGCTGCCATGTGATTGGCCAATATTTGTATTAACGAGCAGTTCGACATGTGTACCTAATAAAGTGGCTGGTGAGTATATATTGACTGAGCTGTTTACTTTGGTTTGAAGTCATGTTTGTTTTCTTGCACAAATCCATCACTGACTACTTGCCTGTTGCAGGAACGTCACGTAGTGAGTGTTCTTTGTGCGTGAGAGAGAAGCAGGGATTTGAGTCACAAGAGCCTGCCAGCAATAATTTGAAATTTATTCGGTTTATTTATGACAACATGTTAGCTACGCAAGGTCTTGTTTTGATTTTTTTCCCTCATGATTCTAATACCCTTAAAGGTTTCAAGGATTATCCAGATAACTGGCAGATGATGTATTTCTTGGCTGCCAAGAAAACAAATTCAAGGCAAAGCAGTTGTTTGTGTGCCTTCTGTAAAGTTTTTGGTTCATCAGATCATAATCAGCTTACTTATAATTGCTCGACTATAACCAAAGAGGAGGTAAAAACTCTGTCCGTCCGTGGCTGCACTTCGGTTGAAAGTACTGGAGGATCATTATTTTCCTCCCTGTGGTAAGGCTTTGATGGCTGTGGTTTTCTCTCCCACCAAGCCATCGTGGATCAGCAATAACAAAGCAGCGGCCTCATGCCATGGCTGACATCGGTTCAGGCTTTCTCTGCAATATGGAAAGTTTCATTAGATAAATAGGTGAATCGTTTCCATGATTTTCCACGAGCGCTAAAGGACACGCATTTCATTATTTTTTCAAGCAAACAGCCATAAAAGCTTCCTCTCCACACCCACAGCTACCGCTGTTGTGTTTGTCTGAGTATGAAGAGCTTCATCCTCAGGACATATGTATAAAACATGAGGAGGATTGTGCCAGAGCTGCAGAATCAGAGTTTGGGTGCCCCGGTGGCTTCACTCAGACTCCAAAAATAGGAAGTAAGCAGAAAGCAGAAAAATTATCTAAGGTTTCCCTTCTCTGAAGTAAGCCCCTGCTCTAATGGCCACTTTGAGAACTGTGTTGCACAGCATGTACCAGTGCTTTTTGATGGTTTTCTCGCTCATGTGGATAGTAGGATTTCAGCTTATGGTCAATGGGCCCTCCAAATCATTTGCTGTATATGATTATAAGTAGGTCCATAAATAAACTGTGTTGACACCGTATCCATATTTTTATTTTGTCTTGTCACCTGTACTTTGCTCTTGGCAATAATTATAATAATTAGTGAAAAAAAACAGTTATTATAAAAATAATAATGATTAGGTTTAAAGATTAAATGTAAACTTTATCCAAATGTTCAGTTATGTAAAAAAACTCTTCTTTTTTTCTTTTGTTATTATTTTCTTTTAAGAGAAATATGGTAGACACTCACATTTCTGTTAATTTACCTGTTGCTATGGTTTCAGTTCAATTTTAATTATATATCACCAAATCACACTTTATTTTGTAAGGTAAAACACTCTAATGACACAGAGAAAACTCAAAGATCAAACAACCCCCTATGACTTGGTGACAGTGGGGAAAGAAAAACTCACTTTTTACAGGAAAGAAACCTTCATCAGAACCAGGCTCAGAAACAGCAGCCATCTGCTACAAGAGGTTGGGGATGAGGTTTCATTGATTGTGGCTTTATTTCATGCACTTTACTCAGAGCTGATTGGCCTACCTCTGACCAGAAAGCTCAATTAAACAATCCAGAGTTCATGATTTGATTCAGTTTGAATGAAAGTGGTTTCATTGATCCAACATAAACCTTGGAAAGAAGCAAATTAGTTTTTCACATAGAACAAAATTCACTTGTATTGTGAATGAGGGTGCAGCGATGACTGGTGCCATGTTGGAAGTCGGCCACATTTTAAGGGCCTTGTTTACTTTTGAATGGTTACCCAACCAGCTCAATAAGAGCAAAGACCGTTTTCTGAAGCGTTAACTAATAAAAGTGAGAGAATGTTTCTCAGCCAAATTTTGTTCATCTCGCACTCAAACCTGCACATTTAGCACTTTTCTCACATGAAAATCGGTGAGGTGTGAGTGAGATCACGATAGCTTTATTCATATCCTGCAACTCAGAAGCAAAAGGAAGCTATTTTTAGTATCCACACCTCTGAGCACATGTTTTACAAAGAATATTGTAGACAGAGAATAAATGGGGATTGAAACTGGGAGGAGGGCATTCAGTCGTCATAGTCTACACTCTACACTCTGCACAATTTTTAAGGGATTATTTCTTGAGTGAAATGTAGTTCCAGCAAGTAGTTCCAATCCTGTACATTGTTTTCAGGATTAAGATTTCGTTTCTACCACCATGCTAAGCCAGAAAAATAGATCCCGGCTGTGTTTCAGAGATTCTTTAATGAATAAATTAATTATTTTTTTCAAATATAGCTTTCACACAAGAACTGGAATACATTGCAGCTGGGTTCAGTCCACTGTTCCACAGAGCCACATCTTCAAGCATATTTTATATGTTTTTAAGGATCTATAAAGTTGGGGGGTGTGCAACTGTTAAAACGCAAACCTGACCCATTGTTACAGGATGCAAGTCATTAGAACCATTTTATTACAGAAAACGTGCTCTCTACTCATTCTCAGTCAACACATGCAAAACAAAATACTACATTTTTTCCATATGAGGAATTTTTTTTTAATGTAACTCGAGTCATGCACTCATACTGGGTGTCCTTGTCTCTGACCCAGTTTTGTTTTGTCCTTCAATCGAGTGTTTTAGAATCAGAGACTTTAGTCTGGATGAGGTCTTTTATTTTGAAAATTGACTGAATTTTCCATTCGGTTCCTGATGTCTCTGACTTCCTGCCTCCTCATCTGCCCTGTGCAGCTTTAAACAGCTTCCAGTTAAATAAATAAATGAATGAATGAGTAGATTATCCACTATTTTAAGACATACGGAGCAGACGGTCACTTCTGGGGCACGTCTGGAACTGAAAGCATTGTCTCAAGTTGGTGAGGTCAGTGCTGGAATGTGGTGAAGCTCTTCTCAGTGTGTTTCTGGGGGAAAAAATAATGTAGTAGCTTGTTTGCATTTACACCATGCAGAAAGTGGCTTTAACACTGACACAACTGGTTTCTCACAGGGAGAATAAATATCAGTTTTATGTATTTATTGGTAATATAGCAAATCTATCTGCTTCTTTCACCTGCTTTGTTTAAATTGGGGTGATGGCACTTCTGTTTTCTTTACACTTAGCCTTCTACATAATCTGACGCTGATATTTTTGCTTAACTCCTTTTAAAACTTTTAGAAAGGTGGCAGGAGGTCAGGTGTGTTTCCTCCTGCTTGCAGTTGGGAAAAGGACAATCGAGTGCAGCATCTCTCATTTTTCATCTAAGATATTTTTGCCTGCTTCTCACAGGTGAGATTCACAAACTGTTTTCCCACTTGAAGAGGTACAAGAAGACAAAACAAGGCGAACGCCAGCAGAGAAGGGATAAAAGGGTGGGTGAGACGAGGGGAAGAATGGTAACCGTCCCAATTAGCGGGCTGGAGAAAAGAGTAGTGCTTTTACACGGCGGCTTCTATCAAATCAACCGCCCCCGGCTCAGCGGGAAAAAGCTGCTCAAAATGGATTTGCTCCTTTTATCAAGCCCTCCATGACACTTAGTTAAGACTCCTTTGCCTCTATCCTGCCACTGATATGTGCCACTTTGAGCTGGTGTCTCACTGACATTATTAAGAGTGAAAGTTTCAGGAACTTGGGAGAAAGCTGGAACATTGTGTTGGAGTGGATTACGTCATGACAGTGTTGGCTTTTTCCAAAAGTTAGAGGAAAGAAGAAATTGTTCTTTTCAAGTTATGTTCTTCTTCATCTTTTGTTTTCTTTTCTCTCTCTCTGCCCCCTTATTTTTTTCTGCAACAGGCTGGGTTTAAAGCATTCATTCCTCACCAGCGTCCCTCTGGGAGTATTAGCATTGGCTGCTCAGTTATTGTGAATCCAAATTGGACAAAGGAGTCAGGTTTGAGAATGCAGCTGACAACACTATTCAGGCTTCTTTGTAAGTGCCACAGAAATGTTCAGCACAGCCTCACTCTTTGCCTTCCAGGCAACTGAATCATTTAGAAAGGTGAGAGGCATAAAATGTGTGGCAGATTAAGAAGTATTCAGTTCAGTCCTTTTAATGGTGTGTATCTGATGTTTTATTTAGACTGTGCATTCAAAAGATTCCTCTCGCAGAGCGTATTATACTCACGAGGGCAGCTGCATCAGATCTGTTTGTGAGGCTGAAAAAGAAGTCTGAAAAATTTCAAACAAAATCATAATAATGACAAATTTACAGATCGAAATAATACTGATAGAGTTAGAATTGAAGATTAAACATTAAGACTCACCTGGTATTGTTACAATTAATTTATTATCTGTTAATCTTTAATAAGATGTACAAATTACATTTGCATAGCATTAATTGCTATGCAAATAAAACTAAGTACACCCCATGACTCAGTAGTTTGTGGTCCCACCTTTAACTGAAGTAGTTGTTTTCTCTCACAACACTGTGGAGAAAGTTTAGCCCACTCTTCTTCAGTTCATTGTCGTTTGCTTTCCTTCCACAGCATTTTAATTGAGCTGAGGTCTGGACTGTGACTGAGCCATTGCAACACCTTGATTTCGTTCTATTTCAGCCATTCTTAAAAAGAAACACATCAAGGTGATTTGCTGCTGTGCCTGGGATCCTGGGGTCCTCGTGCTGTCGAATGACCCAGTTTGGGCCAAGCTTTAGCTGTCAGACAGACGGCCTCACATTTGACTCTAGAATACTTTGTTTCATGGTCAACTCAGTGACCGCAAAGTGCCCAGCTCCCATGGCTGCAAGACAAGCCCAAATCATCACGCCTCCACCTTCGTGCTGACAGTTGGTGTTTAATTTTCTCCAAATGTGATGTACAGTGTGGCCAATCACCTCCACTTTGGTCTCATCTGTCCAAATGGCATTTCTCGAGAGGTCTTGTGGTTTCTTCAGATGAAACTTTGCAAACATAATCCATGGTGCAATGCCAAGATCCGTGTCTTTTTAAGTCTGTAGGGTTGATTTTGAATACATGCTGTAGTTGGTGTTCCACTACCATATGTACTAAATGGGCTACATACCCAACCTGTTGTAAAAATTTTAAATACTTTGAAGTTACTTAAACTCTGTTAAAGTTTTACATTTCTCTCATTGTTTACAAATAAATAAATAAATAAAAAGATCAAAACCTTCAAAATTGAAAATAATTGCCTGTGTTTCTGTAGCTTTTCACAGTGTCTCTTTGTTTTCGGTGCCACAGAGCTCCATTTATTTATTTACTCTGCTGTAATGCTCACATTCGCCAAATCAGAGGCTGAAAATAGTCTTTAAGAAATGCACGATTTTCCTCCAGTTTGAAAACCATTCAACCCCCGTCTGTTACGTTTTTGTTTAAAAAAAGAAAAAAGAATAGATATGTGTTTACCCTGTTTTATGGATGTAGTGCTTTTAATTGGATTGACAAGCTGGGTATGTTGGAATGCATTTAAGACCTTTTTGGTCTTTTGATGCTATGATGTTTGTTGATGATGATGAGAATACAGAATATCACCACCTGCTGCTACAGTGAAGCACTGATGAAGCTGTAAATGTGTGCAACCAAATTACTTTCTTTAATGGTTCCTATTAAATGATGTGTTATGATGTGTCTGTATTTTGTTATTTTATCTATTTATATCCTCCCAACCAGTCAACTGCATCCAGAGGATGAGACGGACGCCGCCACTGGATGAGCTTCAGCCACCGCCCTATCAGGATGAGAATGGCTCTCCGAGGATGTCCTGCACGCTGTCAGATCTGGGTGATGCCAAGTGTGATCTGTCCCACACCAGCGGTAGCCCCCACCTCTCTTTTGGCAAGTGCCCCAGTGAGGGCAGCGACGGCCCCGAGACTGAGAGTTACCTCAACAAGGGCTATGAGGAGGACGTGCCCAGTGACAGCACAGCTGTCCTCAGCCCGGAGGTAAATACCAGTCATGCAATATCAGAGTGATACTTTAGATTGAGGTGTTATTTTGAACACGGAACATTTAATTGGTTTCCGTAGGATATGTCAGCTCGTGGATCAGCAGCCCAGCTACCGAAAGGTTATGAACCAGATCCTGTTGCAAAATACGGGACCCTCGACATCGTGTTTGACTACGACTCAGAGGAGCAGCAGCTGTCTGTAACCATCATGGCAGTAACCGACCTTCCCAGCTACAAGCGCACCGGTAACATCTCCTGGCAGGTTCATCTGGTGCTTCTGCCCACCAAGAAACAGAGGGCGAAGACGGGGATCCAGAGAGGCCCGTGCCCCATCTTCACGGAGACCTTCCGCTTCAGCCATGTGGAGTCAGAGATGATCAGCAATTATGCTATCAGATTTCGCCTTTACAGCATGCGACGAATGAAGAAGGAGAAGGTGCTCGGGGAAAAGGTGTTCTACCTCACCAAGCTCAACCTTCAGGGCAAAATGTCGGTGCCGGTCACATTAGACCCATGCTGTGCACTCCCGGTAAGATGATCAAAGCAGGTGTTGGCTTTCAAGCTGCCACTCATCACCTCACTAATTACTTCTCTTTGTTGATTGATCTTTCATCTAACTGGATAACATTTTCAGAGTGAGATCACATTTTGCAGATCATTCTTACTGAACTGCCTGTTTTGTTTGCTTGTTGGCTTTTAATGCTTCTCAGGAGTAGATGGTAGTGCGACACTGCCTCCATTTCATCTTAGAGAATAAACAATAATCAGTTTACTTATTTTTTTCCTTTTGCTCACTTTATTTCAAAGGCTACAAAGAAGAAAGGCAGCCTTAAAAGGCACCTATTTATCCTGCATTGAATCTGTCAGATATTAGTTTTCTTTCCCTTTAGTAACAATATTTTTATTTATGTAGATATCCAGGTGCTGAATTAACCCAATACAGCAACATTCAGTGCTTAATTCACTGAACATAAGATAACTAAAAATGTAAAGAGTATTTTTAGTTATCTAAAAACACAAGTCCTTAAGTATAAAGAAAAGATGTGCATTATGTAACCTTCAAATGTTAGCTTGCCCAGCCTAATACAGGCTCCTTTTTTAGCGAGTTAGCTATCTGTTTGGAGATATCATATTAAAATCTTCCCTGAATCTGGTTTATTTTCCTCACGGTTCTTCTCCATGGCCAGCTTCTGGCCTAGTCCAGCATCCTCACTCTCTGATGACTTTGAGAGCTCAGTCAACAGTTTGAGGTAATAATGAATCAAATGCAAAGTTTATTTTGTAAATGTTACTATTATTAGTGTTCAAAAGTAGGATTATCCTGGTTAAGCCGTTATCCACTGAGTGTGATTTCAGTAACAGATCATTAATCCCACTCTGGCTACCACCAAATTTTATATCCAAGTTATAGTGGCTAGCATTATTTAGCGTGTACTATACGACACTATTTTGCCTAAACAAACACTCTGTGATAGTAAATACATCATGTATGTAGTGTATTAAAAGAAGTCAAAGCCAGAACCTCGTAGATTTGAAACCGGAAAACTGGATACATTGTAACTGCATAATGGTGATTTGCAAAATCAAATAGGCATTAAGGTATTCAGCAGCTTTGCCTTTATTCAGGAATATAACCAGAATACAACTGTGTTGGATTACAGATGAGTTGCGCTCATTGGCACAGACAGACTGAGATTGATTGAAACATGCTAGCAATCTGTCTGTGTTTATAAAGTAGATGGCAGACCTCACCGGTCTGTCTGAGAGTGATTACTTGATGTGATCGATGAATGCGAAAAATTCAGTACAATGACCAAGTAAGGAGTTTGACGTCCTGCTGGGACAGAGCAGTAAAGGGAGGGTGTAGTGAACTGCTGTTTGAATTGTAATTAATTTGTGTTTTGGAAAATCCTTAACAATTAAAAACTGATATTAAGAATGTTCTGAATGTTTGCCAACTCTTTCAGGGTGGCGAATCCCAGGTCAGCCTCTCAGATATGACATGCAGTGAAAGCGCCTCGTCATTCCAGTCAGTCAGTCAGGCTTCCACACCGGAGATCCTCGTGGGCCTGGTTTACAACGCCACAACAGGACGTCTCTCTGTGGAAGTCATAAAAGGCATCCACTTCAAAAACCTGGCTGCTAACAAACCACCCAGTAAGTACCCTAAAACGTTTTGTTGTCCAGTTCGAGAAAGAGCAGGAAAACACTTTTAATGTTTCAAATGCTAGAGCGGAAGAGGACAAGTTGAGCCTGTGCATAGGAGTTTGTTTTAATCTGAAGTATCTCCTGTAAACATCAAATCTATATATTTTACATACTATGTGCTTCCTTACGTTCAGTCTGAGAGGGACTATGCACAGCGTATAACTTCTCCGAATCAGAGATAGTGTACTCTATCTCGGCCACCACCTGCTTTTCAGTTTTCCTCTGGTTTCCCTCATTTCCCGGTCAGCCTCCTCAGTCAGCTTCCAGGGATCTGAGCAGCAAGTTCAAACAAAAACTGCCTCTTGTTGAACTTTGTGCAAATGTTGTTGTTGTTGGCCTTCTGACCCTGTTTCTCTTTCCTTGCATCTTCTGTTATGTCTGCACCTGAAACTCTCTCACCCTACTACCTTTTTGACATCTTGGTCCGCTGTTTTTCTTACTGCTGTCCAACCCTTGTTGTCAGATGGACTGTTCTGTTGTCTAAAACACTTGATAGGTGGACAGGTTTATATTATCAGAGGTGAGTTTCTGTTCTTCCCTGTAAAGTGTCATCAGTGTTAATTTCACATCCTTTTTTTTTTTTTAAATACATCTTCATGGATGCAAATAGATGTAAGTAAATGGAATGACTGTTGATTGGAGACACACTAATTTAACTGGCTTCTATCATTAATATATATCTAATTTGATGCTGTAGTATGTTGGATTGACTCAATGTCGCCTCATCCCCCAGTCAGTTGCATCAGATGGCTGCCGCTTCCTGAGCTTGGTTTTCCTCATGTCTTCCTCTTAAAAGGGAGTTCTTCGCTCCCACCGTTGCCAAGTGCTTACTCTTACTGATCACATGATAATTGTGATTAACTTTGTCTCTCTGTAATTTATAAGGTTTTACAGTATGAAACAATTGTTGCTATAAAAATGTAAATTACATATAACAGCAACTGTTTATGCAATATTGGGAGCCCAAGCTCTTTGCACCCATCCCAAATAAGTTGAAAAAAAGTTAACTAAATTCTCTTGGAAGCAGTTTTGATAAGATAAGCTTTTCCCATAAAACCTGAAATATGACTTTCTTTAAATTCATGTAAACTTTGGACCATAGGACTCTTATTGCATTTTAACTCTCATCCATGAAGATGCTCGGCTGTTGTACTGTAAGTCTTCTTGCTGTATTTCTGAATGCGTATCACATCACGCATGCATCTGAGATACCCCCTCCTGCCTCCTTTGCCCGTTTCTTGTGTTGCCTGGAAGTCCTTCGTGTTTTCACTCAGCCTTTTTCATGCTATGTCAGTCTAGTTTTCTTGGTGTCTGATAGCCAGCAAGAAGGAGATGTTGTCATTGGCCTAATTCGAACAGTACGCTTTGCACATTTTACATTTTTCGGCTTTGCTTCCAGCATATGAAACATAAACAGGACTTCTGAGTTGCATAAATATTCATCTAAAAGAGCCACACTGTACTGTCCTCCCATTAATTGCCATGTTCCATGTATTCGTGAATGTCTCTAACTAATAACTAGCTGTCAGATTTTGATATTGTTTGTACATTCCTGAATAGCATATCCACATACTTTATAGTCTTCAAATTGTACTTGGAAAATAGTCGCATCTGGCAACACTGAAAAAAACCTTTGTGCAAAATCCTCACGAAGGCCTTGATTGACTTTGTGCGTCCTTACAAAGTGGAAAGAGCACGGTGAAAGATGCGGAGCAATTTCAAAGCTTCTTTTCTGCCATTTCAAAACAGTACCGAGCCGACGAGTCAAGTTAATCATCAGCCGCAGCCCCTCTCATTCAGCAACAATGCCAAAGAGCCATGCATCACCGCTACTGACCACTTAAGACATCCACAGCTCTACAGAGCCCATTCAGCAGCAGTCAAAAAAGAAATCAAGGCTATTTTTTTCACTCTGCTTTTATGTCAAAGAGAGCAACTGAATGTGTGATTGAAGGCGGTGAGCTAGGCGTTGGAAGGCAGCTGGCACTCGACAGCATGAAACCCTCAGCAATTCATTCCTTATACCCCTCTTAGACTGGAACATAATACACAGCATTATTACAGAGTATGGTTGTAGACGAGGGGCGAAACACTCTCAAAGATCCATTGTGATTGCCAGTCTTGCCGCGCTTACTTTCCGCTGGATTTATGGCTTCAGTTTGTGCCATGATTTCTGCATTGAAATGAGGAGTGAATAAGGAAAGCGTGAATGCTGAAATCACTTGATAATGGCAGTGTTTTTCCTTTTTGCTTTTTCCTCTTCTGGGCTAAATGAATGAGCTTTATCGGGATTTTGTTTTTTGGAATGTGATCAGCGGGGTAATAAAAGGTGGAAAATGTCGCAAACTGCGAGCATCAGCAGTACAAGTCGTGCTTCTAAGCTCAGAATTCTTAGATACTTTAATCCCGACTCGATATATTATGTTCTGTCTTTGATTGCTAGGGTCTTGAGCTAAATATGTTTTTTCATATCTCATCTGAAAGCTTCATATAATAACATATTAGAATTATGCACCAGCAGTCGTACTAGTAGCAAGTGCTTTTTCTGTTCTGTTTCACATTAAAAGCCCCTATATGCATGAAAACCTGGCAACATGCTTGCATTAGTTGCATAACGCAACTATTAAAATAAATACTAACAAATGAAATTATCATTTTTATTCATCAGATTATTAAAAAATAGATTATTTAAAGAGTTTCTAGTGCAGCTAAGAGGCAGAGGGCAGTAGGGTTTTTTGCAGATCATTTGGTTGTGCAAGCTTCCTTGGGCAATGAGAGCTGGCGCCTCCAAATTTAAGGCCACAGTTCTCAGCCAGACAAGGGTGGATTGCCCACTCCAGGTTGGAGATGAATTGCTGCCCCACTTGGAGGAGTTCAAGTACGTCGGGGTCTTGATAACAAGTTGCGCCTCAAGTGGACTCGTTCAATTGCCTCTGGGTCTTGATAAGGAGCTGGGGAGGAGTGGAACAGGAGGCTAGCAGGATTGATGCATCAGTGCAGACGATGTGCCACTCTGGTGAAGTGTGAGCCGAGTGTGAAGGTGAAGCGGCCGATTTACAAGCTAAATTTCAATGAAGCTGTGTAAAATAAAGTGCAATAATTTGCAAGTCTCATAAACTCTTATTTTATTCACAAAACTCAAAACTTAGAGAGAAGTCACTATTTTAAGGAAAATATTGGCACATTTTATACTTGATGGCAGCAACACGCACTAAAAAAGTTGGGACAAGATCAAGTTTACTACTGTGTTATTTTTGTTATTTTAACACCAGTCTGTAAACATGTGGGAACTCATGACACCAGTTGCTGGGCTTCTGGGAGAGGAAGGTTGTCCCATCCGTGTCCGATCTGTTGTTATGGATGCAGAACTCTCTTTAAAAAGATGCGATCAGATTTGTAGGCAGCCAAGTCCGTAGGGACTAATACACCCCATAGCATCAAGCATGCAGGCTTTTGAACAACGCTGATAACAATCTGGATGTTCCTTCTTCCCTGTAGTCAGAAGGCTGCAGCATCCAGAACCTGCATTTGTGGATGGCACAGTGAACTGTGTTCACAGACAGTGATTTGTGGAAGTGTTCCTAAGCCCATGCACTGATTTCCATTAAGCAATCGTGCCTTTTTCAAGGGCATCCAATACTGATTTTTGGTCGTGTCCCTCGCACACAAAGGTTTCTCCAGATTCTTTCATTAGATATTTGGTGCTATAGATTATAACATGTTGACAGTTTTGAATTTTGCATATTCTGAAATTCTTCCACAGTTTGCAGACAGTCTGGTGAACCTCTGCCTGTATTTACCTCTGAGAAACTCTGCTTCTCTAAGATGCTCTTTTTATGCTACTGACTGTTGCGAATGAACTTATTTATTTGCAAAATGATCTTCCAGCTGTTTCTTTGTAATATCACTTACTTTTCCAAACATTTTCGAGACATGTTGCTGCCAAAACAATTCAAAATGAGTCAAAAAGTAAAATGTTTTAATTTAAATATATGACCTGTTTTTCTCTGTTTTATTGTGGATGAAATATGGGATTATGAGAAAAGCAAATTCTGAATGTATTTGCATTTTACACAGTGACACAACTTTTTTTTGAGTTTGGAGTTGTACCAGTCCCTCCTACCTTCACAGCCAAACACTGTGGGCAGTGCCTGAAAGAATGAGTTTGGAGAAAAAAGCGGTGAAATGAAGTTCCTCCCATGAGTGTTTGGGCTCTCCATGGGAGTAGCTCAGCCATTCAGAAGGAGCTCAAAGTGGAACCACAACTCCTACAGACTGAGAGACCCAGCTGAGGTACTTCTGGCATTTGAATAGAATACCTCCCAGTGAAGTGTTTCACCATTCTGAGTCTGCCCTGGACACACTGGGAATTTATGGAAAAACAATACTAAACACATTTTTTAAAATAATTTTCTACAGATATATAATTAACAAAAACTTCAGTTCAAGCTTTTCTGAAATGATGAAAGAAAAACGCGTGTGCCCATACACAGAAAAGAGTCTGCTTGAGAGAAATAGACCTTAACGGGAAAACTGAAGAAGACCTCTTTGCATAGTGAAAGAAAAATAAATCCAGTGAGAATCTGGGTTACAGTAAGTGTCTATTGCCAAAGTCATAAGGGCAAATGCATGGCACCCAAAAAAATCTAAATAAAATCTATATATTTCTTTATTTCCTTCTGAACATGATACAGGTATTGGTCATATTAACACTTTAATGCTGGCAAGAAATGTTTTTAAATGGAAGCAGTAATCACATTTTTAGACATGCATGAAACAAATGGAGTTTCCATGAACTGAGCAGTGGCGTTCAATTCATAAATCATGAAAAACACTCAGTGCAACAACTGAACCTTCTTATTTTTCCCGGTTCTTTTCTGTTACGCAGTTCCTCCACAGATTTTATTCAAGACTTTTTCGAATGTCTTGTATTTCCCTTGTTTCTGACACCTCTCACCCAGATTCTCATTTAGTGTCAGCAGACCTGTATATCCTGCACAATATGTGAGTCACATTTTGGACAAAGCATGTCTTGGGACTACCTCGGGCTCTAAAGTTTTAGCATAAGTCATTACGTCAAATAATAGCAGCTCTTCATGGTAATTTGTGATGAACCATGTAACCAGAATTAATTAATTTTGGCTACATGGTTCGTTTCAGAAGGAGCTCCTAATCCTTTCAAACACAAGCAAACGTATGACTAACTTTCTCCAGTCAGTTTTCATCTTCAGCATTATCCCCCATTTCAGATTAGACATCAGTAGTCGCATAGCAACAAGACTGAAGTAACGCTCCCTGCGCTCACAGCTGTGCTTTGTGTTTGATCAGAAGAAAAAACGCATCCTATGTGGTCATGCTCTTATATATCATCCGCTGTGACATTATTACAGAAGTGAATGCTTTGTGGGGAAAATGTGTCATTCTTTGCTGCAGAGGAAACAGCTGCAGCAGGTCGTCATGGCTGATTACTAAGAGGAAAGGTGAAGAAACATAAGGATTTTGCACAAAGGGTCTATTATTTAAGTCTGGTGCTTGAATTATTTTCTTTCCTTTTTTTTACTACTACAAAGCTATTGTAGAATCTCAAAATATATAAAGATGTATCATTTCCCTTGTAACTCTCTCCTCCACCTGCTTCCTCTCTAGATACATATGTTAAGCTGACCTTACTTAACTCCATGGGCCATGAGATGTCCAAGTGTAAGACCTCCATCTGTCGAGGTCAGCCCAACCCAACCTACAAAGAGACGTTTGTCTTCCAGGTAGCTCTTTTCCAGCTATCGGACGTCACGCTCATCCTATCTGTCTACAACAAGCGCAGCATGAAGCGCAAGGAGATGATTGGTTGGATTTCGCTGGGCCTCAACAGCTCTGGAGAGGAGGAGCTCACCCACTGGACTCAGATGAAAGAGTCTAAAGGACAGCAGGTTTGCCACTGGCACAGCTTGCTGGAATCTTAATGGCACAGCAAGATAGCGCGCAGGCATAGCTACACGGCGGCGCCGCCGTCGTTGTCCCAGATGGGCAGGAAATGGAAATGTTCAACTGGGAAGCGGGAGTGCGATGCCGTCCAATGAACCAGCGTCAGTGGTGATGAAGAGACGGGAACACAACCACATCTGCACTCAGTTTCTCAGCTCGGCATGGCATAAGCGATTTCATGGCTCTGTTTGACTAAACAGTCATGAATTAGTTTTATGATGAGACATGCTATTTTCCATATACTGCCGCGTAATGACCTTTAAGTTTTTGTAGATGGCATCTTTTTGTCTGCTGAGCCGGTTTAGCTGGGGCTAAAGATCATTGAGCAAATTACACCTGGTAGCCATATGTACCCACACCTCCAGCCGCATAAATACAAGTAGGAGTTTCTAAAGAAGGTTTTAATTTTCCAGACCACCTCTTAGCAGATCCTTACCTTAAAATTTAGCTAGAGACAACTTCTTACCTGGAAATGTCAAACGAGGCTGGACATTATCATTGTGTCATCCCCATCAACTTCAAAAGCACAAGAAGTTTGGCAGATTTTAAAATGGCAGTTCTACAATGGTGTAAAATAGGGACTGTAAAATAATTAAAAAGGAAAAAAGCTTCTTAACTGCAAAACCCACCTGAAGGTTCCTGTACTTCTTTAAAATACTACAAGCAATCTGAAGTGCTTCAGTCAAAGGCAGCTGGACTCCTTTTAGGTTTTTGAAGACATCGTCACCTCTCACCTGAAAGGGTTATTTGCACCTAAAGAAGAAGAGACTGTAAAATACAAATGTTCAGATTTTGGATTCACGTGTCTACTCACGTAAGCATAACTCATGATCTTAGGTGGCGCACTAGACAGCACTCCGAATCAGTCTTTAGAACTGAAAAAAATCTTCTGAATGAAAAGTAAAACCTCTTCAGGAACCTAAAGCGAGTGCAGCTGCCTTCAGTTCAAACACTTTAGATTACCATTAGACGACTGAGAACCCATTCAGTCATAGATAGTAAAAAGGGACTCATGGGGGAGGTAAAACTAGTCACCATGGAACTTCCATAAAATCCTAGTTCTTACATTGGGAATGAGGTTCATGCAAGCCTTAGCTTGTTTAGTATATAACAAAGAGTGACAATCCAAACAGCAACAGCAAAACATTTAACTCAGTCAGAATGCATTAATGGTAAATCAAAAAAGATAAAGCAATTAGAGATAAGGACCTGTAAAGAAAGAAGCAAAAGGCCGGTCTAACAGCAAACAGGAACTTCCAAAGCTAAAAGAAGAAAAGAGACACCAGTGTGTAAGCGCAAAAACCATTTGAGGTTGGTTCCAAATGTGAGTCAGTCCCCATAGACTCCCACTTTAAAATGCCCAATGTAAAGCATTAAAATCATTAAAATGTTTATAGTCTGTTTATGGTCCATCAGCTAAGCCCATTCTCTACTAATTGGAGTCACTGAACTGGATCTCTCCACTGTGTTTATGCTGTTTGGAGCACCTCTAATAGAATTGTCTAACACATAAAAGAGCTTGCTGTGTGGTACAAACCAACCAAGAAATCTCTCACTCCACCCTTTTGTCTACATATCATTAATTCTGGGTCCAAAAACCTAGTATAGCAAAAATACTGAGTCCAAACCAATGAACGCCTTTATGGTGTCCATCTTTTACATAGTCCATAGAATTTCTCCAGATGTCTGATGTGTGAGTCGGAGGTGTGGGTACACAGAGCTACCATTACTGGTCATGCTAACTGCACTGACTCTCTTTCTCTTTGGACCAAAAAATGACATTTCACCTCCTACAGTTCACCTTCCCTCTGTCTTCAGGCTTTAGAAGATCTGGACTGTGACCGGAGACTTTGCACTGGCAGGTCTTTTCATCAGATGTGACCAGCTGATTGGTAACGATCATGTCTTAAATCAGAAATTATATTTTAGTGGATGTTTAGAACAGAGAAGGGAGCACTAGAGGAAGAGGACTTTTCATTTTCTTATTTTGTTTGTTCACCTTTTTTCTGACTGCAGCTTTAATCACTATCACATCATTTTAGAAACATGCATGCCACATGCTCCGTCCAGGGTAACCATAAATGGGACAATTATAAAGTGAATATAGGGACTTTTTCAATTTTAAATGTCCTTTACCAAAGTTTATTTCATCACGCTGCATTGTAACCAGTGCAGTTTCATTCAGGGTGGTGGGAGGTTATAAGGCAATCATAAGAAAAAGAAAGTCAATTCTAAGGTTTTTATGTATCAGGAAAAAATGTTAAAAAGAATCTAGGACTTAGCTGGTCTTAAAAGTGCATCATCAGATGAACAGTTTTTAGTACGCCCCTCTGTTACCGACCACATTTATTTTGTCCTGATAAGTAAAACCTTAGAATTGATACTTTCTTTTTCATGGCTGTAGATTGAGTGAGAATTATTACACTTTAATGAATTCCTCTCTGCCGACACTACTGAGTTACAAGCATAGCTTTTTTTAAACTCAAGCTTAAGTAGAATAAATAAATGTGAAGAATAACAGAAGATGTCAGACACGCCCTGACATCACTGCCAGGGTTTGTGTCGAGATGACATTCAATAGTGATCGTGGAGAAGAAACGAGTGTTTCAGATTGTCGAATATTTATAGAAAACACCAGTTGGAGGACACATTGACTGACTGGGATATGCTATATGTAGGTTAGTTAGATGGTTTTGTGAACATGACTTTTCATTCGAAGGTTACACGCAATGTCACGATTCTTTAAAGAAATTTCCGACACCTTTTTGAATATAAACGGCTCATTAAATCACAGCTAACAGGTGAGACTAAAACCTACTTGTTACCTTTTTCTAACCTGCTCTGGTGCTATAAGAGAGCTGTGGGTGTCCACACAGAAGCCCTTGCCTTATGGTTTTTAGTCAGTTCATCAACTTCTTGAAGAGTTCAAAACACAGACACACCCTGAGAGCACACAGACCTGCATCCACACTTACAGAAAGCACACACAGTGCAGCACCACTCAGCCTCGCTGGAGGGAATTCAAACTTTTGAGGCGATTTCATTACGGCAGCGAGCACCGACAACCCTGCAGACTGTCTACGGGCTTTTTAGCTGCAGCCGCTTTATCTCTGCGTTTCATATACAGATAAAAAAATATATATATACTCTTTACTGTGCCTGTGGTTGTGGTGAAAGGTAGCTTTGTGCAGTGTTTACCAAGTGTGTGTGTGCGTGTGTGTGTGTTGACTGGAGAAGGTACAGTAAAGGGGGCGTGGGGGGGGGGGCTGTGATGTAGGTAGAGTTGTTGCATTTTCTTGTTGGGTGTAACTGTTTCTGATTTTAATTACTGGTTATTAGAAGAAAACAAGCCAAGTCCTGATTGTCTGACATATGCTTTATATTAGTACGGTAACTGTTTTATCTATTTTTGTATCAGCAGCCGGGAGAAGAAAATGTGTCAAGCCAGTTATTAGTGAATCAAATAGTAACCGACTCCGTGAGCAATACTGTTTGAATTGCTACTCTTTATGATTCAGTTTGTTTACGTGGGGGAAGCAACACACGTCTTATAGCTCAGGTCTTATTTACGTTCCCTTTTCTAAAACCAGAGAGGGGTGTGATGGAGACCGGCTGAGTTCATCTCAAAGCAATCTGTCAAGACTTCTCAGCTTTGATGCTTTCTAACAGCTTGAAACAGAAGCACAGCCTTTACAGCACAACAGTGAAACACACAATGTGAAAGACCAAAGCTCATTTGGAAGTGTAGAGATGCACCTGTAATCTGAATCCAAAAGGTTTTTATTTTATGGGATCAGCCTGGAGCCTTTGAGTGAATTTGTATAGTGTGATATTTGATTACCTGTGGGGGGGAGAAAATGGGGTGTGTGGAATTCAACAGAAGACGTGCAGGGATATATTAAAGTGGGATCACAGGCCCCATAGTTAATAATATTACAATATTATTATCAGTAAAGTAACAGATGAAAAATATTAACACTGCTGGGAAAAAAAATCCTCTTCTCTGAAAATATAATTATGCTGGAGAGAACTGGTACCTAAAAACCAACTGGAAATGTTATCCGCAACACTTGATCCATGATTCATGTTCCCTCCAAATACGGAAGCAAAAGAAGGCCAAAACATTTGACTTCTAGATACTGTTACGTTTATAGATTTGAAAAAATGAAAATGCTTTCACGTTGTAAAACTTCAGAAATGTTGTTAAAGTATTTTTAGAGTTTGCAAAAACCAGAAAGCAATACTATCACAAAAGGAACAACATCATACAATCTGGACTGCCTTTAGCTCTGATGACAGCATTCAACGTGGGATCATTTTGATAAATTTATCCAGCATTTTTTTCCATCTAGAACTGCATTAATTTCTCACTATTATCTTGTTTGACGATGGGAGAGGCAGAAATCCCAAATATTCTCAGTGGCCTTAAGATCTGGACTCTTACACAATCTGAGCCCAATGAAGCCTGCCGTGGTCGTCTTTGAATATGCCCTTGACATCAGGGGAGAAAAACATCCATTGATGGAAAAACCTGGTCATTCACTATGTTAAAGCTGTCAGTATATCAGCATATATTTGTATCAGTATATTCAGGAAGTCAGCTAACCTCATTTTTTTTTTAACGTACAATTCGCTGAACCTAAGGCTTGCCCAGCAGGTACAAGGCATGATGGGCGCATGACTTCATCTACCCCTCGTTAGTTAGCGATAAGTCTGGAGCAAGGTAAATCTGGACCACATGACCTTTTACCATTGCCCCAGAGTCCAGTCCTTATGATCCCAGCAACGTGCAGCCCATTTTTCTGATTAGCCACACAGATAAGTGGTTTTCTTAAGACTACACAGCTATGTAGTTCTCTTAATTTCATATCTATGATGACTGTGGTCGAATCTGATTTCACCAAGTTTTTAAGTGATTGTGATCACGATCAGTCAAGTTTTTTTTTTCTGACCACTATCTTTCCAGATTTCAATAATGTGTTGTACATTTCTTAACCTGGCTTTAGTACTTTCAGCTTCTCCAAAGTTGTTTTCCTTGCTTGATGGAGGCCAATAATTTGACCCCTCTGCAATAGAGCAGTGCATTTTTATTTATTTATTTTTTATTTAAAAAAGAGATTCTACTAATTTCATCAACTGAAACGAACATTTTTGTCCTCAAGGAGCTGCTCGAGCACCCGAGGGCCAACTACTTCATCTGCTGCCAGCATGTGAGACCATGAAGTGCTTTAGAAACAAGTGAAAATACTTGAAAGTCAATTTAAAATGCAGAATTTAAAGTTTTAGGTTCGTTCAGGGTCGTTTGAAGAAGTTTAGATGTACAACAGCAAACTTTTGACACATGAATTTTCTGTTTAATGTAGTCTGTTTACAAAAACAGAAGTAAAATTTCCAATCAGGGAATTAAAAACAGATCTCTGTACGTTTAAATTCAGTGCAGTGTACATATTTAAACTCTGCTGGTCTTCTTTTGCTTCCGTACCAAACGACAGAAACCTGTTTGACATCCCTTTGACGAGCTCTGAATGTGTTAATCTTTCACAGGCTGTGTTCCACTAATTACGTGTTCAGACTTGTACATTTACGCTTTGCTGCATCGTTTCTTACGCTTTCGTTTAATTTACAAGATTTTAAGAATTTTCTGGTTTTTTAAGGCTGGCTTTAATTTGTGATTTTATTTTATTTTTTAGAAACTACCTATGCCACAGACGGCATCGGTGCCTTACTGTTTTTCACTCAGCAACCTTGTGTCACAGTGTCTTAACGTACCTGTAAATGTATTTTTCTCCTGTACTTTGGACTGACTTTGATTTGTAAACTGTCTTATTAATTGACTTCTGATAGAGAATTTCTATGTGATGATATTGTTTAAAAAAAGAAACAAAAAAAACAAAGAAACATCATCATGGAAGAGTTTTTTTTTAATTGAATTGTGTGTTGCGTTTGAATCAATGTCCTAAAATTTGCCTTAAATTGCATTTCCACAAAATAACCAACAGGTGGAGCAACCATTGCATCCTGTTTCTTTTTTTTCTTTTCTTTTTTTTTTGTCAATGTTTGAACTTCACTTACTTTATAAACTTTTAACTCTCCTCCGTCAAATGTAAACCACCGAAATTTGCATGAATTCAAAATAAGCGTGGCAGTGTTGTTTCTCGAAATCAGACTGCCTGCAGCTCACGCGGAGAGGGGCTCACTTGTACAGTGGCATCTTTTGATGAACGTTTCTGCCCCACAGGCAAAGATATCATAGCTACACCCAAGTGTACATCTAAATACCTCCCTTTTGCAGAAATCCTAAAAATGGCACAGAAATGGAACGTTAAAAAAACCAAACACATCTTTAGGTGGATATCTATTACTCTACACCTAAATATGTTTGCACTTGTTGTACAAGAGTGTAATTAATTCCAGCTTCATTTTTATTGCACAGACAGACAACTTTAAAGCTGTCAGCCCTCCCCCCCTCTTGTCGGGGACTTTGCTGTGATGAAGTGACACCTCTGCTTTGTGTGATCCTGACACCCAGCAGTAGTTTGAGCTACATATAAAAAGAAGGTAAAGAGAGAGAAAACAAGATCAGAGATACAAGGTTTTCACAATTAACTGTGTTCCCCGACACGTTCCACAGCTGAACGCAGAACAAAGCGCTCTCAGGGAGAAACACTGGAAAATAAGATTCAGTGGCTGCTGTGGAATCAAAGGGGAAATGCATAACAGATGAGAGGGGTTTGCTCCCTCCCCTCTCTTTGTCGGTCACATCCCTGCAGAGCAGATCTTCCAACACACAACCTGTCTGAAAAAAAAAAAGCTGTTAGAATCCTTCAGGTGCTGTCGGAAATTATATTATTACAGCCAGAGGGCACGTGGACGTTTGAGAAAGTAAATGAAGTCAATGGTGTAGCCAATAAAAACAATAAGCAACTGCCAGGATGGCTGAGCAATAAGTAGTCCTGCAAAACAAACAAAAGAGGCATCAATTTACTGACATTAGTTAAACTTAACTGAAGCTGAAGGAGATTTTAGTAAGTAGAAGAGAAAGTAGTTCTTCAGGCAGATATGAACGAAAGCATCCAAGCTTACAAAAAGGCATTGCACACTGCTGCAGCACTTGGCTTCATTAACTATAATCCAAACACTGAGGTGATTTCATTTCTCCAGCGAGCAGCAACAGCCCTACAGAGTGTCTGCAGAATACCAACATTTGATGGCTCCAGGCAAAAGCCGAAGTACACGCTTTTTAGAGACCAGGGGATTATGTAAAGTGGTTAATAAAGAAAATATTAAGTAGATTAAGCAATACCCATTGTCTGCAACTTGGATTCAAATTATTCTCAACTACTGATTAACAGGTTTAAATTTGAGCCTGAGGGATGCTGGATTATTGGGGCCAAGGTGGATGTTTATGCTACATACAATATACTTATAAGGAAAGTAATGATTGTTTAGAAACTAGTCTCTAACTTGCACAATAATTAGCTAATATCTTCTTCTACCTTATCCTCTGAAAAACAAAAGCCATTCACAATATTTTTCAATGACGTATTTGTTTATTGAAGGAACTAAGAAAAGGAACTTGGGACACCGGCATCCTTGGACAGTATTTCAGAATCAGAATACTTTATTACAACATGTTACAGAATTTTACCCATGTGTCTGTCTTACACTGGTCAGATTATCCAATGAGCATTCTGGGCACAGAAAGCAGCACGTGAAATCTATGTTTTGGTGTTTTTATTACCAAAAGTATTTGCATATTTATATTTTCGTGTCATCCCATATACTGATGGAGTAAAAGGACTGAGACGAGGAATAAACAGCAACAGTAGCTACACATAATCCTGATGAAAAACAATAAAAAAGCACAAGCTGTTTCATTTTCCACTTAATAACAGATACTTTATAGTTTTGGTTCTGCCTTTACAACGGTCTTAATTCTTCATAGCATGGATTCAACAAGGTTCTGGAAACATTCTTCTCAGACTTTGGTCCATGTTCCCACGATAGCACGAACGAAAGCTGCAGCTGTGCTTCTGCTGTGTTCTGTGCTGGCAGGTGACACCTAGTGTGCTCTTCTGCAGCTCTAGTGCAGTCGCTTCAATGTTTTAGGATGTGTTATGTGTTCAGAGATGCTCTTCTGCATAACTTTGTTGTAACTTGTGGTTATCTGAGTTGCTGTTGCCTTCCTAGCAGCTCAAAGCAATCTGGCCATTTTCCTGTAACCTTTGGTATCTTCCAGAGAAGTGCTGCTCACTGGATATTTTCTTTCTCTGACCGTTTTCTGAAAACCTTAGAGATGACCGTGTTGGGAAATTACAGTAGATCAGCAGTTTCTGAAACACTCAGACCAGCCCATCTGGCACAAACAACCACGCCACGTTCAAACTCACTGAAATTACCTTTCTTCCACATTCTGATGGTGGCTTTGAACTTCTGCAGGTCGTCTCGACCACGTGGACATGACATTGGAATTGGCTGACTTTTAATTTGTACCCAGGGATCCCCCACATAACAACCTATCACGTGTTAATAAAAACGCTCTTCTGCGGGTGCTTTTTGCAAAAATAATATAAAATTAATCGACATACAATAACGCGGGCGCGATAAGTCACTCAGAACGGGAGAGTGGGGGAAGTTCCGAGCAGGCCGTGAACTCCTCAGCAGTACTGGTCGGGATGGAGCTGCGGCGCTGCTGCTGTTGTTTTCTCTCCGCCGCACGTTCATATTAACTGTCAACCGACGGGAGCAGCTCGGGACCCTCTGCGCGGAGAAGCACCGTGAATGGACTACCACAGAGAGAGCTGGGGCTCGCCTTTATCCCTCCGCCGAAGAGAAGACAAGAAAACATCAAATAAAACAGCTGCAGCATCTGTCAACCTTTGCAGTCTAGGAAAACGCGCGGGTGCAGTAAGAAAAACGGCGCGCGCTCACTGATTAGTATGTAGACAAGTCGCTAATTAACTGGTAATTACACAAGTAGTATTTAAACCCGCCTGTGCGCCTCGCGTGTCTGCCAGGAGTCTAAAATTAGACCGAGGCAGAGCCGCCGGAGGACGCGGTAGTATTTATTTAGTAGTTGGTTGTTGCTTTTTTCGTTTTTCATTAACGCACCTTGGATTCCTGCCGTTACTACAAAGCAAGTGTGGAGCCGAGGACGAGGTCCAACCAATTCAAGTCAGGTAAGATCATATCTGCTCGCTCTAACGTGTGAACGTGCTCAGGATCCCGGCGCTGGAAAGTAAAAGTAGGCTATTAAAATAAAGTAGTAAACGGTCTCAGTTCGTTTTTGAATCACTGCGCGGTCCTTGTTTTCAGTCTGCTTGTTAAACAGTAGCTTATGATTTTGTTTTAATGTGCTACATGTTAAGTTGTGAATGGAAAATGTTTATTGAAACTGTTTTTGTGCGTCCTCCTGATTTTACCGACCTGAGTAAACTGTTGGATAAACCTGATTTAGATCTTGCTACCTGCGGGACTAATGAGAATCGGGGCGCTCAATAGCTCACTGGTGTGACATGACAGACACCCAGGTCCTACACATTACGCAGGCTGACATAACCAGCCACCCTCCTGGCACCCATCCAGCCTCACTTCATTATTTTTGTGGCGACTGCTCTTGGCTGCAAATCCTGAAGTGGCGGTTGCCTGTATTACTGCTGCCTTCTGAAAGGACAGGCTTTTAGGCGATTTAGCTCAATCCTGATCTTCTGTTGTCTCCTTGATGTCATTTCTGTGCTTTCTCGGGCTTAGAGTCACAAGCATCCACTGCTCCCAGGGTGGACTATTAACACCCTGTTAGCCCCAGATGGGATTAAAAAATTTCAGCCTGGCATGCGTAATGGAGTGAAGGCAATAAATAAACACCATCTCCCTCCGCCTCTCTGTATCTGCTGTTTTGGTGAAATAAAGGCTTCGAGTGCAGCCGGCTGGTAATAGTGTTGGATGCGCTTCACCTCCTCTCGCTGCCAACAACATCCGGAGTCACTTGCCAGGAATTCCACCTTTGCTATTTGTTTCCCTTGGAGGGGGGTGAAAAGTGCTATGTGGAATATAGTGAAGCACGCAACAGGGAGAAACATCCAGGTCAGGCAGTACAGACGAGAGGCGTTGTAACAAGAGGAAGCGTCGGGGCTTCTGCAGCACGGTGGATGGCTTCTTGGCATCCAGCTCGGGCAAGTCCGATGCCAGATCCCTTCTCTTTGCTGCCTGCCAGAGCCCCTCCACCCCACCGTCTTTATCAAAAGCCTCACTGTGATTTCCCCCTTTCAGTTCTGTTGCTGAGCTATCAATCATATCTCGCTCTCAGCAGACTCTTCTGCTCATTAAGGATGTGAACCTGTAGGTAGCCTGCAGCCCCCCCAGCTATTCATCTCCCTCAGTGGGGCGCAGAGACTCACATCTGGAGCAGCATTGCAAAACATGGCTCTTAGCAGACATGTAGTGTACGCTTAAGGAGATTCAGCGCACTGGTGCCAAGCATAAAATTAACAAGTGTGCGGCTCATACACAAACCTGCACTGGTATGTAATTAGGCAGAAAAGCAGAAAAAGGATAGATGTAGTGGATTATAGAGACTCCACTGCAAAGGAAAGTCTGGAAAAATAATGCTGAAGGGACGTCAGTGGTGATGATAGCTGGCTGGCTTCACATCATCCCCTTTGTCCCTCTCTTTCCCTGCTCTGTTTTGTGTAAAAGGTCTCAGCCAAGACAAGTTGAGCTGCTTTAGTGAGTGTTTTTGTGTGTGTGTCAGGACCGCAGGGTGTAGCCCCAGACTTTTTTTTTTTTCCTCCCCCCCTCAGGCACAGCTTTCCCATCATGAATGCTCCTTTGTGCTCCAGAATGACACACAAGGACGGAGAGCAACTTCAGAGGAAAGGATAACGCAAGTTTGTTTCTGCACAATTAAGTGTAAAAATAGAGGAAGGTGTGACACGGCTCTCGCTTATAGCAAGGAGCTCACGGGCAGTATTTACAGCCCGAGATCCTGCGGCTCAAGAGGAATTTTCTCAAAGGTTTCTTTCAGTGCTTTAGTGTGGGTGTCTGGGGTGAATTTAGACCTGACAGAATTAATGCAACATGTACAAACACTGCTTCAAAATGCCTCGCATTCCAGAAAGGAAAAGTAGTTAATCACTTATCATAACTGCTAACACATGTGCAGTCTTGGAGGATTTCACTCCCATTTTTTTATTAGCTTAAAAAAAAAATCACCTTTGGTTTCATGCACAGGTTCAGAAGGAAGAAGCAAAGTGGATTTGTTATACTGTCATCTGACAATGTGGTGGCTTTTTCTTCTTTTCTTTTTTGTACACAAACACACGATGCCCTTGCTTGTCTTTAATGTGCGGCATGTCCACCTCTGGGAGCATCGGCAGTGACGTACTCACACACAACCCCGGCCCGTGAACCCTCACAGCCACAACAAGCCGTCCCCAGATAGTCCATAATGCAGCTTCCCTGTCACAACACATGTGTCACCGCTCAGCAAGAAGAGCGCCCGGTGAAAACCTCGAGGGCCCTGAACCCAGCTTAGTCACGCCACCGCGGCCAAGACGGCCCCTCTGATAGCTCCTGACAGGCTGCACGCTGGCACAAGCACAATCAAAGATGCAACGCAAAAGGAGAAAAAAGCAAAGAAAGAAAATACTAGCGTAAGAGCAGAGGAGGCAGTTACTTGGGGAGCTGCAGTTTTTGACCTTGAAACAAACACCAGACAGAAATCATTTTTGCTTTCTGTAGCTGCTCGATAGAAAACGTAAATCTGGACCAAATAAAAGCATAACTCCACTGCCTTAGAGTCTGCACAGCTCCAGCTCAGATGGTGGGAATTTTGCCTCATGCTGTATTTCAATTTTAATTGGGACATTCAGAGTAGCTGGACTTATTTGTGATTTTTTTTTTTTTGTATTGCCAGATGTGTACCACTGGTGAAATTCTGGTCATATATCAGTGTTTATTTGGGGGGGGTTCAGCTTGGTTTTGGCATTTATTAGCACACAGGAGTCCTTTTTGTAACCATAACTGACCATTTTAAAGTCGTCATTGCATTACTAATGAACATAACACCAAAAAACAGGAAAAAGCATCCAGTATCTGCCCACGTCAGTCGACAAGGCCAGCGATACGAGCCCTGTTGACATGTGTCTCGGGGCTTTTTTTAAATCTCTGAAAAAAACCTGTTGATTGACTTTTTGTTCACACCTCTGCAGCGTTTTGCTCTGATTTAGTCAGCATGGCTACTGCTTCTGTTTGACTGCGGTCCACTTCACTAGCAGGGGGCTAATTGCTTTCCATTTGAGTGTCTCAGTTTTGATTCATGGCTCACAGCGCCTTGTTGTTGCTATTCTGAAGGAGATCTTGATGTCATGAAAGCTATTATCTACTCTCTATCTGTTCCCTCTCGCTGCTTCACCCTCTGATGCCAGCACTCGCGCACACTATCCGCCCCCACTTCAACAGGCGCGTTGATGGGTCGTAGCTTCTCCATATTGAGAAGAAGTGGGCTGCGTGTTAGCTTACAGTTCTCAGTTAAAGTATGCTGATCACCCTCAGTTCATCCTCTCTCATAGACTTTATTAGTCATCCTGCCACTCTCTGCCAGCTGGTATTAACCTGCAGTACTTATTTTTTATGCAAAGTGTGTCAGCATCTAAATCTCTGTTTATATTTTACGTATTTTTATTAAATAACATTTGTTTTTTTAATGCATCGGGTATACTAATGATAGTGTTAAAAATAAACAAAATGCTAATAATAATAAAAAAACACATTGTGGGTATTTTATTATACTAAAGCAGGGATTTTATTCTGTTTCAATTGATTGATTAATAAGTTTTACTTTAAACTTTTCAGAATTTCCAAATAACCACAATTAGTCCAATATTTCCGACTGATTTTATGAACGGCCTCACAGATGGGATTATACTGGTTTTATTCATCCATTTTCTTCCTCTTACCCAGTTCAGGGTTGCTGAATTGGATAAGTGGGGGATGATAAACAGGATACACCCTGGATAGGTCACCAGTCTGGGATGAAGCTGGAAGCATGTTGGCTTTAAACTGGATAAAACAGCCACGCCAAAGGAGCTAATTAAAACAATCAGACGGTCACCACATTATAGCTGCTAGCTCAGACTTCCACACTGTTATTTGTTCCTCAATGGTTAACAGTGACCATACAATGTGAGGTGTTCACAGCACTATGTTCCCTTGTCCTGCATAATGAGAAATTCATTGTATACAGTTTTCCAGCCGCTTCTTCGTGCCAACGGGAGCCAGCTGAGGTGATGTGGGCATTGGGTCAGGGTGCCTTATGGGTGACTCCCTTTGAAGGTTTTCCATGAACAGCCGACTGGAGACTTTATTATTTATCTGGCCTCGGAACGCTTCAGAATCACCTGGGAGGAAGTGGAAAGTTTTGCTGGGGAGAAGGATGCCTCCAATATCCTGCTAGCCTGCGTCCAAAATGACCTGGCGTTGGATAAGTGGAAAATGATCGCTGACTCAAATACAACTCCAAGTTCTTTTAGTGGTCAATTATTTAGTGAGTTGAATTTTGAGGCAGACACGCTACTAAATTAACATTTTTAACATTACAACGGCAAAACAAGTCAACCCCAAAGCGATAGAAAGCCAGGATTTGTTGCATTCTTTTGTGTGTTTCGTGTATTAATCTGAGGAGCTCATTGCTTCACATATATTTGAGTTTATTCTCTAATTTTTTGTCTCGCTGTATCACTTTATGTACAGTTTGTTTCCGTTGCTCTTTGTCACATTTTCTGATTCACCAACTCTCAGCCTCGCACTTTGAAGGTGCTATTTTAACTCTGTGTTACACAAACAGGTGGGTGGAAATGCAGTTAATGAAGCGCAGAATCAGTGCAAGCAGCTGCATCCTTTTGGAATGACATTTATTGACTGTGTAAGCTCTCGTTAGTACACATTTCTGTATCCATATTATAGATGATGCTGTTTAAAGTTTTGAGTTGCCGAAAGGGTTTCTGGCTGCTTTTGTGCCACATTTAATTGTACTTTATTTGCATTTGCAGTCAGATGCACATTTCTAGAAGCTTTCAGTATTTGAAAGCCTCTCTAGTGAAAGCGAGACTGAGGATAGAAAAGACCACGTGTTGTATTGATGCATCTGGCCAGGTATCTCTAGACACAACAGGTACTCCACATGTGACAGGTTTCAGTGCCGCTGTCCCCGTCACATCACATCAGCATTCAGTGTCTGTGTGTGAGCAGAGGCAGCAGGCATCACACTATAAAGAAAAGCAAGGGAGCAGCGAAGGCAGTGCCGACACTCAACTTTTTCCTCTTCCTGCGAGATCCAAAGTGCCTGCCGTGAGATCACAGAGCTCTGAGGAAGCCTGCTGTTGAAACTCCCGTCAACGCAACCACAGGCAGCTCTTTCAGGGCTACACCCACTTATCTTCCCACTGTGGAGATGTGTCGCTTAGATTTGGTCCACCACACAAACTGCCAGCACACGCACGCACCTGCCTGTATCTGTGCAGGAGCAAGTACTGACACACACAAAGGCTGACAGTGACAGGAGCTGACGCTGTTGACAGTGAATTTTTAAAAGCCTTCTTTTTGCTTCATGCATATGCATAAGGTCAATATCAGTGTGCTTCTCAGGGCTTTATACCCGGGGCTTCCAGACGGTGTCCCACAGCAAGCCCACAGGTGTGCTATTATTACTGCAGAGGTACAAAAAAGCAATTAATACAATTTAAATGTACGATATTAGTCCCAACCAACATGGTGCCATACCAGCTGTAAAGGCACCTGAAAATGAAATATGAGAGAGAGTTTATCAGACAGTCAGCTCTTCTGAAGTAGACAAAGTGTTTTTAAAAGCAAAAAGAAATGTCGGTGTCATGCAAAAGGGCCCTCATCTGACATTAAAGTCGAGAACTGACGTCAGGTGACATAAAAGTTTTTTTAGGCAGATGTGTGTTGAAATTTTTTTTGCCCTTTGCTGTGCTTTGGGGCCAGAGAGTTTGATACCCACTGCTTTATAATGCATTGTATTAAATGCATTTCACTTCACCTTACTGGCATTCAGTGCCATCAAAGGAGCCCTTCAGTGACCGAGCACCTCAGAAAATACAGAACTCGTTCATTTTTGGACTTTATTATAGAAACTTTGATATATCCCAATTTGTATTTTAAACTTGAATAATAACAATTTAGTGTTACAGATTTTTCATCTTTTGGACAACAATTAAAATTAAAAAGGAATTAATTTACTCATTAAAAGAGAAGAAACTGCAGTTACATTGATGTTTCCACATTTTACATTATTGCTCGTATATCTCTGTGTCAAAGGTCATTTTTTTTTACCCAGAAGCACATAATCATGACCCCAGTGTTCACACTTATAATATTACCTACTTATCTAGAGCTATATGACATCTGCAGCAGGTTATTTTTTATTTTTTTATTAAGATTTGAGGACTGCAAACATAGTTGTTCCTTGTCAGAATTTGTTGAATTTGTGCTCTTGTTGCTCTGGCTGTGCATTTGTTGCAATGGAATATGGCAGAACAAAATCTTGCCGACACACTTGTGTCCTCTGCACAATTCCCTGTTGCACAATTTATCTGCTTGATTCTGCGTGGTTGTTACGTCGTGACACATCGCATGTTTGTGTGCGATGCTCTCAGGCCGTCCGGGATCTATTTTGATGCGAAAACCACAGACATCTTTTCCCTGCTATCTGCTCCCCTAAGGCTTGAAGTAAAAACCTGGCCAAAGAAACAGGGAGTAAACACTTAGCACACACACACACACACACACACACACACTGTTAAACACATGCTGGATTGATTAGCATTTTTGAGGCCGCAGAGAAAAATACTTTGAGAGAGAGCACAGAGTTTATTAGAGACATGCTTCAAAGCTTCTCAGAATCAGTGGACAAATAAAATCCCCCATGTTTGGCTGGTGCTCATTTTTTTTCTCTTAAATATTCCTAAAAACAGCAGCTGACAAGATGCAGACAACACGCTCTCATATATTAAAACACTGTGAGCTGAGGGTCCTGGTTTATCCACCTTAATGTCATAAATGCCTGTGACTACAGAGTGCCATGTTCAGCATAAAAACCTGCTGTGTGTGTGCGTGTGTGTGTGTGTGTAGATGCTGTGCAGCAGTTGCAAACAAAATGTGAAAACAAAAGCTGCTGGCAGTGGTACAGTGTTCACTTCTAAGGCATGTAGCTGCAGAAAAATGAAGAAGAAGATGAACACCGAAGTCCAGTAAAATCCAGCTGTTAACACCATCATAGTTGGAGGTGTACGTGTGACACCACTCACAAGGTTGTAGCTGTGGTTTCCAGTCAGGAGGGTCACAGTACAACAGGAGGTGTCACTCCAACATTCACGTCAAGAAAAACCAACTTCAGCTGCAGTTTTCTGCCTTTTTTTGTCACATACAGTCACCGGACACTTTTTTAGGTATACTTGCTCAGTTGCTTATTAACACAAATATCTAATCACATGGCAGCGACTCAGTGTACTTAGGCATGAAGACGACCTGCTGAAAATCACACCGAGCATTAGAATGAGATAGAAAGGTGATTAGACTTTAAACGTGGCATAGCTCTTGGTGGCAGATGGGCTGCTATTCCCATCTCTAGGGTTTACAGGGAACGTTTGACGTTCAGGGATAAAACATCTCATAGATGTCAGAGGTTAAAGAAAATGGCCAGATCACTTTCAGCTAATAGGAAGGCAACAGCAACTCAGATAACGCAACACAGACGAGCATCTCTGAGTGCAGAGCACATCAGCAGAAGAGCACACCAGAAGCCAATCCTGTCAGCCAAGAACAGCTCAGCTTCCAATTCTCACAGGTTCATTAAACTGGAGTCATGGATTTTTCAAATATTTGAAAAACACGATGCTGTGAGTCATATCTTCCTCGCGCACTTTGTGCTTCTTGGTACCAAAGGAGCCACTGAACGTTTTTTTTAAACATGACACCAGATCTCATCATAGGTGTTCAGCCGAAAAATCTGCACCCTGCTCAATCTTTTCCATTAAGAATTAAGAATATCCAGTACCAAGAGTCCAACCTCGTGCTAGCAAGGTGTACCTAAAAACGTGTATCGATAAATGGACACCTAAAATAACCAACATGAGCCATTTACATAGATAATGAGATGCAGATTATTAATGTATTACAGCAGCAGTTTGTAGGAACAGCAGGAACAATATGTATAGCGTACATATGAACACAAGAAGCGAGACATATCAGTAATTAGATAAATACAGTTTTTATGTAATATTAAATGCATTATATAGAAGCTTTATTTCTAGAACTGTTCAAGTTCTCCAATAAACCTGTCACGGTTCTGTTGTTTCAGGCTGTCGTGTCTCTTTGTCTGATCTCAGACCGACTCTGTGATGTTCCCATTGATGGGCTGCACTATGAAATGAATTTGACCTACTTAGCTTTACCTTGGGGGCTATCAAGGAATGTCAGGATTAATGAACTCTACGGCACTAAAACGATAATTAAGATACACGCTAACTAATGTGGCGCTTGTGCCCTTTCATGTAAAAGCAGTGGGGTTTGCTTCGCCTCCACTGCCGGTCACAGACGCATTTCTGCGTATTTCTCATGAGAAGGATCAAATGTAATCCATATCCAAAACAAATGTGAGAAATTTTTAAAATCTAATACAGGATGAAGGCAGAAGGAAAGCTGAGGAAAAAACACCAGATAAGTTCTGTTAATGTGTGTCATGGATTCATCTGTAATCCTCTCTATTGTTGGATTTTGTCACTTTTATTTAGGCCCAAAGAACAATAAAAAATCCCAGCTACAACTTATATTTCATAGGATGGTTTACTTGGGAAGTTTAACCTGACATTATAAAGTTTTGTAGTTTCGCTCTTAAGCTCTTCTCCTTGTGGCTGAAGATCACGATGTTAGCTGTACGTTTGCAGCCATGGTGCAGAATAAATTTGACACCCTAATAGTGTTGCATGATAAATGACTATCTAAGCATGCGAAGTGTCCAACACCTTTGCAGAATACTGTGATAACTGAATACCTCCATAGAAATGTGTGTGTCTGAGCACCGTGGTCAGCACTTGTGGTCCTTTCTTGGCTTCCCTTTCAAAATGTTTCAGGACACATCAAGCTGTGTGTGTCTGAGTGTGTGTTCGCCTGCCTGTCTCAACGCTGGAGGGAGGGAGTCAATCACAGCAGCAGAAATCATCCCTGCAGGCGATCTGTCTCCACTCATGACAAGGCTCCTAAGGCACTTATCTTTCGTTCCCTGACTCATACCATCTATCCCGCCCTCCCTCTGTCTCTTCCCCCCCTCAGTCTTCCTTCCTATTCTCTATCACTCTCTGTATCCCTCCCACGGTTTGTCTCGTGCCCTGGCACCGCAATTAACTTCTCATCATCAAAGAGTGTAATGAAAAAGAAGGCGAGATGGAGAGTCAGACAGAGTTAGGGAAGCTGCGAGAGAAGAAAGATAAGAGGGATGGAGCCAGAGGAGCTGTGACTGAACAGAGGTGAAGCACTCACACAATGCTAGCACACACTTGTGCGCACTCAGTTTTTTTTCTTCTGTTTTTTTGCCCCTGAAATGCACACATTCAGAAAAAGAACGGGAGGAAGAGCAGGATGATCTCCCACCCTAGGAGATTATTCTCTCCTCGTTCCCTGCTTTTATTCCTCAACCCTCCGTTTCTTCCTCCTTCTTCTTTTACAGACACACACACTTGTTCTCACTGCCTCCTCCTCCTCCCCCTCCTTTTCTTTGAAGAACAAGAAGTATTGCTGCACATGTAGGGAAGCTGCTCTGTCGGCATTCTCATTGTTTTTCTTCACCCCCTTGGTTCAGAGAGCTGTCAACTGTGACCGCTGTTGAAAGGATGTCAGCAAGAGACTGAGAGAGGGATTCAGGCGGAGAGGGTGGGGGGATGAAAGAGACGAGCGAAGGAGGGAGAGGGGATGTCGAGATGGAGGTCCCTACGGAGGGCAGAGGGAGTAATGGCATGCTTGTTTCTTTGTGCCCGAGCAAACGTTGCAACAGCAGCGGTAAGGGGAGGTGATGGAGGGAAAAATAGCTGAGGGCAAAAAAGCAGCTTGGGGTGGAGAGATGAGAGGGGCCAAAGCTGCTAATGAAGCATGGCACTAGCGCTCAATAACAGTGACATAATTGGCCTTAGTTGGTGGTCCTCAGGTGTGGAAACCCTCAGCAGTGAAATGCAGTTCACAGAAGTATGATTTGACTAATTTGACAGCATGTTAGAAAATGTGCATAATTCATAATGTAACATGGTGGATTATGACCAAAACCAGAATAGCTGAGTTGCAGGCTCCAGCGGGGAGTCAGAAGAAAACCCTCAAGCTCTTTCTGGCCTGTTCTCTGTCTGATTCCTCCACATGTGCCGACATTAAAATCTGCTTGCTGAATTTCCCCAACCACAGTACCACAGTCTGTGTGCCCGTTACCTCAAATTTAGGGCAAGTGTTTAAAATCATCACTTTCTCCTCCATATATAGTCAAAATTCACCAGCTGCTCCTCTAAGCCTATTTGTGTATGATGAAGATGGACAAAGCCACTGTGGTGTCACCCAAAATCCTGTTTTTAAAACCTCAAGCATCTTAGGGAGACTGCATCCATACTTGAACTAACAGAACCATAATTTACAAAATGAATATTAAGTAAGTTGCATTAAGTTGGCTTCAAACAAGAAGTTGAAATGATTAAGTAGGACAGCACTCTCCAAGTTTGTCTCCTTTAAGAGCTAACATGCTATGTTAACCTCTTGCAGTAAATGTCTTTGTTCATTTAGAGGCTGCAGGGAGTCCTTCATCTTATTTCTTCAGCTTCCCAGCCCTTTTTTTTCTTTTCAAATCAAATTTGTTCCCAAATGTTCAGCGATTGCTGGACTGATGTTGGTTGTTGGACGTCTCGCCCAACCTTATCGTCCTGACCTTATCTGTCTAGGATATATCCTGCCTCTTTCCCAGTGTCCCAGTGTCATCTCCCTCCAACCTTAAGTGGATAAGCAATTAAAAAAATGGGTGGATGTGTTTTCCTTACATACCTTTACAAATGTCACTTTTTCATTGTCATTTGTTCCACACAAAATATTTTGTCTACTATAATCATCTTTAGTTTTACATGTTTCTCCCATTTGTACACTTTAATGTACTTTATATACACTTTACCAATATCCAGTGTTCTCTTCTGCTTTTGCGTAGCATGACTATTGAAATCTTGAAACCTGTGACCGTTCATAACAGGCGGATCCAGCAGACAGGAGCACAGCCCGGGATAGAAGCTAAAGCCATGTGAACTGGTCAGCAGCAAAGTGGATTTTAGCTGCCTAAAAGAAAGCAATATTGGTCGAAGTGTGTGCTCTATTTAGTACATTTTAAAGCTAAACTGACAAAAACAGCACTTTAACCTCAAAAGAGACTGGTTGTGTCACTGTGTGACTTTTTTTTATTAGTTTGAAAGCAAAGCTGCAAAAAGTGACGCAGCTTTGTTGAAGAAGTGATTTATGAAAAGCCAAAGTACGAAAACATAAATGATATTGTCTAATTCTGCAGGTCTGAAAATATGTGATATGATGAGGAGAGACTATTGATCTTTGGTATTACTCCTGTCTTCTCAATGTTGGTCGATTCCAAAGAGTGTGTACTCTAACCGACTTTTAGATGTTTTCGCGTTTACCCATCGCGAGGCAGTGGACGTTTAAATGACCCTCTCTAGATCACAGCTTTGCAAAGAGGCTGAGTTTCATGCAGTGACAGTAATTCAGTGGATTGCCAAACACAGTTTTTTGGTTTGTTTTGTTCTCTCTTGATGTTTGCATTTACATTTTTCCATTGCAAGCTTAACCACTTGTTGTTCTTTTGTCTGTATCAGCTTAATTTCCTAAATATTCACTTCACTTTCATTGACCCCGCTGGCTATTTCTTCCGATGCTGCAGCTCGTGCAATCGCGGCGACGTGTAAATCCTGCCGTCATGAGGTCGTAGCTCACAGGGGGTCTTGTTCATGAGTGAGGATAAAATGGAGCATAAAATTAACTACATTGCCAGATTGTACTGCAGTGGTGTAGAAAAAAAATAGCACAAGACTGGCGATGTTGAGTTTTAAAGCATGTCTGCTGTATGCACGGCCGTTGTGTGTAATACATTACTCCCCGGGGACGAGTAGATTGGATTGGTGAGAGCAGCTCTGTCTGAGCTGATGTTTCGTTGGCTTTAGGTGTGCCTGATTAGTCAGTTAAAGGCAAACGCTAGAAAAGCTGCACAGAGAAATAAAACTGTTCAGCCAAGCAAAACTGGGAGCTTATTGAAGCGGACATTTTAATCAGCTACCCAACAGGGGTGAGGCTGAGATGGTGTCGCCTCAGTTTGGTCTGTCAGGATGGATTGTGGGCGATGATATCTGTTCGAGCGGGCAGGTGGAGGAGGGGCAGGAGAAGCTTTGAGGAGGAAAGGTGGTGACAAGGAGGTCCGGCAGCTGATAACTCAAACAGCTGGCTCTGCATTCTGCATGAAGGGGGGAAAATATCAACAGTGAACCAAATGACAGCCATTCACTGTGATCAAAAGAGCGATTCGGCATCTCTCTGCAGATTCACAGGATCACAGACAGATTTTGGCTGTCGGGCCACTCGGCATCTTCACAGTAGGGCTCTGTTTTCAGATTGAAAAAGCTCAGTTGGCAGGTTACTGCTGCTCGCTGCCAAGTAATATCTTGGTGTCTTAGCAGCGTCACTTCAGTTTCAAACGTAAGATGGTACAGAGTGAAATATTTTGTTCTGTTCACACTTAATTCAGCATTAATAAGAATCAAATAAGCGCAGTGCCTGTTGGAAACATGTTGTCAAATCGTATGCCCTGTGCTCCGGTCCTGCTGGCACCGCGCACGTCATCTCCTTCGCTTCCTAGATTATCATGTTGTTGACACAATCTTCCCAGTGTGATTTGATGTGTGGGATCCATTTCACCGAACAAATTGGTGTCAAACATCTCGCCAAGTCTCCTACCAACTAATCAATAGGGAATTCATGGTGTGAGTGGGTGTCATTTCTCCATCTGTCCCTCGCTTTACAGAACTGCGCATATAACGGAGCTGCCAACCATCTGCCAATTTTTAGCGCTCGCCATTATTGCCGTTCAGATGTGTCATGCAGCTCGAACAGAAGCTGGTTACTCCTCCACGCAAAATCAATGTATTTGGCAGCATCAGATAAACAGCTTGTTAACATTTACTGCGTCATTAGGGGAACATATGCAGAGCGCTTGTGAGATTTATGGAAACCGGTTCATTATTAACCGCTAATAGTGGATAAACCAAACTCAGTTTATCATTCTGTTTCCAAATACTGCGTAAGTTGATGTGATATCTTTATAAGTGGAGGCTGAGCTCGGTCGTTCTTTTATTCTGTTTATTCCAGACCTGATTAGGAGAGAGAGATGACCCTTGTTTTGTCCATGAATCCTTTCCTGGACCCAGAGGGAGACCCTCCGCTCTCCACTTACCAGCCCATATGGGAGTCGGAGCGCTGCACTAAGACCTGCCTGTCAAACCCCGCACCGCCATGCAGCTCCGAAGAACAATTCACTCCAGGTACACACAGACTGATGTTTGCACAGTTAAGTTGTTTATTCAAACTTGCACAATTAAAGTTGTTGAGTAAAACAAGCAGAGTTAAAACAGTTGTGTGGCCATGCTCGACCTTGTAATCTGAGCCATCTGCCCAAGCCTCATCAAGGCGACTTGCTCTCCAGGAACCAGAATGTAAGCATGCAGCGCTTCTTATGGGAGGTTGTAGCAGATGCTGTTGTGTTGAGCGGTCAGCTAATTAACATGGTAGCAGGCTGGCATGTGCTTCTTAGTTCCATTTTAATTTAGAGCCCACTCATAAGACAAAGACCCTGCAAAAGCTTCAAAAGATATGTTGGTATTTTAGTCTTGCATTATACAGATGTTTCAGCTAAAGTATTAACTCTGACTCCGACCTTTCTCTAACCCTGGTCTCTGAGGTTTTGTCCCCTGACTTCACCCCAAGAATAAAAAAATTTAGTCGGGGTCGCCTCACAAAGTTTCTGTGTCTCTCTTTGGCACTTCTGAAATCTTAACATGTATTTCAGTGTCTTAAACATCCCCATAGTGTGCACATTAATTTCAGTATAAAAATATTTCATTTATATTTGCTATTTTTGGCTTCTGCATAAACGCCTGCAGGGACAGTTTACCCCCAAATCAAATTGATCTGTTTTTGCCTCTGGCCTGTGGTGCTGTTTATAAATCTAGATTATTCAGGTGTGAGTCACGTAGTGTTGGAGATACAGAGATGTCTCTTTTCGCTCGCATACGAGGCAGATGACACTCAAGCTTGCAGTGCTTAAAGCGACCCAAAATACAGCAGCAGTGTCTCTTTGCAGAAATCACGAGACCTGATTACTCAAATAAATATATAACAAATCAGCTCCACAAACCTTGTTGTGAGTAGTTTTATGTATTTTAAAGGCAACTGCAAGGTTTGTGGATTTGTTTAGTAACCATGTCGTAGGTTCTAAAAAGAGACACCGCTGCTGACTCTTTCAAATGTACTTTTGGCATGATAGCACGTGCCAGCTGCGTCCAATATATTCAACAGAAGGTGGATATCTCTACTGTGGATTTCTACGAAACTGGGCACCTCACATGAAATAATCCAGCTGGATAAACAGCACGACAGGCTGGACTGGGAACTCTTCCTTTAAGGAGCAGGAGTCTAAATATTCTATATTCAGTCGGTGATTAATGTTAGCTAATGTCACGCAGTAATGGTGAAAACTTATAGTTCATCAGTGCAAATGATTAATGGTGATATTCTCTCTCCCTCTCTGCGCAGAGTCATCCTGCAGACGAGTTCCTGATCATATTTCAATGTCGAGGATCGCGTACTTCAAGAGGAAGTTTGTTGATGATGATGATGAGGCACCCTTTAGCTTCAGGACATACTGCCAGACTGTAAGTATTGGTACAAACACACTGAGACAGAATAAGTGGAAAGACTGTTGAAAAGTGAAGCGTTTAGTTTATTCCGAAACACTGTAAACTGTACAGTATCTATGCTGTTTAATGCAAATATTTTTAAGTCCAGCTATTTCCGTCTCTGTATTTTGTTACTAATTGAGGCAGGTCACTGACAGGTAGATCTAATTGAAAACTGTCCTTCAGGTTGCACCGGTTCTGGAGGAGCGTGCCCACGTGCTGCGCCTCTCCCTGGAGAAGATGCGATTCATTGACGACCCCGAGGCATTCCTCCGCCGCTCCGTTCTTGTTAACAACCTCCTTCGGCGTCTGCGAGCAGAGATCCTGCTCCAGAGCACTGACTGGTGCTTTCCGCCCAACCCAGCGTTTGCCTCTGGCCCTTGCATCCTGCCTCCCAGCACTAACCCCGCTCACCAGGCACTCCACAGAGCAGTGCCCGCCCGCATCTGCTTAGCGCCCCAAGCCGGGCCGCCCTTACGCAAACGTTTCCGAATGGTCCGTGGGGGACAGGGGGATCTCCGCCCTGACTGTACCCAGACATGCTGCTGCATCTACGCCGCCGCGGCCGCCGCAGGACACTACCTCCACCTCCCATTCTCCATGTACGACGCAGCGCTCTCCTGCTCGTCTGCACCGCACTCCTCCTCGTTTTTTCAGCTGGCCAGCCATAGTAAGTTAGGGCTGGCAGTGGCCGTGGATGATCGTGATGATGAGGATGACGATGTTGAGGAAGAGGAGGAAAATGAGGAGGAGGAAGAAGAGCGGGAGGAAGAGGAGGAGGACGAGGAAGACGATGATGAAAGAAGACAAGCGGGGCCTTCGGTCGATGTCGTTAGCAACAAATCAAGCCAGAAAAGTAGGACTAGGACCCTGCTGGGTGATGCACACGGGAGGACAGAGGACAGCTGCATGACAGATAGGGTGGAAGAAGAGGAGGGAGAGCAGGAGGAAGAAGAGGAGGAGGAGGAGGAGGAGGAGGAAGAAGGCGTGAGACAGTGCCAGTGGGACTGTACTGCAACAGAAAGAGGGCCACACAAGCTTAGCTTTTGGCATCGGAGGGCTCACAGACAATAATTCAATAGCATTCTAAGTCTCCTAAAAATGTAATGACGACGACAACTGTCTCATAACAGATTAAGGTGGAAGCTACCTACACTATAGAAATGCCAAGTCAGCTTTATTTTAATGGGTTATTATACTTCAGGGTACACAGACACAGCTGTCATTAGCATTAGTGAGATGAAGAAAAACAGCCTCTTCTTGGCCTCTGTTGGCACTGCACACATTTCTCAAACAATTATAAAGACCAAGGTCACATATGGCGGGGTCTTAGGTCCCCAAAGTGAAGTGAAGCTTGCTATTGCACTGTCTGCAAGACCATTTTCAAGCCCCACAGCACAAAGGAAAAGGTCTCAAATGGGGCTTTTTTATTGGTGCGACGGTCTCATTTCAGGACCCTAAACAAGCCTATGAAATAATGGGTTGTGGATCTGGGAGTGTGTGTTTGCTTCTGTGTGTGTGTTTGCAACATAATATGTAGCATTTAAAAAAAAACTTGATTCTGAGCTGTTGTTTTTATTAATAAATCGGGGTGGTGGGGGGGGTCACGCATAATCATGTGTGACTGCTGATTCTGACGCTGACTCAGGCTATGGCGCGCGACTGTGCTGCGGCGGCGGCACGATATCGTTTATTCTTCAGATTACTTTAAAACAACACAATCATGAACATTGTTAAATCACATTTTCAAAGTGCCTTAGTGTTTTTATAGATTCATGTATATGGCGTGTTTATGTATTTGTTCTTGTTTTTAACGTAGCTATCTTGCATTCCAAGCGACTGCGTTTGACTAAAACAGGACACGGGCATGTAGTTAAATGCAGGGATGTTAAAAAAATGTTCAACTAAATTTAGACACCTGAAAAGTGTTTTTGTTTTTTTTGTACTTTGGAATGCATGTTTTCTAGCACCTCCTCTTCTGACAAAGCACAAACGTTCTGCAAACTTTGAAGGAGCGATGTTTAAGCCTTTAAATGCTAAATGTTTAAGACCTCATTTATACTCGTCATATCCGACCAGAGAAGGTTTGTTGTTGGTTTACCAAAAATCACATGAATCTAAAAAACATAAAACTGGATCACACACTCTGAATTTAAAGATTTTGTTGACAGCATGATAATTAGATCCTGTAAATATATATAGAGCAATGTTGGTTTTGTTTGTTTTTTTTATGTTAAAGATTTCTGGTTGGTGGATTTGTTTCCTTTGCACAGATCCAGTTCTCCCATTTATGGTGTTTATGGTCAGCTGTATGACACACTAACTGCTAACACCTTCTGATTTAATCTCTTGAAAATAAAACAATAAGTATTTTCCAAAATGATGAACTGTGATTATGACTGAACTCTGAAAGTATGCCCATCCTCTCGAGAGTCACGTCTGTGTATGTGCCCTCAAGTTTTCTTGCGTCTTTGTGCATCGGAAATCAAGCACAATGTACTCAAAGCACATTGATTGGGGAGAAATATGTCAGGCCAATGTGAAATACATACACTTGATTCAAAACTAAGGACAGGCACTGCACCAAACCAGCTCTCACACTTAGGAGACTAATCGTGGGGGTCTTGTTTGTTGCTGTGTCTCGTTTGGGAATTCTGAGGATCAGAAACTGAAGCCAAAGCTGTTAAAAAAATGGACATAAAATATCCAGTTGTTATAATTTCCTTTTTCCCATGATAATAACCTTAAGGCCCAAAGGATTTGGATAGATACATTTACATTGTTAGGTAGAGTCACCCACATTCAACCGGAAAAAAAGGAATTTAAAACACCGAAACCCATTCTCTATCAGCGGTAATCTTAAAAATGGAAGACGGAGCAATGTTTTTGTGTGAATCGAGAACATGTAACTGCATTGTCTTATTAAAAATAACAAAAGAGCAAGCCTGCTCTGGTAATTTTGTGTGATGTTCTGTGACAAGTGTAAAGCTCAGTAAAAGAAATGTTGAAAAAACATCGCCGCCTCTTTTATTCTTTTTACATCACGCTGATCCTCGCAGCTTTTTTAAATACGACAATGCAGCGGGGGATGTGTGTGTGAGTTCCCGCTTATTGAATTGCTTCCCGTTCTGTCTGCTGTTCAGTGGAGTGCGGTGCCGCAGCACACCGCTCTTGCCAAATGTCTCTCAGGTGTCACTTTGCTGTTCAATTCATGTTAATTTTTTTGACATTACGCTCGGAGCAGTCACCTCCACACTTCTCCCTGCGCTCCCTGGCACACCTATTGTCCCTGCAATGCAACATTCACATAAAGCGTCTGCTTCCTTTAAACCCCACAGATAAGACAGGGACATTTTCAAAATATACACAACCACATTTGTGATTTTAAAAAAGCCTCCAGTACTTGCATATTTCTCTTTTCCATTTCTCTTGTTAAGCTTTAAGTTAAACATTCGTTAAATAGAGTAATGGCGCTTCATGTGTGTAGCCTCTAATTACTGGATTATTGCTAATGCTGTGCAGATTTTTCTATGACATTGCTACTGGTTGCTTGAAAGCAGCAAAGCCATTGTGGCTTAGAGTTTCCATGTGAGTGTGTGTCAGTAGGATGTAACAGTGTGAAGCTGGGAGGTTAAATCGCAGGTCTGAACATCTTGACAGCTCTGTTGCGAGGTGAGGATGGGAGATCATCTTTTCATGACACTTCTGCTGCAGGGGTGTTTGGATCCTGCTGCTCAGCCTGGCCCCATCCCTCTCTCTGCTTCCACTTCAGATCACTCACTGTTACCGTCTCATTTTACACTTTCTGTCATTGGACAGATAAATATTATTGCAAAAGAAACATACAAAACTGAAATCATTCCTAAAATAATGTTTTTATGTTGTATAAAGGAAAGCACACCTTCTTTAACTTGTAAGGTTTTACATATCAGAAGACAATGAAACCTGGTCATTATCAGGTCTTAAAATTAGGTAAATGCAACTTCAGTTGAACAAACTATATTACACCATGTGCTTATTTCATTTATTTACCTAAATCTATGCCAAACAGAAACAGTGTGTGAAAATATTAGAGCACTCTCACTGCTTCCAGAGCAATTAAGAGGACAAGTAACAGCAAATCAAATGCATTTGATTCATTGACCATTAATGCGAGCAACTCTGAAAACAGAGGTTTTGGCAGTTTGCCAGCCTGAAGCATTCAGGTGTGTTAACCTGGGAAAGGTTATAAGAGAATGTAAAGTCCATCATTTTGCAGGAGAAAGATTATTCACAAGTGGGAAACATTCTTGACAACTGCTAATCTTCCCAGGAGTGGACAAAAACACTGCCCAAGGTCAGCCTGCAAAACTGCAAAAAACCCAAGAGCTCCATCTCAGACTCTACAGACATGTTAAATGCTAAAGTTCATGAGAGTACACAGAGGAGCCCAAAGTGAAGCGAAACGTTTGGCAAAAACCAAACAGCCTATCAGCTCAAACACCTCAACCCAACTGTCAGCACGATGGGGAACAACTGATGATTTGGGCATGTTTTGTACCCATGGGACCCGAAGACCTTCCAGTCACCGAACTCCTCTGTATACCAAAGAATTCACTTGCGTCATAGCATTTCCTGGTTAGATTTCAGTGAAATGTCTTAAAGAATGGCCTTAGTCATGTTCAGACTCTCAGTCTGACTGAAATGGTGTAGGTCTCAGGAAGTAGAGCAGGTCACCTGCTGATCAGAAGGTTAGTGCTTCGATTCCTTGCTCCTCCTCCAGTCTGCATGGGCAAGATGGGCAAGATACTAATCCCAAGTTGCTCTCCGATGCATCCATCGGAGTATGAATGTGTCTGAATGTAGTTAGGAAGCACTAAGCATAGAAGAAAGTGCTTGGATGAATAGGTGTGATTGGGTGAATGTCGTATGTTGTTTAGAGCGCTTTGAGTACTCCGGGAGAGTAGGAAAGCCTTATATAAGAATCAGTCCATTTATGAGAGCCGTGCATGAGCTACAAAAAACAAATAATTCAAGTTGTTGCTACTAAAGTCGTTACTGATCTACTGAATGAAGATGTGTTTTTTTTCCCCCAAAGGACTGTATGTAACGTAAAATTACTTAATTATTAAATTTAGATAAGCTGTATTTAATTTTCAATCATTTATGGTTTTTAGATAACCATTGAAGCAATTTTTAGCTAACCTATTAAAATCATTTATCTTTAACTGACAGTTTACTAATTCTAATTACATGATTCATTCATTACTTTTAGCTATTTCAACAATTTTATCAAATCCCATTTTCCCATTTTCTCTTATTCCTTTATTTTCTCATACATGTGACTGGAAGTCATTATTTCACATGATACATGATACGCTGATAAATTATTTTCTTTCCAAACTCTTTGTTCTCACAACATTTTCTTATAAAACTCAACATTAGGAATTTGGACAAATCTCATATTAAAAAAAAAAAAACAATATCCAACTACTGTGTGTTTGTATGTGTGAATGCCACACTTACACTTTTGTCTACATACTAAGACAATTCTGTCTGTGTCCCTTTTCCAACCCCCCCTCCATGCCTAAGGCAAAGACGGGGACTTACCAAATACCACACTCATCCACGCACGCATAAACACAGACACATGAATATCGCCGGGCGAGTACTGAGGAGAGGGGAGCCGTCATTTGTCAACAAGGAACTTTGGCAGCTCACAGTTGCCATGGGAACTGTCTGTTGCCGAGGACTGGTTTTGCATCACAAGGTCCTCAAATTGGCTCCAAAGCCTCGGAGGTCCCACCCCTCCTCCACCCGGCTCACCTCCATCTCTCAGAGCTTCAAACATATTGTCAGGTTTTTCTTTTCTCCTCCGGTTTCTTTTTTCTTCTTGCTTTGCCGTCTGCTGCATTTCAATCCCCAGTCAAGTTTTCTAATTAGCAGGGACAGCGATAGATAGATAGATAGATAGATAGATAGATAGATAGATAGATAGATAGATAGATAGATAGATAGATAGATAGATAGATAGATAGATAGACTCTTACATATCAGGGATCCCTTTAAACCAACAACCACAATACACAGTTTAAAATAACAAGGACTACAGCAGTGATTTGCCCTCTGCAAGTGCTTACAGATTGTTATGCCTGAATTTTCATCCATGTCACCGCAGCTCAAGCCCAACAAGTCGATCCCCGTAGGATCAATTTGATTCAGCTTACATAACATCCACAGTTCTCTGGCTGTTGTTGATGTTTCTGGGTCTCTCCCTCCAGCATAATGCGCCTGCATTTCAGGGCTCAAAGAAGCTGTTGGTGTTTGATAAACACTTGTAATGTGTAGGATTGTCCTCAATCCTGGACTGTGAAGCACGTCCCCTTCACCACCCCAGTGGATATTTCACGGTGCCAAGACAAAGTTTGTAAGACAGAAGATGAAAGAATGGTTTTATTGGGTAGGAAACCTGACTTTGGAGATGGCTGGTCTCAGCTAACCATGTTTTCTTAGTGTTGTTCTGAATGGGGCAAACAAAGCTGATGCATGATAACACAGACTGGTGACAAAAGCTGTGCAGTGACACTGATTGGCTCATGAGGATACTTGAGATCTAATTAGCCTGTTTGAGTAGATTAAAGACTGTTTTGTTGCTTTGTAAATGATCATGCTTATTTGTTTAGATCTGGTTTAAAGAAAAGAAGAAACAAAACACTAGACAATACATTTTTATTTTCACATTACAAGCTTGCTGAGCTCCTCAAAAGGTCCTCAGTGACTAATGTTGAACTTTCAAAAACTGCAGTTCCTCTAATGACCACTTGGGGCTGGCTTCAGAAGCAAGTCAATCCACGTATTGTGCCATGTTAAAAGCCCCAACTGTAGAGCACAAATTAACATTTTACTGACTGGTAAAAAATATTGTTTTGATTTCTATTGCTAATTTCTGTATTTTTATCTAACGTGTCCCTTAAGGCTTAACATTATATATAATTGGATGCAAGGCCTAATTACTCTTTATCATGCTGCGGTAACACAAATATTTCCCTTGTGAGATCAATAAAGTATCCAACTATCTATGGCCTTTTTGTGTGATGTGTAGCTGTCTTGTGGACATAAGAGCTGCCCATTCGGTTTTCCAGTAGGGACTCTGCGCTCTAAGATCTTTAACTAATTTTATATTTGACCCAAGATAACATCATTTTCAATATTACACAGAAACACCTTGCTTTCCAACTACAAGGAGCATTGCAGTGGCCGAAACGGAAACTAAAAGATTCCCAAACAGCCCACAAACCAACTTTGTCATTTATTAGATTTATTAGATTCCCCTTGTGTTTTTGCCCCCTTGTTTAAGTCCCCCTCGCTCTTCATGTGTTTCAGTAACGTCTTTGTCTCCTTTCTCCTCCTCTTGTTTACATGTTTCCATCCTTGTGTTTCGTTCGGTCTCCCCTGTTTGTCCACTCAGGTTCTCCTTGTGTCTCTGTCCCGAGTCCCTCTCTGTGTTTGCATATGTCCCTTTTCTGTTCCCATGTTCCCCTCATGTTTATTCTTTATCTCCTGCCTATTATGTTTATCCATGTTCCCATGTTCCCTCGCTCCCTCTCTCTCTCACGGCACGCTTGCGAGTCCCAGGTTATGTCTCTCCATGTTTACTGTTTTATTTTGAAGGCCTTGTGCTCCATGTTCAGTGTGTTTAGTGCTTCCCCTGTGGCCTCACGCTCATTTGTATCAGCTGTTTCCCCATGTGTTTCCACTCCCCCTGATCACCTCCACTTGCTCCAAGCCAGTGTGCAAAAATGGAGCTCTTTCTGCTTGAAATGTATTTTTATGAAGTGGATGAAATCACAAAACTGGTGAGCGGTCCTGGTGTTGAGGAAAGACTGTGCTGGTGTGGCCAAAAAACACCTTTAACGGTAAACCTGTCAGCTGAACGCTGTAAAGACATGACTGGAGACGCGACAATTATCCTCAACAGGAAATAGATGTCAGTTTGACATTTGTGAAGTTGGAGATTTGTGGTGAAAGTACACAGTGCAACTGATCAGATCAGGATGTTGAGGGAAGGAATGAAACACAGCAGCTGTATCCATCTGGACGTGCCTAAGAAGATGATCCTGAACAGGAGATCAGCCAGATCTGAATTAAGGTAAGGTTTTCTCTTTTTCATGGGCCAGTTGGCAGTTTAATTCATGAGTGGGTATGGATTCACAAGTCTGATTCAGACTGGTTCCAGATCTGTCCAAACTGGTTCCTTCAACTTGACTGTATAAGCAACAGCAGTATACTAAACACTGCAGAGTATTTCCACACACATTTCAATCTTCTCTTGTCACACAACATAAGAGAGCGTAAAGGAGCACAAATATCCGACTCTAAATAAAAGTTAATGTGGCTAATGTCACCAAATAAAGGAATTAACAGGAGTTTCCACTTGGCTGCGTAAAGGGAATGAATGGATCAAGTGGATGATGCCAGTGTGTCTTTTGTTTGCTGAATATGCTGCTTTCAGTGACAGAACACAACTGTCATTTAAGGTCTCGCATATTAAACGTGACATTAATTACATTAACGACAGTTCATTAGTAACCTTTGCGATGCTTCAGCATTCAGACTCTGGCATTTAATTTCTTCTCTCGTTGGTCTTTAATCGCTGTTAAGTGTTGCTCTGACAGTGCAGCAGGGGATTGAGAGTCAGCTGCTCTCGTAATGTGAAGCAATATAAGCTTCCAGCATCCAGCTGCGAGTTTGAGGAGTAGCAAAATGAAGGGAGGAGGGCAGTGTGAAAGGCCACACCCTGTCTGAAGACTGATACCTTTGGCAGTAATTCAAGTTTCCTTGTTGAGGCCCTGAATCGCTCTTCTTGTTTCAGCATGTAGCAGCAATGAGGTCTGACGGACCTGAGAGGAAGAATGAGGTTAAATGTTGGAGGAGGGGAAAGATGGCCCGAGAGCATCCACAACATGTCCTCCTTTAACCTTGTTCTATATATGTTCTGCCGCATTCCCCGTTTTTTCCACCACGCTAACTGTACAACCCCTGAGATCAGCTGTTAAGCTACACATCTCTCCACCCCGGCCCACCGTCCTATTTCCTCAGGTTATGTCCTTTACTGTTCTGCACCACGGCTGCTTTGAACTGTCTGGAAAATATATATGGAATCATGAAGGGCGAGGATGGGGCGACAGAAATATTATGTAGTGGGGCCGCTAGCTTTGATGTAACCTTTTAATCTTGCTTGTACCAGCCATTTTCACTCTTTACATCTGAATTTCAAATGCCAACTTTTTTTTTTCTTTTTTCTCTCGCTCCTCTTCTCGGCTGCATTTGTCACACGGAGAAAGGCAGGTCATCTGTGCTTGATTAATGCCGTTCTATGGTCTCTGGACTTGTTGTCTTTGACCCCAAGCACGATTTTACTGGTACTGTGTTTTGAAAGTGCATGTGAGGGGCGCAACTGAGCTGAAAGGAGTTAGCGGGTCATTTGAGCGCACAAAATGGTCAGTGGTCAAATTCAAATTGGTATTAAACATTTCCCTTTTCCACCAGTCATTGTCACATGATTGTCAAGGGCCACAGCACAGTGGAAGATGCCTACAGCTGCAGGGAAGTTTACTGGCCGTTGCACTACCATGAGTGCCCACTAGGACAAATATTTCCATGGTAACCTTCTGTTTCAGTAACTATCAAATGGAAAACCGAAGCCATCAAATGATTATTTGTTGAACTTGACTTAAAGTGTCTGTCTTGTTAAAAAAACAAACAAAAAAACAACAACATTCTCACTGGGGTTTAAAGAGTGTTGTATGTGAGACAGGGATCCAAGCGATGGTGCCAGAAATTCATGCGCAAAACATGAAACACCTCTGAAAGCCTCGGCTCGAACATCTTGAACCGCTCAGTTTTATTTACAGTTGATATATCCATAAAAAGTCTTTTTCACATGCGATCAGAAAATTTCACAGAGGTTCATCACTGTCACCACTCACTGTATCCATACACGTGTAAATAAAGACTTAGAGCTTTCCCTGTGCCAGCATTCATCAAGGCAAAAACATGACTCAGACTGCCCTCTGAGTCATTTCTACAGCTCTTCTTAACCTCAAATACCCCGAAACTCCAGACTCTAATTGGCACTCGAACTAAATTCTTATTAGTTGGTTTCTTTGTCTCCTGTGTTTCTGTGGTTTAGTTCAGAATTATGGTTCCCAGTGTAACCAATTAAAGTGCAGAAAAACAAGAGAGTGCATAGAGATGGGTCAAAAGTACATTGCTGAACTATATAACATATCATTACAGTGAGCGTGCAGTGATTCTTGGGTGGGCACTCACAATACTGATGCGCGAAATGGTTTTCACAGCAAGTTACAACAGCTATTCTTACCTCACATTTAATTTCCAGTTATACCCAAGCCATCTTTTAAACTTTTAAACACAGGCACAATTATCACTTTCATTCTTAGCGAGCGATACGTAAACCAGTGCCTGTGCGTCCATTTAGAAAAAGGAAAAGCAAACAGCATTTTAAAAAAGGTTTTTTACAAAAAGCACCAATTTGATTTATCAGTGGTTTTATGAAATGCAGCAGCTAAACTGATATACAGAGTAGGGAGCGTTGTTAACAACATCCTCTGCAAATTCAGTGCAAATGGAGTTTGGTTAAATTTCCTGTCGCGCTTTGAATTTCCAATACAAGGGACTCGTCTCGCAGTGCCATGGGGACTCAGAGTATGTTCCCTCAGTCGTTGCCAACTCAACAAGTCGGCAAAAACTGACCAGATTTATGAAAAAAGTAGATGGTTTGAACTGCAACGTAAAACTGGTGCTAGCAGAAAGACTGTCATGAGTCCCACTCGAAACATTTCCTAGCTTCAAAGTAACCACGTTTACCAAGTTAAGCTTCAGCACTGCACAGACAACAATGCTTTGCGAATGGGTGAAAGACAAATAACGCTGGAGCTATTTAATTATTCTGCTCACTAACAAGCTAGGTAAGTGTCACATCAAAGTCAATAATAAGATAGCTATGGCATTTTAATAATACAGCAAAGAATAATACAGCATTTATAAAGCAATTAATAATAAAGCAATTGACTTGCTTTAAACAATATAATATTTTAGCTAAGGATAGCATCACCATCCTTTTACGGGTGGCAAGAATGATATATTGTGGTATCTCTATTATTTTCACAAATAGGTATGTACAGTTTTATGCAGTGACTCAAACTGTTAATGGTTAACGTAAGCTTAAATTCTTGGTGTTGTGGTGGTTATTTCAGCTAGACTATGATTCTTGTGGATGTGTGATGGTTTCTAGTGTTTGTGTGGCCAAGAAAGGTGTAAAGGCTTAGCTATTAACAGGCCACCGTGACTGAGACTCATGTAGCAATTAATGACTTGCAGTCAGTGTTCCTGTCTGGGGCTGTTTTCCAAATGTTAATAAAACCCGTGTTCCTGTAGCTGTGACAATGTGTCAAAAATGCAAAATTTAAATCCCTCACAGTGACAATTCCTGAGTTAATTTATTACAAAGTTATTGCAAAACTAAATAAAACTAAACCGATAATAAGACTTTGACAGAGTCTACATGCAGCTTAGAAGCCCCCAACTGGAAAACATGAAGCTGTTAAGTAACATGTTAGCATTCCCTTTGTAAGCTCAAACCATCACTATGTGGACAGTCTCACTGAGCTTGCATGGCTGAGTCTTAGATCCTTCATTATCCTCTGGACAGGAACTGTTAAATAGACTGCCATTGATATACAGCTTTTGTTCTCAATTTGAGCAGTAAAAGCATTTTCTTACCACAAGTCTCATTCACCCATTCACATAGATTCATGCAAACCCTTTATTTTTTATGTCCAAAGTTTTTACCTAACATTCACCCACACACACTCTGATGAATGCGGGCGGGCAACTCATGCGCACAAATATTTCAACATGCAGACTAGGCGAGCCAGAGATCAAAACATGCACTTGTGGACATGGAAAGTATAATGGAGGCCTTAGTCCTATCAATTAACTAGGCTACAGTAGTTATATTGAAATCCATTGTTGGGCTTTGGTATTGTCAGTTTCATTTTTCTCAGGCAAACATCAGTATTTCCCAGTTTTTCCCTAAATTCTCTAAAAATTTCATTCAAATCCTTGACCACTAAAAGGTTTAACAGTCCTGTAGGCACACATGGATTGTTATATTTTAATAGAAAACTCTGAGATAAGCGCATGAGCATTAATTGACTTCATGCAGGGTTCACTTCTCCCACTCCATATTGTTTAAAGGCTTATATGCAGATGTTACTTTAATTCTTCTTTAACATTTAAACCGCATGGAAACTTCAAGCATCTCCAGGAGAGGGTGTGTGTGTGTGTGTGCGTGTGTGTGTGTGTGTGTGTGTGTGTGTGTGTGTGTGTGTGTGTGTGTGTGTGTGTGTGTGTGTGTGCTGTACACCACTGGGAAAACTCACCAGGTGGCTTGAGTTAGGAGAATGGCTGTAGTTTCACTGGTGTGTAGAAATGTATACGCCCCCCCCCCCCCCGACCCTGTCTAAGTCAAACCCTTCGCCGCTCTCTTTGGGGCCCTCAAAGCCTCCAAACAATAGACGTAGTGTACTCGAGACTGTCACTGAAATGACCACTGCGAGAGCTTGCCTGTGTTAGCCTGCTTTGTCCCCATGTTAAAGTGACATCTGTATGTTCATTTCCATGTGCATTCTGGTTCGTTTGACAGTGTGTGCACACACTTTTTGCCATTTCTCAGTGAATTAAAGAGGCATTCTTTGAGCAGTGGGCGGCCCAGAGGAAGCACAGGGGCTTTCAGATGGTGTGGCAAGGTCGCTGTTTAACTTGGACAGCCTGGCTGTTATTTCTGTCTAACCTGTGGCAAGCTGGCAACACTCTCTGAAAGGAACCTGGAGGACTACCGGGAGGAAAACTAAGTGTGTAGTGTATGAATGGGAAGCGGCAAGATACAGACAGAAAGAGACGGAGACCTCACACACCAGAAAGTTAAACTAGAGTTTAACCAAAGGGGGGGAAAAAAAACAAACCGAATCAACGAGTGTTAAAAAGAGGCCCAGCGAGTCATAGCTGTTATGACTGCACCTCTGTGTGTAACATGTTAATGTGTTTCTACGGGAGTACCAGTGTGCCTATGAACATAAAAGGGCTGCGTGCATGTGTGTAAGTATTAATGATGGTGATACAGCTTCACAGTAAGGCCACAGCAGTGTTTACTGAGCTATAAGTGGACACACAAGCTACAGTCGGGAGATCTTACTGCTGCACACACAAACACATGAGCGAATAGCCAAACAGAGTATGTCTTCCATAGAAAAAAATATAATCTAACCAGCCAACATGTTAACATCAATTATACCTTGACTAACTATATACAAAGTGTCGAAGTCCAGAGGCTGTTATGAATAAAGTCAAGCCTGATTTCATGGAAAAACATGAAATGGTACTGAAAATACAATGTTTATGTTCATGAACAAGTTTACAAATTATCCTCTCACCTTTTTTGTTAAAGACGGCAAGACTTTAAAACAAATGTATGTTGATATGAAGTATATATTGTGCCTGTCAACCAAAAATAATAATTAAAAAATGGAGCTTTGTAAAAATGGCAGCTTTTGTATTTTAATCCAAATCACCATCTTGGGCTCACTCTAACCATGTATCGTTGTTGTCTCAACATAGCTGGGAATTAATTAGAACACCGATGCAAAAGAAAATGTATCAGTTCAATGTGGACTGTGTGTGGTCTCTTGTGTGGACACGATGAGTTACACCAAATATAGTCTTGCACGATTAGTCCTGGAAAACTTTAAATGGCTGTCAAACAAATCTGTTTAAATAAAAATTTAAAGAAGGCAAACAAAGACATGCAAATGCCTTTTTTATGGTTATCCAATCAGTATCTCATGGTTCATATAAGAGAATCTAACGGAACCACAGCAACACAACACTGCTGTTAAAATTTCCCAGCCTTGATAAATATACAATATTATTACACATGACCAGATTTAAGCACTGTGACAGACTGGTGACCTGTTCAGGGTGCACCCTGCCTCTTGTCCTATAGCAGTAACGATAGGCTATAGCCCCCCTGGCAACTCTGAATTGGATAAATGGAAGAGAATGGATAGATGGATGGATCAGGTTTAGGAAAGTTTTTGAAGATGCTGGTTACAGCTTCTACCAAATTCTTATTGCATTTGACCTGAGCTGGTAGCCAGAGTCCTGTGGTTCATGTTTAATTGGGTGGTTGCAAAAAAAAAAAGCTAAAGATATATTTTAAAAAATCTATATTTGATTTGGTTGCATGTTCATATCTTCCTATAGTTTTTTCTTTGTGTCTTTTGTTTTGAAGCATTTGGCTGAATCTGAGCAGAATGCACTGGTATAGATCTGTGGTCATCCTGCTTCTGCTGTCAGCAGTGAAATTACCAATAAATACCAGTTTTCAAGTTCCAGTGGCACCCATGCATCTCAGCCATAACAGAAGCGCCACCATGTTTGTCTTTGCATCATAAGCTGTGCCTCTTTTCTCCATCTTTATTCTTTCCATCGTCACTCCACTGTTTTCTTTTTGGATTTTTTTTTTTTCCTCTGCTCTGCAGCCTGCAGCCTCTGTTTTCTTGGCTTACCGGGGATTTGTATTTTGTGGTGAACCCTCTGAGGTTCTGATCATAAAATCTTCTCCTCATTGTTGACAACATTTACCTCCAATCTGGAGAGCATTCTGGACTTGGTGTGCAGTCATGAAAATTGTTTTTCTTCACAAGGCAAATGATTTTTCTCTACATCAACAACACTTTTTCTCATTTTTCTGTGTGCGCATGCACTGACAAACTGACAGCCTTTGATATCACTCCTCACTTGCATGCTCTTTACTCCACGAACTGACAGCACGTGGCAGAAAATGCGTTCACTGACAGAAAACACCAGCTCAGTCTAAGCAGAAAAGGTGTGAGCTCGACCAAATGGCTCAAGGCCAGAAACAGTTCAAACTTATTTGATAGCTTTGTAAATTTAACTACTGCAGGAGGGAGGAGGGCATATATCTTTGCCTTTTGACTCCATTTTACTACAAGAAGCAGACTGACTGCAGTAAAATAATTAGAGTAGTGTTTCTTTGTAATGAAAGTAGACTTATGAAATGATGTAAAGCAATAATAGCTGATATTTCTCATCGTCTGAGCTTCGTTCAAGTTTGGCCATCATTTTTATAGGTTATTATTTAGCAACAAAGTATTCAGTTACATTTGAACTTTTTTTTTTAGTCTGGGTACTCTGTGATATTAATCAACACATATCAGTAAAGTATAGAGTGGTGAATAAAAAATAAATAAATAAATAAATAAATAAATAAAAATAAATCATAAGCTCTGAAAACTGCAGTTCCTCTAATAGCCACGTGGGGCATGCTCCATCAAACATGTTTATGCCTGCTACAAAACAGTTTTGCTCAGTATTCAAGAGTCTATATGGGGGGATTTTATTTATAACTCATCCATCTAAATTTTAGTAAGGTTTAAATTTATAATTGATATGTGGATATTGACATGCTTCATTTGATGGAATTAGATTTCTAGATGATGTTTTGTTTCCTCCAATATTCTCTAACGATATTAAAATTATACAACCAGTGGCTGCAAAAGAAAAGTCCCCCCCCCCCCCGGCAAGTTAACCATGATTCATGGCAGTTTTTGAAAATCAATTTCAAAGAAGGCGCTGCACCAAAAACCTCATAGTCATTGCTTTGTTTATCTGCAAATGCATCTGAACTAACATGCCGAGCGGTTGTTCAACTTAAATAATTCCAAAGCAAATTGGAATGGAGAAGGCTAACCTTCAGAGTAAAAGTTGAGCTTCACCACAGTCATACCAACATGATTCTTTCATAAAGCACAACATTTTGCTTTGAAAGCAAAACTTCTCCATGTGTGGTTTGTGTTGCATTTTTCACAACTTCACTACAGCTCAGAGTAGCTCGACTACAATCAACCTCCTGCTACCAGTCAGGGAATACTAATATTTCCATTCACAACTGATACTTCCCCAGATGACTGTAAATTGGTCTGTAGGCTTGTGTGACTGGGGTCTTAATCCTACATTATCACCATGAGTATTACACATCGCAAATGGCAGTCATGTTAACATCACATGATTAGTGGTCATATGATTAGGACTGGTATTCTTTTTGCAGCCGCTGTATCTGCCCCCTGGTGGCCATCAAAAAGAATGTAGGTTCGAGGTGATTATAAAAACATAATATATTTTATTACAGCACTTGGAGCATACTGTAAGTATTAAAGTGCTGTGCTGCATTGGTTTGAATCATATCAATCTAATAAACTCCAATTTGTTCATGTAAATGGAGAGGCTTCTTCACCTCTAAGGTTAATTATGGAGTTCCACATGGTTCCATGCTTGGACCCATTCAGTTTACATTATACATGCTTCCCTTAGACAGTATCATTAGAAGGCATAGTATATATTTTCACTGCTATGCAGATGATCCCAACTTTATCTATCCATGAAGCCGAATAGCACACCAATTCATTAAACTGCAGTTTTTCCTTCCTACTGTCGCCAAAGCTCTTGCTCATAGGGGTCATTTGATTGTTGGGTTTTTTCTATGTTTTCTCTGCATTATTGTAGGATCTTTACCTTACAATATAAGCAGCCTTCAGGCAACTGTTGTTGTGATTTGGCACTATATATTATTGAAATTGAATTATTCGTTGGTTTTCATTTTAAAAACCTGGAAGCTACGTCTGTCTTTTGCCTTGAGTTATGTCTCAGTGCAGTGACCTGCATCTCCAAACTATTTCTTTTGTTAAAAAGTAGTTTTATGCAAGAGTACAGCCAGACTCGATTTCACAAAGTTGATATCTATACTACATCACACACAGACATCTTGGACCTAATGTCATAGCTTTTGTTTCTTTTGTTTATGTTCTTTTAATACTCTTAGTTTGCAGGTTTTAAAATTATTTCCAAACAAGACCCGTAACAAGGAGGCCCTTTAAAGACAAGGCTACATTCAGCTTTTATGTACAGCCAAAGGACATAAAATATGTAGTTGACCTAATACTTATGGTCTGGACAGCAACTAAAAACATAACCTCACCATTAGATGTAGACACACTTATTTCACTTAAGTTCCTGTTACACAAGGAGAAAAATATGAGAACACATTTTACTCAGAGCAAGAAAAAAAACAGTGCACCTACAAATCCGTCTCAGTGTTTACTCAAACATTCCCTCAAGGATTGATTACATCTTGAATTGGTTTGGTCCACATGCAATCCTTTTCTAATAAATAAACCATATTGATTTTCCTATGTGTTCATCTGTGGGTGGGAGTGTTTGTTTTATTTGTTTAGGTCCCCCCAAAAAACACAAGCGTTGTCCAGCAGTGGGCCCCCAGCCAGTGTGTTTCCTTCACTCGCCAGGGTTTATTGTTCCTCGGGCTCTCTCTGCTCGGCAGGAGGATGTTGTCTGTTTCTTGATTCTCTTACCAGCCTCTCTCTCTGTCTCACTTACACACACACACACAGACAGACAGACGTACACACACTATTCATGTGGGAAAGAATGGGTCCAGTCTGGATTAAACTATTCCCCTGCGTAACACTAGACAAGGCATTCAATATCTCCAACCTTCTCTGTCCAAACAGTGACTTGGCACAGGCTGAGTGGAGGGCTGGAAAATCCCAGAGCTGCTGTAGAGTTTTTGGTGTGACCCACTCTTTTATTATAACGATTCCATAAATGCTTACAGACCCTTAACTTGGCCCGTCCCCATGAGCGATTTCAAGAAACCCATGAGGCACAGATTCAAACACATTATGTACACATGACACATCAAAGTAAGCACACATACATGCATAAAAAATAACCCTCAGTGTCAAAGGTGAATTTACAGAAAACGCAGTTTATATATTCTTTAACTTCGTATTGGACGTTCCAGCAGCAGCAGCTGGGGAAAGGACAGCTGGGACTTTTTAGTATTGCTGCTCTGCTTCCACACACACACACGCGCGCGCGCACACACACACACACACACACACACACACACACACACACACACACACACACACACACACACACACACACATGCACAGGAGGACTGAGAAACTGAAAATTGAGAGCTAGTAAGAAGGAATCACATGACACGCATACTAAAACATGATTTCTCATGCACCCTGGAAAGCAAACAATTGGTAAAGATGTGAGGGGAAAGAAAGCAGTTCAACAAATTTATAGAAAGCCATTAAGCTCGATAGATTTATCTTATTTTATTTTACTCTAACCGGTGCTGTTTCTCCTGTTGAGGCTAATAGAGGCCATCAAAGCACTCAGATGTCCTCACCTCACTCTACCATTTCCAGGCACTTAACTTGTGCTCTGGCCAGCTTTGGAAGCTCAGTTAGGAATTTATTCCCCCTCTCCTTTTCCCTCCCTTCCCCCTGTTTCTTACATCTGGAAAATCATAATCTGGCATCTTACATTGGAAGCAACTAAAGCCAGTTAGATATTGTCTGACTTTTCCCTCCCTTTACTTTCTCTGCTTTTTTTTTTTTTTTTTTTTTTTTTTTTCTTTCAGCACCTCTGGGTTCTGTTTTTTCCTCTCTCACTTCAGCAGTTTTTCCTCTTTACATGCTTTTGTTGTCCTCAGTTTTCTCTTGAAGTTTTTCCTGGAAGGTGTTTTTGGCAAAGGCGTGAAAGTGAATTTTAACCTTGGTTCTCACCTGCCTTCTATTTTCCTTTCTTTCTATCTTTTTTTTTTTTTACAGTGTCCTTTTCTATTTTAAGAAAGTCCCAAATGTTTGATGTCTATCACTTCATCTGCTTTGTTAACAGTATCGGCTGCTTTTGCTTTGCTCTTATGTTCACCTCATCTCATCCAGCGTTCTGAGATGAGCTGAGAAAGTGCAAACCAGATGAGCAGGCATGTCAGAAGCCAAAAAATTGCCAACATCATTAATGCTATTATGGTATTGCATAACGCAAGTGTTGCATTTGATCATAGTTTGGTATCTTGCAACATTTTTATATTACAAAAGTGACATCATCCAATGGTTTTGGGCAAAGCTTAGCAGATGTAATTGATTCCGGTTGCTTGTGTTGGACACCTGCCAAAACGGCAACCACACCCCTTATTCTAGTATGTAGGCGGATCATTTATTAAAAAAATATTTTAAATTAAAAAAACTAACAAAAAAACCGTCACCAACCCCCAAATCAATACAGAGAAGAAAACCATCCACAGAGGTCAAAACCATTTGCTGTAACCGTGTTTAAATATGCACTTCGGGGCTGTAAAATCGGGTATTTTTAACTCTGCAGCCTGTGGGGAATCCCTTTGGTCTCAAGTGGCACCGTTACGAAGTGGTGGCCTTGAACAACATATAAAACACACACCACACATGGACATTGCAGTAATGTTGGAGAATTACAAAAATTCAATGTATTTTGACATAGCAGTGACGTTTTATCAAAGGTGGGGAAATGTTATTCTATTGTGTTGTTAAAGTTTAGATTTACATTAAAATAGGTGTTGGATAAATATGCAGTCCTAAGAGAATTTTGTTTGTAGGGTCAGTCGTTATTTGAAAACCATTTAAAATATCTCTAATGTGCAAAGCTCTCATTAAAAACAGAAGCCATTTTTAATTAACACTACTTTGTTCACTGTATAAATTTATGCACTTCATGTTAGATTTGGAGCTTTAGTTTTATTCTACACAGCATGATTTTTAAATGGTTTTTACAGGTACCGCACACTCATAAAAAATACTTCGGTCTATTATATTAAATGCTTTATTTGTCTTGGGTAACGCTTAAAACCTGCTTTAAATGTAAAGCTAGCTCAGGCTTGTTAGGCTTACCTTAGCACAAAGACTGGGGACGGGAAGAACCCTCACCCAAATAGCAAAATGAAAGAAATCAAAGAAAGATTTAAATAATGATAATAAGAAATAGAGAACAAAGAACTAATTGGATTTTTACCGGCCACTAAGCAAAGCTGAAGGGATGTTACTAGCAATTAGCATTAGCACACTGGCAATGTCCAAAGAGTGTGTTAGCATTTACCCCCCACAAGTTCTGATATTTGTGGTACATATAGTACTTTTTTTTCCCTTTAAAATATATTTATGGTATGTTTAAGTAGCTAAAAGACATTAAAAAGCTTTCTGTGGAACTGATTCCATACAAACGGCAATAACTGCAGCTTTAAATATACTTGTGTGTTGTAAAAACATGTGAGTAAAAGAAGAGTTGCAGTATGAAATATTAAGGCAAATGTGTTGGGTTATGTTCAATATGTTTTCATAATCTGCCACATTTGATCTGGAAGCTGTCACAGAAAGTTAAAAACCTGAGAAAGTATTACAGTGCTCACTAGAATAAAGTACACATTGAACACATTGGTTACATATTGGTTCAAAATAAATCCTCCAGAATGTAATGGGTGTAACAATCTGGAGTGTAACAGCAGCTCTGTGCGTCCCTCCATCCCAAAAAACACAATTAGGTCCATAAATATTTGGACTATGATTAACATTTTCTTTAGGTTTAACAGTTTCCCACTTTCAGAAGCTCAAAACTAATTGGAGACTGGCTTGGGAAGCTTGCTTCATTATTCCAAACTAAATTAAGATACCAGAGCTGGAGCTGACTACAAGTATTGACCTTGCATTGTATCACTGAACATATAATTTTCTGGAAATGAACAAAGAAACAGCTGGATAAAATTAAAGTAGACAAAAAACAGGTTTCTAAAAGGGCATGTTAAAGACTAAAGCTCCTTCGTCAAAAGCTAGAATTCGGCATGAAAGTGCCTCGAGTCTGTCTTCTATTAATGTTTCCAAGAAAATCCAGAGAAAGATTATTTTCTCTTCAACTCAATAAATTCTTAACAAGACCATACAGCATAAATCGTTAATTTGACTCCTTTTTCTTTTTCTCCTTTAAAGGCTCTTGAGCATAATCATTATTCATCGTAATTACTCATCTCCTTCGTTCCAGCCAATGGGTCTCTCTCAGCTCCCTCTGCTTTTGTTTGATTTGGCCAATGACTGTGCTGTGAAAGCAATCCTCCCCAGTAAACCCATTCATGGTTGACCACTTTGACTCCCTTAACTACAGCAAAGCAAAGCAGAGCAGCCACATCTGGCAAGCGGTTTTCACATCTGGTTTGTGTATCAGCTCTTTGCACGGCTGTCTGATAGCCTGCCTTGCAGGCATAAGATGTGATACAGACACTGCAGGGAAGAATGGCTAGAGGATAGTGTGCAAGTTTGTGTTCAGAGGTCAGATACACAGAGAGAGGAAATGTCATTCTTTGACAAAAACACCAGACAAAGAAACAGCTGTATGCTTTAACTTTCTACTATTTTAATAAGATGCTGCAGGATCTTGTGGCTTCTAGAAAAATAAAGCTAATTTAAAGCAAATTTCAAAAAGCCCTTTAAATCAGTTTCATACTCGCTATAAAATAAACTGAGACTAGAGCAGTGTCATTAAATTTATGTATTAACTAAGTGGTATGAAGCTAAAATTCAGCATGCAGAAAGAAGAGAAACAAAAAGATTACTAACAAAGGAAAGAAAATGGCCCTATAAACCAGTGTGAGAATGACTGGCAATAAATAACAGATAATAAGAGCTAGCAGATAAAAAGTCTGATAAGGAAGAGGATGAAGTGATAATGAGATCCAGATGAGGAACATAGCCACTGTGAAAGCTGGATGAGGGAAAGACGTGGGTCTGTGGGAATCATATAATGAGATGCTGCCCTCTTGTGCCAAGCCTGTATTTTGCTCTTCTCTGGTATTTAATTTTGATGGAATAAAGAATCTTGTTTGACAGTATTCCTCTGACTTCAGCATAGTCAAAGGAAATGTTTGAATTGATTATCTATTGAAGCGTTGACCCTGTGTGGATTAGAGAACTTCTGACTACAATGTGTATAAATCACAACACATTCATATGCTTTGTATCAGTTTGTCACAGCGACTCTCTCAACAAGGCATGCAGTACCTCACTAGACAAATCCCTGGTGTAACGGACATGTCAAAAGAAAACTGGAGGTGAGAGATTAAATCCGTCATTCTACAATTAGATTTTTAATAAGGGAGGAAACATCACAGCAAACTCACTCCAAGGTAAAACTGTGAAATGCTCAGAGTATAAAAAACACAAGAGCTACATCTCACATGCTACAGGCCTCAGTACATTAAATGTTAAAGGTTATGAGAGTAGAATTTGAAAAAGACAAGCAAAGCATCTTTGGGAGGTTCGCCAGGAGATCGCCTCTTTTCTAAAAGGAACATGGCAGTATGGTGTGGGTTTGCAAAGGATAAACTGAAATCATGCTTTTATCTGGATACATCACAAGACTTGGACAAAACGGTGCCCTTTGGAGAGACAAGACAGAAGTGGAAATCCTTGATCATAATGGATAGCACCATGTTTGGCAATAAAAGAAAAGAAAATAAATAAAAGGGTTGGTGATTTGGGCACTAGGCTGTCACTGAGTCCTCTGTATACCGAAGAGTCCCGGTGTCAAATGTGGGGACATCTCCAAACAGCTAATGTTTGGCTAAATTGGCCAAATGTACAACAGAAGAAAAAAAGAATCAAAGTATTGCAATGGCCCAGTCATCAAAGTCCAGACTTTAACCTGTTCCAAGTGCTGTGTTCAAACTTAAGAGAGCTGTGTGTAAATAAATGCCTGCAAACCTCATTGAGCTGAAGCAGCTGTAAACGAGAGTGGGCTTAAATTCCTCAACAACTAAATGACAGACTGAGAAATTCATGCAGAAGGCAATTATTTTAACTTATTACTGAAAGTGTCTACAACACACAGAATCATTGTGTGTACTTGTATTTTTTTTTTTTCACATGAAAGGAGACATTTATGGTCTCAAAAAGACCTGTCAGATGACTCTGATGATGCAAGTTTCACTTGAGCTGGTTATTTATTTATTTCATTTTTAGTGAAATGTCTTACTAGCTATTGAGGGAATTGATATGTTTAGTTTAGGTATTCATGTTCCAGCAATTATATGATTACACCTACATTGAATTTATCTCCAGTCTTGAATACCCAAGGATTTTTCATTTTTATTGTTAATTTTTAAAGGGAAGACAAAAAGCTGCGCTCACACAAAACTTAAGTTGACAAATTTGTTTTTTCTAAAAACAATCATGCTAATGTTTCAGCCTACTGGTCTTCAGTAACCGTTCATATTAGCCATCACTTACTGACCATTAATTAGCAGCTATGAACTACATTTTCATCAAACTCACACACTCAAAGGTAGATTCTGTTCAAAGAACCAGTTCATGCTAATTATTTGCAAAGCTAATGACATCCCCGTCAGCCTTCACTTCGTACTTGTGTTACATGTTACACTAGCAAACATCAAACTTTTAGCATTGTCCTAAAAATATTGTGTACACAAACAGCAGTGCTTATTTCAAATATTTTTATTTTACGGCAAAAGATTTCAATAATCATGCAGGAAATGAATTTTATGTTTAACACCTTAACATCTAATGTTGCTTTTAAACTAATCATGAACTTTGCATACCCTACATTTTGTCCTACAGGAAACACTAGCACCATATCACAAAGCACTCAGGCAGAGATGTGAGAATATTTCACTTCACTGTGGTCGAACTCCTTTTGCATTCAAGTGAAAATGGCCCTACTGAGTTTGCAAAAATACAGAAAAAAAAATATTTACACCTGGATAATACAGCAGTGTAAATTAATGGTGGAAAACATGAAGGAAGATTATCTACTGTGCAGAGTTTTCTTGGTCTACATGAGAGAACACAGTTTAATATTCTTAAATATCTTTGGTTGATAAGCAGGTTAGGCATTCAGTAATAATCTTATTACGTTAATGTCATCTTTCTGTTTAACGTGGTTCAATTAGTCGGGGCTCCAGTTTTTATTGTCGTTTCATGTTCGCTGATGCTCAGTACTGCCCTGCTTAATGTTCATTAGTGGCAGTTTCCACACAATTTAAAGGCTTTCTGTCTAAAAGCCTATCACAAAACTTAAATTTCTACAGCAAAGTCTGTTCAGGTAGGAGAGGCTTTACTGTAACGACCCTTTAAAGAAGAGGAAATCTGATCTAACAGGCAGGTGAGGTTTTTTCAGGTGAGGTTGATTCACAGTTTCAGGTTTACCTGAATTCAGATCTTCAATCTGTGCCTGTCAAAGGCAAAAGGCCCAAAATGGCTTCATTTTCTTTCCAGGTTGAAAATACATTTAAAAACATCAGGCCACCGTAATCAAAGCCACAGATGTGTTTATCTGTGTTTTTTAAGACCAAAGTGGTAAACTTACAAAATACACTCATCTAAGAATACATCTTTGTACATTTTTGGCAACAAAAAGCAGAAAGATTACCACAAATGTACAGCACCATTTTGAAATGTGTTCAAAGAGGCGGGATGTAGAGAGCAGCCCAAAGAGATGAACGCATGAATGCACACTGGAGGAAAACTACCAGACATGGGCAAAACAATGGTCCGACACATTTAAATGTAGCTTTTCAAACAACAACAAACTGTGTTTTAAGTCAAACGAATGAACAGTGTCGACTAGCAGAACCAATCAGTCTTGGCAGCTCAAATGCCTAAAAGATACTTGTGGGTTTTTTTTTTTTTTTTTTTTTATATGTACTCTTAATCTAAAGCTACAGGGGGAAAAAAACAAAAACTGCTTTAAAGCAACATTATTATTATTTTTTTTTTCATAGTCAACTCTGATTTCAGTATCCATGTGACAAAGTGTGTTGCGATATTTTTGAAAGAAAGCTAAAATACTGGGACTTTTTAAGCAGGGATGTTTTTCCCTCCTTCCTGCAAGCACTGTGTGCACATCAGTATCAAGGTGGCTCCCGGTATTCCTCTTAGGCCTTTTTCTTACAGACGTGGATGAAGTAACATGGAGCCTGAGACTGGCCCGGCACGTAAGTCTTGAAATCTCCGTAAACAGCGTGCTCCAGTTTGCCGTTGAAGGCCTCGTTCAGCAGACCTCTGAAGCTGTCCAGGCGGTGAGGGTAGTAGGACAAACGGAATTTACTGGAGGACACAAACAGAGCAAAACACCAGAGTTACTGAAGTTTGGTGGTATTTATGAGATTTCAGCTCAGTTTCAACTGTGATACTTAAAAGTATCAAAGTTTAGTTTTAACAATAACACTACTGCAGACCATTTGTCCTTGATTTCAGGAATGCAGCGCAGTTTAACAGCTGTTATTGTGTCTGAGGATGGAGCCCAGCGACCTCGGCTGTAAAATAATTTACACATCATGAATGATGTTTATAAAGTCCGGATTATTCATTGGTCTACGTGAAAAATTGTGCTCTTTTGTTGCTATGGTGATATATATACTGTATATACAAAGGGGGTGACAACAGTGGCATGGTGTGCTGTCTAATGTGGCGGCATGACCAGTAACCAAGGTTACCCTAAACCAAGAGTAAATGTGAAGAGCAGAAAAAAAAACAAAAAAAAACAAACATTTTATTTGACCAAAACATAAATAACATCTTTGATTATAATTAAAGCCTAAATGACTTATTTTAAAAATAGAGGAAATATCCTTTGTTTTAGTATCTGTTCGTTTGATTAGTTTGCCTGATGAGTTGGTGATGGATGTCTCAAGACTGTAAATAAACTGCTTTCAAAAAGTCATGCGCTTTTATTCATGTACTGATTTTCTTATTTCTTGCCTCTGACATAAGCCCTCATACAACAATAATAACACTAAAACTAAACATTTTCAAATAACTGAAAATAAACTCAATTCAAAATAAAGTCAAAATAAAATCAAGAGAAAAATTAATTAGAAAATGCAAAACCACAATAATCCTGCTGATGACGTTTAAACACCATCTAAAGTGAATGTAAGACAACTTTTTTTTGTTTTTGTTTTGTGTTTTAGCATCTTAATGAATTAATGTTACCGTTTATAGCTGGAAAGCAAAAATATTCAAGGCAATGTAAACCTAAAGATTTGAGATACAGTAAAAGCATATAAGACATGAATTTGTAGATGCTATAATGACAAATGTATAATGTATTGTCCAGATCTACCAGTTACAATAGGTCTCCCATAAAAGGATCAAGATATAATGTATGAGGTGTGAGCTCAGTGTCCTATCAGCTCTGCAGCAGCATCAGAGCCCGACTCACCTAACTTCAGGCAGGTTCTGGAGGGTGGCCTGTGGCACTTGGATGGTGTAGTCGAGAGTGATCATATGTGGCTTACTGTTGACCCACAACACTGAGGTGGTGATGTCCTGAGTTAGGTCACTCTGCAACACACACACACACACACACACACACACACACACACACACACACACCACACACACACAACCACACACACACACCACACACACACACACACACATTATTTATCCTCATTTTCTTCTATGATGTCCAAACACAGCCTGAACAGAAGAGACTGATGACAGGAAAAAAAAAAAAATTGGTTGGTTCAGTGTTGGAGCACAAGAGCAAACTCAGGGATTACGAAGGCATCAGAAGCTGATTTTTGCCAACTAGCAATTGTTGACGTAGTATTTATATTGAGGCCTTCCAGCTGGATACTTCCTGCTTTGGCTGGATTAAAGAATATGGACGTTGTTTTTAATGCAAACATCTTGAATCAAATATGGCTCCCTACAGTCACGACCTGCTGTTGTGTATTCTCCACATCTCATATCTGAGCTCATTCCAAATGCAAGCCTGGCTGGTTGTCTGAATTATGTGAACACAAGGTTAGAAAAAGGGGATGAGACAGGGAAAAAAAAACAAAACAAAAAAAACATCATACATGCAATCTATACAGAAATGTCCACTTAATGTGCACACTAGAGCTACGTGTACTTTCAGTCATGTTGTTTCCCGTCTTCCCAAAGGGCTTTTTACTCATTATTCCTGACTTCATCCGTTTTTTGCCCCATTTGCCAAAATGATATGAAAACCCAAACATATTTCCTTCTGTTTCTCCTGCACCAGTTTTAGTGAAAATCTCACAATATCCGTCAGGCTCCGTGTGGGGATTTAAGTCTTAAAGCCAGCTGCTGCTAGGGATGGCGTAAATAAACCATTCTTAAACAATACTGTCTGTCCCACTACTACTCGCAAAGCAATAAAAGACCAGATTGTGCTGAGAATTAAGATTAAAAACGGGCTTCTTTGTGCCATCCATACTGAGGGCTGAAGAATGGCTTCAAACTTCAGATTCTCTTTTTGGGCAGAGAGAGAAGTCCAAAACTTATGATCTGTATGACAATTAAATTAAGGATGATATTTGAGATAAAGCCAATAGATAACTGCACGTTGTATGATTAATTCACATTTAGCAAAGTATAAAAGACAGATGTAGCTTCAGGCCCTGAAAAGTGAAGCCAACACAGAAGTGCCTTAAACCTGCACTCATTTGAAGGACCAATGGGGAGCGCTAACTGTGGCTGCAAAATGACTTCCGGTCCTGTAAAAAGTCTGAAAACAAATTTCAGGTCTGACCTCTGTAAATTACTTTCTGATCGATTCTATCAATTCAATTTTAATCACCGAGTTGTATTAAAAATTAAGTGAATTTTGCATATTTTAAAAATGTACAAACAAAAGAGGATTATGGGAGGTGATTCCTTGTGATTAACAAGTTTTTAGTCAATGATTGTGCGCTTTCACAGTCAGATCTGCTCCTCACTCTTCACATTTCAAAGCAAAAGGACACCAATGGCAAAAATGACATCCAGGAGCTACGTCCATCTTTTACACTGTTGAAGGATGTAATCAGCCATTTCCAGGTCCAAATGCTCCATAATTTCCAAGAATAAACATGCAGTTAGACACCACAAGAGCTCAGCCAGTGTAGGACGAGCTAAATCAATATTTGGAGATTTAACAATCTGATATTCAGATGCATGAACAGATTCTCTAAGATTTATTACATGTAGTCATTTATTTACTTGTTTATCTTCTGCCCAAGTCTTCTTAGATCAGCTGATAGCTGTGCTGCCCAAGCTGCTGTTGCCAAAAGGGAAGTTGCAGAGTGTCCTCTGGTGGACAAACTATGCAATATCAACACTCGTAAGATGGCTGGAGGGTGTCTCTCCAATTTTTTTCTTTACGGGCTGTGTAGGCTCCAGCAAATGGATGACAGGATGGATTTAACGGCTGATAGATCACCAAAAGGCTAATATTGGCCAACTGATAAAGTGGTCAGGCTCTAGACACCACTGAGTAAGAAATAGATCCAGTTCTTTGAACTTGAATAAACTAAACAGTGTATCTGTTCTCAGAGGTTTTACAATCAAACATACCATCATCCTTGAAAAGAGAATAAATGACTAAAACAAACAGCAGCAGACAGAACGTCTGTGATCAGCGCAGCCACAACACAAGGTTAATCATTCATATGTTGCTGTGTGCTTTGGGTTCGTACCAAAATATAACAATCCTAAGCTTCTCTATAGCAGTCCCAGAAATCCCAGAAGTGATTTACCAAAGGATTAAAAACAGAGGGGCACCGGGTCCAATTTTCTTGGCTGAGTCCATTTTTTTTTTTTTCTTTCTTCTAAGTTTTACCCGTCGAAACAGATTTTTGCTGATTCTGATTTTCTCTCCACGAATTATAGGAGCATATACAAGCAAATTTAAATAATATTCAATTTAAAATAATATTTTGAAATTAAATTGAAATATTTTAAACTGTTCAATTGCCATAAGCCTGCAGTACTTTGGAAAGAGTTAAAAACAGACTAAAATGTACACAGACTGTTACCTGATGCATTTCACCTTTCCAAACAAAGCAGGTGTCGTGAGCCTGAAGGCTGTAGTTTCCACCATGAGTTCTTAAAAGCTCAGCTTAAAAACTAAGCTACACATGAATGCTGTTTATACAAAACGAAAACAAATGCTGCTTTGTTGTTGTTTAGAACTAGCACTGATTCAAAAATTAAATTTAAAATGTGAATATCAGTGTTTCTTTAACAGGATGTCCCAAACTGGAGAAGTCCTAAACCCAGTCGTACATCAGGCACTGAAACAAATACTGTTACAAGCATTTAAGACAGGAATCCATAATTAGAACTGCTCAGCATGCATCTCTGACAATTCAGCATTATCTAAATAAGGCTAATGCTTCTGTATTTACACTGTTATGCAATTATGTTGTAAAAAGAATAATCACTGCATTTGGTATATGTTTGGTACCTTGTAGTAGATGTTCTTGCCTTGTGGAGCACGCCCGGTCTCCAGGATGTAGTCGTAATTGCGGTGGTCAATGATGAGGACCCCACCTGGTCTGACCATACTGGCGATGTTTCGAAGGGCCAGCTTTTGGTCACTCTGGTCCCCTAACAGCAACAACAGCACGACTGAGTGCATGAATAAGGGATCAAATTGGCAGCTAAACACATGGTAACAAACTGTGGAAGGCAAAGGCGTGTGCATCGATTCAAGGAGATGTTTGATTTGAGTTATGGATGCAGGAGTAATCATATTGCAATTTAAAGAGTCACATCATCATTCTGACAAGGCAAAAATTATTTGGACACTTTTTTTCCCTCCACAAATACATTTCTAATATCTCTGACAATCTCTGGGACAAAGGTTGTGGGATAAATTCTTTGAGACAGATCCTGTATGGGCTTGCCATGCCTCCTCACCCTGCTACAGTGAGGTGAAAGAGCACTCCAGGGCACTGCAACATCATCGCTGGGTGTGTTCAGAGGTGCACCCAGACAGGTTGGTATGACCTAGTATAAATTTAAACTCTAATGCTACGTTTGCCAAGTCCAGGCATAATGAGATGTTTTGACAGGCCCAGAGGAAAAGCCCTTAAGCTCACCTATAAAATTAACAACACTTTTATTATTTGTGTACCTTTAAAGTCTGGTAAGTGGGCAAATGAGTTGCCGAGGCAGATGACTGCATCAAAACCATCTCCTGGTTTCTGAATGTCTTCTGATAAAGTCAGCCAGTTGGCCTCTTCAATCACTGAAGACAAGAAGGAAAAGAGCAGAACATGAGGTCACCTGAGGAAATGTAGATATCCACCACAAACGTGTGCACTTTGCATCAGTTTAAGACAAATGAAACAACTCTGAGTGCTGCCCACACACAGGGCTTTATTGGGAGTAACCCGGGCATGACGGCCAATGCAAAACAAACACCACACAGTCTTTGTTTTATTACTATAAGAAGGTCCGTGACTAAATGTCATACTGACTGCTTAGCTTTTCAACTTTAAGCTTAATCTGCCATCACTTGTACTGATGTTGCTCTGTTGATTAAGTTAACTTTGTTAGGATGCACATTCTCTGACGAATGCTTAATTTGTGTCACTTTTTCTTTAGGTTATTTTCCATTGATTCATATGAGAGATCAATTTACTAGTTAACAATTCCCTGGCAACTCGCCCTGGCCCTTGTCTTATGCTTTAACTACCAGTTGGCTCATTGGCTTCAATATCCTTTAGCTGCTTCCCTGGAGAGGATCTCATCCCATGACTGGAGCTGCTCCAGCTCAACTTGTACTGCAGCTTGACTCTGTAGTCCTTGTTCTGCTCTTATGTTCCACTTGGGGATCAGAACCTGCAGCTTGTGCTGCTCTGCTGAGGTCACAGAGAAGAACAAGGACTGCCGTCTCCAGCTGTAGTCCAAGATGGTGGACTTTTGAGCTAATCGTGAGGACGAGAGGCTCACAAAGAGACTGTCACAAATAGAATCTAAATCTGTGGAACTCACTGATTCAATAAATATATTTTAATTTTCATACCCCACTGGTCAAAAGCTGGTTCTTTTCTCCTGTTCCATCTCGCCTTCAGTGCATACTTGAGCATTTTGTCGCTGGCATCCACACTCACTAAATTAAACCCCTCCTCCACCAACATAATGGAGTCAATCCTAGAAAACAAAATCCATGAATACATTAAAAACAACAACTGACCTGTGAGGATCATGCAGTAGGTGTGTTTTAATTTTAAAGTAATCCCTGCTGTCATCGTCCCCTAAAAAAACAGTTTGATCAAGTCTGAGTGAGAGTGTGTGTGTTTGCTGTGACTGCACTACATGTGGTTTAGTAGTAGGTTGATAAGCTTATCGTCTCACTACAGACAGGAATACTAACCTTGTCACAGGTAAGGAGAGATGATTTGTATAGTAGCCAGAAGCTACTCCTATTTTGAAAACCTGACAGGAAAACGTGATTGTGGGCCAAACCACAGCCTGAATAGATGCTACTGACTGACTTTCAAAAATGTTTTCTCGGCAATTTATGAGTTAATAATAAACAATACTGACGTGTTTCAGTGCAACAGGGGGGAGGGATTCAATGGACAATAATGCAGAAATCATTAACATCTACTGGGTAACGGCAAGATAATATATAACGGCAAAACAAATAAAGCTTACGTAAAAAGAACAGCCAGTTTTCAGATTTGGATTAAACAGTCTTAGGCTAAAAGCAAATTCATATCTTTTAGATTTCATCTTGGCAACAAGTCTCAAAGGACTCTGATGGTCCTTCATTTGGTTCAACTGTGTTCAGTCTGGTGACTGTGAAGGCCTCAGCTTAACAGATCCAGTATAATCCTTGAGGTATGAGTCAGGGATTCATGGTTTCCCTTTAATTTGTCTGTATGCCTATCCATTCTGCAGTTATACATAAGATTTCCTGCTAGAACCTATGGAATCCTAAATTAAAAAACTCTCACAGGTTCAGCTGAAAGTGATTCACAGCCTGAAGCTTCTTCTCAGAATTAGAAAGCATCACAAACACACTCTGCCAAAAATAGCTATTTGTAACCGTGATCCACGAGGAATATGTTTATTTCGAGGCTGCTGCACTACGGAGGGGCACCACTACTAGGGTATCGGGTCAGAATCAATGTGCTGGGGTGCTCCAAACCACAGGAAAACAACCATGATGCCTGAGATATGGAGCTGAGTTATTATGGAAATAACTGCAGTTCTTACATGAACATTATAAGCTCTGTAATGTTGATTAGCAGCTGAAATGAGTGCTAAGTGATGAGCAAAGAAAAAAAGAAGATACATTTATAATAAACATCAAATAATAAAATGGTTATAGTGCATCTCCAGTGAAAATTCTCCATGAGAAAAACAACAGCTGAGGTGACATATGGTCTGCTTGTCTGTGCTTAGGCAATGGCCTTGCTGCTGTCTGAGAGCAAAGTCAACGTATCAAGGGAGATAAAAAAAGACTGCAGGAAACCAGAAAAAACTCCCTTCAACTACCCAGCACTAGTTCATCACCTACTGACCTACTAAATTAAGTTTAGGGTTCGCTTGTGTTTAGTTTGCTTTACAAACAGGAAATTTAAATGGACAACACTTGCTTCTACAAGCTTGTGTCTCAGACAAATTACGCCTCTCTAATTGAATCACATTTAACCAGCATGTGTAAACATGCTGTGTCCACATCAGACCAGTGCAGGAGGCAGGACGTGGCTCAGGATCAGGTGCAACTCTGCACTTTCATTCATTATTCTGTGGCTTAATCCGGATTTTGTCCTGAGTTAAAAAGGGTCAGTGAGTTGAAATTCCACAAAAGTCAAACTCACTTGAACAGCTATAAAGATGGGTACACGTACAAAAAGGCCTATGTGAGCTGAAATCACATTATTATTATTTTTTTTACCTGCAGATCTATCAAGAACAGCAAAGAAGCAAACACCATCATCACTATCAGCTACGCCTACACAACTCTGTTCTGAAGCTGCACAATCACTGTGAATCACACAAGAGTCACACCTTTTCCCAAATCTGAAAAGCAATAATGCAGTCTGAATCAGCACGTTTTATGACGTCATCAGCAGCTGTTCACCTGCTGTATCATTGTGAGTTCAGGTTTTTGTTTGGCATATGCAATTTAAATCAAAGTTTAACCATTGACAAAAGCGTGCTCGAGATACTTGGATAAAGCCGTATTTAAGATTTTGTTATGTTATTTCAGAACTTAAAGTTTTTGCATATATATATATATATATATATATATATATATATATATTTATTTATTTATTTTTTGATCATATTTATAAATCCATACTAAGTTGAACGATTTTTAAGTGGATTTTGATGAAGCAGAGCTGAAGCCCCTGTCAGACGTGTCACTATGAAACTGCTAAGTTGACCTGACATTACCCTGTTCCGCAGGCTACATCCAGCACACTCCGCACCCCGTGCTGCTTCAGCAGGGACACCACCCAGCTCCTGTACTCCTGCGTCCTGCTCTTCGTGTCTCCGATGTACAGCTGCCACACTTTCGCTGCTTTGCCATCGGCGTATTGATCAGGAAGACCTACGGCTGCCACACCGAGGGACCGGGTCCTAAACACGCTGTCGACCGACATGCTGCCGCTGCTTCTCCCTGCCCGGACCTCTACCTCTACCTGAGTGTCGAACGGACAAACAAGTCTGGACAATTTTAACTGAGTGAGGAAACGCGCTACCTCTCTGACAGGTATGCTTGCCACATGCTAGCCGGGATGTTATTATTTATATGAACAACCTAAGAAGAAACTTTAAGCCAATGACACGCCGTCGAGGACTGCCGCCTACTTTCTGATTGGATAACCTCAAGGGACCCGCCCCTTTTCTGTTTTGCATTGGAATGCTAAACAGTGAAGCTTTGAAGCTTTGCTAGGTTGCTAATTTTTCCCTTTGAACTTACCTTCCAGGATAAGTGTCACACTGTATTCCATCAAAGTTAAATTAAATACACGTGCATATTCAAGTTAAAATTAAGTTATGTTTGACGTTGGAGGAGATGTATTTAAGTATAATGTTAAAATAAAGTAGAGCTCACGAAGCCCATTACCTGTAAGGTTTTAATCGGGGAATAAATCCCACCAAGGGCGGCACAGAGGACTCGCCCCCTTTAACATTTCATCATCTATCGTTTGATCATGCTGTTTGGACGCATTGCTTGCGAAACATGAATGGCAGGAGTTTTTTGCAAAGTAAAAATCATAATAATTTCATTTTTTTAAACAATGAAATACACAATGCTGCAGTAGTTAAGTGCACAGGGTGTAATATAGATGAACAATGTGATTTAAAACAAACAAAAACAAAACAAAAAAAAAAAAACATGGAATGAAATCATCTCAGGACTCTCCCAGACAGATTATTAGGCACTTTTCGTGCCCTCCCAAACCAAGTGAACTCCTCCTGTTGTGATTGGCGGATTTGGTTCTCTAGGACCCATATTTGCTGGTAGAGGTGAGGTCATGTCAGCTACAACCGGTGCGAGCTAGGTTAGGTTTGCAACTTCCAGTTTTTTCAGAACTGCACTACTACTTTATGGGTTGTTCACGCACACATACACACTTACTACTTTCAAAAATCCAGATCTGACTTCGAACACAGGCATAGTTATGTAATTCAGCCTAAGCAGGGGTTGGCAAGAACACACAGCACTGCCTAGAGGAAGTCACACATTAGTGCACCTTTGCACTAGTCTGCCAAAAAGACATTCCTTCCTGTGGTTGTTTTGATGATGGTCGTGGAGTACAAAATGTGACTCACTGCAAAGGACAAAGGACATGATCCACATCATTTTTATCCTCACTGACACGTCATGACACTTGCATGTGGGCATTGTCATGGTTGATCATAAATTAAATCCCTACGAGCAACCTTGTAGCATTTTGTATCATCTTTGCTTCTAAAAGAATAAATGGATCTAAATCATCTCCAGAAATTGCACCCCCAGACCTTAACAGATGACCAGAGAGAGAGAGAGAGAGAGAGGGAGAGAGAGACTCTAATACAGTTTGTTGAATGTACGCATTAAATTAATCATCGTATCCCTTCTGAAGTATTGCGTCAATGCTGTTGTTACAAAATGAAACAGGAAGTGAGTGATTAGTCAGATGGCGGAACAGATAAAAGGCTGAAGAAAATCGTTACATTTCAACTTGTTATTTTCAGTAGGACCATGATGGACACCACTTCCAGCGCAGAGCCAAACTTTGCTGGAAATCGCCTCCTATCAATCAAATCAAATTTAAGATTGACACAGTCACTGCCAATTTGTTGGCTGCACATCATGTGAATCTTTTATTCCACCACATCCCAAAGGTGCTCTGTTTGACTGAGATCTGGTGAATGTGGATGTCGTTTGAGTACAGCGAACACAAGTCATGTTCAAGAAATTTGAAGTTTTTGGTATGTGGTGTTATCCTACTGGAAGGAGCCATCAGAAGTGAGGTACACTGTGCTCATAAAGAGATGGACGTGGTCAACAGTATTCAGGCAAATGTGCAAACAAATGTTGCATCAGAAACTGAGAGTCCGGAGACCGGCTGACGGATTGTTGAAGCAACCTGGAAATTCCCCTTAGAGCTCTTACATCAACAAAGGATTTTTATCCAGTAAACTGCCGCTCGCTGGATATTTTCATTTTTTTCACATATGTATCATCTGTAAACTCTGGATATGGTTGTGTTCTAAAATCCCAGCAGATCTGCAGTTTCTGAAATACTCACACCAGCTCGTCTGGCACCAACAACTGTGTCACATTCAGAGCCACGTAAACAAGCTTCATTTTTTTTTTTTTTTTTTTTTTTTTTACTGATGCTCAGTTTGAATTTCAGTAGGTTGTCTCGACCATGTCTACATGCCTAGGTGCAATGAGTTGCTGAATTCTGATTGATTCAGACACTGTTAGTAACGAGTAGCTCAACAAGTGTACTTAAAGTGGCCAGTGAGCGCGAACAGATGAATAAAAAGGACAAATTATTTTTTGCTAAATAAAATTGAAAGAAAAACACAAGTCCGATAATTTATTTATCATTATACAACAATGCAACAATGTCCATGTCTCTTTATTTATACAGCATATTTCATTACATGTTGCTTAAGAAAAATAAATGTAAAAAAAAGTAGGTGTACAGCGTCTTAAAGCCATAAAAACTAAATAATAATTAATATTAGAGATATTTTATATTTTAAAACAGTTGTTACTAATGCTATATTATTAGAAGATACAGCTTAAGTAATTCGGTTTCTGTTGGAACAAACTGTAATTTCCCAAATTACAGTTTGACTCAGTTCTGACTGCCTACTTTCTCAGCACTTTGTTCTTGAGGACAGTAGATGGTGCTATAAGAGCAAATCTGAAAGAATTCACGCTTGAACATGAAACATAATTGACCATAAAATTACCTCAAAAAAGACCTGAAATAAAAGTATACACATGTCATATCTTTAAAACTCATTTGCAACCAGTTAAATGTACAAATGTGAATGATTATAGAAAAGGGTCAGCGTTAACATATTTATACATATGCTGTACGTGAAGTACAAATAAGTATGTTAAGAGTGTAAAAATAGTTTGATTACTTTTTGAATACTCTTTAACATTTTATATACTTCTATATTATATGTTCAAGCATTAATGAGTTCATAAAGATGTTTCAAAAACTGCTTTTGGAAGAATACAAAACTGATAAAGTTGATGACTGATAGTATATATAACTATGCTAAATTGTATCTGAATTATAGCTATCACTGTAGCTATCTTTATACTTGTCCTTCATTCTTTATTGTGTGGGGGAAGTGATGAGGGGAAGTTGGGGTAACACTGAATATGGTGATTCAATAGAGTGAGCGTAAGGTAGGGATTAATAAGTATGTACATATTTCTTCCTACTCCATTTCAGACTTAACGGTTGTCATTTCATGTAATTTAGATTCTATTTATTTTGTTTTTGTCTGAGAACGTGTGTGTGTGTGTGTGTGTGTGTGTGTGTGTGTGTGTGTGTGTGTGTGTGTGTATGTATATTTCTGAAATGAAGATGATGTTGTAGTATTAGTAACAAGAACAGCACATTGGGTTTCATTCATATAAGCTCTTATGTAATAAAATAAAGGTGTAAACCTCCTAAAATGATAGCTGTTAAAATGTTTCATGTATCAAAATGTAGTTCTCACTTTTCTTGTTTTCCAAAAGGAAAAATGAGATGTAAAACATTTGGAATTCTTTACAGTCATCTATACATCTGGCCAGTTGTTCATCTAATCTACGCTCCTTTTTGACAAAAACACACAAATAAACCATGATTAATGACCATAGGCTCAGCCTGCTGGTCAGGCTTCTGAGGAAGAAAATATGACTGGAGCTAATAGTTGGAGGCCAGTCAGTAATTGGAGGTGTAGGTTAGAGCTACTTTGACTTGTTAAACCACTTAAACATTTAGCGTTTTCTGTTCCCAGTGATGTGGACGACACCTTTAGGTTCATGAGTGTACCATTAAATAACTAGGAGACAACACAGAATACCCAAGTCTGCGATAAAGAACAAAGAGCCAGAGGACTCTGTCATTTTGGTGCAATAATTAAGTCACAACATTGTTGCGATTAGAATTTTCTCTTTGCCTGTTACGCTTAACTACATAAAACCTAATGACAAAAATAGATGCAATGACAACAACAATGACCACAATCCAAACCCACAGAAAGCGCACCCCAGGAACAGAAGACGCCTTCAGTGTATTGTTGCTGATGGGTGGTTTGACAAACGCTACAACGGGAGGAGTTGTGACTGGACCTTCATTAGGGTCCTCACAAAAGTTACCGTCAACCTTTAGAAAGCCTTCAGGACATATGTCATAGCCAGCCTCTTGTATACTAGGGCATCTCTTTTGTGCACAGTGTGGTTTGCACTGCCTGGGGTCTTTGTTGTCTGGTATATATTGTTTGAAACAAGAGCATGTGTAACCCCCCTTAAAATCCTCACAGTTCTGCTCACATGGTCCAGATGAACAGCCTTTATAGCTTTGAAAAAGGGTTGGATGCGATACTTCTTGTCCACGGCATGCATCTTGGAGCTCAGCTTTGCACAGAAACCCATCAGCTTTATCTGAGCACGGTCTCTCTGTCCATTTTTCATCACTTGAAAGTGATACGCAATGTGGAGAGCAGAGTTGAATGTGGTTATTCCAGGATGGAAGAAAGGTGATGCCCGGTCTGCCAGATATCCACTTATAGCCTCTCAGTGGAGCTGAGAGGTTGCTGCAGGCACCAGCTGGTAAATGCAGCCCGATCCAGTAGTTCCCAAACAATTCCTGGCTCAGAATGTCAAACAACCTCTTATCACTCGTAGAGCACAACTGCAGAAGTTCTCCTTTCCTGTCATGGCAGGCTTCTTCAGCTGTTTTAAAATCCACTTCACCCTGGTTTAGAGTTATGCAGTCAGGTTTGCCATAATTACTGCAAACTGCTCTGCAGTGGCCAGGCTGCTTTATATCCAATCCTTTTCCAAGAGTCAGTGAAACTATCAGAATAGTCATACTCATCCTAAGCACAGGCACTCTCGTCTGCAAGCAGGCCATGCTGTCTCATAGTGGAGTACAAAAGGTTGCCTGTCTTAAATGATGGGGAATTTCTAGTCTTTGTGCCATTGCGGAAACAGGGTATCTCAGGAAGGAAATGAGATAAAGAAAAAAAAATTAGTTGAAGTAGGACCAGCAGCAACAAAATGAAGAACAACGTTTAGATATACTAAATATGCAAAGGGCTCTTATATAAACTGCCAAACTAATTCAAGTACTTGCCTAAAATCAAGATTCCCGATTTTATACCAAAATTTGAGCTGGCACACTGGACCTCTCTGGGAAGTCAGGAATTAATCAAGCAGAACAATTGACTGCTAATTTTTATTTATTTTTTTCTGGAATGTAAGGTTTAATTTGGCAACCTCATCAAAAACAGTAATGTGTTTAAAATAAATTCATGGATAATAACAATAATATTAAATAAAAAAAATTAAATTGGATTCAAATTCTAACAAATTAACCTTTACAGAAACATAAACAATAATTCTGGTAATAGAATGGGCTTCATGAATGGTAGTGCTATCTATATATGTAAATAAGAACAACAAATAGCACAGTCCATATATTTTTCTATTTATTAAAAAACAAAGAAAACAAGCAAACAATTCATTTTAGATTTTATACTTGCAGTATATAAATTGACACCAGTTTCATCTTTACATGATGGCGTGTAGATGTGGAACTTCAATCAAAAAGACTTATTTGTTGGTGTGTACAAGTACAACATGTCATTGTCAGAGACTAAACAGGTTTACTTAAAGGTACTTCTTGTTCAACAAAAACAAGAAAATTACCAGCATTTTTAAACATTTTGAAAGGCACCTTTTGTTTTTTATCATAGTCTGAATCTGCTCTGTTTTAGCAGGATGGAGTTTAATAATATCTTTGTGCTGAACTCTGGGCAGGTCAAAATAACTCGATGTAGCTCTTTTAAACAATTTTTTTTCAAAAAGTACCTTTAAGTTCTTAAGAATGTTTGTGAGGTATACTCTCTGGAGAATATACGTGTTAGTCCACTTTTTACTTTTAGATTATATTATACTTCAGCCAGCTCAAACAGCAAAGTACCACCAACATTTTAATGCACCAGTAATAATGATCATATTATACAAATAATATCTCTTTAGTACTTTTACTTCGATACTTGTGTATTTTTTTTCTTTTTTTGTTGTTTTATTTGGGGCACAGGTTGTAGAGTGATCAGTAAATGGTCTAATGATCATTTTCTGTGATATTAAAGCTAAAGATCCTCTTTTGTTTTCATAGTACACAAGCAGATTCTCAGGACAGGAGGTAATAGCAGGATTATACACAATAGCATAAAATATTGTCACAAACAAATGAAGAAAAGTGTCTGATCTTAACATTAAATGACATTTTTTACAGCAAATACTGGTAACTTTCTCATAGGTAAAGATATTTACATTGCCTCAGACTATTAACCGTGCAATAAAAACAGTCGTTACACATCCTTCATAACCTTTACAGCATATTATGCACTTCCACTTAACACCCATTTACTTTTTATTTTTCCACCATTATGACTCTACTCTTATTCAAATACTATTTGATGGACAATGACGTTTTCTGATTTGCATTTTGATATGTAGTGTAATCACAGGAGATTGCAAGAATTGCATAAATAAACATAACTCTAGTCAGTCTTTTCTGTCACTAAATGGTCATGGGTCATCAGTCAAGATGGACTCGTATAGTTTCTCTAAACGTGGATCCAAGCCAGAGGACACCCAGCAGTAGCCATCTGCAGTGGTGTTCTTCTTCACTTCTTTTTTAGAGCGACTGCATCGAAAAATTGCAAAAAACAAAGTAATTGCAATCAACACAACAAGAGGAATGACTGAACCGAGGACGCAGATTATCACCCTGGAATTGATTGTCTTGGCGAAACTCGTGGCCACGGTTGTGTTGCTCAGTGGATCCTTGTTTGTAACTTTCTCCGGGTCTGGAATGGGTGAATCGGTTTGAGGATATGGGTGCTCAGTTGTAGTTCTGGTTAAAGACTCTGTAAAGTTTTCTTGTGTTTTCTCATAAGATGGGTAATCTGATGAGGTTAATGGTGCAAAGGTCACATTTGGAGCATAAGTGGTTCCATCATTCTCCAGGTGGGTGCATATGAAGCTTCCTACAGTATTTACACATTCAAACTTAGCCCCTGAACAGCTGTCAGTCACACATTCATTAATGTCTTCACATGAATGGCCATCTTCAGAGAAAGCAAAGCCTTCCTTGCAAAAACAAGAGAACGATCCAATGGTATTCAAGCAGATGTGCTCACATTTCCTTTGTGCACACTCATCAACATCCCTGCATTTGCCATTCATCATTTTGTAGCCGACTTTGCAGGCACACTTATAACTGCCATGTGTGTTTATGCACAGGTCATTCTTACAAGCCTGTGATTGGCACTCATCAATGTCAGAGCAGTTGCGTTGGTTTTCGTGCAGCTTGAAGCCAACTGGACATTTGCAGAAATATCCCGACTCGCTCATTACACACTGATGCTCACAGGTGTCAGGACTGCACAAGTCTTTGATCCTGCAGTGGAGTCCATCTTTTTCCAATTCATAACCTTCTCTGCAATAGCATCGAATTTCATCTGCATCCTGACGGCACGAATGTTCACACCCACCATTGCTGATATCACAGCTTCGCTTTCCTGTTTTGCAAAAGGGGCCCAGGTTAGTCCACCGGTAGGTATGGTTAACAGCGTTGCACAAAGACATGCGATCCTCGTGATCGCTACACCGAATTATAGCAAAAGTTCCATGAGGAAATGACTTCAGTTGACTTTTAAGTGGGTCTTGTGAGAAAGGTACTGTGTAAGCGATTTCCCCAGGCCCCAGTAGAGCCAAAGGTTCGCACATCCCCTTAAAATAAAACTTGCATGCATAAAAAGCTTTACGTTTTTTGCAAGGGACAGCAGTCCATTTCAGGTGATTCTCACTTGAAAAGTTGTAATCAATATTTACACATCTCTCTGCTAAGCATGTGGAGGCAGGCTCTTCTTTCCAGTTGGAGTAGTGGGATTCCTCATTTCCAGATACCCATTTAAATCCTCGGAGTGGCTGGTCAGGAAATACACAGTCGGTTTCTTTGAGTTTTAATCCAATCCAAAATTCAAGCAGCGTCCCATGTCGTTGACTTTTTATTAATGAGAGAAGTGAGCGCAGCACATCCTCTTCTTTTCGGTCTCTTATGGTCATCAAATATCCTCCTCTTTTGTCGCAGTCTTCTTTGGCCTTGTCAAACCTCTCCTTCTTCATGTGTGCAGTGAAGCAGGCATTAGAGGTGCACAGCGTTTCATGTTCAAACCCTGATAAACCTTTGAAGCTGTTAATGAGCTGCAGGACAAGAAGCCACAACATAATTGCCACGAAGATCAGCAAAATGTTTGCTCTCCAAAGGGTTCCTGGGAGTTTTAGGGTAAAAAGAGACCAATAAGTGGTTGCCCATTCGTAGCCAAAGAACAAGTGTTTCTCAAAGCAACATTCAGGCTCCAGTATCCTGTTTGCAAAACTAAAGACGGAAATCATGTTTAGCAGCAGTTAGTAGCTCTTTCTTACTCCCATGCTGACTGGTTCCGTTTCGAGGAAGAAAACAATGAAAGGCTCTGGAGTGTTTTGACTGGTTATCCAGATGTCTCCGGCCCCAGCAGAGTTCAAGTTTTTTAAGCAGACTCCCTGAATTGTGGTGCCTTTCAATACATGAACATGGAGCGGTCAGATTCATGGAGGGGACTGTGCCATTACAAATAGCCGCCACAGGAAGTGAACCCGTGAACTTTGCCACTCTGTCGCCACGTCTGACCTCATTATTTACTATAAAGATGTTAATATTGCACTTATCGTAAACCATCAGTATTTTATTAATGTGTAATCTTCCTCCTGTTATGCAGGTATAGAAGTATCACTATTGATTAGATTTGCTGCCTACCCCCAGCTCTTATGCTGCTATTTAATTTTTTGTGTATAATAACCAAAATATGAGTTTTAATATTCATACTGTAATGGATTGTTTAAAACCTCCCAAAATGTACAATTTACATAACTCTTGATTACTGCTTTTTCATATTTAAACCCAATAACCTTTTGGAGGGCAAGTACAGAAGACCTTTGCGGGCCTTCATGTGAATACAGACGTTTCCTGTATTTGTTTAAATACAGGAAGTGCCTCGACTTCAATCACAGGAAACAGACACCAATCTCCACCCTCTGAGTGCACACTGGCACTTAAATGGTGTCTACTTCAAACAAAGCCCTGCTGATAAATTCTTCCAAGTCTATTTAAAATATTATTACTATCAGGTTAATCACCGCCTGTCTACTTTGGTGTAGGAAATTCAAATAACTACATTTTACCAAATTGGGAGAATCTACGAAACTGGTGGCTTTAGTTACATGACAACGATCAGAAAACAAACGTAAATCTTTTCTGATGTGATGTGACTTAGTAATTCTCACACTTTATAGAAAACTGCCTTAACATCTATATTAAAGCTATTATTTGCAATATTTTCTGAAGCCGATTTCTTTGAATTCAACCCAGTCATGAGCTTTTGTAATTCAGCTGTTTATATTTAATTTAGGTTTCTGGTTATATTCTTGCAAGTACTCTTAGTTTATTTTCAAATTTGGAAATTAAAAAATACTTGAAAATATGGCAAACACCATTTGTTTGGATAAAATATTTTCCAATTTTAAATAAAAACATGTAAAAAAATTTGTTCAGTATTCTGAGAAGCTATATGAAAAATATAATTTGGGATTGTTGACCTGAGGGTGCATCTGTGTTAATATGTGGTCCACTTAATAAAAATTTATTTTGGTATTTTCACAGCCATAATTAAAACACTGTAAACGTACATGGTTTTTTATGGTTTCATCTTCTTTTTAGGTCATGGGTGTGTTTAGACCCTTTATCAGGGTAATGATAATGTGTTTTAATATTATTTTCTGACATTGTTTTATAATCATATTTTGCCAACTCCTCTACTGGAAAATGAAAGCTACCCAGAGCGCTCACACAGAGGCTGGTTTGTCATTAATAGATTAAATGAGACTTTGGTTGCTCTGGCAGAAAGAAGATGCAGAGGTCATTTCATGATATAAATTAGAGATGCAGATTTAAAACATCCATCCATCCATCCATCCATCCATCTTCATCCGCTTTATCCGAGGCCGGGTCGCGGGGGCAGCAGCCTAAGCAAAGAGGCCCAGACCTCCCTCTCCCCAGCCACCTCCTCCAGCTTATCCGGGGGAATACCAAGGCGTTCCCAGGCCAGCCGAGAGATATAATCTCTCCAGCGTGTCCTGGGTCTGCCCCGGGGCCTCCTCCCGGTGGGACATGCCTGGAACACCTCACCCAGGAGGCGCCCAGGGGGCATCCTTGTCAGATGCCCGAACCACCTCAGCTGGCTCCTTTCGATGTGGAGCAGCAGCTGCTCTACTCTGAGCCCCTCCCGGATAGCTGAACTTCTCACCCTATCTCTAAGGGAGAGGCCAGCCACCCTTCGGAGGAAGCTCATTTCTGCCGCTTGTATCCGCGATCTCGTTCTTTCGGTCACTACCCACAGCTCGTGGCCATAGGTGAGGGTAGGGACGTAGATCGACCGGTAAATTGAGAGCTTCGCTTGAATCCTCCTTGAATCGCTACCTTATCGTGGTGGAGGGGTTTGTGTGTCCCAGGGATCCCAGGGTCTATGTTGTCTGGGGGCTTTTGCCCCCTGGTAGGGTCTCCCATGGCAAATTGGTCCTGGGTGAGGGACCAGACAAAAAGCGATTCAGAAGACCCTTATGAAAAGGATATCGAGGGAACAGTTTACCCTGCCCGGGATAGGGTTACCGGGGCTCCGCCCTGGAGCCAGGCCCGGGGAGGGTGCCCGAAGGCGAGCGTCTGGTGGCCGGGCCTTAGTCCATGGGACCCGGCCGAGCACAGCCCGAAGAGGAGACATGGGCCCATCCTCCTGCAGGCCCACCACCCGCAGGAGGCGCCATAGGGGTCGGGTGCATTGTGTGCCGGGTGGCGGCCAGGAGCGGAGGCCCTGGCGGACTGACCCCCGGCTGCCAAGACTGGCAATAGGGACAGATTTAAAACATTTATATGAAATACTGTAAAAGTGCAAACTGTTCTGATAAGTCACAACATCGCCCCTGCATTATTTGAATTCTCTAAATAGCATCAGAAACATTAGCTTACGTAGTTTAAATTACTAGATTATTGGCCAGTTTTAACTTTTGGAGCCATTAGTCTGCTGGCATATTACAAGTTGCCGGTAAAGAAGCTGATGTAAAGCTTATTTTACTTTCTATCTACCTTCTATTCCTGTTCTGCGCTTCATTGTTTGTTTACAGTACAGATCTAAATCCAGGTGAGAGCAAGTCTAAAGGATGTGACAAGTCAGAGCCTGTATTCATTCTAAATATTGTTATAAAGAGAGAGAAAGAGAAATTGACAGACAAGAGTGGACATGTAGTCGAGCGCAACATAAATTATAAAGGGAGTCTAGCTTCTGTTTTGCCCATATTGTTTTGACACGTTTTCCGGCCAGCCGGTAATAGTAGGATTATATTTTCATCTATTAATTAGTAGCAGAAAGTAGTGTCGTTAAATGATAATGCTTTAAGTTTTCCACTACATCCTGGCAACTTTCTCTCAGTCGAAGATATTTACACTGTCTCAGACACTTAACAGCTCATCAAGAAAAGGTAAAAACATGCATTCCTGTGGGACGAGAAACTGTGGGCCAGATGTATCCTGTTTACTTTGCTAACAAACTTGTCTGGAGTCCAAGATACATTGTGCAAGAACATTTAGTCTGGCACAATGTACATAAGGTCAGGGCAAAATCAATTCAGTGAAGTCAAAAGAGTTCTCTGGAGAGGCTGACGCACACATCGGTATGAAAACATTTCTGAAGTGTTAAGTGTTCTCAATATTAATGTCACGGAAGGCGTTCAGAGTGAAGGATATGATTAATAACAGAGCAGTTGCTAACAAACCTTCAGATATCTAGTGGTGGGAAAACTTGGTGGCCATGTCAGCCGTTAGAGCAGCTAAACAGAGAACACTGAGTACAATATAAGTCCATACGTGGAGTCTGCTATTTAAAGTCTGAGGAAACAGCAGGCTTCATCATGACTTGGATAAAATCATCCCAGCAAGTGCTGACAGCATGGCACAGTTTTGTTTGTAAAGGGAGGTTGGTAACTCGGGTTATTTACTTTTACAGGAACCATGACCTATAGTGACACTATTTCTTGGGTTGACAGCACATTTGTCCTATTATCCTCCATTATCTCCTGCTAAGCAAAGACTTAACTGTAAGTAAGAAAGTATTTGAGAACCAGATTATGACTCTCCGTGTCATCTGTGGTATTGGCTAGACTTCCATCCTCGATCAAAGCAATCAAAGCCTATGATGGATAAACTGTACCAGGTGATAAAAGATGGTAGAAACTTGCCCCAACTTGCAAATATTGCAAATAACACAAATATTCAGTGAGCTTTTTTTTTTTTCATTCAAAAATGCAGTCTCCATATTTGCATTTTAGGCATGTTCACGCTGACTGACAGCTCCTTCAGTCAGAGATTCATTGCACCTGTCAGGGCAGGACAGCTTTATGAGCTGATAACCTGCTGGAACCTCTGCTCAGGAATCTGTGCAAGTAAGTTACACTTATTCTAGGGAAAATGTGATGACAGCTGTGGTTGCTAAAGAAACACAGCAAAGGCATGAAGTTCTTCGGAATTGGGAGCGCTAAAGGAGACACGAGCAAAACAGGTGAGTATGTTTTCAACTCTTTGTGATTGAACATTTAATTTAAGGTTAACAGAACAGCTGTAATTCATGTGCCAACTTTATTCTGAGACTGCTACAAATAAGGAAGAGCTGGTTAGGTTATACCTTTAATTTCATATATTTTATTGCCATGTTATGTTATCTAGAATATTAGGCAGTGTGTTTGTTTAAAGGCAGGAAATTACCCAGCATCACCACTGGGACATTATTCCCTCCACCAGCCTCCATGCTCACTTATACAATTACTGTATTGTAATTACAGGGAGAAATTTAAAAAAAACAAAACAACTTTTACCTGAAATTCAAGTTCAATTACATTTTTAAAACATAATAGAAAACATAACCTATGTAAACCTTTTTGTTTATCAATGACTTAGCCTGCCGAGGGCTCTGCAAAGACCACGTCACCTTTGATGTTCAGTCAAAAATTAGCAGCCATAAGGAAGTTTCTAATCCTGCACTGGGACATCACAGAGGAGTTGGCAAACTGTAGGCACGATTCACAACATTTAAGATTCTGATGTTGAAGGAAGCACAGTTTTCATATGTTTTCCCTGCTGATGTCAGAATAATGTGCATTGCAATCGTCATAGTCTCCTTATAGTCTGTAAGAGATTAAAGCATTAATGACCTTCTAGTTCTGCACAATATGGGTTGGCCATCACACTGGGGCATAGCAGCACTGCACCACTTGAGTGAAGTCAAAGAGAATAGAGTACATGTTAACAGTGTCAGCAATCAGATCACTGATTGTGACGTTAAAATATTTGAGTAAAATTATTTTTCCTCCACCAAAGACTTTTTTGTGTATTATCACATCGTTTCTGATAAACAAGGATGTATGTTTAATGTATGATTTTAGGTCTTTACAGACCCAACCTTCTCTTGTGTGATCACCATCATTTCCATTACTGCCCTCTACTGGCTTCTAACAGAAATGTCCAGGTCTCTAGCTAGAGTCTAATTAGATATTGTTCATTTACAGTTAACATGCCATCAGTGACACCTGTTAACTGAAAGAGAATCAACAAAACAACAGAATGGCCTCCAAAGTCAACAGCCTACGAAACCTTTTGTTGTTGTTGTTGTTTTTGGCATGTCCAAATAACAGTAAAGAGATTAGTGATCGCTTCTGGGAACACTTTAAAGACAAGTGGTACCAGTTTGACTGGAAATAGCTTAGAAAATCAGACCATCGCCTGATGACTGATGAATATAAGACCAACGCAACGTTAGGCATGAGTAAAAGAGAATAATTCTCAGAAGATTTTAATTTTTTTTTTTCACGTTTGTGAACACCTATTGTGTGTTTGAATGAAATATTCTGCTTCGATTTTTCTGGTTCAAGACGTTTCAAAGCCCATAGTCTTTGGTGTTTACTTTTCTAACATCAAACTGATGTTGTAGCTTAAAAAAAAAGTTTTTCCTTGACTGGCATAAGAGTTCTCATACAGGACTTGAAGTCAAAAGACTTATATCTTTTGACTTCATGTTTTAGAAGCTCTCAGTTTTAAAATGTGGGTAGAGTGGTCTTCATGGTCCGCTGCGTAACAAAAACATAATTTAACGAAATGACTACGAATTTGGAGACAAGTTTGGCCATGTTGCAGTATCTCTCTCGCTCGCTTGTTGTTTAGTGTGAACAAAACAAACTCAAACTCATGGCATTACGCACCCACCCACAGATATCTTGATGCTTCAGAAGAAGTCATGAGGGATGAAACGTTTGTCCCACGTCCAGCTGAACAGAATCAACTTTTTGGGATATAGCCGTAGAACAGAGTAGCTACAGAAATGATAAATCATTTTGGCACTGCCAGCTAGCTACTATCACAAAAACCTTGTGTAATCTGGTTTTCCATTACAGTTTTCTCTCTTTCCCCTTTTGGGCGGCTAATTATATTTTGATTAAAGTCCTCGTTATCAGTTAGTGCAGTTACCGAACATGTGTTTCTCTCTGTAAACATAACAGTGCATCACATTCAGTTACTACTTCGATGCTAATAATCAACAATTACATGAGTAAAAATAATACTTTCATTATGGGTTTTTATGAGGGCTCCTGTCCTTTTTGTTGCTGCCTATTCTACTCCTTTTTCTTCTCACTAGATGGGAAATTCACCATTACCTTCTTTTTAATTAAACTATTTTCTTGGGAATGGGTTGATTTTGTTTGATAATTTGGCCTCGGAGACTCCAGCATTTGACGGCAGCCTTTAGTTATCTTAGTTTAGTTTCTTCATCTTCATCTTGTGCAGCCATAGGCAGGTCTTAACATGACACCAGTAATTTAGTTTCATTTTTCCCCATCACTTGAAAAGATCTGAACGTGATAAGATCACTGTATGCGCTATCATGCAAGAATGACTTCTGAATAAATAAACTGGAAATGTGCTTTGCCAGCTTACCTATCCTAAATTTGCAGGTAGAGGCGGTTAGACTGAACAGGGTAAAACATGCAAAAGAATGATATAGAATCTGTGTTTACCACAAATTTCAGATTAACTCATTAGCAAAGGTGTGGAAGTACAGATGCCCCTTTCTATAGAAATTCCCATATCCTGACTGCTGAGTTTATAACCTCTGGCCTCCTTAAGGAAACAAAGTAACCCTTCTCACGTGGCCAGCCTGGATAAGGAGTTTTTGCTCACTGACAGGCTCACACTCTGATAAAAAGCTTTAGTTTATAATTGCAGTTATCCTCCTAATTGCAATATTCTAATGGCAATTTAGGCCTTAACATTGACACTGGCTTACAATAATGCAAGTGTTAACTTCACCTATACACCTAGAAATACTGTATATAAGTAATCTATAATGGGGAAATTGTGGCCAGTGAGGGGAATCCTTCAACATCCAGAACAGATGAGACATTCAAGTGCATCTTTGCTGATTTCACCACTGATGTATAACGGTGGTGAAAAGGATGCATGGGAGAGGTTTGCCTCGAAACACGTTTTTATGGTGTGAAAGTAACCTAACCATGTACTCTTCTGGTTATCTTGTAGTTACAGGTCGTGCGGTTTGTTCATCACATTTGTTTTTTTTTTGTTTGTTTGTTTTTTTCTTAACAAATGAAAAAAATAAATCACAGGCAGGCCGCAAGCCAGTGCGTGCAGTGGGGAGTGTTGGAGAACAGAGCTGTGGCCTGTAAAGAGTGCTTAGTAGGAGTCGGGCTGAGAGAGGAACAAATAAGCTTTATTATTGGAAAACAAAGAAGAAAAAGGTAGAAAACTGGTTAGTCTAAGACAGGGGTGCCCAATCCCGGTCCTCGAGAGCTACCGTCCTGCAGCTTTTAGATGCATCCTTGTTCCCACACACCCGGATCAAATGAATGGCTTGTTATCAGGCCTTTGCCAAACATGATGGCATGCTGAAGAGGTAATCAAACCATTTGATTCAGCTGTGTTGGAGTAGGGATGCATCTAAAAGCTGCAGGATAGTAGCTCTCGAGGACTGGGATTGGGCAGCCCTGGTCTAAGAACTGTCTTAGAATTATTACCACAACTCATCAGTGGGCTTTTTTGCAAGAAGACTGTTTCCTTAAAATAAACTAGATTGTTTGAGCTGATGACATTCAGGAGCGCTGGCTTTGTTAGAGAGTATGTATCTTACCGAGACAGGGCAATAACAACAACTTCTGCCCTTTTGAGAGTCCCTTGTATATTGGGACTTTATACACATCAAATTCTATAACTGGTTTGTTAAGCAGTGCATGTGAAAACAAGCATGTGATCATAATTCATTTAACTTTCAGTTCCAAGGAAAGTCATGTTTAAAAGGTCTTGGGGGGGAAATAATCACAGTCACATAAAGCCAGTTTTTATTTTCAGTGATGCAGAACACTTTTTATTTTACGTTTATTTTATTTGTTTTGGGTGGTTTTTTTGGGTTTTTTTTAGGGTCTCACGTGTTTCTAGTTAATAGATATAGAGAAATATTTTACAACAAAAAAATGTTTTTATTAAAATTCAAGTTTATCATAACAAATGCATCATTACATCCATGGTCAAAAGAAAGTACTCCAGGACACCCTGGAGTTATAGATGCCAGTGGTAGTGAAGATGAGGCTAGGATGTGGCTCTGAGTGACTCCAGTGAGGTGGAGATGGGAAAGAGGTGGGTTCCACAAGGGAATGTCTGAAGGGGAGATTGATGGAAGAGCACTGACATTTAAACCATGCAAAGTGGAGGCTGACTGGCTCCAAGAAGGCGGGCATGACGCTGATTGGACTCAGATGTCTGTGCAGGTTCTGCTTAGGTTTGCAAAGTCGCATCTGATCAAACCACAAGACTTCAGTAACAATGTCCTTTGTTGAGAAGAGACCAAAGTGTAGATGTTTGGCCACAGTGGTGATTATTTTGGCTTGTTTTGCCACTATAACACCTGGAAACTAGAGTCAAGCTTTTTTCACTGCTGCTCCATTTTGGCTTACGTATGTAATATCTTTCATGCTTTTCTTTGTCTGTGGTTGTATTATAATAGGAGGAACTGAGGAGCCTGAGGAATTTCCAATATTTATTGCACAGTTTTATTTGGCTGCCTATGCATGCCTCCTCCTGTTATTCAAAGCAGCCTTTAATTTAATGTTGAAAAACTTCAACTTCTGCAAAATGGAACGGGAAAGTTTTAAAAAGAAGCACATGCCCACATGCTCGTCTCAAGTGAGATTTCAAAGAAGCTCCATAAGTCAGCCTCTCCTATAATATACAGACTTGGACAAAATTGTTGGTACCCTTCGGTCAATGAAAGAAAAACTCACAATGGTCACAGAAATAACTTTAATCTTACAAAACCAATAATAAATCTTAACCAATGAAAGTCAGACATTGCTTTTCAACCATGCTTTGACTGAATTAAAAATAAATGCATGAAACAGGCCTGGACAAAAATGATGGTACCCCTAGAAAAGAAAGAAAATAATGTGGCCAAAGGGACATGTTAATCCAGAGTCTCTCTTTTGAAATCCTTTATCTTATCTTAAGCCAACCTCCCTGGACGTGGCTGCAGGAGGAAATTGATGACAGATCAAAGATGCAGGGGACTCAAACGCGGGACTCCTGAATCAGCTGAACACAAGGATTTATTTACAGAGTTCACCAGGTGTATATACAGAGAGTGCCGGGCAGTGCTATATACAACAATGTGAGGGACGGGACTCCAGGGAAATCCAAGGGGGGGAATCACTCACTCTCCAACTCTCCACATACATGACTGCAGTTCCTTTCTTCACACTTGACACACAGATTCACATGGGAAAGGTTATCCAGGGGGTCTGTAGATGAGGAAACAGGAATGAGTACGATATTCACAAAAGACACTTGACTTATCTTGAGCTGTAGCTTGACTCTCACTGACGCGTGGTAGACAACGATCCAGCGAAGACCAGCAGTCACCTCCTGGCTGAAATGCCGTTCACCTTGGTGGGCATCAGGTGTGTTCTTTTCCGTGGGCCGAGGGCGTGAACCCACAATGAGTTCAGAGAGGAGAGGAGAGAGGACAGAGAGGAGGTGAGAGAGAGCGCAAGAGAGAGAAAAGAAAGAAAAAGGCCGATCAGCGTCTTGCCGATCCCCCAGGCCGTGACAGGTGCTGCTTTGCTGCATCTGGCACAGGGTGTCTTGAATCTGTGCGTGGTACAATGAAATCTCAGGACTATCAAGGGATTCTAGAGAGAAATGTGCTGGTCAGTATCAGAAAGCTTGGTCTCAGTTGCAGATCATGGGTCTTACAACAGGACAATGACACAAAACACAGCTAAAAACACCCAAGAATGGCTAAGAGGAAAACATAAGACTATTTTAAAGTGGCCTTCTATGAACCCTGACCTCAATCCTATTGAGCATCTTTGGAAGGAGCTGAAACATGCAGTCTGGAAAAGGCGCCCTTCAAACCGGAAACAACTGGATCAGTTTGCTCATGAGGAGTGGACCAAAATACCTGCTGAGAGGTGCAGAAGTCTCATTGACAGTTACAGGAATCATTTGATTGCAGTGTTTGCCTCAAAAGGTTGTGCAACAAAATATTAAGTTGTGGGTACCATCATTTTTGTCCAGGCCTGTTTCATGCATTTATTTTTTAAATAATTCAGTTGAAGCTTGGTTGAAAAGCAATGTCTGACTTTCATTGGTTAAGATTTATAGAACTTTTATTTATTATTACTTTTGTCAGATTAAAGTTATTGCTGTGACCATTGTGAGTTTTTCTTTCATTGACCGAAGGGTAGCAACATTTTTGTCCAAGTCTGTAAATATTTAAATATATCATATAGTAAATATTTGTTAAGCAAGTAACATCAGGATCTTTACTGCACATGTACATCAGCAAAAATATCTTGGTGTGCAGTTTAATTGGTGAAGTCAGTTATTTTGTTAGTGAATTTTTTTTCTTGTTCTACAGTAGTCAAACACTTTAGAGGCAAAAAGATTTAACTGTCAGCCATAAAATCTTTGTGTAGTTACAAGTTCTAACATGCACAAATGCTCGAAGAAACCAAAAATAAAGTGGATGCCAACTACCATGGCAGCCCTGTAAGTTTAAACAAACTTACTCAAGGTTGTTCAAACATCTAAAATATAATGTTTATTTAGCAGACAACATACAACAACAGAGTTACATATTTGCACTGAAGTCAAGCAAACCTTTGGGTTATTTTAAATAAAAACCAGGAAGCTGTATACAGGGCATCACACCTGTACATTCAGAAGTGAAAGGGACTAACATGACTTGTGTGTAAACACCTATAAAACTAACCCTGCAGGTTCCAGAGTAATTCCAAGGAAAGTGGTGGAGTTTGAGTGAAATTTGCATAGTAAGATAAAGAGGTGCCACAACCTGTCCTGTCTGATTTAGGGGATTGTGGGCATTATATAAGACTGAAGCCTGTCCACTCTTACCTGCAGACCTGCTCTGTATCTACTAAACAACACGCTTCCTCTTTCGTGACTCGTTCAGGTAAAATGTTTGTTTAACAATTTTAGGACTAATGACTAAAATCAGTTATTATAGTTTTGCTTTTTCTATTTATTTTTAGTGTTAGGTTTTGTTTGGTTTTTATTAGTTTCATAGTCTCATTAAATATTATTACTATATGGGCATTTCATTGATATTTTATTGTAAATTGCAGTTCTTTTTCTTTTAAAAGAGGAAAAAAAACCCAAGCAATGTTTTTAATATTTATATATTATTTCACCTATTTTTTTTTTTTCTCACCTAGATTTAGTTAGGTGACCCACCTTTATCATTATGGGTCACCTATACCTATTAGAACAGGTGCTGCACTTGTGCTGTTGCAGACTGTTACCTTGCAAAAAACGGCTCATAAAACTGAGTTAAATCTTAGGTAATTTCCTCTAAATGTCTACCACTTTAATCTCAGTATGTATATTGTTTTTAGTTAATTCTATTAATATTATTAGTAGTAGCAGCTATAGTCAATATAAACATTAAGCATGAGCTGAGCAGCTTCCTAAAAAGCAAATGGGCATACAGTGCTTAACAAATTTATTAGACCATCGATCATAACAAGAATGAAAATGTGTTTTTAGAAATTACTTAGAATTATATTGTTATCTATTAGGCAAATTAAAATAAAATTACAGTTGTATACCCAAATATGAAAATTAATGGATAACAACAGCTTTAAAAATACTATTTTGATTAAAGAGGCTACACATACAGTTGGTTACAGAAACATAAAACATGATTTTGGTATTTACTAATACTGTTAATTCAGAGCAGCTGTGGCATAAACGTTACACTGGGTGGTGGTCTAATGAATTTGTAATTTGTATGTACTTGTTTTGTGCAGACAGAGATTTTCATACATAAAGACGCATGTCTACAAATAACCTTTTCTGAAGTACTGAATTTAAACACAAGCAAAGAAGAATAAAATTGTCTTATATGACATTTAAATATATGAAATGACAGAGTATATCATGTTTTTTTGGCATTGACTTTTTACATCAATTCTTACATCAACCAAGCTTTATTTTTAATATCTAAAGTTATGTTACCAAAAAAATATTTAACGTAATTTACTGGTTGTAATCTGGAGGTGGAGTAGACTGATAATCATCCTAGAGGTTTGAGGAGTGTACTGATCATTTTAAGAAGAATTTAATTTTACTGTTAGGGTTTGAGCTGACATTGTTTCTTTGTAGCATATCATTTATTATACTAATCTATCAAATTTACATGCCAACTTCTTGAAAACAGAGACAAACACTGCAGCAATGCCTCTTCCTGGTGCATGCCTGAACATTATGGAGGCTCGTCACAAAAAGAAGGGATATGGGAGCATCTCCAACCCTGAAAGGTTCTGTAACCAAGACTTCAAGAACCTGAAGCAGTACTGTCTAATCAAAGGAGTAAGGTACGTCGATGACATGTTCCCCCCTGATGCAAAGTCTATTGGCCAGGGGATACTGAAGCCCTCCGACCTGGCCCACGTGAAGTGGCTAAGACCTGCGGTGAGTATTTAAAGATATTTAAATTGCACATTAGATGCTCTATCACATCTAAATGTTTAATCAGCCGGGGACTGATTCCCCCTTTTTCACTGCAAGTGATTCAGTTTAAATTTTCTGCTAACGACATTTTTCTGCAGTCAGATTGTAAAAGTGTTTGAATGAGCTGTTCTTCAATTCACACAGTCCCAGTACACGGCTAACAATAATGCTTAACATTTCAAAATAAAAGTGGTTGCCCAAAACAAGCTTGACATGCAAAACTAGACTGCTAGACATGAGCTAATAATTCATTTTAGAACTTTAGAAAACAAAATACAATATTTTTTCCACCTTTGCCCCACTGCATTTGAGATTGTGAAAATGTAGTTCTTCTTATGAACTAAGAAGTGAGATTTTCACTGTAACAGTGCCCTCTAGTGGATGTGACAATAATTAAATTAATCCTGATATTTAAGTCTGTGAAGTTGTGAATTAAGGGCCATAGAAGAGTTTCATATTTCAAACTTGGCCCCAAACCTCTTAAATTTGGGAATGGTCGGATACATTAAGTGGAAATGAGTGAAGCAATCCTTATATTTGAAAACTGACTCCCTGTTTTACAGCAAATTGCTCCTGATGCTGAATTTGTGGTTGATGGCGTCTCCAGATTTGACATTGGTCAAGGTGTACTTGGTAGGGTCATTTCTTCACTCCTAATATTTACACTCTTGTATCTGCCTGCAGTCCTGATTGTTCTTTTTTTGTCTTTGTTAAACAGGAAACTGCTGGTTTCTTGCATCAATCGGCGCACTGACTTTCCAGAATCACATCTTTAATCAAGTTGTTCCCCTCGACCAAAAAATCAAAGAGAACTACTGTGGCATTTTTCACTTCAGGGTAAACAGCATTAAACTATCAGTATAGAGAAGTAATTATTATCTTTAACTGTTTTTTCCCCACTAAACTAAAACTTAAAAGCTGTTTATTTCACAGAGTTTGGATTATTTTGTCTCTAATGATCAAATTTCATGAAACACAACAAGCTCACAAAACAATTGTATCTTTACTTTAGTTCTGGAGATTCGGGCAGTGGGTGGACGTCGTCATTGATGACAAGTTGCCGACGATCAATGGCAGACTAATCTTTGTTCACTCCAAAGATCCAAATGAGTTCTGGCCTGCTCTGCTGGAGAAAGCTTATGCCAAGTATGCAAAGAAATATATGATTTATCCGATATACAGTGAACAAGTTACATGTGGGGGATCTGTGAAAAATATTATCTACCTCTGTCAGGGTTTGTGGTTCCTACACCGACATGACTTCTGGAACTCCTTCAGAGGCTATGATGGACTTCACCGGTGGCGTCCACATGTGCGTCCAGCTGTCGGACGCCAGTTCAGACGTGTGGGGGCTGATATGCAGAGCTGGCAAATCCAACACATTGATGGGCTGTGGTACACCTCAAGGGGTAAGCACAAAAAAACAGAACTCAGAAACAGCCCGAGGTTATTCAGGGAGATTATTCTCCAACTACAAAAAAGGGCTTAGAGGACTTTGATTAGTGTTAGTATAGATTAGAGATGCTGTGAAACTGTTTTGACATTTTAACAAACATTTTATGCATTTTGAGGTGAGTTATAACAAAGTCTGTGTTTTGCACTCAGACTGCACTTCATTATCTACCAATAAAACTGGTATCATATTGCCTAAAAACTATAAAACTAAATCAATGATGTAATGATGAAGTTATATTTATGGCATAATCAACCAATATTGCACAAATACAACCCAAGTTAGCATTCACTTTGGGACTGCTTAAGTGGGAATGCAAATCCTGGAACAAGAAGACTGTTTTGACTTACTGGACTCTGAAAGTTCAAAATCTATTTTAAGTTTTTTGTGAAGCGGTTGATTGACTGCCAGAAACATCTTTTATGAAGACAAAGTGTCCCAAAATGTTGAAATTTTCTTTAAGTCAACATAACCAAACTTTGCAGTCAATTTTTTCTAATGATATTATTGTATCAGAAGTCTTTATTTTCATTTTTTATGCTTATACAATGACCAATGTTCCTTGATTGTAGGAAACATCTGCTAACACAGTTTTGCCAAATGGACTGGTCCAAGGGCACGCCTACACTGTGACAGGGGTTAAAGAGGTAAAGAATTATACTTGCACAGTAATCACAGTTAGTATTGGAAGTGAATCTACAGTAATAATACTTCCCTGGTAAGATTACAGCAATAAAAAGAATGCTATCACATAGTATCACAGTATGCAGTGTAGGAAGAATTACGGCAAAAACAAGCGCCTGACATATTAGACAAAATGTTTAGGGGAGATTTAAAAACCTTTAAGCATACATTTAAATACAACAATAATATGTCCCAGAAGGTTGATTCTGTTCATCTGGACGTAGCGTTTTGTGGGAGAAACGTTTCGTCACTCATCCAAGTGACTTATTCAGTCTCAGCTGACTGCAGGTTTCCCCAAATCTTATAAACAGTACATTTGCACAATGACTGAAAATAGAACCACTGAATGAACAATGGGCTCTGAGATCAGTTCCTTGATCATTAATACGCAAATTCTCATGACCATTGACTAACAACTACTGATCAAAGACCACTGATCAGTGGCCATGAGTACCATCCACAGAGAGTTGGGGAATGGCTGCAATCACAGCAATCACGTAAATGGCCTCAAACCAGTGTTCCCAGCTGATTGTTCGTTCAGTGATGCTCGTTTCAGTCATTGTGCAATGTACTGTTTATAAGGTTGGGGAAACCTGCAGTCAGCTGAAACTGAAGACATCACTTGGATGAGTGATGATACGTTTCTTGCATTGAAAACGTTACGTCCAGATGAATAGAATCAGCCTTTTGTGATTTACTTACCTGGATGATTGAGCATGCATCGAACCAATAACTGTGATTTTTCTGGTGCCTGCGGCCAGCTTATTAGCCAAGGAAAACTTGTGAAGCTGATCCGTTTGTGGAACCCCTGGGGCAAAGGAGAGTGGGTAGGAGACTGGAGTGATCGGTAAGCAGTAATCAGCTTTGGTATATTTAATTAGAGAATAATTTTCTTCAAAATATGCAACTCTGGATAAAAATTACCAACATAATGTGTCATCTCTTACCTAAACTACTGTCTTTAAGGTCCCCCATGTGGGACATTGTGAGTTCTCAAGACCGCCAAATGTGCCTTTCAGTGGCTGATGATGGAGAGTTTTGGTAAGCAAATTTCGTTAAAAGAAAACTACAACCTCTGGTGGTATTATATTAATACCACCAGAAGTTGTAGTTTTCTCTTTTTTTGCTTTATTTACTCTGTACTATGTTATAAGCTTAGAGTTTTATACTTTGACATCACATCTAAATAAATTAGGAATGAGAATCTACCTGATTTTATTAACAGGATGGCATTTGAAGATTTCTGTAAGTTCTACACAGATCTTGACATCTGTGGCCTGAAACCAGACTTCATAGATGGAAAATCCTCTGCTCAGTGGAAGACCTCTGTGTACGAGGGTCGGTGGGTTGCTGGAACTACTGCTGGAGGCTGCATAAATAACAGAGGTAATTATATAGCATATACTGGAATATAGGTGTTTAAATGTTCAGCAGAACATAATGTTTTAATCTTCAATTCATGTAAACAAAACATATTTTTCCTCTATGTCCTCCAGACACTTTCTGGACAAATCCACAGTATCGAATTAAGGTCATAGGTGAAAACTCGGAGACCAATGGGGAGAAAAACATCCTAGTGTCTCTCATGCAAAAGCCTGACAAGAGGAACAGACGCCTGGTGCAGAACCTCCACATTGGTTTTGCTGTATATTTGGTAAATATTTCTCTTTGTCATATCATTCATACATGCGTAACTATGTTAAAAACAAAAACCATGAGCATGAAAATGTATTTAACTATTGTCAGAACTTGTATCGTAATGTGGAAACAACAATAATAATGTGGTGTTGAAATGCAGAAAATGACAGATCAAAAATTTACTACTACAACATAAAAAAAAACATTTTGTTAGCAAGTCAAGCTTTAATATGCTGTCCAAACATTCATACAGTGGCTGTGCACATGTTGAAATAACTAACTAACGACTAACTGAATTATTATTTATTCCCAACATGAACAAAATTCATCTGACGTCCTTCAAGGTGTCCGAAGACGTAAGAAACTAATTTAATCTATTTCATGTTTATAATACACATATGGTGATGTGAAAAGGAAAGTACACTGTCTTTCACTATTAAGGTTCTGTGTATCTGTATGCGCTGATACATAAAACCTTCAAGTTGACATGTCTGTACGCACTTCAGAAACTTCTTCAAATGAAATTGGGGAGCTGAAATATCACTTTGAATAATTTCAGTACAAAACGCAAAGTGGGAAGTTTCCAGCAATGTTCTTCAACACCCATCTGCCTGTTGCTCGGAGCGATAAATACATGAATGCCCGTGAGGTGATAGAGTTCCTTATGCTGAAGCCTGGTGAATACCTGATTGTGCCATCCACCTTCAAACCCAACGAGACAGCCTCCTTCATCCTCACCATCCACTCAAGAGAAGAGACGTGTTGCTAGTATGCTCACTGTCGATGTCTGATGATATGACATAAAAAAATTTAAAACAAAATTTGCGTTTGACACATTACAGTTGATTTCTATGAAAGTAATGCATATTGGTCTCCCCACAGTGAGAATTCAAATTCAAATGAGCAGAAATATGAGCCAGTTGAAAAGGTTTGTAACAAATCATTTAATTGTGTCCATTTTATTTTGCTGTTCATGTGTTATTAACGTGAACTGTTGACTCGTCAGGTCACAAAAGTAAAAAACCATCAGGATGAAGAAAACAAGAAAACATTCTTCCGTCAATACTCTGACAAGGTCATTAAAAAAGATCTTTTTGCTAATAGTATTAGCCACATTACTGCAATATTACAAGTTTATATAGCATTATGTGTCTAAAGTCTGTGTAATGTATCAGGTAGTAAACCAAATCAATTAATGTTTCAGTATGAAGAAGTGGATGCTGAGCAGCTCCAGAGGCTTCTAAATGAAAACATCCTGAAAGGTTTGGCCTTTAAAAACTCTGTCAAGCTCAATTTAAATTTACTGGGCCACCTACACATGGCTGTTTGGCCATGGGAACCCATTCCATGAAGCTCCTTGTGCACAGTTTTTGTGCTGATGTTAATGCCAGAGGAGGTTTGGAGCCCTGTAAAAACTTTTGTTCATATAGCGTAGTTTCCAGGTCTGACCCGTCCAATTTATAAATCAGTATTATTTCCTGTAAGCCTTCATCGGACTCTGGCAAACTCTGGTTTATGAGAATATGACTCTAACTTATTAATACAAAATTAACTGTGGTCCACATTAGTGTAAACATCAGTAATACAGCAGGGTGTGCAAGACCCTAAGTTTCTTAGTCGTCATGGCTACTTCGACATGCAGTCTATGACTCTGAATACTATGGATGACAATTGTGCTACACTGTCTTTGCTAATTCAACTCTGTTTTATTTAGGAGAAATGAAATCTGGAGGGTTCAGCCTTGATGCCTGTCGCAGCATGGTGGCTCTAATGGATGTATCCTGTTATAATACATGTGATACTAGAAAAAGCAGATTAAGAAACTTTGTAGTTTGCCTTTCTGAGCTGTTGAAAAGTAACAATTGCAAATGTAAGCAAACCTGAGTGCTTCTCTGTTGATATAACCAGCATTACTCATCTGAAAGACCAGACTAAGATTTGTCCCTTTGCTACCTTAATGTGGGTTTTAAAAGACGTCGATCACAGGCAAACTAAACAGTGAGGAATTCGTCCGTCTGTGGAACAAGGTCACCAAATACAAGGTAAAGGAAAAAAAACAGCCTTAAAACATATATCAATACATCTGCTATAGATGTGAAGATTTTCCCTGATCAGTTTCATGTTTTTTTTTTCTTCTCTTATCAGGAGACTTTCTTCCTCACCGACGTTTCAAAAACAGGAACGCTGTCACTGAGTGAGCTGAGGAATGCATTTGTAGCTTCAGGTATATGTTTATAGTTATATGTGTGTATATATACATATATGTGTGTGTATTAAACAGTATCCCACATTCTTGATTTTTAGACTTCTTTTTACACTTCTTGTAATGACTAACTACTGCTGACATTTTGGAGATGTTAGCTCTTTATACAGTAAAGTTACAGCGGGATACAAATAATATCAGGCTGATCCTGCCACGATTTGTTCCCTCGGTTCAAATCCCGGACAAATACAGTATCCCACAGGTTTTTATGTTTTTCAAACAATTTCCACAGAGAGGCATTTTTTGAAAAATGTATTGATAGCAATGTTGAATATTATTACACAGGAAAAAAACAACTACACGTAAAATAATCACGCCGTGACGCCTCTGCCTTTCTAAATGGAGGGACAGTAACTGCGTGTGTGTGTATGTAAGCGTGTAAAACCTGAAGATAGAGACAAAATACTGTTTATCTGCCATTCTGCAATTCATCTCATGTAAACATTAACGTGCGCACAGCGTGACGTGAAAAAAGGCACATACCTTTGACGTTGCCTGACGAACTGTCTATCCCTCGTCCACATGGAGGGATGGACAAGGAGTCTAAAAGGAGTTTTAAAAAAATCTCCATTTTCGGTGATTCCAAACGCCGTTTACGTGCTGACGAAAGGCCCAAACGCATAGAAAGAGCTGAGTTTTCAAAAATACCCGTGTAGGTGTGGCCGTAGCGTAAAAGATTTAGTAGTGTATTTTATCACTACCTGTAATTTATTGCAGATTACTTGTATTTGTTTAATTGTTTACTAAATGTTTGAGGTGTGAAATAAACTGCACTGGAGTTTGAAAACAAAATATGGGCGTGTGTGGCTGGAGGATGTGTTTGTGCATGCGGGGGGCGAAAATTTTTCTTGTAAAACAAAGGGGGCCCCAGCAAAAAAAAGTTCGGGAACCACTGCCATAACTACATTAACGCGGCAAATCTTCATTAGCAAGATAGCGCGGATTGACCCGTGCGTGCGGCTGGACGGCGCGTTAACATCATTTTAACGAGATTAACGCTGACAGCACTAGTATGTATATGTATGTATGTACATATATCTCAGCAAACTCCTCCTGAAGTCTGAATGTGTGTGTTCTTCAGGAATGAAGGTTTCAGATGACATGCTCAGTCTGATGGCTCTGCGCTATGGCGCCTCCTCTGGACACATGGCACTGGAGTGCTTCATCAATCTCATGATTCGCTTGGACTGCATGAAGAGTAAGTGAAGCCGAGAAGAAATAACAACAGTAGATGTGTAGATAGCTGAAAATAAATCTCATGCAGTGAGAATGAAAAGTTTTTTCAGTTGAAAACATCTTTCTCGCTTCTAAGATTTGATTAAGGTTCATGATTTGTACAGTTTAAACTCAAAGTTGTGTTCTTCAACAGAAATCTTCAAACAGTTGTCTGATGGAAAATCCATTAATCTCAAGGAGTCAGAGGTAATAAAGTCACTTTAGTGCTGACAGAGCAAAAGAATAAGTAAATATAAATATAAATATTTGTACAAAGAAAACGCATTAGTTTAAGTGATACTTAAATGTTAATAAATAATCTGTTTTATTTTCAGTGGATGTACGTTTCCATGTACACTTAAGCCAGCTGAAAGACAGATGCACGTTTCATCTGGAAAACACAAGAAGATATTTCAAAAACTTGATTTCTGTGAATTAGCTATAACACTTTATTACTTTGAAACAACTAAACACAATAATGTGAAACTATAACAAACACTATATATAAAGCTGTAAACCTTATGCCTCTTTGCATATTATGTCAAAGACTGAATAGCTGCATTTTTTTGTGACTAGTACTGCAAACTTGTCAATCTGTGTTTTATAATAGAAACATAATACAGATGTTCGTGAATGACATGGGACTATTGTATCAGTCAAAAATGAATGAAGTGGATGGGAAATTAAACTGATAAGATAACTACAAAAACTCGGAAAATGGAAATTCAAAGGAAGAAAATGTCAAATTTAACTAGTACATTTGTTTTTATATGTAATTTTCTATATCAGCTGCTTTTTAAAATTCATTTTATATTGGGGAAAGGAAGTACCAAACTTCAGTGGGTCAGTTTCAATAGTGAGAGGTTGCGTTCTCCTCCTTTCAATAAAGCATTGCCTTTGTGATCTTCAGCAATTTTCTTTTTTCCAGCAGCTGGGATTTTTTTTAATCTTATCATTTGTTTTGTGGGTTTTGATATATTTAGCTGCATAATTGCCTGTTAAAGTTACATTTTCTTAATAAAATCATGTGTTATTTTGTAGATTTGCCTTCTTTGATTTTTCTTTGAGAGATCTTTTTTACCCAGACACTTTTATAGATGCTTCCCTTTATTACATTGAATGCTTTAGACATACTAAAAAACGTCTAAAGCATTTAGACATTTGCTTACATAAGGATGTCTATAAATGCAGGTGGCACCGAGGCACCCTAGGCAGTAGGTCAATGATCAATTTTTATTAACGTATCACCAGACCTGTGGCCATATGTTCTGAGCACTCGGGTGAAGGGTCGGGCTGAGCTGTCAACTGATCAGTTGTGAGTTGGATTAGGTGGTGGAAGATGATGCTGGACAGACCTAGCAGTATAGTGAGGGTGTGCTGGGAATGCTTAGCAAAGGTCCTGGTCCGCGAGATCTTCAACTCACACCACCGGCAGAGCTGCAACAGCATTCAAAGGGAGATTGGGGGACACTGAGTCCAAATGGACCGTGTTCAGCGCCTCCATTGCTAAAGCCGCTGCGGCTGCAAGGTGGTTGGTGCCTGTTGTGGTGGTAACCCCCGAACCAAATGGAGGAAACCCGAGGTGAAGGGAGCCACCAGACTGAAGGAGAAGTCCTATCGGGCTTGGTTAGCCTGTGGGACTTTGGAAGCAGCCAGTAGGTGCCGACAGGCCAAGCAGAATGTGGCTTGGGCAGTGCCTGAAGCAAAAATTCGGGTATGAGAGGAGTTTGGAAAGGCCATTGAAAAAGACTTTCAAACTGATGGAAAACTGTTGAGCGACTTGGGAGGGGAAAGCGATACTCTACCTGCACTGTGTATAGTGCAGGCGGAACGTAGCTGACTTCAACTGAGAACATTGTTGGGTGGTGGAAGGAATACTTCGAGGACCTCCTTAATATCAATGGCACATCTTCTGCTGAGGAAGCAGAGTGTTGGGAAGAGGAGGACAACTCGTTTATATTTGAGGGTGAGGTCACTGAGGCAGTAAAACAACTCCTTGGTTGCAGGGCCCCTGGGGTGGATGAGGTTCGCCCTGAGTTGCTAAGGGCTTTGGGTGTTGTAGGGCAGTCTTGGTTGACACACCTCCAAATGTTCCATGGAGATCGGGGGCGGTACATCTGGACTGCTAGACTAGAGTGGTGGTTCACATCTTTAAGAACTGGGACCGGAGGGTGTATTCCAACTATAGGGGGATCACACTCCTCAGCCTCCCTGGGAAAGTCTATGCCAGTGTTGGAAAGAAGAGTCCGTTTGTTAGTCGAATCTTAAATACAGGAGGAACAAAGCGATTTTCGTCCTGGTCGTGAAGAACTTGCAACTTAGAAATGTATTTATTGTCATTGTACAGTGTAACACTGGACTAGCTCTTTAGCCTCTCAAGGATACTTGGGGGTGCATGGGAGTTTGTCCAACTAGTCCACATGTGTTTTGTGGACTTGGAAAAGACATTCGACTGTGTCCCTCAGAGTGTGGGAGGTGCTTTGGTAGTATTGATTGTCTTGCCCATTGCTACAGGCCATTCAATCCTTATACAACCATTGCAAGAGCTTGGTGCCCATAGCGGTCATCTGGTTCTGTTGGCTTTATGGGGTGGTTTCCAGCTCGCACTGGAAAGGTTCACAGCTGAGTTTAAAGTGGTGGAAATGAGAATCAGCACCTCCAAATCTGAGGCCATGGTCCTGAGCTGGAAAAGGGTGGAGTGCCCACTCCGGGTCATGGATGAGTTCCTGCCCCAAGTAGAGGAGTTCAAGTATCTTGTTCCCAAGTGATGGGAGAAAGGAATGGGAGATCAACAGATGTATTGGTGCTGCGGCTGCAGTGATGCAGACACTATTCTGGTCTGTCGTGGTGAAGAGAGAGCGGAGTATAAAAGCAAAGCTCTCGATCTACCGATTGATTACTACCTTCACCTATGGTCACGAGATGTTGTGACCAAAAGAACGAGATTGCAGATACAAGCGGCGGAAATGGCTCCCTCTGAAGGGTGGCTGGCCTCTCCCTTCGCGATAAGGTGAGGAGTTCGGCCACCCAGGAGGGGCTCAAAGTAGAGCCGCTGCTCCTCCACATCGAAAGGAGTCAGTTGAGGCTGTGAGGGCATCTCATAAGGATGCCTCCTGGGTGAGGTGTTCCAGGCATTTCCCACTGGGAGGAGGCCCCAGGGCAGACACAGGGCACACTGGAGAGTTTATATCTCTTGGCTGGTCTGGGAACGTCTTGGTGTTCCCCTGGACAAGCTGGAGGAGAGAGGGAGGTCTGAGCTTCTGTGCTGATGCTGCTGCCCCCGTGACCTGGCCCCGGATAAGCAGAAGAAGATTGATGGAAAGATGACTAACATTGCTTTAGGTTAAATATTGCTACTTTTAATTGGATACCAAATTAGAGAAAGTTCTTCTATGTCTTATTTATATTAACTAAGTTGAGCTTTTTTCATCATTCTGAGCCAGGAAAATATGCTTTCTACCAAATATGCATATTTTGATCCTATCTGAATTTGCTACTAAACAACTGTGATAAATCATCACCAGTGAGAAGAAAGCTAAACCACAAGTGCATCTTTAAAGACACATAAGGAACGATCAGGATGATTGAGGTTTCCATTTAAAATTTCTCCCTTTTATACATAACTGATGTTCTGTTATGAATTTTATTCGTTTAGAACAAATTCAAATAAATGTCCATTTTCCAACATTCTTTACATTTCTAAAGAATTTAGCACATTTCATGTTCATTATATACAGAAGTCAAACAGTTTAATTACGTCTATTGAAGTATAATAGTCAAACCTCTCACGGATAAGTTTACCTTAAAGTTCTTATCACCATTCTGACACCAATATGCATCATTTTTAAAGTAAAGTTTCTACTTTGTGATAAAACTCAATAGAAATAGGAGACATAGTAAACTCAACAGTGTCAAGTGTGCTAGTGAGAAGTTACCTTGTTAGAGTGTTTATTGAAAAAGTCTCTTATGTTCATCTTCCTGTGGACTTTTGACTTTGACCTAAATAAAAAGGTATTCACATTATCACTTAGCAAATAACACAACAGCAATGAGACATGATTTATTGTTGAATACCCACATTCTCATCAAGCTCATGTTTGTGATGCATATTTCTTCTTCACAGAAAAACATTTCCGTGTTGCACATGTATCATGAAGATTGTTCCAATTTAGCATTGCCATATTTTGTCCTTCAGCCCTGCTAGTATGCACTTATGAGTGTGCATACTAGCAGTTGGTCTCTGCTTTTGGGTAGATGGTCAGGATAGAGGCCACTGGGATTGAAGGTAGATGGCACAATCAAGTGTTCCGTCAATGTCTGTTTCTTTAATTTAGGATTGCTAAAATGAAATTAAATGTAAATAACTATTTAAAATGCGTTTTAACAAAGAGGAATTTAAGATGATCATAAACTTTCATTTCACACTTCTTTGGAATATATCTCAGCATTCAAGGGAATTCATTTGCAGTTTATAGTTTGCAGAATATGACCCTAGTAAAATGTTTATGAATCTTTTTCTGTTTGTCTGCTCTTCAAAGCTGATGACAACTGTGGCAAAAGGTTTAATCATACAGGAAATTTTAGATAATGATTAATAGGAGCAGTGTAGCCTTGTAGTTTAGGCCATCCTGATCACCACCCTGATGGACAGTACCATTGTCAGATTCAAGAAATAAAGGTGTCTAACATGACATATCCATGTTAGACAGTGAAGAGCAATGTTTACCTCAAATATGAAAAACCCAATGTGGAGGTTTTGCACCAGGTGACTGTTCCTTTTTTCAGGCTTTTGAATGAGTGACACCATTATGTTTTTATCACCATCTTTGTCTGAGTAGCCACTGCAAAATTTGAAACGACACTGTGGTTTGGTCCAGAAACTGTCTTTCCTGGGAAAATTAAAAACGTTTCCTGCAGCCACCTCTCTATGGCGTGACGCAACCCTTCCCCAGGGTTCTTCCACCACAGATCACACAGGTTGTAAATTTTATCCATTATCTCCCTCCTGAGCGTCTCCTCAGAGTCCGCTGGGTCCATGTGTGGCTGGATCATTCTGTCACGGTCTGTGGTGGCAGACCATGGGTATGTGGCGAAGTAAGACCCAAAATGCAGGACTCTTTAATGCAAGCAGTGCGTTTATTTACAGTAACTGATAGCAGTCATGGTTATAAGCTTTTATTACAGTCACTTTATAAATGCCTCTATAAAAGGATTAAGGTCCTTTCAGCTGCTTTGGCAGATGTTTAAACCAATGTCTCTGGGTAAATTCTGACGAAATTATACCACAGCAGGATATAGTTATAAAACTTTATAGGTGTTTAGTGAAATGAATAAAAATAAGTCCTCATGTATGAGTGAGTATAGGGCAGCAGAAGTATCAGGGACATTAAACCAATGCTGGTGCTTCTGTGTGGTGTAGTTCTACTTACCCTGGGAGGTGTACCACAGCCCATCAGTGTGTTTGATTTGCCAGCTCTGCAGATCAGCCCCCACAGGCTTGGACTCGGATGTGACAGCTCGATGTTAATGTGGACGCCGCCGGTGAAGTCCATCATAGCCTCTGAAGGAGTTCCAGCAATCATGTCGGAGTAGGAGCCACAAACCCTGACAGGATAATAGTTTGTTTGTTTTTTTACAGATATTTAGAGAAATCACACCTTCAACTCTCATTTATCTCTAAGATTAAGATTGCATACTTGACATAGGCTTTCTCCAGGAGAGCAGGCCAGAACTCATTTTGGTTTTTGGAATGAACAAAGATTAGTCTGCCATTGATTGTTGGTAGTTTGTCATCAATGACCACATCCTCCCACTGCCCAAATCTCCAGAACTGGGGGGAAAAAAATAATGAATCTAGTTTGCCACTGTTGATTTATTATTCAAAAAATGTCTTGTAGCATGTTGGGGCTCGACCTCGGTCTGTAAAAGTGATGATAGATGAAATCATGTTTTAGGCCAGGGATTTTATTCCCTTTCAGGCCAATCTATTTATTGGGATGTGTTTAGCAAAATAGCAAGTTACTTCCTCCCTTTGGCCCTAAAAGTTGGAGGATTCTGCATTTACGTTGGATGGGCAGCAGGCAAAGGCGGGGACTGTGACTTACTGGCCTCTGGTATCATAAACCAGTCATTTATGAGGTTACAATTACACACAGTTTAGTTTTAACATGAAAATGTGTTAAAATAAAATATAAGCAGTAAAAGAATTTTAAACCATGTAGCACATGCTTGTTAGCTAGTTTATTCTGCTGTGGTTAAAATACAAACAAAAAGCAACATCTCAAAAATAAATAAATAAATAAATAAATCAGTGAGTATTTTTGATAGGTGTGTTTTTATTGAACACAAGTAGTGATCAATAAAAATATATCTGTCAAAAAATTATAATCAGATGTGTTGTTAGATGTTGGTATTTACACTGAAGTGAAAAATCCCACAGTTATTTTCATCAGCAGTTTCCTGTTCAAAAATATTCTCATGGTTACTAGAGGAAATCATGTGAGGAGAACAATAAATATATATTCATATATATTCACAAATACATTTCACCTATGAAGTTTCCTTGACCAAAATCAAACCTGGAGACTCCGTCAAGTACAAAGGCTGGAAAACAAACAATTTCCTGAAAAAGGGAGAGTGCTGATCAGAGAGTAAAGCTCTGAAAGTCTTAAAAGAAAGGATGCACATTTCTCTGTTAGTGTATCCTTCACAAAAATGTGCATATATTCATGCACACTGAAATAATCTTTCAATTGTTATAAGAGTCACAATAGCATGTTGAAGACTGTTTTGGTTGAACCACACTAAAAAACATCCCTGAAATCTGTTTGTATTTCTAATACAAGATATTGCTTGTATTAGAAACAGTGTATCAAATATCTGTTTCCAGCTGTGACAAACTAAACCAGAAACCTGACTGTGCTGTTTTTGAACTGTGGAATAAGAAATTCTACGTGTAGTGAGACTCAATCTAAATGCAGTGAAAGTACTAAAACTGAATTGCTCTTTTAAAAAATTAGCTCAACATTTTAGTAATATTTTACAATATTAGGATATATACTTCACCTAATATTCACATTTTAGGTGAACCATCAGCTCTACTTTCAAAACGCTCACTACTGGTCTCCGTGCTGCAGCTCGGTTTCAGGGTGTTGGCAAGATTCTTACTGCCTAAGCCATCTTTATGTAAAGTAACAATTCTTTTTTCCCATGATTTTGCTATGGTGTGCCATGTTAAACTTCCAGTGACCAGTATGAGAGAGTGTGGTAGCAAATTCAACACACCTATTTCCCATTAGCACCTGGAACCTTGTAACACTCATGAGTCACATTACACCAGGAAAGGAAAATAGCTAACTGGGCACAATTTGGACATTTTCACTTAGGGGTGTGCTCACTTTTGTTGCCAGAGGTTTAAGCAATAATGGCTGTGTACGTTATTTAAACGGGACAGCAAATTTACACAGTTATAGAAGCTGTATACTTTAATACATTGTATCAAAGTGTCATATCTTCAGTTTTGTCCCATGAAAACATAACAAAATATTTACAAAAAATTGTAGGGGGTTGCACTCACTTTTGTGAGATACTGTGTATATGAAATGTACAGATATACAAATCCAGGAAAAAAAAGAAAAAAGGAAATAAATATGCAAATAAATAATGTTGTGTGTTTACAGTTTTGGTTATTGCATGTAAAAATAAGTATTACATAGTGGTGGTTAATAGTGGGAAGTCCTTGGAGTGCGGGGTGGAACTGTGTTATCAAGGAACCGAAAGGTGGACCCTCTCCAAACACTCCCTGTTGATGCTGAGGAGGACTAAGTGCTGTGCCTCCTGAAATCAACAATGACCTCTTTGGTTTCAATCACGAAAACGCAAACTTGACACAGAGAGATAGACAGAAAGAATATGACACATAAAACAGAGAAGACAGTGACTTAAACTAATGGCCAGAACACCAAATAAAGTAAAGAGAACAAAACCAAGAATAACCCTTAATACAAAATCAACCAAGCACAACTCAAAAACCCAAATAATTCATATATTTAGCAAAACAAAACAGAAAAAGAAAAAGCTGGGTCAAAATTGACCCAGAACCGTGACAGTTTATTTCCTCTGCCAGCTGCACACAGCGCAGCCTCTGTGGTTTATGATGTCTTGTAGGTGGAAACTAGCGAGCTAACTTCCCGCTAAGTTTTAACTGCATTAAATTTAATACATTCTGTTTTCATGGATGCCTGGATGTTAAACTTAATTGTTACCTGGTAAAGCAGCAACGTGTATACCACATAAAATCGATTCGAGGTCAGCAAGCACAACCAGAATTCATACATAAGGTGCATTACTGATTTTTCAATGTTCCTTCATTGTTCCTTCAGTGGGCTGCTTTCAGTCATTATGCAAATGTACTGTTTATAAGATTTGGGGAAACCTGCAGTCAGCTGAGACTGAAGAAGTCACTTGGATGAGTGACGAAACGTTTCTCCCACAAAACGCTACGTCCAGATGAACAGAATCAACTTTTGGAGATTTCCTTTTCTGGATGATTGAGAATGCATCAACCCAATTACTGATTTTTGAGACGATTAAAGGACTTGAAGTGGGCTTTATAGTGCAAAAAATATGGTAGTAAATCTTTGTTAAGCAAGTAACATCACTATCTTTTACTGCACATGTACACAAGCAAAATTACCTTTTCAGTTAACCGATGAAGTCAGTTTTTATGTGAGTAAATATTTTACTTATCATTATCAAAATAAAGTGGATGCCAACTACCATGGCAGTCCTGTAAGTGTAATCAGACTTACTCAAGGTTGTTCAAATATCTAAAACATTTTATATTTAGCAGACAACATACAACAACAGAGTTACATATTTGCACTGAAGTCAAGAAAACTTTTGGGTTATTCTTTCCTCTTGCTTGCTTTTCAGTATCAAGGATTATTCACTCACTGTAACGGTCATGAGAGCTGAAAATGTTTGGCTCTGCCTTCTGATTATTTTCATTCATGTGATGTTTTAATAAAAAACAGAAAGCTGTATACAGAACATTGCACCTGTACATTCAGAAGTGAAAGGGATTAACATGACTTATGTGTAAACACCTATAAAACTAACCCTGCAGGTTCAAGGGTAATTCCAAGGAAAGTGGTGGAGTTTGAGTGAAATTTCCATAGTAAGGTAAGGAGGAGCCACAACTTGTCCTGGCTGATTTAGGGGATTGTGGGCATTATATAAGACTGAAGCCTGTCCACTCTTACCTGCAGACCTGCTCCGTATCTACTAAACAACACGCTTCCTCTTTCATGACCCGTTCAGGTAAAATGTTTGTTTAACAATTTAAGGACTAATGACTCAAATCAAAGTTATTATAGTTTTTCTTTTTCTGTTTATTTTTAGTGTTAGGTTTTGTTTGGTTTTTATTAGTTTCATAGTAATAGTTCTTAAATATTCTTACTATATGGGCATTTCATTGATACTTTTTTTGTTGCAGTTATTTTCTTTTTCTTTTGAAAGAAATAAACCTAAACAATGTTTGCATTATTTATATATATTAATATATTATCATTTGAGCTGACATGTTTTTTTGTACTGTGTCATTTATTATACTAATCTGTCAAATTTACATGCCAACTTCTTGAAAACAGAGACAAACACTGCAGCAATGCCTCTTCCTGGTGCATGCCTGAACATTATGGAAGCTCGTCACAAGCAGATGGGATATGGGAGCATCTCCAACCCTGAGAAGTTCTTTAACCAAGACTTCAAGAACCTGAAACAGTACTGTCTAACCAAAGGAGTAAGGTACGTCGATGACATGTTCCCCCCTGATGCAAAGTCTATTGGCCAGGGGATACTGACGCCCTCCGACCTGGCCCGCGTGAAGTGGCTAAGACCTGCAGTGAGTATTTAAAGATGTTTAAACTGCACATTAGACGCAGTATCACATTACTGCAAAGCAACATTTTTTTCCACCTTTGCCCCACCGTATTTGAGATTGTGAAACTATAAATCTTCTCGTGACCCAAGAAGTGAAATTTTGACTATAACAGTGCCCTCTAATGGCTGTGAAAAAGAATTAAATTAATCCTTAAGGATTAAATAAAAGATATTCTATTAAAATATATTCTGTTATCCTAAACAACCTGATTAGTTAGTTTGTAATCTAGTTTAAAAATAACATGAAATATTCACATTCTGAAAAGAATCAAAGCCACAAGTTTACAAAATTATGATTATTCTTTCTTTTCTGACTGACTTTTGATCATGAGCTTCTTTTCAGGATAATTATTCAGTTTATTTCATTTTCTGTTATAAAAAAAAAAAAGTTGTGAATTAAGGGCCCTGGAAGAGTTTCATATTTCAAACTGAGACCCAAACCTCTCAAATTTGGGAATGGTCGGATACATTAAGTGGAAATGAGTGAAGCAATCCTTATATTTGAAAACTGACTCCCTGTTTTACAGCAAATTGCTCCTGATGCTGAATTTGTGGCGTCTCCAGATTTGACATTGGTCAAGGTGTACTTGGTAGGGTCATTTCTTCACTCTTAATATTTACACTCTTGTATCTGCCTACAGTCCTGATTGTTCTTTTTTTGTCTTTGTTAAACAGGAAACTGCTGGTTTCTTGCATCAATCGGCGCACTGACTTTCCAGAATCACATTTTTGAACAAGTTGTTCCGCTCGACCAAAAAATCAAAGAGAACTACTGTGGCATTTTTCACTTCAGGGTAAACAGCATTAAACTATCAGTATAGAGAAGTAATTATTATCTTTAACTGTTTTTTCCCCCACTAAACTAAAACTTAAAAGCTGTTTATTTCACAGAGTTTGGATTATTTTGTCTCTAATGATCAAATTTCATGAAATACAACAAGCTCACAAAACAATTGTATCTTTACTTTAGTTCTGGAGATTCGGGCGGTGGGTGGACGTCGTCATTGATGACAAGTTGCCGACGATCAATGGCAGACTAATCTTTGCTCACTCCAAAGATCCAAATGAGTTCTGGCCTGCTCTGCTGGAGAAAGCTTATGCCAAGTATGCAAAGAAACATATGATTTATCCAATATACAGTGAACAAGTTACATGTAGGGGATCTGTGAAAAATATTATCTACCTCTGTCAGGGTTTGTGGTTCCTACACCGACATGACTTCTGGAACTCCTTCAGAGGCTGTGATGGATTTCACCGGTGGCGTCCACATGTGCGTCTAGCTGTCGGACGCCAGTTCAGACGTGTGGGGGCTGATATGCAGAGCTGGCAAATCCAACACATTGATGAGCTGTGGTACACCTCAAGGGGTAAGCACAAATAAACAGAGTCAGAGCAGTAGCCGAGTGTGGCGAGAATAAGGCACAGCGGGACTATCTTGAATTTGAGCCATCTTTATTCAGCACTTCTCACCTCAACACATACCAACCCCTGAGTCCTGTGTTTTAACACGGCGGGCGTGATTGCGGATGTCCTGCAGGTGCGTCCGCACGGCACCGCAGACCACACCCCACCACATACCCCCACCACATACAACCCATCGCCCGATTGAGGCCGGGGAGCCATCCGGCCAAACCTACTCCCGCCCACCGGCCTCCAACCTGATGACAGGGCAGTGTCTCTTGCGGAGGCCGCCCACGCCCTCCAGCGGCGACACTGGTCCGGCAGTTGGCCACCTGGCAAACCGGCACGACCCTGCAGGCACAGCCGTGAGCACCTGCTCAAAGGCGGTTGGACACTTGTCCATTGTTCCAGGACAGCTTGCGTCTTGCTCTTGGCCCCAGTTCGTGCAGGTCCCCCTTACACAGGGACCTCTGTCTCCCTGCGTGGCTCCTCCATTGTCTCCGGCTGGAGCAGCTGCTCCACTGCTCCCGGCTGGAAAGGACCCTCGTGCACCTGATTCCTCTCTGGCTGCAGCGGCTCCTCTACCACTCCCGGCTGGAGCAACCCCTCATGCAGCGGCTCCTCACCCAGCAGGCATGGACCCCCTCGCACCTCGTACACCTCCGGCTTGAGGGCCTCCTCCACCACTCCCGGCTGGAGCAGCCCTTCCCGCAGTGGCTCCTCTACCTCCAGTAGGTGTAGACACGTCGCGTGCCTTGTCTGCCGCCTTCGGCTGGAGCAGCTCCTCCACTGCTCCTGGCAGTAGCAGCCCTTCACCCAGCTGCTCACTCTCCTCCGGCCGGCGCGGACTATTGCCTGCCTCGTCTACCACCTCCGGCTGCTAAGGTGCCTAACGCGTACCTCTGCCACCTGCTCCTGCTGGATAGCCGCCAAGTCAGCCATCATCTGGGACAGCCCCTCCCTGCCCTGGCTCTGTCATGGGTCTGTTGTGCCGCGTCCTGGGTTTCGGCACCAGTGTGGTGAGAATAAGGCACGGTGGGACCACAGATCTTGAATTTTAGCCATCTTTATTCAGCACTTCTCGCCACAACACAAACCAACCCTTGAGTCCCCATGTTTTAACACGTCGGGCGTGATTGCGGATGCCCTGCAGGTGCGTCCGCACAGCCCAGCAGACAATGCCCCACCACACCGAGATGTCAGGCTATTGTGTACTCCACCCAAGGTAGCTGCTAGCTTCAGATAGATTGATTGGATGCTGCAACACATTGGAGAGCAGTAGGCAGTGGTTGTAATCGACCAGCAGGTGGTTGGTTCCAGTGCTTATTCCAAGCGCAGGTCGAACAGGCTATAACATATTCACGGGCATCTCTGTCAAGTATTTAGATGTTTAGCTGATTGCAGATATGCCAGATTTTTGTGGTCTGTCCAAACAATAAATGGTTGAGCCATGCTCTCCAGCCAGTGCCTCCATTCCTCCGAAGTGAGCTTGATAGCCAATACTTCCTGGTCTCCCACATCATGATTTTATTTTGTGGATGAGAGATGGTGAGATTTAAAATGTGTTGAGTGTTTTCCACTCAGACTGCACTTCATTATCAACTGATAAAACTGGTAACATATTCCATGAAAAATATAAAACTAAAGCAATGATGTAATGATAAAGTTACAGTTATGGAGTAATCAACCAATACTGCAAAAATGCAACCCAAGTTAGCATGCACTTTGGGATGTGCTTAATTGGGAATGTAGATTCTGGAACTAGAAGACAGTTTTGACCTATTTGACTCTGAAAGTTGCAAAACTTTTTTGTTAATCGACTGCCAGAAGTAGCTTTATGAAGACAAATAAGTGTGTCGCAAAATGTTGAAATTTGCTTTAAATCAACATAACGAAACATTTTGCAGTCACTTTTTCCTAATGATATTATTGTATCAGAAGTCTTTGGTCATTGTAAAAAATAAAAATAATGTTCTTTGGTTGTAGGAAACATCTGCTAACACAGTTTTGCCAAATGGACTGGTCCAAGGGCACGCCTACACTGTAACAGGGGTTAAAGAGGTAAAGAATTATACAGTAATCACAGTTATTATTGGAAGTGAATCTACAGTAATAACATTTCCCACAGTATGAAGTTTAGGAAGAATTACAGCAAAAACAGGTTCCTGACATATTGGACAAATATGTTAAAGGGGAGATTTAAAAACCTTTGAGCATACATTTAAATACCATAACAACTGATTTTTCTGTTGCCTGCTGCCAGCTTATTAGCCAAGGAAAAGTTGTGAAGCTGATCCGTTTGTGGAACCCCTGGGGCAAAGGAGAGTGGGATGGAGACTGGAGTGATTGGTAAGCAGTAATCAGCTTTGGTGCTGTTTCATGAAGACATGATGGATAAAATTACATGTTGTAAAAATGTTGACATCTGCATTGTGTACTTGCTGCTTTAAAAGTGACTCAGTTACTCAAGTAGTTCTGGTCTTTAAGGGAAATTTAGTCTGAACTGGTTTTTCCAGTTACTGCTTAAACAAACCAGTGTAATATTTAGTTTAAAATGCAGGTGAAAGTACAACCTTTTAACCTATATTGAGTGTTGGGACTAACGCGTTACAGTAACTACGTTATTATTGTGGTAACGAGCACGGTAACTAGTTATTATGCCAAAATCAGGATTCAATCGTTACTGGGATTTAGATAGGGTCGTTATTCATTACTTCTTGCAGTGGCTATCGTGGAGCTTCCACAGATTCAGTAACATTAGCAAGTGGAGGAGGCCAGCAGGTGGATGGGGGAAAGGGGAAGCAGGAGAAGCAGAGACCAGAGGCGGCCAACGGTCCGAGTGTCAGGTGAACTGAACTTCAGGTAAGAAGTTATGACCTGCAGCCTATCTGGGTGAGATATAAACCAAGTTTAGGGGTAGTTTATTTTCGTTATGCTGACTTTTTCGTTCTGGGTACTAGCTAGCATGACAGAGTTTCTATACAGCTGGGTGGGTGCTATGATGTTACTGATGTTGAACTTTATTTTGTTCATAAGGTTAATTATTAGAGTTGCCAACCGTCCCATGAAAAACGGAGTTGTCTTGTATTCAGAGAAAATATCAAGCGTTTCGTATTGAGGTGAAAAGGGACACAGTTTGTCCCGTAATTCAGCTACAATGAAAAAGACACAAAGCTGGAGTTATTCTGTGTCTTTGCTGCACAGCTGCCTCTTCTTCTCTCATTCTCACCCCTCCCTCTCCTGTTGCTACTTCAATCATGAAACTGATCAATGATCAGCTGATCGGCTTTTCTCTCTCGTTTATTTATCGCCCGCTTTGCACCAGAAAGAGGAAACCAGTGGACGTCGCGCTAAACAACAGCAGCACGTTTAAGCTTGATCAGCTGTTGTTAGAATTTATTTAATATTAATTTCTAGTATCAGCTGTTGTTTGCTGGAGCCACAGCTGTAAAAGCTGCTGGTCATGATATCGGTTTGGATATGTGGTGAGAGGGAAACATGAAGATGAAACCAGGAGATGTCCTTACTGAATCATCAGAGCTGAACAGGTGATGGAGAAACAGGTTTACCTTTTAGGTGACATGAATGAGTTGAAGGGAAGTTATGAACTGTTTCTGAGAGACAAATAACACCAAGATCCTTTTTTACGTAGCTGACGGCTGGCAACTGTGCAGGGGCGGGTCTAGCTAAGTTTTGCCAGGGGGGTGTGAGATTATTCTGTTATTATATGTTACCTTATATATGTAATCAAAATAGTTGAATTATGTTAACTGCTGTAGATCATATTATACCCTTTAATATAGAGTGTGTGATTAGTATGTAGTTTTAGTTTGCATTATACTTCTGACTTAAAAGAGTGTGAAAATCATTCGATCTATTGGTTTGACCTGTATTACTCAACACTGTTGAATGTATTACATTGTTTCTTGACATGTTTTACTGTTGAATCATGAAGAGAAGGTGGTAAGCAGGAGACTCTGTGTCTAAGACAGGGGAGATAGACAGACCACATTCCACACCCCCACCTTACAGAAAGCAGAGAAACAACTGCCGAGGTCATAACTTTGGCGCTGTAACAGAGAAAGAATGTGATGTTTTGGCTTTTACGACTAGATGGGGGCCACTAGAGACTATAAAAAGCTGAGCAACCCGTCACCATTTTGAGACTTGCTGTGACCCTCTGCAGGCAGCTCTCCCCATCATGATGGTCCTTATGCTCTTAAGTGTTGAATTGTATGGAAATAAATGATTGTTGATTGAGCATAAATACACCGAGTATTGTCCTTCCTTCAGCCCAAAGATTCAAAGAATTGGGAGATTTCAACAGGGGCCATGTAGGGCATTAACAGGGAGAGGGGGGCACAAAGAAATACTTTTCTTTCTTATTCTCATTTAAAATATCTAGCTTTTAATGAATAATTATCTCAATCTTACAACAAACGATTGATAGATTGATGCATATATACCATCAAAACAGTGTACATCACTGTCACAACAGTGTTTATTTTCATTCAAAGGCTTTATGATTTTTCCTATAATGGTGGGCTAGTCAAAATGCCTGGGCTGATTTTTTGTCCCAGTCCAGCTCTGTATGCAGCTCATCTGCAGTCCGGTGTTACCTACATCTTCCTATTCGGAAGGCAGAATTTCCGAGTTCTGAGTACAATCAAAGCACCACGACTGCAGTTTTTGTGTTGGATGTAAGAAGCGCACATGGCGCTGTGACGTAGGCTAGAATCATGGGGGTGCTCAACGACGGCCCAGGCGTTGGATTTCTCTCGTGGAAATATACACATTATTTTTTCCTTTCTGTTGGAAGGTGGCACAGTGCACTTGTGGAAAGTAAGCAACCTAGAAGACTGGCAAAGTTATGGAAGCAACACATTAACAAGAGAATTCTGAGTAAAACCAAAGTTACTTTCCCTAGTAACTAGTTACTTTGAAAGTAACGAGTAACTTGAAGTAACTGAGTTACTTTTGATAGAAGTAACTATTAATGTAACTAAGTTACTAATTTATAGTAACTTACCCAACACTGCCTATATTTACTTAGGGAATATTTTTTCTTCAACATGCAACTCTAGATAAAAATTAACAACATGATGTGTCATCTCTTACCTAAAATACTGTCTTTAAGGTCCCCCATGTGGAACACTGTGAGTTCTCAAGACCGCCAAAAGTGCCTTTCAGTGGCTGATGATGGAGAGTTTTGGTAAGCAAATTTCGTCAAAAGAAAACTACAACCTCTGGCGGAATTATATTAATACCACCAGAAGTTGTAGTTTTCTCTTTTTTTGCTTTATTTACTCTGTACTATGTTATAAGCTTAGTGTTTTATACTTTGACATCACATCTAAATAAATTAGGAATGAGAATATACCTGATTTTATTAACAGGATGGCATTTGAAGATTTCTGTAAGTTCTACACAGATGTTGACATCTGTGGCCTGAAACCAGACTTCATAGATGGAAAATCCTCTGCTCAGTGGAAGACCTCTGTGTACGAGGGTCGGTGGGTTGCTGGAACTACTGCTGGAGGGTGCATAAATAACAGAGGTAATTATATAGCATATACTGGAATATAGGAGTTTAAATGTTCTTTTGTACATTAAAACAATATTAATGTTTTGCTATAATACAGAAAAACACATTTGCAAGAAAATAAGATGTTACAGAAACATGCAGAAACTGATTGTCACTGAGCTCTGACAAATAAGGGGAATGAGGGAAAGGGCCAGCGCCACATACAGCAAAAACATAATGTTTTAATCTTCAATTCATGTAAATAAAACATATTTTTCCTCTATGTCCTCCAGACACTTTCTGGACAAATCCACAGTATCGAATTAAGGTCGAAGGTGAAAACTCAGAGACCAATGGGGAGAAAAACATCCTAGTGTCTCTCATGCAAAAGCCTGACAAGAGGAACAGACGCCTGGTGCAGAACCTCCACATTGGTTTTTCTGTATATTTAGTAAGTACAGTATTTCTCTGTCTCTATCTATCATACATATGGAAAGAAAATGCATGAGAAATTTCTCAATAACTTTATGCCTGACCTGTCTGGTGTGTTCTTTGGACTTCATGGTGTTGTTGCTCCCAATATTCTCTTAGACAACCTCTGAGGCCGTCACAGAGCAGCTGTATTTGTACTGACATTAGATTACACACAGGTGCACTCTGTTTAGTCATTAGCACTCATCAGGCAATGTCTATGGGCAACTGACTGCACTCAGACCAAAGGGGGCTGAATAATTACGCACACCCCACTTTGCAGTTATTTATTTGTAAAAAATAGCTTCTTCAGTTCTAAGGTCAAATGGTGGTGAGTCCCAGATTTAAACCCAGTAGGAGTATCCCCCCAAAAGAGGGACAAAAGGTCCCCCTGATGATCCTCTACCTAATCACATGAGCCAAGGCTCCCTTGGCTCCCTCTTTTGGGGGGATACTCCCACTGGGTTTAAATCTGGGACTCTCCACCATTTGACCTTAGAACTGAAGAAGCTTCTTGGATGAGAGGTGAAACGTCTTTAAGCAACTTAAAGAAGTCCAGACGCTTTTCTTTCCAAGCTCCTTAGATTTCAGTCTCTAGATGTGCAAAGCTGGTAGAGACAGACCCTAAAAGACTGGCAGCTGTAATTGCAGCAAAAGGTGGTTTTACAAAGTATTGACTCAGGGGGCTGAATAATTACGCACACCCCACTTTGCAGTTATTTATTTGTAAAAAATGTTTGGAATCATGTATGAGTTTTGTTCCCTTCTCACGTGTACACCACTTTGTATTGGTCTTTCACGTGGAATTCCAATAAAATTGATTCATGTTTGTGGCTGTAATGTGACAAAATGTGAGAAAGTTCAAGGGGGCCGAATACTGTTGCAAGCCACTGTATGGTGATGTGAAAAAGAAAGTACACTGTCTTTCACTATTAAGGTTTTATGTATCTGGAAACACTGCTATGTTGTAAGATTGTTTAAATCAAAAACAATGCATGATATAACACACTGTGTAATTATTTATGTAACAAAGCCAAGCCAAATAAGAGGTGTGGGGAAAAAACTAAGTTCACCCCCATGGTTCAATAAGCTGTAGAACCAGCTTTAGCAGCAATAACGTGACAGAACATTGTTGCTGCAATTCATTGAGGTTTGTCTGCATTTGTTTATGCTCAACTCTCTCGAGGTCCCGCCACAGTGTTTCAGTTTGTTGTACGCCAACTGTTGGTGTTTATTTGTGATTGTATTTATCTAATTTTACAGCTAATTTATGTGCTGATACATAAAACCTTCAAGTTGACATGTCTGTACGCACTTCAGAAACTTCTTCAAATGAAATTGGGGAGCTGAAATATCACTTTGAATAATTTCAGTACAAAATGCAAAGTGGGAAGTTTCCAGCAATGTTCTTCAACACCCATCTGCCTGTTGCTCGGAGTGATAAATACATGAATGCCCGTGAGGTGATAGAGTTCCTTATGCTGAAACCTGGTGAATACCTGATTGTGCCATCCACCTTCAAACCCAACGAGACAGCCTCCTTCATCCTCACCATCCACTCAAGAGAAGAGACGTGTTGCTAGTATGCTCACTGTCGATGTCTGATGATATGACATAAAAAAATTTAAAACAAAATTTGCGTTTGACACATTACAGTTGATTTCTATGAAAGTAATGCATATTGGTCTCCCCACAGTGAGAATTCAAATTCAAATGAGCAGAAATATGAGCCAGTTGAAAAGGTTTGTAACAAATCATTTAATTGTGTCCATTTTATTTTGCTGTTCATGTGTTATTAACATGAACTGTTGACTCGTCAGGTCACAAAAGTAAAAAAACCATCAGGATGAAGAAAACAAGAAAACATTCTTCCGTCAATACTCTGACAAGGTCATTAAAAAAGATCTTTTGCTAATAGTATTAGCCACATTACTGCAATATTACAAGTTTATATAGCATTATGTGTCTAAAGTCTGTGTAATGTATCAGGTAGTAAACCAAATCAATTAATGTTTCAGTATGAAGAAGTGGATGCTGAGCAGCTCCAGAGGCTTCTAAATGAAAACATCCTGAAAGGTTTGGCCTTTAAAAACTCTGTCAAGCTCAATTTAAATTTACTGGGCCACCTACACATGGCTGTTTGGCCATGGGAACCCATTCCATGAAGCTCCTTGTGCACAGTTTTTGTGCTGATGTTAATGCCAGAGGAGGTTTGGAGCCCTGTAAAAACTTTTGTTCATATAGCGTAGTTTCCAGGTCTGACCCGTCCAATTTATAAATCAGTATTATTTCCTGTAAGCCTTCATCGGACTCTGGCAAACTCTGGTTTATGAGAATATGACTCTAACTTATTAATACAAAATTAACTGTGGTCTACATTAGTGTAAACATCAGTAATACAGCAGGGTGTGCAAGACCCTAAGTTTCTTAGTCGCCACGGCTACTTCGACATGCAGTCTATGACTCTGAATACTGTGGATGACAATTGTGCTACACTGTCTTTGCTAATTCAACTCTGTTTTATTTAGGAGAAATGAAATCTGGAGGGTTCAGCCTTGATGCCTGTCGCAGCATGGTGGCTCTAATGGATGTATCCTGTTATAATACATGTGATACTAGAAAAAGCAGATTAAGAAACTTTGTAGTTTGCCTTTCTGAGCTGTTGAAAAGTAACAATGAATCTTTGTAGGTACATAACAGAAGAATAGTCTATGTGTAAGCAAACCTGAGTGCTTCTCTGTTGATATAACCAGCATTACTCATCTGAAAGACCAGACTAAGATTTGTCCCTTTGCTACCTTAATGTGGGTTTTAAAAGACATCAATCACAGGCAAACTAAACAGTGAGGAATTCGTCCGTCTGTGGAACAAGGTCACTAAATACAAGGTAAAGGAAAAAAAAACAGCCTTAAAACATATATCAATACATCTGCTATAGATGTGAAGATTTTCCCTGATCAGTTTCATGTTTTTTTTTCTTCTCTTATCAGGAGACTTTCTTCCTCACCGACGTTTCAAAAACAGGAACGCTGTCACTGAGTGAGCTGAGGAATGCATTTGTAGCTTCAGGTATATCAGACAAGGATTCAGTACATTTAATATAAATGTAATATGTTCAAATATAAATAGTATGAACAAAAAAAAACAATTCTGTGCTTCATACTGCAACACTGAATCACATTAAATTATGTAATAAAATTCTAGATTATAGTTTAACTGCATAAATTATCATTAGAAAAAATACAAGAATTATAGTATAGTATTGTATAATTAATATATATTCATTATATAGATGATATTGTAAACGTCACAGTAAACATGTTAATGTTTGGATAAAAATGTTCCAATTATCATCATAAAGTTAAAGCACACAAACCACTTCCTGGTGCATTTGGATGAGGGGAAATGAGGGTTCCTAATATCTGCAAATACCTGCTCCCCTTGTCCTTATTATCTGGTTAGGCAAAATATACCTTTATCTGTGACTTCTGCTTTATTTGCATCAGCCAGACAGGACAGGTTCAACCAGAGAACCTCCCTCCCTGTACACTACCCATCCCATGAAACAACCAAAGCCCTGAATAGCTCCTTTGGAGCTGGATGAAATTGTTTTCCAAACATATTTAAAGCCTGATGGCAAGATTAGATGATCCCGAGTCCAGCTGTTGGCCCACATCCTACTTACTTACTCTTGATGTCAGGTCATCCTTATGACTTTGCACATGGCTGAATATTGTGACTATTATCTGTCATCCTCACAAATGGCATGGGATTTCATACCAGCTTAATAATGCAATTAGATAGATAGATAGATAGATAGATAGATAGATAGATAAGCAAAATCCTCCTGAAGTCTGAATGTGTGTGTTCTTCAGGAATGAAGGTTTCAGATGACATGCTCAGTCTGATGGCTCTGCGCTATGGCGCCTCCTCTGGACACATGGCACTGGAGTGCTTCATCAATCTCATGATTCGCTTGGACTGCATGAAGAGTAAGTGAAGCCGAGAAGAAATAACAACAGTAGATGTGTAGATAGCTGAAAATAAATCTCATGCAGTGAGAATGAAAAGTTTTTTCAGTTGAAAACATCTTTCTCGCTTCTAAGATTTGATTAAGGTTCATGATTTGTACAGTTTAAACTCAAAGTTGTGTTCTTCAACAGAAATCTTCAAACAGTTGTCTGATGGAAAATCCATTAATCTCAAGGAGTCAGAGGTAATAAAGTCCCTTTAGTGCTGACAGAGCAAACCAATAAATAAATATAAATATTTGTACAAAGAAAATGCATTAGTTTAAATGGTGATACTTAAATGTTATTAATAAATAATCTCTGTCTTATTTTCAGTGGATGTACGTTTCCATGTACACTTAAGCCAGCTGAAAGACAGGTGGCACGTTTCATCTGGAAACACAAGAAGATATTTCAAAAACTTGTTTTCTGTGAATTAGCTATAACACTTTATTACTTTGAAACAACTAAACACAATAATGTGAAACTATAACAAACACTATCATTTAAAGCTGTAAACCGTATGCCTCTCTGCATATTATGTCAATGACTGAATAACTGCTTTTTATTTATAAATAGTATTGCAAACTTGTCAATCTGTGTTTTAATTAGAGATGGCACGATACCACTTTTGTATGTCCGATACCGATATCATAAATTTGGATATCTGCCGATACCGATATGAATCCGATATAGTGTATTTTTTAATCAATAAAACTGTTTTTTAATATCTTGCTGCGTTTTGTATAAGTTCATACTGAAGTTTTAAAAATAAATAAATAAAGCTATTCTGTTAAACCTGTATGCAAAAAATACACTGCACCCAAAATATTTCATAGTTCAGCGAAACTGATCAATCTAATAAACTTAAACCTACTCCATCCTCCTTATTCTGGTATTTTAAAGAGTACTTAGCGGAAATATTAAGCAACCTAACTAATAGGGTTGCCAACTCCCAGCAAAAAAAAAAAAAGGGAAGCACCCCCACCCTCCACCTCATGATGCTTAACATCTTTCTTCAACAAATTTGCAGACTGCACAGATGGTACCTTCCCAAAGGAAAAAAGTAGCTTCCTAGGGTATATTAGACTTAATAGTTACTATATACAGTAATGGACTTCTATACATTTTACATCAGATTAAAACTTGGGTGTAAGATTCAGATATTTATTAAAAGCTAGACATTTTAACTGAGAATAAGAAAGAAAAGTATGTTTTGTGCCTCCCTTTTCCTGTTAATGCCCTATCGGCCCCCCTGGCTAAATTTTGCTACACCCGCCCCTGCAGAAGAGGCAGGGCTTAATGTGGGAATGCTGTACAAATATTCAGAGATGAATTTACACACTTGCTTTACTTCTCTCTGGGATAACTTTCTTGGAGATGAAATGCTGGTTTGGTAGCGAGGCTCCAAACACTCAACCAGACCACCGAGAGGTCTCGCACGCCACAGCCACTCTATCACGTCACGCATACTGCTCGACGTGCTAAGGTTATGAGCTGAGTTACGTGATATTTAATGGACCGGATTACATTTTTTATTTCTCTCTGATATCCGATCCAGTAATTTAGGTCAGTATTGACTGATACCGATACGTAATATCAGATCGGTCCATCTCTAGTTTTAATAGAAACAAAATAAGATGTTAGTGAATGACATGGGACTACTGTATGAATCAAAAATGAATGAAGTGGATGGGAAATTAAACTGATAAGTAAATAAATTTAAAAAAAATATAGGAAAATGGAAATTCAAAGAAAAAAATGTCACATTTAACTGTACATTTGTTTTTATATGTATTTTTCTATATCAGCTGCTTTTTAAAATTCCTTTTATATTGGGGAAAGGAAGCAGCAAACTTCATTGGGTCAGTTTCAATCCTAAGCTAATAGTGAGAGGTTGCGTTCTGCTTCTTTGAATAAAGCATTTTCTTTGTGATCTTCAGCAATTCTCTTTTTTTCCAACAGCTGGGACCTTTAAAAATAATTTGTCTTGTGGGTTTTTATATATTTAGCTGCATAGCTGCCTGTAAAGTTACATTTTCTTAATAAAATCGTATTTTATATGTAGATTTGCCTTTAGTTCTTTGACAACTTTTTTTTTCTTACCTAGACACTTTTATGGTTACTTCCCTCTATCACTTTGAATGCTTTAGAAATTTAAAAAATATATAAAAAGTTTCTTGCCAGGTGACCAGTCCAAGGTGTACTCCACCTCTACCATTTAACTCATTCATTCATGTTTATTCTCTACAGGACCTTCATGAGCTCATCACCTGGAGTTTTTCCAACAACCCAGGAGGAAGTGGATTTGCCTTCATGCTATACCCCAACCCAAAAAAGTGTGTTTCAGGCCAGTAGCCCTCACAGAGCCTTTGTTTTGCTGTAAGTCTTGTTCCTTCTGCGAAGTAAATAATTGTTCCACTATTTATAAAGCAGATGTGAGTGAAAATGCTGTAAAGCAAACACACTGTTGGGATCTGTGTGCGTGTGTGTGTGTGTGTTTAACAAAGCAGTTTGATCCTCCTTCTTGGTCTCCCTCAGTAATGGTTTCTTTGATTGTATGTATCTCAGAGCTGGTGATGCTCAGTTGTGTCTGCTGCTTGAACTCGGAAACGTTAATGTTGTGTACCAGGTTGGCAAGATGGCGTCGTAGCGTGAACACCCGTCTCGCTGTGCTCCGGTGAGGTCCCCGATTATCCGTCTAAAATACGTGTTCACCTGGTGAAACGTTACAAATGTGCGTGGGAGTAACTCTATAATGAGTCTGGACGACTATTTTTCTAAAATGCCTAACGTCAGGTCTAAGAAAAAGACAGCTCCGGTTGTGCAAGCTAGCGACATTGTGGGTCCTATGGCGGCTGAGCCTGAAGAAGCTAACACCAGCGACACAGAAATCTCCGCTGACGCTGAGAAACTTGGAGTGATATCGACCCGAATATCCTTGCGGCTCTGAGTAAGATAACTGACAGCATTACAACTTTGTTGGATGTTAAAGTTGATACTGTGCTGGCCGCAATCCGTGAACAGACGTCTCGGATCCAGGGTCTGGCGACACGGGTGGGAGACGCCGAGATACGGATTTCAGGCGTGGAAGACACGGCAGGTGTATTGCAGGCGAAAGTGGCTCGACTCGAAAAACAAGTAACTGACATGGCAGACCATATGGATGATTTAGAGAACCGCAGCCGCAGATGTAACCTTCGCCTGGTCGGGCTTCCCGAGGGCACGGAGGGAAATGATGTTGTCGCCTTCATGGAGTCATGGCTCCCCTCCTATCTCGAGCTCACAACTAAAAATGGGAAGATCAAACTAGACCGCGCTCACCGCTCTCTAGCACCGAGCCGGGCCCCAGCCAGCGCGCCAGACCCATCATTATGAAGCTTCACAACTTTGCTGATAAACAACGTGTGATGGCCGCAGCTCGGCGCCTGGCTACGCAGCCGAACCAACCAACAGGTCGGATCAAAGTCTCCTTCTTTAATGATTATTCAGCGGCGGTAGCCAAGAAACGCAAGGCTTTCGACGAGGTGAAAAGCTGCCTGAGGAAGAAGAATGTGGATTATGCGCTTCTCTACCCCGCCACACTGAGGCTGTTTGCCAACGGCAAGGAGAAGAGATTTAACACACCGGAGGCAGCTGCGTCCTACGCGGACTCGCTGCCCTGAATCCCCGTAACCACCGGAGTACTCCTTTTCTTCACACTATGCCTTATGAACCGGTGTGAGTACTTGCCGAATCTAGGCGTATATGACTCTCTTTTTTCGTCCTCGCTGCTTATAAGCGACCAGGTGAAATCTTCCACCCCATCGGGCACCGGACGGACTGTGTTTTCGTCTATGGGTAGGCGTGAGTTACGCGCGTGCAATGCCCTTCGGCTTCCCGACGGGCAGGAGGAGATTGGTTTTTCCCTACATGTTTAGTAGGGCTGTTGCCAAATCACTGTTCTTTGAATGTTCCGTCACACAGCTCTTTTTTTTTTTTTTTTTTTTTTTTTCAACCAGGGTGTGGTGAACCCTTTGGCTCAATATGCTTTGTATGATACATGAATAAGTCTAATAATGAGTAGGCTGCGAATATGCACCTGGAATGTACGAGGGGTTCACAGCCCTATTAAGAGGAGGAAGATATTTACTTGTCTAAGAAAGGACGGTGTAGATGTTGCTATGTTACAAGAGACACATCTTGATAATAATGAGCACTTGAAGTTGCAACAAGGATTATATGGACAAGTGTTTTTTTCATCCTTCACTACAAGAAGTAGAGGAGTGGCAGTGTTGATTAGGAAAAATGTACCTTTTGTAGTAACTGATTGCGTTAAGATCTGAAGGGCCGCTACGTGATAGTCAAAGGGATTTTGCAAGGCCAAAATATTTATTACTGAATGTTTATTTTCCACCTGCCCACCCGACTACCTTTCTTACCAAAATGTTTCTGGAATTAGCCCCATTTCTTCCTAACTCTACCGTTATTATTGGTGGTGATTTCAACTTAATGTTAAATCCGCTTATGGACAGATTTCCACATAGCATTGCAACTCCCTCTCCCCAGGCCAAAGCGCTTCACGCTCTATGCGACGAGTTTGGACTTGTTGATGCTTGGAGATATACTCACCCCTCCGATAAGCAATACACATTTTTTTCGGCTCCGCATAGGTCCCAAACTAGAATTGATTACTTTTTTCTCCCGAAAACTGACTTGGGTTCAGTAGTATCGTGCGACATAACAAGTATAATCATCTCAGATCACGCTAGAGTAATCATGGATCTCGATCTTAAAGCTGCGCTTCATAGGTCCCGTCACTGGAGGCTTAATACCATTATTCTTAAGGATGAGGAATTTACCTCTCACTTCTCTGCCGAATTTAAAGCGTTTTTGGATATCAACACCCCTCAGCTAGTACTGCCTCTGTTTTGTGGGAAACATGCAAAGCTTATGCGAGGGGCCTAATTATTTCGTATTCTGCGACAAAGAAGCGACAACGGATGGAGGAACAAAAATCTTTAGAGAGCGAATTGATGGATAAGGAGAAAACATATATTGCCTCCCCATCACCACCATTATGGCAAGAAATAACCGCACTCAGGTCAGCGCTGAATTGCCTTCTTACCAGAGATGCAGAGAAGAAACTTAAATACACCAGACAGAGGTTCTACGAGCATGGAGATAAGGCCGGTAAATGTCTGGCGTACTATGTTAAGAAGCGCGCAGAATCTAATACCATTGCAGCGATATCTGATGAAGGTGGCCACAAGATATATGAAAACAAACTGATAAACGACTGTGTTAAGAAGTTCTACAAAGCCTTGTACTCTTCTCAACAAGTCCCGGAGGGGGAGCAGCTGATGCATAATTTCTTTACCCAATTCGACTTACCAAATTTGTCAGAGGAACAGAAGACTGCCCTTAACAGCCCTATAACTAAGACCGAAGTGTTTAGGCTATTAAATCACTACGAAGTGGAAAGTCGCCAGGGCCTGACGGCTTCTGTTGTGAATTTTATAAACAGTTTCGGATATTATTGTGGAACCGCTTCTTGATATGTTCAACCACTCCTTCATTACGGGTGAATTCCCGCAGACACTGAAGGAAGCCAACATTTCCCTAATTCTAAAGAAAGGGAAGTGTCCTGATTTGTGCGGATCCTATAGACCTATAGCCCTCTTAATGTGGATAGGAAACTGCTTTCTAAAATTCTGGCCTCCCGCTTAGAAATTTTTTTACCTGTGCTGATAAGGGAGGACCAGACAGGTTTTATAAAGGGTCGAAACTCAGCCACCAATGTTAGACGCTTACTGAACGCTATTGTAGCTTTCAAGCAAAAATCTATTGACGGCCTGGTGCTTTCTCTCGATGCGGAGAAAGCATTTGACAGAATTGAGTGGTCTTATTTGTTGTATACTCTAGGCAAATTCGGCTTAGGGGAGAATTTTATAAAATGGGTCAAAGTTATCTACAATAATCCACAGGCAGCAGTCCTGACTAATGGACTTAGGTCTGATTACTTCAACACTCATAGGGGAGTTATGCAGGGCTGCCCCTTATCGCCCCTTCTATTCGCTCTGGCCATAGAGCCTCTTGCTGAGGCCATAAGGGCGACGCCCACAATACGTAGTTTAGAGATTGGACAGCTGTGTCATAAAATAACCTTATACGCGGACGACATCTTGATTCTTTTGACTAACCCTGTAACATCCGTACCCAGTCTCATTGAGGTGATTGACAGGTTTAGCCGTTTCTCTGGCTATAGAATCAATTTGGCTAAGTCAGAGGCCATGCCTCTCGGTACTCTTTTCACAATGCCGGCTACTGTTCCTTCTTTTCCTTTTAAATGGTCTCCTAATGGATTTGTGTATTTGGGGATCTTTATTACCCCGTCTCTCGACCAATTGTACAAAGCCAACTTCACACCCTTATTTGGCAAACTCAAACAGGACCTAGAGCGGTGGGCGTCACTTCCTGTCTCCTGGCTAGGACGCATTGCCCTGATCAAAATGAATGTGCTGCCCAGGCTATTGTATCCTATCCAAATGATCCCCGTCTTGTTCTCTAAGAGAGTACTGAAGGACATAAATGGTTGGCTTACCTCTTTCATCTGGAACAAGCGCAGACCCAGGCTCAAGATGGCAGTGTTGCATCTGCCAAGCTCCAGGGGCGGCTTGGATCTACCTAATAGATTGTATCAGCTTTCTGCCCATTTAAGATTTGTGAGCGACTGGGTTAGGGGTAAAACCTCAATCTGGTCGGATATTGAGACAGCTCTGTCACAATGCAAACTGAGCGATCTATTATTTTGTAATGATTTTAACGGAATTAAGGCCCTTTGTACAAATCCTGTAACAATCAACACCCTAAAAGCGTGGCGAATTGTCCGCCGTCTTGAGGGAAGATCGAGAATAACATCAACCTTTACCCCTATAATGAATAACCCTGCTTTCCCTCCGGGTTCCTCGGACCCCGGCTTTCAACGATGGTCTGATAAGAATATTAAGTCTCTTGGTGACCTTTTCTCGGGTGATGAACTCATGTCGTTTGAACAACTTACCAACAGTTACGGCTTGCCTAGACAGGATTTCTTTCGTTTTTTGCAAATACGACACTATATCACTCACAGTACAACCCTTGCTGAGCACCCTGAAGTATCTGATGTTGAGAAGGTTTTGTTTAGGCAACAGCTGAAGGTGTCTCTGAGTTCATTTTATCATGTGCTTAATGCTTTGACTACCACTGATGCGCAGGGGATTAGAGGTGTGTGGGAGAGGGAACTGTCGGTAACCATAGATGAAGATAGTGGGATACCGTTTGGTCTCTCGCAAAAAGGATTTCAATTTGTACTCGGACAAGAGCAATCCAACTTAAGATTTTACACAGATTGCACGTATCCCCTCACCGCAGACACCTCTTCAACCGCTCTCTTTCCCCTGTGTGTCTTAAGTGCAAAACTGATGTAGGGACTTTAACTCACTGTTTTTGGTCCTGTTACAAGCTTCAAGAATACTGGGCTGACATTACAGGTGAACTGGGGAAAATCTTCCACGTTGATATAGAGATGGACCCTTTATCCCTGATTCTAGGTCTTCCAAGTGACCGCCTAAAAGCGGCGGCCAACAAAAGATTGTATAACACTCTAACATTTGCAGCCAGGAAAAATATCCTCTTACAATGGATCAACGATAGGACTCCCACTGTCTGTGGCTGGCGCAAAATAATTTTGAACTGATTCCTCTGGAATACCTCACACACGTTATACACCACAGTGTGGGTCAGTTCTACGGGATGTGGCACCCCTTTTTGGACTATATTGGACCGGACCTTTCCGCTATCTTATTCAAAGGACTACTACGCACGTGATCACCACCCGGGCGCTGTAAGACTGACTCACCACCTCTTGTATGTTATATTTTGTATTTTGTATCTTGTATTATGCCTTATTTAAGAGCTGTTGTGTACGTTTTGTGTTTGTACTGTTTTGTTGTTCTGTGTCTAATGTCGAGACACTGTGTTGTTAAAGGAAAATCTGCAATAAAAACAATGATGAAAAAAAAAATGTTGTGTACCATTAATTGGCTTTTTCTCAGGCCAGTAACTTGATGAATTTATCCTCTGAACTGAGAGAAGTCTTGCTTTATTATTATGTGAGACCCTAACGAGAACCTTTATTTTTCTGTTTGATGGTTTTTTTTCTATGTTGCACTTGAAGAAACTTTCAAAGTTCTTGAAATTTAGTAACTAACTGAAGTGAAAGCATAGATTAACTGGTGGCTGCTAGAGGGTACTTGTTGCTGCTGGCCTTGTGATGCTTTTATTCACAAGCAGGTTGCCACCGGTAGTTTGCACAAAAGATGCCAACTTGTCTGCAGAAACTCGCTACTTACTCTCTGAGCTGTAATAAGAAACGTCCAAGAAATTCCAATCCAAAGTGCACACAGAGAAAGCAGTAGGATACAACTTTTCAAAATAAAAATTGTATCCTGCTGCCGCAACCAATGGACAACCAAGTGTTACAGGAGGAAAATGGTATAGAAATTACTTTTATTTTTATTGCACAAAAGGACTCTATAGGACACTAGCATGCTAACGCAAAGTAACCCAAGGATCCAAAGTGATGATAAAACTAAGTCAATGCCGAGACCAGCCCAGCAGCAAGACTTAGGATAATGACTAATGTGTAATACATTTTTTTTGAATAACAACCCCAACACTAATCCCCTTTTTCACAGTTTCACTGCTGCTTCCATGAAAATGACTGGTATTTGTGGAAGCCTGCTAGCAATCAAAGCAATCACAAGGAGATTTTCAGTGCAACGTTATATATCTCTTTGCAAACAATGTTATCACCAGCCGGTGCCAGAATACACCCTTTTCCCTAGCAACTGCCAGTTACCAGTGGGCCATTGACTGGTCTCTCCGCCCATTTGAGAGGATGATCTAATATGGATAAAGGTAGCAAAGGTGGGAAGGAAAACTTCCTTTTTAATGTCATTGCCCACTGCTGAGTGTAGAAAAAGGAAAGCATAAGGGATGAAGACAAAGACCATTCGCATGCCATGTGAGAGAAAAGACAAACTTTAATGACATGTAGCAGTGGTATGTAAGTGTCTGGGGAGTTGAAAACAGGTGAGAATAAATGTTAAGAGCGTCATGGGAAGCTCAGCAGAATCCTGAGCCTATAACAGCATAAGACTAATCTCAAAGGCAGACAGAGTTTCTGTCTGCTGAACCCAAACTGGGAGCTAGGTCCACAGGAGACGGGGCTCTGCCTCTCAATCCAGTCTTGGTAACTCTCCGAGCAGTGAGTAAGTCTGCAGTGGAGGATGAAAGTTCTTTATTAAGTTAACATGGTATTTGAGGTGTGTAAGATATCACAGGGTTTGAGTATTTAGGACTTTTATATGTAAGTGAAAGTTTTTAAAATTTAACTCAAGATTTAACAGGGAACCATTGAAGAAACACTGACATACTGGGAATATGTGTTTCTGTTAATTTCACTACAGTGTTGTGGATTAACATTCCCTTTGTACCTTCTGAAATGCTTGAGAGGGGAAACTCTTGGTACTGTCTTGGAATATTACAAACATTTAGCAAGGCTACTGGTGTAAGTAAATTTATGCTGGAAATTATTAGAGTTTCAGTAAATGTGGCTCATGCTCACTGGGGAGTTTTTACACAAGGAAAATGGTAAATGGCCTGTATTTGTATAGCGCTTTACTAGTCCCTAAGGACCCCAAAGCGCTTTACACATCCAGTCATCCACCCATTCACACACTGGTGATGGCAAGCTACATTGTAGCCACAGCCACCCTGGGGCGCACTGACAGAGGCGAGGCTGCCGGACACTGGCGCCACCGGGCCCTCTGACCACCACCAGTAGGCAACGGGTGAAGTGTCTTGCTGAAGGACACAACGACCAAGACTGTCCAAGTCGGGGCTCAAACCGGCAACCTTCCAATTACAAGGCGAACTCCCAACTCTTGAGCCACGATCAAGAATTGAAGTGTGCCACTTCCCAGGATGCTTGATGAGCTAGCCTCTATACCTAGGTGCTTTTCCTCTACTACATACCCTTACAGTTTACAAACACTGAGCTGCAGCTGAATCAATGAATACCTTCCAGATTCTGGTGCCAGAATTTGAATTCATGGTTCATTTGCTAAACTTCTTCTTCTTCGTCTTTTTTCTTTATTTAAATGTATTTACATGAAAATGTTCCAGTGATTTTGAGTGTTTTTGATAATGGCCCTGAATGCTTTCCAAATGATTGAGCCTTATATGTAAAAAGTAACCTGAACCTGAAATGAGGAGTGGACAGTGGGAAAATAAGAAAAAGCCAGATACATATGTGCATAATGCAATTATCAAAAAGAGCTGCATTTGAATGACGATATAAATCATTTCAACAGTATGTTGATTCCAACCACACTGGTGCTTTATTGCACTGTTGTGTCAGTAATGAGTGATGAATTAATCAATAAAGCATCATGGCCAAATCAAACATTGCACCCTCACATAATCTATGTGTGTTTAATGAGCTCAAAGTGCACAAGGAAAAAACATCCTTTATAGCCTTTTCCCTGTTTTTCTGTTAGAACAGTTACTAATTCAGAGCTGCCTTTTACACGCAAGCACATTCTTGTAGTATTTAATTTTCATTGATTATTTTATTCACGTTATATATCTCAGATTGTTCCCTCTACAATAAGTTTCTGTCTTCTCTGTCTGTCTCAGTAAAAAACAAATTGCCAAGTAAATGACAATTAAAAATAGAAATGTCTACTTTTTGAGAAAAGTTATCTTGAAAGCATTTTGCATTTTGGCAATTATCTAACTGACAACTTAGAGCTTAGCAGGAAAAATATACATGGATCTCTTCTTCAGTGCGTGCAGATGAACTGTGCATCAAACGTCCATTCCTTTGCGTTAAGTGTACATCGAAATGTACATCCACTGGAAATAAAGAGAGACAGGTTGTTAGTGCAGTATGTGCAGCCCCTCTACCTATCTCCAAGGACATCCTGGCCTACTCTTCTTGATCATTGGCTGACATGGGAGAGTCTTCAACTGACATAGCTCTCGGACTGCTGAACTATAAAAGCTGGCCAAGATAAAAGGCTCAGTATCTTTCATCCCTCTTTGATGGCTATATTTGTAACTCTCAAAAACTTTAATCATAACAACATTCAAAAAAGCTGCACTTGAGGGATATAAGTGAAATCAGTTGAACTTTTAGCAAATGCCAATCTAGTTTGCCCTTAACACATTAACAGTTGTTAACTGTCTAACCTTACCAACGTGTTTTAAAATCCCGGACATGCCCTACTTGGTCACAAAGTAGCTCAGTGTATGCACAAGGAGTACGCAACTGTTTCCTTTAGTGTAAAATATTTATGAATAGTATATAAATTTATTTTCAGTTTTAAAAATAATGTGTTTTTCTTTCCTCTGAACTTCAAATGAATCAACATGTGTTATAAAATGTACTAAATGAGAACAAGCTGGCTTTATTACCTCAGACTCTAGAAGAGTCATGGCTTTTCCATCAGATAACTGTCTGAAGATTTCTGTTGATGAGCAAAAATTAATTGAATTCTTAAAAGATACGTATAAAATTAATGTCTTCCACAACAAAAAGGTTAAAGTTTTCCATTGTGAGGTTGTTTTTTTGATTGACTTACTTCAGATAAATGGCAAACAGAAATAAACAGATCATAGCTTGTCCCACTTGTCTTCACTTACTGTTCATGCAGTCAAAGCGAAGGATGAGACTGATGAAGCTCTCCAGCGTCATGTGTCCAGAGGAGGCGCCGTAGCGCAGAGCCATCAGATTCAGCATGTCGTCACTCACCCTTATTCCTGACAAGCACATTAAACACACAAATTCACATTAATGACTTACATTGAGACTTCGGTCAGAAACTCTTAGATTCTAACAAAATTAACAAGATGGCGCTGGTGAGGTCGGCTGCGTCACGACTGCTCCGACCACCTTTTCTTTGTCTTTGTTTTTTAAGTTAGTTTTCAGCGTCTCTAAATCAGCAAAATCATCACCATTGGGTACATTAGGTATGACAGTGACACTCTTGTTTCTATTGGTATACAATGTACTCACAATTCGAAGTTTTTAACTCCGGATCCGAGCTGGCCGAGCGAGCTCTTGAGGGAGAACAAAGGGAAGCGGTGGCCTAGAGGGAAGTGGCGGCCTAGAGGGAAGTGGCGGCCTAGAGGGAAGCGAGCCGGCGTCAGGAACAGGCTGAGAGCTCGTGCACACCGCACACCTCTGCCTAGCATCCTGCTTGCCAACGTCCAGTCACTGGAGAACAAGCTTGATGACCTCAGGGCCAGGATAAAGTTCCAGAGAGACATTCGGGACTGCAATCTCCTCTGCTTCACCGAGACATGGCTGAACCCAGCGGTGCCGGACCACGCCATCCAGCCGGCCGAGTTCTTCTCGGTTCACCGCATGGACAGGACACGGGACTCGGGGAAGTCAAGGGGAGGCGGCGTGTGTTTAATGGTGAACAACAATTGGTGCAACAGTGCGAACGTTGTTCCTCTCACACGCTCCTGCCACACCAAATCTGGAATTACTGTCCATCATGTGTCGTCCTTTTTATCTACCTCGAGAATTTACATCGGTCATTATAAGTGCCGTTTATATTCCACCACAAGCGGACACGGTCACCGCCTTATGCGAGCTGCATGAGGCACTCACACAGCACCAGACACAACCCCGGGACGCTGCGCTTATTGTGACAGGGGACTTTAATAGCGCCAACCTCAAACGCGCAGCGCCGAACTTTTATCAACACATCACCTGCCCCACCAGAGGTGAAAGGACACTGGACCACTGCTACACTACGGTCAAGGACGGCTACAAGGCACAATCTCGCCCTCCGTTTGGCAAATCCGATCACGCCGCCATCTTCCTCATGCCAAAATACAAACAAAGCTGAACACAGGAAGTTCCGGTTCAGAGGAGCCGGCGACACCTGGTCCGGCAGTTGGCCACCCTGGCGAACCGGCACGCCCCCTGCAGGCACAGCCTTGAGCACCTGCTCACAGGCGGTTTTGGCCACTTGTCCTTGTTCCAGACATTGCACGTTCTTTGCTCTTGGCCCCAGTTCGTGAGGTCCCCCTTCACAGGGACCTCTGTCTTCCCCGCGTGGCCTCCTCCATTGTCTCGGCTGGCGCAGCTGCTCCCCTGCTCCCGGCTGGAAAGGACCCTCTGTTGCACCTGATTCCTCCTCGGCTGCAGCGGCTCCTCTACCCACTCCCGGGCTGGAATCAACCCCTCATGCAGCGGCTCCTCACCCAGCAGGCCATGGACCCCCTCGCACCTCGTACACTCCGGCTGATGGGCCCTCCCCCTCCACCACTCCCGTGCTGGAGCAGCCCTTCCCGCCGTGCTCCTCTACCTCCAGTAGGTTGGACACGTCCGCGTGCCTTGTCTGTCCGCCTTCTGGCTGGAGCAGCTCCCCACTGCCCTCTCTTGCTTAGCTATGCAGCCCTTCACCCAGCTGCTCCCCTCTCCTCCGGCGCCGGCTCGACGGACTATTGCCTTGCCTCGTTCTACCCCTCGTCTCTGCTAAGGATACCCTGCTCCTGCTTGGATAGCCGCCAAGTCAGCATTAATCTGGACAGCCCCTACCTGCCCTGGCTCTGTCAGGGTTTCTGTTGCCTGTGCCGCCGTCCTGGGTTTCGGCACCAGTGTGCGTGAGAATAAGGCACGGTGGGACCACCGCATCTTGAATTTTATCCTCTTTATTCAGCACTTCTCGCCACCAACAAACCCAACCCTTGAGTCCCAAGTTTTAACACTTCCGGGCGTGATTGCGGCTGCCTGCAGGTGCGTCCGCACAGCCCAGCAGACAATGCCCCACCCCACCGAGAGTCAGGCTATTGTCGTACTCCACCAAGGTAGCTGTAGCTTCAGATAGATTGATTGGATGCTGCAACACCATTGGAGAGCGTAGCCCAGCTGGTTGTAATCGACCAGCAGGTGGTTGGTTCCCGTGCTTATTCAAGCGCGGTTCGCAACAGGCTATAAGCATATTCATCGGGCATCTTCTGTCAATTATTTAGATGTTAGCTGATTGCAGATATGCCAGATTTTTTGTGGTTCCTGTCCAAACACTAAAATGGTTGAGCCATTGCTCTCCAAGCCAGTGCCTCCATCTCCGAAAGCGTGAGCTTTCGATAGGCCAATATTCCCTGGTCTCCCCCACATCATGATTTTATTTGTTTGTTTGAGTAGATGGTGAGATTTTAAAATGTGTTGAGGTTTTCCACTCAGACTGCACTCATTATCAACTGATTTTTTAACACTGTGTAACCTCTTCCACGAATAAAATATCAAACTAACGCAATGATGTATGATAAAGTTACAGTTCTGAGTAATCAACCAATACTGCAAAAAATGCAACAAGTTAGCATTAGCACTTTGGATGTGCTTAATTGGGCATGTAGATTCTGGAAACTCGAAGACAGTTTTAACTATTTGACTCTGAAAGTTTGCCAAACTTTTTGTTAATCGACTGCCCAGAAGTAGCTTTATGAAGACACATATAAGTTGTGTCGCAAATGTTGCAAATTTGCTGTTAAATCAATAACGAAACATTTTGCAGTCACTTTTCTCCATGATATTTATTTGTATCAGAGGTCTTTGGTTCATTGCTCAAAAACAAATAATGTTCTCTTGGTTTGTAGAAAACATCGGCCTAACACTAGTTTTGCAAATGGACTGGTCCAAACGGGCACGCCTACACTGTAACAGGGGTTAAAGAGGTACAGAATTTATACAGCTAATCACAGTTCTCTATTGGAATGTGGTATATTCCTTACAATTAATATACATTTCCCACAGTATGAAGTTTAGGCCTAAGAATACAGCAACCACAGGTTCCTGTACATATTGGACAAATATGTTAAATGTGGAGAGATTTAAAAACTCTTTTGAGCTATCATTTTTAAAACCAATCAACTGATTTTTCTGGTTGCTGCCTGGGGGTGGGGCTTGCAGCTTATTAGCCAAGGAAATGTCTGTTGAAGCGATCCGTTTGTGGAACCCCCTGGGGCAAAGGAGCAGTGGGATGGAAGATATGGAGTGTTTTGTTAAGCAGTATCAGCCTTTGGTGCTGTTTCATGAAGACATGTATGGATAACATTACATGTTGTTAAAAATGTTGACATCTGCATGTGTACTGCGCTTTCAAAGTGAACTCAGTTACTCAAGTAGTTTCTGCGTCTTAAGGGAAATTAAGTCTGAATGGTTTTTTTCCGTACTGCTTAAACAAACCAGTGTAATTATTTAGTTAAAATGCAGGTATTAGTTACAACCTTTAACCTATATTGAGTGTTGGGACTTAACGCGGTTACAGTAACTACGTATTATTGTGCGGTAACGAGCACGGTAACTCGTTATTAGCCAAACTCAGGATTCAATCGTTACTGTGCATTTAGATTAGGGTCGTTTTCATTACTTCTTGCGGTGGCTATCGTGGAGCTTCCACAGATTCATTCAAACAATTATGCAAGTGGAGGAGGCCAGCAGGGGATGGGGAACGGTCGAAGCAGGAGTGCAGCAGAGACCAGAGGCGGGCCACCGGTCCGGAGTGTCAGGTGAACTGAACTTTCAGGTAAGAAGTTATGACCTTCAGCCTACTTGGGTGAGATATAAACCAAGTTTAGGGGTAGTATGTTTCGTTATGCGACTTTTTCGTTCTGGGTACTAGCTAGCAGACAGAGTTTTCTATACAGCGGGTGTGGTGCTATGATTTACTGATGCTGAACTTTATTTTGTTCATAAGGTTCATTACTTCAGAGTTCGACCAACCGTCCCTGAAAAAACGGAGTTGTCTTGTATTCAGCAGAAAATATCACGTTTCGTTATTGCAGGTGAAAAGGGGACACAGTTTGTCCCGTAATTCTAGTACAATGAAAAAGACACAAAGTCCTGCAGTTATTCTGTGTCTTTGCTGCACAGCTGCCCTCTTCTTCTCTCATTCTCACCCCTCCCTCTCCTGTTCGCTACTTCAATCATGACACTGAACTCAATGATCAGTGATCGGCTTTTCTCTCTCGTTATTTATCGCCCGCCTTTGCACCAGAAAAGAGGAAACATTGGCCGGTCCGCGCTAAACAACAGCAGCCCGTTTCAAGCTTGCATCTAGCTGTTGCTTAGAATTATTTAATATTAATTTCTAGTATCAGCTGTTGTTGCTGGAGGCCACAGCTGTAAAAGCTGCTGGTCAGTATATCGCGTTTGGATATGTTGTGAGCGGGAAACCTGAAGATGAAACCATTAGCATGTTGTCCTTACTGAATCATCAGTCAGCTGAACAGGTGATGGAGAAACCGGTTACCTTAGTGACATGACTGAGTTGAAGGGAAGTTATGAACTGTTTTCTGAGAGACAAATAACCCAAGATCCTTTTTTTACGTAGCTGTACTGGCTGGCAAAACTTTGCAGCGGGCTGTCTAGCTAAGTTTTTGCCAGGGGCGGTGTGAGATTATTTTTTTATTATATGTTACCTTACTTATGTAATCAAAATACCGCCGCTGAATTATGTTAACTGCTGTTAGAAATCATATTATACCCTTTAATATTAGAGTGTGTGCTTTAGTATGTAGTTTTTAGCTTTGCATTTGTCCTTCTCGACTTAAACAGAGCTGTCTTGACAATCATTCGATCTATTGGTTTGATGTATTACTCACACTGTTGAATGTATTACCTTGTTTCTTGACACTGTTTTACTGTTGAATCACATTAAGAGCAGGTGGTAAGCAGGAGATCTGTGCTAAGACAGCGGGCTATAGACAGACCACATTCCACACCCCCACCTTACAGAAAGCAGAGCAGAACAACTGCCAGGGTCATAAAACTTTGGCGCTGAACTCAGAGAAGAATGTGATGTTTTGGTGACTTTACGACTAAGATGGGGGCCACTCGAGACTTATCAAAAGCTGCAGCAACCCGTCACCATTTGAGACCTGCTGTGACCCTCTGCAGGCAGCTCTCCCCATCCTGATGGTCCTTATTGCTCTTAAGTGTTTGCATTGTATGGAAATAAATGATTGTTGATTGAGCCTAAATACACCGTGTGTTTTGTCTTCCTTCAGCCCAAAGATTCCAAGCAAATTGGAGATTCAACAGGGGCCATGTAGGGCATTAACAGGGGAACGTGGGGGCCAAAAGAATACTTTTTCTTTCTTATTTATTTAAAATATCTAGCTTTTAATGAATAATTATCTCCCAATCCTTACAACAAACGATTTGATTTAGATTGATGCATATCTACCATCAAAACAGTTTACCTCACTGTCACAACCGTTGTGTTTATTTTTCATTCAAAGGCTTTATTGATTTTTCTATAATGGTGGGCCTAGTTTTCAACAATGCCGGGCTGATTTTTTGTTCCCAGTCCCAGCTATTGTATGAGCTCATCTGCAGTCCTGTGTTACCTACATCTTCTCTCTTCGGACGGTCAGAATTTCCGTCGTTTCTGATCTACAATCAAAGCACCACGACTGCAGTTTTTGTGTTGGATGTAAGAAAAGCACATGCATGGCGCTGTTGACGTTAGGCTAGAATCATTGGGGTGCTTCAAACGACGGCCCAGCGCGTTTTTGGATTTCTCTCGTGGAAATATACACATATTTTTTCCTTTCTGTGTTGGAATTTTTGTTGGTGGCACAGTGCACTTGTGGAAAGACAGCCAAACCATAGAAGACTGGCAAAGTTTATGGAAGCAACACATTTAACAAGAGAATTTCTGAGTTAAAACCAAAAGTTACTTTCCATAGTAATAGTTACTTTGAAAGTAACGAGTAACTTGACGTAACGACGTTTACTTTTGATAGATTAACTAATTAGTAACTCAGTTATAATTTATAGTAATTACCAACACTTGCCTATATTTACTTATTGGGGGACATATTTTTCTTCAACATGCAACTTAGATAAAATTAACAACATGAGGTGTTATCTCTTACCTACCATACTGTCTTTAATGTCCCCCATGTGGAACAGCTGTGAGTTCTCAAGACGCCAAAATGTGCCTTTCAGTGGCTGATGATGGAGAGTTTGGTAAGCAAATTTCGTCCAAAAGAAACCTACAACTCTGGCGGCATTTATATTCATACACCAGAAGTTGTAGTTTTTCTCTTTTTCGCTTTTTTACTCTGTATTACTATTTTATAAGCTTAGTGTTTTATACTTTGACATCACATTCTAAACATAAATTTAGGAATGCGACTATACCTGATTTATTTTAACAGGCTGGCATTTGAAGATTTCTGTAAGTTCTACACAGATGTTGACATCTTGGCTGAAACCAGCCTTCATAGATGCGAAAATCCTCTTGCTCATGGAAAAGACCCTCTGTGTACGAGGCTGGCGGTGGGTTGCTGGAACTACTGCTGGAGGGGTGCATAAATAACCGAGGTGATTATATACGCATATTACTTGGAATATAGGCAGGTTTTAAAGTTCTTTTGTACATTAAAAACAATATTAAGTTTTGCATTAATACAGAAAAACACCTTTGCAAGAAAAACGATGTTCCAGAAACATGCAGAAACTGATTGTCACTGCGCTCTGACAAAAAGGGTAATGAGGGAAAGGGGCCAGCGCCACACAGCAAAAACATACGTTTTAATCTTCAATTCCTGTACATAAAACATCTTTTTCCTCTTGTCCTCCAGACACTTTCTGGACAAATCCCCAGTATTCGCAATTTTTTTTTTTTTTTTTTTTTAATGTCGAAGGTTGAAAAACTCAGAGACCAATGGGAGAAAACCCTCCTAGTTGTCTCTCATCGCAAAAGCCTGCCAAGAGGAACCGACGCCGCCCCTGGGCAGACCTCCCCATTGGTTTTTTCTGTATATTTAGAATTCAGTAGTATTTCTCTGTCTCTATCTATTCCACATCTGTAAGAAAATGCATGAGAAATTTCTCAAATAACTTTATGCTGACACTGTCTGCTGTTTTGTGTTCTTTTGACTTCATGGTTGTTGTTGCTCCCACTATTTCTCTTAGACAACCTCTGAGGCCGTCACAAGAGCAGCTGTATTTGTACTGACTTAGATACACACGGGCCACTCGTTTTTCGTCATCTCGCCACTCATAGGCATATGTCCTATGTGCAACTGACTGCACTCAGCACCAAGGGGGTCTGAATCATTACGCACACCCCACTTGCAGTTATTTATTTGTAAAAAATAGCTTCTTCACGTTCTAAGTGTCAAATGGTGGTGATCCCAATTTAAACCCAGTAGGAGTATCCCCCCAAATAGAGCGGACAAAAGCCGGTCCCCCTGATGATTCCTTACCTAATCACATGCGCCAAGGCTCCCTTGGCTCGCTCTTTTTCGGTGGGGATATCCCCACTGGGTTTTAACTCTGGGACTCTCCACCATTGACCTAGACACTGAAGAAGCTTCTTGGATGAGAGGTGAACCGTCTTTTTAAGCAACTTACAGAAGTCCAGACGCTTTTCTTTCCAAGCTCTCTTAGATTTCAGTCTCAGATTGTGCAACGGCATGGTCGCGCCAGACCCTAAAAGACTGGCAGCTGTAATTGCAGCAAAGGTGGTTTTACAAAGTATTGACTCCGGGGCGTTTGCTGAATATTATCGACCCCACCCCACTTTGCAGTTATTTATTGTAAAAAATAATGTCTTGGTAATCATGTCTGAGTTTTTGTTCCCCTTTTCTACGTGTACACCACTTTGTTATGGTCTTTCAGTGGAATTCCAATAAAATTTATTCATGTTTGTGGCATTGTAATGTGACAAACATGATGAGAAAGTTCAAGGGGGCCGAATACTGTTGCAAGCCCCCTTCTTCGCGTGATGTTGAAAAAGAAAGTACACTGTCTTTTATCTCTTTAAGGTTTTATGTATCTGGAAACACTCGCTCGCTTGTGTTAAGATTGTTTAAATCAAAAACAATTCATGATATAACACACTGTTTTGTAATTATTTTATGTAACAAAAGTCCACAGCCAAAATAAGAGGTGTGGGTGAAAAACTACGTACACCCTCATGGTCTCCACTAAGCTGTAGAACCAGCTTAGAAAACCCGCAATAACTGACCAGAACATTGTTGCTGCCATTCATTGAGGTTTGTCTGCATTTGTTTATGCTTCCAACTCTCTGAGGTCGCCACAGTTTGTTTCACGTTTGTTTGTACGCCAACTGTTGGTGTTATTTGTGATTGTATTTAACCTACAAATTTTTACAAGCTAATTTATGTGTGATTACCTAAAAACCTTCAAATGTTACATGTCTGCTACGCATTCAGAACAACCAAACTTTTTTTCTTTTTTTCAAATGAAATTGCGGGAGCTGAAACTATCACTTTGACTCATTTCTAGTACAAAATGCCAAAGTGGGATCGTTTCCAGCCCTGTTTCTTCAACACCCATCTGCCTGTTGCTCGGGAACGTGATAACCATACCTGTTAATGCCGGCTGAGGTGATAGAGTTCCTTATGCTGACACCTGGTGACTACCTGATGTCGCCATCCACCTTCCACACACATACGAGGATCAGCCTTCCTTCATCCTCACCATCCCTCAAGAGAAGAGACGTGTTGTAGATCGCTCACTTCGTGTCTGATCGATATGACCTAAAAAAATTAACAACAAAATTTGCGTTTTTGCGGACACATTACAGTTGATTTCTATGAAAGTAATGAATATTGGTCTCCCCCCAGTGAGAATTCAATTCAAATGAGCCGCGAAATATGAGCCCAGTTGCAAATGTTTGCTAACAAATCATTTATTGTGTCCATTTTTATTTTGCTGTTCCTGTGGCTCCATTAACATGAACTCGTGCTCGTTCGCGTCACAAAAGTAAAAAAACCATCAGGATGCACGAACAACAAGAAACATTCTTCCGTCACTACTCTGAACAAGTCGTCCTTAAAAAGATCTTTTGCTCAATAGTCTTAGCACATTACTGCACTATCTACCAGTTTATATAGGCCCTTATGTGTCTCAAGTCTGTGTCATGTATCAGGTAGTAAACCAAATCATATTCATGTTTCAGTATGAAGAATGGATGCTGAGCAGCTCCCGAGGCTTCTAAATTGAAACCACATCCGAATAGTTTGGCCTTTTAAAATCTGTCAAGCTCCATTTCAAATTTACTGGGCCCACCTACCCTGGCTGTTTTGGCCCATGGGAACCCATTCCCTGAAGCCTTCCGTTATGCACAGTTTTTGTCTGCTGATTTAATGCCAGAGCCGGTTTGCGAGCCCGTAAAAACTTTTGTTCATATAGCGTCGTTTCCACGGTCTGACCCGTCCAATCTTATAAATCAGTATTATTTCTCTGTAGCCTTCTCGGACTCTGGCAAACTCTGGTTTCTGAGATAGCACTCTAACTTATTAATACAAAATTAACTGTGGTCCTACTATTAGTTGTAAGACCATCAAGTAATTACAAGCAGGGTGTGCAAGCCCCTAAGTTTCTTAGTCGCCACGGCTAACTTCGACATGCAGTCTATGACTCTGATACTGTGGAGACCCAATGTGCCTACACTGCTCTTTGCTAATTCAACTCTGTTTATTTAGGAGGAATGAAATCTGGGGGTTCAGCCCTTAGATGCCTGTCGGAGCATGGTGCCGCTCAATGGATTGTATCCTGTTATAATCCCATGTGATACTAGAAAAAGCAGATTAGAAAACTTTTTGTAGTTTGCCTTCCGAGCCTGTTTGAAAAGTACCACTTGAATCTTTGACGCGGTACATAACCGCAGAATATTAGTCTATGTGTACCCGCAAACTCTGCGTGCTTCTTTAGTTTGCTTATAACCAGCATTATCATCTGACAAAGACCCCGACTAAGATTTGTCCTTTGCTACCTTAATGTTGGTTTTCAAAAGACAATCAATCAAGTGCAAACATCTAAACAGTGAGGAAATTCGTCCGTCTGTTGGAACAAGCGTCACTAAATACAAGGTAAAGGAAAAACACAGCCCGTAAAACATATATCAATACATCTGCTATAGCTTGAAGATTGTTCCCCTGAATCAGTTTCATGTTTTTTTTTTTTTTTTTCTTCTCTTATCAGGAGATCTTTTCTTCCTCACCGAGTTTCAAAAACTCAGGACACGCTGTCACTGCGTGAGCTGAGGGAATGCATTTTGTAGCTTCAGTATATCAGACAAGGTATTCGTACTGATTTACTATACAATGTATATGTTCAAATTCTACATCAGTATGCACAAAAAAAACCATTCTGTGCTTCATACTGCAAACTGAAGCACATTACATTTATGCTCATAAATTCTAGATCGAGTTTAATGCATAATTATCATTAGGAAAAAACCAAGAAGTATAGTTATAGTATGTATCATTAATATAATTCATATATAGCAGTCATATTGTAAACGTCACCAGTTAAACATGTTAATGTTTGGATAAACAAGGTTGCCAATATCATCAAAGTTATCAAGCCACACAAAACCACTCTCCTGGTGCCCTTTGGATGATGGGAAATGAGGGTTCCTAATATCTGCAAATACCTGCTCCCCTTGTCCTTACTTATCTGGTTAGGCAAACTATACCTTTATCTGTGACTTCTGCTTTATTTGATCAGACCAGAACAGGACAGGTTCAACCAGAGACCCTTCCTCCTGTACACTTACCCCATCCCATGCAACAACCAAGCTCCTGACTAGCTCCTTTTGGAGCTGGCTGACTTGTTTTCCCTAACATATTTAAAGCTTGATGGCAAGATTCGTGATCCGAGTCCAGCTGTTGGCCCACATCCTACTTACTTAATCTTGATGGTCGGTCATCCTTATGACTTTGCACCTGGCTGACTATGTGACTCATTATCGTCATCCTCACCAAACTGGCCTGGGTTCCATACCAGACTTAATATAATGCAATTAGATCGATAGATAGATAGATAGCTACTAGCTAAAATCCTCCTGAAGTCTGACTGCCGTGTGTTTATTCAGGAATGAAGTTTTCAGATGACACCATGCCTCAGTATGATCGGCTCGCGATATGGCGGCCTCCCTCTGGACACATGGCACTGGAGTGCTTCATCCATATTTTTTTTTTTTTTTTCTTCAAATTTTTTTGGGCTTCGCTTGGATGCATGAAGAAAGTCTTGAAGCCGAGAAAGAAATAAAAACAGTAGATGTGTAGATATAGCTGAAAACTACATCTCATTGCATTGCGACATGAAAAGTTTTTTCAGTTGAAAAACCTCTTTCTCGCTTCTAAGATTTGATTACGGTTCATGCTTGTACAGTTTAAACTCAAAGTTGTGGTCTTCAACAAATATCTTCAAACAGTTTGTCTGATGGACAATCCATTTACTCTCAAGGAGTCAGAGGTATAAATTCCCTTTAGTGCTGACCGATCAAACCAATAAATTTAACTATAAATATTCTACAAAGATACACGCATTAGTTCTAAACATCGGCCTGATACTTAATCTGTTATTAATAAATAATCTCTTGTCCTTATTTTCAGTGGATGTACGTTTCATGTACACACTTTAAGCCAGCTGCAAAGACAGGGTGGGCACGTTTCATCTGGGAAAACACAAGAAGATTATTCTCAAAACAACTTGTTTTCTGTGAATAGCTATACCACTTTTATTACTTTGAACACAACTAAACACAATACTGTGCAAACTATAACAAACACTATCATTTACCGCTGTAAACCTTTATGCCTCTCTGCATATTATGTCAATGGGACTGAACTAACTGCTTTTTATTTACTAAATAGTATTGCAAACTTGTCAGCTCTTGTGTTTTTAATTCGAGATGGCACGATTACCACTTTGTATGTCCGATACGATCTCTAATTTGGATATCTGCCCGATCCGATATGAAATGTATATAGCTGTATTTTTTTAATCAATAAAACTGTTTTTTTCATCTCTTTCGCGTTTTGTATAAGTTCATACTTTGACGTTTAAAAAAAATCACAAAGCTATTCTGTTAATACCTGTCTGCACAAACTTACACTGCCACCCAACATATTTCATCGTTCAAGCCAAACTGATCAATCTAATAACCTTAAATCCTACTCATCCTCCTTCTTCTGGTCTTTTAACGGAGTACTTCGCGGAAATATTAAGCAAAACCTAACTATAGTGGTTGCCCAACTCCCAGCAAAAAACATCAAAACCAGCTGGATAATGAACCCCCACCCTCCACCTCATGCATTGCTTAACATCTTTCTTCAACAAATTTGCAGACTGCACAGATGGTACCTTCCCCAAAGGAAACACCGTCGCTTCCTCGGTGTATAAGACTTAATAGTTTACTATTATACAGTTAATGGACTTCTATTACATTTACCTCCAGAGTAGAAACTTTGGGTTTAAGATTCAGATATTTATTTACAAGCTAGACATTTTACTGAGAATCAGAAAGAACACCAGTATGTTTTTGTGCCTCCCTTTTCCTGTTTATGCCTGTCGGCCCCCCTGCGCCCTAAATTTGCCTACCACCCGCCCCTGCCGAAGAGGCATCGCTTCATGTGGGAATGCTGCTACAAATATTCAGCGGATGAATTTTACACACTTTGCCTTTCACTTCTCTCTGGGATAACTTTCTTGGCGATGAAATGCTGTTTGGTAGCGCGGCCCTCCCACACACTCCACCAGACCCCCTAGCGGTCTCGCACGCCACAGCCCACTCTATCACGTCACGCATTATCTGCTCGACGTGCTACGTTTGAGGTGCCGAGTCCGTGATATTTAATGGACCGGGATTACCATTTTATTTCTCTCGATTTTCTCTCTGATATCCGATCCAGTAATTTAGGTCAGTATTGGCCTGATCCCGATACGTAATATCAGATCTGGTCCATCTTCTAGTTTTATATAAAAACACAAATACAGATGTAGTGACTTGACATTGGACTACTTGTATGACTCAAAAATTGAATGAAGTGTTATCGGGAAATTAACCTGAATAAGTAAATCCACTTCTAAAAAAAATATTAGGAACAATGGAAAATTCACAAGAAAAAAAATGTCACATTTTTCTAACTGTACATTTTTTTTTTAATATTTATTTTTTTTTCATATCCGCCTGCTCTTTTTAAAATTCCTTTTATATTGGGGGAAGGAAGCAGCAAACTTCATTGGGTCTAGTTTCTCCTTCCAAGCCTAATAGTGCAGAGGTTGCCGTTCTGCTTCTTTGACTAAAGCATTTTCTTGTTATCTTCCGCCATTCTCTTTTTTTCCCACAGCTACGGGACTTTCAATCATAATTTTCGTCTCCTGTGGCGTTTTTATATTATTTCGCTGCCTAGCTGCCTGTAAAGTTACATTTTCTTAATAAAATCGTATTTTATATGTAGATTTGCCTTCTTGTACAACTTTTTTTTTTCTTACCTCGGACACTTTCTGGTTATTCCCCTACTCACTTTGAATGCTTTAGAAATTTAAAAAATATATAAAACAGTTCCTGCCAGGTGACCAGGTCCAAGGGTTGTTACTCCCCCTCTGACCAGTTAATCCTCATTCATGTTTATTCTCTACAGGCCCTTCAGTGAGCTCATCACCTGAGTTTTTCCAACAACCAAGGATGAAGTGGATTTGCCTTCATGCTATCCCCCAAACCAAAAAAGTGTTTGTTTCAGGCCAGTAGCCCTCACCTAAAGCCTTTGTTTGCTGTAAGTCTTGTCCTTCTGCGACGTACCTAATTGTTCCACTATTTATAAAAGCATGATGTGAGTGAAAATGCTTTCAAAGCAAACACACTGTTGGATCTTGTGCGTTGTGTGCGTGTGTGTGGTTTGTGTTTAACAAAGCAGTTTTGATCCTCTCTTCTTGGTCTCCCTCAGTAATCGAGTTTCTTGTATTGTATGTATCTCCGAGTGGTGATTCGCCTCAGTTCGTCGTCTGCTGCTTGAACTCGGACACGTTCAAATGTTGTTGCTAACCCGGTGGCAAATCCTGGCGTCGTGGTGAACACCGTCTCGCTGTGATCCGGTGAAGGTCCCCCGATTATCCGTCTTACAATACGTGTTCACCTGGGAAAACGTTACAAATGTGCCGTGGAGTAACTCATAATGAGTCTGGACGGACTATTTTTCTAAAAAAATGCCTAACGTCAGGTCTAAGAAAAAAGACAGATCCGGTGTGCAAGCTAGGGGGGGGGGTGACCCCCCCCCCCCCCCCCCTTGGGTGGGTTCCTTAGGCGGCTGAGCTCTGAAGACGCTAACACCAGCGACACAGAAATCTCCGCTGACGCTGAGGGAAACTGGGCTAGAGTGATATCGACCAGAATATCCTTTGCGGCTCTTGAGTAAGATAACTTGACCCTGCATTACAACTTGTTGGATGTCTAAAGTTGATTACTGTGTGGCCGCAATCCGTGAACAACAGACGTCTCGTATCCAGGCTCTGGAGCCCCGTGTGGGAGACGCCGAGAACGTACTTTCAGGCGTGGACGACACGGCAGGTGTATGCAGCGCGCAACGTGGCTCGACTCGAAAACCAAGTAACTGACATGTCCCGACCCACCTGGCGATTTCAGAGATACCGCCAGCCGCCAGATTTAACCTTCGCCTGGTCTGGTCTTCCCGAGGGCCGGAGGGGAACTGATGTTTGTCGCCTTCAGGAGTATTGCTCCCCTCCTATCTCGAGCTCACCACTCAAAAATGGGACGAATCAAACTAGACCGCGCTCACCGCTCTTTCGCACCGAGTCCGGACCCAGCCAGTCGCCGCCAGCACCCATCATTTATGAAGCTCACAAACTTTGCTTGATAAACAACGTGTGTGATGGGCCGCAGGGCCCCCCTTCGGCGCCTGGCTACGCCATCCGAACCAACCAACAGGTCGGATCAAAGTCACCTTCTTTAATGATTATTCAGCGGCGGTAGCCAAGAAACGCAAGGCTTTCGACTATGTTGAAAAGCTGCCTGCGGAAGAAGAATCGTGGATTATGCGCTTCTCTATCACCGCCACACTGAGGCTGTTTGCCCAACGGCAAGGAGAAGAGATTAACACACCGGATGGCAGCTGCGTCCTACGCGGACTCGCTGCCCCTGCATCCCGTAACCTACCGGATTACTCCTTTTCTTTCCACACCTCTGCCCTTATGACGGTTTGTGAGTACTTGCCGATCTATGGGTTATGACTCTCTTTTTCTTCGTCCTCGCCTGGCGTATACGCGACCAGGCTGAAATCTCCACCCCATCGGGCACCGGACGACTGTGTTTGTTCTATGGGTAGCGTTAGTTTACGCGCGTGCAATGCCCCTTCGGGCTTTTCCGACGGGCAGGAGGATCTGGTTTTCCCTACATGTTTAGTCGGGCTGTTCGCCCAAGTCACTGTTCTTTGAATGTTTCCGTCACACAGCTCTTCTTGCCTTTTTTTTTTATTTATTTTTTTTCACCAGGTGCTGTTGAAAAACCTTTGGCCTCCATTGCTTTTTCTGATACTTATGAATAAGTCTAATAATGAGTAGGCTGCGCATATGCACCTGGACGTACGAGGGGTTCACAGCCATATTAAAGAGGAGGAAGATATTACTTGTCTAAGAAGGACGTTGTAGATGTGCTATGTTACACCAAGAGACACATCTTGATAAACTGAGCACTTTAAGTTGCAAACAATGGCTTATATGGACAATTGTTTTTTTCATCCTTACTACAAGGAATGAGGAGTGGCAGTGGTGATTCAGGAAAAAATGTACCTTTGTAGTACCTGATTGCGGGTTCACAGGATCCTGAAGGGGCCGCTACCGTGATAGTCAAAGGGATTTGCAGGCCAAAATATCTTATTACTGACTGTTTATTTTCCACCTGCCCAACCCGACTACCTTTCTTACCAACATGTTTCTGGAATTAGCCCCCTTTTCCTTAACCCTACCGTTCTTATTGGTGGTGATTTCCAACTTAATGTTAAATCCGCTTATGCGACCGATTTCCACATCGCATTGCAACTCCCCCTCCCCAGGCCAAAGCGCTTCCGCTCTATGCGCCCGAGTTTGCGACTTGTTGATGCTTTGAGATAACCTCACCCCTCCGATAAGCCAAACACATTTTTTTCGGCTCCGCATAGGTCCCAAACTAGAATTGATTACTTTTTTCTCCCGAAAACACCTGTATTGGGTTCAGTAGTATCGTGCGACATAACAAGTATAATCCTCTCAGATTCACGCTAGCAGTAATCAGGATCTCGATCTTAAAGCTGCGCTTCATATGTCCCGTCACTGGAGGCTTAATCCCATTATCTTAAGGATGAGGAATACTTACCTCTCACTTCTCTGCCAGAATTTAAAGGTTTTTTGCAGCTATCAACACCCCCCTCAGCTAGTACTGCCTCTGTTTTGTGTGGAAAATGCAAAAAGCTTCTGCGAGGGTGGCCTACTATTTCGTATTCTGCGACAAAGAAGAAGGACCAACGGATGGAGAGAACAAAAAATATCTTTAGAGAGGCGCCTTGCTGGATAAGGAGAAAACATATCTCTGCCTCCTCCATCACCACATTATGGCAAGCAAAATTAACCGCACTCAGGTCAGCGCTTGAATTTGCCTTCTTACCAGAGATGCCGAGAGAAACTTAAATACCCAGACAGACGGTTCTACGAGCCTGGAGATAAGGCCGGTAAATGTCCTGCCGTACTATGTTCAAAGTAAGCGCGCAGCATTCTAATTACCCTTTGCCGATAGTATCTGATGAAGGCTGGCCACCATAGATCTATGCTAAAACAAAACTGAAATAACCGACTTTGTTAAGAAAGTTCTCCGCGAAGCCTTGTACTCTTCTCAACCAAGTCCCGGAGTGGGAGCAGCTGATGCATCATTTCTCTTACCCCATTCGATCTTTACCAAATTTGTCAGCGGGAACAGAAGAATGCCCTTACACAGCCCTATAACTAAGACCGATAACGGTTTAAGGCTAATTAACTCACTACGAAGGGAAAATCGCAGGGCCTGACGCGCTTCTGTTGTGAATCTTTCTCATAAACCCCGTTTCTGGATATTATTTGTGGAACCGCTTCTTGATATGTTCAACCACTCCTTCATTACGGGTGAATTCCGCCAGACACTGACGGAAGCCAACATTTCCCTAATTCTACAGAAAGGGAAGTGTCCTGATTTGTGCGGATCCTAAGACCTCTAGCCCTCTTGAATTGGGATAGCGAAAACTGCTTTCTCAATATTCTGGCCTCCACTTAGAAATTTTTACCTGTGATGATAAGGGAGGACCAGACAGGCTTTATAAAGGGTCGAAAACTCGCCACAATGTTAGACTCTTACTGAACCGCTATTGTAGCTTTCAAGCACAAAACTATTGACGGCCTGTGCTTTCTCTCGATGTCGGAGAAGGAAAGCATTTGACAGGAATTGGTGGTCTTATTTTTGTATACTTAGGCAAATTCGGGCCTTATGGAGAATTGTTATAATATGGGTCAAGTTAATCTACACTAACCACTCGTCAGCAGTCCTGACTATGGACTTAGGTCTATTATTCTTCAACACTCATAGGGGAGTTATGCCAGGGCTGCCCCTCCTATCGCCCCTTCTATTCGCTCTCGGCCATAGAGCCTCTTTCTGAGGCCATAAGGGCGACGCCCCCAATACGTAGTTAGAGATTGGACAGCTGTGTCATAAAAACCTTATCCGCGGACGACCATCTTGATTCTTTTGACAACCTGAACATCCGTACCAGTCTCATATGAGGTGATTGTACAGGTTTAGCTCGTTTCTCTGGCTATAGAATCACTTTGGCTAAGTCAGAGGCCCATGCCTCTCGGTACTCTTTTCACAATGCCGGCTACTGTCCTTCTTTCCTTTTAAATGGTCTCCTACATGGATTTGTGTATTTGGGCGATCTTTATTACCCCGTCTCTCGGACCAATTGCTACAAAGCCAACTTCCCACCCTTATTTGGCAACTCAAACATTGGCATAGAGCGGTGGGCGTACTCCTGTCTCCTGGTCAGGACGCATGCCCTGATCAAATGCAATTGCTTGCCCAGTCCTATTGTTATCCCTATCCACATGACTCCCCGTCCTTGTTCTCAAGTAGAAGCGAGTACTGACGGACCTTTAAATTGATTGGCTTACCTCTTTCATCGGAAACAAGCGCAGACCCAGATCAAGATGGGCCGTCGTTGCATCTCGCCAAGCTCCAAGGGGCCCGCGCCTTCGGAATCTACCTCATATAGATTGTTATCAGCTTCCTGCCCATTAAGATTGTGAGCGACTGGGGTTTAGGGGTAAAACCTCAATCTTCGTCGTATATTGAGGACAGCTCTGTCACACTGCACACTTGCATTTCCGGCTATTATTCTTCGTAAATTGATTTTTAACGGACTTAAGGCCCTTGTACAAATCCTTTTAACAATCAACACCCTAAAAGCGTGGCGAATTGTCCGCCGTCTTGAGGGAAAGACGGAGAATAACATCAACCTTACCCCTTATCAATGATAACCCTGCTTTCCCTCCCGTGTTCCTTGGACCCGGGCCTTTCACACGATGGTCTGATCGAATATAAGTTCTGGGACCTTTTCTCGGGTGGTGAACTCATGTCGGTTTGAACAACTTACCAACACCCCCCACGTTACGGCTGCCTAGACAGGATTTCTTTCGTTTTTTGCCCAAAATACGACATTATATCACTCACGGTACAACACCTTCGCTGAGCACCTGAAGTAACTTGATGTGAGAAGGTTTTGTTTCAGGAAACAGCTGAAGGGTCTCTGAGTTCATTTTCTCATGTGCTTAATGCCTTTGACCTACCACTTGATGGCAGGGCGGCTTAGAGTTGTTGTTGGGAGAGGGTAACTGTCACAGGGTAACCCATTAGCTGAAGATCTGGTGGGGATATCCGTTGGTCTCTCGCCCAACAAGGATTTCAATTGTACTCGGACAAGAGCCATCCCACTTACGATTTTTCCACCGATTGCCCGTATCCCCCACCGCAGGGACACCTCTTCAACTGCTCTCTTTTCCCTGTGTGGCTTACGTGCAAAAAAACTGATGTAGGGACTTAACTCACTGTTTTTCGGCTCCTTTAACACATGCTTCAAGAATTACTGGGCTGACATTCATTCAGGGAACTGGGGAAAAATCTTTCTTCCACTTTGCTTATAGAGCTGGACCTTTATTCCCTGCTTCTAGGTTCTTCCAAGTGACCGCTAAAAAGGGCGGCCCAACAAAAGATTGTGTATAACACTTAACATCTTCCGCACAGCCAGGAAAAATCTCCTCTTACACTGGATCAACGTATAGGACTCCCACTGTCTGCTGGTCGCGCAAACATAATTTTGAACTGATTCCTTGGAATACCTCACACACGTCTCACCACCGGTGTCGGTCAGTTCTACGAGGATGTGGCACCCCTTTTTTGTACATATTGGACCGGCCCTTTCCGCTATCTTATTCAAAGCCCGACTACTACGCACGTGATCACCACCCGGGCGCTGTCAGACTGACTCTCCCACCTTCTGTAGCTTATATTTTGTATTTGTTTATCCTTGTATTATGCCTTCTTTAAGAGCATTGTTGTGTTACGTTCTTGTGTTTGTATGTTTTTTGTTCTGTGGTCTAAGTCCGGACACTGTTTGTTAAAGGAAAATTCTGCCATTTAAAAACAATGATGAAAAAAAAAATGTTGTCGTACCCTTAATTGCGCTTTTTCTTCAGGCCTTAACTGATGCATTCTATCCTCTTGAAACTGAAGCGACGTCTTTGCTTTCTTATCTGTGGCGGACCCTAACTTTGAGAACTTTCATTTTTTCTTTTTTGATGGTTTTTTTTCTATGTTGGCACCTGAAGAAACTTTCAAAGTTCTTGAAATTTAGTAACTTAATGAAGTGAAAGATTCGATTAACTGGGTGGGCTGACTAGAGGGGGGTTACTTGTTGCCTGCCTGGCCTTGTGCATGCTTTTATCACAAGCAGGCAGGTTGCCCACCGGTAGTTGCACCAAAAGTATGCCAACTTTGTCTGCAGAAACTCGGCTACTTACTCTCGAGCTGTTAATACGAAACGTCCACAGAAATTCCATCAAAGTGCACACAGAGAAAGCAGTTCAGGGATACAACTTTTCAAACATCAAAAATTTGTATCCTGCTGCCGCAACCAATGGACAACCACGGGTTCCAGGAGGGAACATGGTATAGAACTTACTTTTATTTTATTGCCACAAAAAGGGACTCTATAGGACATACGCATGCTAACGTCCAAAGGTAACCCCAGGATCCAAAGTGTGATAAAACTAAGCTCACTGCCGAGCCCAGCCCAGCAGCAAGACTAGGTGTATAATGACTTACTGTGTAATACATTCTTGTTTTGAATAAACACTCCCCAACACTAATCCCCTTTTCACAGTTTCACTGCTGTTCCATGAAACGACTGGTATTTGTGGAACGCCTGCCTAGCAATCAAAGCCATTCACCAGGAGATTTTTCAGTTCTGCAACGTTTATCTATCTCTTTGCCACAACAATGTTCCACCATCCGGTGCCAGCATCACACCCTTTTTTCCCTAGCAACTCCAGTACAGTGGGCCATTGACTTGCCCCGTCTTCCCCCCCATTTGAGAGGATGATCTAATATGGATAAAGGTAGCAAAGGTTGGAAGTGAAAAACTTCTTTTAATGTCATTGCCCATGCTGAGTGTAGACAAAGCGGAAAAGCATAAGGGATTGAAGACCAACGCCCATTCGCATGCCATGTGAGAAGAAAAAGACAACCCTTAATGCCAGTAGCAGTGGTATGTAAGTGGTCTGGGGAGTTGACACATAGGTGAGACTAAATGTTAAGAGCGTCATCTTCATGGGTAAGCTCAGCAGAATCCTTGACGAGCTATAACAGCCTAAGACAATCTCAAAGGCAGCACGGCGTTTCTGTCTGTGAACCCAAACTGGGAGCTAGGTTCCAACAGGAGACGGTGGGTCTGCCTCTCAATCCCAGTCTTTGTAAACTCTTTCCGAGCAGTGGAGTACGTTGCAGTGGAGGATTGCAAGTTCTTTATTAAGTTACATGGTATTTGAGGTGTGTAAGATCTCACAGGGTTTGGTAGTATTTAGGACTTTTATATGCTAAGTTGAAAGTTTTTAAATTAACTCAAGATTTAACCGGGAAACCTATTGACGAACACTGACATCCTGGGAATATGTGTTTCTTGTCTAATTCACTACTAGTGTTGTGGATTTAACATTCCCTTTGTACCTTCTGAAATCCTTGCGAGGGGGAAAACTCTTGGTTACGTCTTGAAATTATTACAAACATTCGCAAGGCTATGGTTTGTTTGTAAGTTAAAATTTTATGCTGGGAAATTATTAGAGTTTCAGTCAAATGTGCGCTCTGCTCCCTGCGTGGGAGTTTTCCACAAGGGAAATGCGTACATGGCCCTGTATTTGTTATAGCGCTCTTTTATGTCCCTAAGGACCCCAAAGCGCCTTTCCACATCCAGTCATCCACCCTTCACACACTTGGTGATGGCAAGCTACATTGTAGCCAAAGCCACCCTGGGGGCGACTGAAGAGGCGCGTCTGCCCGGACCTGGAGCCACCGGGCCCTCGACCACACCAGTAGGGGCAACGGTGAAGTGGCTGCTCCTTGTCTGAAGGACACCAACCGACCAAGACTGTCCAAGTCGGTCGCCTCCAAAACTGGCAACCTCTCAATTACAAGGCGAACTCCCAACTCTTGAGCCCACCGATCAAGAGTTGAAGTTGCCACTTCCCAGTATGTGATGAAGGCTAGCCTCTTACCTAGGTGCTTTTCCTCTACCACGACCCTTACAGTTTAAAACAAACCACTGAGCTGCAGCTGAATCCCTGAATACCTTTCCGATTCTGCGTGCCCGCAATTTGAATTCATGGTTCATTTGCTAAACTTCCTTCTTCTTCGTCTTTTTTCTTTATTTCAATGTCATTTACATCGCAAATGTTCCAGTGATTTTGAGTGTTTTGATAATGGCCCTGAAATGCTTTCAACTGATCTCTCCCCCCGAGCCTTCTTCTATGTAAAAAGTAACCTGAACCTGAAATGAGGGAGTGGACAGTGGGAAAATAAGAAAAAGCCATGATACATATGTGTCCTAATGCAATTATCAAAAAGAGCTCATTTGAATGACGATTATACAATCATTTAAACGTTATGTTGACTTCCAACCACATGTGTGCTTTCTTGCATTGTTGTTGTCAGTTAATGAGTTTAAGAATTACATCAATAAAGCCTGCAGGTTCAAGGGTAATTCCAAGGAAAGTGGTGGAGTTTCCATAGTAAGGTAAGGAGGAGCCACAACTTGTCCTGGCTGATTTAGGGGATTGTGGGCATTATATAAGACTGAAGCCTGTCCACTCTTACCTGCAGACCTGCTCCGTATCTACTCAACAACACGCTTCCTCTTTCATGACCCGTTCAGGTAAAATTTTGTTTAACAATTTAAGGACTAATGACTCAAATCAAAGTTATTATGTTTTTCTTTTTCTGTTTATTTTTAGTGTTAGGTTTTGTTTGGTTTTTATTAGTTTCATAGTAATAGTTCTTAAATATTCTTACTATATGGGCATTTCATTGATACTTTTTTTGTTGCAGTTATTTTCTTTTTCTTTTGAAAGAAAAAACCTAAACAATGTTTGCATTATTTATATATATTAATATATTATAATTTGAGCTGACATGTTTTTTTGTACTGTGTCATTTATTATACTAATCTGTCAAATTTACATGCCAACTTCTTGAAAACAGAGACAAACACTGCAGCAATGCCTCTTCCTGGTGCATGCCTGAACATTATGGAAGCTCGTCACAAGCAGATGGGATATGGGAGCACCTCCAACCCTGAGAAGTTCTTTAACCAAGACTTCAAGAACCTGAAACAGTACTGTCTAACCAAAGGAGTAAGGTACGTCGATGACATGTTCCCCCCTGATGCAAAGTCTGTTGGCCAGGGGATACTGACGCCCTCCGACCTGGCCCGCGTGAAGTGGCTAAGACCTGCAGTGAGTATTTAAAGATGTTTAAACTGCACATTAGACGCAGTATCACATTACTGCAAAGCAACATTTTTTTCCACCTTTGCCCCACCGTATTTGAGATTGTGAAACTATAAATCTTCTCGTGACCCAAGAAGTGAAATTTGACTAAACAGTGCCCTCTAATGGCTGTGAAAAAGAATTAAATTAATCCTTAAGGATTAAAAAAAGATATTCTATTAAATATATTCTGTTATCCTAAACAACCTGATTAGTTAGTTTGTAATCTAGTTTAAAAATAACATGAAATATTCACTTCTGAAAAGAATCAAAGCCACAAGTTTACAAAATTATGATTATTCTTTCTTTTCTGACTGACTTTTGATCATGAGCTTCTTTTCAGGATAATTATTCAGTTTATTTCATTTTCTGTTATAAAAAAAAAAAGTTGTGAATTAAGGGCCCTGGAAGAGTTTCATATTTCAAACTGAGACCCAAACCTCTCAAATTTGGGAATGGTCGGATACATTAAGTGGAAATGAGTGAAGCAATCCTTATATTTGAAAACTGACTCCCTGTTTTACAGCAAATTGCTCCTGATGCTGAATGTTGATGGCGTCTCCAGATTTGACATTGGTCAGGTGTACTTGGTAGGGTCATTTCTTCACTCTAATATTTACACTCTTGTATCTGCCTGCAGTCCTGATGTTCTTTTTTTGTCTTTGTTAAACAGGAAACTGCTGGTTTCTTGCATCAATGGCGGGCACTGACTTTCCAGAATCACATTTTTGAACAAGTTGTTCCGCTCGACCAAAAAATCAAAGAGAACTACTGTGGCATTTTTCACTTCAGGGTAAACAGCATTAAACTATCAGTATAGAGAAGTAATTATTATCTTTAACTGTTTTTTTCCCCACTAACTAAAACTTAAAAGCTGTTTATTTCACGAGTTTGGATTATTTTGTCTCTAATGATCAAATTTCATGAAATACAACAAGCTCACAAAACAATTGTATCTTTACTTTAGTTCTGGAGATTCGGGCGGTGGGTGACGTCGTCATTGATGACAAGTTGCCGACGATCAATGGCAGACTAATCTTTGTTCACTCCAAAGATCCAAATGAGTTCTGGCCTGCTCTGCTGGAGAAAGCTTATGCCAAGTATGCAAAGAAACATATGATTTATCCAATATACAGTGAACAAGTTACATGTAGGGGATCTGTGAAAAATATTATCTACCTCTGTCAGGGTTTGTGGTTCCTACACCGACATGACTTCTGGAACTCCTTCAGAGGCTGTGATGGATTTCACGGTGGCGTCCACATGTGCGTCCAGCTGTCGGACGCCAGTTCAGACGTGTGGGGGCTGATATGCAGAGCTGGCAAATCCAACACATTGATGAGCTGTGGTACACCTCAAGGGGTAAGCACAAATAAACAGAGTCAGAGCAGTAGCCGAGTGTGGCGAGAATAAGGCACAGCGGGACATCTTGAATTTGAGCCATCTTTATTCAGCACTTCTCACCTCAACACATACCAACCCCTGAGTCCTGTGTTTTAACACGGCGGGCGTGATTGCGGATGTCCTGCAGGTGCGTCCGCACGGCACCGCAGACCACACCCCACCACATACCCCCACCACATACAACCCATCGCCCGATTGAGGCCGGGGAGCCATCCGGCCAAACCTACTCCCGCCCACCGGCCTCCAACCTGATGACAGGGCAGTGTCTCTTGCGGAGGCCGCCCACGCCCTCCAGCGGCGACACTGGTCCGGCAGTTGGCCACCTGGCGAACCGGCACGACCCTGCAGGCACAGCCGTGAGCACCTGCTCAAAGGCGGTTGGACACTTGTCCATTGTTCCAGGACAGCTTGCGTCTTGCTCTTGGCCCCAGTTCGTGCAGGTCCCCCTTACACAGGGACCTCTGTCTCCCTGCGTGGCTCCTCCATTGTCTCCGGCTGGAGCAGCTGCTCCACTGCTCCCGGCTGGAAAGGACCCTCGTGCACCTGATTCCTCTCTGGCTGCAGCGGCTCCTCTACCACTCCCGGCTGGAGCAACCCCTCATGCAGCGGCTCCTCACCCAGCAGGCATGGACCCCCTCGCACCTCGTACACCTCCGGCTTGAGGGCCTCCTCCACCACTCCCGGCTGGAGCAGCCCTTCCCGCAGTGGCTCCTCTACCTCCAGTAGGTGTAGACACGTCGCGTGCCTTGTCTGCCGCCTTCGGCTGGAGCAGCTCCTCCACTGCTCCTGGCAGTAGCAGCCCTTCACCCAGCTGCTCACTCTCCTCCGGCCGGCGCGGACTATTGCCTGCCTCGTCTACCACCTCCGGCTGCTGCTAACGCGTACCCTGCTCCTGCTGGATAGCCGCCAAGTCAGCCATCATCTGGGACAGCCCCTCCCTGCCCTGGCTCTGTCATGGGTCTGTTGTGCCGCGTCCTGGGTTTCGGCACCAGTGTGGTGAGAATAAGGCACGGTGGGACCACAGATCTTGAATTTTAGCCATCTTTATTCAGCACTTCTCGCCACAACACAAACCAACCCTTGAGTCCCCATGTTTTAACACGTCGGGCGTGATTGCGGATGCCCTGCAGGTGCGTCCGCACAGCCCAGCAGACAATGCCCCACCACACCGAGATGTCAGGCTATTGTGTACTCCACCCAAGGTAGCTGCTAGCTTCAGATAGATTGATTGGATGCTGCAACACATTGGAGAGCAGTAGGCAGTGGTTGTAATCGACCAGCAGGTGGTTGGTTCCAGTGCTTATTCCAAGCGCAGGTCGAACAGGCTATAACATATTCACGGGCATCTCTGTCAAGTATTTAGATGTTTAGCTGATTGCAGATATGCCAGATTTTTGTGGTCTGTCCAAACAATAAATGGTTGAGCCATGCTCTCCAGCCAGTGCCTCCATTCCTCCGAAGTGAGCTTGATAGCCAATACTTCCTGGTCTCCCACATCATGATTTTATTTTGATGAGAGATGGTGAGATTTAAAATGTGTTGAGTGTTTTCCACTCAGACTGCACTTCATTATCAACTGATAAAACTGGTAACATATTCCATGAAAAATATAAAACTAAAGCAATGATGTAATGATAAAGTTACAGTTATGGAGTAATCAACCAATACTGCAAAAATGCAACCCAAGTTAGCATGCACTTTGGGATGTGCTTAATTGGGAATGTAGATTCTGGAACTAGAAGACAGTTTTGACCTATTTGACTCTGAAAGTTGCAAAACTTTTTTGTTAATCGACTGCCAGAAGTAGCTTTATGAAGACAAATAAGTGTGTCGCAAAATGTTGAAATTTGCTTTAAATCAACATAACGAAACATTTTGCAGTCACTTTTTCCTAATGATATTATTGTATCAGAAGTCTTTGGTCATTGTAAAAAATAAAAATAATGTTCTTTGGTTGTAGGAAACATCTGCTAACACAGTTTTGCCAAATGGACTGGTCCAAGGGCACGTCTACACTGTAACAGGGGTTAAAGAGGTAAAGAATTATACAGTAATCACAGTTTATTGGAAGTGAATCTACAGTAATAACATTTCCCACAGTATGAAGTTTAGGAAGAATTACAGCAAAAACAGGTTCCTGACATATTGGACAAATATGTTAAAGGGGAGATTTAAAAACCTTTGTATACATTTAAATACCAAACAACTGATTTTTCTGTTGCCTGCTGCCAGCTTATTAGCCAAGGAAAAGTTGTGAAGCTGATCCGTTTGTGGAACCCCTGGGGCAAAGGAGAGTGGGATGGAGACTGGAGTGATTGGTAAGCAGTAATCAGCTTTGGTGCTGTTTCATGAAGACATGATGGATAAAATTACATGTTGTAAAAATGTTGACATCTGCATTGTGTACTTGCTGCTTTAAAAGTGACTCAGTTACTCAAGTAGTTCTGGTCTTTAAGGGAAATTTAGTCTGAACTGGTTTTTCCAGTTACTGCTTAAACAAACCAGTGTAATATTTAGTTTAAAATGCAGGTGAAAGTACAACCTTTTAACCTATATTGAGTGTTGGGACTAACGCGTTACAGTAACTACGTTATTATTGTGGTAACGAGCACGGTAACTAGTTATTATGCCAAAATCAGGATTCAATCGTTACTGGGATTTAGATAGGGTCGTTATTCATTACTTCTTGCGGTGGCTATCGTGGAGCTTCCACAGATTCAGTAACATTAGCAAGTGGAGGAGGCCAGCAGGTGGATGGGGGAAAGGGGAAGCAGGAGAAGCAGAGACCAGAGGCGGCCAACGGTCCGAGTGTCAGGTGAACTGAACTTCAGGTAAGAAGTTATGACCTGCAGCCTATCTGGGTGAGATATAAACCAAGTTTAGGGGTAGTTTATTTTCGTTATGCTGACTTTTTCGTTCTGGGTACTAGCTAGCATGACAGAGTTTCTATACAGCTGGGTGGGTGCTATGATGTTACTGATGCTGAACTTTATTTTGTTCATAAGGTTAATTATTAGAGTTGCCAACCGTCCCATGAAAAACGGAGTTGTCTTGTATTCAGAGAAAATATCAAGCGTTTCGTATTGAGGTGAAAAGGGACACAGTTTGTCCCGTAATTCAGCTACGATGAAAAAGACACAAAGCTGGAGTTATTCTGTGTCTTTGCTGCACAGCTGCCTCTTCTTCTCTCATTCTCACCCCTCCCTCTCCTGTTGCTACTTCAATCATGAAACTGATCAATGATCAGCTGATCGGCTTTTCTCTCTCGTTATTTATCGCCCGCTTTGCGCCAGAAAGAGGAAACCAGTGGACGTCGCGCTAAACAACAGCAGCACGTTTAAGCTTGATCAGCTGTTGTTAGAATTTATTTAATATTAATTTCTAGTATCAGCTGTTGTTTGCTGGAGCCACAGCTGTAAAAGCTGCTGGTCATGATATCGGTTTGGATATGTGGTGAGAGGGAAACATGAAGATGAAACCAGGAGATGTCCTTACTGAATCATCAGAGCTGAACAGGTGATGGAGAAACAGGTTTACCTTTTAGGTGACATGAATGAGTTGAAGGGAAGTTATGAACTGTTTCTGAGAGACAAATAACACCAAGATCCTTTTTTACGTAGCTGACGGCTGGCAACTGTGCAGGGGCGTCTAGCTAAGTTTTGCCAGGGGGTGTGAGATTATTCTGTTATTATATGTTACCTTATATATGTAATCAAAATAGTTGAATTATGTTAACTGCTGTAGATCATATTATACCCTTTAATATAGAGTGTGTGATAGTATGTAGTTTTAGTTTGCATTATACTTCTGACTTAAAAGAGTGTGAAAATCATTCGATCTATTGGTTTGACCTGTATTACTCAACACTGTTGAATGTATTACATTGTTTCTTGACATGTTTTACTGTTGAATCATGAAGAGAGGTGGTAAGCAGGAGACTCTGTGTCTAAGACAGGGGAGATAGACAGACCACATTCCACACCCCCACCTTACAGAAAGCAGAGAAACAACTGCCGAGGTCATAACTTTGGCGCTTGTAACAGAGAAAGAATGTGATGTTTTGGCTTTTACGACTAGATGGGGGCCACTAGAGACTATAAAAAGCTGAGCAACCCGTCACCATTTTGAGACTTGCTGTGACCCTCTGCAGGCAGCTCTCCCCATCATGATGGTCCTTATGCTCTTAAGTGTTGAATTGTATGGAAATAAATGATTGTGATTGAGCATAAATACACCGAGTATTGTCCCTTCCTTCAGCCCAAAGATTCAAAGAATTGGGAGATTTCAACAGGGGCCATGTAGGGCATTAACAGGGAGAGGGGGGCACAAAGAAATACTTTTCTTTCTTATTCTCATTTAAAATATCTAGCTTTTAATGAATAATTATCTCAATCTTACAACAAACGATTGATAGATTGATGCATATATACCATCAAAACAGTGTACATCACTGTCACAACAGTGTTTATTTTCATTCAAAGGCTTTATGATTTTTCCTATAATGGTGGGGCTAGTCAAAATGCCTGGGCTGATTTTTTGTCCCAGTCCAGCTCTGTATGCAGCTCATCTGCAGTCCGGTGTTACCTACATCTTCCTATTCGGAAGGCAGAATTTCCGAGTTCTGAGTACAATCAAAGCACCACGACTGCAGTTTTTGTGTTGGATGTAAGAAGCGCACATGGCGCTGTGACGTAGGCTAGAATCATGGGGGTGCTCAACGACGGCCCAGGCGTTGGATTTCTCTCGTGGAAATATACACATTATTTTTTCCTTTCTGTTGGAAGGTGGCACAGTGCACTTGTGGAAAGTAAGCAACCTAGAAGACTGGCAAAGTTATGGAAGCAACACATTAACAAGAGAATTCTGAGTAAAACCAAAGTTACTTTCCCTAGTAACTAGTTACTTTGAAAGTAACGAGTAACTTGAAGTAACTGAGTTACTTTTGATAGAAGTAACTATTAATGTAACTAAGTTACTAATTTATAGTAACTTACCCAACACTGCCTATATTTACTTAGGGAATATTTTTTCTTCAACATGCAACTCTAGATAAAAATTAACAACATGATGTGTCATCTCTTACCTAAAATACTGTCTTTAAGGTCCCCCATGTGGAACACTGTGAGTTCTCAAGACCGCCAAAAGTGCCTTTCAGTGGCTGATGATGGAGAGTTTTGGTAAGCAAATTTCGTCAAAAGAAAACTACAACCTCTGGCGGAATTATATTAATACCACCAGAAGTTGTAGTTTTCTCTTTTTTTGCTTTATTTACTCTGTACTATGTTATAAGCTTAGTGTTTTATACTTTGACATCACATCTAAATAAATTAGGAATGAGAATATACCTGATTTTATTAACAGGATGGCATTTGAAGATTTCTGTAAGTTCTACACAGATGTTGACATCTGTGGCCTGAAACCAGACTTCATAGATGGAAAATCCTCTGCTCAGTGGAAGACCTCTGTGTACGAGGGTCGGTGGGTTGCTGGAACTACTGCTGGAGGGTGCATAAATAACAGAGGTAATTATATAGCATATACTGGAATATAGGAGTTTAAATGTTCTTTTGTACATTAAAACAATATTAATGTTTTGCTATAATACAGAAAAACACATTTGCAAGAAAATAAGATGTTACAGAAACATGCAGAAACTGATTGTCACTGAGCTCTGACAAATAAGGGGAATGAGGGAAAGGGCCAGCGCCACATACAGCAAAAACATAATGTTTTAATCTTCAATTCATGTAAATAAAACATATTTTTCCTCTATGTCCTCCAGACACTTTCTGGACAAATCCACAGTATCGAATTAAGGTCGAAGGTGAAAACTCAGAGACCAATGGGGAGAAAAACATCCTAGTGTCTCTCATGCAAAAGCCTGACAAGAGGAACAGACGCCTGGTGCAGAACCTCCACATTGGTTTTTCTGTATATTTAGTAAGTACAGTATTTCTCTGTCTCTATCTATCATACATATGGAAAGAAAATGCATGAGAAATTTCTCAATAACTTTATGCCTGACCTGTCTGGTGTGTTCTTTGGACTTCATGGTGTTGTTGCTCCCAATATTCTCTTAGACAACCTCTGAGGCCGTCACAGAGCAGCTGTATTTGTACTGACATTAGATTACACACAGGTGCACTCTGTTTAGTCATTAGCACTCATCAGGCAATGTCTATGGGCAACTGACTGCACTCAGACCAAAGGGGGCTGAATAATTACGCACACCCCACTTTGCAGTTATTTATTTGTAAAAAATAGCTTCTTCAGTTCTAAGGTCAAATGGTGGTGAGTCCCAGATTTAAACCCAGTAGGAGTATCCCCCCAAAAGAGGGACAAAAGGTCCCCCTGATGATCCTCTACCTAATCACATGAGCCAAGGCTCCCTTGGCTCCCTCTTTTGGGGGGATACTCCCACTGGGTTTAAATCTGGGACTCTCCACCATTTGACCTTAGAACTGAAGAAGCTTCTTGGATGAGAGGTGAAACGTCTTTAAGCAACTTAAAGAAGTCCAGACGCTTTTCTTTCCAAGCTCCTTAGATTTCAGTCTCTAGATGTGCAAAGCTGGTAGAGACAGACCCTAAAAGACTGGCAGCTGTAATTGCAGCAAAAGGTGGTTTTACAAAGTATTGACTCAGGGGGCTGAATAATTACGCACACCCCACTTTGCAGTTATTTATTTGTAAAAAATGTTTGGAATCATGTATGAGTTTTGTTCCCCTTCTCACGTGTACACCACTTTGTATTGGTCTTTCACGTGGAATTCCAATAAAATTGATTCATGTTTGTGGCTGTAATGTGACAAAATGTGAGAAAGTTCAAGGGGGCCGAATACTGTTGCAAGCCACTGTATGGTGATGTGAAAAAGAAAGTACACTGTCTTTCACTATTAAGGTTTTATGTATCTGGAAACACTGCTATGTTGTAAGATTGTTTAAATCAAAAACTATGCATGATATAACACACTGTGTAATTATTTATGTAACAAAGGCCAAGCCAAATAAGAGGTGTGGGGAAAAACTAAGTACACCCCCATGGTTCAATAAGCTGTAGAACCAGCTTTAGCAGCAATAACGTGACAGAACATTGTTGCTGCAATTCATTGAGGTTTGTCTGCATTTGTTTATGCTCAACTCTCTCGAGGTCCCGCCACAGTGTTTCAGTTTGTTGTACGCCAACTGTTGGTGTTTATTTGTGATTGTATTTATCTCATTTTACAGCTAATTTATGTGCTGATACATAAAACCTTCAAGTTGACATGTCTGTACGCACTTCAGAAACTTCTTCAAATGAAATTGGGGAGCTGAAATATCACTTTGAATAATTTCAGTACAAAATGCAAAGTGGGAAGTTTCCAGCAATGTTCTTCAACACCCATCTGCCTGTTGCTCGGAGTGATAAATACATGAATGCCCGTGAGGTGATAGAGTTCCTTATGCTGAAACCTGGTGAATACCTGATTGTGCCATCCACCTTCAAACCCAACGAGACAGCCTCCTTCATCCTCACCATCCACTCAAGAGAAGAGACGTGTTGCTAGTATGCTCACTGTCGATGTCTGATGATATGACATAAAAAAATTTAAAACAAAATTTGCGTTTGACACATTACAGTTGATTTCTATGAAAGTAATGCATATTGGTCTCCCCACAGTGAGAATTCAAATTCAAATGAGCAGAAATATGAGCCAGTTGAAAAGGTTTGTAACAAATCATTTAATTGTGTCCATTTTATTTTGCTGTTCATGTGTTATTAACATGAACTGTTGACTCGTCAGGTCACAAAAGTAAAAAACCATCAGGATGAAGAAAACAAGAAAACATTCTTCCGTCAATACTCTGACAAGGTCATTAAAAAAGATCTTTTTGCTAATAGTATTAGCCACATTACTGCAATATTACAAGTTTATATAGCATTATGTGTCTAAAGTCTGTGTAATGTATCAGGTAGTAAACCAAATCAATTAATGTTTCAGTATGAAGAAGTGGATGCTGAGCAGCTCCAGAGGCTTCTAAATGAAAACATCCTGAAAGGTTTGGCCTTTAAAAACTCTGTCAAGCTCAATTTAAATTTACTGGGCCACCTACACATGGCTGTTTGGCCATGGGAACCCATTCCATGAAGCTCCTTGTGCACAGTTTTTGTGCTGATGTTAATGCCAGAGGAGGTTTGGAGCCCTGTAAAAACTTTTGTTCATATAGCGTAGTTTCCAGGTCTGACCCGTCCAATTTATAAATCAGTATTATTTCCTGTAAGCCTTCATCGGACTCTGGCAAACTCTGGTTTATGAGAATATGACTCTAACTTATTAATACAAAATTAACTGTGGTCTACATTAGTGTAAACATCAGTAATACAGCAGGGTGTGCAAGACCCTAAGTTTCTTAGTCGCCACGGCTACTTCGACATGCAGTCTATGACTCTGAATACTGTGGATGACAATTGTGCTACACTGTCTTTGCTAATTCAACTCTGTTTTATTTAGGAGAAATGAAATCTGGAGGGTTCAGCCTTGATGCCTGTCGCAGCATGGTGGCTCTAATGGATGTATCCTGTTATAATACATGTGATACTAGAAAAAGCAGATTAAGAAACTTTGTAGTTTGCCTTTCTGAGCTGTTGAAAAGTAACAATGAATCTTTGTAGGTACATAACAGAAGAATAGTCTATGTGTAAGCAAACCTGAGTGCTTCTCTGTTGATATAACCAGCATTACTCATCTGAAAGACCAGACTAAGATTTGTCCCTTTGCTACCTTAATGTGGGTTTTAAAAGACATCAATCACAGGCAAACTAAACAGTGAGGAATTCGTCCGTCTGTGGAACAAGGTCACTAAATACAAGGTAAAGGAAAAAAAACAGCCTTAAAACATATATCAATACATCTGCTATAGATGTGAAGATTTTCCCTGATCAGTTTCATGTTTTTTTTTTCTTCTCTTATCAGGAGACTTTCTTCCTCACCGACGTTTCAAAAACAGGAACGCTGTCACTGAGTGAGCTGAGGAATGCATTTGTAGCTTCAGGTATATCAGACAAGGATTCAGTACATTTAATATAAATGTAATATGTTCAAATATAAATAGTATGAACAAAAAAAAACAATTCTGTGCTTCATACTGCAACACTGAATCACATTAAATTATGTAATAAAATTCTAGATTATAGTTTAACTGCATAAATTATCATTAGAAAAAATACAAGAATTATAGTATAGTATTGTATAATTAATATATATTCATTATATAGATGATATTGTAAACGTCACAGTAAACATGTTAATGTTTGGATAAAAATGTTCCAATTATCATCATAAAGTTAAAAGCACACAAACCACTTCCTGGTGCATTTGGATGAGGGGAAATGAGGGTTCCTAATATCTGCAAATACCTGCTCCCCTTGTCCTTATTATCTGGTTAGGCAAAATATACCTTTATCTGTGACTTCTGCTTTATTTGCATCAGCCAGACAGGACAGGTTCAACCAGAGAACCTTCCTCCCTGTACACTACCCATCCCATGAAACAACCAAAGCCCTGAATAGCTCCTTTGGAGCTGGATGAAATTGTTTTCCAAACATATTTAAAGCCTGATGGCAAGATTAGATGATCCCGAGTCCAGCTGTTGGCCCACATCCTACTTACTTACTCTTGATGTCAGGTCATCCTTATGACTTTGCACATGGCTGAATATTGTGACTATTATCTGTCATCCTCACAAATGGCATGGGATTTCATACCAGCTTAATAATGCAATTAGATAGATAGATAGATAGATAGATAGATAAGCAAAATCCTCCTGAAGTCTGACTGTGTGTGTTCTTCAGGAATGAAGGTTTCAGATGACATGCTCAGTCTGATGGCTCTGCGCTATGGCGCCTCCTCTGGACACATGGCACTGGAGTGCTTCATCAATCTCATGATTCGCTTGGACTGCATGAAGAGTAAGTGAAGCCGAGAAGAAATAACAACAGTAGATGTGTAGATAGCTGAAAATAAATCTCATGCAGTGAGAATGAAAAGTTTTTTCAGTTGAAAACATCTTTCTCGCTTCTAAGATTTGATTAAGGTTCATGATTTGTACAGTTTAAACTCAAAGTTGTGTTCTTCAACAGAAATCTTCAAACAGTTGTCTGATGGAAAATCCATTAATCTCAAGGAGTCAGAGGTAATAAAGTCCCTTTAGTGCTGACAGATCAAACCAATAAATAAATATAAATATTTATACAAAGAAAATGCATTAGTTTAAATGGTGATACTTAAATGTTATTAATAAATAATCTCTGTCTTATTTTCAGTGGATGTACGTTTCCATGTACACTTAAGCCAGCTGAAAGACAGGTGGCACGTTTCATCTGGAAAACACAAGAAGATATTTCAAAAACTTGTTTTCTGTGAATTAGCTATAACACTTTATTACTTTGAAACAACTAAACACAATAATGTGAAACTATAACAAACACTATCATTTAAAGCTGTAAACCGTATGCCTCTCTGCATATTATGTCAATGACTGAATAACTGCTTTTTATTTATAAATAGTATTGCAAACTTGTCAATCTGTGTTTTAATTAGAGATGGCACGATACCACTTTTGTATGTCCGATACCGATATCATAAATTTGGATATCTGCCGATACCGATATGAATCCGATATAGTGTATTTTTTAATCAATAAAACTGTTTTTTAATATCTTGCTGCGTTTTGTATAAGTTCATACTGAAGTTTAAAAAAAATAAAATAAAGCTATTCTGTTAAACCTGTATGCAAAAAATACACTGCACCCAAAATATTTCATAGTTCAGCAAAACTGATCAATCTAATAAACTTAAACCTACTCCATCCTCCTTATTCTGGTATTTTAAAGAGTACTTAGCGGAAATATTAAGCAACCTAACTAATAGGGTTGCCAACTCCCAGCAAAAAAAAAAAACAGGGAAGCACCCCCACCCTCCACCTCATGATGCTTAACATCTTTCTTCAACAAATTTGCAGACTGCACAGATGGTACCTTCCCAAAGGAAAAAAGTAGCTTCCTAGGGTATATTAGACTTAATAGTTACTATATACAGTAATGGACTTCTATACATTTTACATCAGATTAAAACTTTGGGTGTAAGATTCAGATATTTATTAAAAGCTAGACATTTTAACTGAGAATAAGAAAGAAAAGTATGTTTTTGTGCCTCCCTTTTCCTGTTAATGCCCTATCGGCCCCCCTGGCTAAATTTTGCTACACCCGCCCCTGCAGAAGAGGCAGGGCTTAATGTGGGAATGCTGTACAAATATTCAGAGATGAATTTACACACTTGCTTTACTTCTCTCTGGGATAACTTTCTTGGAGATGAAATGCTGGTTTGGTAGCGAGGCTCCAAACACTCAACCAGACCACCGAGAGGTCTCGCACGCCACAGCCACTCTATCACGTCACGCATACTGCTCGACGTGCTAAGGTTATGAGCTGAGTTACGTGATATTTAATGGACCGGATTACATTTTTTATTTCTCTCTGATATCCGATCCAGTAATTTAGGTCAGTATTGGACTGATACCGATACGTAATATCAGATCGGTCCATCTCTAGTTTTAATAGAAACAAAATACAGATGTTAGTGAATGACATGGGACTACTGTATGAATCAAAAATGAATGAAGTGGATGGGAAATTAAACTGATAAGTAAATAAATTTAAAAAAAATATAGGAAAATGGAAATTCAAAGAAAAAAATGTCACATTTAACTGTACATTTGTTTTTATATGTATTTTTCTATATCAGCTGCTTTTTAAAATTCCTTTTATATTGGGGAAAGGAAGCAGCAAACTTCATTGGGTCAGTTTCAATCCTAAGCTAATAGTGAGAGGTTGCGTTCTGCTTCTTTGAATAAAGCATTTTCTTTGTGATCTTCAGCAATTCTCTTTTTTTCCAACAGCTGGGACCTTTAAAAATAATTTGTCTTGTGGGTTTTTATATATTTAGCTGCATAGCTGCCTGTAAAGTTACATTTTCTTAATAAAATCGTATTTTATATGTAGATTTGCCTTCTTTGAGTCTTCTTTGACAACTTTTTTTTTCTTACCTAGACACTTTTATGGTTACTTCCCTCTATCACTTTGAATGCTTTAGAAATTTAAAAAATATATAAAAAGTTTCTTGCCAGGTGACCAGTCCAAGGTGTACTCCACCTCTACCATTTAACTCATTCATTCATGTTTATTCTCTACAGGACCTTCATGAGCTCATCACCTGGAGTTTTTCCAACAACCCAGGAGGAAGTGGATTTGCCTTCATGCTATACCCCAACCCAAAAAAAGTGTGTTTCAGGCCAGTAGCCCTCACAGAGCCTTTGTTTTGCTGTAAGTCTTGTTCCTTCTGCGAAGTAAATAATTGTTCCACTATTTATAAAGCAGATGTGAGTGAAAATGCTGTAAAGCAAACACACTGTTGGGATCTGTGTGTGTGTGTGTGTGTGTGTGTGTGTGTTTAACAAAGCAGTTTGATCCTCCTTCTTGGTCTCCCTCAGTAATGGTTTCTTTGATTGTATGTATCTCAGAGCTGGTGATGCTCAGTTGTGTCTGCTGCTTGAACTCGGAAACGTTAATGTTGTGTACCAGGTTGGCAAGATGGCGTCGTAGCGTGAACACCCGTCTCGCTGTGCTCCGGTGAGGTCCCCCGATTATCCGTCTAAAATACGTGTTCACCTGGTGAAACGTTACAAATGTGCGTGGGAGTAACTCTATAATGAGTCTGGACGACTATTTTTCTAAAATGCCTAACGTCAGGTCTAAGAAAAAGACAGCTCCGGTTGTGCAAGCTAGCGACATTGTGGGTCCTATGGCGGCTGAGCCTGAAGAAGCTAACACCAGCGACACAGAAATCTCCGCTGACGCTGAGGAAACTGGGAGTGATATCGACCCGAATATCCTTGCGGCTCTGAGTAAGATAACTGACAGCATTACAGCTTTGTTGGATGTTAAAGTTGATACTGTGCTGGCCGCAATCCGTGAACAGACGTCTCGGATCCAGGCTCTGGCGACACGGGTGGGAGACGCCGAGATACGGATTTCAGGCGTGGAAGACACGGCAGGTGTATTGCAGGCGAAAGTGGCTCGACTCGAAAAACAAGTAACTGACATGGCAGACCACATGGACGATTTAGAGAACCGCAGCCGCAGATTTAACCTTCGCCTGGTCGGGCTTCCCGAGGGCACGGAGGGAAATGATGTTGTCGCCTTCATGGAGTCATGGCTCCCCTCCTATCTCGAGCTCACAACTAAAAATGGGAAGATCAAACTAGACCGCGCTCACCGCTCTTTAGCACCGAGTCTGGGCCCCAGCCAGCGCGCCAGACCCATCATTATGAAGCTTCAAAACTTTGCTGATAAACAACGTGTGATGGCCGCAGCTCGGCGCCTGGCTACGCAGCCGAACCAACCAACAGGTCGGATCAAAGTCACCTTCTTTAATGATTATTCAGCGGCGGTAGCCAAGAAACGCAAGGCTTTCGACGAGGTGAAAAGCTGCCTGAGGAAGAAGAATGTGGATTATGCGCTTCTCTACCCCGCCACACTGAGGCTGTTTGCCAACGGCAAGGAGAAGAGATTTAACACACCGGAGGCAGCTGCGTCCTACGCGGACTCGCTGCCCTGAATCCCCGTAACCACCGGAGTACTCCTTTTCTTCACACTATGCCTTATGAACCGGTGTGAGTACTTGCCGAATCTAGGCGTATATGACTCTCTTTTTTCGTCCTCGCTGCTTATAAGCGACCAGGTGAAATCTTCCACCCCATCGGGCACCGGACGGACTGTGTTTTCGTCTATGGGTAGGCGTGAGTTACACGCGTGCAATGCCCTTCGGCTTTCCCGACGGGCAGGAGGAGATTGGTTTTTCCCTACATGTTTAGTAGGGCTGTTGCCAAGTCACTGTTCTTTGAATGTTCCGTCACACAGCTCTTTCTTGCCTTTTTTTTTTTTATTTTTTTTAATTTTTTTTTCAACCAGGGTGTGGTGAACCCTTTGGCTCAATATGCTTTGTATGATACATGAATAAGTCTAATAATGAGTAGGCTGCGAATATGCACCTGGAATGTACGAGGGGTTCACAGCCCTATTAAGAGGAGGAAGATATTTACTTGTCTAAGAAAGGACGGTGTAGATGTTGCTATGTTACAAGAGACACATCTTGATAATAATGAGCACTTGAAGTTGCAACAAGGATTATATGGACAAGTGTTTTTTTCATCCTTCACTACAAGAAGTAGAGGAGTGGCAGTGTTGATTAGGAAAAATGTACCTTTTGTAGTAACTGATTGCGTTAAGGATCTGAAGGGCCGCTACGTGATAGTCAAAGGGATTTTGCAAGGCCAAAATATCTTATTACTGAATGTTTATTTTCCACCTGCCCACCCGACTACCTTTCTTACCAAAATGTTTCTGGAATTAGCCCCATTTCTTCCTAACTCTACCGTTGTTATTATTGGTGGTGATTTCAACTTAATGTTAAATCCGCTTATGGACAGATTTCCACATAGCATTGCAACTCCCTCTCCCCAGGCCAAAGCGCTTCACGCTCTATGCGACGAGTTTGGACTTGTTGATGCTTGGAGATATACTCACCCCTCCGATAAGCAATACACATTTTTTTCGGCTCCGCATAGGTCCCAAACTAGAATTGATTACTTTTTTCTCCCGAAAACTGACTTGGGTTCAGTAGTATCGTGCGACATAACAAGTATAATCATCTCAGATCACGCTAGAGTAATCATGGATCTCGATCTTAAAGCTGCGCTTCATAGGTCCCGTCACTGGAGGCTTAATACCATTATTCTTAAGGATGAGGAATTTACCTCTCACTTCTCTGCAGAATTTAAAGCGTTTTTGGATATCAACACCCCCTCAGCTAGTACTGCCTCTGTTTTGTGGGAAACATGCAAAGCTTATGCGAGGGGCCTAATTATTTCGTATTCTGCGACAAAGAAGCGACAACGGATGGAGGAACAAAAATCTTTAGAGAGCGAATTGATGGATAAGGAGAAAACATATATTGCCTCCCCATCACCACCATTATGGCAAGAAATAACCGCACTCAGGTCAGCGCTGAATTGCCTTCTTACCAGAGATGCAGAGAAGAAACTTAAATACACCAGACAGAGGTTCTACGAGCATGGAGATAAGGCCGGTAAATGTCTGCCGTACTATGTTAAGAAGCGCGCAGAATCTAATACCATTGCAGCGATATCTGATGAAGGTGGCCACAAGATATATGAAAACAAACTGATAAACGACTGTGTTAAGAAGTTCTACGAAGCCTTGTACTCTTCTCAACAAGTCCCGGAGGGGGAGCAGCTGATGCATAATTTCTTTACCCAATTCGACTTACCAAATTTGTCAGAGGAACAGAAGACTGCCCTTAACAGCCCTATAACTAAGACCGAAGTGTTTAAGGCTATTAAATCACTACGAAGTGGAAAATCGCCAGGGCCTGACGGCTTCTGTTGTGAATTTTATAAACAGTTTCGGGATATTATTGTGGAACCGCTTCTTGATATGTTCAACCACTCCTTCATTACGGGTGAATTCCCGCAGACACTGAAGGAAGCCAACATTTCCCTAATTCTAAAGAAAGGGAAGTGTCCTGATTTGTGCGGATCCTATAGACCTATAGCCCTCTTGAATGTGGATAGGAAACTGCTTTCTAAAATTCTGGCCTCCCACTTAGAAATTTTTTTACCTGTGCTGATAAGGGAGGACCAGACAGGCTTTATAAAGGGTCGAAACTCAGCCACCAATGTTAGACGCTTACTGAACGCTATTGTAGCTTTCAAGCAAAAATCTATTGACGGCCTGGTGCTTTCTCTCGATGCGGAGAAAGCATTTGACAGAATTGAGTGGTCTTATTTGTTGTATACTCTAGGCAAATTCGGCTTAGGGGAGAATTTTATAAAATGGGTCAAAGTTATCTACAATAATCCACAGGCAGCAGTCCTGACTAATGGACTTAGGTCTGATTACTTCAACACTCATAGGGGAGTTATGCAGGGCTGCCCCTTATCGCCCCTTCTATTCGCTCTGGCCATAGAGCCTCTTGCTGAGGCCATAAGGGCGACGCCCACAATACGTAGTTTAGAGATTGGACAGCTGTGTCATAAAATAACCTTATACGCGGACGACATCTTGATTCTTTTGACTAACCCTGTAACATCCGTACCCAGTCTCATTGAGGTGATTGACAGGTTTAGCCGTTTCTCTGGCTATAGAATCAATTTGGCTAAGTCAGAGGCCATGCCTCTCGGTACTCTTTTCACAATGCCGGCTACTGTTCCTTCTTTTCCTTTTAAATGGTCTCCTAATGGATTTGTGTATTTGGGGATCTTTATTACCCCGTCTCTCGACCAATTGTACAAAGCCAACTTCACACCCTTATTTGGCAAACTCAAACAGGACCTAGAGCGGTGGGCGTCACTTCCTGTCTCCTGGCTAGGACGCATTGCCCTGATCAAAATGAATGTGCTGCCCAGGCTATTGTATCCTATCCAAATGATCCCCGTCTTGTTCTCTAAGAGAGTACTGAAGGACATAAATGGTTGGCTTACCTCTTTCATCTGGAACAAGCGCAGACCCAGACTCAAGATGGCAGTGTTGCATCTGCCAAGCTCCAGGGGCGGCTTGGATCTACCTAATATTAGATTGTATCAGCTTTCTGCCCATTTAAGATTTGTGAGCGACTGGGTTAGGGGTAAAACCTCAATCTGGTCGGATATTGAGACAGCTCTGTCACAATGCAAACTGAGCGATCTATTATTTCGTAATGATTTTAACGGAATTAAGGCCCTTTGTACAAATCCTGTAACAATCAACACCCTAAAAGCGTGGCGAATTGTCCGCTGTCTTGAGGGAAGATCGAGAATAACATCAACCTTTACCCCTATAATGAATAACCCTGCTTTCCCTCCGGGTTCCTTGGACCCCGGCTTTCAACGATGGTCTGATAAGAATATTAAGTCTCTTGGTGACCTTTTCTCGGGTGGTGAACTCATGTCGTTTGAACAACTTACCAACAGTTACGGCTTGCCTAGACAGGATTTCTTTCGTTTTTTGCAAATACGACACTATATCACTCACGGTACAACCCTTGCTGAGCACCCTGAAGTATCTGATGTTGAGAAGGTTTTGTTTAGGCAACAGCTGAAGGTGTCTCTGAGTTCATTTTATCATGTGCTTAATGCTTTGACTACCACTGATGCGCAGGGGATTAGAGGTGTGTGGGAGAGGGAACTGTCGGTAACCATAGATGAAGATAGGTGGGATACCGTTTGGTCTCTCGCAAAAAGGATTTCAATTTGTACTCGGACAAGAGCAATCCAACTTAAGATTTTACACAGATTGCACGTATCCCCTCACCGCAGACACCTCTTCAACTGCTCTCTTTCCCCTGTGTGTCTTAAGTGCAAAACTGATGTAGGGACTTTAACTCACTGTTTTTGGTCCTGTTACAAGCTTCAAGAATACTGGGCTGACATTACAGGTGAACTGGGGAAAATCTTCCACGTTGATATAGAGATGGACCCTTTATCCCTGATTCTAGGTCTTCCAAGTGACCGCCTAAAAGCGGCGGCCAACAAAAGATTGTATAACACTCTAACATTTGCAGCCAGGAAAAATATCCTCTTACAATGGATCAACGATAGGACTCCCACTGTCTGTGGCTGGCGCAAAATAATTTTTGAACTGATTCCTCTGGAATACCTCACACACGTTATACACCACAGTGTGGGTCAGTTCTACGGGATGTGGCACCCCTTTTTGGACTATATTGGACCGGACCTTTCCGCTATCTTATTCAAAGGACTACTACGCACGTGATCACCACCCGGGCGCTGTAAGACTGACTCACCACCTCTTGTATGTTATATTTTGTATTTTGTATCTTGTATTATGCCTTATTTAAGAGCTGTTGTGTACGTTTTGTGTTTGTACTGTTTTGTTGTTCTGTGTCTAATGTCGAGACACTGTGTTGTTAAAGGAAAATCTGCAATAAAAACAATGATGAAAAAAAAAAATGTTGTGTACCATTAATTGGCTTTTTCTCAGGCCAGTAACTTGATGAATTTATCCTCTGAACTGAGAGAAGTCTTGCTTTATTATTATGTGAGACCCTAACGAGAACCTTTATTTTTCTGTTTGATGGTTTTTTTTCTATGTTGCACTTGAAGAAACTTTCAAAGTTCTTGAAATTTAGTAACTAACTGAAGTGAAAGCATAGATTAACTGGTGGCTGCTAGAGGGTACTTGTTGCTGCTGGCCTTGTGATGCTTTTATTCACAAGCAGGTTGCCACCGGTAGTTTGCACAAAAGATGCCAACTTGTCTGCAGAAACTCGCTACTTACTCTCTGAGCTGTAATAAGAAACGTCCAAGAAATTCCAATCCAAAGTGCACACAGAGAAAGCAGTAGGATACAACTTTTCAAAATAAAAATTGTATCCTGCTGCCGCAACCAATGGACAACCAAGTGTTACAGGAGGAAAATGGTATAGAAATTACTTTTATTTTTATTGCACAAAAGGACTCTATAGGACACTAGCATGCTAACGCAAAGTAACCCAAGGATCCAAAGTGATGATAAAACTAAGTCAATGCCGAGACCAGCCCAGCAGCAAGACTTAGGATAATGACTAATGTGTAATACATTATTTTTTGAATAACAACCCCAACACTAATCCCCTTTTTCACAGTTTCACTGCTGCTTCCATGAAAATGACTGGTATTTGTGGAAGCCTGCTAGCAATCAAAGCAATCACAAGGAGATTTTCAGTGCAACGTTATATATCTCTTTGCAAACAATGTTATCACCAGCCGGTGCCAGAATACACCCTTTTCCCTAGCAACTGCCAGTTACCAGTGGGCCATTGACTGGTCTCTCCGCCCATTTGAGAGGATGATCTAATATGGATAAAGGTAGCAAAGGTGGGAAGGAAAACTTCCTTTTTAATGTCATTGCCCACTGCTGAGTGTAGAAAAAGGAAAGCATAAGGGATGAAGACAAAGACCATTCGCATGCCATGTGAGAGAAAAGACAAACTTTAATGACATGTAGCAGTGGTATGTAAGTGTCTGGGGAGTTGAAAACAGGTGAGAATAAATGTTAAGAGCGTCATGGGAAGCTCAGCAGAATCCTGAGCCTATAACAGCATAAGACTAATCTCAAAGGCAGACAGAGTTTCTGTCTGCTGAACCCAAACTGGGAGCTAGGTCCACAGGAGACGGGGCTCTGCCTCTCAATCCAGTCTTGGTAACTCTCCGAGCAGTGAGTAAGTCTGCAGTGGAGGATGAAAGTTCTTTATTAAGTTAACATGGTATTTGAGGTGTGTAAGATATCACAGGGTTTGAGTATTTAGGACTTTTATATGTAAGTGAAAGTTTTTAAAATTTAACTCAAGATTTAACAGGGAACCATTGAAGAAACACTGACATACTGGGAATATGTGTTTCCTGTTAATTTCACTACAGTGTTGTGGATTAACATTCCCTTTGTACCTTCTGAAATGCTTGAGAGGGGAAACTCTTGGTACTGTCTTGGAATATTTACAAACATTTAGCAAGGCTACTGGTGTAAGTAAATTTATGCTGGAAATTATTAGAGTTTCAGTAAATGTGGCTCATGCTCACTGGGGAGTTTTTACACAAGGAAAATGGTAAATGGCCTGTATTTGTATAGCGCTTTACTAGTCCCTAAGGACCCCAAAGCGCTTTACACATCCAGTCATCCACCCATTCACACACTGGTGATGGCAAGCTACATTGTAGCCACAGCCACCCTGGGGCGCACTGACAGAGGCGAGGCTGCCGGACACTGGCGCCACCGGGCCCTCTGACCACCACCAGTAGGCAACGGGTGAAGTGTCTTGCTGAAGGACACAACGACCAAGACTGTCCAAGTCGGGGCTCAAACTGGCAACCTTCCAATTACAAGGCGAACTCCCAACTCTTGAGCCACGATCAAGAGTTGAAGTGTGCCACTTCCCAGGATGCTTGATGAGCTAGCCTCTATACCTAGGTGCTTTTCCTCTACTACATACCCTTACAGTTTACAAACACTGAGCTGCAGCTGAATCAATGAATACCTTCCAGATTCTGGTGCCAGAATTTGAATTCATGGTTCATTTGCTAAACTTCTTCTTCTTCGTCTTTTTTCTTTATTTAAATGTATTTACATGAAAATGTTCCAGTGATTTTGAGTGTTTTTGATAATGGCCCTGAATGCTTTCCAAATGATTGAGCCTTATATGTAAAAAGTAACCTGAACCTGAAATGAGGAGTGGACAGTGGGAAAATAAGAAAAAGCCAGATACATATGTGCATAATGCAATTATCAAAAAGAGCTGCATTTGAATGACGATATAAAATCATTTCAACAGTATGTTGATTCCAACCACACTGGTGCTTTATTGCACTGTTGTGTCAGTAATGAGTGATGAATTAATCAATAAAGCATCATGGCCAAATCAAACATTGCACCCTCACATAATCTATATGTGTTTAATGAGCTCAAAGTGCACAAGGAAAAAACATCCTTTATAGCCTTTTCCCTGTTTTTCTGTTAGAACAGTTACTAATTCAGAGCTGCCTTTTACACGCAAGCACATTCTTGTAGTATTTAATTTTCATTGATTATTTATATTCACGTTATATATCTCAGATTGTTCCCTCTACAATAAGTTTCTGTCTTCTCTGTCTGTCTCAGTAAAAAACAAATTGCCAAGTAAATGACAATTAAAAATAGAAATGTCTACTTTTTGAGAAAAGTTATCTTGAAAGCATTTTGCATTTTGGCAATTATCTAACTGACAACTTAGAGCTTAGCAGGAAAAATATACATGGATCTCTTCTTCAGTGCGTGCAGATGAACTGTGCATCAAACGTCCATTCCTTTGCGTTAAGTGTACATCGAAATGTACATCCACTGGAAATAAAGAGAGACAGGTTGTTAGTGCAGTATGTGCAGCCCCTCTACCTATCTCCAAGGACATCCTGGCCTACTCTTCTTGATCATTGGCTGACATGGGAGAGTCTTCAACTGACATAGCTCTCGGACTGCTGAACTATAAAAGCTGGCCAAGATAAAAGGCTCAGTATCTTTCATCCCTCTTTGATGGCTATATTTGTAACTCTCAAAAACTTTAATCATAACAACATTCAAAAAAGCTGCACTTGAGGGATATAAGTGAAATCAGTTGAACTTTTAGCAAATGCCAATCTAAGTTTGCCCTTAACACATTAACAGTTGTTAACTGTCTAACCTTACCAACGTGTTTTAAAATCCCGGACATGCCCTACTTGGTCACAAAGTAGCTCAGTGTATGCACAAGGAGTACGCAACTGTTTCCTTTAGTGTAAAATAATTTATGAATAGTATATAAATTTATTTTCAGTTTTAAAAATAATGTGTTTTTCTTTCCTCTGAACTTCAAAATGAATCAACATGTGTTATAAAATGTACTAATGAGAACAAGCTGGCTTTATTACCTCAGACTCTAGAAGAGTCATGGCTTTTCCATCAGATAACTGTCTGAAGATTTCTGTTGATGAGCAAAAATTAATTGAATTTCTTAAAAGATACGTATAAAATTAATGTCTTCCACAACAAAAAGGTTAAAGTTTTCCATTGTGAGGTTGTATTTTTTGATTGACTTACTTCAGATAAATGGCAAACAGAAATAAACAGATCATAGCTTGTCCCACTTGTCTTCACTTACTGTTCATGCAGTCAAAGCGAAGGATGAGACTGATGAAGCTCTCCAGCGTCATGTGTCCAGAGGAGGCGCCGTAGCGCAGAGCCATCAGATTCAGCATGTCGTCACTCACCCTTATTCCTGACAAGCACATTAAACACACAAATTCACATTAATGACTTACATTGAGACTTCGGTCAGAAACTCTTAGATTCTAACAAAATTAACAAGATGGCGCTGGTGAGGTCGGCTGCCGTCACGACTGCTCCGACCACCTTTTCTTTGTCTTTGTTTTTTAAGTTAGTTTTCAGCGTCTCTAAATCAGCAAAATCATCACCATTGGGTACATTAGGTATGACAGTGACACTCTTGTTTCTATTGGTATACAATGTACTCACAATTCGAAGTTTTTAACTCCGGATCCGAGCTGGCCGAGCGAGCTCTTGAGGGAGAACAAAGGGAAGCGGTGGCCTAGAGGGAAGTGGCGGCCTAGAGGGAAGTGGCGGCCTAGAGGGAAGCGAGCCGGCGTCAGGAACAGGCTGAGAGCTCGTGCACACCGCACACCTCTGCCTAGCATCCTGCTTGCCAACGTCCAGTCACTGGAGAACAAGCTTGATGACCTCAGGGCCAGGATAAAGTTCCAGAGAGACATTCGGGACTGCAATCTCCTCTGCTTCACCGAGACATGGCTGAACCCAGCGGTGCCGGACCACGCCATCCAGCCGGCCGAGTTCTTCTCGGTTCACCGCATGGACAGGACACGGGACTTGGGGAAGTCAAGGGGAGGCGGCGTGTGTTTAATGGTGAACAACAATTGGTGCAACAGTGCGAACGTTGTTCCTCTCACACGCTCCTGCACACCAAATCTGGAATTACTGTCCATCATGTGTCGTCCTTTTTATCTACCTCGAGAATTTACATCGGTCATTATAAGTGCCGTTTATATTCCACCACAAGCGGACACAGTCACCGCCTTATGCGAGCTGCATGAGGCACTCACACAGCACCAGACACAACCCCGGGACGCTGCGCTTATTGTGACAGGGGACTTTAATAGCGCCAACCTCAAACGCGCAGCGCCGAACTTTTATCAACACATCACCTGCCCCACCAGAGGTGAAAGGACACTGGACCACTGCTACACTACGGTCAAGGATGGCTACAAGGCACAATCTCGCCCTCCGTTTGGCAAATCCGATCACGCCGCCATCTTCCTCATGCCAAAATACAAACAAAGACTGAAACAGGAAGTTCCGGTTCAGAGGAAGGTCGCGCGCTGGACGGATCAATCGGTGGCCGCGTTACAGGACGCACTCGACGACGCAGACTGGGACATGTTCAGAAACAGCTCCGATGATGATGTCAACGTGTTTACGGAAGCGGTTGTGGGATTTATCGGGAAACTAGCGGATGATACCGTGGAGACAAAGACTATCACAACGTTTCCCAACCAGAAGCCGTGGGTGGACAAAACCATCCGCGACGCTCTGAGATCCCGCACCGCTGCCTACAACACGGGACTCACGACGGGGGACATGGACCCGTACAAAGCCGCGTCATATAACGTGCGGAAGGCGGTGAAAGAGGCGAAGCAGCGCTACGGGAGGAAACTAGAGTCACAACTCCAACAGAGTGACTCTAGGAGCCTATGGTGGGGACTAAGGACAATAACGGATTATAAAGCACCAACAACCGGTATGACGAACGCGGTCGTGACTCTGGCAGACGAGCTGAACACTTTCTATGCTCGCAGCAGGACCAGATGGTATCCCAGGTCGTATCCTAAGAGACTGCGCATACCAGCTAGCTCCTGTGTTCACTGAGATATTCAACATCTCTTTATCTCAGTAGGTGATCCCCACATTCTTCAAAGAGTCCATCATTGTTCCTGACCCGAAGAAACCCCACCCTGCTTCTCTCAATGACTATCGCCATGTAGCCCTCACCTCAGTAGTGATGAAGTGCTTTGAACGCCTGGTCAGAGACTTCATCATTTCTTCACTACCAGACACACTGGACCCACTACAGTTCGCTTACCGTCCAAATCGTTCCACAGACGATGCCATCTCTCATCTCCTCCACACATCACTTACTCATTTGGACACTAGAAGGGGGAATTATGTTAAAATGCTCTTCATAGACTACAGCTCTGCATTTAACACCATAATTCCCTCCACACACACCACCAAGCTGGAGCATCTGGGACTGAGCTCATCTATGTGTCAGTGGATCTCCAACTTCCTAACTGGCAGACCACAGGCAGTAAGGATGGGCGGACATATCTCAGCCTCCACCACTCTCAGCACTGGAGCCCCCCAGGGGTGTGTTCTGAGCCCCCTGCTGTACTCTCTGTACACATGACTGTGTGGCCACTACCAGCTCCACCACCATCATCAAGTTTGCTGACGACACCGTCGTGGTGGGCCTGATCTCTGATAACAATGAGACGGCCTACCTGAAGGAGATTAGGAATCTGGAGAACTGGTGCCAGAGGAACAACCTCCTTCTAAACATCAGTAAGACAAAGGAGCTGATAGTGGACTTCAGCACTAAGCAGGAGAGGAACTAACAGACCCCCGTCATCAACGAGTGCCCAGTGGAGAGAGTGGACAGCTTCAAATACCTCGGAGTTCACATCACGCAGGACCTGTCATGGTCCTGTCACATCAACACCGTGGTGAAAAAGGCCCGTCAGCGTCTCTACCACCTCAGACTCTTGAGAGACTTCCAACTGCCCTCCAAGGTGCTCAGGAACTTTTACTCGTGCACCATAGAGAGCATCCTGACGGGAAACATCTTAACCTGGTTCGGGAACAGCACCATGCAGGACAGACGAGCTCTACAGAGGGTTGTGCGGTCAGCTGAGCGCACCATCCACTCCGAGCTCCCTGACCTGCACTCAATCTACAGCAGGCGGTGCTGGACCAAGGCCAGGAAGATCGTGAAGGACCTCAGCCATCCCAACAACGGACTGTTCTCTCTGTTGAGGTCAGGAAAGCGATTCCGCTCCCTGAAGACCAACACCGAGAGACTGAGGAGGAGCTTCTTCCCGCAGGTGATACGGTCTCTCAATCACACCACCACACAGTACTGACCCACACATATAGTTCTTACACACACACACTGGACATTCTGGACATTGTTTTCACTTCATCACTTAAATCACTTTAAGCATATTTGCACTGCACAAGACACTTACAAATGTGGATTGCACAACACTGGACATTATATTTCTTTATTTCCAGTTAATACTTGTACAGCTGCTGTTATTGTGTGTATATATATATTTATATTTTTTCGTACATTCTTATATAGTTCTATACTGTGTATTGTGTATTTTGTTGTACAGTTATTTTATTTTTTAACTTTAATTTATATATTTTATCTTATTCTTTCCCAGTTAAATTTACCCTTCATTCTAATTTGTGTTGTACAGTTATTTCATTTTTAACTTTTATTTTTATATGTTATTTTATTCCTTCCTAGTTAAATTTACCCTTTTTAATTTTCATATTTATTTCCTATCTTATTCATAGCCTTTTCTTTTTTTCTTTAGGTCACGAGCAGTTGTCTAAGCATTTCACTGCATATCGTACTGTGTATGACTGTGTACACTGTGTACGTGACAAATAAAATTTGAATTTGAATTTAATTTAGAACTTTTGCATTAATAGTGACGTAGTTCCTGTAGGACAGTGCTTTAACTGAAAAATTACACAGGCGCTTGGTAACCCTGTGTTTATATAGGAAGTAGCGCTGTCAGCGTTAATCTCATTAAAATGATGTTAACGGATTTACGTGGCAAATCTCCGTTAACGAGTTATCACGGATCGCCCCGTGCGTGAGGCTGGATGGTGTCAACATGTTAACGAGCTAACCGCACTAACAACGCCATGTAGCCCCATTTTAATGAGATTGACGCTGGCAGCACTAATAGGAAGATAACCAGAATACAACCAGATGGCCATCGGCTGAGTCGAGTGTCCATTTTCAAAGTAAAGCAAGTTGCTGTCATTAGCAGAGGCTGACTCAGATTGATTGCAACTTGTTGGCAGTTTATCTGCATTTATAAATAACATGGCTGTTATTTGCAAACCTTCACCAATCTGTCAGACAATGATGCAGTCAATCTGAGGTAGACCATAATCCCTTGGAGACAGGTTGCCTTCCGCCAGGTGAAATGAGCAATCTCTTTGCAATTGAAAATGTTTGCCATGAGATTGAAGATGTTGCAAGCTCTGGGCAATCAGTTGGTGATCGCAATTACTTGCATACGACCAGCACAAAGCATCAATTGCCAAGTTTTTTCCCAGTCACAAGAAATAGCAGTCCTATTTTTTGTTGTGGTGTGCCTTAGCCATTTGGGAGTCCAGTGAGAGGATTGCAGGAGAGTGTAGTTTCAGGAACATTAATGAATGAATGAATTCCAAGCAGGCCTACCTGAAACTAAGAATGCATTTCGTAGTTCTCTCAGTGACAGCGTTCCGGTTCTTGAAACATCAGTGCGGAAGAAAATTTCCTAGAAAACAAAAAGAAAAAAGCCACAATTGGAATGTAGCAGAAGTATTATTCATACATAATTAACTATAGAGCAGTGCATGTAGTTCAAAAAATTTTAACTTTTTTCAGCATCAAATATTTAACCTAATTTTCATTGTCTTTACCTTGAATGTAACAACTTTGTTCCACAGACGAAGAAATTCCTCACTGTTGAGTTTTCCTGTAATTGATGTCTGTTTTACCCAACATTAAGGCAACAAAACTATGTGTGCGAGTAAAACATGTACTGGCCAACTGGGTAGCTCCTCTACAAGCCAAGAAGCTGTGCTGACCAGTGTTGGGGAGTAACGGAATACATGTACCGCCGTTACATATTTAAAATACAAAATATGAGTAACTGTATTCCGTTACAGTTACCGTTTATAAAGGTGTTATCAGAATACAGTTACTTTGTCGAAATGAATGGATTACGCGGCGGTATTTTCCTGTTTCATATGTTAGGCTATGCCCTCTTTATTTTTGGTTTCCACGCCGGTGGAAACCCAAACAAAACACGCATTAAGAGGCTCTAATGTCTGTGTCTCAATCTCGCAGTCCATGTCACCTCTACTTGCAACCCGCATAATGACGTGAAGAAATATTTTTAAAAATTATTCACAAAAATGATTTAATATGAAGGCAATAGGGAGAGTGTTACAGTCATCGCCCTAAACAATGTAGCCTCATGGGCAGTGTAGTCCGTGCTGCAGGGAGGATGGACTGCCATACCCATTATGTGTCTGTGAGCGAGGGAGGAAGAAAAAGGAAAAGTACGAGCTGTCACCGAGCAGAAACGGGAGCTGCAAGCATGTAAATATAATAATAACCACTGCAGCCAAGTAGAGTGCCTGACAGCCCAGTTGTAAGTAAGCTATTAAGACTCGACTGTACACTGTGTTTGTTTTCCTCCGAAACAATAAATTCCTTTGGAGCAGTCTTTCAACGCCTCTCTCTGTCTTTCACTAGCAAAGTTGACCCAGACAACAAAGTAAAGCTAGTTTTTAGCTACGAGCCCGCTACGAGCCCGACACGAACCCGACGTATTAGCCAGAGGTCCCTTTATGGTTTTACGCCTTTACGGTTCGGAGCCGCGGACCTGTTTTATATAAGCGCAGAATAGTTTTCTATACGAGATCGCTGCAAAAAGTGCAGCCTTACCTAATGTCCACCTACTGTTACTCATTTTATATTAAGATTTAAACATCTAGTTGATATTAGTATGGTGAATAACCTTCAGTAAAAGTAATAATTCGCACCGCAATAGTACATTCATGTAGTTGTAAAAAGCATGATAATATATTAAGTAATCCAAAGTATTCAGAATACGTTACTCTCATTGAGTAATGTAACGGAATACGTTACAAAATACATTTTGGGGCATGTATTCTGTAATATGTAGTGGAATACATTTTAAAAGTAACCTTCCCAACACTGGTGCTGACCCACTAAAGCGTGAACTCTACAGGACTGCTAACCATATGAAGAAACTCTCATAAAACCTCAAAGTGACAAGGTGAAGACTTTTCTAACTGGCCTTTTTCCAAAAACATGAGATAAAATTAAGACCTTTATTTGGCAAGAACTCTGAGATATCCTTCAATGCTACATCCAGATGAAGAGAATTTGTTGGGACTTCCTCACCTGGATTGTTGACTCTTTAACTCTGTTTAAGATACTTTTTGATATTATTTTAAAATTACTTAGCTTGAGTCACAATGTTGCTGTGATCATTCATGCAAATGTTTGAAAATGTGGAGAACATGTAAATCTATTATTTGCATTGTCTGAGTGACTATGACAAATGTCACATGCACCACAACAGGATACATCCATTAATGCAACCATGCTGCGACAGGCGTCAATACTGAAGCCTCCAGATTTCAGGTCTCCTAAATGAAACAGAAATATATATTTCAGCAATATATAAGTCTTGAGCTCTTAAGCTGTAGTCTCTTGAAGTCCAAACCTTTTAGGATGTTTTCATTTAGAAGCCTCTGAAGCTGCTCAGCATCCACTTCTTCATACTGGAAATGAAAACAGGATTTATCTTATACTTCTGTTTATGAGCCTCGGTCACTTGTTAACGTCCAAATTAAACTGTCCACACACACTAGCAAACACACACTCTGACTAATTTGTGTATTGCTGTAATTTCTCTTTTACAATACAAAATCTTTGCTAGCTTTAGCAAAACTCTAACCCATCAAGCTAAATATTACGAGTTGTAATCCAGTTGTATTTCAAGTTGCCCAGAAATAATTATGTTAGATGGAAAAGGTGGATACATATTTTGATGATTAGCACTGAAGTAATGCATGGCTATTAGTTCAGCATGTGGGTGCAATTCTAGGGCCACTGTTATTCACAGTTCTCATAAGTAAGTGAGGTACACATTGATTTTTGTTTTGTCTGGAAACATCTAAGTGCTTTCAAAAAAGATTTGAACTCAGATTAAAACCCTTTTTTTTTCTTTTAAAAAAATGTTTCCAATAAAGCTGGCTAACATTACTTAGCCAGTTAAATATTGCTACTTTTCATAGGACACCAAATTAGAAAAAGTTTGTCTATAAGTACCTTAGTTTTATTACTATGGACACTGAACTTGTCTTAAAGAAGATGTTATTGCATATTCTTTTTTTTTTCTTTTTTTTTTTTTACTATTTTATAGTGCTCTAGACTGTATATCTAGAGATAAAATGTGTAATTTAGAGCTATACAATGCTAATATTTAAACAGTCTTTTTCCATTTTCATATTTTATTTCTGTCTTATTTATATCAACTTAGTTCTTCAGTAAGTTAAGCTTTCTTCACCCTACTGACCCAATAATGATGTGTCATACAAGATATGCATATTTTGATCCTAGCTTAAATTGCTACTAAATAACCAACAGTGAGAAGACAACTAAACCACAAGTGCATCTTTAAAGTAGCCAAAAAATTAATCAGGATGATTAAGCTTTCACTTTAAAATTTCTCACTTTTATACACAACTGATGTTCTGTTGTGGATTTTTTTAGTTGAGAACAAATATAACGAAATGCATTTAAACTTTCGTGTTAGCACGTTTTATGTTCATTGTATACAGAAGTCAAACAGTTTCATTTTGTGCACTGAAGTATAATAGTTAGTCAAACCTCTCACAGATAAGTTTTAGATAAGGATGAAAAAAATCTTATCAAACAAACAAAAGTTTCCACTGTGTGATAAAACTCAGTCTATATAAGAGAAATAGTAAACTCAACAGTGTCAAGTATGCTCGTGAGAAAATAACAGGAAGTTACCTTGTCAGAGTGTTTATGGAAAAACTCTCTCCTTTGTTCATCATCTTGTTGATTTTTTACCTTGACCTGAAACAGAGAAATTAAATTCTGTGTTAAATAAAAAGCTATTTACATATCATTTAGCATATAACACAACCGCAACCAGACGTGATTTATTGTTGAACACCCACCTTCTCATCAAGCTCATGTTTGTGATCACCAGAATTATCACTGCAGAGAAAGAAAAAAATCACAATTTATTTGTTCTTGTCTGTTTTGCATATATCTCATGCAGATTGTTCCAATTTAGCAATGTTGTGTTTGCACAAACAATGAGCGTGCATACTAGCAGTTGGTCTCTGATTTTGCGTGGATGGTCAGGATAAAGGAGGCTGTCTCGTTGGGATTGAAGGTGGATGGCACAATCAAGTATTCCCCATGCTTTAACATAAAGAACTCCATCACCTCACGGGCATTCAGGTAGGTTTTAGTTTGGGCAACAGGTGCCTGGGATTTGAAGAACTCCTCTGTAAACTTCCCTCTCTGTGTCTTATACTGAAATAGCAGGTAGATATGTCAGTTATCTTACACCATTTAAAGTGGGACTGCTGTATCTGTAAATGGGAACTGGATACAAGCTGTTTCTTACTTTTTCAGTCACCTTGAAGGAAATCAGTGCAAGTTGGTTCATGTTCGGAATAAGAAATATGCTCAGTTAGTGTCAGAATACAACCCTAATGAAATCTGTATGCATCTTTTACTAATGATTATATGCTCTTCAAAGATGATGACAACTGAGCCAAAGGTTTAATCATTGAAGGAATAGCAGTGTAGCCTTCAAGTTGAGGTCATCCTTATCACCATCCTGATGTGCAATACCTTTGCAACTTGGAAACGATTCTAAACATAAAAGTGTCATGACATTTCCATATTAGGCAGCAAAGAGTAATGTTTACCTCAAATATGAAAAACCCAATGTGGAGGTTTTGCGCCAGGTGTCTGTTCCTTTTTTCGGGCTTTTGCATGAGAGACACCATTATGTTTTTATCGCCGTCTTTCTCTGAGTATCCACCGCAAATTTTGAAACGACACTGTGGATTAGTCCAGAAACTGTCTAAAAAGCAAATAAAAAACATGGTTTATTTGCTGGACACAGAAAATGAAAGTTCAAAAATGAACCTGAAAGTAAGGCTGGTTAAATAGTCCAGGTCATGTGGGTGAAAGGTTCACTGAACTTTTGTTTGAAAATGACAAAGTCATGCAATTAAATGAGCTATATAGATAATATACTGTGGAAAAGACTTTACAACTCTGTTTATGGGTCTGTATTGTTATGGATGTCCAACTTATTCTTTCCATTCACAAGAAAAAACTATGTTACCATATTTGGGCTTTTAATATTGTAACATATTTTTTACTACTGGTTACAGAATTTTAATACCTACAATACTTGGGGAAAAAATAGCTGAAATTTGCATGCACATTTTTTTTAGTTTACCATAACAGAGTTATGGTAAACTAAAAAAAATTAAGCAATGACCTTAATACTAACTACACTAACTAAAGAACTTGTTGCCCTATTGGACCCATTGTTAATTTTAGGGTCCGCATCAAGACTAAAAGAATAATCTTATTTAATAATTGCTGAAATAAATTCCTACATAGCACCTATGAACTTCAGGACTCTTTTATCTCTTTTAATTGTCTATTTCATCAAATATAATAAGATAGATAAAGAAACCGAGGTTCATAAAAATCTTAAATGTGAATCTGTTAAATATTAAAATCACACAAACACTACATGTATGTGTTCGTGCTTTACCAATTTGTGCTTATTTCGGTACATTCTTTCTAATATACACTCTCGGTCAAAAGTTTTAGAACATCCCAATTTTCCCAATTATTTATTGCAATTCAAGTCATTCAAGTCCAGTGAATAGCTTGAAATGGTACAAAGGTAAGTGAACTGCCGGAGGTAAAAAAAAAAAAAAAATTAAATCAGTTTTTTTTTTAAATGGCGTGGTTACCCAAATTAATGTACATTTTTGGAATTATACACAAAGGCCTTTTTCATGGAACACAAAATGGGTTAGCAATTAAAAGCTGTGCTGGGACAATGGAGGTTGATCAAGCTTTGAAAACTTCAATTACTGATTCCTACATGTATTCCAACTTTTCTGGATTCCTTCCAACCCCCTCTGTCTGCATAAAAGCAGTATGAAACACACTGTGGTACCATACCCTTGTGATCAGTTGAACAGTACTGTACTGCAGAAAGCACTGTGTTGCTACAAAAATGGCCAGAAAAATGCAATTAACAATGGAAGCGAGACAGACCATCATAACGCTTAAAAATGTATCCTGAAAAATTGATTCTGTTCATCTGGACGAAGCGTTTTCAGTCGGAGAAACATTTCATGACAGTGAGTACTGTTTCCTTCCCCATCAAAAGGCACTCAGAAACTGGGGCAAACTCTGACAGGAAGAGGTCTGGCAGACCCAAAGCCACAAATAACTCAGAGGACACGTTTCTGAGAAACTACGCGGCTCACAGGACAACAGCTTCAAGCACAGTTTAATAGTGGTCATAGTAAGCAAGTCTCAGTTTCAACTGTGAAGAGAAGACTTCGAGCTGCAGGTTTGACAGGACAATGCTAAGACATCAGAATAAGACAAAGAGGCTTGCCTGGGCCATGAAACATCGCCACTGGACTACTGAAGACTGGAAGAAGGTATTGTGGACTGATGAATCAAAATTTGAACTCTTCGGTTCACCATGCAGGATCTTTGTACTCAAGTAGGGGAAGAATGGTTCCACAGTGTGTGGCATCAATTGTCAAACATGGAAGAGGAAGTGTGATGGTCTCAGGCTGTTTTGCTGGATCCAGGGTGGGTGACTTGTACATAGTGAGAGGCACCCTAAACCAAAACAGCTACCAAAGCAATCTGCAGCGCCATGCAATACCCTCTAGTATGCACCTAGTTGTTCAGGTGTTCATCCTACAGCAAGATAAAGAACCAAAACATAAATCCAAGCTATGCCACAACTACCTCAGGAAAAAAAGAACAAGATAAGCTTGAAAACATGGAGTGTCCAGCACAGTCTCCAGAATTAAATCCCATCGAGCTGGTTTGGGATGAACTGGACAGAAGAGTGAAAGCAAAGCAACCTACAAGTGCCACACATTTATGGGAACTTCTGCAACAGATATGGGAAGAACTTTCAGAATAATATTTGATTTCTATTGTAGAAAGAATGACACAGGTGTGTCCAGCTGTTCTATGGTAAATGGTTATTGGACTGATTCTTATATAGAGCTTTTCTACTCTCCTGGAGCACTCAAAGCGCTTTGTATCTGCCAACGGTGGCTACTTTGAAGAGTTAAAGTTGATAGTACATTTTGGTCTCTAAAGTGATTCCATGATTTATTTTTTAACTCCAACTGCTTATTTGTACAATGTTTTCATTTCAGAGTGCATAATTTTCAGAGTGCATATTATGCATAATAATGCATAATTTTCACAAAAAATAAATAAAATTGGGGTGTTCTAAAACTTTTAACTGATACTGTATGTATTTAATGTTTCAACGCATTTGCAATGAGATTTAATACCTCTGTAATTAAGGCAACCTCCAGCAGTGGTTCCTGCAACCCATCGGCCCTCATACACGGAGGTCTTCCACTGACTAGAGTCACTTTCATTAAAGAAGTCAGGAGACAGCCCGCAGATGTCAATATCTGTGTAGAACTTACAGAAATCTTCAAAGGTCATCCTGTAAAAATCAGATGAATTTTGAGATTACTTGTTTTACATCTGGATGGGATGTTAGGGCACAATGCAAAAAGTGTTTGTATTTTGTGTTTGTTTTTTTGTTTTTTAATTTCACAAGTTTTCTTACCAAAACTCTCCATCATCAGCCACTGAAAGGCACATTTCACGGTCTTCAGGACTCACAGTTTGCCACAGAGGAGACCTCAAAGAAAATTTGTCATTTTATTTAGACAAAGAGACAGCTTTTCAAAATTCTTTTGAATATTCAAAGGGAGTTCAGAAAAGCTCTCCTGCATGTGTCCACAGCCATACTTGAAATATAATCTTTACACTAGATAGAAGGCTACCACATTTGACATTGATTTGCTTTCCATCTTTTAAGTTGAGAGCCATGAGTGTGAGTCTGACTTACCGATCACTCCAGTCTCCTTTCCACTCTCCTTTACCCCAGGGATTCCACAAACGCACAAGGTATACGATTTTTCCTCGACTCATCATCTGACCGCAAACCACCATTTTTTTTTTTTTGTTAATTTTAAGTATCATTTGATTTTTTTTTTTTTTCTATTTCCAGTACAAATCTTTACCTCTTTGATACCTGTCACAGTGTATGCATGGCCTGCAACCAGTCCATTTGGTAATATTTCGTTACCAGATGTCTCCTACAAGACAAAAGCATTTGCCACTAGTGAAGTAGAATATTATACATTAAGAACATCAACTTCTATTGATGATGATGAAGCCAATAAATCATTTTACGTGTGCAAGTGACTGGGAAATTGTTTGCTTGTGGCTAAATTTGACACTACTACTCAGATGTTTTTCAAAATGTTAATTCTTTGCAGAGTTAAATATATACTAAATGTCAGACTGGCATGAGTACGCACAATAACTGAACAACAGCAGCTTTGGTGTCTAAAAACAGGACCCATTCATTTATATCAAACTGGCTCATGTAAGCAAACGTTTTCCAGCATTTGAGTCTTGATTGTCTGTCTATAGCACACACAGAGCCATCCCTGCCTTGTCAATGAACTTTATCCTTGGGTAATGTCAAGACCATGTTATAAGTGTTACAAACAATTGTTTTATAGCGGCATTTATAAAGTGACTGTAATAAAAGCTTATAACCATGACTAAGGTCTTTTTAGCTGCTTTGGCAGATGTTTAAACCTCTGTCTCTGGGTAGATTCTGACAAAATGATACCAAAACTGCTCTGGATACAGTTATAAAACTTTATAGGTGTTTAGTGAGATCAAAATGAAAGTATAAAAATAAGTCCTGTATGAGTGAGTATAGGGCAGCAGAAGTATCAGGGACATTAAACCAATGCTGGTGCTTCTGTGTGGTGTAGTTCTACTTACCCTGGGAGGTGTACCACAGCCCATCAGTGTGTTTGATTTGCCAGCTCTGCAGATCAGCCCCCACAGGCTTGGACTCGGTTGTGACAGCTCGATGTTAATGTGGACGCCACCGGTGAAGTCCATCATAGCCTCTGAAGGAGTTCCAGCAATCATGTCGGAGTAGGAGCCACAAACCCTGACAGGATAATATTGTTTTTTTAATATTTAGAGAAATCACACCTTCAACTCTCATTATGTCTAAGATTAAGATTGCATACTTGGCATAGGCTTTCTCCAGGAGAGCAGGCCAGAACTCATTTTGGTTTTTGGAATGAACAAAGATTAGTCTGCCATTGATTGTTGGTAGTTTGTCATCAATGACCACATCCTCCCACTGCCCAAATCTCCAGAACTGGGGGAAAAAAAGAATCTAGCATGTCACTCTTGATTTATTATTTTTAAAAAAAATGTCTTGTAGCGTGTTGGCGCTCAACCTCGGTCTGTAAAAGTGATGATAGATGAAAAGATGATTCGGGCCAGGAATTTTGTTCCCTTTTAGGCCAATCTGATATTTAGGAAAATACATATCCAGCAATTTATTTCCTCTCCTGTGACCCTAAAAGTTGCAGGATTCTGCATTTACATTACACACAGTTTAGTTTCAACATGAAAATGTGTTAAAATAAAATATAAGCAGTAAAAAAAATTTAAAACCCATAGCACATGCTTGTTAGCTAGTTTATTCTGCTGTGGTTAAAATACAAACAAAAAGGAACATCTCAAAAATAAATAAATAAATCACTAAGTATTTTTGACAGGTGTATTTTTATTTAACACAAGTACTGATCAATAAAACTAATTTGTGTTGTTACATGTTGGTATTTACCCTGAAGTGAAAAATCCCACAGTAGTTCTCATCAAATCTTTGTTCAACTGGGACAATTTCTGCAAAAATGGATTTCTGGAACGTCAGCGCTCCGATTGACGCAAGAAACCAGCAGTTTCCTGTTCAAAAATATTCTCAGGGTTACCACAGGAAATCAGGTGAGGAGAACAATAAATATATTCATGAAGACATTTCCCTACCTAGTTTCCCTTGACCAAAATCAAACCTGGAGACTCCGTCAAGTACTAACACTGGAAAACGAACAATTTCCTGAAAAAGGGAGAGTGCTGATCAGGAAGTAAAGTTCTGGAAGTCTTAAAGGAAAGGATGCACATTTCTTTTAGTGTATCCTTCACAAAAATGTGCATTTATTCATCCACACTGAAATAATCTTTCAATTATTTTAAGAGTCACAATAGCATGTTGAAGACTGTTGTTTCGTTGAACCAAACAAAAAAGCATACCTGAAATCTGTTTTTAGAAAGTATAAGAGAAGGTATTACTTGTACTTAAAGCTGCAGTGTATCAAATATCTGTGTCGAGCTCTGACAAACTAAACCAGAAACCTGACTGTGCTGTTTTTGAACCGTGGAATAAGAAATTCTTCGTGTAGTGAGAATCAGTCTAAATGCAGGTAAAGTACTAAAACTGAATTGCTCTTTTTATAATCAGCTGAGCAGTTTAGCTTTACAAAATTACCTAATATTAACATTTCAGACGCAACACTCACTGCTGGTCGCCGCCACTCCACACAGGCCAGTTCAGAAGGGCTCAGTATGCCATGGCGTAGTATCTCTTGACCAATGGACCTTCTGTCAGGTAGAAATGTCTCATCAATGAAGCTTACTCCTCTTGTGAGGCAGTACTGTTTCAACTGCTCGTAGTCTTGGCCCAAGAACTTCTGGGGCTTGGTGAATTTTCCGAAACCGTCCTTCTTGTAGCGGGCCTCTATGATGTTCAAGCATACACCGGGAGGAGGCATCACTGCAGTTTTTGAACTGTTTACAAGGATTTTGCATTAAAAATCCAGAAAATATAAGAGATTAAAGAACGCAGCATTACCTATTTAAGGTTGGGTATAGATCAAGGGTGTGGGAATGGCATTTCAAAATGGGAAGTCATGACAAAAATGATCACATACATATTTTAAATAAATATAATGAGCTACAGTATGATGGAAAAAGATAATTCCATTATGGTGCATAAAATCATATTTGCAGCTCGCTGATAAAGAGCAAAAATGAGTTCAAACTTCAGATAGTTCATGTGAAATTATTGCAAATTGCGGTTCGCCCAACTATTATGAAACATAGTTTACAACAAGATTATTATTAACATTATAATACTAATAATAATTAGGCATTTTTGAGAACTTTTTTTGTCAGGAAAACAAGATTAAAGGCTTTTATATTAATTATTATGTTATATTGTTCCAAACATTAAAAATATATGTAAAATGTAAAGGTTTTCATTATGTTGGACCTTATTTGCACCCTGAATGGAAAAATTTAAAAGTATACCTTTATCATTCATTCTTTTTCAGGGACTTCTCTTTTGTTAGTGTCTAAAAATGTAAACAAATTCTGCTATAAACACTTTTTTTATGATAGTCTTAAAAATATAATATCTTCATGCATAAACAATACCTTGTAAGGTCAACTGCACCAGTAATAACATTTGAACTTACAAAGCCCATAGTTTGCATTCACAGCAGCAGGAAGGACCACACTGATACAAATGCAAATTAAGGATCATCTGGTTTAAAGTTTTAAAAGCAGGTCTTACCTCACTTACTCAAAAGTGAAAAGCTGTGCAGAAAAAGGTGTAGTTGCGTCGCGGTGAACCGGTGGGTGAGAACCAAGTAGCTTCGACTGTGCATTTAAGCACCTGAGGCTGTGCACGCCGTCCTTATGTTTCTAACACAGATATGAAAATCACCTTTGAACAAACCACGCCTGTGCTGACCTGTAGCTCATAGTAATCTACTTCCTGCAAGCTACTGTATGACCAACAGAGAGAGGGCCTAGAGAGAGTTTCACTTCATTCAAGTGACCCTCCACTAGCCCATATTATTTATGTGTATCACAGTCTTATACGTTTATGTGTTTATGGTATCCACTTTCATGTTTAGAGAACAGCAGTTGCTGTTAATGGTTAGCCTGTCAGCAGTAATATTGAAAGTACTCACTGCTTGCAGTAGAGTAGAATAGAATAGAATAGAGTGCCCTTATTGTCACTAGACAGATGTACAATGAGATACAGAGCATCTCCTGCTCACTATGGCTGTGCTTCTTGTTGGCTTCCAGTGTTTGCAGTCCTCACAGTATGACTGAAATCTGTTTTTTATATCTTTGTGTGAACCTCAAAAGTTTTATAGTTGATAAATAACTGTTGCCATAAAAAAAATCAACATTAGTCACCATTTTGAGATGAAGATCTCAGCAGACTCAGTGACGTGCTGAACACATTTAAGAAATCATTCTTTGTTTCTTAAAACAAAGCCCATATATTATAGTTGTGTGACAGCCATCCTAAACCAAATTTGTGCCCACACACCTGTCAGACAAAGAGCCACTTTACCCCGTCTGACCCAATTTACTTAGTTAATTACCTTTAAGCAAACATACAAAGAAAACCCCTAATAAGACCTGTTACTGGGAGTCACATGGTCAGTAAACTGTCAGCGTATGTGTCGCTTTAGAACAAACATCCTATGAAATATAGACGTTTGAAGCAAAGTGTCCTGCCCTAAACAGCAGCATGAAATTTATAAATTGAGCACATGGCTTGGACGTATCCCAGGCTAATGTAAGGTGTGTGCCAACTACCATGACACACCTGCCACCATTAGCGTTAGACTTAATGATTATTCACCGTGTAAACAATAGCAGGCACACAGTTGTTTTATGGTGCTGCTAAGCCTTGTTTAGTTAATAGGTCAAATTTAACAACTGAACTGACATTACACTAGCAAGTCAAGCTGAACTCTCTGTGACTGAAGATACTAAAGGAACCAATATTGTATTTATAGTTAACCTTTTTTCAAAAAGAAAGTGAAAAAATATGGTTAAAAATAGTTTCTTGAGTCCAGAAGGGCAGCGTCAGCCTACTTTAATGAGCAAAGTTGATTCAAAGGGTAATGAAAGGAATAAAATATTATATAGGCTGAGATACAGCTACTATTGGTCTGTGTATTATCTGTCAATCCATTCACAATTTAATTCAAGTCATAACTGAATGTTTGTGGTATAGAATAAGAAGTATTTACTAACTCATATTGAATATTATCACCCGTTAATTATTATGTTAATTATGTTAATTATGTGTTATAATTTATTTTAATGTGAGATGGGTACATTTGCGTGCTACCATCTGCACGGTAGCATGCAAAGAACAACTATAATCTCCCATATTTTAAAACATGTTTAAAAATGTCATCTTTGGACTTTAATACAGGGAATCTGTTACCTGTCTGTCATGAGAGCTCCACCCTGAAACTACACCTTAAAAACACAAAGGCAGATGCACAACAGACGACATCTGCTTTCTACATTTTGACTCTCAAAAAAACAGTCAAATTACTTTGTTTAGACAACATTTTAAGGTGATTTGAATGTGCTAGTCATCTTTTTTCATAAAGACTATGTGAAAAGTGGATTTATATTTGAATCATTCAAAACAAAAGCAACCATGAACTCACAAAAACTCAAACCCTGGATTCAAAACCGAGCTATTTTCCCATCTTTGCCGTATTAGGTTTTGCGTTAACCATTAATCATTTTTGGATAGCTCATGCTTTGTGACTTGATACTTGCATATTTGCAGAGTTGACTGACTTGGAAGCTTTTAATCATGTAAATGTCTGCATTTCTTCTATTCTTCTCTCCGTTCGTGAACAACAGACAGCTGTACCAGTAAAAACACAGATCAGGGAGGGCTTATTGAATTACGATCACGTGCTGACAGAAGTAGCCTCGGGCATTTACAGGTATGATAAAAACTGCAGAGTTTCTCTCCACCCACAGTCACTGCTGTCTAGCTTTTTGAGGTAAGGTACTGTACTTGTACTGTAAACATTCTTAAGCAGCTTGGTTTACACTTTTGTTTACCTCTTTTTGCAACAGTTTTGTGGTGTTGGTATTGTTACATTATTAACGCTGAAAAATACTTTACAGTCTTATGTAAAAGACTCTTGTGTAAAGGAGTACACCTACTTAGTGATGTCCTTTGGGCATGTCGAAGAAGAAAAACGAGTTTGTGCAATGAGAATTAAAGCTAATCTTTACACGTCTTAATGTTTGTTTTCAACAGCTTTGAAACCCTGCAGCTATGCCTCCTCCAGGTGTGTGCATGAACATCATCAGTGCACGCCACATGAAAAATGGCTACGGGACTGTCACCAACCCCGAGAGGCTCCTAAACCAAGACTTCCACCAGCTGAAACAGTACTGTCTCATCCAACATCTAAGGTACATCGATGAGATGTTTCCCCCTGACAGAAATTCAATTGGCAATGGGATACTGACGCCTTCTGACCTTGACCGAGTGGTGTGGCTGAGACCAGGGGTGAGTGTTGCATTGGCTGAAAACCCCAAATGCAATTACATATAATCATGAAAGCTGATTGAGGAGAGGGTGCAGTCTGTGGCTCTGCTGCAGAGGAGTGGTGGAGCATTGGGTTTGGTGGGCAGTGCCAGTGTAACTGATCACACCAATCAGTCCAGCTCTGCAGCTCCTCTGCAGTGGAGCCTGTTGAGGTTTAAATTTATAATCTTAAATGTTTATATGCTGATTAGATTGCTTTATATAAGAAAGGCCTAACTCTGAGTACACTCTGTGCCAAAAGTGCTGACACGAAACTGCATACTTTTGCAGAAGCATGGTAATTGCAGTAGAAAGTGAAACCAACTAGGCTGTTTGATCGAAACTTAAAGTGTGGTGTGACGTAGAGCAGCGGTCCCCAACCCCCGGGCCTCGGACCGGTACTGGACCGTGAGTCGTTTGGTACCGGGCCGCGAGAGTTGAGGCTCAGGTGTGAAATGTCTGGTTTTCAGGGTTTTTATCGGTTTTCAGAGTTATTTTGTTATCGTTTTTATCGTTTACTTGGTTTTCCTGGGTTTTTTCACGTGTGTTATGGATAAATCTTCTTTTTTCGGTACTGGTACTAGTTTTATTTTGTTGTATTTATCCGTGACACCTTAAAGGCCGGTCCGTGAAAATATTGTCGGGCATAAACCGGTCCGTGGCGCAAAAAAGGTTGGGGACCGCTGACGTAGAGAGCAAGTATATAAATAACTAGGCTTCCGTTTGTGCTTCAGACCTGGGGTTGTGTGTTTTGTGTTCAGGTCTCCATATCCCGGATATGTAAAATAAAGATCATTTTTAAATTAAAAAGACCACTTTGAGCCCTGTGTCTTTTTTGGCCGTAAAGAATCTAAAAGAACTGGGATTTAATAAGTTGAAGGCCACACCCCCACCACGCCGATGCTCTAACAATCTACAAATCTAGATAGTTAAGGCTCTTCAAGAAGCATGGAAATCTGCTAATTCATTTGTACGTTGGGTTATTGGAACCTTTGTTTCATGGTGTGCCTGAATGCTTTACCAACCACAAACGAGGATGCACATTTTAGCTGCATGAAGTATTTCTTCAAGGGAAACAAAGACAAAACTGTATGAAACACCAACTGTTAATTTGCCAAATGATTGTTAATGTTTCTTTAACTTCTATAACTTTTGTTGCAGTAAGCCCAATAATAATAATGATGATAATAATAAAGAAATAATAACAATAATCCATAAAGATAAGAGTTTGTTTTGTTATTTCAGAAAATTGTTCCAAATCCATCGTTTGTTGCTGACGGGGTGTCCAGGTTCGACTTTGGTCAAGGTTGGGTTAGTAAGTATACTTATTCTTTCACTTCTTTGTGTCAATCTAACCATAATCAGCACAATTACTACTGCGATATCTGCACAGTAAATCATTCTGACAACTCAACTACATATTTTTACAGAAAACTGCTGGTTTATTGCCTCTATTGGAGCTCTGACATTTCAGAATCACATCCTTGGACAAGTTGTTCCACTTGAGCAAAACTTTGACGAGGATTACTGTGGACTGTTCCACTTCAGGGTATATACAGTACCATAATATCATTCATACCATTGAAAAAGTCAGTGGTAAAATGTTGTCTGTACATTTTAAAGTTGTTTAAGGAATTACTTGAAATATTACGAGTCTTTTGTTTTGATATTCTGCCATTGCCAAAGATAAATATCTAAAGGCAGGTTGCATTAAACAGTGCATAAAACCTTTTCGCTTTCTCTTCTCTCTCAACTGCTTAGTTCTGGAGATTTGGAAGATGGGTGGATGTCATCATTGATGACAAACTACCAACAATTGATGGCAGACTCATTTTTGTCCACTCCAGAGATCCAACTGAATTTTGGCCAGCTTTGCTGGAAAAAGCCTATGCAAAGTATGTAAAAACCCTGTGTTATTTCTCAGTTTACAGTGCTCTTTGTGGGAGTTATTTGTCAGTAAAAATAACAATATATCCACTTTTTTCAGGGTGTGTGGTTCCTACACAGATATGAATGCTGGAACTCCTGCCGAGGCATTGGTAGACTTCACTGGTGGGGTCCACATTTATATTGATCTGTCAAAGCCCCCTCCAGACCTGTGGGAAATGATGTGTCGAGCTGGTCAATCCAAGTCACTGATGGGTTGTGGGACACCACAGGGTGTAAGCATTGATTTGCACCACATAAAGCAACATGCTGCCTTGTAATCTTTGTTTTGAAAACAGTCAGGGGTGTCTGTCTGACTGAAAGATCGGGTGATAAAAAAGAACCTTCAGAATAATAGCTCTTAGCTCAGAGTTATCTTCTCCCAGCAGAAAAATAAAAACACTGTGTTGGGATTGTTCCATTTTGAGAAAGTGGTTTGATAACTCCCCCATTCACAGTGGCTGGAAATCTACCTGTCACATTAAAGTAAACAGCACCGCCCTGTTTCCCTGAAGTCAAGCGCAATACCTAAAAAGCAGAACAGTTTAATAGAATGAAGAAAATCCTGTACATGTTAATGCAAGAGTGAACCACTCTCAGAGCCATAGTATGTTGTGAAAAGAAAACACTGGTAAATGTTTTTGACGATCATGTTTTTAGAGATATTTTTTATCAGAAGTCAAATTAAAGTATAATCAGTGTTTTGCATGTACTATCTTTCTAAATACCTTAAATTACAGCAGAACAGTACCAATACTTTGTGGGTTGCATTTCTGTTTGTATGAAAGAATCTTCACCTTTTTCATCATGTAGTTTATTTTAATTAATTAATGACCCATAAGTGGCTCCACAGGATCTTGTTTGGCCCCTCAAACAGTAACTACACGGATAAGTCTTTTCAGACAGCGAGAGCTACTGATACATTAGACTCTGAAATACCTGTCCAGATGGTTTACTCTAATGATGCGTGAAAGCACTTAATGCAGCAGAAGCACGTCTCATATGATGTATGATAATCTTGCTCCGTTTGAACCTTCACAAGAATTTAAGAAGCTGTTTGTTTTCCAAATAATGTTGATATATCCTACTGTATGAGTAAATGAAATTTAATTTGCTGACACACGAGTAATGCTAACATAAGCAACAATATACTGGTTCTTTACTACTTTGAAAAGCCAAAGTTTGCTAATATGATTTGGTTTTCTTTTAAAATTTGCCAATTAGCCAACTCAGCTCGTTCTTGTGTGTTCACTATTTATCACCTGCAAGAATCAAAAGCAAAATTATATTTTTCTTAAGTTGTGCTAATTTAAACTGAACTTGGAATGTTTACATGTGTTAATTCTTTGTAGGAGACAACTGAAAACATTGTACTACCAAATGGGCTGGTCCAAAGCCATGCTTATGCTGTCACAGGTGTTAAACAGGTAAGGTCTGGAATTTATTTAAAAGATAATGCTACAACATGCAGCAAACTAAAATAGAGTGGTTGTTAACGTTCTATTAGCAAGAGTTAAGTTTTTAAGTTTCTAATGATGTTTACCTCAGCAAACAATTAATTTCATTCATTTTAAGGTAATAAAGGTACCGAGCTTGCATTTACTGTAAAGCAGTGTATTTTTTTATTAAAGAAACTACAAATGTGGTTTCCTTTGGTGTGCAGATGATTAGCCGAGGGCAGATGGTGAACCTGGTGCGTTTGTGGAATCCCTGGGGCCACGGAGAGTGGAATGGAGACTGGAGTGATCGGTTAGAGCATCTTGCACTCACCATTTCTCTGGTTTTGTACCTCAGGAGAAAAAATACTGAGATAATTTAGCAGTGGTGGAATAGCATTTTATATCTATGTATATATATATATATATATATATATAATGCTCACAGGGAAGTATCAAGAAGTCCTGTGTGTTTTGTTTTAGTAATTTCCTCAATGATAAACTTAAAATTAGGGGCGATCGTAGCTCAAAGAGTTGGCAGTTCGTCTTGTAACTGGAAGGTTGCCGGTTCGAACCCCGGCTCGGACAGTCTCGGTCGTTGTGTCCTTGGGCAAGACACTTCACCTACCTGCTGGTGATGGCCAGAGGGGCCGATGGCGCGATATGGCAGCCTCGCTTCTGTCAGTCTGTGGCTACAACTGTAGCTGCCTCCACCAGTGTGTGAATGTGAGAGTGAATGAATAGTGGAATTGTAAAGCGCTTTGAGGGCCCCGTAAAGTGCTATATAAATGCAACCCATTATTATAAATACATTTTTAGGCATGCAAGGAAGGGCTGAGGATATGTGGATCAGAGCCATGAGAAGCTTTTCTGTTGGTTTCTTATCAGCGTAATCTCTTAATTATGAACTTCTTATGTAAGTGAAGAAAAAAAACCCACAGATGGCAAGTTTTGACAGGACTTGGAGGTTTTATTCTAGAGTTTCTTATTTTGAAATACTTGATGATTTTAGGTGTGGTTTGTGGTTTGGAGGCATTCTCTAATGGCTCTGTTTGAAACTATTGAAACAAGGTCTGTCTTGCACACGAGGCAGAAGAAAAAGTCTCCTGACAGCTCTGAAAGACTCTTTGTTGACTGCAAAGGTCACTAATTTCCCACATGTCATCCACATGTGTAGAGAGGAGTAGTTGTAGCTTGAATGAGCTTAAATTTGAAAAGTTTAGAATATGACAATATTGTATTCATATGCCTCCTTTTCCTTCTCTGAAAAATTTCCAAAAAGGTCACCTCTGTGGCAAACTGTGAGTCCTCAAGATCGAGATATGTGTCTAGCAGTCTATGATGACGGCGAGTTTTGGTAAGAAAAATCAAAATGTGACAAATGCAACACAGTAATTAGTTACACAATAATAAGTTCTTACCATAATTAAACAAAAGAAGAACAAAAAGATGCTTTCTAACCCTAAGTACTCAAATGTATTTGTGTTATACATCTCTATGCTCAAATGCTTAAAAGTTAAATTAGATTATATAGTTAGTTTCTTTGAACATAGTTTAATAGAATAATAGAATAATAGAATAATAGAAATAATAGAATAGCTAATCGAGAGCAAAAGAGTCTATAGAGTTAGAATTTGACTTCCAGTGAAAGCTGCTAAACAAAAGCTGCTACGCTTTTGTGTAGATTCCATTAAATCAACAAACTGTTGCAGAATACATGCTTTTTATATTTCTGTTCATTTTTTGTTATCGTCCATTATCACGAAACTGCCAGAACTCAATATTACCTAAATTTATATCTGTTTTCAAGGATGAGTCTGAAAGACTTCTGTAAGACCTATTCAGAGCTCGACATCTGCTGCATGTGTCCTGACTTCCTGGATGGAAACTCTACCTGTCACTGGAACACCTCCATTTATGAAGGTCGATGGGTTGCAGGAACCACTGCTGGAGGCTGCACGAAGAACCCTGGTATATTCAAAAGCTCTAATAAGTTAAAGCCTCATTAAATGCCTTAGTTATGGAAATAAATGATCTCTTTGCTACATCCATTTGCACAGCACCACATGCCTTTTAGCAATTCTAAACTAATTGCAACTATCATTTATTTCCTTTGCGCTATAATCAATCTTTGTAGACTACAGTGTGACCAAAATCCTGACCATACAATCTCACTGACTCTGAAAGGGTTCCTTCGAAGACGGGAACAGGTCTGTGACCACCAGCAGTCAGTTATCATCTTCAAAGTGACTTTGATGCTTCAAAATACCAATAAAACATATAAATATGATCAAATGGTAACCAGAGATAAGCACAGGAGTCTGGCAGTGATTGTAGTCAGAGGATAATTTTTTTTGGAGACAGGGTACTTCCTAACATATCATGTGGCCTATCCAATGACCTTGGAGGTGCCAAGGCCAAGGAAGTGCTATTTTTACTCTAGTGTGACTGAGCCATTAAATATAATTGCAATAATTTGGGAACTGTGAAGAGAAAGTGTCATATTTCTGTGGAGTCAGTCTATCATCTTGTAGCTGCTTGTTAAGGTTTACTTAATAATAATAATAATAATAGATTAATGGAAAACTCCAAAATGATTTCCTTCTTTGCTTTTCAGAGAGCTTCTGGACAAATCCACAGTATCGGGTCAAGATTGATGAATTATCCAGTGAATGTGCTGGGAAACAGGGTGAAGTCAACATGCTGGTGTCTCTCATGCAAAAGCCGGATAAAAGGAATAGACGCCTGGTCCAGAACCTCTACATTGGATTTTCTGTATTTGAGGTAAAGATTAGCCTTTATTGTTTCCATCACACTGGTTAGATTGGTGTACTCTGCACTGCATGTGTAGAAGTCATGTAGTAAACTAATGAAAAGTGGGAGTTTTGTGCCTCATTTACAAAAAACCCTTCAATTCCTAAAGGTAATCATTAGTTTCCATTTAGCTTTTATAAAGTCATAATTCACGTGATCTAATTTTTTTTTCTGTGATTTCCTCTAAGGTGCCTGAAAACGTGAGTATTTTCCCACAGCAAACATTTCATTTCACAATTTTCAAATAACAGGACCGAGACAGAGCGGAAGAGATTAAATATCTGTTTAAAACTGATATTACAGTACATGGCACACAGCGGGAAATTCCCAGCCTCTTTCTTCAGTGCGAGCAAACTTGTTGCCTACACTAAATCCTACATAAATGCCCGTGAGGTGATGGAGTTAATGATGCTGAAGCCTGGTGAATACGTGATTGTGCCATCCACCTTCAGTCCCAATGAGACAGCCTCCTTCATCCTGACCATCGTGTCCAAGGCAGAGACCCACGTGCAGTAAGATACTTGCAATCTTATACACTACACTGGCAAAAGTATTCACTCACCCGTCCAAATAATTTAATCCAGGTGTTCCAATCATTTTCATGGTTATAAAATCAAGTACTTAGGCATGCAGACTCCTTCTACAAACATTTGTGAAAGAATAGGTCATTCTCAGGAGCTCAGTGAATTCCAGCATGGCGATAGGATGACATCTGTGCAACAAGTCGAGTCGTGAAATTTCCTTGCGGGATTATCGTGTGCGGCCCTTTTTTAGGAGTTGGGCTCGGCTCATTAGTTCCAGTGAAAGGAACTCTTAATGCTTCAGCATAACAAAGCATTTTTGACATGCTTCCAACTTTGTGGGACCAGTTTGGACATTACCCCTTCCTGTGCCAATAAAACTGCATACCAGTGCACAAAGCAAGGTCCGTAAAGACGTGGATGAGTGAGTTTGGTGTGGAAGAACTTGAGTGGCCTGCACAGAGTCCCGACAGATCACCTTTGGGATGAATTAGAGCAAATACTGAAAAGTGTTTAAACACACATTATTAACACATTTAAATGTATATATATGTTTCTTCAGTTTCAGTTCTCTGATGTGAACTGAAACTAAAGAAGCTGGATGACTGTTGAAACGTCTTCAAGGAAACTTAAAGAAGTCCAGAAGCTTTTCTTTCCAAGCAAGTCTTTTGGCAAAATAGTGTAGTGACAAGTAATGTTCAAAGTTGGGGTAGTAAATGCTAAAAAATAAACATAATCTCAAACAAAGGTATTACTTTTGACAGAAAGGGTGGGGCAGAGGAGGCGCGGGCAACATGACAAGCAATGGTGCCCATCCATATCATACAACCTGTTTTGACTGTGTCTAGTTGTAAAAGTTCTACTATATGTTTATACTGCACTGATTTAAGCAGGTGCCTTTTTTGGAAGGTTTTGATGATGCTCTCAGTCATCTGTGGAATTGCCTGGGCAACTTTTGACATCAACTATGCGTCTAAGTGTCGTAAAGAGTATTATTGGCACTATAAAAGATGTTTAGCAAGCAAGTAAAGAAGTGGCATTTTGGAGAGAGAAGAGCAGAAGGATTTTACCAAAAGACTGAGTTTGAGCAGTGCTGTCACTGATTATACGAGTGCAAAGTCTGATAGATGGAGTTCTTATGGCGGAGCTGTTTTGAAAGATTTAAAATCCATCCATCCATCCATCCGCTACCACTTATCCTTTTCAGGGTAACGGGGGGTGCTGGAGCCAATCCCAGCTGTCATAGGGCGAGAGGCGGGGTACACTCTGGACAGGTCGCCAGTCTGTCGCAGGGCTAACACACAGGGACAGACAACCATTCGCACTCACATTCACACCTATGGGCAATTTAGATTAATCAATTAACCTATCCCCAATAAGTGCATGTCTTTGGTGGGAGGAAGCCAGAGTACCCGGAGAGAACCCAAGCAAACACGGGGAGAACATACAAACTCCACACAGAAAGCCCCCGGCCTGATGGTGGAATTGAACTCAGGATCTTCTTGCTGTGCGGCAACAGTGCTAACCACCGTGCCACCATGCTGCGAGATTTAAAATCATTAATTGTTATTTGTTAAAAGTTTGCATTCTTACTATGTGGGTGTGCACAAAGCTGGGCAAGTGGGAAGGAATTTTGAATGGGGAATTCTATAAATGTGTGTCATTGGTACACTGACCTGTCAGTCTGTGTGGACCTGTAGTGTTGTGGTGCTCAGGTATCACATGGCTGTATCGTCCTCAGAGTCTATCACAAAGTTGTTGCTCCTGTGATCTCCCGAATGACAATCCTGCACACTACTTTTACTTGCTGGTGAAAAAAAGTTGTACTCATTCCTTTTATCTGTCCTGTGTCCTCAGTGAGAACTCCAGTGGTCATGAACATATGGAATTGGAAGAGGTGAATAAGATGGATCATGTTACATCATCCAGTAGAAATATATACTGTCAAATAATAGTGAAAATAACCCCTTGGTATTTGGTAGAGTTAATTCTGAACAACTGACCCCATACTGACGCCATACTCAGTCAGTTTTTAACCTTGGTTGTTTGTTTTTTTTTGTTAACATTGATTGAATGACACAGTCTAATCATTAATATAGAGATAAAAACATGCTTAGAGCACCGCTCTTTTGCAGAACACACCAGTGGGAAAGAGTGAGGATGACGAACGTAAAAGGACACTGTTCCGTCAACATTCTGACAAGGTAAAGGATTGTGTCTTGTAACAATAGTTCCTTTTTGGGGGGGGGGACACATGTCTATTTGCTTTTTTTAATGAGTCAGATAATAAGAAACACTTAAAAGTAACCCAACCATCACATTAAACTTTGATTACTTTCCAGTATGAAGAAGTGGATGCAGAGCAGCTCAAGAGGCTCCTAAATGGAAAAATACTAAAAGGTTTGCACAGTAAAAGTGAAAGGCTACACAGTTAAAATAATAATCCCATGAAGATGGTGCCGAGTGTCCTAGTATGATTTACTTTTTTCTTTTTTAGGAGACTTGAAATCTGGAGGATTCACAATCGATGCCTGTCGCAGCATGGTAGCTCTGATGGATGTATCCTCGAGTGTTATATTGACTTGGGTGCATTTATATTGGCTTCATTTCAGCTGCTTACTGGAGCAAACCCTTACAGTAACTGCACTTACATAAAACATATTAACAGTGTACAAGTCAAAACCTGCCTGCCCTTTTACTCAATAATGCAAAAATGCACAGTTCTGATATCTTAATGGTACCTTAAAAAGACATCTGTGACTGGAAAGCTGAATGATGAGGAATTTGTTCGTCTGTGGAAGAAGGCTGTCACATACCAGGTAAGATAAACATAGTAAATGTCAAAGATGTCATCACAACACAAAGGCAGGGTTACCTGACAGGTAATCAGAGGTGAAAGCAGGATTTAGTTTGAACACAAACTGTCACATTTGCATATAAGAACTCACTGAACAAAGGGAGCGACCTGGGAAACATATGATTTCAGATTTGGTGATGACATCAGGAAGGCTGTAGCACACAAGAAATAATGTTCATCCAGTTGCACATTGAGGTTTATTGCTCTGAAACACAGCAAAACAGCAGCTCTGTGTTACTGACGGCTTCCATTACAATAACTGGCCTGCGTTACTTTTGTAAGGTATTATGTGTAATGGCCCTTTAGTAATCAGCCCTTAGTAAACAGAGCAAATGACAGACCAGTGAACAATACACAGCATAAGATGTACTGGCTGGTTTATCAAAACATTTCTTATAACTTTTACTGAAACCAGCTAATTGTTTTCTATCATATTTCTGATGGAACAACACGGTTAAACAGTTTAACCCAGGAGACTAACATCACTTAGCGCAGCGGTCCCCAACCCCCGGGCCTCGGACCGGTACCGGGCCGCGAGAGTTGAGGCTCAGGTGTGAAATGTATAGTTTTCAGGGTTTTTATCGGTTTTCAGCATTATTTTGTTATCGTTTTTATCGTTTACTCAGTTTTCCTGGGTCTTTTCACGTGTGTTATGAATAAATTTTCGGTAAAATTTTTTCAGTACCGGTACTAGTTTTATTTTGTTGTATTTATCCACGACACCTTAAAGGCCGGTCCATGAAAATATTGTCGGGCATAAACCAGTCCGTGGCGCAGAAAAGGTTGGGGACCGCTGACTTAGCGCACAAAGGTTACTAGCGTTAGCCACGGATAACGTGAATCAACTCTCTTCTTTGGTCTCATTAAAGGCCTTATAAACAGGAATTACACTCCAAACATGTCACTTTAAATAAGTATCAACTTTACATGAATGTATATAGTTCTCGTATACTGCTGTCACTTGAACCACAGCAAAACAGCAGCTCTGTGTTACTGGCAGCTTCCATTACAATAACTGGCCCGCGTTACTTTTGTGAGGGATTATTTTGCCAGTCTCTCATTTGTCTGAGACGTCACTGCCACCTACTGGCGAAACTAAATATCGCCTTAAAACCAAATCAGATGGGAGCAAATAAGTTTTTTGTTCTGTGCAATGATATAAACTATTGTCACAACACAAGCAAAAAGGGATGAAGGCGGGGAGACACGAACACGTTAAAAAACTTCAACAAGAATTCTGAGGTTTGTTTTTGATCCTTAAAATACTCAGGATGCCACAATTATCAGGATGTTGACTTTATCTCACCCACACCACCAGACTACTCATTTTGTAGACTAATCCATTGTGTATATTAGGATTGTCTCAATGTCACTTTAAATCACTTTAAGTCCATAACGACGGATGTTCTAATGCATTTACGTGTAGTTATTACACAATTATCTATGAAGTCTTTTAACATGTCAACCATTGATTTTCAAATATCAAATACACCCCTACACACACACACACACACACACACACACACACACACACACAATGTGAAAATGTGAGATAAAAAATAATTAGACAAAGATTATCTTACATTTTCAAGCAAGACTTTATATACAGTCTTCGAGCAAAAGTAACAAAACTTCACAAACTGAAGTGGATTTGTTTCATTTTTAAGCTTGTCTGTTTCTAATCTCTCCCTCACTGTTCTGTTTCTCCGTTATTTTATTGGTGGTCAAGCTGACTGCTCATGGAAGGAAAAACTAAAACCAGGAAATGTCCCGGTGCTGCTGAGGGGCAGAAGGTCACTGGTTCTAACCCATGCAAACGTCTTATTATAAATATTCTAACATTATAATCGCTAATTATGTGCTTTTCACACAGGAAATTTTCTCCCGCTGTGATGTTTCGAAAACAGGGACGCTGTCACTAAGCGAGCTGAGAAATGCTATGATAGCCTCAGGTAGACATTTACTTTTAAAACCCATTTTAAGATACTGTTGGAACACAAAACTATCCTGTGATTATTGAGTCTTTCACATTTTCTATGTAAAACAATGGTATAGTTAACATTTTTAGAAAAACAAAATGAACATGAAAACAATGGTCCCTCTAACAATCATTTATTTAAATCTCTCCCTTCATGCAGCTCTGTATCAGGTTTTAGCTCAGTGTTTAGCTGTCTGCTTATTTTTGGTCACTTTCTGTAGTGGTGGCTCTCACACTATGTGGCACCCAGAAGCTGGTAAAGACCAAAAACCAAGCTTAAAGAGTCTAAATAAGTGGGCTATATGACTGGTTACCAACAAATTAAATTGTCATATTAAAGTTTTTTATTTGCAACATGTCTCTGCTTCTTCTATGTGGCCAAAATGATTATTCCTCAGGTTAGTAAAATACCAAAGTAAGGCATTAAAGCAGAGAAAAGATCAGGATCCAGCTTAAATTCTACAATGAAGACAGTAATGGCAATCATACATTCAGTATTAATATGTTCTGAAGGTTATGTAAATAGTATTTTTGTAAAGTATTAGCACTGGCTTTGATATTCTACACAAACCACCTGTCTAGCAGCGTGTCTGTTTGTATCTGGTAGCAACCAGCCCTAATACAAACTCCACTGACTTCATCTTATGAACTGTATGTTGGTCAGGAAAGAAGATCAGCGATGAGATGCTGAATTTGATGGCTCTCCGTTACGGCACCTCGTCTGGGCACATTACTCTGGAGAGCTTCATCAGTCTAGTACTCCGCTTTGAATGCATGTATCGTAAGTAAAACTGAAGAAAATTACAGTAGACATATTTTATATTCTTCAAAGGTTAAAAGTTGTCAACTGTGGAACTTGAATTAGATTTGAATATCTGCAATATCTGTCTTTTCTCTTTATTTTCATTACAATTAGAAATTACTCAGAAATACTCATTACATCACTGACGGGACACCAAAAGGATGAAGTCAGAACAAGTTGTGAAACTTCTCCTACTTTTTCTTAACTATAAGGATTTATGTCTTTCTCCACAGAAATCTTCAACCAGTTGTCTGATGGCAAGGCTATGACTCTTCAGGAAACAGAGGTGACTACAGTTCATTTTAAAATAGTTAACGAATCATGTCATGCATGCGCGAGATTTTAAGGTATGAAACATTAATAATCTATGATTTTTTATTGCAGTGGATGTACATTGCAATGTACACTTAACCTGACAGAGGAGATGACCTGCAGGAATGAGAACAAAGAAGAAATAAACAAAAAAAAGAGTTTTTCAGCATGAAAAAAAAAATCATGATATGCAACCACTGGGTGAAGGTTTACAGTATATGAACAGGGCAGCAGAGTTAGACTACAAATCTGTGAGGAGTAGAAACTTTACAGTACAACAGATAGAACCGTGAGTGTGCAGCATCTGTGATTATTTTACACTGAAATCATTTTTTACAAAAACTAATTCTACCAGCTGTAAGTTTTCAAGTTCAAAGGTGGTGGTGCTTTAGAAGCACAAAGTTTGTGTCAAATCTTTATAGCCCATGTACTCCACCTTTGCTAAATGTTTCTGTTACTGAAGTTCTTTTTAAGTGGGTTGCTGCATTTTCTTTTCCACTGCTATGATACCGTAAGAGGGTTTTTTTTTTGATTGTCTCCCAACCTAGAGTCACATTGAAATATGCAAAAAGCTTTTGGATGATGTGAGATTAAATTTGATGTCTCGGGAAAAAATGTATTCACTCTTGTGATTGGATAACCTTACATCTAGTGCCATCAATTGGTTGAAACTTTATTTTGTTATTTAGCTGAGACCATGTGTGCCTGTACGTGCAGCCTTATGGTGCCAGGATATCTGATATGTCTGTAAAAAGTGTTTCTGATAGAGCATTTTAAGTGGGTTACTGAATTTTTAGCTTGGAATGGATTTTTTTTAATATTGTTATCAGCTTCTACACAAAGAAATGATTCAAGCAGCTACGACAAGCATCAGAATTTCTCTCATCACGTACAAACCCCCTTTTTAGATGAAAAAAATAAATGAATGAAAAGCATGACATAAAAACTGAGCCTCACTGAACAGAGAATTCACAAATCAATTCTTTGGCCGCCATTTAAAAAACACTCAGATAAAATGCTCTGAACCCTAAACCTTTCATTCTTAAGCTTGAGTTTAAAGTTTTGAATTTACAACAGAGCGAGAAACTATTCGAAAATATGATGCCTGATCGTTCTGATTGTTCAACAGGCAGAGACATAGGCGTCAGATATTTATTTGCATGTTTTTATTGATTTTATCAATAGCAATACAGTTGAAATAATGACAGAACAGAAAATTTCTTGGTTTAAATTATAATATAATTTAGTTTTAAGAAAGATTTGCCAATGATTATTAGAATTTATTAGAAGTTCATTTTAAAATTCCAGAGTACTATTAAAATATATTAAAAAAATAAAGATTACATCATAGTTTTGATTACATATCAGTTAAATTATTTGACATATGGATGAAGCAGAAATTAAACATTTGAACAGTAATTTGAATTAAATTAAACAAAATAAATAAAATATTCACCCTCAAGCTACATTAAAAAAAATCACTGATTCATGATTATTGATTATTATAAGAATGTGAAAGCTAGGTATGTTTTTAGGCTGGTTGTAGTAGCATTTGTAGCACAGCTGTTAGCAGAGCACCCAGCATCATAGTTATCTGGGATTTTCCAAGCTCCACTTCCCCATTGGTTAGAGAGGCAGTGGTGGTGCTGTTGGACCCTGGTGCAGTGGTGGTGCTGTTGGAGCCTGGTGCAGTGGTGGTGCTGTTGGACCCTGGTGCAGTGGTGGTGCTGTTGGAGCCTGGTGCAGTGGTGGTGCTGTTGGAGCCTGGAGTTGGGCTGATTCTGTTGCTGATCAGACCCAGATTCAGTGTGTCCAGCTCTGACTGCAGCTGCAGGTTGATCCAGGTCTGAACTACAGTATCATTCTCAAACAGCTTCAGATCAGGTAGGTGCATACCCACGAGGCCTTTAACGTTGCTCACAGTCAAATTCTGTGAATTTTAAATAAATAACAGAAAACAAAATTAGTCTGAAGCTGTTAACACACAAGACAAAGAAGCCAAATATAAATGCCTTCTTTTTTTTAAATATTATCATATTATGTTAAATAAAGAGCATGAGAAATTTGAAAGACTACATATGGTGGTTTATGTTGCCAAAGCACCTAAATCAGGAACTTGGTTGACATTTACATATATCAGCAGCAGTTTAGCTATTTCTTATAAGAACTATTTAAAAAGAAAATCATAGTTTTCATGGCACAACTCAGACATATAATAAAGTCACAATAAAAATTAGATGTAGGTGGATGTCCAAAAAGTTTTCGTTTCATTTCTTTAACAACTATTCTTACAGCTATAACAGCAGGGTCCAGACTGCTGAAAGTGCTTATGTCCATGCTGATGCTTTGTGTTGACAGTGCTACTATATCCTGCAGAGGTGCTCCACCTATCAAGAAAGGAAATGAAACAGGAAATTAGAAAGCAGTTTTATGAGGAATAGAGAAACAGCTACGCAAATAGACAAAATGTATTCTCACCTAGATAGGGCTTAATCAACTGGTAAATGATACTGGAGCTGGACCGTTGTGAGCTGAAGGAAGTGGTACTGATGCCATACAGGACTTTCTTCTGCTCAGCTGAACATGATGACACATTCAGAGGGCTGGCATTTCTGTCAAGGGGAAAGAAGAAAGAGACATACAGTGTTACGTGTGCATGACCACTCACATTTGGCAATGTTTTTATATTGTTGAGCTGCAATCTGACACCAACCTGATGCTGTCTGGGCTGATGGTCTGCAGTGTACTGGTGTTTAGTGAGCACAGGTTGGAGTCAATAATGGTCAGCTCAGTGCTGCCCAGCGAGTTTCCAGAAGTGCTCAGATACTGAGTGATGATTTTGTTGCTCTAAGCGACATTAAAGAAAAGGTATCATGTAAGAATAATAAGACTATTAAGGATAAAAGTGAAATGAATTCCACCTCTTATACCTTTGCTACCTCCCAGGGTCCATCTTCAGCTTTCATTAGAGCTGCAAGGGTGTCAATTTTGATTATGTTCCACTTGGATATATCGTCAAGTGATGCCACACGAGACACTGATCCAAGCAACTGGACATCCTGATCAGGAACCCCTGACGGGAATGCCTGCAACAATAGAGAATGTGTAATGCTGTGTGCTAATGTGCTAAATCCCAAATCTGAAACAATATCTCATTTGCAAATTCTGCCATTTAATAATAAGTCCGTCTAACATAATGAATGACATTTTGGCTCTTTTTCAAAATTCCCACACAAAATACCTCATTGAGTTTCTTTAGGATGACAGTCTGGAAACCATTATCATCCACTTTGTTGCAGATGGAGTTGAGGTTTTCTTTCAGAACGGGAACATCCAGGCAGAGGTCAAACTGCGTGAGATCATAGCCAAAGGGGAAGGCGGAGTCGCTAACTATCACCTGGGTGATGTTGCCCGTGGTACAACCTTAAGAACAATTAGAGATGCAGATGAGAGTGCTGTGCAAGCTACGGTTGCCTTTATATATAAAAGCAAATATAATAATTAAGTCATATAACATTTGAGCATAAAATATGGGTTATTGTGCAAGTCTGTCTAACTTTAAAACCTGACTTCTCTAAGTTCACTGAATCTTTTGCTATCTGTACTCGTACCACTAAAGCAAAGTATTTACATTGTCTATTTATTTAAGTTATACAGTTATACAATTATTAATCTCCCGCTGACTAATTGTTTTTGCTTCAGTTTGAATAGCTGGTGTGAAAACAAATAAGAACAAGGTCGTACCTGCTCCTCGTTTTGTTGTCCGGCCGCTGATCGCTTGGAACAGCGTCTTGAGCTTGCTTTTCTCTGTGTTTGCTTTCCTCAGTTTGGGCATGAAGGTCTTCAGGAACATTTTCTTTGTTGTCTGTAAAAAACACAAAGGTACCCAAACTGATTTCTAACACAAGTTATTTGAATGAATATTGTTAGACTAAATACTATCAAGCAACGAGAAAAAACATACAGAATCGAACCGGTTCCAGATATTTCTTGTGAAGTAGAGTGGAAGGGGTACGAGGTTCTCCAGTGTTTGCTTGTTCCAGGAAGCGGCATTTCTGAAAATAGAAGAGGATATTTTCTTACAGTGCTAACTTGAAAGAGGTAGTATGGGCTACAAAATTTGGTGGCATGGCTACTAGGTATTATATATACAAAGTCCTCAAAATGAAACTGGCAAGTTTGTGCCAATGAATCAAGGTTTATGACTTCATTTTAAAAATAAGGTAGGAGTTAAACTTGTATGGTGCAGCTAACTGATAGCTCTACAAAAAATATAACTGAGTTACAGAGTTGTGCTTTTGGTGCAAATTAATCTCTGCATAATAAAATTATTGAAGTTTGCATATGAATTTCCTTTAAGAGGTGTTTGGTTTCTAATTGTTGTCTGCTCAGAGTTCCTTAGCCCAATTTCAAAAGGCCGATGACTTAGCTTAAAAAAAGCACAAAACTCCCCACATCTGTAATCAAACGCTTCTGCAGTCTACACCAGCTCTCTATACCGGAAGCCACAAAATGTAACTGTTTTCCTTAGAGGCTAAATCAGAGGATTATGTAATGGATTATATAGCTTAATCTGACTCAAGATACAAGATTAAACAGCAAATCTGTTATATAACTTATCTAACTCCTCTAAGCCTGAAAACTTTGTGAAACATTGTTCCCAGAGTGGTTGAAGGTATAATATCGGCACGGCCAAAACTGTGATTGGCTCATGGCTTCCCCTCAGATCTTCAACAAATCAATCACACTGCAAATACGAACACAATTGTCACCATGTTTGATATGTTTGGTGTGTGCATGATGCACAACAGCATTAACAACACTACTAGTTGTGTTTTTTAAACTCCTGACAGAATGACTTGTTTTTATCATTGTACCCATATTGTGTTGTTCCAGACAGCAGCAATGTCTCCATGGCTGCCACCTGGCTGGCAGAGAAGTCATTGCAGGCTTTAAGTTTCTCCAGGATGAGAGGATCTGCGTTCTGTATGTAAGACCCATCCAGAGTGCAAGCCATGTTCCCCAAGATCTCTATATTCTCTCTGCTCAGGCTCAAGCCATTTATACCCTGAAAACAGAAAACAGGAAAATGCTGTATTTAAAAAACTGTGCATGTATGCAACCTTATCAGTGTCAGAGTGTAATTCATTCATTTATTACCTTTAGACATATACATGTAAAAAAAAAACAAAAAAAACCCCATCACTCACCAAGCACACAGTGGCTTCACGGAACAGCTGCGAGCCCTTATTTAAGATTTTGGAGGCCACAGAGAAGTCTGCCGCACCCAGTGCAGAAAAGTATGACCTGCACTTGCCTTTGTTAACATTTTTGCTGCTGTTTTTAGAAAAAAAAGAAAGGTAAAATCAGTCATTCTTCTTCACATTAGTGACGCATTTTAAGGTGAGTGCAAGAAAATGCTTGGAGACACCTAATCACCTTAAGTAGAGAAGCATGTCTGATGGATAATCTGTAAAGTTTTGTGAGATTTCTTCACTCAGCAAGTTGAGCATGCAGGTTAGCTGTGGAAAACAGTGTGGGAAAAAAGAGGATTCCTCAGTGATATGCAAGTAAGCCGTTTCTAACACTGAAACGGATGATTTGTGGATTATCCTAACTTTCAAAAGAAAAAGAAATCCTCAACCTGATGATTTATGTTTCTGATATTTTATATCCATATAACATACATATCTTAATTGTTAACTTCATTTTAAGAGTCATAGTAATATTATTAAATTCCTTTCTAGCAGATGTTACCTGGGATTCCTTTAACTGCACTTTGGCTCGGCCTGACCGGGGCCTACAGGCCCTGATTAGCTCCTTGGTCCTGAATTGTGTCATTTTCTGGGCAGAAGTGCAAGTGAAGCCTTGCAGCACTGAGGGAGAAAGCCTGCGGGGAGGATTGATGAACACCAGAAAGAAATGATAAATAATCCCCTCTTCAAAATAAACCTACAGGGCCAAATACTTATATGACTTGTTCACTTACTGCTCAATGTCAAAGTTTGTGTTGTCAAGGACCCCAAAAAAGATGGCAGCCTAAAAGAACAAAAAAAGAACAAAAGTTTCGTATTATTATCTGTAACATCGACTTTAAAAAGTCATTTTTGATTAATAATGCTATTGTGTGTATTTAACAAAATATTAACCTGATCTGGTGTCCAGGTTTTTCTGTTGAGCACGGTGATGTCTGCAGATTGGTCAGAAAACACCAACAGGGATGGTGGGATCTCAACTGCCATAGCATCTGGCACATTCAGCACCACTTGTGATGGATTTGTGTCCAGAGAAATGATCTACCAGGTAGGTAAATGCATTTAGGATTAAATGTAATGAGTGGAGTAATAATATCATGGAATACAGAGTTAATATTGATATCAAAGTAATTCTAATATTTAAATATCATAATGCCAAAGATAAATAAGTTGATGTCCTCCAGATCATAGCATTTACTTTATATTGTCTTGTGGAAGCTAACGTTGTACCTTTTTGACGAAGGTCATTTGGACAACACTTGGGGCTGCCAGCATGTTGGAAACGAAGGTGGTGCTCTTTGAGACGCTGAGTAGCACAGAAGCGCTGGTGTTTTCTATTGCTTCTGAAGGAAGTCCAATAACAAGCGTGCCAAGGGATGCCAGGGAAGCTTCGCTGTTGATCTGTTAACACATTTCAAGTTTTTGAAGCTTCATTCTCTAAAGTGGTAAGCATCTTAGAGTTATTTTGTATTTTATAAAACCTTACTGGATTAATATATAACATCGTTAGGCACATGCATTTAAGATCTAACATGGATATCAGGTATATTAAGTGGACCTGAAGGGCGTTACCTGGAAGCCTGAGGCAGTAAGGGTTTGGATGATTATTGAGGCCTGATCCTGGCTCCAGGTACTGATTGAGCCCAGGGTGGACAAAGAAGAGATGAGCACTGATGAGGGAACTGAACTGATCTGGCTGTTACTCAGACCTGCGCTGGAGCTTCCAAGAGCTGTAAATATCTGTGGTGTAATTGTCTTGATGTTGGATGCCAAAGCAGCAGAAACCTTTCAAATAAAATATCAAAACATGTGTAAACAGGAGTAAATGCAAAGAGAATTATGTCTGATAACATAGTCATTAAGTACCAGAGTTATATTATTAATAAGGGACTAATTTTAACAGAGTTAAAATTAAGATGGCCTTTGCGAGAGAGCATACTGTTCAGAGTTCAGGTTTTTTTGTTAACATTTAGCTCAAAACCAGCATTTACAACAATGAGATTTATGGTTGGTTTTTGCTAGAAACAATTCAACTCTGTTTGTTTTTAGGGCTGGTACCTCAGGGTCCTGGGTGCCATTGCAGAAAGTCTTCAGATTGTCTAAGATAACCATGGTTTCAGCTTCAGTCATAGTAGTATATGCCAAAGGTGGCACCGCAGAAGAGCACAGGAAAAAGCCTGGGAGACTGAATGAAAACAGATTTTTAACTACAAATACAGAATGACTACCACTGAACTGCTAAATTATATGCAGTGTATGGTTCACATAACACAGTTTGCTGTTTTTGTCAGGCTGGTAATACTTACTTGACCAGCTTGAAGTTCGGATCAAATGCAAAAAGCTGTGTGACATAGTAGTTGGTTACATTTGCTGGGATTGCGTTGTTGTTGAAGAGTTCCAGGTTGGCTTGGTTCTTCAAGAACACTTGAAACTTTAAAAATTAAGAAACAAAACAGGTCAATAATACTGATTTCTGTTAACCATGTTAACATCCCCACCAAAATCACGGACTTTGTATTTTGCTTTATTAACTGTGCATATGTGATCTCTGGAAATACCTGAGCGGTGGAGACAAAGGTGGTGAGGTCATCCAGAGTGATAAATGTCACAAAGTTCCCGATGTTACTGACAAACCAGGCAGTAGAGTTCAGTTCTGCATCACTGGCATTGTAGCATCTGGCTCCAGAACCTGTGGAACCAAGAAAAGCAGAACACACAGACAATAAATAACTTGTTAAGCGATCTCCCCTTATACGAATCGACATCAGTTTTGGCATTACGTGGCTCAAAATTTAAGACCACCTACTCTTTTCACTCAGCAAGCACACTGACTTCAGATGAGCCAGAAAAGACAAACAGATGCGTGTTATGTGCACTTTATGTTTGGTAAGGTCCACGCATGTTACAGCACCTGTTTCGTCCCAGTAAGTTAGCACATACATGTTTCTTCTCTGTCTGGCAGTTGCTATTATCCTTTGGGGCTGTGTGGAACATGTATGCCTACACATATCTGCTAATACAATAACTACGCAAGGAAGGAAGGTGTTTAATATGGTATATAGATCAAAATGTTGAAGCAGATTCAAACCAGGAGGAAACATGACTGCAGTAATCATTCCACATAAACTGTAAACCCCCTCTTAGAAGTAGATTCTGATCTTTTTCCACAAATGTAAATTGTTGCAGCTAGGTGCATTTTACAAACTCTTTGTGAATAGTCAGGCAGTATATTTTTAAAATAATTTTTTACCCATTTCATATAATTTGAAAAAAAAAAAAAAAAGACAAGCAGACATAGTTTTTAAATTCCTTGAATTCCACACACAGATGTATACATACACAGTGCTTTTACAACACTTTTGATCATTAATAAATCTTACCAGCACTCAAGTAGGTCTTGATGGTGGTATAAACGTACTGCTGTTCAAACTCAGAGCTGTTGTATGTGAAGTTATTTCCCATCACATAGACCCTGTTGAAAGGAAAATGATGAAAAACGTGGTCATCATGTAATTAATTCACTTATCTTGAGACACAATGAAAAAGAGACTTACAGTTTCTGGAAGGCAAAACATGAGGCGTTCTGCACTTCGTCGGGGCTGATGAGGCTCTTGCTGAGGAATCTAAGATAGTTCCTCAGTCGTAGGTCAAACCATAAATTAGCCTCAGCTCTGCTCCTGCTATTCAGCGCAGAAGGCCAAATACAGGGGAGGATCACCTTCTTTACATTGTCTTGAACATCCTCCTAGGGTATAACACATACGTTTTCACATGTAATGACAAACTGAAGTAAAACTGTCAATTTAAGTGACAAGCAGTATTCTTGCTTGAATACTGCTAAGGTCAGTATACATTTTCTGTGAAGCCAATAATGTTGTATGTAAAACGTAGACAGTATTTAAGGGACATACAGTCTCAAGGAAGGCAGAAGTGTTGTTGTAGTTGTTGAAGATGACACAGATGTCAGTACTGTTACCAATTACATTGGGCTGACTAAGGAACTGGCCGAGCTCTGAGGTGCTGATGGTATCCAGAAGCTGGAGAAAGATTAAAAAACAAAACAGAAAACATAATTTAATATATTATATTAGTGCACAGGTGTGTGCTATTTTATTTCCTTATTTATCTATTTTTTACCTCTGATTTGCGCATTGGTGGCAGGAGTGACACAAACGTGGACAAATCTGGAAAACCAAAGCTGAGGAAAGTGTTCCTCAGATAGACATAGAAGCTTCCACCACCGTAACACTTGAGTGGTGGTGGACCTGTTTTTAACACAAAGGAAATCACTTTTTAAACTAACATTGATTTGGTTACACATGTCACATCTGAAGAACAAACAAGCGAAAACAAAACAGTAACTTATGTCACAGATGTTTTTCATTATTAGCTTTTGAGTTAACAAACCTTGAAGGAAGACAATGATGTTTTTGTAGATCTCGCTTTGGGTGCTGCTGCTGAGTGTTGTGGTCAATGTGTCCAGCAATGCAAACCTAAATTCAGACAAATTGGAAAAAAACAATTATAGAAATATCGATCAAACGCCACTTCATTTGATCCAGAATCCTCCACATAACATTTACCCCAAGGTGTTGTTGATCACAGCAAATATACAGCAATTTCTAAAAGTGAGTGTACAAATTCTTACATCTCTTGGCTGCTGTTACAACTCCTTTTTATCCCGATGCTGAATAAGGGTGTCACCAGGCTAGAAGAGAGGTTGGTCAGGAGAGGGCTCAGGCGAACTCTGAGCCATAGCAGGAAGTCTCCATCACTGACAGTTGGAGATGACAGATTCCCTCTGTTGAAAACTGCTTCAAGGAATGCAGACTTCACTTCCTGTGAGTAGTTAGCTGAGTGGACCTGGGGTGAAATTACACAGCATGAGTAAAATGCTTACAAGAAAGTAAAAAGTATCTGAATTTGAACCATAATCCAGCTGTTAGTTTTGAAACACAGCTGAATTTTAATAACCTGTTTTTCCCCATTGTGTTATTCAGAATTACTTTTTTAACTTTCAATGTCTGGCTTAGAACTGTTTACAAGTCAAAAGCTTAAACTGCAGCTTACAACCAAAAGATGGTGTGGAAACGCTGCACAGAAGAAATGGCATCAGTTTTTTTTTTTAACTAAAACAACCTGTTTTGATATCTGAACAACACTGTCTGACAGAAATGATCTCAACCTTTTAACACAGAGTTGTGATATATACATTTCAAAGATTATATGTCAGGACCACAGAAACAAACAACCTTCTCCTTAACTTCCTTGATGGTCGTGCCAAGCCTGTCTTTCTGAGAGTGGTTTCACAACAGTTAATCACATATTCACAATTAATTCCTAAACCAAAGCAAGTATGTGTGTTGCCTAAACTACAAACATAAACTAAAGATACAAAGGCACACTGATGCCTACACTAACCATAAAGTAGCAGACGGAAATAACTACTTACTCTAACAATTGTGAACAAATGTAAAGCCTAGCTGCCCAAACCTAAGCCCCGCCCCCCAAAAAACAAACCAACCAAAAACACTTCCCTGAGGCTGCAATGAATGGATGAATGAATGAATGGATGACAAAACAAATAAATAAATAAATAAAACGTTGCCTTAACCTATCTAAACCCAGATTGAAAGTCAAAACTAGCTATCTAAACGAACTGCCAAGAAAGGTAAGAATTACAGATGGCTGAGAGGTCAAATGTACTGCAACTTAAGAGAGCAAGAACAAATAGACACAAGCCACAAAAGCACAAAAAAGACAATAAAAGAAAATTAAAACACAAAATACGTTAAAGCACAAGAGAAATTTCTCAAAAACAACAGTAGTGTTTTGGGGGAGACTTTAAGGTGACGGAACAGCTGCAGAAGTGAAAGAAAACAAAACAAAAAACTGGGAACTAAAAAGAAGAGGAGGATTCTTCACTATTGCGAGGGAGAAAAACATGTAAGGAAATCTATGTTTTGATCGCATGAGTCATATAATACTGCAGATTAGTAATGCGCGAATCAAGAACGAATCGTTCTATACTCGAGAATCACTTTACTGACTCGTGAATCATGATTCACAAGCCCAACTGACTCACTGACTCATCCCTGTTGCTGTTAGCAAACTAATTTCATTAGTAGAAATATATCTAGCTTTTAATTAAAATTGTGTGGAAAAAAACAACAGCCAGTTTCTTAACAAAAACATTTCTGCTCTGAACTGGAAGAAAAAACCCTGGGTAGAAAGCTCACATCAAGACAATAGCTCATTGGTTCACAGTAGCATCGCTCTGCTAACATGCTAACAGCACATTTGAGTTACTCACCCCCTCCCTTCCTGCGCTGAATCATAGCATGAACAAATCACTCACTCACTCACCCCCTCCCTCCTGGCTCACAGCTTCTTCTTCTTGGTTGGCAACTAATGTTATGGAGCATTACCGCCCCCTGGCACACAGCTCAGAGGACATTTAGATGAGAAAATATATATTTGACACATTTGAGGAAAATACTAATAAAATAAAATAAAAATGAATAAAATAAATGTTCCCTTTAGATATCTTTTTTTTGCTCTATAAAAATAGTTGTTTTTCTTTTTCAATCACTCATCTTAGCAGTAGGATTTACATGAAAAGAGAAACAAATTAAGTTTGAGTGAAAATGTACATGTTTTGCACTCTCTGGTCAACTGACTCAGTGACTCAATGACTCAAAAAACTCGATTCACTTTGGTGAGTAACTCATTCAAACTCGGTTCAGTAAAAAGAATCGAATTTACCATCACTACTGCAGATACATATTTGATATTAGCTGTTTCTGCTTAGATTGGTCGTGTCCAAATTCATGGGCTGCATCCTCCTGAGGACGCATTTGTAGGCCGATTACGACACAGCGACGTACCAAAGGCTGTCCAAATTCGTAGAATCCTCCGAATGCAGCCAACAAGTGTGACCTCCTTTTCCCCGAATTTGACGGATGGGTCGGGTGTTTCCTTCGTGGCCCACCATATCCCAGAATTCATAGCGTGGCCCAGCCAAACTCCAGTTTCCGGCAATGGCGGCCGCTACTAAGTTTTAAAATTACTCTTATTAATCTTTATGGGTCACAAAATAAACTTTTAACATATTTTCAGGCAAGAATGTGGGTGTGTAAACTTCAAATATCTGCTCGATTTATCAAGATATCGCATATTTGCAAAAGTGCTTTGATGTTTTTAGAGACGTCTGTTACCCACCAGCTCGATAGCTAGCCGAGAGCTCGAGGGTCACTGAAGCCGCTGAGAACGGCACAACTCCCGGCACATCATTTTCAGATCACTGCAGACTTTCGCTACTCAGGTTAAACGTAATATATAAGTCACTTAGACAACCTAAAAATTTTATTGTTTGGCTTTTTTCAGTGTTTTATTTGTTCGTGAGTCAATAGGTTTGGCTGAGATTAAAGTTATTAGATTAGATTAGATAAAATAAAACTTTATTAATCCCCCGGGTGGGTTCCTCCTTAGTTTTCACACAGCTGAATAAACGTCAAACAGAAAACTGACTAAACAGAAGTGTGAGATGGTCAAGAATTTACACCAGTGTCCTGTTATATTTTAGATAGCAAGGAGCAGATGGCCAAATTTATTAAACTCCACCGAGACAGCGGTGACGCTAATCAGAAGGCTAGACCGTCCAATTTCACAGCTGTTTACTTCCGGCCTACCCGACCTTCTGAGGACCTGGCCCACGTAGACCGCGAACGCCGGGTCCTCAGGAGGATGCAGCCCATGAATTTGGACACGACTATTGTCAGTTCCACAACTGTTCCGTCACTTTATTCTGTCCCCAAAAACACTTACCTTGTGTTACCTTTAAGTCATTTATGTTACCATGTATAGGTAAGCTAACTGTTTTAATAGTAGGCATTTGCTAGCCACTATTAAAAGCAAGTGTCCATTAAAAAAGCTAATGGTTTGAAATTACTTCCAGTAATAATGCAGTAACAAAGTGTCACAGCAGTATAGAGATTGAAAATGTGGTGTCATTCAGGGGTAAAACCACAAAGGATTCTGGGAACTCGTGGCAAGAGGTACTAGCGCACGCAGGCTTTCAATTGAAATCAGTTACACAGCGATAAAAAGAAACACAAAAAATTGCAAGAAGCTGTTGTATTATTAACTGCAATAGCCGGTCGCATGACAGCCACGGGAAGCCGACGGGTAAAGAGATCGGTTGTTATCGGATTATGTCGTTGAAGAGAAATTGTTCAAGCTATGTTTCCGAAGTAACAAAGAGCCGATGGATGGCCTGGATTGCAGCCATTCGAAGACCAAATATAACGTCCCAGAACACTCCAGCTCACATGTTAGTCTGCTCCAAGCATTTCCACAAAGGTAAGTGTTTTGTTGTAGTTAATACGTCATTTTTCATAACATCATTCGTGATATAGGTTACAAGCAAGTCTGGTGCTAAACAGAAATTGTCGCGCTATGCTCCTTTGTTTATTGTGCATAAATAGTGAATTTTCCTGACACAATATTGCGTTTCGCTTATTATTACCATGGTACATTGACAAAAACATATACTTTTATTCACAGGATAAAAAAGGTTTTTTTGTATCACTAATTGCCCAGTACGATTACAGCATACAATATTATTGTCTCTGCTACATTTCTGTAATGCGAACCAGAAATTATTTCCAATACTAATTAATTACTAATGAGCTTAAAGGTCCTATTAATAAACGTTTAACGAATGTGTATTTATGAAGACGATTTGTGAGACTGGTAAACTTATGATATGTACGATGGTCTTTCGTTCTACACGGTGCATTTCAAGGTCCTGTACCCATCCGTCGGTAAACTGTACCTGGGCTTGTTGCAGTGACTTGA